>NC_132789.1:40148374-41368429 GCF_048418805.1 Vulpes vulpes | reverse complement strand
GTTTCCTCGGCATAAATAAGGTGTTTGTAAGGGTTTTATCACAGTGCCTGTCAAATAGTAAATAGCCGATAACTATAATATTAATATCATTAACAGAGGTAGTAAGATGAATGGTTGTGAGAATGGGGAATTTCTGACTACTTTGTAGAATCGTATTTTACTTTTAATCCCCCATTGTAGTGATATAACTTAATGTAGTGTCTTATATCTGCTGATGTCACTTAAAGATTTTCTATTGCTCAAACCTCAAGAAAATTTTTTTTTTTTTTTTAAGAAAAATTGATCTAGGGATCCCTGGGTGGTGCAGCGGTTTGGCGCCTGCCTTTGGCCCAGGGCACGATCCTGGAGACCCGAGATCGAATCCCACGTCGGGCTCCCTGCATGGAGCCTGCTTCTCCCTCTGCCTGTGTCTCTGCCTCTCTGTCTCTCTCTGTGTGACTATCATGAATAAATAAATAAAATCTTTTTTTAAAAAAAAAAAAGAAAGAAAATGAAATGTTTAAAAAAAAAAAGAAAAATTGATCTAAGTGCCTACTGTCATAGAAATCTAGGTTGGTCAAATTATGTCATTTCTGATGAATTTCTGCTGAGAACCTTTTCTTCTTCCTCCTCCTCTTTTTTTTTTTTTTTTTTTTTTGGTAAGCACTGTAGTATCTTGTTCTACAAACTCTTCCAAAATACTTTCAGACTTGTTCCATTTCTTCTCACCATCCACCAGGTTTCCTAAATTAAGACCTAAGAGTGGTTTTTAAAGGAACCCTTTCTTTTAGCCCCTGCATATAATTATCAAGTCCTATTTGGTTCACTTACAAATATTTTTTTTTAATGTTTTCTTTTTTTTTTAATTTTTATTTATTTATGATAGTCACAGAGAGAGAGAGAGAGGCAGAGACACAGGCAGAGGGAGAAGCAGGCTCCATGCACCGGGAGCCCGACGTGGGATTCGATCCCGGGTCTCCAGGATCACGCCCTGGGCCAAAGGCAGGCGCCAAACCGCTGCGCCACCCAGGGATCCTGGTTCACTTACAAATATTTTTCTATTCCAGTGGTTTTCAGACTCTTTGGTCTCAAAACATATTCATGCTCTTAAAAATTATTGAGGACCCCAGGGGCACCTGGGTGGCTCAGTTGGGTAAGCGTCCGACTCATGATTTTTGGCTCAGATATTAAACTCAGCGTCGTGAAATCAAGCCCCACATTGGGCTCCGTGCTTAGCACAAAGCTGCTTGAGATTCTCTTTCTTCCTTTCCCTCTGCATCTCTGTCTGTCTGTTTCTCTCTGAAGTAAACAAATAAATTAAATATATTTTTAAAAAGTTATTGAGGACCCCAAAGAGCTTATGTTTATTGATATCTATTAATATTTGCTGTATTAAAACTGAGGGGTTGCTTGGTTTAATTGGTTGAGCGTCTGACTCTTGATCTCAGCTTGGGTATTGATTCCAGGGTTGTGAGTTCAGGCTCCACACTGGGTATGGAGCCTACTTAAAAACAAAAACAGAAAAACAATGAGGAGTTTTAAAAATATATATTTATTAATTAATTTAAAAATCACTTTGGTAAAACTAACATTAACATAAGTTACATATTTATTTTTTATTAAAAAGTAACATTTTCCAAACATAGTAGCTTATTTTTTTTTATTTTTTTAAAGATTTTAAAAAATTTATTTATGAGAGACACATAGAGAGAGGCAGAGACACAGGCAGAGGGAGAAGCAGACTCCCTGCGGGGAGCCCGACGTGGGACTTGATCCTGGAACTCCAGGATCACGACCTGAGCTGAAGGCAAACTCTCAACCACTAAGCCACCCAGGCGCCCCCAAACACAGAAACTTTAATAAGAGTAGTATTGTTTTATGAGTTTGCAAACCTCTTTGATGTCTGACTTAATAGAATATTCTCATACGTTTTCGTATCTGCTTCTGTACTCAGTCTATTGCAATACTAGATGTCATGTAGCCTCTGGAAAACTCCACTGAACATTCTTGAGAGAAAAATTATAAAAGGCAAATAATCTTAGTATTATTATGAAAATAGTTTGACCTCATGGACCCTCTGAAAGGGCCTAGAGACTCCTGAGGATCCCTGGAGCATACTTTGAGAACTACTGTTTAATTCTTCTCCATTCTAAATGCTCCTCCCTTAGGTAGGTTTGATCTTAGGGCTATACCATTGCAACAGCCTCCCAATGGGCTGCTTTGTATAGTGCATCCTCCACACAATTATCAAATTATCTCTGTAACTCATGCATCTGAATACATGAAAATGCTTTGCTGGCTCTTGGCTGCTGATTGAACAAAGTCCAAGTACCTGGCTGGTGTTAGATCGAAGGCTTTCCACAGTCTCATCCCAGTGTGTCTTGCCAGCCTCATTCCCCACTCTCCTCCCATATACCCAGGTTTCTGCTCGCACCAGGTAATGCATCCTTTCCTTGAACACACCATGCTCCTACCATTCCATGCCCTTGCTAATCCCTAGGCATCTGCCTGAAATGCCCCTCCTCAGTCTGTCTGCTTATTGGGAGATATCCTTTGTTGTGTCCTCTGTGAAGGCTTTCCTTACTTGCCTCATCCACTTTGTCATCCTCCCACAGAATTAATCATCCCTACTTTTTGCTTTCACAGTGCCATGTTCACATCGGTGTTTATCATTCGTCCTTTTTTTTACATTCTGTATTAGTTTATCGTTTATACATCTGTAACTCCTTAAAGTCATGTCTTTCTTACTTATGTACAGTGTGAGTGATGAATACTTTCCATAAATTTTCTTATTTAATCCTTAAGACAGCCAAGATAAGTACTTTCTATTCTCATTTTATAGATGAGGAAGCTGAGATTTGGAGAACTTTAAAAACTCACCTAAGCTTATTTATACAGTTTATGAGTGATAGAGTCAGGATTTGAATCCAAGCAGTCCAACTCCAGAGCCTGTAACCCTAACTGCTTTGCTGAGTGAAATAGTGGCTAGAAAAGTGTAAAAAGACATGCTACATGCTTTAAAGAAGCTCATTGTCTAATTGTGCTGTGTTGTAATATATAGATTGTATGTGCTGTTGGAATTCCAAGAAAGCAACTAAGAAAGACAGAAGTATAGAGAGTTGAAATGGCAAGCCCAGCCAGGATTATAGCTAGCTCTGGGACCCAGGGTTCCAGGCTTGCAGTTCAGAGGCCTGGGTTTTATCTGGCAAAGCTGATGAGTGCCAATCCAGAAAACAAGGCCAACCTTAGTAACTGATATTGAAACAGAGTAGGACAAATAAGGAAAAGAAATAGAATAGGCACAATCAATGGCCCTTTCAGAACAAATTTTTATTAAGTGGTTGTTAAAAGTGATACTGTTATTTTCCCAGTAGCCCAGTCCTTGGAGTTTTCTGGTTTATTTTCAAAAGGAGTTGGCACTACTTGGCACGATCCAAAATCAGTTTTTGTTTTGACATTCTTTTTAGATCTGTCTTTTCTCTCTAAGCATCTTGATGTCATTTCTATTACAGTTTATGCTGAAGGAATTTGAAGCCCGCAGGCAACAGCACGAGCAGCTGAATGAGGCAGCTCAGGGCATCCTAACAGGCCCTGGAGATGTTTCGCCATCCACCAGCCAAGTACAGAAAGAACTTCAGAGTATCAATCAGAAGTGGATTGAGCTGACTGACAAACTCAATTCCCGTTCCAGCCAAATTGACCAAGCTATTGTCAAAAGCACCCAGTACCAAGAATTGCTCCAGGACTTATCAGAGAAGGTCAAGGCAGTTGGACAGAGACTAAGTGGCCAGTCAGCCATCAGCACCCAACCTGAGGCTGTGAAGCAGCAATTGGAGGAGACCAGTGAGATTCGATCTGATGTGGAGCAGTTGGATCATGAGATTCAGGAGGCACAGGCACTTTGCGATGAGCTCTCAGTACTCATTGGGGAGCAGTACCTCAAGGATGAGCTGAAGAAGCGTTTGGAGACAGTTGCCCTACCTCTCCAAGGTTTAGAAGACCTTGCAGGTAAGTTAGGGTGAGGAACACACTGCTGATGTTAGTGGCAAGCCAGAAGATGGGCTTCGTGATAGTCCCAAGTATCTAGTGTGACCTGTAAGCAGCTTTTGGACTCAGACTAGTGTCACCCTATCCCTTTGTCCAGCTACAGTGAGAACCTCTGTGGTTATCAGATGTTGACTGAGTGCTAACAGTACTTGGAGCTTTATGTAGCTTAATCCCAGAGATAAAAGCACTCATCCTAATTTTGTCAGCAGGTAGACGTTCATGCTCTTAGATGTATTTATAGGTGGAGTTACACAGATACTTTCACTCACCCTCGTTTATACCATACACACACATATACCATATTATAGAATTAGATGTTTATGATGGCCTCATACAAGAAGAATTTTGTCATCAATTTATTGCCTTCCTCTAGAAACTTTCATGGCTTTTTACCAACTAAGAAGTAAAAGTTTACTTGTTACTTAGACCATCTTATAAGGTTGGTATAAGGATTAAGTAAGATCTAGTATATAAAGGAGACTAGCTTTGTGCTGCTTTTATGGAAGGCCCTCGGGTGACATTAGTTTCCATCCCCTAAGATGAGACCATATACTCCCAGCAAACATGTTAATGCCCAGTTCAGATTTGATTGGTTTAAATTTGATTTTCTCATTTCAGCTGATCGCATGAACAGACTCCAGGCAGCTCTTGCCAGCACCCAGCAGTTCCAGCAAATGTTTGATGAGTTAAGAACCTGGTTGGATGACAAACAAAGCCAGCAAGCGAAAAACTACCCAATTTCTGCAAAATTGGAGCAGCTGCAGTCTCAACTACAGGAGAATGAAGAGTTTCAGAAGAGCCTTAATCAACACAGTGGTTCCTATGAGGTGATTGTGGCTGAAGGAGAATCTTTGCTTCTTTCTGTACCTCCTGGAGAAGAGAAAAAGACTTTACAAAACCAGTTGGTTGAGCTCAAAAGCCACTGGGAAGAGCTTAGTAAAAAAACTGCAGACAGACAATCCAGGCTCAGGGACTGTATGCAAAAAGCTCAGAAATATCAGTGGCATGTGCAAGACCTCGTGCCATGGATAGAAGATTGTAAGGCCAAGATGTCTGACTTGCAGGTCACCCTGGATCCAGTGCAGCTAGAGTCCAGCCTCCTGAGATCAAAGGCTATGCTGAGTGAGGTGGAAAAGCGCCGCTCCCTGCTAGAAATACTGAACGGTGCTGCTGACATTCTGATCAATTCCTCTGAGACAGATGAAGATGATATCCGGGATGAGAAGGCTGGGATCAACCAGAACATGGATTCCATTACAGAAGAACTACAGGCCAAAACAGGGTCTCTCGAAGAAATGACTCAGAGACTCAAGGAGTTCCAGGAAAGCTTTAAAAATATTGAAAAGAAAGTCGAAGGGGCCAAACACCAACTTGAGATCTTTGATGCTCTAGGCTCCCAAGCCTGTAGCAACAAGAACTTGGAGAAGCTAAGAGCTCAGCAGGAAGTGCTGCAGACTCTGGAGCCCCAGGTAGACTATCTCAGGAACTTCACTCAGGGCCTGGTGGAAGATGCCCCAGATGGATCTGATGCTTCCCAACTTCTTCGTCAAGCCGAGGTCACCCAGCAAGAGTTCCTGGAAGTGAAGCAAAGAGTGAACAGTGGTTGCATGATGATGGAAAACAAGCTGGAAGGGATTGGCCAGTTTCACTGCCGTGTCCGAGAGATGTTCTCTCAGCTGGCGGACCTGGACGATGAGCTTGATGGCATGGGTGCCATCGGCAGAGACACCGATAGCCTCCAGTCCCAAATCGAGGATGTACGGCTATTTCTCAACAAAATCCAAGCCCTCAGGTTAGACATAGAGGCCTCTGAAGCAGAGTGTCGGCAGATGCTGGAGGAAGAGGGGACTCTGGATTTGTTAGGTCTCAAGAGGGAGCTCGAAGCCCTGAATAAGCAGTGTGGTAAACTGACAGAGAGGAGCAGAGCTCGCCAGGAGCAGCTGGAACTGACTCTGGGCCGCGTAGAGGATTTCTACAGGAAGCTGAAAGCCCTCAATGACATGACCACGGCAGCAGAGGAGGGGGAGGCCCTCCAGTGGGTCGTGGGGACCGAAGTGGATCTCATCAACCAACAGTTAGCAGATTTTAAAGTAAGTCTTGCCCTTGTTTTCTCATCTTTTGCCATCTGATAGGTATTTCTTTTCATGTAGCTTGGAAACCTGGTGTATATACATCTTAACTTCTGCCCTTGAGGCTGCTATGCTCGCTTCCAACCCCGTCAAAGCACACTATCTGAAGACTAAACAGTCTCTTGGATTCTGGGCAACTGGTTTGAACATTTTTCTATCGTAATTTATTTCAGTGTTGATAACCAACTAAGGATATAGAAAGAAATGTCCAAATGTTACTGCTTACTCTGAGAATCTCCTCTTGTGATTTGTAACAGCAGAGAGAGTTTTTCCAGGTCCCTGTTTTTCAACTGAGGTGTAAGAAGTCATAAGATAAACAAGGGTCATCTTCCTAAAGTGTTGGCTTTCTTTTTCTCATACTTCAGGGGAAAGTTACTGATGTATTATGAAATAAAATAAAAATTCTCATGAGTTATTAAGATAAAATGTGACACTTTAAAGAAATTTCCCACTTAACAGCAGGCAGTGCCTAAGACTATACCCCAGACCCCCAGGAGTACAAGTACTTGGCCTGTAGGAGAGTTTGAAAAGCACTGCCCTAACTGCAAAAATGTTTTAATTCTTTGCCTGAGTCAGGATTTCCAGTCCGGTGATTTTGTGAGTCCAAATTAAAACAACAGGGGAAGACTGGAGGAGTTGACTTGAAAATGTGATTTTGCCAGGTTAGGGGCTTGGAACTCTCAGGACTGCCTGGTGGGTCATGGCTCTCAGGATGGGAGCCTTTCATCCTGCGTTTCTTCTGTTGTCGATGCCAAAAAGGGCCTCAGCCCACTGCTGGAGGCCCCTCAGCTGCTTTTCCTTCTTGGTGCATGGAGTAGATGTGGAAAGGCTACTTCCAGCACTGTTTCCAGCACTGGTGTTAATTATTCCCACGTACCAGTCATACTCCTGCCGTCAGAGTTCGTTTGTTCTCTAAGGCCCCTGCCTGTCAGGATTCTTTTGAGTACAGATACGGATGGAGAGGTGGTGACACCAGGACAGAGTCCCACACGGTCCTGAGGAAAGTTACAAGATCCACATGCAGACGGGTGGCTATTTCAGGAAGGCCTTCTGCTTAGGGGATTTTTTTTTTTTTAAGATTTTATTTATTTATTCATGAGAGATACACACAGAGAGGCAGAGACACAGGCAGAGGGAGAAGCAGGCTCCATGCAGTAAGCCCGATGCGGGACTCGATCCCAGGACCCTGGGATCATGCCCTGAGCCAAAGGCAGACTCTCAACTGCTGAGCCACCCAGGCCTCCCTGCTTAGGGGATGTTTAGCTCTGAAGCGGGACATTGGGTGAAGGCCCCCTAACAGTGTTTGGATATGCTATATCTGGGAGCAGCAAATCATCATTTTGGGGATTCTTGAGGCCCCAAATAAGGAGAGGGTAGGGAGGGAAAATTCAGACCCATGAGCCCACATGTTTTCCTCTAAGAAACTCCCACACCTCCATTGCAGTGGTGGGGTGGCCTTTCTTGCTTCATCATGTGTGGCGTTCTGGCCTCTTCCACTGTAAGTGCCTCAAAGGAGAAACTGTCTTCTACAGGCTCTGGGTTACCTAGAATTAACTGTCTAACCAACTAAATGAATGACTTAGAAAACTGAAGCCGATCCCTTTGGGCTTTGATATTTTGTTTTATCAAACTAGAATCTGATTTACATGGGAATTATTTGGGGTTTTTTTGTTTTTTATTTTTATTTACTTATTTATTCATGATAGACATAGAGAGAGAGAGGCAGAGACACAGGCAGAGGGAGAAGCAGGCCCCATGCAGGGAGCCCGAAGCGGGACTTGATCCCAGGACTCCAGGGTCGCGCCCTGGGCCAAAGGCAGGTGCTTAACCACTGAGCCACCCAGGGATCCCCTACATGGGAATTATTTTAAATGTTATTTGCCTAATCTTCTAAACGCTATGTTGTGCCTGTTTTTCTTTATAAGTATGGTTTAACATTATTAAAAAGATGGTACTGTTCTCTCTGATGGTGATATCCTCAAGGATATTAGAGACATTCAGGGATGCTTTGTATTGAATATTCTTAAGTGACTATGCAGTTTGATTTGGGTACGGAGGTTCTTGTCTAGTGCCTCTCAAGTGTGTGTGCAATTTCTGTTCTTCACCCTTCCCCAGGCAGCAGGTATTCTTTCCTACCGCGGTTACTTCTCACAGCCTTTAGCAGTCTGTCCCTTGCTTCTCATCTTCAGTGAGCTAGAAAATGAAGTAAACAAGCCTGTTAAAATTGCATTAAATACAAGCTAGAATATAAAAAAGAGTCCATAGGCAGGCACACAGAGTGTTTGGATCTGAGGACAACTAATCATTTCCTTTTCATTTCATCCTTCATTGCTAGAAACATTCTGAATTTTGATGCAGCTGAAAGATTTTCAGAAATTACTGGACAGTCCCGTATTTTATTTGTAGCCTAGTATGTAACCTAAAACTACTCAGAGTTCGGTCACTGCATAGTTGTTTGTTATATCATACTTGTTTCACTGGTTTCCAAAACTCAGCCTCTCACTACCATACCCTGGATGTGGAGGGTGGGACCAGACACTGATGAGCTGGCCACCTGCAGAGTATGCTTCTCTGCAGGGCACTGGTGTGGAAATGCAAGACTGGAAGAAAGGAGAAAGAGGGTGGTGGAGTTGTGTTCCCTGTGTGTGTCCTCAAGTTGGGGGTGCAAGTCAGAAGCCTGGTTCCACAGGCTTCTTGACTTTATAAAGTCAAAGTCTTCGGGTAGAGTTTTTGCCTCCTCCCAGCATTTGGTCAGGAGGGGAGGAGCACACTCCTGGCTCAGCTCCCACTGAGCTCATGGGAAGTGAAAACAATGGGAGGGGGAAAAGCTCTGTGTGTGTCAGTCCCACAGTCCTCTGGAGGCTGAGTGAAGGGAAGGTCTTTTTGGGCCCATCCTGAGGACTGAGTCATTTTCGTGGTTTGGGTGTTGAGTTCCGGGTGAATGTGCTCTGCATCCAGCAACAGATTCATCTCTCCTCACTAAAGCAGCAGACCAGATGCATAAAGCATGACTCTGCTTTCAGATTCAGAGGAAAAGCCAGAGGTGTGCCTGGGTAGCTCAGTCGGTTAAGCTCTGCCTTCGCTCAAGACATGATCTTGGGGTCCTGGGATCCAGCCCCCAGACTCACTGGGAATCCCTGCTCAGCTGGGAGTCTGCTTGTTGCTTCTCCCCTCCTCCCACTCGTGTGTGCACTCACACTCACTCTCCCTCTCTCTCAAATAAATCATTTTTAAAAATAAGGAAAAACCAGAGGTGAAGATGAACATTATAGAACAGCATTAGCTTTAAGATTTCAGCTCTTTTTTTTTAATGGGATCACACTCTCAGCACAGAATCTGCTGAAGAGAGAAGGATGTGAGTCTATAGACAGAAGCATGGGCTCTGCTCTGACCTGGCTAACTCCACTGCGGATGGTGGAATAGACGGATGAGTCAGGCCTGGGGACTACCCCGGGCTTACTTCAGCCTCTGCGCAGTAGTGCTGAGAAATGCGTGGAGAGGCAGCTTATGGGAAAAGTTATTTCCTCCTTAAATGACATGAAAACCTGAAAGTCATTATTCCTTGGAAAGGCTTTTCTGTCAATTGCTTCTGAATAAATTATAGAATATGGTCACCTAGGGTGGCAGGCACTGAGGGGGGCACTTGATGGGATGAGCACTGGGTGTTATTCTGTATGTTGGCAAATTGAACACCAATAAAAAATAAATTTATTATTAAAAATAACAATAAAAAATAAAACAAGAAATCAGTGAAAAAAAAAAAGAATATGGTCAGCTAGTGGGGATCTATCAAGTGGGAAGAGAGTCCTCTCCCACTCTAAATAGGCAAAGACCTCAAACCTTCCAGAGTTAGGCACTTTACTGGGTTCAGCCATTCCAGGAATCTCAAATGAGAATATTGAGCATATTTTCAGAAGACTGGAAGGAAAAGACTGGCTAATCTCTTCAGGAAATTTTGTTTTCCTGAACAAGAGAGTCCATGATTATTGAGGAAAAGGAATTGTATGTGCATAACAGGACACTAACAAGAAAGGAGGGACCTTTATTTCACTGAAACATAAGCCAAAGAAATCTGTTAACTGATAATAACAAGAGGCTTTTCCTCATTTTGAAATTCCCTGTGCTAGTTTTATAGTCAGGAATTGGGATCATTCTGAGTCTCAGACCAGCCCTTTCCTGTATACACACACATACCCTTGCCCAAGAACCACAGTGGCTTCTCAGTCAGAAAGTAGGTGGTGGTTTAGGCATCAAGAGCAATATCAAGAAACCTGGATGCCCTTCGCACTCTGAATGTCATGTATATTTACATTTACTGCATATTCGGGCCAGGCCTCAGACTCAGCACTGTACCACTCAGTGACAAGAAAGAGTAAGTGGGAAAAAATGGAGACCTTTTTAAGGTCTGTAGGTTTCTCACAAAGGTTCACTTCACCTAATGATGCATTGGAAGCACCCAAGCCTGTTGGTCTTTTCCTTCCTTGCCTTTGAGGCTGGACTGACTTGAGGCTGGACCATTCTCAGTTCTAATTCTGGCCGAACAGAGCCCTGGGTCGGGGATTGTGCATGCTTGCAGCCTTTGTCTGGAGACTCAGTATCCCACCATAAGGGCAGAATAAGAAAGCCCAGTAAACCTCTTCATTTGATCCCCACCCCCCAGCTTCATAGAAGGCGAGTTTAGGCTTCCCTCTGAGCACACGTGAAAACCCTTAGAAGACAGGGCCTGATGTGAAGCTGAAAGGCTGCCAATTTGCACAAAGATACTTTCCTTCCTTTCAAACAATTACAAAGACAGTATCAGCCCATCTATGGTTTTGCCAGTTAGATTCACTAGAGAATAGAGCAAATGAAATCAGTATTATCTACCTGCCCTTGGAGAGAAAGGAAACCACACTTGGAATGACCTGTCTATCACCTAGAGGTTTCAGTATTTCTAGCTCTACAACAGCAAGGTAAGCTGAGTAGGCACCCCTTGCCCTGCCTCGTGCTGACCCTTGGCCTGTCTTGGTTTTGCCTTACCCTCTCTCCCACCCACCCTCTCTTTTTTTTTAAAGATTTTATTTATTTATTCATGAGAGAGAGAGAGAGAGAAAATAAGGCAGAGACACAGGCAGAGGTTAGAAGCAGGCTCCATGCAGGGAGCCTGACATGGGATCTCCAGGATAATGCCCTGGGCTGAAGCAGGCGCTAAACTGCTGAGCCACCCAGGCTGCTCTCTCTTTTTCTCTTTCTCCCTTCCTTCTTTCCTTTCTTCCACAAGGCTACCCCAATAGGAACTACTAGAGTGGGCAACCCCAGTGGCTCAGCAGTTTAGCGTCGCCTTCAGCCCGGGGCAGGATCCTGGAGATCCAGGATCGAGTCCCATGTCGGGTTCCCTGCATGGAGCCTGCTTCTCCCTCAGCTTGTGTCTCTGCCTCTCTATGTCTCTCATGAATAAATAAATAAAAATCTAAAAAAAAAAAAAAAAAAGGAACTACTAGAGTCCAGGGAAGTGAAGAGAATGCCCTAGAACAAGGTTTCTCCGCCTCGGCGTTCTTGACATTTGGGGCTGGATAATTCTTTGTTGTGGGGGGCTGTTCTGTCCATAGCAGGATGTTCAACAGCATCCCTGATCTCTACCCACTAGATGCCAGTAGCAACCCTTCCCCTGTGTGACAACCAAAAACGTCTGTCTAGACATTGCCAAAGTCCCCTCAAAGGCAAAAATCTTTCTCCATTGAGAACCACTGATTTAGAAGAAAATTGCCACCTACATGTGGGAAATTTAGAAATCAGCTGGAAAAGGTGCTGGTTGATTAAGTTAAATATTTATGTACCAGACGCCCTCTCATAATCTGATTAAGACTGTGTGGTAGCAGCAACTCTCTTTAAGTCAGCCTCTAGGCCAGGCCCCAGATTCTTGATTTTTGCTGGTACTAATCCATGTCTGGCTTAAAATTTCCTAGGCACTTTTCCTGGTGTCAGCAGTTTATTTTTTGTAGAGCTGTTGATGCAGGTGTTTGGTTGATGATGCATTTCTAAAGAGAAGAGGAACTTCCTGTGTGGAAATACTTCAGGAAGCTTCCTTGTTCCCTGCCTCTAAGGGGAGACTGTGGTCTGTCAGTTGCTCTCCTCAGCCCAGAAACTCACAGTTTGGCTGCTGATATTTATAACCCTTCAGAGATCACTCCTCCCCAACCTCCCAACCAAAGAATCCCAGTGCTCTGTAATAATCCTCTCCGCCCCCACTGGGTGGGGAGAAGGTGAAGAAGGTGCCTTTAAGACTTTAGGTTTGCTTCGTGTTGAACTTTTTCCAGCCCCATTTTACAGTATCCCCATTAGTATTTTAAATATCAGCAGCATCACAAAGCAAAATCCCAAGATTACAGCCTTGGGATTTTTAAGATTACATCATCTTAAAGGAGCCTCATGCCTTAGTGAAGGTAGTAAAACCAAATGGAAGATTGTCCAGGAAGCGTTGACGGATTTCACACACACACACACACACACACACACACACACAAAAACACCTCTGTCTGGAAGTTTTGATAGCAAGGGAAGATTTTAAAGCAACAAAAGAAAGGACTGAGCAGTTTGAGTTTACTGAAATTCTTCATGTATCGTGTCGGCACGTAGCATTTGCAACTAAGGTTCACCATGTGATTTTGTATACAAAGGAAGAAAAACATGTTTCCAGAAAAACTAGAATTTACCCCATGCAGAACTTACATTCATTGTTTGATTAGTGAACATGGTTGAGATAAGCACAGACTTGCAAAACAGGACTGTTTCTTGTGTCTGGAAATGAATGGTAAACAATTTTAAGCCTTAGCCTAGTCCTCAGTCTTAGCTTCAGAAAAATCGTAGGCACTTTGAAGCTAGCTAGCTGGCCCACGAGCCATAGCATAAGCAGGAAGCTTCTAGGAAGTGTGATGAGTTGCCCTGAAGGGCACTTTATTGTCAGGGTTGGTTGGTTCACCAAGAATGAAATGCGCCCCACAGGGAGTCGTTTCAGGTCACTACACCAAATCCTAGCTGCACCAAAGGGTTGTCTCCTGCCAAACAGATTCTTCCCAAGTCTCAGCTGTCCTGGTTGGGAAAACATAGCTATGGGAAGAATGTGTTCCCTCCCTACCTTCCTTAATACTTTGCCACTACCACTACCAAGTGCTTTTCTTTTTTTTTTTTTAAGATTTATTTATTATTTATTTATTTATTTATGATAGACATAGAGAGAGGCAGAGACACAGGCAGAGGGAGAAGTAGGCTCCATGCCGGGAGCCCGATGCGGGACTGGATCCCAGGGCTCCAGGATCCTGCCCTGGGCCAAAGACAGGTGCCATACCGCTGAGCCACCCAGGGATTTCCCCCCACCAAGTGCTTTTCAAATACCAGTCTCTGGTCTTGGTTATCAAAGATTAATGGGGTACACTTATTCCTAAGGCCTTCACACACTGTTTTCCTACTACCAGCACTATGATTTGAGATGTGGAGCTTTCAGAACCTTGGCCAATCAGGCATAAGAGTACATGCTACATGGTAGTGGTCTATGGATCCCTTGGTGGGGGTTAGGAGCAGGGGGCTCCTTACTCCTTCCAGTCCACCCTTTCTGAGCCCTTGCTCTTGCCAAACCTTGTGGTGGGACAGTGTGTTATGGGAAGCAGGCATGAGGGAGTGCAGTGGCAGTGATGTGTGGTGGCGAGTACAGTGAGAGCCACCTAAGTCTAAGTGAGCTCTAACCCTAACCCCCCATCAACCAGACATTGAAAATTCCAGTTGCAGACAAGGGAACTGCGATTTGAAGGTGTTATAGCATCTTGTTGAAGCCATACAGCAAGTGACTGTTAGAGCCAGGATTGGAAAGGTTTGTTTGGCCTCAAAAGCTATGCTTGACCAATAGTTCTTAACTGGGGGGCAGTTTTGCCCCCTAGGGGATATTAGGCAATATCCAGAGACATTTTTGATTGTCACAACTGGAGAGGCTGCTACTAGCATCTAGTGGGTGCTGTTAAACATCCTTTAATACAGAGGAGAGCCTCTCTGTACACAGAATTATTCAGCCCACTTCTGAATAAGGTGGGAGTTTGATGGTTTTTTCCCCCACTTCAGATGCCATGACAAGTAAAAGTTAACCAACAAAAGAATTCCACTGCCTGGGAAAGCTTCATGGTTTTCCTCCCTTTTTAAAAAAAAATTAGTTAGGAAATAGTGTTAGTGGGGCAGCCCCGGTGGCTCAGCGGTTTAGCACCACCTTCAGTCCAGGGCGTGATCCTGGAGGCCTAGGGTCGAGTCCCGTATCAGGCTCCTTGCATGGATCCTGCTCCTCCCTCTGCCTGTGTCTCAGCCTTTCTCTCTCTGTGTATGTCTCTCATGAATAAATAAATAAAATCTTAAAAAAAAAAATAGTGTTCTAAGAGTGACTTATTCAGATCTGTTGGATAAAGTCAGGATCCTGGTGAACTAATTTGAGTCAATGGCTAAGGAATTCTCTTAATGCTTGACCAGTCCCCACCCCACCCTGCCACAAGGCTCCTGCTGTGGAAATCAATCAGCTGTGTATCTCAAGCTGCTTCCTGTAGGGTGTGTTATGGAATGGCATCAGGCCCTGCACCAGCTGGGAGTCCTGGTCTCAGTGTGATTTTATCAGACTCTGTCTCTTTTGAGCCTTGCTGTTTGGAACAAAGGATCCTCTGTCAGGAATGCAGAGAGCTCCTCTGATTGGACAGCAAGCGTGTACGCACATGGTTCCCACGGAAAAAAAACAGACAAATTATGTGGTAGCCTTCTAGAACTTGGGCTTCCTAGGTGCTTTTTTCCCTTAGCTTCTATCTTTATTCACCTTTCTTTCTGTGAGTGCCTACCCTTCACCCAGATCAGTGTAGGAGCCATCTGATCTGATAGGTCAACTGATGGCATCCTTCAGAACTGGTCTATATCTGTGCTTCTAGTCTTTTCCTTCTCTGGCCTTGGAAACTACATATTTGATCCCCGCTTATTAGTCTTATTTCCTATACAGACCATCTACTACATCCACTCATCCCAAACACTCCTTATACATTTTACCTATTTCTACCCAAACCTGAAGCCTTGGTTCAAGTCCCATTGTCTCCACAAAGCCTCCTTGGTTTACCTAGCTCACTACTTCTTCTGTTCTAAACGACTTAAGATGTGTAACTCATTTGGCCTTTATCATAGACTACCAAACTTGGACGTTTTCTGATTCTGTGCATTTGTCCTATCTCTAATCTCAATAAGTTCATTTTTGTGTCCCTCAAAGTAGTTAACTTATGGGTATGCGTGTAGTTGGAAATTAGTGAATATTTAACTGATGGGACAAGTGCTCTTTATTTCTCATAAGCCATGTGAGCTGTGGGATTCAAAATGCTGTCTACTTTGTAAGACTTGAGGCAAATCTTTGTGAATCCTGAGAAATGCTGATCCTAGCCTGGATTCCTCAACTCTCCTTGCCTCTGGATTCCCTTCCTTCTCTATGAGTTAGTTTATGTTAAAGGAACGCAGTTTCATTTCAGTATTAGCCTGAACAAAACAAAGAAAGAAACCTGCGATTTGAAATGGACTTAATGAAAGCCAGATCCTGAAATACTGTCTTATAGTTGTCCATCACTTTAGAGTCATTGTCACTGACCCAATTAGTTCACAGTTAGGCAGAGTCTTCATATTTCACTCAACTTAGTGTAGTGAGAAAAATTGAATATGAGTTTGAGTCCGAAGTATCCAGCTTTGAATTCCGGCTCTATCATTTGCTAGCTGTATGACCTTGGGGGAAATTACTTAACCTCTCTGTATAGTTACTTTAACTATAAAATGTGAACAGTGGTAAATCATACCTTTGGAGTTTTTATGAGAGTTAAGTGATGTAGATGAAAGCAGTAGGCATATATTAAGTGCTCAATAAATGATAATTTTTATTTTTTTTAAATGTATCCAGGCATACAAATTGGAATATTATGAAATCTTTTGAATAAAAAAATTATGCCCTTTGTGCCTAGAGATAATTATTCTCCAGAAGATTTGCTCTAAGGCCCAGTACCCGATTAGATTAGCTCATTCTCTTCATGGAAAAATGGCAGTTATGAGGATAAAGTTAGTTCAGTGGCAGCAGTGAAACAAATGGATGGACAAACAGCTTTCCCGAGCAATTTTATGAGGAACAAGTTTAGAGCTGGTTTCTAACCTTAGAGTAGCAGTACATAGTGTAGTTCATGACTTGTAACACAACTTTAAATAGACTTTATGTACATGTATATACATATACATATTTGCTTATTCATTAACTTGTTAATTTATTCATTTATATCAAAATCCCACAGCCAGCATGTTTTTCTAAGACCATTTTGACCTTGGCTTATGTGCTCTACAAATCAGTGTTATTTTCATATCATTAACCAGAATTAACCAGAAGCCATTACTAGCTCAGTGACTTCCCCAGTAACTCAGTTACCCATCAGATAGCTTTAATGATCTCAGGGTCCTTGGCCTAATTAGCTTTTAACATAGACCATGTTATCTTCCCCTGTTGCCATACAATGGCAACTACCAAGTCAGCATCTTTGGGAGAGACACTTCTTAATATTAATCAAACTTTTAACTAAAGCATGGAGGAGGGCAGCCCCCGTGGCACAGCGGTTTGGCGCCGCCTACAGCCTGGGGTGTGATCCTGGAAGACCTGGGATCGAGTCCCACGTCGGGCTCCCTGCATGGAGCCTGCTTCTCCCTCTGCCTGTGTCTCTGCCTCTCTCTGTGTCTATGAATAAGTAAATAAAATCTTTAAAAAAAAAAAATAAAGCATGGAGGAATGAGGAGAAAAGGTATCAGCTTAGTAGCTTCAGAGGAAAGCAGCTTAAAAAAACACAGATATAATTAATCTCTCTGCCAAGCATACATACCGGATCCAGATAGTTTTATAGAAAAGCTTTAATTCTTCAGCTTCAGCAGACATGTTTTTAATGTTCAATTAGATGTATGTATGTATGAGTCAAGGGAAGAAGATGCTAAGCATTCAAAGAAATTGAACTTCTCTGAGGCCTCCTCCAGCTTGAATTTATTGCAACTAACTAAATGACCCATTTAATATCTCTGTCATCTTGCAGTTGATTCCAAAGGAAAAGCTCTGATGGGGGTCCAGTTCTTTACATTCAAACCTAAGTTGGTTGGTTGTTGATCAATGGTAAGAATTGCTTTAGTAACAAAATGAAACAGACAGTCTTCATAAATCTCTTCCCTCTGACTTATTTATCCTACCTCCTTTTCTAATATTAGAGAAAGGACCCCTATAGCAAGATTTCTTGGCAACTCACTCCAAGGACCTGTTTTATAAAGATAGCTGAGCAATTTCGTTGTTGTAGCAACGAATTGTTGTAGCAATTTCGTTGTTGTAGTTGTTAACGTGCAAAAGTTGTGAAGTCCTGCAAACCTGGAGCGGGAAGACTGCTCTCAGTCCCTAATGAAAGCCTACATGGTCACCTACTCCGGAAAGTCTTTCCTGGACCTGCGGGCCCGAGCAGACCCCCTTGACTGATACTCTCCCAGTACCGTTTGCTATCCTTTCTGAGTACTCCTTGCAAGTGAATTAAAGTGAAGGTCTGCCACTCCTACCGGAACATAGGCTCCTAACCACATGTTGCTCATCCCTCTCCCTTGGTTCCTGGCATAATTTAGAGCACATAGTAGACTCCAGTAAATACTGAACCAATTGAAAAGAATCAAGGCTACATCTTATGAAATTACTTGCCTTAAGAGGCCAAAAAGGAACCCAAAGGACAAAGAAGTGCTGGCTAAAAAGAATCAGAATAGCGCCGTGTTGTGGAAGCCAAGGAACAGAGTCTCAGGAAGAAGGGGGGATCAGTACTTTCTCACCACTGCTTATCCTTAACCCCCTAATGTGATCCTAACCCCTATCACTGCACTGAAACTGTTGTCTTCCAAATATTCACTCATGTCCTAGTTGCCAAGTCTAGTGGCCTTGTCTAACTCATAGTCCTCCTCATCTGTTACGCAGCATTTAACATCATAGCTTCTTTCTTAAAACCCTCCTGTGCATTTACTTTCCTGACATGGTATTCTCTCCATTCTTTTCTCTGGCTGCTATTCTGCTTTCTTTTTTGGTTTGTCCTCCTACTTCCCAAATATGTGGTTCTAAAATTCTGAACATCTATCCTCTTCCCTTTTCTCTCCACAGTTAACCCCTGGATGTCCACCTCCTCACTCTTCTCTGGAGGAAGGCTTCCAAACCTGTATCTCTATCCCAAACCTCAGTCTTTTGTGTGAGGGGCCTTTCTGGACACCTCCACCTGAGTTGCCTTTGCGTACTTCACACTCAGTATCCTCTAAATTGAATGTTAACTTCTTCAAATAGTTTCTTCCTCTCTGCTACTGTTTTATAGGACAATTATGCCCCCAGGAATTTAAGAGTAATGCTACAGCATTCTTTTAAGTTTATTTTCCCCTTAACCTCTACTTTCTATCTGTTCAGTTGTGAAGTCCAAGTATTCGGTCTCTCTGATTTCTTTCACAGCTCCCTTCCTCATTTCCATGAGTTCAAATAGCTATGCTACTTTGGACAAGTAAGTTTACCACCTCAAGCTAATTTAAGAATTTGGATTTTTAAAATGAGATCGTGTATATTAAATGGCAGTTTAATGAGCACCCAGTCCCAAATTATTAAGAAACTTTCCACAGACCACTTAGTAACTCTCATGAGCTGCTGAGAAGTTGAAATAAGTAAATCTCAATAACATAATGGTTTTCTGAATAAAGCACAAATTCGTGCTTGGCATTCAAGGGCTTTGGTGAACCGGCCTTGAGTGCTTACCATTCTGACCTCTCATTTTTCCCTTTCATACAGCCTGTACTTAAGCCATGCTTACTTTGAATTTGCTTCTTTAGGATCCTTGCCTCTAGCCTTTCGCTTAGAAATCTTGTCTTCACCATCTCTGCATATCCACATCCTAGTGAGTAAATGTGATTCCCTCCATAAAGCCTTCCTTCCATGATTCCCCCTGCCTTCCTTCCCTATGTTCTTCTGTCCAGTCTTTTCTAATTCGCAGAGCCCCATGCTTTTGTCATTACTATCTTGGTGAGTGGCTAAAAGAGGGATTAATACACTGTCTTTTAGAAAGTCTGTAAGCAGGAAAGGGCTTACAGGGGTCATGAGAGTTCCTGCAGAGCGTGTGGAAAGTTTTCTCATGGGTTTGGAAATACATGCGAGCTCACAGAGCATCAAAATCCTCAGTATCCCATTTAAAACAAATTTCATATCATGTTGTATTGCCTAATGAGCCACTCTGTAGCCATCTTTCTATAATAAAAACACCTTAGGATGGTAGTTACTGATGCCCAACAGGTACAGACTAATACTGTGGAGTTTCCACTTGCCACTAAATAAGTGCTTGTAAAGTCTAGCAAGCCTAAGATGAAAGGCATTTTGTAGATTTAAAATGTGCAAGATGTAACGAGTTCTCTAAAACCGTCTCTAATCAGAACTAATCTTCTGAGAGAGAGGGGTGCATGAAAAGGCATTAAACAATCTGAGGAAGTATGGATCTGGGGTCTCCAGATTGTCCTAGGGGGCTCGTGGTTTAAGACTGGAGCAAAGGCAAAATGCTGGGTTCAAAACTTGGAGAGGGGGGATCCCTGGGTGGCGCAGCAGTTTGGCGCCTGCCTTTGGCCCAGGGTGCGATCCTGGAGACCCGGGATCGAATCCCACGTCGGGCTCCCGGTGCATGGAGCCTGCTTCTCCCTCTGCCTGTGTCTCTGCTTCTCTCTCTCTCACTGTGTGCCTATCGTAAATAAATAAAAAAATTAAAAAAAAAAAAAAAAAAAAAAACTTGGAGAGGGAGCTGTGTTAGGGTGTGAGGAGACTCCACCCAGCTGTCTTTAATTAAGAAGACAGCAGGAAGGGCCAGGATTGTTCTTTCTTCTAAGTTCACTGAAAGAAAATCCAACACCAAATTTCGTTCTTAGGAATTTCAAAATAAGTACAGAATTCTTTGAACTCTGTAATCAACTAACTGGAAACTAATTTGAAATTTGGCTTCAGCCCTTATATTTGTGGTTACAGGGAGTGGGGGAAGCATCCAAAGAGGTTCTTTGGAGCTCCCTGTACTTGTCTTTTAAAAAGTTTACACACAGCATGTGAAATGAACAGATGCTTTTTTTGTTGGAGCTATCAGGGTAACAAGAGGCTGAAAGCTATATCAGGTATTTATTTCAGTCACTGAGATGGCTATTGGCAGAGTTCCACATACCAAAACTAAAGAGAAACTCATGAACAGATTAAAAAGAAAATAAGATATAAAAGAAAGAGCCCTGTGCTTCCTCTCCTGATTTCTTCCTAAACACATACTGATGATAAAAAGAGAGCAGTGGACTCACCACTCTCTGGCTTCTTTTTTGTGGTGGGGGAAAGAATTGGGTAACTTTATGTAATCCTTTCTATAAGACTGTAACTTTGGGGAAAGATTTCTCTATAATAATCTCTCAACACTTTTAGTCAGAGTATAACTTAAGTCAATAAATACTTCAGATTTTAACTTCAGAGTTGTTAAAATGCTCTGCTTATTTATATTATAATGTGGAGCATTCATTGAGAGTAGTGACAATAAGGTAGATAGCTAGGTGTGGGGAGGGATTAAGAAGACTGAATTGGTTGGCACCTGACTTGGTGAGGAAACAGGAAAGGAATTTCTGGCCATGAAGTTTGTGATTCCACATCAAGATCATTCTTTATAATGGAATAACCACCCACCCTAGTTGAGAGCCAGAATTCCTCAGATTCTTCCAACCAGAGGGGCCCTGGCACACTAAACAGTCTGTTATGATATCTGAACACTTAAGTGAGTGTATTTGGCCAGGAGACTTGCTAGTGAAATTGATCTTGCTTTCTCTGGGTTTCTCCAGTTGTGCTGAATAATTAAAGGAAAATTAAGACCCAGATTTCCTGAAATGTTAAGTATCAGATCTGTAAGCTGATCATACCTTAGGATCACAGTGTGTCAGAGTTAGAAGGGACTTTAAAATTCATCCTGAACAAACTGATAGAGGATTTGTTTCCCCAAATCCTTGCCAAATGATTCCTTGAATTTCTGCTCAAACACCTCCAGGGTCAGGGAAGTCATCCCTTTAGGGGACACTCTATTATTTGAATAGCTGTGAGAAAGTTTTTTGTTGGTTCCAAATCTGCCCTTGGATCTTAGTGTGCCAGCTTAAGGAGACATCCAGAACAAACCTCCTTCCTCCCACATCCCAGCCCTTCAGATCCGTCACATTGATTGCATTGCCTGGAACCTTCTCTGGGTCAAGCATTCTTGGTTCTTTCTACTGTTTGTTCCTCAGGGGACAAGGTTTCTAGTGTCTTGTAGTATAGCACTAGGAAGACTCAGGATTTTGGGGTGGCTTCTTTAAAACTTCTAGAACTAAAGAATAAGTTAGAAAGGCTGTCAAGATACAGTCCAGCCCAACCCCTCCCAGCAGTTTCCAGATGGGGAGATAGTCTTTTGGGTTTGAGAGGGCAGAATTGATCACAGCTTCTTTTGAAGTTAGAAATGAAGTGTGGGGATCCCTGGGTGGCGCAGCGGTTTGGCGCCTGCCTTTGGCCCAGGGCGCGATCCTGGAGACTCGGGATGGAATCCCACATCAGGCTCCCGGTGCATGGAGCCTGCTTCTCCCTCTGCCTGTGTCTCTGCCTCTCTCTCTCTCTCTCTGTATGGCTATCATAAATAAATAAAAATTAAAAAAAAAAAAAGAAAAAGAAATGAAGTGTGACGTATTTTGCCAGTAAGTGGTCTTTTTTAAGTTGCCTTTTTTTATTTTTTATTTTTTGGTAGATGCACTCCTAACATGGGGTTTGAACTCACAGCCCTGAGATAGAGAGTGGCATGCATGCTCTACGACCAAAGCCAGGCGGGTGCCCCTTTAGTTGCTTAATTCTGATCACAGGCTTCAGCCCACACCTCATTTTGCCAGGGACCTCTCTGGCTCTCTAAGTTAAGCCGAAGGCTCAGCTCAGGGGTTCAGTGCCAGATACTCCATATGCCAACTATTGGCTTCACTTACTGTTTGTGTAAAGGACAGAAATAACTTTTCCATAAGTTTTACCATCTATATTGACCACATGGTTCAAAAGAGAGGCAGAAATTGTTAGTAGACTTTGTTGCTTTTCCTTCACAAAATTAGAAAATGACCATCACAAGGGGAGCAGAGTGTTGCCCCCCTTCAGAAATGCAGCTGCCTCTGTGGGCAGTTGCCTGGGTTGCCCGTTGTACTTTCCCGGTTTAACAGTCACCAGGTGATTGGATGGCGTTTCCAAAAGCCAGAAATCTGTGCACAGGATTGTGGGCCACCTTTCTCTCGTATTTTCCGTTTTGAGACTTGAAATACAGACGCATGCTTTTGAGCCGCCCCAGGGAGGCTCGGGTTTCCTTGGATGTGCGCGGCAATAAAGCAGCCCAGGTGTTAGGGCGTGGGTCTCTGCCGCCGGCGTCTCCACCGCCCCGCACCCCTTCCTCCGGCCTTGCCACCTCTCCCGTCTGGGGGCAGAGAAATTTCTGGTGGGAGGATGGACGGGAGAAGGGAAAGAGAGAAGGTGCCCAGAGTTCATCTAGTACCTTGACCTCTGGCCGTTCGTTAACAGGACGCCTTCGGACCCCGGGAAAGTGCCGCGTTTAAGGCTAGCGTGTTCTTGGGCCCGGCGGGGGCGCGCTAAAGGTGACATTGGAGGGACCGGGGCAGCCTTCGGCGGTGGAGCTGGAGCCGAGCACCACGCGCGCGGCCCGCCGCAGCCGCCGCGACCCCGCCGGCAGAGGGGCCCCGGGAGGCCGTGGGGGAGGAGGCGGGGGGCGCCCCTCTGGGTTCGCCCGCCCTTGGGCTGGGCTCGGAGCCCGGCGGGTCGGGACGCGGCGGGGGCGGCAGGGGGTCGGGCCGGCGGGGGAGGGCGGGGCTTTCCTTTGTCAGGGGATTTGCGCGGCGCGGCCGGGCCTCGCGCGGGGACCGCCCCCCTCCGCTCTCCCTCCCGGGGGCGGGGCTCTCCCCGGTGCCCCGGGGCGCGGTGGGCGTGGACTCGCGGAGCCGAGCGGCTGGCGCCGGGCTCCCTGGCCCCGAACCGCGCCGAAGCGCCGCCCCCGCCGCCTCGGCCTCCAATCCTCTCCGCCGCCCCCTCCCTGGCGGCTCGGGTCGCTCCTCTTCCCTGCCCCCGCCGCGGCTCCGCCTCCGTCCTCCTCCCCTCGGCCCTCCGCGTCGCGCTCCCGGGCTTCCAGGGGGGCTGCCCGAGCGGGGCGGCGCGGCGCGGCGGCGCGGGGAAGTGGGAGCAGAGCTGCCCGCCGGCCCAGCACTTGGCGGCGAGTGGCGGGCGAGCGGGCCGCTCCGTGCGAGAGAGGAGGGCTCGCCCCCGCCCGGCCCGAGCGGAGCCTTTTGTTCCCAGCCAGAAGTTTGCATGCCGGGACCGTGACAGCTGCGGGCGGGGAGGACGGCGGGGCCGCGGGGCCGGCGGTGGCGGAGAATAGAGGCGTCTGCTTGACATGCAGCCCACGGCGCGGCGGCTGCGGGCCGGGGACTGGCAGCGGCGGGGGAGGCGGCGCCCACAGCACGCGGGACTCAGCTGCCGGAGGGACAAACTAACTTCCTGAGCGCGGGACTGGAGGCCGGCGCGGCCCGGAGCCACCTGCCAGCCTGCGGTGAGGCATCCCTGGCCCTCGGGGCGCGCGGCACGGCGCGGGGGAGTGGGCCGCGCGGAGCGAGCCCTGGGACCGGCCCTCGGCCGCGGCTGCAGCCTGCCGGCCTCTCCAAGGCCCGGCGCCCGGCTCCGCTCGCCTTGTTCTGCGGCCACAGCGCTGGGCTGTTCTGGGAGCCACAACAATGCCATGATGTTTTGGAGACAGGAAGCCCCAAGCTGGCCCCGAATGAAGGACTTCCTGTGTTTAAAGTTGCAGGAATATCCGCCGACCAGCCCAGTTCAAATGCAAACACCCGAACTAGGGAGGACGGATGGCTAATTCAGACCAGCTGGACTCTCCAGGACTGGAACTGAGGATAAAATGAAAGGAATTCTTAGGAGCTTGGGCCATACTTGAAGACTGGGGAGGCTGTGCCATTGTTATTAAAGGACACAATTGGTATAAAGCTTCTTTCCAACTCTGGGTGAGAAGTGAGTGGAACTAGATACTGAGTAAGACTTGTCAATATCAGATGTTTTGTTTGTTTTGTTTTGTTTTTACTGACTGAACTAGAGCTGTGCTCTTAAAAGACCCACAAAAGAAGCCATACAAGGAATTATTTTATGTTTATTGACTAGATTATACCACTTAACTGGCTGCAGCTATGAGGCTGTTAGCCTGTGAGGAAAAAGCTATTTCTCTTAGAGCTTTTCCCAGAATGACTTCAGAGTTGGACTTGCAGGCCTTTCTGGAGGGCAGATCTGATTGGTGGTTCCAGGTTGTGAACATGTAAAAGGATTTTTAACCTATGCAGAATGCATTTTTGGGTAACCGGTGAAAAACTTTTAAAAGGTTGATGTTTCATCTTGACTGAAAAAGTATGGGTAAGCCACTCAGCAGGCCGGACTGTTTAAGGCAGAACCCCACCTGCCTGGGGAAAGGAGAGGAAGAGGATGGCTATATAGAGGATTGTTATGTTCCACAGCGATCTATATATGATACAATGAGGATAAATGAACAAATTGACCAGGGGTCAAAGCTTAATCAGACATCAAAAAGCACCATGGAAAAGATGGAAGGAAGTACTATATCCAGTAATGGTACGTTAGGAGCAGCATCTAATGTTTTTGAATCTAGAGCACCAGAAGGCAAAAAGCTGGATGAGAGAATAATATTTGATGCACTAAAGTTAAGCAGCGATGTGCAGAAGTCAGCACCCGTGCCACCCAGAAGGCGGCCAAATGCAGAACGCAAAGACAACATTAACAGGAGATCATGGAAGTCCTTCATGCCACCCAATTTCCCAGAATTTGCAGAAAGGATTGAAGCTTCTCTCAGTGAGGTTTCAGAAGCTGGTGTTTCAAACCCTTCCCTGCAAGAGAAGAAGGAATCCAATTCTGCATTAACAGAGAGTTCTGGTCATTTGGACCACAGGGAGCCTCAGTCAGAGTCTGTGACTCTGGAACATGTGTCTAAATCCATAGATGTTCCAGAAGGGCAGGATGTGAAAAATTTAAGTGGAGAGTGCCAAGATTTCGGATTGCAGCCGCACAGTGAGCGCTCTCCCCATGAATTCCAGCCTCTAGAATCAGAAGCAGCAGCAGCAAGTGGTAACACAGATGTAATGCAGGAGCACAGATTCTCAAGTGCAACCTGGCCCAGAGCCATGAAAAGTTTAGCTAAGGGAGGCTTCAGCGAGAAGCAGCACCCCCTTGGGGACACAGCCTGCACTGTGGAAATGCCACCTCTCTCCCCTTGCCTGAGTGAAGAGCTGTTGGATCCAGAATTGCATGTTCTCATAACTCCCAGCCTGAGAGAGAAAACAGAGTCTGAGCTCAAGTTTGAGGAGGATGAGCGATGGATCATGATGGAGGCTGAGGAGGAGTGGGAGGAAGAGAAACTGTCAGAGAGAGGAAAGATTTTTCTAATGGCAGATGAGAAAAAGAACAGCTTGGCAGATATTTTTGAAGAAAGAGAACAAGCAAACGCTGTAGCAGTGGCAGAGGATGGTGCCGACTGCTCGGCCACTGTCTTGAGAACTTTTGACGACCTAACTCTTGGTCAGATTTGTTGCTCTGATGGCCTACAGTCAGCTAAGAACCATTTGGCTTCTGTTCTTGAGGATGCACCTCTTGATTACAGCTCTGTACTCACAGGTGAGAGTGCTGTAGGTGAGCTAACAAACAGAACTGCTCAGGGGCTGGAGGGTCTCGTTTCCGACTTAGAATGTATTGTTGGTCCTATTGATTCAGAACAGCTCTCCGACACAGATTCAGTGCAGATGTTTCTTGAACTTGAAAAGGAGTGTTTATGTGAAGAAGGAATAACTCCTCTAGTTGAGCTGGAGAATCAAGCCTCTTCTGAAGGGCTGGCCCCATCCCAGGATGCAGAAAATGCACTTGTAATTGGTCATGTTCCAGGGGCTGCCTTAGAAGAGGAACACATAGGCCTTTTAAATATAAGGGTGAAAGACTCTGATACTGGATTGGATTGTGAATATTTTAATGCCCTGGATTCTTCTCAGGTGCCTAATGCTATGGAACTTACAGTCCACTCCTATTCCATGAGAGACACTTCCACTGTTAGTGAGGAGGAGCGTGAAAAAGTGCCTTCTAGCGCCGAGACTGCAGGGGAATTTCAGTTCACACACCCAGCTGATCTGGAGTCACTGGGCCTAGGAGGACTGCCCAATACTGATCACAGGGCTTCCCAGGAAGAAGACTTATCAGGCTTTGTAGCTGAGCTGGCCAAAGAAAATGGCAGTTTGTCCCAGGTGGACTGCAGTCACTCTGAGGGGAATGTTAGGGAGTGTGTTGAGAGGGTCCCCCTCAGTCGTGCTTTTAGCTATGAACTAACAGATGTTACCTCAGGACCTGAAGTAGAGGTGTTCTCATATGATTCACATTTACTAACAGATGAAATGCATTTGGAAAGTGAGAAAGGAGCTATTAATCAAGAAAATAGCAGTCTGACTTCCTTGGGGAACGTGGACCCTTGTGAATTGTCTAAAGAGAAGATCTGCAATGAGGATGGTGGGGGACAAGAGCTGGGTTATGAAGCCAAGCTTTTGGAGGACCAAGCCCTAGCACATCTTCACAGAGCCTCACCAGAGCAGATCTTCCGGGATCTCCAGAGCAAATCCGCAGAGTCAGGTTTTCTGAATCTGCCCCAGCTGGTTGGAGGACTGAGACATAGCAGAGATGGAGTAGAAACTGTAAATGATACAAAGCCCAAGCTGAATGTGGCATCATCAGAGAACGGGGAGACAGAAATGAGAGATTCAGAATTGTTGCTGAGTATCTTTGTGGAAGAACAAGTTACCAAGGCTAGTAGTACTGAACCAGTTTTGGAGGGATGGATACCCATCCCCCAGAAGCCTGCCCCAACTGCTGCAGTGCCCACTACAGAAGATGCCCTAGATGCTGCAGTGCTCGTCCCAGAGGAGGATGCCCCAGTTGCTGTGGTGCCTGCCCCAGAGGGAATGGCTGTAACTGCTACAGTGCCTTTCCCAGCAGCAGACATACTAGTGGCTTCAGTGGCCACCATAGAGGCATATGTCCCAGTTGCTTCAGTGGTCACTGTAGAGAAGGATGTCCTGGCTGCTGCTCCAGCTGTTGCAGTGTCTGCCTATGAGGAGACTGCTCCAGTTGCTGCAGTGGCCATCACCGAGGAGGATGCACCAACTGTTGCAGAGCCCTCCCCAGGAGGGACTGCTCCAGCTGCTGCAGTGCCCACCACAAGGGATGACATCCCAGAGGGATCTGTCAGTCCAGCTGCTGCAGTGCCCACTCCAGGTGAGCCTGTTACCCCAGCTGCTGCAGTGCTCACCCTGGAGGAGTCTACAATCCCAGCTGCTGCAGTGCTCACTCTGGAGGAGTCTGCGATCCCAGCTGCTGCAGTGCTCACCCTGGAGGAGTCTGTGATCTCAGCTGCTGCAGTGCCCACCCTAGAGGAGTCTGCAGCCCCAGCTGCTGCAGAGCCTACCCTGGAGGAACCTGCAGCACCAGCTGCTGCAGTGCCCACCCTAGAGGAGCCTGTTAGTCCAGCTGCTGCAGTGCCCACCCTGGAGGAGCCTGTTAGCCCAGCTGTTGCAGTGCCCACCCTGGAGGAGCCTGTTAGCCCAGCTGCTGCAATGCCCACCCTGGAGGAGCCTATTAGCCCAGCTGCTGCAGTGCCCACCCTGGAGGAGCCTGTTAGCCCAGCTGCTGCAGTGCCCACCCTGGAGGAGCCTGTTAACCCAGCTGCTGCAGTGTCCACCCCAGAGGAGCCTATTAGCCCAACTGCTGCAGTGCCCTCCCCAGAGGAGCCTGCAGCCTCAGCTGCTGCAGCGCCCACCCCGGAGGAGCCTGCAGCCCAAGCTGCTTCAGTGCCCACCCTGGAGGAGCCTCCTACCCTAGCTGATAGAATGCTCATCCTGGCGGAGCCTGCAGCCCCAGCTGCTGCAGTGTCTGCTATGGAAGAAGTGTTCCCTACTGGTGTACCCTTCCTGGGAGATTTTGCCCACACTGATTCAGTGCCTGTCTCAGAAGAAGGAACTCCTGTTCTAGAGGAGGCTTCCCCTGCTAGAATATGGATCAAGGAGGACCTCGATTCCCCAGGATTTGGAATAAAAGAGGTGGCTGGCACAGTACTGCATGGGAAAGTACCCCTGGCTGCAACTGATGGATTAAATTCAAATGAGGTAATTGTTGCTCATTTTGTTGGGAAAGGATCTGGGGAGTAAAGTGAGATTTGCAAGCTCTCCGAGTTAATGATTATAAAGGGCACAGCTAGTCCTTTGGTTCTCTTTGGGGCCCTGGGCTTTTCTGGTCCTTCTATTGCATTTATGGGGGAAATAGGTCTTACTTTGATTTAGTGAAAAACTTGACAATTCGTACTCTTGTTTTTTTTATTCAGTGATAAGCCAAGGCCAAGGAAAACAGGATTGTAAACCGTCGTTGGTTTACATTTTGGAAAAGATTATTAGCAGGAAAGGGTGATTCTGCTTTTGAAAATGGCAGGAAGCATGTTCTGTCCTAAATCAAGTGGCTGCTCTTTAATCGGCGATGTCAGCAGTGAGGTTGGAGCTGGAGTATGAGCTTCGGAGAGAGAACTGGGATACTTAGCACTTGGCAAGTTAGTTTGATGTCCTGAGTCTCCAGCTGGATTATTTATTAAGGCAGAACCTTGTGAGGATAATGAGATAACCCATGGGAAACACACGTATGTAAGATTTCAATCACTGTCAGTATCCTCCTCCTTACTCTTCCACAGATCTGTGTTGGTTAGTTGAAAGAATTCACCAGAACAAGTTGGGTGAAAGCAATATCTGGAAGTATGAATAATTGCTTTTTAATACAAATATATGTTTCTTAAAGCCAGGATAAGGTGTAATAGTGTTTACAAAAAGAGGTATTTTAGCCGTCTTGTCAAACATTGTGTCCTGAAGCAAGTCACTTACTTTTTTTCCTGGGCCTCTTGTTTCCTAATCCATAAAATAAGGGAATTGGGCCAAGTGTCCTGAGGTTCTGAGATTCTTAATGTTAGAGAACAGAATGTGTTAGGAAACTAATGGGAACACTGTTCACACATCCTTGAGCACTCCTAGTCAAAGACATTTAAGATTGGCTGCTTTCACTGTCCCAGTGTCATTTGGTCAGTGGTAGAGAATGAAGGAGGTAGAAGTTTCGTCTAATCTAATGCAATCGGGGATTATGGTGTACAGAGGTGGTTTTGAGTTTATATCATCCCCATGGCCCAAAACAGTGCCTTCCTTGTAGTAGGTATTTACTGTTGACTGTGTTGACTAATGGACCGAATGTCAGTCTCCAGAATATTATTCACTGTGGTTGCTGCGAGAAAGATGGGTTTCACATCCACCCCATGGCAGAGCCTTTCCAGGCAGCCTTGTTGCTAGAGCACCAATTAAATCAAAAAGTTATTTTGATTGCAGGCCACTAGTTGACAACTTTGCTACAGATTCATTTAGTTTAGTGGTGGTGGTGTCACCTTGGGCTTCTCCAAATATTTTGTAATATAGCATCCCATCAAGCTATAATGCATCACTTTCAGACTGCTGCATTGATTCCGTTTTCTGAATTTTACTGGATTTGAGAGTGACATCGGGATCCCAGTAACCTGTCCAAAGTCACGGGCATTCTTTTTTTTTTTTTCGGGGGCATTCTTGATTATACAGAATATTTTTAGTATAAAGTCTACAGCAATAATCCATGAAATACAGGGATTAAGTTTGTAAGGAGCTGGTCAAAACTGTATAAAGGAAAAACTCAGAGGAACCCTTAATATCAGTCTCAGATCTCTGTTTCCTCATCTACAAAATGAGTAAATGGGACTAGGTAATTTTTGAGGATCCCTTCAGTTGCAAGAGGTAAACATTTTATGAAATATTGCCTGATACAAATGGGAGAAGGCAGTGGTGGGTTGCAAGCAAGGTTGGTCCATCATCTTTGAAGTATGGTTACTTTATGGAATATCTGGAAGCAAGCAGATGTCTGCATTTGTGTACAAAAGAAGAAATCTAAGCTCTCACCCCAGCCAGGACATTAACCAATAAGAATTTAGAGAGGCTATTCTGAATATACTTAATGAAACAAAACAAATATCATTATAGAGGTGACACGAGTATACAAATTTTGCAAAACTGGTGAAATATTATTGAGAGAAAAAGTTTTTCCAAGATGAGAGATGTATGGATTTCATGTCTTCCCAAAGGGTTCCTAGGGGCAACTGATCCTGTCATTTTAATACATAAACACTTAGAACTCGGCAAGTGATCACACTCAAAATGTGGTTTAGATTCTGTGTGTATACACAAATGCACACATGACTAAGATAGGTATGAATTTTGTAATAGCATTAACGAGAGATTGGTAGAAGAAGCAAAATGCTAGAACTTGTTTGCTCTCTCTTTAGTGGGCTCCTAGCCCCACTGAGAGCAATCTGTGGCTATTTAAACCCTCTTCTCTTTTGCAGACTTCCTTAGTCTTATTTCCAGACAGCTGTTAAATGGAAGACAAAAAATCTTTTATATAAAATTAGGGATTCTATAAAATTCAGAATTGTCAGGGAGGTCTTTTAAAGAAAAAATTGCAAGCCCCACAATCTTAGCTCAGTGTTTGAACGCTCAACTGATCAGAACTTTCCTAATTTGTCTTCTCTAATACCATTTCTATACAAGTATTCATTCATTCACGGGACAAATACTTATTGCATACCTACTCTGTGCCAGGTATCAGGGCTCCCACAGTGAATAGGATAGGCATAGTCCTTGCCCTTGTGGGACTTATACTGTATTATTAGGGCTGACAGATATTAACCAAAAAGGACACAAATATATAGGAGTGCCTGGCTGGCTCAGTCAGAAGAGCATGTGACCTTTTTTTTTTTTTTTTTTTTTCCAAAGATTTACTTACTTATTTTGGAGGAAATGAGAATCTCAAGCAGACTCCCATGCTGACCACAGAGCCCCACACCGAGCTCAATCCCACAACCATGAGATCACGACTTGAGCCGAAACTAAGAGTCAGATGTTCCAACTGATTACACCACATAGGCGCTCCAGAAGAGCTTGTGACCTCAGGGTCATGGGTTTGAGCCCCACATTGGGTGTAGAGATTACTAAAATAAATAATAAACTAACTTTAAAAATAAGACACAAGTATATAGCTGCAAATCACAGCAAATATTTTGAATAAAAAAAAAGGCTTAAATAAATAAGAGGGGTATTTAATTGTGTCAGGTAAAGGATGGTGGAAGTTATTTAGAGAGTCAGAGGGAAGAATACCCCAGGCAGAGGAAATGGAAGGTGGGAAGAGCTTGGGATCTTAGGAAGGCCATGTGGTTAGCCCACGGTGAGTGAGGTTCTGGAAGAGGGCCCTGAAGTAAATCAGGAAAGGTAGGAAGAGGCCAGATGATGCAGGGACTAAGACATTTTCAAAAGAATCTATACTTTAAAAGCCATGATAAGCTATTGAAGGATTTTAAGTAGGGGAGTGAAATGATTTATTTACAATTTTTAAAACATTACTCTCAGCTTAAAGATAGAGAAAACCAGTCTACATGGGCAGTAACATTTTCACCATTGGCTGGGGTTTATGAATTTCACATCTCTTTGGTCTTATCCTTTATTTGTTTGTCTAAGGATGATTGGCATGAAATACAAGAAACACTGAATGGTTTGAAAAAACAAACCAGGAATCCCTGGGTGGCTCAGCGATTTAGCGCCTGCCTTTCGCCCAGGGTGTGATCCTGGAGACCTGGGATCGAGTCCCACATCAGACTCCCTGAATGGAGCCTGCTTCTTCCTCTGCCTGTGTCTCTGGTGCGCACGCTCTCTCTCTCTCTCGCTCTCTCTCTCATGAATAAATAAATAAAATCTTTAAAAAAAAAAAAAAGGAAAAGAAAAAACAAAAGAATCACACTGCTGTGTGTAGAGTGCATTATAGGGGATCAAGGATAGTAGAGAGGTCTGCTAGGTTACTGCAGTTGTCTGGATGGCTTGGACTAGCGAGATGTCAGTGGATTTAAAGGCAGTTGATTGGATTCAAGATACATTTTGGAAGTAGAATCAACAAGACCTGACAATGGCTTCTATGTCGGGAGGGAGGGAGAAAGAAAAGGGAGTTATCAAGTTTGGCTTCTAGGTCCTAGTTTGTACAACTGAACAGATGGAAGCAGTAATAAATTGGTGATTTAGGGAAGAACAGATTTGGGAGAAGAGGAAAATAGGAAGTACTATTCAATTTTGGAACGGCTAGGTTCTTGAGGTACCAATGATTGATTTGTATGGCAATATTAAAGTATTTGGATTTATGGATATACATATAAATTTTAGCCGTAAGCATCATAGTGAATATTTAAAGCCATGGGAGTAGATGGAATTGCCAAGAAGAGAGCATAGAACATCCTCCCCTGATCTTCACCCCCCAAAGATGAACATTTGGAGGTCTAGGAGAGAAGGAGGAAGAGAACAAAGGAGATAAAAAATGGATCAGGCGAGATGAAAACTGGGAGAATGTGGTATTACCAAAGATAAGTGTTTTAAGAAGTTCTTTGGGAAATTTTCTGTTTTATGTCCCAGTTGCATCTTACACTCTTACAATAATTTTTACTAGTGTTCTGCTCTGGGAAATGTCTGCCAGCTCTGGTTGGTTAATAACATGGCACAACCCCATTGAAATACTGAGGAGTAGGAATTTTAATGTATCTAAAAGCACTGATTTTGCAGAACAGCTTTATTTGGGAGTTGAGAGAAGGGAGCAAGTGTTTTCAAATGTACTTTATATAACATTCTGTTCACTTGTGTTCAAAATAAATATTTAGATAGTATTTATTTTGAAGTACTTTCATAGATTTTCAGACTTCTGGAAAAAAGATGAAATACCCATTCCCTGTCAACTTAATCCATAGAGTGGAGATTGAGAAATGAAGGAAGAAATCTCTAATGCTTCTATAGAAGATGTTCATTGACAAAGTAAATGCAAATTTTTTAAAAAGAATTAGCTCTATATTATGAAAGAGATTACTAGGCTATTTAAATATATTTTACTTTTCTGTGTCATTTATATCACTACCCAGTAGAGCCTCTTGCCAACATGGAGATATTCTCTCTATCTGTACTGCCCAGTACAGTAGGCACTTAGCCACAGGTGGCTGTTGACCACATGAAATGTGTCAGTGTGGGTGAGGAACTGAATTTTTAGTGAAATGGCCTCATATTGGACGCACAAAAGGAATTTATTTATTTATTTTTAAGATTTTATTAATTTATGATAGACAGAGAGAGAGAGGCAGAGACACAGGCAGAGGGAGAGGCAGGCTCCATGCCGGAAGCCCGACGTGGGACTCCATCCCGGGGCTCCAGGATCGCGCCCTGGGCCAAAAGCAGGCGCTACACTGTTGAGCCACCCACAGATCCCCTATTTATTTATTTTTAAGATTTCATTTATTTATTCATGAAAGACACAGGAGAGAGAGAGGCAGAGACACAGGCAGAGGGAAAAGCAGGCTCCATGCAGGAAGCCCGATGTGGGACTCGATCCTGGGTCTCCAGGATCACACCCTGGGCCAAAGGCAGGCGCTAAACCATGGAGCCCCTCAGGGATTCCCCACAAAAGGAATTTAAATGTCATAGTAGGAGTCAAGATTTGCTTACTGGATAAAAGGGGCTCTTCGGTGTGGACTTGACATTTTCCCTCCTTACCTTTGGCTTTCATTCTTAGCCTTTCCAACCCCCCACACCCTACCACCACCACCATTTTGTTGCACTCAAGCAACTTAAAACACGGGAGTTGGTTTTTTCCCTTTTGCTTTGATTTTTCCCCAAAGAAAACATCTTTAGTAGAAAATGGAATCATAGCACTTGCTTTTTCTGGGAATCATGTTGTTGGGGAAACAGTAATTTTTAGCTGAACCGCCTTGTAGTGTTGCCTAACAAAATATGGTGTAATCAAATTATAGTATAAAATGAAGCTCACTGGTAATTACCTTTGTAACCTTCCTTTTTTTAGTGTTCCCTAGGGCTTGTCCTCCCTGATGACTCACTTATCCAGCCATAGCCCATTCTTTCAAGGATCATTTTCCTAATCCAAGTGTGATCTGTAGTCTCATATGGGCCAAAATTAATCTTAACCCAAACTTATATTTTTCCTTTATATTTTTGTTCTCTTCCATTTTCTGTCATTCTTTGGCTTTAATCAACTCACCTGTATCACTGAAACTGAAGGGACAATTTATGGGAGAAAAAAGAGTGGAAATAGATCCAGAATGGATCTATAAAATGTATGGAAGGTGGCTGATTTTATCCTCTTATAATTGAGGAAACTCTGATCTTAGAGACAATTACTTATTTCGTTCTTTTCCTTAATACCATTTGAGTGTCAAAGTATTATTTTCTTCTCTTTGTTTCCTTTAAGAAACTTCTAAATCATAATAGAGCTTATTAGCTGCAGTAAAAAGAAACACACTTTTTTGGTTACAGTCCTTCACATTGTTTTAAAATTCCATTGTTTAATGATAAACATTGATATGCAGTATTATAATTTTTAAAATACTTTATGTATATCTGCATTTCAGAGTATGTGTCTGAAGTTGGTAAGGGCATTTCCCAGTATTAGTGACACATTTCCCTTTGTAATCTCAGGAATACTGCTCCAAAATTATTAGCGGTGTGTGGTCTGTGGCTCTGGTGCAGAATGGACTTAAATGATCACAGGGGAATTAAGCTATGAGGTTGGCGTTTTTCACAACATTAATAATGTTTTTGGCTAATTGAGTTATTAGCCCTACTCAAAGAAGAGCATCGCATGTATCGGTGGTCAGTTAAAAACTATTCCCCAAGGTATTTTTAATCTTCAATACTGGTCATTTGGTATTATTCTTCCTTTTTAGGATTGATATATATCACACTTTTATGATACCTTGAGGCTGATGCTTCTGTGTTCTCTATAGCTTTTTGCATTAAAAATTAAGCAAGCAGAAACCAACCAACCAACCATGAATCATTGAGTTAAAGACCTAAGTAGTGCCATAACTCTCTGTAATTACTTGTCCATAGGAGGATCTATTGAAATATGAAATCACGTTTTTTCCTTGATAGTTTCCTGTACAAATGGCTTGTTTTCTCTTTTTATTCCTGCTGCTCCTTTGTTAAATCTGAAATCTCCCAAGAATGACCAGTCATTATGTGGTATAAAGGGTCTGAATGCTGCCTTTAGATTAAATCTTTGCCTTGCAATTATCTAGATGTTTCAGAAAGAACAGGTGGATCCCCTTCAAATGAAGCTACAGCAGGTGAATGGACTCGGCCAGGGGTTGATTCAGAGTGCCGGAAAAAACTGTGACGTGCAGGGTTTGGAACATGACATGGAAGAGATCAATGCTCGATGGAACACACTGAACAAAAAGGTGAGTGACCAGGGGGTAGCTAGTGCCCCAGGAATGGATAATTTAGAAAAGACACATCTCAATCTGAGGTTTCCCTGCAATCTGAATGCAAATATAAATTTAGCAGTTGTAATCTGTAGTTACGAAAGGGACGTCAGTGATTTTAAAAGCTCCCTCCTTTCTCATAATGAGCCTCTGCATCTATGATACAGGTCGCACAAAGGATTGCGCAACTGCAGGAGGCTTTGTTGCATTGTGGGAAGTTTCAAGATGCCTTGGAGCCGTTGCTCAGCTGGTTGGCAGACACTGAGGAGCTCATAGCCAATCAGAAACCTCCATCTGCCGAGTATAAAGTGGTGAAAGCACAGATCCAAGAACAGAAGGTAAGCGAGAATGTTGGGACAGTGAACTGGAACAGCCGTAGGGAGTGGCAGACAACACATGTGTTTAGAGTTCGGGAGCATATTCCGGAGTTTTAGGAGACTCCTGACCTAGTTTGTATGATCATGAAAAGAAAGGTGGAAGCTGATTTCAGCCTCCTTTTGAATCTACCAGCTGCCTGTGGCACGTATTAGACCCAACAATTGTATTTGTTTGTGTCCCGCTTCGGTGTTTCATACACAGCTCTATCTTATGAGGTTTTTGGTGTTTTCAGGGTCAGCAATGGTCTGAATAAGGTTGTATATCATGTATAAGGTTCCATCTATATTTTTTGTTGGTTTAATTCCCATTTCAGCTCATTTTCCTCCTGGTTCAAAGTAAGTTCCCTGTTGGCCACATAATGACCATCACTCCTTCATCTAAAGACTGTGTATCTAAAGTCAGTGTATGAGAAGTTTACGTGGGTGGTAGGACCTATACTGTAGCCCATGCTTTTGCCTCAGGACAGGGGAAAAAGCCACCATTATTTGATTCACTTTAGGATTTGGTGGGGTGGGGTTTGGGGATCTTTTGTTTATTTGTATTTTCTTTCTCTGAATTCAGATTTTAAAGTGACCTTGTGTTACTGCTTTTCATTCTCCTTAAACATTATATGCACTAGTTGCTCCAGCGGCTCCTCGATGATCGAAAGGCCACAGTAGATATGCTTCAAGCAGAAGGAGGTAGAATAGCCCAGTCAGCTGAGCTGGCTGATAGAGAGAAAATCACTGGTCAGTTGGAAGGTCTTGAAAGTAGATGGACTGGACTGCTCAGCAAGGCAGCAGCCAGGTAAGGCCAAAGAGGTTTGGAGGAATGGGTCAGAAAAGGTTTCTTTTGTTCAGTTTTTGACTTCCTATTGTTAGGGTGCTCTAAAAGGTCCTGGGTGAGTCATAGAGCACTCTAGAAGGTGTATAATGGCTTCTGTCTTAAAGAGGAATAAGTTTTTGGAGATGATCCTCATAATCACAGTCACTCTCAGGAAGTAAGCCTCAGCTACTCCATGAATTTCTGAGAACTGGAAGACTCATTGCTCTGTGTTGTTTTTCTGCTGAGATATAATCATGGTTCCAAACCGACAGACACCAACGCCTGCAATCCAGCCAAGTTATTTTCTGAGTTTTTGAGACAGATTTTTTCCTCTTCATATTTATAAATAATACTTTTGATACTTGGAATTGAAATCTATCATATTTTTTTTCTGATAGCTTATTCCAATATTAGATGTTTTTGCATCCCAGAGCTAGTCTGTGATTCTGTTAAATATATGGACATTTAAGGGATGCATAAGTAGTCTTCAATAAGTGGCCAAAAGATAGGCAGTATGCTTTTCTCCTCCGAGGAAGTACTTTCTCCTTCCATAGCTATACCCCAGCATTGCCTGAATGTCTTTTGGCTTCTATTGTTTGCAGCTTATTTGGTTTCTAAAGATTTTACTTATTTTTCTGGCACAGAGAACATAAGCAGGGGGAGTAGCAGAGGGATAGGGAGGAGCAGGGAGCTCAATGCAGGGCTTGATCCCAGGACCCTAGAATCATGACCTGAGCTGAAGCCCAGTTTAAATGACTGAGCCACCCAGGCATCCCGTACTGTCCCCAATTTTAAAAATAAATGCTAGCTAGTTAGAAATCCATATGAGAGTAGTATAGGCAATCATTTATGATTGTATGCTTTCAGTTTTCTAGGTAGCCACTGTCAGTTGTCAGCTATCTAGCTTTTCAGGCTCCTTATTTCCACTGGCCTGTGATGTGCTTAATTCTGAGTTGCAAAGTATTGTTCCATATTAGAGGGAGAAACAAAAATGAGAGAACTCACCTTATTTTATTTCCAGATTGCACTGCTTTTTTCCTTCTCTTTGTCCATTTCCATTAATAGCGCCATTTGCAGTTATCTAGGCTTCAAACCTTAACCTCATTTTTAGCCTTTTCCGTACTCTTTTATGTCTTATGTCTATTAGGATGCTAAATTCTGTCCATTTTACTTCTGTAATGTCTTCCCGATTCATCCATTTCTCTAATTCCTGCTCACCTACCTCAGTTCCTGTCTTGCACTAGTCCACTTGAAGTAGCTCACCTGAGGTAGCTAGTTCTCTAACTCATTGTTCCATTGCTGCTTACTCTCCAGCTTCCCTTTTGCCTTGCTCAGAAATTTAATGACTCCCTATTGCTTATGAAATAAAATCTAAACTCTTTAACCCAACACGGGAAGCCCTCAGCTTTTGGCCCTAATCCACATTTCTTAGTTTCTGCTCTTCTTCTCACTCCTTATGTTGTAGGTGAAGTACACCATATTCTTCAGTATCTTCTGTCACTTTGTAATTCCATGTCTTTACTGACAATATTGCCTCCTCCATGAAATACCTATGTTTACTTCTTCCTGCGAAGTTTTTCTTTGTTCCCTCCCCTTCCTCTTAACTACTGTAATTCTTTATTTGTATCTTTATCATTATTTTATGTACTTTTGCATGCGTGCTTTTTTCCTCTTGAATGAGTGAATGATTATATATAAAATTATTTATATATAAAATATAATTTGTCCAGGACACACAGCATAGGACCCAGCACAGGTCCTGTTTAGTAAAGGTTTGTTGAACTAAAGTGCGCCATATACTTCCAGGCCTTTTAAATGACATAGCATTTACTCTTTTCTTAATGATTCAGAGACATAATTGTGGCCTTTTATTATTAATCTGTGTGTTAACAGAGGTCTGTGGAGGTTTTTCTTTTTCCTATCAGGCTTCCTCTCCCCTTTGTAATTTGCTGCTTTTAATATACAGTATAGTTGAAATCTAAGCTTAGTATGAATGTTATATTAAATAAGATTCCAAGTGAGCTGTGAAGTCTATAGTTCTTTTGACTGCCACGTGTGTTGGCAAATTCAGCTATTCCGAGGTCATTTTTTTTTTTTTTTCTTTTTTGCCTTAGATCTGGATTCAAAGTTATGTTCTGGTGCTTGATATCACTGGAACCAGGGAGATGATGGATTTCTAGTTCATAGTCTGCCTTTGCTCCTCACATGCTCATTTCTCTGAACTCACAAGTGAAGGTAGCAATGACAGGGAGAGAAATGAAAACTGATTATTTATTTTGACTCCTTTAAACTTTATTTTGGTCTCATGTTTAGATGATACATGTGCTACATCCCATAGGAGAAAGAGTATTAGTCTGATTCTAATCCTCATTGCACTGTTAACACTCACTGGGTGAAATGGACAGATCTTTTTTTAAGCCTTCAGGGTCAGTTTTCTCTTTTGTAATAATGGAATATGCTTTGGACCCAAGTCCAAAACATTTCCAGACACACCCTCCTCCCCCCTACCTTACAGGGTTATGACAATCAAAATAAGGCAATGCTTATGGGAAGCCTTTAAAACCACAGAGTGCTATGTATATGTGTTCTGTTTACTATTGATGCTTAAAATGTACCTGGTAAAGATTGATCTTTCACTGAATATAATACTATTATCAGTCGTTATGTAAATTTTTGCCTGAGCAGTTTGTTCTGTATATTTGTGTAGGCAAAAACAGCTGGAAGATATCCTGGTTCTGGCCAAACAATTCCATGAGACAGCTGAGCCTATTTCTGACTTCTTATCTGTCACAGAGAAAAAGCTTGCTAACTCAGAACCTGTTGGCACTCAGACTGCCAAAATACAGCAGCAGATCATCCGGCACAAGGTAGGGAGAGGCTGTTGGTAAGTGAAAACATAGCACTGCAGTCAGAAATCCTAGAAATTAACTGCCAGTAACAGTTGAGAAGATATGTTTGGCGAGATGGGGGGAAGGTGATTTTTAAAAGTTGAATTTGAAATATGGTCAAATTATCCATTAGAATAATCACATCCTTGAAGGAAAAACAGCAATAGACTAATAGGCTACCATCAGGAAAAACAAGCTTTTGTTCTCACTTTTAATATTATTTTTGCCTTTCAGTAGGTGAGCTTTTTATATTATTTAATTTATTATATCATTTATTATTCATTGTTTCATGTTTACTTTTCATTTATTCTGTTTCTGTTATTCGTTTTTTCCATCTGGATTTCTAGGCTCTGGAGGAAGAAATAGAAAGCCATGCAACAGATGTACACCAGGCAGTCAAAATTGGGCAGTCCCTCTCCTCCCTGACATGCTCTGCAGAACAGGGTGTGCTGTCAGAAAAGCTAGACTCCTTGCAGGCCCGATACAGTGAGATTCAAGACCGGGGCTCTCGGAAAGCAGCCCTGCTTGAACAGGCACTGTCTAACGCTAGACTGTTCGGGGAGGATGAGGTGGAGGTGCTCAACTGGCTGGCTGAGGTTGAGGACAAGCTCAGTTCAGTGTTCGTAAAGGATTACAGACAGGATGTCCTGCAGAAACAGCATGCTGATCACCTGGTATTCATGTTTTCCATTTTTATTGGTCAAGTTACTAAGTTGTTTTGTCATTTTGATTCATGTTTCTCTTCATTTCTTTCTCTTTTTAATTCCAAACATTTCAGCTTAATTTTATACATAAAGCACAGAGTTATAGACTTGTTGCTAAGGACTAACCTATTCTTAGATGAGTCCATGGAAATACTTGTACTTACCAGACTGAATCAATAACTATAGAAGATGATCCAGAGTACAGTCAGGGACCATCTCGATTCCAACTCATGTTTTACATCATTAGGTAAATGTATCACTCAGTTTCCATCTGAGCAGTTTTATGAAAGAAAATGTAATTTAACAGAACCAGAATACCTAAGTACTGCCCAGGGTTTGACCATATAGCTATAACTTCTAAAATATTTCTAGAATTTATATGCTGAAATTCCAGGGATTATTTGTCATCTTAATAGAAATAACAGTTTGCTCTCTTTTCATCTCATTTTGATGACATTTCTTTGGGGATAGTAAAAATAGGCAAAGCAGTTGTTTTGTCATTGTTGTTGTTTTAAATAACCCAAGATTCTTCTGCTTTGTTGACTTCAAATACTGAGAATTTTTAAGCAGGGTCCTGATTGAGGTCATCCTGTTCTTACTGACTTTCTTCTCTTGAACTTTCTATCTGAGTCTTGGTTTTGGACATAGTAGACATTTCTGCTGCATTCTATTTCTGCCTTTCTTGAGCTCGGGTTTGGTACCAGTAGATTAGTAAAACCGATTTGATCCTAAATCTCTTCTTAGCCAATACAAGGAAGAACTTGCCTATAAGTATCAGATTTAATTATTTTGAGTAATTAATGAAGTAACCAAAGAGATAAGGAATCAAATATCTGATGTGTAAACTGACCTGGTGTTTGTCTCCTTACTTTAAACGTGGTCTCACCTTTCTTCCCCTTTGTCATGCCATAGCTTTAAGATTAATGCTATTCTTCCCTTTCAGGCTTTAAATGAAGAAATCATTAATAGAAAGAAGAATGTAGATCAAGCTATTAAAAATGGTCAGGCTCTTCTAAAACAAACCACAGGTACTTCGAAAAGTATATCTCTTAGCAGCTCTACAGTCATACAATCACATATCCCTGAAATAAGCATCTTGCACTAGCCACTTCTCTTTGTATATAGGAGAAGCTTAGTGTTCACTGGTGGTATTACCATGTGCTCCTAGAGACTGGCAGCCTAGAGTCCTATTTTCTGCTAAATCTTTTGAAAACTAAAAGACCTTGTCTCACATTTGGTTGTAGATGGTGGCTCCCCCTGCCCTCTAGTGTGTCCAAGGCCAGCATCATGGAATGGGGCTGGGAACATCTAGAAACACCTGCAATTGAGTTCAGATCTTAATAGACTCAGAAGTGGCTTCTTTTATTAATTAGAAGTATTATTTCCCACCTCCCTTTGTGTGGGATAGTAGGTGAAATTGCTGCCATAGGGAGAGAGCATCTATAAGATTTAAGCTCTGACTTAAAGAAAGGGGGATTAAAGAGACTTCCTCATCCCCAGAAGGAGACTCCTTCATATTCTCTGAAATATAAATAATCGTATGCTGTTCCCCACAGGTGAAGAGGTATTGCTTATCCAAGAGAAACTGGATGGAATAAAGACTCGCTATGCAGACATCACGGTCACCAGCTCCAAGGCCCTCAGAACTTTAGAGCAAGCCCGACAACTGGCCACCAAGTTCCAGTCTACTTACGAGGAACTGACCGGGTGGCTAAGGGAGGTGGAGGAGGAGCTGGCAGCCAGTGGAGGACAGTCTCCCACAGGGGAGCAGATACCCCAGTTTCAGCAAAGACAGAAGGTAAGCTGTCATTTTTTTTTCCCCAAGGGAAAAAAAGGTTTTTTTTCCTCTTAAAATCCTGAAGTTCGGGCAGCCCAGATGGCTCAGTGGTTTAGCGCTGCCTTCAGCCCATGGCGTGATCCTGGAGACCCAGGATCAAGTCCCACATTGGGGTTCCTGCATGGAGCCTGCTTCTCCCTCTGCCTGTGTCTCTGCCTCTCTGCCTCTCTCTCTCTTTCTCTCTCTCTCATGAATAAATAAAATCTTTAAAAAAAAAAATCCTGAAGTTCAAATTTTTAAGTTTCATCACTAACTCTCTCTACCTTAAAAAAAGTTGTGCCTTGTTTCTTGTTTACTTATGGACAATAAGATTTAATATAAAGGCAGACTTACATAAGACCACTTGATATGGTCTGAAGGGGGAAAAAGATTGAATCACAGGTCCCTGGGAAGTTTGCTTCACAGGTAACATTTTAAAAGGTACTTCTGGGGATCCCTGGGTGGCGCAGCGGTTTGGCGCCTGCCTTTGGCCCAGGGCGCGATCCTGGAGACCCGGGATCGAATCCCACGTCGGGCTCCACGTGCATGGAGCCTGCTTCTCCCTCTGCCTGTGTCTCTGCCTCTCTCTCTCTCTGACTATCATAAATAAATAAAAAAAAAAAATTAAAAATAAATAAAATAAAAAAATAAAAGGTACTTCTGTAACTCATTCTCTAGAGTGTTTCATGATTATGTTTGACTCTCCTGCAGGATCTAGTGCAGTTCTAGATATGCAGAAATCCTTTGTAGGTACTTACCGAGTTAAATGTGGTTAAAGAATTATTTTATTACTTTTGAAGTAAGGAGGAAAAAAGAAAGGCACTAATTATTTTACCCAGAGCGAGTCTGGCCCAAGAAGTGTTGCAGACAGTTCTAAGCAGCAGCTAAGCCTACAGTCAGGCAGTGGAATGATTGAAAAATCTGAGACAAGAAAAAAAAAAATTGGAGGAAGGAGGTCAGAGCCCTGCTGGGATGTGTGGTAGAGATAGCACTTTCCATCCAGCACAGCTGCTAATGTGCTTAATTTAGCAAGGAATGGCCTGAAAACTTTTTTTCCCTCCTTAGGAATTAAAGAAGGAGGTCATGGAGCACAGGCTGGTGTTGGACACAGTGAATGAAGTTAGCCGTGCTCTCTTAGAGCTGGTGCCCTGGAGAGCCAGAGAAGGGCTGGATAAACTTGTATCTGATGCCAACGAACAGTACAAGTTGGTCAGTGACACTGTGGGACAAAGGGTGGATGAAATTGATGCTGCTATTCAGAGATCGCAACAGGTAATGTTTATAGACAACTCTGCATTAATATTTTAGGCAGCCAGGGGTGTGTGTATAAAGTACAAAACTATGACCCACATAAATACCAGCTCAGGAATAGGAATGATGAGATTAAGCTAAATCTGATGCAACAAATTATTTCAGTGATGGGAAGTGATTGGGTAAAGGTATGTGAGGATGGATCTTAGTTTGACCCAAAATATCTGACCTTTTTTTGAGAAGACAGGAATTTGTGGTAGAGTCTGTGCAAGCCCTCTTCTCAGCTATTGCACCATTAAAATTCTGATAGAAGTAGATAATATCTAGGACCAAAAGGTCCAAATGCATCCCAGTCTTACTTTGACATAATCAACTGTTTTAGCATTAGGTGGTGGAAGAGGGGAAGGAACCAAGAACTATAATTACTATCAAATATGCTAACCAAAATAGCAGAGCCATCCAAAATAGAACCTTCCCAGTAAACACAGGTGTCATATTTCCCTTGATGTTTTTTCCTTCCTGCTTTCTGGAAAAAGTCATTTGCTTTCCTTTGTAGCTAGATAGGCACCTATTAATGTGTCATGGTGCAAAGTAAATATAACATGACTTCTTGGGTTCATAGTGATGAGCAAAATCTTTGTGAACCATGTAGAAGTTTGCTCTGACTTCAAGTGCATCCCCAACGTGTCTTTATTGATATCCCTAATTTTGGCCAGATATTTAAGATATCAAGTATGATTAAGAAATCAATCATACTTGAAGGAGCTTATTTTCCTCTTTAAAAAGATACTAGTGTAGGTTGGTAAAGTTGAAGAGAAAAAAAATTGGGAGACCCTCATTAAACTGCAGTCACATAGAACATGTTATTCATTTTTCTTTGTTTCTGCATGACCCTTTAAAAGTTGAGTGTTCTCCTGGGTTTTTAGGCTTCTTCAGCTGAGCAAGTACTTCCAAGTTAATTTGATTTAACTGCCTGCTGCCATGTTTAACCATATATTTAATCATGTAACTAAAACTACTGTTCGGTGTATGGGTAGGAAAAGAACTAGCAGAAAGAGCACAGTCTCATCAAAGCATTGTGATTAGAAGTATATTTTTAAGAGTGTCAAGTTCCATTGTTGTTTCTAGCTCTAGGACCACTAATGGGGTTTCGTAACTTCTTTTTAAAGAAGTTGAAATAGTATCAACTCATATTTGTTGAAGTATAATCCATTCCAAATTGTCTGCATCTTGATTTATGATTTTATGAAATTCTCCCATTTTGGCTTTACTTTGTAAATAGAAACCATACTAGTGAAAATCCAGACCTTTCTGTGTTGAAGAAATTATAATTCTAAGGACAAGGACCTTTGTTATACGTAACTTACTCATTTTCCTTTAATATATCTATTAGTATGAGCAAGCTGCTGATGCAGAACTAGCTTGGGTTGCTGAAACAAAACGAAAGCTGATGGCCTTGGGTCCAATTCGCCTGGAACAGGACCAGACCACAGCTCAGCTGCAGGTACAGAAGGTAAGTGTAACACTGATGTATCCACTGTGCCCTGAGCTAGTAGAATCTTTACCAGCTTAGAGCACCATAGAGTTTCTGACTATCCCAGGTGGAATAATGCAATTTGATGATGATGGATAGATATTAAAAATATTTGTTAAGATGAGGAAGAGATTTTTGGCTTTGTGAAAAGGGAGCAATAGGTTCTTTAATTTAGTAAAGAATAGTTAGCAGTTTTCTGGATGATTTTTAGGAGAGATGATACTTTTGTAAGCTAGTAAAAGATAAGCACTGAAGATGTAGGGATAGGCAGAGTGTCAGACTTCATAGAATAGTTTTGATGTGGCTTTATCAGAGCAAGGAGTAAGGAGTTTTTCATAGATTGTGTCTAACATTTCAGTAACACGGCTTGGTGTCCTTTTACTTCGTGACCTAACTCTAGTTCATTTTCAAAGGCTTTCTCCATTGACATCATTCGACACAAAGATTCAATGGACGAGCTCTTCAGTCATCGTGGTGAAATCTTTGGCACGTGTGGGGAGGAGCAAAAAGCTGTATTACAGGTGAATTGCATTTATTTATTCACCGTGTTTCTCTTGTCTTGACCATGGTGAATCAGTACAATTGTGAAATGATAAAGATTTTTCCCCCCACTATTACTGGTAATGGTATTAAAGTGCAGTTTGGGGCAGCCCAGGTGGGGCAGCCCAGGTGGCGCAGTGGTTTAGCACCGCCTACAGCCCAGGGCGTGATCCTGGAGACCCTGGATTGAGTCCCACGTCAGGCTCTCTGCATGGAGCCTGCTTCTCAACCTCTGCCTGTGTCTCTGCCTCTCTCTCTCTCTCTCTCTCTCTCTCTCTCTCTCTGCATCTCTATGAATAAATAAATAAAATCTTTAAAGTACAGCTTGATGTTCTGGGGGATTCACACCCTAACTCTTTGTGTGCAAATATCCAAACAGTCCTACTGTATGATGGGAAATATAGTACAAATCTGTTTTCTGTATAATAGAGGAATTGCTTCTTATCTTCAGTCCATAAGGATCTTCAAGTTACCTTTCAAAATATCTATGATAGATTTTTTCAGAACCATATGCAGATATTCTTTCTTCGGGTCCTTTTATTTTACTTTATTTTATTTTATCTATCTATCTATCTATCTATCTATCTATCTTTCTTTCTTCAGGTCCTTTTAAATGATCGTACCCATTTCTAAAGGGATTGGCCAAGAGAGTTGGTTTTATTTTGTTTTTTGTAGACCAGTTTTGTTTGTTTATATAAAGGTTATGGTTAACCACTGTTTCCTCAGAAATATTCACAAATTGAGCTACTCACTTTAAACCTATGAAGCATAAGTGTTGGGTTTGTGGAGACATTTTTATCAGAAGAGTCAAGTAAAATTTGATGGCCAAAGGGTCCATCATGGGCCCTGAGATGTTCTGTCTTGAACTGATTTGTGGTAATAATGCTGTGTCTGAAGTTATGTGTCATCATTAAAAGGTTAATGCTGTGTTCTGCTTTCTTTGTCTTTGAAACTACTTTCATTTGTTAAAAAGGCTAGAAACAACGCATGTATATGATAGGAAAAAATAGAAAATTTGGATAAGTATAAGGAAAATATATCGATCACTTGTAATTTTGCCCAGTTAATAAGTTTCTGCATTAAAGACTAAAATTCTTTAGTTTTTAATGTATATGCATCTACATTTTTCCTTAAAAAAAGGTTCATAATAGTAATAAATTTTATACTTTGTTGTTCATAGGAAAAGACAGAGTCTCTAATACAGCAATATGAAGCCATTAGTCTGCTCAATTCAGAGCGTTACACCCGCCTCGAGCGGGCTCAGGTCTTGGTGAACCAGTTTTGGGAAACTTACGAGGAGCTCAGCCCCTGGATTGAGGAAACCCGGGCGCTGATAGCGCAGTTACCTCCTCCAGCCATTGATCATGAGCAGCTCAGGCAGCAACAAGAGGAAATGAGGGTAAGGAGCATGCTGGCTTTTATTTCATTGCAGAATTGAACGTGGGCTCCACGATTTATTTTAAAACAAGATATTTATTAGTGCCTACCAGGTGTAAGTTCGGTGTTATGAAGCTATTTTTTAGTCAGCTAGAATTTCTTTGCACAATACAAACACATAACTGAATTATTTCCCTTGTCCTCAATACAAATGCATTCAAGTAGAGGAGCATGGAGATGTCAGAGATCTGGTGCTGCAGAAGTAAAGAACTAAGTAAACATCAGGGAATTTTTCATCTTTCCAGCTACAGCATTGTGTTGTGAGATGTGGAGTGTGGTTGGTTGGCTTTTTGCATTTGGTTAGACCCTAGCTGGAGTGAGATCCGTGAAGAAAGGCAGAGAGCATTATGTTTCTTTAATTTGTGGTTGATGGCTTGCACTTATTCCTTTCTCTGTGTTCCTATATGTTGAAGGATATAAACTGGACGGAACTGGCAGTAGAGTCCAGGAGTGGTTGGATTACTATAAATGTGTGATTTGTGCCTTGTCCTGCTTCGTGTCTGTCAGTTGGGGGAGGGAGTCAGACAATTAGCCATGTAAATTATAATAGAGTACACAAATATTTATATGTACAGAGGAGGGAAATTAAACTTGTATCAGTGGGGAGGGATGAGGGTAGTGAGAGAGTATGTGTCTGGGAGGGTTCCCGAGTGATGGGATATCTGATGGCTTTTGAAAATTAAAGAGAATTAAGTAGCATTAGAACCTAAGACTTAGGTGGGGTTTTTTTCTTTCATAAATGGTGAGATGCTGGGATTTGCTGGTTTTTAACAATTCAGTTTGTTCCTCTCAAAGTTGATACGAGCTCTGATCAAAGTATTTAGGCAAACTGGTATAAAAGCCTTCACTTTATTTTTTTGCATAGCAACTCAGGGAATCCATTGCCGAGCACAAACCTCATATTGATAAGCTGCTAAAGATAGGACCACAACTAAAGGAGTTAAACCCAGAGGAGGGGGAAATGGTGGAGGAAAAATACCAGAAAGCAGAAAACCTGTATGCTCAAATAAAAGAGGAGGTGCGCCAGCGGGCACTGGCTCTGGACGAGGCTGTTTCCCAGTCGGCTCAGGTACATGTGTATGTCTTCAACTGTCCTGTATTCTAAGCAGGAGGTCTCTGTATCAGGTGTGCCCTTGCGGTGTCTAGACCAAGTGATGGTGATAGATCATCAATAGACCAGGAACTTTTGCCTCTCTACATTTTTTAATCAAGGGAACATTGATATACTGACATGGGGGGGGGGGTGTGGTAAACTCATCTTGGCCACTATATTCTGTCTGTGGACAGTTTCCTTGAAAACTTTATATTGTGATGAGTCTTTAGCAGGGATGATTCTGAATGAATTCACCTTGAAGCAACAAATGTGTCATGTCAGATTCCTATTTGGCTTATTACTTTTGAAATTTAGAGGACAGCACATTAGCTTTCTTACTCAAGAGGCCACCAGCTAGCCCCTGGTTCAGAGAAAGATGCTTGCGTAGGGAGAAGTAAGAGCCAAAGAGAAACCTAAACCACCAGCAGAGGAGTTTAAAGCATGTAACTACATACTTTTCAACTAATATATTACTGTTAGTGGTATTTTTGTCATGTCTGGGTATTTTATTCCTATGTTTAGTCTCAATATTCTTGGTTAATATTTGTACTTACTCAAGTTTTTCCCCCCACCTTCCGTCCCATCTCTCACTCACATTGTGGAATGTGTTACTTTGTGTTGTTGCTGCCTGCTCCTGTCTTCCCCACATCGTCACATTTCATTGTTGTGTTGACCGCGCCCACCATTACAGATTGCAGAGGTAAGGTGCCCACCCCCACTGGGATAAGGGGGTTCTTATGAAGCTGAGAATTGAGAGAGTTTACCTAGAAGGAAATGTCCTTAACTGTAGTGAAATAAGTTTTATTAGTGTAGTTTATTACGCCAGTCTTACTTGGGGTGAAACCTAGAAGTGAGGGAGTGGTGGGGAGTGATTTTGTTGAGGAAGACCCATGTGTCTTTCACATAAGACGCTTAGAGGTGATAAGCCTTATTCCAGTGAATCCAGAGTTGGATTTAGAGAGCTTTTTAAGGAGGCAGGCTTATCTGCATTGCCTGCTTTTCCCCCTTCTCTGCTTCAGATTATAAATGAAAATTTTATTATTATAGTCTTGTTATTCAAAGTACCAGAAAAGTGGGAAGGTAAATTGTTCTTTGAGAATAAAGATAGATTTGACCTTCCTTAATTACCTTTCATCATGCCAGCATTTTCCCTTCTCACTATTACATATGGTGGGTTATTAAGCTGCATGCCATGTTACTTTTAATCTTCAAATCATGTGGCATATTGAGTTCCCCATTCATTTACACAGTTGGTGGAGGGCCTCTAACTTGTTGGTCTAATCTGTTGCATGCAACTGTCATCTGAGATGTTGACACACTGACACTCACCAGTTTCATGGTCTTGTCCCTTGTCCCACTAGTTGGAAAGGGGGGGGGGAGTATTGTGACGGCACTAATGACTTGAATTGACTTTTGGCATATTAATATCTTTTTTTGTTTGGAAAATAAACATTTAATTTCTTTTTTTGATCGGCCAGCACTGGTATGCTATGCCCAAAACAGTTTCTTAGGCAAACCTAATGCTTGACAGCCATCGGGCTAGGCCGAATGCAAGTTATCCTAAGCAGTAGTAGATTATACCCTAGCTTTATTCCCTAACATTTCCCCTAGAAGTGAGATGAAGTATTGCTGTGATGGCTAACGGTCCAACATCTGTTTAGTTCCATGATAAAATTGAGCCCATGTTGGAGACTCTGGAGAATCTCTCCTCTCGCCTGCGTATGCCACCGCTGATCCCTGCTGAGGTAGACAAGATCAGAGAGTGCATCAGTGACAATAAGAGTGCTGCTGTGGAGCTGGAAAAGCTGCAGCCTGCTTTTGAGGCGCTGAAGCGCCGTGGAGAAGAGCTCATTGGGCGATCTCAGGGAGCTGACAAGGATCTGGCTGCAAAAGGTACCTAATCTAATGTGTCTAATTTATTATTTTTTTAAAGTAGCCTCCAGGGCCAAGATGAGGCTTGAACTCAGGATCCTGAGATCCAAGACCTGAGCTGAGATCAAGAGTCAGCTGCTTAACCTACAGAGCCACCCAGGTGCCCCTCAATCAAATTAATATTTAAAGAAAATCAGTAGAATAAATTCTAGGCTGTGGTTACTCCAGCACACCACCAGATATATTTCACTGAATGTGAAGGCAGTTCTCAAGTAATGAGTATTCCACAAAGCCTTTTGGAAGTCATTTAGAATTCAGAACACATCTCCACATTGAAACAAGATTACAATTGGTAGTTAGATTCCCAGGCCAGGAAACAAATGTTCTTTTAACCCCTAATATGAGAAAGCTGCAGTATCCATAGCAGGTGGAACATAACCAGCTTTTGTAACACTTTATATGGGAAACATTGCGAGTTCAACACAATGCTGGAAACAGAGTACTCATCTCAGCCCCTTTAGAAGTTAGGTCTTTTGTTTTTTTAAAGATTGTATTTATTTATTTCAGAGAAAGGTGGGGGGAATCCCAAGCAGACGGCCTGCTGAGCACAGAGTCCAACATGGGGCTCCATCTCAACAACCCTGAGGTCATGACCTGAGCCGAAATCAAGAGTCGGACACTCAACTGACAGAGCCACCCAGGATCCCCTAGATCTTTTACATCTTAGCAGTACCTTTAGGTTAGATGATAACTCATTTCCACGTTACCTCGGTGATCTCTTTCTGAGAGACCAGCATAAGTGGAAAATACAGATGTCCAAATGATAAGGCAAAGATAAAAAACTATCCTTCGGTTTAAATTTATAGAGCTTTTTCAAGGATAATAACTAGGCAAAATTTCTGATAAAGCAGATTCAAGTACTTAAGAGAGTCTCATTCATATCTATTCTTTATTCCCTCAGAAATCCAGGACAAATTGGATCAAATGGTATTCTTCTGGGAGGACATCAAAGCTCGGGCCGAAGAGCGAGAAATTAAGTTCCTTGATGTCCTTGAACTCGCAGAGAAGTTCTGGTATGACATGGCTGCACTCCTGACCACTGTCAGAGACACCCAGGACATCGTCCATGACTTGGAAAGCCCAGGCATCGACCCGTCTATAATCAAACAGCAGGTGGAAGCTGCTGAGGTGAGACAGAAATGAAGCCCCGTCTCTTGTGTGTCTGTCCTCTAGAAAAATCACTTTTATCCCAGCACTAACTGCTTTCCTGGGCCTAGTGCCTTGAAAGGTGAGTGGTGGTGGTGGTGGTGGTGATGGTGGTGGTAGTGTCTATTTAATAGGACTTTTTTCCACTTGAAGAAATAATGTGCTTATTATAGTAGAGATTGCATCCTTTTTCCTATATACGAGTTTTACCGCTTATACGGACTCACACACCTCCACAATTATTATATAGGACAGTCTCATCACTCAAAAGTAATTCTCCCATCAGTTTTAAATTCAATTCAAATTAGTAGAATGTGCTTCTGATTTTAGTCCTCTCTAGTGTACATTATTTCCCAGGTAAATTTCTTTTTTAGTTTTGTTTTGTTTTTCAAGTAAATTTCTTCATTGTAGAAAAAGAGCAGATAAAAAGAAAATAAATTCAGGATTCATCATCATCCAGAGCTAACTAATGGTTACTTTGACATACCTTTTTCTAGTCTTTTTGGAGAGCCTATTACTAAATATATTTTTTGCCTCATTTTGTCTCTTTTGTATAAGCCATAGTCTGGCTTGGTATTTTGTCTTGCTTTTATTTCAGCCCCTCTTCCCTCTCCCTGTCCCTGTCATTGCCAGTACATGAACCAGTTTTTAGGATCTGGCACAGAACTGACTTTCTCCAAGATTATATAGCCTATCATTTCTATGATGTTAGTCTCTCAGCTTTTGCTTTTTTTTTTTTTTTTTTTTGAAGATTTTATTTATTCATGAGATACACAGAGACAGAGACAGGCAGAGAGAAGGAGGCTCCATGCAGGGAGCCCAATGTGGGGCTTGATCCCAGGACTCCATGATCACAGCCTGGGCCGAAGGCAGACGCTCAACCCCTGAGCCACCCAAGCGTCCCAGTCTCTCAGCTCTTAAATGGGAAATACCATATTATTTTGTCTTATTGATATACTCCCCTATGATAGATTTCTTTTTTCTTTTCTTTTAAGATTTTATTTATTTGAGAGAGAGAAAGAAAAAGCGTGAACAGGAGGGGGAGAAAATCTGAGGCAGACTCCATGCTGAGCACAGAGTCCGACAAGGGGCTCAATCCCACAATCCCCATGATAGATTTTTGGCTGTAGAATATAATCTCTTGGAGGCTAGAAAGGTAAACCTTTGGTAAATTATTGAAGCCCACTACACCTTTCCGAAACTATTTTATATATATTGTTAAATAGAGAAATACCTTTCACACATCTATATTGTGTGTGTGAGAAAGAGAAATGAACTGAGCCTGAAGCTTCACTGTTTGGGTAAGTGAAATATTAAGGACATTGAAAGGCTTTTGTGAAATTGACAGTTCTGTTCAACATCTGCTATTGATGGGGATATAAATTACATTTGCAAAGTTTGGGAAGTTCTGTTCTACTTTCTGTTTTGGCTTATGTTCTGTTCATTTACATGTAGACTATTAAGGAAGAGACAGATGGTCTGCATGAGGAATTGGAGTTTATTCGAATCCTTGGAGCAGATTTGATTTTTGCCTGTGGAGAAACGGAGAAGCCCGAAGTGAAGAAGAGCATTGATGAGGTGTGGAAAAAATGGAGATGGCATTCAGATGAAACATGAGTGGACTCACACCAAAGATTAACTAAAGAGTCTGTTTTTCCCCCTAGCTGAATAATGCCTGGGAGAGCTTAAACAAAACCTGGAAAGAGAGGCTAGAAAAGCTTGAGGATGCCATGCAAGCCGCTGTACAGTATCAGGACACTCTTCAGGTGAGAGGCCCCAGGGCGACCACCGCAGAATCAAGGTGCTGTATTTTTTTTGTTCCGTTCTGAATCCAGCACCAGAGGGGTCACCCACTTTTACAGGACTGGAGCATTCTCAGACCTAAGACAGGGCTGTTTCAGTATTTCTAGCCGAAGTTTCCCATTCCTACTGAGAAAAGTAATGATCTCCAAATTTCTACTCTTCTTGCCATGTTTTTCATCATCATATTTATCCTCAGGGTGGCTATGCAGAGAAGCTGGCCGTACTCTGTAAGTCCTTGCTTGCCAGAGGCTCCAAACCCAGGTTACCTGGAAACAGCTTGGCACACGACTTTGACCACATCCTGGGCTTGCTAGGTGGCTGTGACAAATACTAACTTTTATTCACATTTAGTTTCTCCAGACTGTAGTATACTTTGGACATTATCCTAATAACACTGGCTCTGTCCTTAAATCTCCATATTATTGGAATACAGCTCATTTTCCCTTATGTCTACCCCCCACCTACAAATGCAAACAGCGCAAGGTACTTTGATTTTTGTCTGCTTACATCAGCAGAGATAATGCTAAATCTTTCCCAACAGCTGGTGGGTTTGGATTTTTTTGGTTTTTGACTATTTGTTTGTATTTTTATTTTAGGCTATGTTTGACTGGCTAGATAACACTGTGATTAAGCTCTGCACCATGCCCCCTGTCGGCACCGACCTCAACACTGTTAAAGATCAGTTAAATGAAATGAAGGTTTGTAACCAGATATGGCTTTTGAAGAAAAGTTGCTTTTTCATTTTTAAAGACTTGGTTTGGTGTTAACATGAAGTATGTCTCTGGTAGGAGTTCAAAGTGGAAGTTTACCAACAGCAAATTGAGATGGAAAAGCTCAACCACCAGGGTGAACTGATGTTAAAGAAGGCTATGGATGAGACAGACAGAGACATCATCCGAGAACCATTGACAGAACTCAAGCACCTCTGGGAGAACCTGGGTGAAAAAATTGCCCACAGACAGGTGAGGCAGATGGCAGGGTCTGTCAGTGGACAACTAGCTACTGTTTTCTAATCTCCTGACAAATGTTCCTTCTATATCTTTTTCTGAATAGCACAAACTAGAAGGTGCCCTCCTGGCCCTTGGCCAGTTCCAGCATGCCTTAGAGGAACTGATGAGCTGGCTGACTCACACTGAGGAATTGTTAGATGCTCAGAGACCAGTAAGCGGAGACCCAAAAGTCATTGAAGTTGAACTCGCAAAGCACCACGTAAGTGCTCTCAATTTTCATCTCTAGGCCTGTCAGTTTGAGACCAAATATTGTCACCAGAAGCCTTCGGATACTGTGTGCACTGTAGAGAACCAGGCCTGATGATATCCGTGGAAATAAATTGTGTCATTCGACATTTTTTAGGTTCTAAAAAATGATGTTTTAGCCCACCAAGCCACAGTGGAAACCGTCAACAAAGCTGGCAACGAGCTGCTTGAATCTAGTGCTGGAGACGACGCCAGCAGCCTAAGGAGCCGCTTGGAAACCATGAACCAGTGCTGGGAATCCGTGTTACAAAAAACAGAAGAGAGGGAGCAGCAGCTTCAGTTGACACTGCAGCAGGTATGCATGTTGTCCAGGCTAGGTAGGTGGGGTTGTGCCTGTCATAGCACTCGGAATGCCTAAGTCCGTCAGAGGAAAGCAGTTTGCAGCAGAATCCCCTCCACCTCCAACACTCTATGTCTTAAGAGGAAGGTCAGTTCCGTGCTGGAACTTGTCTGGAAAGTATCACTTTTGATTGAGTGGTTTTTCATGGATTTGTAGCCTAGTCTCTTTTTTTATGATTCAAAGTTAGTAAGTCTTTGCTATGGCAAACCTTGCTCACAGATTCAGTTATTTCTTGCATCAAGTCAGTAGCCCCCCACTATCCATATACAGTAGTACCTTAATCAATTCATCAAGTTGTATCAGGCATCAGTGATAGGTTACAGTGAACTCCAAAGGATTCTGTTTTCTAGAAATAAATAGCTATTGACCCCATGTTAATCCAGCAAGAGAACAACCCTGAGAATAGCTCAGAATTCCTCCCTCAGTATAGGTTCCTCATATAGTCATTTAGGAAGTTTAGTTTTGAAGCTGAGAATTGACTACTAACCTTGCTGATATGTCTTTTCTCAAAGGCCCAGGGTTTCCACAGTGAAATTGAAGATTTCCTCTTGGAACTGACTAGAATGGAGACCCAACTCTCTGCATCTAAGCCCACAGGAGGGCTTCCTGAAACTGCTAGGGAACAGCTTGATACACATATGGTAATAGACGTTTCTTGAAGTTGAACATAACCCCCTATTCCGCAGCTCCTTACTGAATTCACAGACCTGTACGTATCTGGGAGTCTACAAAGTACTGGTTTTTACCGACAGTACAGTACAATCTTATTAAGGATTGCTGCTTTTACATGGGCTTTAATACCCCCTACTTACAAGCAGCAGTGGTGACGGGGAAGCTTGACTGGAAATATATTGGTTAGCTTGTAAATTGAGTTGGTCAGTTGGTTGGCACAAGAGTATTGATTTGAAGGTAAGAGCATCAAGAAGACAAATGCATAACACAAATTTGTCTCTACTTAAGAGTCTTTGGTGGGGGGGGGGGGCGTAGGGAAATCATATCTTTAGAAAGGGGCTGAGAACAAAAGCCCACATAATTTCTAGGCAAATGTTTCAGGAAAAGAAATAAATTATTGAGGTCTATTTTTGTGATCTCTGATCCTTAAAAAAATTTTCCTCTTTACTTGATAACAAAATTATTTTAATTTTAATGAAGAATGGTGGGATTCATTGCTCAGTAGTTGAACTGAATCCAAAAAAAAAAAAGGGTTTTAATCAAGAATGAGACCTTCTTGGACTTTTCCAACTATGCTCATAAATCTGTGTGTGGGTGTCTCTCAAGGAATTGGCATTACCAGTTTCTTTCTTGCCCCCCCCCCCCCTTTTTTTTTATTTGCAGGAACTCTATTCCCAGCTCAAAGCCAAGGAAGAGACTTATAATCAATTGCTTGACAAGGGCAGGCTCATGCTTCTAAGCCGTGATGACTCTGGGTCTGGCTCAAAGACAGAACAGAGTGTAGCTCTCTTGGAACAGAAGTGGCATGTGGTCAGCAGTAAGATGGAAGAAAGAAAGGTATCACCACAAAATACAGTGTGTGATTACTAGGCTTGAGTAGTTTGCTTGGGGATTGCATGTAATTAATTACCTTCTAGTTTCTGTAAGGATTTTTCAAAGACCAGTATATGGTACCAGAAGTTGCAGAACTGGATCCTCAGGACCACTTTTGTGCTAATCAAGCTATTTTTTTTGCTGTTAAATATCTATTTCTGTGTCAGGTTGCACTGACAATATTAGTTTCTGCTGGTATTTGCTTTTATTATTCATTCTTTTTCTGCCTTTACCAGTTACGACATTACTGGCTGTTACTGCTCAGTGATGGTCTTATAGCTCATATTAATCATAGATTTGTGTTCCTGCTGAAAAACAAGGTTATATTGGGGTCACTGTCTTAGGATCGGGAGGGTGGGAACAGAGCATGTAGGAAGTTGGGCTAATATTCTCCACGAGGAATTTGTACTCTAGTATAAATGCAATATGTAAAGAATTTTACTAAAATTCAAGACACAGGCAAATTATGTGACCTCTTCCCACTCTTTTGCACAAATTCTCTTCAAAAGAAAAGTGACCGGGGATCCCTGGGTGGCGCAGCGGTTTGGCGCCTGCCTTTGGCCCAGGGCGCGATCCTGGAGACCCGGGATTGAATCCCACGTCGGGCTCCCGGTGCATGGAGCCTGCTTCTCCCTCTGCCTGTGTCTCTGCCTCTCTCTCTGTGTGTCTATCATAAATAAATAAAAATTAAAAAAAAAAAAAGTGACCAGGAATCAAGGCCTCAAAACATTGTTTTTTATGAAAACCAAGTTTCAGAGTATCACTCAGCACAGAGTTTCTGTACGGGGCAGATCAAATGTAAAATATGTGTTCACATCTATTGGCCACACCCATTCAATAATTATCAAGCCTGGATGTACCAGACACTATGCTGCTAGGTGTATTGTGGAAGCAAAGTTATGGACCCTTATCATTGTGAAAATTTAAGAGCAGAAGGACATAAAACAAATATTCACCCATCTAAATGAGCATTTTGAGAGAAGCATTAGTTTCTTAGAATTCTTTTAATGGGGCAGCCCTGGTGGCTCAGCGGTTTAGGGCCACCTTCAGCCCAGGGCATGATCCTGGAGACTCGGGATCAAGTCCCACATCGGCCTCCCTGCATGGAGCCTGCTTCTCCCTCTGCCTGTGTCTCTATCTCTCTCTCTGTGTATCTCTCATAAATAAAAAATAAAATAAATAAGTAAATAAATAAACACCCTGGATGTTCTAAGACCACATTTAAAAAAAAAGAAAAAAGAATTCTTTTAATGTGGGGTCCAGAAATATGAAGAGTGACTAGAGGAGCTGAGTGTAAATCTTTGTTCTAATTTTTAGACAGACTATCATCTGTAATTCTTGCATAACACAGAACTAAGACTAATTGAAGAAACTGAGGCAGATTCTGGCTCATAATTAAGAATTTTCTAGAAAGTTTTCCCATCAGTGGAGCAGGTTGCCTCAAGGTTTCCATCACTGGTGGAACGGGTCAGACAAGCACCAGGGTATCAAGAACAGTTATTTCTGATTTTGTAAGAACATTACATTTCAGTATCACTAATCATTTATTAAACGTGTGTGGTGCTTTATTAAAGAAAATATAGGGGCAGCCCAGGTGGCTCAGCGGTTTAGCGCCGCCTTCAGCCCAGGGCCTGAACCTGGAGACCTGGAATCGAGTCCCATGTCAGGCTCCCTGCATGGAGCGTGCTTCTCCCTCTGCCTGTGTCTCTGCGTGTGTGTGTGTGTGTGTGTGTGTGTGTGTGTGTGTGTGTGTGGTGAGTAAATAGAATCTTAAAAAATAGATAGATAGATAGATAGATAAAATGATGTGGAGAGATTTCCTGTCATCTAGGAACTTATATTAATTTCCAAGCATTTCTATGATAAATTTGAGGGAGATTTTCTTTTTCCTCTTGATTTATTTAGACTGGGTCCTTATTTTTGTGACATTTATTATAGTATTTTTCTAGGTTACAAAAGTAACCTGAAAAAACAAAGAAAAACCTCTACAGTGTGACTCAGTTAACAACAGTTAACATTTGTAGTATACATCTTGGGTTTCTTTCTATGAATATTTTAGGTATATTCATTTTTAATAACCTGTCATCATTCCATTATGCCTGCCAGGGGACAGGGGACGTCACCTAGGTGTGTGGGTAGAGCTTATCTCTGAGGCTGGAGGTTAGAGACTCTAGAATTGGAGTGTGTCCTTGGGCAGTGGCACATGCCCCCCAAATGAGCCATTGTTTTTGCCATTCTGATTTAGATCAAAGTATCTAAAAATTTATATCTAGTGTTGTCAGGTTTTTGCTTAGAATATTATGGCTTTTATTACCTTTTCTTTTTGTAGCTTAAAAATGAGTTTAAGGGGCTCCTAGCTGGTGTAGTCAGTAGAGCATGGGACTTTTTTTTTTTTTTTAAGATGTTATTTATTTGAGAGAGACTGCATATATACAAGTGAGGAGAGGCACAAAGAGAAGGAGAAACAGACTCCCACTCAGCAGGAAGCCTGATGCAGGGCTTGATGCCAGAACCCTGAGATCATGACCTGAGCCACAGGCAAACGCTTAACCGACTGAGCCACCAGGTGCCCCAGGAGCTTGCGACTCTTGATCTCAGGGTTGTGAGTTCAAGCCCTGCATTGGCCCCAGAGCTTACTTAAAAAATAAAAGTTAAAAAAAAAAAAATAAGCTTCAGCCTCACACATTTTCAGGTGCCATATTTTCTGAAAACACATTTAAACAGAGAGCGCTGCGTGAATATAATCTTTACAGTAAACTGCATTTCATTTAGTTGTTTTTACACCCCAAAAGTACAGCAAAGGGAAGTGAGGCTTTGCCCCAAACAGGTTACAGACCCTGCAGCTGTCACCACGGAAGGATCTGTTCACTTATATTTACTGAATAGTTTCATCCCTGTTCTTTAATGTCCCAGGAAGTGGGGAATGGCAGAGAAAGCAACATAGCTGCAAGTTGTCCTCGTTCCCTTTCATACATAGTTTTAGTTTCAGACACTAAATTGCCCCCTTTTTTGTAAACAAGGCATGTTTGGAGGTTCATTAAATGAGGCTTCCTTTTTAGAGGTCATTTCATTTGGTGTACAATTCATGCCTTTGTCCCTAAAGCTACAATTCCTGAATTTGGCACTTTTTCTTTTTGTGTGTGTGTTTTAATTAAAATTCAGTCAAAGCTGGAAGAGGCCCTCAACCTGGCAACAGAATTCCAGAATTCCCTGCAAGAGTTTATCAACTGGCTCACTCTAGCAGAGCAGAATCTCAACATCGCCTGTCCTCCCAGCCTGATTCTAAACACTGTCCTTTCCCAGATAGAGGAGCACAAGGTAACTCTGATGTTATGGTGTTGCTTTCCCTTTGAGAGGACGACTAGTTAAAAGAGAAACTTCTCCATCTTATCTTTAGTTTTAAGAAGAGCAATATTTTCCCCTCAGGTATTTGCTAATGAAGTCAATGCTCATCGAGACCAGATCATTGAACTGGATCAAACTGGAAATCAGTTAAAGTTTCTTAGCCAAAAACAGGACGTTGTTCTGATCAAGAATTTGCTGGTCAGCGTCCAGTCTCGATGGGAGAAGGTTGTCCAGCGGTCTATTGAAAGAGGGAGATCTCTGGATGATGCTAGGAAGCGGGCAAAACAAGTGAGTTATGAAAGAAAGATACTAATTTATTGAACAACCCTTGGGCTGCATGTGTGGCAGCTCTGAATAATTTGCATTAAAGTGTAGTTTGCATATTTATTCCTGTTATAAGTTACTTTTTATATGATTATAGTTCCATGAAGCTTGGAAAAAACTGATTGACTGGCTAGAAGATGCAGAGAGTCACCTGGACTCAGAGCTGGAGATATCCAATGACCCAGACAAAATTAAACTCCAGCTCTCTAAGCATAAGGTAAAGTAGTTTGTGGCTCTTCAGTCCTGATCTTGGTGTTCACTGAAGATTGCTAAAAATGGAGGTCAGAGCTAGTCAAAAGAAAATCGGGTGAGAAAACCAGCATTCCGTTTTATATCTAGGCCATGTCCAACCGTAAGAGTCGGTCATTTAAGTAACAATTCAAGCAAAGTGATTGAGGCAGTAACCAATAAAAACCACAGACTTTTAGAAATTGCCATGCCCTACTGTGTGTGGTATAAACAAAAATTTAGAAATTTCTTAAGGATAAGCTATTGTTAGTTCAAGAGGTAGTGACGTTCATACTCTGATTCCCAACCCAAATACTGAAAATTTTTCTTTGTTCCAAATCAAAACGTCATCTGACTCTTAGCATCAGTTTTTTCTTTCCCTTTTGGAAACAGGAGTTTCAGAAAACTCTTGGCGGTAAACAACCTGTGTATGATACCACAATTCGAACTGGCAGGGCCCTGAAAGAGAAGACTTTGCTTCCTGATGACACTCAGAAACTTGACAATTTACTAGGAGAAGTCAGAGATAAATGGGATACTGTTTGTGGCAAGTCTGTGGAGAGGTGAGTATGAATATTTGCTTCGTGTATCATCCCCAAATTGACGAAGACCAATATTAGATTCCATAAAATGGCAATAAAGGTAATGCACCAATAACAGGTTTAAGCATCTCGATACTTCTAGTTCATTGAATCAGAGTTATGAAATAAGTTGAATAGTAAAATATTAAAATTCTCATTTTAAGCTTCAATCTTACTGTATCAGAGAGAAGCCCATAAACTGAACCCAACAGCCACAGAAGTTTAGTAATTCCAAATATTTGTCAGTGACCAGTTTGTGATCCTAAAGCCATCTCCGTGAGCACTCTCACTCTGTGTCAGCGAGCAAAACCTCCGCACACATCACCTCATATAACTGTCATAATGCCTGACCTTTACTGGGTGGTTACTACTGAGCATGTGCCAGACAGAGGCTACTAATCATTTAATCCTTGTAACAACCACTGAGGGGAAATACTGTTATTCCCATTTTCCAGAAAAATGATCCTAAAGAGGTTTTAGTAACTCCCCCAAGGTCACTCAGCTACTAAGCAGCAGAGCTGGGATTTGAAGCTGTTTGATTTGGTTCTATAAGTTGTCCTTTTTTCCACTTGTACCCATTCTGCTATGCTAAGAATTACGATATCTTTGTATTATTTGTACTTCTATTTTTTGGATGAAGTGACTGAGGTTCCAAGAGGTAAAGAGAAAGCCCAGGATCATGCAACTGGCATAGAGCTAGGAGTTGAACTCCTGACTGAGACCATGACCAAAACCATCATCCTCTACCTGAGTGGTATAAGGTGATTAACACAGACCTTGGATCATTAGGGTGTATCCATGCGGACTCTTAGGGTGCTAGGAGGGCAGCTGTACCTATCTCCTATGCTACACTTACTCCATTCTAGAGAGATTTGATTAAAAATGTCTAAGCAAAAAACAAACAAAAAAATGTCTAAGCATATCTCTTAGTTACTTTCTACTCTATCTTAAACCAGTCTGGCATGGAGGGCCCTCTGTCTGTAGAGTTCTAGCAGTATTCCATTCTGCAGTCAGAATTGTGAGCCAGCCAAAGAAAAGGGATCTCTAAACACAGTGAGGTTTGTGTGCTTTTCTCAGGCAGCACAAGTTGGAGGAGGCCCTGCTGTTTTCTGGCCAGTTCATGGATGCTTTGCAGGCCTTGGTCGACTGGCTGTACAAGGTGGAGCCACAGCTGGCCGAGGACCAGCCTGTGCATGGGGACCTCGACCTTGTCATGAACCTCATGGACGCCCATAAGGTGAGAGGCAGGAGCTGTGCTGCATGGAGGCAGCCATTGGGTCGGTCCCCTGCCTCTGCCGGCCTTCTGCTTGTGCTCACCATCCAGGAGAGAAAGGAAATCTGAATGAGCCTGTGTCTGCTCATTAGACCCAGAGAGACCACTCCTTGCTCTGTGTGCTTAAACTGTTACTGGGGTTCCGTGTCTGCCACCAAGACTTGACAAAATTCCTTTGATTCAGATTTGGCAATGTGTAAATTTTATCTTGGGGTTCCCCCCTTTCTGTTTGCATCTCTCCATTGAGTCACACAATGAATTTAAATTCAGGAGCCCCTCAAGATACCCATTTCCACTGACTCCTAAAATGAAAATGAGTTCTATTCTTTAGCTGATTTTGACCCAAGCAAGCCCAGCACCATTCACAGTAATATCAATGTATAACCTACACCTGTCATGTTCACCTCCTTAAGGTCCTCTTGTTTTAGCAAAAGCATTCAGCTTTACTTGAAATTACATCAAACTCTTATGCACATGGCCGATAATGTTCTTACTTCCACAATTCTGGAGATTCTGTTCTAATATCATTCATATTTTATGTTAGGAAACGGGGACTCCAGCTAAGCAACTTACCCAAGGCCATGCCACTCATCTTTAGAGCCACTTCTTCTGGTGGTTCTTTCTTAAACATTGTCCTGCCTCCCTCTGCATAAAAGACATGTGACTGGAACTTACTGAGGAGAGCGCAACTAAGCGATGACTTTTCTCTCGAGTTTTGCTTCCTGGTTCAGAACATTTCTCAGCAAACTAATTTCTCTGTTTTTCTGTTCTAGGTTTTCCAGAAGGAACTGGGAAAGCGAACAGGCACCGTTCAGGTACTGAAGCGGTCAGGCCGAGAGCTGATTGAGAACAGTCGTGATGACACCACGTGGGTGAAAGGACAGCTCCAGGAACTGAGCACTCGCTGGGACACTGTGTGTAAACTCTCTGTCTCCAAACAAAGCCGACTGGAGCAGGCCTTAAAACAGGTCAGAGACTTTTGTGGGGGCAACCTGTGGGGGAGGATCTGAGCAGATTCATTCTTGTTTCTTTATCAGGATCAGTTCCAACCAGTCTCAAAATGAACATAAGGTCAAACATTGATATTCAGAAAGTTCTACAAGATTTTAATGTTCATTTGTATTAGAGAAAAAACTGAATTCAATTGGTTTTCAAACGTCCACAAGTGAAAGAGAACTTTTATGGGGCCTTGATAGGATCATCAGCACTTGTGATGCACTGAGTTCAGGTGCAGCCCTTTCCGTGGTGCACCCCAGTGCTCAAGGCCTTGGCTGCAGAGAGGTTCAATCTGCTCTGCTTGGTTCTTGCAGGCGGAAGAGTTTCGGGACACCGTCCACATGCTATTGGAGTGGCTCTCTGAAGCAGAGCAAACGCTCCGCTTTCGGGGAGCACTTCCCGATGACACGGAGGCCTTACAGTCTCTCATTGACACCCATAAGGTAATCCAGCCCCAGCGTGCAGTGACCCATGCCACCACAGGGTGAGGGCTGTCTGCCCAGCTCTAAAGGAGAGCAGCTTTTGCTTGGGAATTTCCAACCTTATATGTAAAAGACTGGAACTGGAATGGGCCCAGCTTTTACTGGTTTAGCAAGAATGAGAGTCATTCCTACTTTTTCCAAAAGTAACGCATGTTGGTTGTAAACAAGTGAAACAGCATGGTATCATATAAAGAACAATGTGGACTCTAGAACCATCACCCGCACACGGCTTGGTTTGGCTTTCCTTATGTTACCAGCTTCAGACCCTGAGCCTCCTACCAAGCTGCAGCATAGGATTCAGTATCTGAGACCACAATCTGTCCTAATAAGATGGGAAATATTTCCTTTTTTAATTTTTGTGTTAGCCACCAAGAGATTTTAATCTTGATTTTGTCATTTGGTATTCTCTTGCTGGTATTTTTTAAATATTTTAAGTATTTTATAGTTGTCATTTGTCCAAGACAATATTGTTTGTTTATTCACATGGAAGTGAATTAAAACAGGATTTCTTAAAGAGAGAAATGAACCCAGATATTAGGACGAGGATCATGCCCAGCCTGGAAAGGGAGTGCCCCTCTGTGTCCCTCATCCTTGTCATCTGTAGCAGAAACAGTCCATTTTGTGTAACCCTATACTTCTGACATCTTTTAGAGCTGGAAAGAAAGTACCAGAGACACCAGGATGCAGGCTTGTAGGGGCCTGTGTGAACACACACAGAGGAAAAAAAATACATAGAAATCTTCTCCATTCCCCCCTCCCCACAGTGTAAACTAACAGTGCTGCTGAGTAGGTTTCCTCAGTTTTTGTTTTCAAACCTTTTTTGTTTAGGAGTTCATGAAGAAAGTGGAAGAAAAGCGAGCGGATGTTAGCACAGCGGTAGCAATGGGAGAGGCCATCCTGGCTGTCTGCCACCCCGATTGCATCACCACCATCAAGCACTGGATCACCATCATCCGGGCTCGCTTTGAGGAGGTGAGTTCCCGGTTTGAGAGGAAGGTGGCACACACCCCATACAGTGAGTTTATAGGAAGAAAATGCTACTGAGCTTTCTCCACCCACCGCCCCTGTTCCCCCCACACCCCAGATAAGGAATCTCACTCACTGTGAATGTCTCATTAAGAGTTAAGGTAGTGTTTTAGTAATGACTGTTTTCTTGGCAATGAGCTGCAGTCTGGAAGAATAGTGCTGGCATAGTGCTAGCACTATGGTAATTGATAAAGCACAGTGGTAATTGATAAAGTCCAGCCGACTCAGTTCTATATTTTTCCCTCCTTCCAGAGAAGTCCTGTGTTTAATAGGCTGTACGTTCTAGATTTGCCTCCAGGGGGTGCTGATTTCAGCTCTGTCACTGGAGTAAAAGTGAGGCCTCTTGAGTGGTCTTCCTCCTAAAGGCCATTAGTAGGATCAGACGACAAAATGGACTTTGGAGACAAAGGAGGTGCTCAACTGAGAGAGGCGATGGTTTCTCTCTCCCCAGGTCCTGACCTGGGCTCAGCAGCACCAGCAGCGTCTCGAAACAGCCCTGTCAGAACTGGTGGCTAATGCTGAGCTCTTGGAAGAACTTCTGGCATGGATCCAGTGGGCTGAGACCACCCTCATTCAGCGGGACCAGGAGCCGATCCCTCAGAACATTGACCGAGTGAAAGCCCTTATTGCCGAGCATCAGGTAGCCTAGCTGTGTCGTGTGGCTGCAGGTGTTCCCTGCGTGGCTCTGGAGCCCGTTTCCTTTGCCCTGTGTATTTTTGTTTTTTAATGGCTGCTTATGTTTATGCACACAGACTTAGCAGCTGAAAACAAGCTGTTTTCGTGGGGCAGGAGTCTGGGCACAAGTCAGCTGGCTTCTCCCCCTTAGAGTCTTACTGGGCCAAAATCAAGGTGCTGCAGATCTCACCCAGGCTCCCTCAGGTTGTTGGGAGAATCTGACTCCTTGTGGTTGTGGGACCTGGGGCTCTGTTTTCTTGCTGGCCATCACCCAGGAGTCTGTTAGCTCCTAGAGGCCACCTCAGGTCTCAGCCACCCAGTACACTCACAGTGTGGCAACGTCAGTCTTCAGCACCAGCAGGAGAGGCTTTCCAGTTAGCTCAGATCTTATATGGTAAAATACAATCAAGGGAGTGAGTCTCCCCTTCTTTCCACGGGTGTGACCCACCCTCAAGGGAAGGGATTATACAGAGCATGGACACCAGGAGTGGGAATCCTGTGGGCCATCTTGGAAGTCTGCCTGCCACATCCTATTCCTCTGAGCCAAGGTTTCACACCTGGGTGCAGAAAGATCTCTTGCATGAGCCCAGAGATGGGCCGAGACAGCACATCAAACTAAACAGAATGAAGGAAAGCTCAGTTGAGCTGTCTCCATAATGTATCCTTTGGAAGCAGAGATGGCTTTTTTTTTTCAAAGATGGTTTTTAACCATGATCATTACACTGAATGCAGCATGGATCTTGCTTAGTTATACTGCAGGCGTACAGTCTTTAGTGACTGTAAATAATCAGCCTCACCATTGAGAACCCCCTGTACTTCCAGTCGAGGTTGCCTGCATTGACACCTTCTCTCCTGACTGAGAAATTATCTTCTTATTCAAGGCCACCCCTCTCCTTTCTGTGATCCCCTCGTTTCCTGTGTCTTCAAGCTCTCCCATTTTGTTTGCTCGCTCTTCCAGGTCTTCTAGACATGTCCTTTCCACTCTGTGTTCCCTTCCTCTTCTTTCAAACAAGCCTGTTGTCCGTCCCCGCACCCCCCCCCCCCCCCCGTCTTTTCTCCTTGTTTCCCACTCCCTCCCCAGGCCCCTGTGGTTTGGCTCCCATCCCCATCAGACCACTAATACTGTCCCAGTCACATCCCACTGGCTAAATCCAGCCCATGCTTCCAGTCTTTGTCTTATTTGACATGTAACAGAGTTGCCTCTTCCTTCTGAAAACTCTTCTTTTGACTTCTGTCCTTTTGTCTTGTTTTTCTCCCACCTCTCTGATTGTTCCTTCTCAGTCTTAGCTGATTCCTCTTCCTCTCTCCACTTGTTAGTGTTGTGTTTGCTGAAATTGCATTCTTTTTTTTTTTTTTTTTAATTTTATTTATTCATGAAAGACACACAGAGACAGTAACGTGGGACTCGCAGGGAGCCCGATGTGGGACTCGATCCAAGGATCCTGGGATCAGGACCTGAGCCAAAGGCAGCCACTCAACCGCTGAGCCACCCAGGCATCCCTGAAATTGCATTCTTGACCCTCTTCTCACAGTGCTGACGTCTTACCTAGTCCAACAGCTTCAGCCACCACCTAGAATCCAAAATTTTCACATCTCTTTCAGTAGTACTGTCTCCCTGAAGTCTAGACCTATGGCAAATCAGAGGCAGCACAGAAACTCCACTTTATCTGTGCCGACCCCACCCTCTCTTCCAGGCCTGCTGCCTGGAATGTGTGATGCATCTGGGATGCCTGCCTTTCCTATGCCCCCTATGTCTAACCAACCTCCGGGTTCTAGCTGTCCTATTTCCAGAATACCTCTTGGTTCTGTCTCTCCTGCCCTGGCTCAGGCCTTCCCCATGTTTTGCCTCAGTTACAGCAGTGGTTTCCTGACTCATCCCCCACTATGTTCTTCCTTCTACACTGAAGCCAGAACCATAGCTCTAAAATAAGGATCTTATCAGGTCTCTTCTCTGGATCAAAATCGTTCAGTTGCCCACCATTGCTCTCCAAATAAAATCCCAATACCTTAGCCTAACACAAAGCCTTAATGGATCTTTCTCCTACCTACCCCTCCTGCTGCTCTTCGAATTGCATCTTGGGCTCGGCCAGCTATCCCCAGAGCCCTAGCTCACTACACTGTCAAGCTCCCTGGATCTCTGTGCCATGCCTTCTCCTGGGACTGCCTTCCACCCAGTCTTTGTCCAGTTCTTCCTCCCTCACTACTCCACTCAGGCCCCAGTCTCCAGGCAGCTGTCCTTGGAACCCTCGTCTGCCTTTGGAATCCTGGGTGGCATTCATTGCACTGACTTCCTGGTTTTCCTCACTCAGCTGTGAGCTCCTTGGAATCAGAAGCCCTGTTTGATCCCTTCAGGTTTCTAGCACCTGATGAAGTGCCTTGCTTAACTGTTTTTCTTTTTTTTTTTTTTTTTTTTGCTTAACTGTTTTTCTTAAAAGGTGTGAGACAGTGTTCAAAGGCATCTGTTCTGTCATGAGCTTGGGCTTTGTAAGAAGTTGCCTGATGCTTAGTCCAAGAAAACACTTAACTCTGTTCCCTGTTGTTTGTGTTTGGCAGACATTTATGGAGGAGATGACTCGCAAACAGCCTGACGTAGACCGGGTCACGAAGACATACAAAAGGAAAAATATAGAGCCTGCTCACACACCTTTCATCGAGAAATCTCGCAGTGGCAGCAGTATGTTTCTAGCCTCCTGTGTTCGGGTGTTTCATTCCTGTTATTTGAAGATGAGCACTTTCCAAATCCCTGTCAAAAAACTTCTTTTGGGGGTGCCTGGCTGGCTCAGTCGGTAGAGCTTGCAGCCCTTAATCTCAGAGTTGTAAATTCAAGCCCCGTGTTGGTTGTGGACCCTACTTCAAAACAAAAACCTTCTTTTCAGTTTTCAAAAACTATATTGGATTTGAACTAAAATATTTTTTTGAAACTCACTTTTATTACACGGACACATAGTAAAACTATATTCCATTTTCTTGGGATTGCATAAAATTTTGAAGTGGTCAAGCAGATTGTTTTGCAGTGGCCTTTCTATTGTTTTGGTCATCAGCTAGCTGTTTACATTTGGTTTGCACTAATTTAATTATGACATAAATCAGCTCTTGTAGAGCCATTGCTGTTCTGGTTGAGTTGACATTTCCTCAGTTCGCTAAGGACAAAATGAATTGAAGATAAGAGATGAATACCAGTTGGCTGGGAGGAGGAGCAGTATTTTGACATTAGTATGCTGAATACCTAAATATTATCACATCCCATGTTTCTTTTCACATTTACTGCTTGGATACCATTTTAAAGGTGTCCTGAGTTAACACATATGGCACTTTCTCTTTGTGAAGTGACAAAACCAGCTTTTCTAATCTCGTAGTTATTTTTCTTTTTAGGGAAGTCCTTGAGTCAGCCCACGCCACCTCCTATGCCAATCCTTTCACAGTCCGAAGCAAAAAACCCACGGATCAACCAGCTGTCTGCCCGCTGGCAGCAGGTGTGGCTCTTAGCACTGGAGCGACAGCGGAAGCTGAATGACGCCTTGGATCGACTCGAAGAGGTGAGGCCCTCTTATTATGACCTGTGCGTCTTGACCTACTTCTCTAGAAGTAGAAACAGACCAGGGTGAGCCAGTACTCTATCCCTCAGGCCCCCTAGGAGAAAAGCACAAGGGCAAGGAGACCATTTACAACAGGTTAGGCCATAGCACCTAGTTGTGGAAAGCAAGCAGACAACCAGCCAGTGTATTTGAGGGTCTGGCCTGTGACCCGACCCTCCTTAGCACCTGGCTGTGGTCAAAAGTCCAGAGCATGACTTGGCAAAGTTACCTCCCAAGCACATAGCTAATCATAGTAATGGCCATTATTGGGCCCTCTATGTAAAGATAATAAGCTACACAATTATGTAATATTTATGGCCTTGGTATTCCACTAGTTTTTACTAAGAATGAAATCAAATTCTACTTTGAAGTATCATTAACCAACCTAAAAAATGTAGTACTACCCTTCCTAGTTTCTAAAACAAACCTCTAATACCATTTATATTTTTTTATTTGTGCGTATCAAAGCAGCTATGCCCGGAAGTGAGTGTTCTGTGTTTTTTGTTGTTATCTCTGTAGGTCAGTTGAGTTTTAAGCATTTTGGGGTTTTGGCTTTTTCTTTTTTTTCCCTATTCCTTCCAACTTTGGAGTTTGAAAGACCAGGGGGAAAACTGCTATGCTATCTCAGTCATCCTGAGTCTCTCTCACTAACATAGTCCAAGCGGCTAAACATCGCCTTGCCCACTGCACAGGCCTGCTGTTGTCTGCCAGAATCACATACTTCACATGCAAGTCAGATGGGCACTTTGCCCCCTCTGGTGCCATTCCAAAGAAACATGCTTGCGTGCAGGGTTGGATCCTTAATGCTTCCAGCCAGAACTCAAGTTATCTCATCTCAGAAAATGATGGAAAACATGAGTCTTCCAACACAGGCCTGTGTGATCATAGTTCTTTTCAAAATCACATCAGTGAGGAGTGCTCAGGACTTCTCTTCTGGGATAGAATCCATTCCCTTACGTCTAAGAAGGTGGTCCTTTGAAAAAGTGCAAAGGGAAAGCAAGGCTGGCTCTATCCATTCTTGTTCTGCGTGCTCCGTATTTTCCATGGTGGTCATTCAGTTACTGTTTCTCTCACTGCTTCATTACACCACAGCTCATGTAAATAATCATGGCTTTAAGTGAAGGATCCAGATTGTGCCTTCACCAAAGAGGCAACACATGGATATCATTGTTGGTGCCCTCCAGAAGGCCTGCATGGCTTTACTGAATGTCTGAAAGTTTTGGTATGCTCTGGGCACACTTGAGGGCCAAAACAATAAGTCTTGTTGACACCTACAATTTCTGTCTAGTTGAAGGAATTTGCCAACTTTGACTTTGATGTCTGGAGGAAAAAGTATATGCGATGGATGAATCACAAAAAATCTCGGGTGATGGATTTCTTCCGGCGAATTGACAAGGACCAGGATGGGAAGATAACACGTCAGGAGTTTATTGATGGCATTCTGGCATCCAGTGAGTTCACTCATAGTTCCAAACATGGATCACACCTAGATTCCTTGCACTTGGTGGAAGCCCATGATACTCTGGTTAAATAATCTTTCTGAAATCAAAGCAATAGTCTTTTCTTTTTTTTTAGGATTTATTTTTTATTTATTTATGATAGAGAGAGAGAGAGGCAGAGACACAGGCAGAGGGAGAAGCAGGCTCCATGCCAGGAGCCCAATGCGGGACTCGATCCCGGGACTCCAGGATCGTGCCCTGGGCCAAAGGCAGGCGCGAAACCTTTGAGCCACCCAGGGATCCCCCAAAGCAATAGTCTTAAAGGAGAAGTAATGTAACTGCTTATTACTAAAATTGGTCCATCATTTTGATGGAAAGAAGAACCTCATTTTGCTGGGAATTAAGAAACAAAACAGGTCTTTGGCAAGTAAAACATGTTTGAAGTATAGATTAAGGAACCAAGGCGATCCCTGGGTGGCGCAGCGGTTTGGCGCCTGCCTTCGGCCCAGGGCGCAATCCTGGAGACCCGGGATCGAGTCCCACATCGGGCTCCCGGTGCATGGAGCCTGCTTCTCCCTCTGCCTGTGTCTCTGCCTCTCTCTCTCTCTTTCTCTCTCTCTCTACCATAAATAAATAAAAAAATTTAAAAAATATTAAAAAAAAAAAAAGATTAAGGAACCAAACTTTATGAATGATGAGGTTCTAAGTAAAATGTTTAAAAAAAAAATAAAGTTTTCATAATAGTTTCTGACATCTGTATAGCAGCTTAAAAAATACACGATCTCATTTATTTTTAGCAGGAAAAATAATTGAGGCATAAAGTAGTTAAGTGAATTGCCAGGATCACAAAGCACATCTCAGCTGTGCTGCTTTACATGAGTGGCCAGGGAAGGCCTGTCTGCAGAGCTGATATTTGAGGGAAGAGTTAGAGGCCAAGGGAATAGCAGGTACAAAGCACTTAGGTGGGCACGGGCATGTTCTAGGAATTGAAGATGGTTGGGGGCATCATGACCTGGGGGAGTGGTGAGAGGTGAAGTTGGAAGGATCAGCAGTAGCCAGTCTGGCAGGGCCTGGGAGAGTTAGCATATCTGACCTCTTATTCTAGAGGCAGTGGGACAGTAGGAGACTACCTGAGAGATCTGATCTACATTTTAATAAATCACCCAGGCTGCTGTAGATATTCACAATTCCTTTGGGAAGCAGTTTGTTAAGAACCTTTAACCTTAATTGTTAAGGCAATTATCTAAACATAGGGAAAACTGCAACCACTCCACATTGTCACTATTCTGAAATCATCGAAGTATCCAGCGATAGAGTGGATAAGTACATGCTTAGGGTGGATGGTAGGTCTATGGGTAGTTGTAATTTTACATCTTTTGGTATATCTGAAATACTGTTTTATTTATTTATTTATTTATTTATTTATTTATTTATTTATTTATTTTTTAATTGCATGGGGAAGGAGGGAGTCTAAAGCAAAAACACCAAAAAACTTAACAGTGAGTGGTCTTTAGGTACTGTATCTTTGGGTATTAAAAAAAAAAAAAATCTTTATAACATTACATCTTCTAAACAGGCATGTATTACTTTTCAGAAAAAAAGCAAGATATAAATATTTCTACTTTCAAGAAATTTTTGTATACCCTCCAACAACCCAAGTAAGCCCTTTAATGTTCCAAATACAATTACTTTTCTCCAGAATTCCCTACCACCAAGTTGGAGATGACTGCTGTGGCTGACATTTTTGACCGAGATGGAGATGGCTACATTGATTACTATGAATTCGTGGCTGCTCTCCATCCCAACAAGGATGCTTATCGCCCAACAACCGACGCAGATAAAATTGAAGATGAGGTATGGGAAATTACTGTTTTGTTTTGTTTTGTTTTGTTTTTTGAAATTACTGTTTTTTGAGCATACTTTTGGCTGTAGTGGTTGGGCATAGTGGCCATATCAGCACTATGACTTATCTGTTAGAAGAGTATTATCTGGAGTCCCATTTGGGGATCCCTACTTGGAGGATGACACCGCAGAAGATCTCTGACTGTTGAGCTCTCTCTGTCTAGATGACTTCTTACTCAAATGAGTCACATCTATAAGGTTCCTCCAGAGTTCACAAACCACGCTCATCCTGGTTCATAGGCACCATGTTACTTAGAAAGGACTCTTCTCTCAATCCTGGGCATCCCACATCAGCATTTAAGGGGTAAAATGTGAAGTACTGCTTGAGTTGGTGTGTGTACCAACCAAGCTTTCTGCCTAGTTAAGGACTTTTTCACACTGGAAATTGCACCCATCACCTTGAAAATAGCAAATTCATTAGTAACACTCGGAGATCCCAGGATCTGTTGATCCTGTATAGGGAGAGATTAGCAGGGTATGTCTTGGGTATGGCCGGGAACACCCCAGACTGACTTCTGGAGACGCAAAGGTTCCTGGGTTGAAATTTATAATTCTATTCATAATTTGCTTTATTTGATTTTATTTTGATGCATAATAGCACATTTCTCTGAAGGAACTTGGAAGTAAATGTGTAATGTATTAATTTGGAGTAAAGAATAAATGCACATATCAAAAGCCTAATATACTTCAAAGAGATGTAATGAATAGCTTTCTGCTTACATATAAAAATCTTTGTTTCTCTGAAGAGAAAATCTTGTTTTATCCTTCACACTTTTCTTTTTTGTTGTTTACAACCAATAGGTCACAAGACAAGTGGCTCAGTGCAAATGTGCAAAAAGGTTTCAGGTGGAGCAGATTGGAGAGAATAAATACCGGGTAAGGAAGAGAAAACCGGTCCTTTGTGGTGGTGGTGGTGGTGGTTCTTCCTATGTGGCCCTTACAGGTGAAAGCAACCTGATACACAGAAGACCAGATGATCCCACCTTCCCACTACCAGTGCTTGGAGGAGCAGACCAGAGCCAGTGGAACTTAAGATGTAGTCACTCTCTGGCCCTCATGTCTGTAGATTCCAAATGTCAGGTGTCCTGTTAGGCTAAGCTTAGTGCCCTGCATAGTTCCATCTGAAAAATAGTGCCATATTTAGCTAGTAGTAGCTTGTCCTTGAGTTCCAATATTGGAGACATTTCAAAGTCCTCTCTTTTGCTGACCAAAGTCTTAAGGGAAATGGTGACAACTGTGCCAATTATCTGAAAACGAACCCATACCCCCCAGAGTGCTGGTCATTGTGAGCCTGAGTGGCTGGCTCCCAGGGCAGAGAGGGCTGGAGGAACTCTGTCAAGGTCCCAAGGGATACCCTGTCTGCTCTGAGCTGAGCTACAAAACAGCCAACATGCACCAGATGCACCAAGGGGACACCAGGCTCAATAGTCTTCCCTGGAAAGCTATGCTATGGACATAATTCAACCACGAATTATGCTGTGTTTTAGCTTCTTTTAGGACTAAGGTTAAGGCATAGAAGGAATCTGAAACAGCACTTCAAAAAATATTCAGCAGTGTATCTGGATTCTCTAAAGTCCTAAGGAAAACCTAGGATTGGTAAAGGGGGCTCAGATTGTACAAGGAAGTTGTACAAGTTAGAAACAGGAAAATCCAGGTTCCATTAGTACATCAAAATGTCTTCAAAGTACACCAAAACCACCCTGGGCTGCTCATAGCTGAGGAGTTTGGGTGAGTCTGCCTTGGATCCAGCCCAGGGCATTTAGTTAATAAAACTAAGCAATCTTGTGCTTGCTTGTTGCTTTTTATTTTCTTGTTTGTGTGTGTGTTTTTTTTTAAATTGTGAGAGAAATGAATTAACAAAAGCAATCAGTAGAGTGGAAGAGTTAGGTCTTATTAATTTGTAAAACCACGCCCCTGTGGCAGGAGCTCTCGAAGAATATGCTTGAAGACTGGTAACGTCATTGCATGATTTTCATTCCTTAGTGTTAATTTGACAAAATGTTCTCTTTTTTTTTTTTTCTTCCATTTCCTTCGTCCTTTACTCTTTTTGTTTGTAGTTCTTCCTCGGCAATCAGGTACAGTGTGCCTTGCAATATCCTTCTTGGTGGAAATGGTCTGTGTAGCTCATGCTGCCTGTTCTTTGCTGTGGGGAGAGGACACAATCTGAAGCATGCCTGGGTCACATCTGGTTGTCTTACCAAGTGGAGAAACTGCTAACAGAGCTAATCTTGTAAAGCTGTCACAGCAGCAGCAGCAGGATAGAAGAGTGTGTATGTGTTTTTAAAAAGATGAAATTTTCTATTTGAACTTAGATTGGCTGAAGACAGTCTCCCTTTGGGGGACTTTGAAGTTATGGTATCAATCCATCCCACTTCTAAAAAGAACCTGGTCTGTTACTTCTGTGCTAGAAGTCAGAATACCGACAGCACAGTTCTGATTTATACACGAGTCTTTTGACAGTTAACATGAATTCTATAGCATACACGAAATCAAAAAGTCTTGTGGGGTACTTAAGTACTCAATCTGTTCAAATACCTCATGTATTTATTTATATCATATTTTATAATTATAAGGTGCCTGAGAACCACAGCGTAATAATCATGATTTGGTCATAGCCTGAAGTTTGCTGATTATGTCCAGCCAGCCAAAAATCTAAGGGATCAAATTAGACTTGCAAGAAGAGATTGAATGCTTTTGACTCCACTTGGTAATTCTAACCTAATAGATCTTTTTGAGGGCTCTGGGGTCCTGTGTCTTCAAATGGAAGGAAGTTGCATGGGTAAAGTCTGTCTTGGGATGTGAAATCAGAAACACTAACAGTTGATTTGAGGTCCTCAATCAATGTTAAGTTCCAGGCACTGCAATAATCCTTCACTCTAGTAACATTCTGGGCCAGTGGGCAGAACAGAGGATAGAAAAAGACAAAAGACAAGAACAGCCAGACTGGTTTAAAATATCATTGCATCAGTATGCCAAGGCATACCTCAAAGCTGTGCCTGTTTCCTAATAACTGCATGTGGGGCCCAGGGGTCCTCTGAAGTGGCACCTGCATCCTCGTCCGCCACTCCACTGACTGGCAGAGGGCCAGACGAGTTAGTTCCAGTGTTGGAACAGAATCATGAAGTCCATTTTGTGCACGAGGCACCTGAGACCTGAAGGCGCCCATGCTGACACTAGTGTCAGAGCCCAGGTCACCATAAGGGAATTTCCAGTTAAGAGAAGGAAACCAAAGTCCCTGGTCCCCCAAGACACTTCTGGGGTCAGTGCCTCACTGATGGCCCACCTCTGTCAGATTTGCACAGTCCCTCCCTGGTATTAGTTAGAGCTGCCGTGGCCCCTTCTCCCATTCGTCACTCTGGCTGCTGGCTTGGCTTACACCTCCTTTTCCCTATAGCAGAAACAAGTTAGAATCCTTCAGAAAGAGCCTTCGTAAGAAGTGAAGGAGAAAAAAAGAATGAGTTAAGTGGGGTAATCCTAAAAGCTGACATAAACTACAGGACACAGTAACATAAGGGTAAAGTACTTCTTGGAGTCGTGGCCTGATGCACTGGGGAGGATGTAGAGGCCCTTATTTCCTCCCTCTTCTCACTGATCCAGAGAGAACCCTGGCTAGTGACTAAGGCCGTCACTGTTCTTGGAGGGGCCCTCAGGGGCCAAAGGGGCAGCTTCCTTCCCGGGACAGGACGTTTATTCCCTCTCATCTCTGGGCACCCACTCCAGTGCTTTTTATACTACACCATGCTGTTGCTGTGGTCACCCTCTATAAAATCTTAACAACAGTGGGAGATAAGAGATGTAAGACTATTTTCATTTTCTAAGTAAAGGATTGGGGGAGGGGGCTGGTGTTATTTTCAGTCACCTTGCTGCCTATATAAATAGTGCACTTGAGCCAATGCAGGGTAATACAGAGAATTAACCATAGACACACTAATTTTGAGGGAGGTTGGTTATATGTCCTTCTTAAATATCTTTTCTGGCATTTTCAATTTTTGTGCCTTGTTTCAAAGTTATGGTTCTCCTTTATAACTTTAGAAATCTTAATGAACTAATAAGTCCCTTTACTCCTCTCCCCAACTGCAATTTTCTCCTTGAATTAAATAATTTTAGGGATGCTACTTTTCCAACCAAATGTTTGATTTTGTGTTCTGGGATCTCCACATGATTCCCTTTTGTTGCCTCTTGACCTTATTTTAGGGAGAGGGTAATTTATGCAATAGGAAACTCCAGATGTGAACAGGGCTGAGAAGTAGGGATGTTAAGGAAAAAGGAAAAAATAAATATCAGAAAGTCATGCTTGTCTTAATATCCCAAAATGATTGTTGAATACTATTTATAATCAGCATTGTAGATTAAATTTTAATTTTTTCAACTAAATTTTAGTCTAAATGCCATAGTCATTTGTTCAGCTGAAGAAACTTTTCTGCTTGGTGACATCACAATTAGAGAATATCAAGGGCTTATTTCTGAAAACCTTGTGTGGAAAATCAAATTTCCTTCTAAGCTTTTAATAATAATAATGATGCTTGCAAGGGTTTAAGACTTGAAATAGTATTTGCTGTTCTCCATTTACCTTTTGAGCACACTGTATTCAGAAGTTCACATCTACCTTTTATGAAAGCTAATGTAACAATTGTACTACTAGGTTTTAATTTGGGCAGAATATTTAAAAGAATTAAGGTGAGCTAACATTTGTCCTCTGCCCTCCCCACTTTGGTGCAGGGGCAGGGGCGTGACCACCAAAAGTTAATTTTGTCCCAGTGGAAAGACTATTGACACTGGTCTTTACCTCAATATCCCAGCTTTTACATATTTTAAATTCTTTTTTGAAAAAATGTATAAGTTGGGGAGTTAAAATTCTTCCCAAACTGTCAGATTGTCATTTGTCTTGTCTGAATACAGTCTGCTCTGGGAAGAAGGCCTTGGCCTGCTTTAAGGCACACTTGCTCATCACTCTCCCTTGGACCCACAGTTCGGGGACTCCCAGCAGCTGCGGCTGGTCCGCATCCTGCGCAGCACCGTGATGGTCCGAGTTGGTGGAGGATGGATGGCCCTGGATGAATTTTTAGTGAAAAATGACCCCTGCCGAGGTAAGGAACCTTCCTGAGCATGAATTGCGCCCTTGCCACTGACCTTTCATGCTTTCACAAAGTGTCAGTAGTGGCTCCGTTTGGGTTTTATTGTGTTAAGCTGCCTAGATAGTGCTCTGCCAGCACAGATTGGAACTTGGGGGTGCCTGAGTCAACCAGGAAGAGAAAGCAGGAGGGCTTGATGCTGTAGAGGGAGACAGGTTTAGAGGGATATAGTAACAAGAGTTAGGATGTATTGGTGTCTTCAGATGTTTCAGGTTGAAAGGTGTTCAGTTAACAGTAGCCTGGAAAGGAGCCTAATGAAGTCTTTGCGGTTCCTGGTTAGTGTGCTCCAGGAACACAGTGTCCCTCTGCCTGTAACTCCTATGTCAGAAACTCGGGAGGGTGTTGGGCCCGTCCCATGCAGGGAAGGACGGTGGGGGGGAATCTCCCTTGGCTGGGAGAGGGGATAAAGAATATCTAGCAGTGAGCCCAGACACTTCTAAGATAGTTGATCACCGAAGCAAGATGGTGCTAAACATGAAAGGGCAGGCATGCCAGCCCAAAGGCAGAAGAAGAGAGGGAATTGAATATGAAGACTGGCAACTACAGCTACAGGTATGTGAGGGCTGCTGCAAGGCAAGGTGGTCAAGTTCTGGTGGCTAAATCCTCTTCAACTGCGTCCTTTCCTTTTTCCTGTTAGCCAAGCTGCATGTGGGTTCATAGGAGGTTCCTCCACTGTCTGCCAGTTTGTCTTTCTTGACCAGTTTCTGCGTTTCCTGCTGTCTCTTTGTGTTTCTTTATTTTTTTTTTTTATTCTAGTTCACCATCCTGGGAGTAAAATAAAGCGCTCTGATTCCAGCTCTTCGATTTCCAGTCAGTCTCCCATAGGTTGGCTTTTAAGCTTTGTCCCCCTTACCCACACCCCAGCCCGTTGAGAATGGCTTTGCTTCTTCACCTGTAGCACCTCTTGGCTCTGTGGGATCTGCTGCCTTTATGAATGCTTTGAAATAGCCAGGCCATAGCTTTTCTGACTATTACAAGGTGACAGCATAGAACACTTCTGTTGGAACCATACCGGTGGAATTCGTCAGAGTTTCTATGTATTTAACAAATACTTAGATAGCTTTTTAGGCGTCACAGGCTGTTACAAGCAATTTATGAATAAGAACACATTTACACTTCTGCGAGGTATAGATTCTGTCATTGCCTCCATTTTACAGAATAGGAGATAAAGTATAGAAAAGTTCAACTACCTACCTAAGACAACTCATAAATAGCAGAGATAGGATTCCAATCCAAGACAGTGTGGCTCTAAAGTATGTGCTCCTGATCAAGGTGCTGTGTGTCTCCGAGGCTGACATATGTGCCACACCCCTTTCTGTGTGTGGACCGCTGGTTCAGCCACCATAATTAAGTTGGTAAGGCATATTTATAAACCTAGCAGAAATGTTTACAGTACAGTTATATAACTTCTTTGGAAGTGATTTATAGTCCTATTTTGAAGTGTTTAGAGCTAAAGGGTGTGGTTCACATATGAATTCAGATATGCCCATGAATAGCTTCTATTTTGAATGTCATTCTGCATTTACTCCAGTACACAAGAGTAATTTTCATTAGTTTATAATAGTAAATTTTAAAAGCACCTGTTCTGATCAAAACTTGAAAGGGTTTAATCAGTTTTAGAAGTTACTATATTGCAAACTAATTTCCTTGATATAAAAGTCTTCTACTGTTTTACATCAGAAGCAGGAGCAATAGATAAGATTTTAACCATAACTCAGTAAAACAACATTATTCCTTTGCAAATTTATTAGTAAGGTTTTATTTTTTTCTGTCCTGTATGATTGGACTAAACAAATAAACAGAAGAGATACTGCATGTGACATTTTGGAATCTGGATGCCTGTTTGCTGCCTGCTGTACTTGCTCTATTTACAGTAACTTTATGCTGATGGCCAAGGGGAACACTGCTTGCTTTGTCCTTATGTTAAAAGCTTAAAACTGGAACCCCCAGAAAGTTTGGGAGGGCCATCTAGTAACCTACTTTCTATGGAACATAGTAGCCTTTTCGGCAGCCCTGGGAGCAAACAAGGTAAGGCTTGCCTCTGTGCCCTCCTAGCACTCAGCAATCCTCTTGATTGCTCTAATGGCAAAGTCCAGTACTTCCCAGCAGTCTTAGATATCATACCTCTACCAGTGACAGGATGAGTATTTCTAATCAAGTAAGTTGTGCTAGGAGTTGAACCTTTAAGAGCTAGGGCAGAGGTAAGAAGTGACTGGGGAGGGCGTGAACATCACAAAAAGAAAGGTTCCCTGAAGCTATCTAGGATTCTGAGAGGATTCATGTGGCTTCTAGAAGCACCACTTGGGGTAGATTCTGTATTCGTTTATATTGCATTTCCTTGGCTCTCTGGACCATAGAGAACATAATCGATGACAGTATAATCTGATGTGCACGATCATTTGTTGCCTCCTTCCACATGGCTATTTAAAAAGGTGAGAGGTAGCTCAAACTGCACATTGCTCTAGCCACATGCGTAAAGTGAAAATATTCAACTCAGTAGGTTCATGACACTGCCAAAATTGGAGATTTCAGTTTATGAATCCATCCATGGCAAAGGAGATCATGATGTTTTGGATGTTGATGAAAATAATGCCTAAGGAATAGGTCTACCTTTACCTGAGCGTAGTTTTTGAGCGTTAGACAAATTAGTGAAGATCTAGAAATACGTGAAGATATATTTTGAGCGTTAGACAAATTAGTGAAGATCTAGAAAACTTCCATTTGTGAAGATTTGAAAGACTATCTATCTGGCTGAGAACTGATTCTTTTTCTTTTTTCTTATTGTAAAATACACATAAAAGTTACCATCTTAACCATTTTGAAGTGTTCAGTTAAGTGGTTGTGCTACCGTCACACATCCACAGAGCTCTTTTCATCTTATAAAATTGAAACTCTGTGCCCATTAAACAGTGGCTTAGAAACTCAGTTGTAACTAGGTGTCCTGTTCCAGCCAACATCACTGTGGCCAACCTGAGTCCCTTAGAAAATGGTGGCCTCTGGTGTTGAAAAACAAATGGTTGCCTTCAGAGCCTGGCCTCTAAGATGTGATCCTCAAAAAATCATGGCCAAATGTTTTTGGAAGACACTGGGTTAAAACTAAGCAGGTTTCTTTACTGTAGGATGTCCCAGAGCTTACAAAATGCTGATTGCATTGGGGCTCTCCCAAAAGGGGAAAGTGTTCCTACAAAAAGAACTCTTTATGTAGGAACCCCCTCAGAAACCTTAGTTTGGGAAACTGCTATAAAAAGTGGAAAACGATGGCAGGATTTGGAGCCATTCAGAGTTCTCAGGTTTTTATTTAGAAATTCCATTTTGGGGGATCCCTGGGTGGCTCAGCGGTTTGGCACCTGCCTTCGGCCCAGGGCATGATCCTGGAGTCCCAGGATTGAGGCCCACATCGGGCTCCCTGCATGGAGCCTGCTTTTCCCTTTGCCTGTGTCTCTGCCTCTCTATGTCTCTCATGAATAAATAAATAAAATCTTAAAAAAAAAATTCCATTTTTGGGGATGGGATGAGAAATGAGACCAGTTAGAAGCCTATTACAGCCATCCAGGGTGGAGGAGATGCTCCATGAATCACATAAGGGTAAGGGAGTACAGGGGGTGTAGAAATACACTGAGGGTTCGAGAAGCTTTAGAAGATACAATCAGTAGAAAAAACTCTAACTCTAGAACTCCTGTCATCGGGAGGAAGGGACCTGTGTTGATTTCCCAGTTTCTGGCTCTGATCATGTCTAATCAGTCGTTGGTTATAAGATTCTGACATGCAGGCACGGGTCTGCAGGGGGGATACATTTGGAATCAGGCATGACTGTATGACAGCAATGAAGTCAGGTGGGTGAACGTATCACCACATGGTTCAAAGTCTAAAAGAACAGGACTGCAGACAGAGGAACATCAATGTCTAAGAATGGGCCGGAAGGAGGAGAAGCAGAAAACCAGGTGTCCTGGGAGTCCAGGGAAGAGAGTGTTTCAAGAAGAGAACAGTTATCCCCCCATGTGCAAATTACAGCAGCAGAGAGGTATATTTACTTGTCAAATCACTAGATTTTTACCTGTACATATAAGTATGTGCACACATACTCTTTTTTTTTTTTTTTAATTTCTATTTATTTATTAGTCACACACACACACAGAGAGAGAGAGAGAGGCAGAGACACAGGCAGAGGGAGAAGCAGGCTCCATGCACTGGGAGCCCGATGTGGGATTCGATCCCGGGTCTCCAGGATCGCGCCCTGGCCCAAAGGCAGGCGCTAAACCGCTGCGCCACCCAGGGATCCCCCACATACTCTTAATAATACAGAGAGCATTAACAAAAGTGAAGTAAATTCAGTATACTCCTACGTTATTTTGGACACTGTTCATTGGTATAAAATTTGGGGGATCAGTTGATAAATATCAGACATCTTGTGTGCATCCTTTTTTCCCAGAAAATCCACTTACAGAAATTTATTTTAAGGAAATCATCGCTGATATGCATAAAAACCTTTTTTCTTTTAAGATTTATTTATTTATGATAGAGAGAGAGATTGAGGGGCAGAGACACAGGAGGAGGGAGAAGCAGGCTCCATGCCGGGAGCCCAATGTGGGACTCGATCCCAGGACTCCAGGATCGTGCCCTGGGCCAAAGGCAGGTGCTAAACCGCTGAGCCACCCAGGGATCCACTGCATAAAAACCTTTTACAAGTAGTTTGTCACAGCATCGTATGTCCCTTAGGTTGTCAGATTAAGGAATTTTTACTCTTTGTATTTTTCCATATATTTCAACCTTTGTACAGTTCAAAGTTACCAGTAAGAACTTGCCAGAGTGATTTAGGTAGTGTAGTGGGGATGAGAGCCTGAGTAGGGTGGGGAACGGGCAGAGAACCGGTAGTGTAGGTGAGACTAAGAAGAGCTGGGGCTGGGATAGAGAGCCCAGGTGGGAGCTGTCACTTCCAGTCCCAGCCCGTACTCAGTTCTCCTCGACCTCAACCTCCGCCTCTGTGAGTGCTTTAGTTCCTTTGTCTATGACTGACAGGTGCCCTACCGCACGTGATCACACTATAAATGGTGCGGTGCTTGGGGAACGTGATGTCAGTATGTCATTTTAAATGCCATGGCCCTCATCTGAGATGGCATTTCAGAGTCTTCCTCTTGTATCACTCTGTTGTTGTTTGGGAGAGTTGGTGCAGAGGTAAACTGTTAAATGTTTACTAGGTTTAAACCACATGTCTGAAGTTTTGTATGGCTCAGGGTCACAGGCAGTTCTCAGCTGAGCCATGATTTCCATTCATCACTGTTAACTTAGCGCTTTTCCTGTGTGCCCACTGTTATCCTGGGCACGTTAGCAAACACAACACGTAAGTCCTGAATCCACAGTTACTAGTGACAGAAAGTATTATTGAAAGTACCTGTGTTAGGGCTGAAGGAAATTCTCTTGGAGTATCATTAGTGTAGACACAGAAGAAAGCACTGACGTCCAGAAACTGGATGAGTAGAGAATCCAGGGCCAAGGAATGAGCCTTAAGGGGTGCATTCTGTTGGGGCCTGAGAAGGAAGGAAACAGCTTAGCATTCACAGACTATTTGGGATCAGCCTGAGGAAACTGAGGCCCAGAGCAGGAAGACCTGGTTGGTAGCTGACCCTGGATTGTCACTCAGGTTGTGATATCCACATCAGCCCTTTTAACCTGATCCTTGGGTATGTTATGTCAGCATAGTATACTGAGAAGAATTTGATTTAGGAATTTGGAACAACACTGCTTGGATAGACACCTGTGCAACCTGATTTAAAATCTGAGTCTACCAAGAGTACTCAGCTAGCTCCCTTGAGGACATGCAGGGTTGGGCAGAAGCGGGGGTGGGCACAGAAACCCCAGACCTGCTGAAGTCGTGGTTCTTCTCCAGAGTAAGAAAAATCTTACATAGAAAAGGATGACAAACATTTTGTATATAATGATTCCCTTTTCCCAAGTTTCACCAGCAATCCTGCGTGTTCAGGTCTATCTAGCATGGTCTAAAAAGTAAACAGTGTAGGATGGATGAGGAGGTAGGAACTTATTGCAGAAGAACACCTTTTGGTGAGAGGTAATCTAAGGACATATTCCAGAGGAATGGTTTCTTTTAAATTTGTAGTGTCTTTCACATATAACATTTATGCTGGCCATCCTTAGAATCTTCTGACCAAATCCAGATTTTAAGTTCTGGTCTCCCAGCTCCAGAAAGCCATGGGACAACACCTATTGCCTTCAGAGCAGTTTCCAGATTGCTTCCACCCCTACGTTCCTCCCACTTTCCATTGTCCCTTCAGCATCTTGTTGCTTTCAGTTTTTGACTTAACCATTTCTCACTGGCAAGGTTTGTGCATGGTCTTGATCTTTCTCTCTCTCCTCCCACATGTTTACTTCTCAATGATTTTATTCTGATCTTTTGACTATACTGAGCTCCTGGACCCCTTCCCTTAGGATTATTATGAACTGAACTCAAATAGAAAGAAGAGTCTGGATAATGTTGATTCTGGTGATCTGTTTTTCTCCACTAATTAGTTACCATGTATCCTGCAAAACCTGAGCAAAAAGTACACATGTACTATGAGAGAGAAAAGAGGGGTTTTGATTTACGGTCAGAAGTTTGTGCACTGCTGCATCGGCTTTCTGTGACTGGTTACGGTGTGCTTACCCCAGTGGATGGTGGGAGGGCATTCTGTATATAAAGTTCTTTATCGTGGCAAACCAAGGGGCCAATGAGTTCCTTGTCAGCCATGGATAAGAGTCATGACAGACTGACATCATGAATTTACCTCGACTTCAACAGAATCCACAGATGGCACTAAACCTGTAGCCTATCCAGCTGTTATCATGGGGTCAAGCAGCTGTGTGACCATCGAAGATACACTTTTTTTTTTAAGATTAACTGACATTGCATGTTGTGTGTTTGTTCCTGTTTAGCACGAGGTAGAACCAACATTGAACTTAGAGAGAAATTCATCCTACCTGAGGGAGCATCCCAGGGAATGACTCCTTTCCGATCGCGGGGTCGAAGGTCCAAACCATCTTCCCGGGCTGCTTCCCCTACCCGCTCCAGCTCCAGTGCTAGTCAGAGCAATCACAGCTGTACGTCCATGCCGTCGTCTCCAGCCACCCCAGCCAGTGGAACCAAGGTACGCACCGACCTCTCTTCGTGGCCTTCTTCCTCATTCCCGTATTTTCAGATGGTTGTTGTTGAGCGTAGCCTCTGAACACCTCCAGCGAGGAGAGGAACGTGAGGACCTACAGACCAAGCTTTACTTAGACCAGCCTTTCTAGGCCCCATTAGAAAACAGGACCTTTAAGACATTTATTAAAATATGAACTCAGGTCATTAAGTCAGAAACCCTTTTTTTCCACTATTTTACATCCAGAGTTTACTAATTTTGGAAATCCAGGCGTTATCTGTGCAGCTGAAGCTAATGGATATACTTTGTTGATTTTGATGAGTTACTTATGAGGAATGCTGTTGCCTTTCTGCCTGGTCCCTTGTATCCTGTTGAACTGATGCACGTTTTGTTTTGTTTTCTGTTTCTTTAAAATTCAGTGTCTTCTATTTATTTTTTCGTGTTCCCAATTTGCTTCCTTTCTGTTCCATTTTCAATTGTTCCCATCCTTCCCTTTGGATTTCCGTTTCACAGACTCCACTTCAGTCCTCTCGCTGTTATGACAAACCCTGGTTGGTAAACAGTAAAGCGGGCACCCCTGTCAGGGACAGCCATTATCCTGACTTCCAGCTGCCCAGCCCCGAGGTAGAGTATGGTTTTGCTGACTAAGGGCACAGTCAAGACGAGGCCCTCGCTAATGCCCGGACCTTGATCAGCTACTCTTCCTGACACGAGTCCATGCTCTTTTTCCATCTCTGGTGCTTGCTCTCACAGCTGATTCGTCTAGCCAAGTGTTTTTCAGGGGTTTCTAACTCGGGCTCACCAAAATTGGAGATGAATAAGAGATGCCTAAAACCGTATTGTTTAACAACTTGCTGACAGTCTTTAAAACAATGTGTTTTCCAGGGTGATAAACAGTGGTCATTCCTGGTGATCTGTTGTTTATGGATATTTCTAAAATTCGGGCCTCTTGGAGTCTCCAAACATGAGATACACAGACGAGTTATGAACACTTGAAATTCAACTGTGGTGCATGTTCAGCAGTGTTCTATCTTTGCTTAGAACAGAAGAGTGGCTGGCGTCCCCTGCCCTGAGCCACATCCCCAGGGTAGTTGGTATCGCCAGATTGGTCTGAGGCATGGGTGCTGCCTACTTCAGCCAAGCCCAGTATCAGTGGACATTGCTCTGAGGCTCCGATTTTAACTTCTGAATTTCTTGGCCTAGTCACTCAGGTGTCTGAAGCCTTGATCCAGATACACTCCCTGGCAGTTAAGCATGTTGGATGCAGCCATTAAGATGCCCCAAAACATTTTTGGAAGAGCAGTGTTTCAGACACAAAACATGGGCCAGTGGCTTGTCTGAAAATATGCATTCTAGCTCCAGCTGGGACATACTGATTCTTGTGCCTCAAAAGATAGCATTGCCTTCAATCATGCAAAGCTTCAGCCCGAGAAATCGGGAAATGTAGGAAGCCAATGCGTGTGAATGGGCTGCTGCTTTGGGATTCATCCGCTTCAAGCTAAACCTCCAGTTCAGAAATCTGTCTGGTTTAGAACATGATCTGGGGACCCACTTCCACCAAAACCCCAAGATTCAACCTGCTTATCTTGCTCTTCTTCTTCTTTAATGGCTCAAGTTTCATTAAAGTCTCAAAAGTTCCAAAATTTTAAATGTTTTAATTATGAAGTACAAAACACTCACAGGATTCTAATAGACCAGCCTTTTTGCTTTATCTTTTGTTTTGTTCATTTCGAGGTTTCATCTTTCCTTGCCTGTGGGTGTTGCACAGGCTGTGCCCTGACATGGACTCCCGGCCCAGGGTCTTGGGGCTGTGGTCCTCCTGGCGGCAGCACTCACAAGCGGTAGCTTCTGAAACTGGTGCTCTTCCTCCAGTGTGGGCCGGGAGGCTTTGTGCGTGAATGTTAATCACTTTCTGCCGCTTCTGCTTTTCCTTTCTAAATTAAAGAAGTACAGGAAACACAGTGAAATAGGTTGCTTTACTCTTTGCATTTGTATGAACATCTTAAAGGTCCTGGAAAACAGTTTACACAATTGATATCAAAAGAAGATTAGAACAGCATCTTGGGATATGGGTATTTAGAACAGACTTAAAATATTCTTTCTCCAAATTAAGTCTGCTACTATTTAAAAATAAAATACACTCAAAAGGGAAATGTTGCTCTTCCCGGTAGCAGTAATAACATGTATCTCCTTCCATTCGGAAATAATTTTTCCATTAGGAAGTGCTTCTACACAGGATTTATTCATTCAGCAAGTTTTTATTGAGCCCCTCCTCTGTGCCAGACACTCCCTTAGGTGCTGAGGATGGGACAGCGAACAAAACAAAGTCCCTGTTCTTACAGAGCTTACACTTGAGCAGGCAAGACCTCAGAACGAGGGTAGCTGCCCTCTGTCGGGTGCTGACACTTGCTGTGCCAAAACCTGAAGCAGAGGAGAAGATGAGGTAGTACTTGAGTACTAAGGCAGGACCTCTCTGATAGGCCACTCCAGCGACGTGGCCTGAAGGAAAGAAGGGAGTGGGCTGTGCAGATAAGATACAGGATGGGGGGAACAGGGAGAAGGAGGCCAGGGTTCCCGGTGGGCTGAACAGAGGGAGTGTGGTTATCTGCATTTTTTCCAGGGAGGAAAACAGACGGAAAAATCTTGGCTTGACTGAAGTTCCTACATGCATCTAGTAAGAGAGGTTGGAGTGATCTTTGCATCTCCATACTAAATATTTAGGGCTAGAAACCCATCTTTCAAATTTTTAACCCCATCACTTTGACACTTGGGATTATTGGGATTTTTTTTTTCCATTTCTTGTAGATTTGTCAGTAACATAGAATTTGTCAGTAAATTTCTAGTTAGAAGTTTAGAAGACAATGTGAAATTTTAAATTGGAACATAAGCCTCTTACGGGGTAAAATTATTAAAATATGTGACCTAGGACACTTTCAAAATACATCTTTGTTTTCCTGGACTTTTAATTTGCTTTTCAATCGATTAGATATAAGGAGGCTTAAGTAGACCTTTTAAAATTGAATTTCAAAAATTATACCTAGTAAATATGACCTTTTTAAACTTTTTTTTTTTTTAAGGTTATTCCATCAACAGGCAGCAAATTGAAACGACCAACACCAACTTTTCACTCTAGTCGAACATCCCTTGCTGGTGATACTAGCAATAGCTCTTCCCCAGCCTCCACAGGTGCCAAAACGAATCGGGCAGGTAAGTACCTGCCCCCATCGCATGTGCATGCGCGTTGGGGTGAAGAGGAGGGGGCTTGGCCAGGCTGAGAATTGGGGAACTACAGCCTCTGGGCAATACTTCCCTGCTCTTCACAGAGCAAATAAGGAGAGCAGCACGTAGGTGTGATGTCCAGAGAGACCCGTAGACTTTCTGCTGTTCTTTCTTTCCCTCCTGCTGCTATAGCTACTAACTGCAGCCATGACTTCTAAGAGTAGATACTTCCACGGCTAAAGCCAGGCCCCCTGTTCTTGATCAGAAATGATCACATTTGAGAGAATGTAAAAGGCAGGAGGGGCTTCCTGAAGTGGGCCTTCCTCAATGTTGGGACTGGCAGTTTGCTAGTAATTTTTGCAACACACTCTATTTATCATAGCTGCTGGCAAGCTGAGAGAAAGTCAGGGGAAGATCACATCTGTTCACCCGTTGATGTTCCTCATGGGAGCCTAGGAATTAGCCTCCTTTCTGGCACTCTTTTTGCCTGTCCTCGACCCCTACTCCCTCTAGCAGGCTCTCTCTGTGCCCAGGTGACTGAGCAGCCCTGCTTGGCACCATTCTGTGGGCACAAGAGGTCACTGAGCTGCTGAACGAAGCTTCTAATCCTCAGGAGGCAAGCTTCTCACAGAGGCAGGAAAGGTTTCAAGCCACTGCTGTGTAGATGAGATACAAGTGGTCCAGAAAGGCTCTGATTTGCCCAGGGCCACACAGCGTATCGGGTGGTATTAGAATCAGATCCCTGACCTCTGATCACTTGTTCTTGCTGCCCCGCCATGTTGTCTCTATTAAGTCTGCTGCTTTATTCTCGAATTCCAGACCCTAAAAAGTCAGCCAGTCGACCTGGGAGTCAGGCCGGGAGTCGGGCCGGGAGTCGGGCCAGTAGCCGGCGAGGAAGCGATGCCTCTGACTTTGACCTTTTAGAGACACAGTCTGCTTGTTCAGACACTTCGGAGAGCAGTGCCGCAGGGGGCCAGGGCAACTCCAGGAGAGGGCTAAACAAGCCTTCCAAAATCCCGACCATGTCTAAGAAGACCACCACTGCCTCCCCCAGGACTCCGGGTCCCAAGCGATAACACTGTACACGCACCCCCAAGCCTCTATCCACTTTGAAGCCTGCTCCGTACATTGGGTGTATATTTATTCTGAACAGGAGAAGTTATATTGTTAAAAGTGTAAAAGAATAATTGTGTTATGAAGCTGCCTTATTTTTTTTTCTTTTTGTAAGTTACTATTTTCATGTGAATATTTATGTAGATAAAATTTGCCTCCTGGTAACCCTGTAATGGATGGGGCCCAGAAATGAAATATTTGGAGAAAAAAAAAAAAAACAAATGAGAAGGTCAAGATGAGAATGTGTATTAAAAAAAAAAAAAGCCTCTAAATAGGGTTTCTGCGCGGTGCAGGGTTGTAAACCTGCTTTATCTTTTAGGATTATTCCTAAATGCATCTTCTTTATAAACTCGACTTGCTGTCTCAGCAAGATAAATTATATTAAAAAAAATAATAAGAATCCTGCAGTGTTTAAGGAACTCTTTTTTTGTAAATCACAGACACCTCAACTAGCAAGAACTGAGGGGAGGGCACTTCTAATTGCTTTTTCCAATGTTTTTAATGCTGTGTGATTTTAGCTGAAGAGAGAGAACCTCCTCTAGGTAATGTTTGCACATGATCAGCAAAAGGAGTTCATTGCAATACTTTAAATACTGTCTCAGTACTGGGTGTTTAAAGGACAAATAGCTGCTAGAATTCAGGGGTAAATGACTGTTGAGAAGACGTCAGAACATTGGGGTTTTTAAGAGTCCTGGTTTGTAACTTCCTATCCAGCCCTGCCACCAATAACTCCTGTGCTCACCAGGACCCAGCCCTTGGCAAGGGGAGACTCCTTGGTGGCACTGTGAATTACAGATTTGTTTATCTGCATTTTTGCTATTTATTTAAATGGTTGATCAACTTCCCACAAACTGAGGAATGAATTCCACGAGCCTATTCTGAAAATATGGACATAAACACTTGCTCGTCCTTTAAAGGAGTTCACCAGCACACCTGTTAACAAGTCCCGTTTGCTTCCGTCTTTTTTTGTGAGTAATAAAGACAACTGACCAAGTGACCATGAAGAGGGGCTATCTGGGGCTCCTGTTTTTTAGCTGCTGTTCTTCAGCTCCGACCATGTTGCTGTGTGATTATCTCAATTGGTTTTAATTGAGGCAGAAACTGAAGCTCTACCAATGAACTGTTTAAAAACAAGACACACTTTTGTATTAAAATTGCTTGCAGTAACAAATTCGTATTTCCTGATTTTCTTCTCAACTATTACCTTATATATAACATGTTACCCTGGGTATGATTGTGTTTTGGGTACTTAAATGCATTATTCAAATCAAAATATCTTGGTGGATAAATTATGGAGCTCACTAGTAGATTTTTTTTTTCTCGTTTCATCCTTTTTAATTTTAACAAAGCAACAAAAATAATCAGGCTATTGTTAATGTAAATCTGTAGGGTATCTGCTTCACTTAGGTGATTACACAAATAGCAATATATAAGATTTCTGTACTAGAAACCACAAAGATCCCAGGTTTCAGAGAATGGGGCCAATTTCCCACAGTAGGCTGGTTAAATGACAGAATTTCAAAAGTGAAAGCAAAAGTTGGTCATCAAATCTGGCTCTTTTCTCCTTTGCAGATGGAGACACAGCAATGGGAAAGTGGGAGAGAGGGTTATTTGCCTCAGATCACAGAATTAATAAATGGCAAAAATGGACCTTAAAGCAAATCACTGATTCCCTATTGAAGTCTGGCATTTGTTTCCTCCAGACCCTAGTCGGCTTTATAGTAATTAGAACAGCCAAATACGAAGTAATTCTAACAGCAGGAATTAGGCTAGGAGTAACAAGAGAACCTGAGGTGTAGGTAAGAGGGGTTCAAATTCCGGCCACCTGTGTTTCTGATCATTAGGCCATACTCCTTAGCTGATCAGGATTGAGTGAGATGGATACATGTTTGCCAAAGCTATTGGAACCTGACTATCCAGATTAAAAGAAATCCAGCTTGATGTACTGACTCTGAAGAAAGTGCTTACTCTATTCCTCCTGGGATTAGGTAACTTCAAATTGCCAGAACTGTGCAGGATAGTGTTTTCACCCAAATTTGCTTCTCTAGGCTTCCTGGCAGCAGAAGCATACTTCAAACTGCTTGACCTCCTCCATCCTTTCAGATTCTGGACTGTGATCACTTTTTTAAAAACCAAGTAATTCAGGTTTTCCATTTGCAACAAAGGTCGGCTAGTGGAATCTTCACAAAGTTTATTTTCCATTCAACAAATACCTACATGTAAGGCCATATAGAGAATATAGGGATGACAGAAAAAAAAGCTTAAAATTACACTTCTGGGATACTAGTGCTAAACGTGTGATACTAATTTGGTGTTTGCTGGGTAGAGATGGATGAGTCCCTGGGGTTTTGAATGATACAGTAACAACAGCTAACATTTACTGACTGCTTGCCATAGGCCAGTGACTGCTAAATGCTCTCTATCCAGCCCTACCATCGTGACCCCATTCACAGATAAGAAACAGTCTGAGAGGTTCAGAAACGGCCCAAAGTCACAGCACGACGGGCGCAGCTGGGGAAAGCCCTTGTTTGATGCTACATTCTCCAAGAAACCACCTCAGTTCCTGAAGATTCCACTCACGTCCCCACCCCCATATCCCAGCTCCTTGTTCTCTGCCCTTCCAGGCAGTTTGCAGGCCTGGGATCTTGGAACACAGCCTTGGTTCTGCCTTCTGTAGAGACTATGTTCACCTGGCTATTACCCTTATTTGGGGGTGCTGATCCACTGGGGGACAGGGACTGGTCAGCTTCATCTCTGGTGGAGCATGAAGAAGCAGCCCATGGTGGTTGCTATTGAACTGAGTTGTGGGGTGACAACCTTCGGAATGGCTCAAACCTGATGTTTAGGTTTATGGGAATGTGAGGCCCATTATTATTCTTAAAAAGTCTTATGTATTTATTCATGAGAGAGAGAAGCAGAGACCTAGGCTGAGGGAGAAGCAGGCTCCCTGCAGGGAGCCCTTTACAGAACTCCATCCCAGGACCCGGGGGATCACGACCTGAGACAAAGGCAGACGCTCAACCACTGAGCCACCCAGGTGCCCCGAGGCCCATTATTTAAAGAACACCACTGTCTCCGCTAACCCTATATTGAGATAAATGATTTCTGTTCTAAGTATGAGCCCTGCACTGGGCTGCTGACAGTCTAGCTGGGAGCCCAGTGTTGCACCATACACAACCGGAGGGTTACAGGCTAGACGTGAGGCCCCCGATGATGTGGTGTGGACTCCGTGGGGAGCGCCGAGGGATGCCCAGAGGACAGTGAAGAGGACCTGAGATTGAGACCCTGAACGAGCCTGACACGGGGATGCCCCCTTGACTCTGCCCCTGCCTCTGTCCGCAGTCACCAAGCCCTGGGGATGCAGCCTCCTCAACCGCTTTCTCCTCTGCCCTCCACCCTGTCACCAAAACGGTTCAGTCATTGTCCCCTCCCCCCCCCCGCCCTATTGTACCTGCCTCCACTGTGGGCGCTGACTCTAATCTTGTTCCTCCAATCCACACTCGCCCCTGCAGCAGACTCTGCCTTGGGCACTTTCGGTGGCTAAGCTGCAGCATCCTTAAGAGGCTTATAAGCAGCGTGGGAATGCACCCGTTGGATAAAAGGCAGACTGAGCCCGAGCCTAAGGCACCAACAAATGATTGTTTATGTACAGTAGCCTTTAGCTTCCACGCCCAATGTGGGGCTTGAACTCACAACCTGAGATCAGGAGTCCCATGCTCCACTGAGCGAGCCAGCCAAGCAGCCCAGTTTCAGTATTTTTTAAAAGTTCGAAGTGATCATGAGAAAATCTTAATTTTGGTGGACTTCTTAATGTATTTTGAAGTCTAATACTGAATCCACACTGGGGCCCCATAACCATCTGTTGTCCAGGGCCCTCCTCTAGTCTCCCTGCGAGGCCCTTGGATCCATCCTTGGCCAGCCCCTGGGCCTCAGCCTCACCCTCGCGGTCTGCTGGCTCTCTGGGCTCCACTGAACAGCTCACCTGCGAGCGCCCACCTGCCCAGCCCAGCTCCGCTGTCGTGTGACAGGGAAAGTCCCTTAACCTCTGCGTGCCTCAGCGTCCTCGTCTGTTAAAAAGGGGGTGAAATGGCATCAAGCCGGTGTGTGCTAGCATTAAAGAAGCGAGGCAGAGCACTGCCGGCACATGCTAAGTGCCAAGCGGTGCCTGCACTATGCTCCCCGGAGTCAGTCGCTGTTCCCTCTGCCTGGAGCACTCTTCTCCCCCTGCCCTTTGCTGTCACCGGGCCCAGTCCTTCAGCCTTCCCAGCGCAGTCGAGGGGCCACTTCCTTCCAGCGTGAGTTAGCGCAGCGAGGGAGCGCCCAGGAAGACCAGAGCGTGCAGAGGGGGCTGAAGCGACGGGGGCTTCCGTGCAGAGCTGCTCTCCCGAGCCGCCAGGGCCCTGGCCACGGGGCGAGCAAAGCCCGTCCCAGGCGCTCTGCAGGGCCCGGAGCTGCCCGGCCCAGCGGGACGCCGGGCGCGTCTCCCAAGCCCGCTGGATCGGCCCTGGGGCCCGCAGGGCGCGGGCACAGCGCGGGGTGTGGGGCGCCCGCCTGGGGCACCGGCCGGGAGCACGGGGAGCCAGGCGGGGGCGCGCGGGGAGCAGAGGCTGAGCAGGGGTCGCGCAAGGAGAAGCGCCCACCGCGCGTGCAAGGCGACGGCGGGGAGGGCCCGGGTGCGGAGGCGGCCGCGGGCAGAGGAAGCGCCCCACCTCCGGGCGCGGCGGGCACCTGCGGGGCCCTGTACCTCCGCACCCGCCCGAGGCGTTTCGGGTCCCCAGCGACGGTCTGCGCACCGGGCGGGGCTGCGGGTCCCTGCGCGGGCGGGACGGAGACTCCGGGTCCCCGGGGGGCCCGGGGCCGGGACCTCGCGCTCGCCCGACGGCGCCACCAGCGGCCGGAGAGGAGCCCAGCGCGGCGCAGACGCCCCGACGGCGGGCAGGGGCCCCTCGCCCAGGGGCCACTCGCCCCCTCGCCCCCTCACCCCCTCGCCCCCTCGCGCAGGCGGCGCAGCAGCCTCCCGGCGTCGCGGCCGCGGCCTTGGCCCCGCCCCCGCCCCCGCCCCGCGCCCCCGCCCCGCGCCCCCATTGGTCGGGGCCGGAGGGGGCGGGGCCGGGGCGGGGCCGAGCGGCGCGCGGGCCCCACGGGCGGCGGGGGCGGGGCGCGCGGCGCAGACGGCGGGGCCCGCTGCGGAGGCGCCGCTCGGTCCGCGCCGCTCGGCCCCGACGGCCGCTCGCCGCCGCCCCCGCCGCCCCTGCCGCCCCGCGGGCCTCGGCGGAGCCTTTGCCGGCGCGGCGGCCGCACGCGCGTGGGCCCCGGGGGAGCGCTCGCCTGCCGCGGGGCGGCGGACCCGGCAGGTGCGGCGCGGGGGGCGCGCGGGGACAGCGCCGCGGCCGCCCGCCAGCCCCCCCCGCGGCGCCGGCCCCGCGCTCGCCCGCCGCCCGCCGTCGGGGCGGCCCCGGCTCCCGCCCGGCCGCGGGGCGGATGCGCGCCCGCTGAGGCCCGCCCGGCCCGCCATGGCCGCGCGCCCCGGGCCGCTGTGGCTCGTGGGCCTGGCGCTGTGCGCGCTGAGCGGCGGCGGCCCCGGCCCGCGCCCCCCGGCCGGCTGCCCGGCCCGCCGCCTGGGCCCGCGCGAGCGCCGCGACATGCAGCGCGAGATCCTGGCGGTGCTCGGGCTGCCCGGGCGGCCCCGGCCCCGCGCCCCGCCCGCCGCCGCCCGGCTGCCGGCGTCGGCGCCGCTCTTCATGCTGGGCCTGTACCGCGCCATGGCCCGCGACGACCACGAGGACGGCGGCCCCCCCGCGCGGCGCCCGGGCCGCGCCGACCTGGTCATGAGCTTCGTCAACGTGGGTGAGTGCGGCGGCCGGGCCCGGGCGGCGGGGCCGGGGCGGGGCAGGGCTGGGGCCTGGGGCCGTGGGCCCCGCGGCGGCGGCGGCGGCGGCGGAGCGGAGGCGCGACCGGGAGCGCTGCGGCGCGCGTCCACCTCCCGCAGCCGCGCAGCCGCCCGGGGTCGGAGTCCTCTCCTGCCGGCGGGCGGCGGGCCCCGCGGGGATGCGGCGCAGCGATAAGGCGGGGCCGGGCCGGGCCGGGGACGAAGGTGAGCGCGGGCCGCCCCGCCCCGTCCCGTCCGCGGAGGGAGCTGCCCGGGAGCCCAGACGCCGAGCCGCCGCCGGTGCCGGTGCCGGTGCCGGCCGAGCCCCAGCTCCTGGGGAGGGCGTGGCCGTCGGGGCCGCGGGCGGGAAGGGCGACTCCGAGCTCGGCCGTGCGGTCGCCTGGGCCCAGCCCCGCAGCCGGCTCGGCGCGCTGCCGTCCAGACCAGTGGCGGAGCGGCCGGCGGGCCCTCCCGCTGCCCGCTCGGAGCCCAGCCTGCGCTCCGCACAAGTTTTCTTCAAGTCCCGGGGCCGTTTGTGGTGAGAGGACTCCGACGTCTCTGGGTGACTACACACACGCTCTTGAACCTGAAGTCACCAGCGTCCCCTCTCCGCTCTGCACCTGTCCGCGGCCAGAGAGGCCAGGGCTCTGGGCCGGAGCCCACACCAGACTGGGTCTGGGGGTTCAGGGACCCCAGCTCGGGCTGAGGTGGGGACGGACCCTCGCCAAGGCCACCAGCATCCCTTCACCGGCAGCGTCGCGCCTAACCCTCCGCGCAACCTGGGAACAGACGTGGTGTCATGCCCGTCTCCCAGATGAGGATGAGGATGAGGACACAGGCTGAGAGAGGCGGCGTCCGCCCAGGACAGCGCAGCCTGGCGGTGGCCCAGTCAGGACAGGCCCGGGGTGTTGGCCCTACATCCAGCCCTCGAGGAGGTGACATTTCTACCGTCAGGAGGGCAGACTTGCGGGGTGGAGAGAGCTTCCAGGGAGGTTGAGGCAGAGAAACCCAGGGGATGGAGCAGCAGCAGGCTTTGTGGGGTCTTCAGCCATTTGCTTCCTCTACTAGGGCAGGCAGAGGGCTCGGCCAAGGGGACCTCTGTCCCCACAGCCCAGAGGGTGGCCGAGGGGGGAGTGAGCAGCAGGAGGTGGCTGCTAACCTCTGCTGAGAGCCAGGTGCCAGGCACAGGACTTGGGTCGGGGGTTCTGAACGCTGCCTTCCTGGTGAAGGGCAGGTGGGGGCTCAGGACAAAAGAGACCATGTGTGGAACTGAGGCTAGAGCCCTGTCCTCTGGACTAGCTGACCTGGGGCTCAGAACCAAGAGGGTTGTGGGTACTGTCATCCTGACACCATCCCTAAGGGAAACGTCCACTAGAGTGAGTCACCGCCCGGCCAGTGTCCTGCTTCCCAGCATCCCCTGGTGAAGGCGTGCACAGCCTCGGTGGGAGCTGTCGTTGTGAATCAAGCAGCACCCGGAGCTCACGCAGATCGGCCTCCTCTCCTGCCTCTGCTGGGTGGCCTCCAGCAAGTCCCTTGCCCTCTTAGAGCCCCAGATCCCTCCTTGTAAAATGGGGCTGCTTGAGATCAGTGTGTCGACAGGTTACCGAGTGATTGGTTGATGGATGGGAGGAGCAGAACATCAGCCCTGACACAGGTGCACCTGCGCCTGGTCCCTGCTGCCCCCCCCTCCCTCCCCGCTGCTGCCCAGCCTTGGGGGGATGTCCTGGGAATGTCCCAGGCATCTTATGTGCAACCGAAATGGGTTTTAAAAGCCAACCCAAAGGTGTCTCTACCTATTTTTAGAATACAAACTAGCGCTTGAAGTTCTGTAGCCGGAAAAGTCCACGTTCCATCCATGTGGTAACATGTAAGCTGTTGTACCAGCCCCTTTTCATGGGCTCCGAGAGGTAAAGTGGCCAGCCCAGGGCCACACAGCACGTCCATGACATCATCCGGGGCTGTGGATTCCAGATGCCGGCTTCTTCCCACGCCGTCTGTGCGTGTTTCATTAAGATCTAGGGCCTCTGACGCTGTGGGATTAACAAGCAGATCTTTGTTCCGGGGAGGCCCAGGCTGTGGGCGGGCCCAGCAGCTGTCAGAAGGGCCTTCTTTATTCTGATGTACTAATTGCACTAGTAGAACTCTTGCAGTTTGAGTGGTTTTACCTGGTAATTACCTAGGCTGTTGGGCTGGGATGGGGGGAGGGGTTAGACACCTGGCAGGATTCTTTCCTTGTTTGGAGGCCCAGGCCCCAGGCCCTTGAACCACCGAGCCTCATGGCAGAGTCACCGTGGTATTGGTGCCCACGCCCGGGCTCCCATACCTGAGCCTCCAGCTCCACCTCTCCTGTGGGCCTCATGTGGCTCCTGAGAAGCCAGACCTGGTGTCTGCCAGGCCCCTGAGCATCCACGGCAGCCTGTGGGACCCAGAGGCCAGGGACCTGTCACAAGCAGATGCTTTCGGAAGCCGCGTCGTGGCTGATGGTGTCTCTCTAGGGAGGCCGGCGCTGTGGTCAGAGCTGGGGCCCCTGGCGGCCTGTGAGTCAGTCTCAGACTGTACACCCTTGGCTCCCCTTGGTCAGGACACGGTCATGGGGGCGGATACCCACATGGAGCAGTCAGGGTCTGTCCTGGGTGTCCCCGTGCTCAGGGAGAGGAGAGCTCCGAGCTGGGAGGCAGCGCCCACGTTCTGGTATCCCCTGGGCCCATCACTGATTCCTTCCTGTCCCGAGTCACCTCCCTTCCTTCTCTGAGCCTCTGTTTTCTCGTCCGCCTCTGTTTTCTCGTCCAGTCCAGCGATGGTGCCGGAAAACTGGGGGCCTCCCATCGCTGACCCTGTGGCCCTGTTTTGGAGGCAGCTCCTCATGGCACCACCCTGTCCCCTGGGCAGGAGCGTGGGTCTGACTGGAGCATGGCCCAGCCCACGGGGAGGGAGGCATGAGGCAGGAAGGACCGACTCTGCAAGTCTCTCCTGGTCCTTCTGCACCTGAGGCAGAGGAGCAGCAGCTGCCGTGTTCTAGGTAGAGAAACTGAGGCACAGACAGCCCTCCAGGCAGAGGTCCAGCCAGAGATGCATGGAGCCGTCTTCACTGTTGTCCCAACCCTTCTCTGACCAGACTTACTCCTGAGCCTCAGGCGGCGAGGACGGGGGAGTTGACCTGAGGTGTTGGATTTGGGGGCGGCAGGCCTGAGTGGGAGCGAGGGACCTGGCCCAAGTCCTCCTCAGTCCTGTGACCTTGAAGGGGCAATGCTTGGTGTCCACGAGCCCCAGGGTCACTTTCTTTGGTTCTTTACCAAGGAATTATTTCATTTTTATGAATTCACTCAGCAGATAGTCCTGTGGCACCTGCTCCGTGCCAGGCACATTTCTAGTTCCTGGGATGTGACGGTGCACCTAACAAAGTCCCTGCCCTGGGGGAGCTGGCCTTCTGGGGGGAGCAGATAATAAATACATAAGCCACAAAGATGGTCATCAAGTGGTCTAGACAGTGACACTCCCCATCTGGAAACCAGGAGCAGATGGACAATGCGGGGGCAGACGGACCTGGGAGGGGGGTTCTAACCTGGACTCAGATTCTGCATCTTGGTGCCACCACCTGCTGCGCATGTGATCTGGGCTTTCCAGTCCACCTGTGGGAGCCTCAGTTCCTTCCTCTGTAACATGCAGGCCCTTGTCGTACCCACCCTGCAGGGCTGTTCAGGGACCACGTGAGATCGCACCTGTGAGGACCACATGCCCAGGGCCCTCAGGTCTGTCCCTTCATTTGCATCACAGTTTTGGTCACAATTTTGTTTTGAAAAGAGGAGAGTGAGAGGAGTTAGGTGATTTTCCCAAGGCCACCCAGCAGGTGATTGCTGTGTCCTCTACCCTTCTCCTCTAGAGAAGCTGCCTCTCCACCCAGGGGGAGGCCTGGCCCACCACTAGGTGTGTTAGTGTCGCCCAATTGGACTGGCTTGAATGTATGTTGTAAACTGAGTAGCTCATTTCAAAAATACCTTTCTTTTGGGATTTTATATAATTAATGGATATTCATTATAAAAAATTTATACCATTAGGCTCATTATAGAATTTCATTATAGAAAATCAGACCATATGTTCAGAAACATGATATGAAAGCCCCTTGTAATCCTCTCTCCACTTCAGAGAAAACCAGCATTTCATTCCTTTGTTGTAGTCTCCTCAACCACCCCTGACATTATATCAATACAGAAACTAATATTTTATTTTTTAATAAAATGGGGCACAAATACATACCATCTTGCTACTTTATCTTTCATTTAACAGTAAATCCTTTGTCCATCTTAAAAGCTATTAATGTGACCGTATGCCCAAAGTGGCATCCCATATTAAAAATTAATTTAGCTTTATTGGTATGTAATTGACATATAAAATTATAAGATATCTAAAGCGTGCTGTGTGGTGACTTGATACACATGTGCATTGTTACAGGATTCTTCCCAGTTATTATTTACCACATCCATCACCTCACACATTTAATCATGCGCTATTGTTTTACCAGCTTTAGTCCTCATATTTTACATTAGGTCCTCAGACCTTATTTATTTGATAGCTGAAAGTTTGTACCCTTTTATCAGTCTCTTCCTATATCCCCCACCCCTCCTCCAGCCCCTGGCATCCACTTTTCTACTCTCTGTTTCTATGATTTTGACTTTTTTTTTTTTTAATTTTTATTTATTTATGATAGTCACACACACACAGAGAAGGAGAGAGAGAGGCAGAGACACAGGCAGAGGGAGAAGCAGGCTCCATGCACCGGGAGCCCGACGTGGGATTCGATCCCGGGTCTCCAGGATCGCGCCCTGGGCCAAAGGCAGGCGCCAAACCGCTGCGCCACTCAGGGATCCCTGATTTTGACTTTTTAAAAAAAATTTTAAAGATTTCACTTAGCATGCAGTATTTGTCTTTCTCTGTCTGGCTTATTTTCACTTCGCATAATGCCCTCAAAGTGCAGCCTGTTGTCACAAATGACAGGACCTCCTTTTTTGCATGACTGAATATTCCATGATACGTGCATACTACATCTTTTTTGTCTATCTGTTGATGAACACTTAGGTTGTTTCCATGTCCCGGCTGTTGTGAATAATGTGCAGTGAATATGGGAGTGCAGAGATCTCTTTGGGATCCTGTTTTCATTTCCTTTGCATAGATTCTCAGAAGTACACTTGCTGGGTCAGTTTTTCAAGGAACCTCCATAATGATTTCCACAGTGGCTGTAACCAAATTACATCCCGCCAGCAGTGCACGAGGGCTCCCTTTTCTCCACATCCTCACCAACACTTGTTATCACTTGTCTTCTTGATGACAGCCATTCCTTCTAACAGGTGTGAGGTATACCTTATTGTGGTTTTGATTTTCATTTCTCTGATGATGAGTGATGGTGAGCACCTTTTCATGTGTCTGTTGGCCATTTGTATGTCGTCTTTGGAAAATGTTTAGTTCCCCTGCCCATTAAAAAAAAAATTTTTTTTTGCTGTTGTATGAATTTTTTTTAAGATTTTATTTATTTATTCATGATATACAGAGAGAGAGAGAGAGAGAGGCAGAGACACAGGCAGAGGGAGAAGCAGGCCCCACGCTGGGAGCCCGATGTGGGACTCGATCCCGGGACCCCAGGATCATGCTCTGGGCCAAAGGCAGGCGCTAAACCGCCGAGCCACCCAGGGATCCCCATGTATGAATTTTTTTAAAAAAAGACTTTACTTATTCATGAGAGAAAAAGAGAGGCAACGGGAGAAGCAGGCTCCCTGTGGGGGTCCCAATGTGAACCTCGGTCCTGGGACCCCAGAATCACACCCTGAGTCAAAGGCAGATGCTCAACTGCTGAGCCACCCAGGCATCCCTAGGGCCATGTCTTATCCCTCTTTAATCCCTGGGGAATCATGAACAACCTGAGAACAGGGACCAGATCTTCTGACTCCTCATGGCACTCACCCCAGCCCCTGCGTGGCAGGTGCGCAGGGCAGACCACAGAGTGACCACATCACTCACAGGATGAGCCAGATGGACCAGGCAAGGTTAAGGGAGGAGGAACACGGCAGGAGGCAGGGGCTGAGAGCAGGGGCAGGAGCCTGGGCCTGGTTGGGTGGGCCATAGCAGGGCCGCCCTCCCTGTCTTTGTGGAGGCCGACCATGGGTGCAGCATCTCCCTGGGCACTTCCCTGGGACCTCCAGTCCTCCCAGGGTCCTGCCTGGAGAAAGGTGGCTTCAGCAGGCATTCTGGGAGGGGATGGGCATTGACAGGAGAACCTCATTGACAGGTGACCCCCCCCCCCATCCCAGTATCGACCCCTGGAGGGAATCTAGGGCCACTTGTTTTACATCATCTTTAAATCTGAGAGAATGTGCCCGCCCCTGCCCACTGAGGGGGGGTCCCTCCAACAGTGAGGCCCAGGGCAAGGAGGTATACCCAGTCCACCTCCTCATGGGAACCCATTCCCCAAGGGAGAGAGGGCTGTGTCACTGTGACCACATCTTTCTGGAAAACTCCCACAGTTCGGTCCTCTCCCTGGGTTTGCACCAGGTAATCATATCCTTGCTCAGTCTCCTTGGATCTATTTCTGGCCTTGAGAGACTTGATGTGGCCGAGTGTGCGGGTGTTCCCTTTTAATTTGGGGTCTAAAGCCATCTGAGGCCTGGACGGCAATCACGCGTGTGGAGCCATTTATGGAATGGCTCTTGAGAAAGTCAGTAATGAAAAGTGACTAAAAATACGTTAGAAATGCAGCCCTGGCCTCCTCTGGGCAGCACTGAGATTTGTGGGTGGGAGGAAGCAGACCTGGTTCAGATGCAGACCTGGTGGGTGATCAGTTCTGCAGCTCGTCCACGGGCCTGCACCAGCCATGGAGGCCTGGGGGTTGATCCAGGTTGAAGGGGGCCCCTCAGCCCTGTCACTCGCAGGATGAGCCAGACGGACCCGCGCCTCTGCCTCTGGGAGCCTGGGGAGCCTGCCCTCCGCCTCGGCAGCCCGGCTGGGCCGGGAACGGGGGCCGGTCCCACAGCAAAGTGGAAACACGGGTGGCTTCTGATGGAGACACACCGTAGCATGGAAGCCATTCCCAGGCCAGCAGGCTGCCCCGTGTCCCGGAGAACGCGGCACACACGTCTCCCTCTGGGCCCCCAGGGCACAAGGAGCTCGGGAAGGTCCACTGAGAGCCTCCTGTCTCCGGCCCACGTTGTGTGGTCAGAAGATTCTGTTCTCTTAACAGCCACTCCGGGCTAAAAGAAGAGGATGACTTTTTGAAGTGTTACTTTTTGGTCAAAAACAAGACAGATTTAGATCATCCAGATACCTTTCAATTTTGTCCAAGTCACAAAAATATCTGAAATCGTTATTGGTGTTGGGCTGGTAGACTTAGGGTGCGGCATCTGGAGATCTTTCCCGAGTGGTGGGTGCAGATCCTCCGAGGAAGAAAGGCAGGATGTAGTTGGCGGCGTGGTGGTCAGAGACATCTCTGCACACGGCATCCTGACCCGCCTAGAGTCCTAGGATCCTTTATTTCCTGGAGTTTCAGTAATGGAGAAAGTAAACTAACTGCTTCCCCACATGGAACTTTGAGAATAAGGTACCTTTGGGAAACAGTGGTCACATCGTCTGTCCCTGATAGTGGGCCCATGCCCTGCCAACCCCAGGCGTCTCGATGGAGCTGGCTGTCAAGAGCCTCTGTTGGCTGCTAAAAACCCCAGGTGGCTTCCAACCCACCTCTCAGGGCATAGACTACCATAACATCAACAACTGTTGAGTTTTATCAGATTCTTCCCAGGTCACAGAGCCTCTTTGAATCCCTGGACAGCAGCTTAATCAGAGTCCATTAATATCACTAGGAATAATACTAACGTGTTGTCCAATTTGATAAGCACAGACGTGGACATCACTTCCGTATTTCAGCTAATAGAAAAACATCAGATAAACTGAAGTTGAAAGGCATGCCACAAAATAACTGGCCAACACTCTAAAAATGTCAATGTTAGAGGGTGGCGCCTGGGTGGCTCAGTCATTAGGCATCCGACTCTTGATCTCAGCTCAGGTCTTGATGTCAGGGTTGTAAGTTCAAGTCCCACACTGGGCATGGAGCCTACTTATAGTAAAATAAATAAGTAAAAGTGTCAGTGTCATGAAAGAAAAGGAAAGACCTAGCAATTGTTACAGATCGGAGGAGACACGGGGTGCCTTACAACTAAATGCGATCTGGGACCCTGGACTGAAGTCAGGAACATTCAAGAGATGAATAGTGGAAAACCTGGCAAAATTCTAGAAATTTAATAGCATTGTATCAATACCAGTTTTGTGGTTTTGAAGTTACGCTATGGTTTGATTATATATGGTATTATCATTAGGGGAGGCTGGGTAACAAGCATAGGGGCACTCTCTGGACTATTCTTGCAAAGAAAAGTTCTGTCTAAATCACTTTTTTTTTTTTTTTTTTTTGTGATTTCAAACTATTTAATTGGAAACAAGGGAGATACAAATAACAATTTTCCCTTTTGCTTGTTCATTTCTCTTAAAAGATTTCACTAATTTCGCTATATCCCTGAAGGCCTTTGTGTCCTCCAAAGACTGAATCTGGAGATGAGCATCTTCTGGGTCCTATTTATCAGGAGTCCTTTGCCTGTCCAGGGAGGGAAGCACATCCTTTCAAGGCGCCCATCCCTTACCAGAGGTGGGTTCTAGCAGCCACAGAACCCATCCCCCCCACACACACCCGTTGCCCTAGGGAGGGTGTAACCCTCACTCAGAGTTCCCCCCGGGCATGCCGGATGTAGTGTTGATGCAGCCCAGCTTCTTGGGCAAAGTCCTGACCACACTCAGTGCAGGCAAAGGGGCCTGGAGGGGTGCGGGTCTCATGTGCCTGGCGGTGCCGCCTCAGAGAAGCAGCCTGCCCAAAGGTCTTGCCACAGTCAGGGCAGGGGTTAAGCAGTGACCCTGTCTTCTTCACAGGCAGCCTGAACGCATGGGCAGAGCCTGTGTCAGTCCCCAACCCAGCAGGCCTGGGCAGCCACCATCTGATCTCAAGGAGGGAGACCACAGGTCCTGCCCTACCTCTGACACAGCCTCCCAGCTGGGGCAAGGCCCCAGGGCACCTAGGAAAGCTCAGGTTTGGCCAAGTTGTGGGGAGGGACTTTGCTCTCCCCCTCCCAGCCCAGGGTCTGACATTGACCCTGTGGTATTTTGTAGCCATTCTCTGTGTGATACACATGCAAACACCCCTTTCTCTCCTCCCGTAGCTTAGCATCAATCTCGTTTTCCTGATTTGTCAATCTTTAATTTTATTTGGAGGCTGGCTGAGCCAGAGGGTCAGAATTCTGCCTTTTGTCCTCACTACTTAACAGTCTGGTTACAGTGTATGTGTGATTTTGGGGTTTTTCTCTGCTGTTTGTATTTATATTAAACCCCTGGTTGGTGTAAAAAAAAAAAAAAAAAATCTAAAAAATCTAAAAAATCTAAATCACCTAAAATTATTTCAAAATAAAGTTAAAAGCACAAAGTGACTCACACGTACCCTCCCTGCATTATCCCCAGTCCTGCCCCTCCCTTGACCTCCTTCATAGCTGCTTCCCCTTGTTTGATACCTGACTTCCCCATGCACCGTAAACTCCATAACGTCCCTGGGGCTGGGGGGCCACTCCGTGTCCTCAGCTGTGTTCTCACCCGTGCCTCCATCATGACCTGCCTACAAGGAGCACTGCATTCAAATGTGTATGAGTAAACAAACTAATTTTCCTGGATGTCACAAGGAAAAATGAATGCTAAAAAAAAAAAAAATGTTTTTAGAAAGCCTGCTGAGCATATATAATCAGGATCTTTTCCCCCGTGCCCAAAGGAGGTGAAATTTTTTTTTGAAGGAGGTGAAATTATGGGAACACCCCCCCCCACCCGCTCCAGATTACAAATCCTTGGCCCAGATATTGAAGATGGGGGGAATAATTCACTTCCAAGAAATCTTCCTCCAGGCATCAGTGGTCCCCCACAGAGCTACCACAGAGGATTCCCGGCAGGACATATCTCAGAAGGCCAGGATCCAGAACATACCACGCAGGGAGCACCCATTGCTCCTTCATCCTGGCCATATCTACCCGCGGGCTGGGAAATGAACTTCCCAACCCCACAAGTGGTAGCCAAAAAAATTTACTGGGAAAACCCAAGAAATCACATTGTACGGACCTTGGCCTTTCCCATAAATTCCCTCTGCAGACCATCAGCAATAGCGGGGGCGGGGGGGGGGGGAGCAGCAACAGGCCACTTCCAACTGGATTTTTATGCTGTTCTTTCAACATCAGATGGTGGAGGTCTGCCCTGATGTGGTGGAAGCAGCCTAGACAGGAGTCAGGACCCCTGGGTTCCATCTCTGGGTGTATAGAAAAGGGGAAGGGGATTGTGTGTGACGACCTGTGTCCCTGGGGCTCTGATGTTCTGGAATCTTAAGCGCTTTCGTAAAGGGTCACTATCTGCTTTGTGCCTGAGCCAGAACGGCCTCGGTGGTGATTCTGAAGGGCTACTCTCTGAGCCTGGGCATCTTTGGGAGATTCCAGACCTTGGGGAAGTGCAAGCTCGGCAGGAGGGTGCACCAAGAGGGAAATGCTCCTGTGAAATATGGTAGAAGCATTTCTGGACCAGAACCAAGTACCTACTATGGTAGCAACCATGGCCTTTTGCAGTTCCACTTGACCCTGTATCAAAATGGTCATTCTGCAGATGTGGATACTGAAGCCCAGAGGATCAAGTGCCTGGACAGGGGTCAGGAGGTGAATAGGAGGGAGCTTGAGACCATCCAAATGCCTTTCACTTGAATTAATGTATTTTTATGTTACAGAACCTTCTATTCCGTACTCTTATTTGGAAAAAGAAAATTGAAAGTCTCCCTTTTCTCCCCCATGGCTCTCGAGATTCACACATGAAGGAATTCCTGGTACTGGCAGGATGTTGTCACTTTGATACAGGGATGAAGTGAGGAGATCAGGGGCCAGCACCCCTTCCCCACTCCTGTGGAAGTTCCTACCTACTTGATAGTGCCTGCCCCTCCCAAAGCCCTTTCAGGGCCCTTTGTGGAAAGACTGCTAGTATCCCCACTAGATGAAGAGCGTGAAGCCAGGGAAAGTACCTGGTCACCGGTAGGGTCAGAAGCCCTAGCTACAGGCCAGAGCACCTATACTTCTCAACCCTCTGGTAGTGGGCGAGAACAGGGGCTGCCCATCCAGCAACTACTGTAGGGGCAAATCCAGATCCTAATAGCTGCTGCTCCTCAACACCAGCTTATTCTGGGACACCTAGGGGGTTCAGTCAATTAAGTATATTAAGACGCTAGACTTCAGCTCAGGTCATGATCTCAGGGTTGCAAGATCCAGCATGGAGCCTGCTTAGGATTTCCTCTCCCTCTGCTCTTCCCACAAAAAAAAAAAAAAAAAAAAAAAAATAGGGCAGCCAGGGTGGCTCAGTGGTTTAGCGCCGCCTTCAGCCCAGGGCCTGACCCTGGAGACCCAGGATCAAGTCCCACGTGGGGCCCCCTGCATGGAGCCTGCTTCTCCCTCTCCCTGTGTCTCTGCTGCTGGCTTGCACGTGCACGCTCTCTCTCTCATTAATAAATAAATAACTCTTTTAAAAATAAAAAAATAAAAACTTTTACTAAATGCACAGAAGCAGCTGCTAGAAAGCTGGGCATATGCACTGTTCCAGCAGAGACGGGGCGCTCCCCTTTGGCCAGCTAGTCATGTCCAATGTATTGCTGCATCCCAGCAACTTTATCAGCTTCTGATGAAAGCATGACTTCCTGAGACTGTCCCTCCTCCCAGTGCTCGTCTGGGACAGCCAGGGTGGCAGTCTCCTGGCTGAACTGCTGGCCGGTTCATCAGTTTCACAAACCCACAGGGTGGAAGCTTGGAACTGGGTGCACCAGGCTCCCTTGACCCAGCGCACGTGGGCCCCCGGGTCAGCCAAGGAGGGAGGCCGCAGAGCGCGGTCCCCCTGTGGAGCTGGCAGGCTCAGGGTCATTCTCTCAGACCCCAGATCCAGCAGGATGTCCGCGTTGGGCCTACAGACTGAGCTTGCCCAGGATTCGGGGACCCACCTGTCAGCCCCCAGCCCGGGGAGCAGGTCCCTGCTGGCTGCTCTGGGAGGAGTCGGGAGGCCGCCCCCCAGCCACCCTCCTTCACTCTCTGTGCCACACCCTGTCACGGCCTATGGCCTCCACCTGTGTCGTCCTGCACATCCGGGAGCCTCACACAGCCAGGTGACAGAGGTGCTCCATGTGGACCCTGAGTCCGCAAAATGTCACCAAAGCTCTGCAAGTGTGGGCGTGAGTGTGTCTGTAGGGCGGAGGGGACACGTGTGTCCATATTCGTGGCACACGTCCTCGGTGAGGGTCCAGAGCCCTGCCCTCCACGCTCTCTGCCCGCGTGGGAGGACCCGGATCCCACCCTGGGTCACACTGCCCCTGGGCAGCCTGGCTCCCGGTTGGGCACGTGCTGTGCGCCCCCCACCCTGTCAGAGGCTGGACATCCCGTTCCTTCTGCTCCCGGGGCCGGGAGCCCATCTCCTCCTGTCATCGTGTGTGTCACTGGCCCGCCCTGCCCAGCTGCCTGCCTGTCCATCCCTGGACCCGGTCCCCACCGCGAGGCCAGGAAGTGCTCCCACATCCGCCTCCACCACCAGCCTGGTGACTTATGGTCACTGAGCCCAGTAGCCAGAGAGACAGTTTTTAAAAAGACTCACAGACATGTAATTAAAATCTCAGCGTCGGGGTTGGGGAAGGTGCTGGGCGGCTCCCGCCCCTGCTTTCCGGAAACACAGATTTGTGGCCTTTGAAAGTGGCAGGAGGCTAAAGTAAGACGCTGCTAAATATACCGTCCTGGGCATTTCCGGGCAGCGGGGACATGTGGGCTTCAGTCGCCCCCCCCCCCCAGCCTCCTGTCCAGACACGCCAGGCCGGCCACCGGGCCCGCCTCGGCCCCCTCCAGCCTGTGCCTCACCTTCCCCTCCTCATCTGTCTTCCACTCCCCGCCTCCCAACCCACGTCGCACCCCTGCTGCCCAGAACCCTGAACCCCAGTGGCCAGAGGCACAGCCCGGGCCCCTAGGGCTCGGAGCCAGAGCACAGCCAGGCTCACCGCCCAGCCCCACCACTGATCTGCGGGCGCCCCTGCACCCACACCTGCGCCCACCAGGTGCCCTCTGCCTGGAATACCATCCCGCCACCTGCTCCACCTGACAAGACTCTGTCCCGTCCTTCAAGGCCAGGGCAGGTGGCAGCTCCCCTGGGAAGCCTGCTCAGATCCCACCATGTCATGGCACCGTCCAGCCTCCCCAGGACCTGACCAGGTGTCCCCAGGGGCGGTCGCTCGTCCCTCACTCGTCCTTGCTCCTGCCAAGTCTCCCCCTGGCCCTCCTTCCTCCTCCGCATTCTCCCCAGGCAGGACCTCCATCCTTTGGCCCTTTGCTGTGTCTCCAGGCTGTTGTTTGCCCTGCCTGTGCCGTCTGTGCCTCAGCCCTGTGTGCAGGCTGGCCTTTCCTTCTGCGGTGTCCTCCTCCCGGGACGCTGTGGCCCATGTGCCATCACCCCACGGGGCCCAGCCCCAGTGTCAGCTGCAAATGCTCCCCTCCCCAGGCTCCCATGTGCACACACTGGCCTCAGAAATGCACTCGGTTCTGTGCCTGCTCCTCTTCCCTGAGGAGGGATGTGGCCTCTGTTCACCCTGGGGTCCCAGAGCCAGCGGGGATGGGGCAGGGCCGGCTGGGTTTGGGGTTGGGGGCCAGAGGCGGAGGCTGCTCTTGCGGCACCACTGTGTGCGGGGCCCTGTGCGGAGCCTTCTCAGCCCCAGGAGGCGGGGCCTGGGAGCAGGCCCCTCTGCAGAGGAGGAGGGAGCCGTCCCCACCCAGGCCGCCAGGCCCCCAGCGCCCTCCCGGCTCTGCCCAGAACACAGGTGACCCGCAGCCCCGCTCTGTCTTACAGTGGAGCGTGACCGCACCCTGGGCCACCAGGAGCCCCACTGGAAGGAGTTCCACTTTGACCTGACCCAGATCCCGGAGGGGGAGGCGGTCACGGCCGCTGAGTTCCGGATTTACAAGCTGGCCAGCACCCACCTGCTCAACAGGACTCTGCACATCAGCACGTTCGAGGTGGTCAGGGAGCAGTCCAACAGGTGCCTACCCTGCACCCGCCTCCCGATGAGCCTCTGTGGGTGTGTCTGGCCTGGCCGTGGAGGGGACGTTCCCCAGAGGACGGATGAGAGCTTCCCAGGGGACACACCCTCAGAGACAGAAGGGCAAGTGGCCGGAGGCCTCACGTCACCGCGGGGAGAGGCCCAGCATTGTCCTGCTGCAAATCCCTCCCCTGCTGTCCTGGCTGTGGGACCGTGGGCGGTTTCACTGAGCTCCCGAGCCTCAGTTTCCACGTCCCTACTGGGCACAGCAACACCTTCCCACGGTAGATACGGTGAGATGAGGCAGGCGAGGGGCCCAGCCCGAGCCACGCGGGGTAGGTGCCCCACGAGTGGGCCCCAAGGTGGGGGCTGGAAACACAAGGGCAGCTGTGCCGGCCCTCAGTTAATTGTTTTTTCGTGTCCACAGGGAGTCTGACTTGTTCTTTTTGGATCTTCAGACGCTCCAAGCTGGGGACGAGGGCTGGCTGGTGTTGGACGTGACAGCAGCCAGTGGCCGCTGGTTGTTGGGCCGGAACAAGGACCTGGGGCTCCGCCTCTATGTGGAAATGGAAGATGGTAAGGCTCAGGCCCGGCAGCAGACCTCCTCCTGGGGGCTCCTCCGAAGCTGCTGGCGGGAGGTGGCTGTGGCCCCCCACCCCCCCCCGCATCTGGCCCCAGAGGCCTGGCCCTTCTCAGCCCGGTGGCTGGGTGATAATCTCCTACCCCCTCTGGGGCCTTAGCAGGGCACAGAGGGTGAGGTTCCCATGGTGGGAGGCCCCCACCACCACGGTCTCCCTCCTCTCCTTTTGCAGAACCATTTGAGTTGCTAAGAGAGAGTCCATGTTGTCCCTGCCAGGAGCGGTGTGAGCAGTGGGGAGTGTCCATAGTGGCAGGGCCTCAGGGAAGGGATCACACCCTCAGACTCGGATCAGAGGGGCCTGGCTTTAAGTCCCAGCGCTGTAGCGCTCTCCCCCGGTGACCTCGGCAGGATGCTTCTCTGCCCAGTCTGTTTCCTCCTCTGTAGAACGAGGTTTCACGCCTGCGCTCATTCCCCAGGTAGCCAGGGAGAGCCTCCTTCGTGGGCAGCAGTGCAGAGGGAGAGGCCGAAGGCGGGTGCAGGATGGGTGTTTCTGGGCCACACACGGGACTGCCGTGGCTGGAGCGGGCAGGTCAAGGCGAGGTGGGACGGAGACTGACCGCTGGCAGGGCACGCTGAGTGCGGGTGACGCGGGGCCCGGTGTTGGAGCCTTGACAGCTCGCTGTATTCCATAGCAGCGGAGGATGACAGGATCTGATTCCGGTTTTTAGAAAAGAGGCGTCTGAGACAGCCCCTCGAGGAGGGGTCCCTCCACCCCAGTAGGACTCCGCTTAGTGACTCGCTTTCCCGAAGTCCAGGAGGGCCGGGGCGGGGGGGAAGTAGAGGAGAAAGCTGACCGCACAACCCCAGCAGGTGATCAACACTCACAGGAATGTCACGTCCATCCTGTGTCCCCTTGACATGATGGCATGAGAAGGGCCCTCATCTCCTGGTCTTCCTCCCAAACCCAGAACCCCCTCTCACTGTGAGAGAGACGTCAGACAAACCCAAGTTGCGGGACACGCTACAGAACGTCTGACAAGTACTTCGCAACGTGTCGAGGTCATCACATACAGAGACGGTCTGAGATACTGTAACAGCCCACGGGGCCTGAGCAGTGGTAACAAGTGGATGGGACCCTGGAGGAGAAGAGGACATTGAGGAAGACGGATGAGGTCCGAACCCATCATGTTTAGCGCAGCATCAGACAGCAACATCGGTTCATTAGTCGTGACAAATGCACCGTGCTGACAAATGCCAACATTTCCTGGGGAAACTGGCCCTGGGCACCTGGGACTCTGCAGGGTCTTCGCAGTTTCTCTGTAAACGTCAGCTGTTGTAGAACAAGACCTTGACCACATGTATGCGACAGGCCCCGTCCCCGACATCAGCAGGGGGAGTAGTCTATGCGGGACAAGAGCCAAGTCAGAGGCCCTGAGCCACACGTGTGCGGCAGGAGCAGACGGGCTTGTTGGCAGCGGCAGAAATGGAGAAAAGCGGGTGGAGGAGGAATCGGGGAAAGTGTGGATCCAGCCAGGGGCCATTTTAATCGAATCTTTTTTCTCCTGCCTGAGTAACAGTAGAGGAGGGGCGGGCTTGAGGGAGCAAACCAATAGTGCTCTTTGGGTGATGTTATTGAGAGCCCTGGGGAACGTCAGATGGACCGTCATCTAGGACGGGTGAGTGCTGGAGGCACCCGTGTGGGAAGCACTGACGTCTACGTGGGTTGAGAGCCATGGGCCTGGAGCAGGTCCTGGGAAGGGGATGGCCATGGAGAAGGAAGGAGACTGCCCAGGAGGGACCACGTGATGCGTCTCCCATCCCGCAGGGTGGTAGGCTGAAGAGGGCGGTCTTCCCACCAACCCCCAGACCCAGGGTCTGTCTGCCCCTCAGTGACCTGGTCGAGGCCTCCACAGGCACCACTCCCTCCCTGTGGGGCTGCAGGGTCCAGGGTCTGGGTCCCGCATGCCTGGAAGCACGTGGCTTCCAGAGCCCTCTGAGCATGAGGGGCTGGGACATGGGGGGAACCTGGTCCTGTGTCACTGCCCTGCCTGCCCTCCCTGCTCCGTGATGGGTGCTGGCGGTCTGTCCCTGACCTGGACCCGAGCCCGGAGGTGGAGCCCACGATGGCAGCCTTCTGGAGGCCCGTGGTGGCCCTGGGGTGCTGTGTCCCCGCCGGCCGCTTAGGGCCTGTGCTGGCCAAGACCAAGGGCGCCGTGTGCAGCCTGGTCACTAGCGATGATTCTCCTACACGGATCCCACGGAGCTGGTGAGAGACACGACGCACAGGGCCAGGACCATGGTCGGCGGCTTAGGGCTCTGTGGGATTCCAGAACCTGGCAAGGCGCTGCTCAAGATGCGGGTCAGGGACTTGCGTGTGGTCAGCAGCGACATGAGGTGGACGACTTCGGGCCGGGCCTCTTACTGGGACTGAGCGGATCACCCGCAGCATCTGCTGCTACGTGGGGGAGAACTCGCTGTGCCAGAGCCAGTCCCTGTCGGGCGAGCGGGAGCTGGAGCTGCCAGCCCAGGGGTCCCTGGCCGAGCGCATCCGTGCGGGGGTGGCGGGTGCTGGGGTGCCCGCGTTCTACACGGCCTCCGGGACTGTGGTGCAGGAGGAGGCCCCCCACATCAGGTACGCGCCCTTCGGCAGCATCTCGATCACGAGCCAGCCCCGAGAGGTGAGGGAGTGTCACGGGAGCCACTGTCCTCTGCAGCGAGCCATCGCGGCCGGTTCTGCGGGCAGAAGGGTGGAAGGCCAACCCCGCAGGAAACATCATCTTCGGAAGAAGTGCCAGGAATTCCAACGTGTCCATGTGCAAAGCTGCAGAAACCTCAGTGGTGGAGGTGGAAGAAATCGTGGGTATGGGGACGTTTGCCCCAGAAGCCATCCACATTCCTAACGTTTATGTGGACCCAGAACACGGGGCGGGCAGGGGGGGGGGGAATATGAGAAAGGCAGTGAGCGGTGAAGCTGCAGACGGAGGAGGGTGAAGAGGCCGAGTCTGTCGGTGACCCCCAGGCCTGAATCCCACACGGGCAGCTCCGGAATTTGAGAAGGTGCGCACGCCGGTTTGGGCGTAGGAATCCCCCTCTGGCCAGCAGCTGCGTCAGCCTGGCTCGGACTGTCCTCTGCACGTCTCCATTCAAAGATGAGGTGGGTGCAGATCCTGTCGCTGTGGGCAAGCGGACAGTCCATGTTGTCCCCGGGGGCTGTTTTTCTCCAGCGATGACTGGTTTGCCATGATTCGAGGGGACACGTCCACCTCAGTGTCCCAGGAGCCACGTGGGATTCCTGGCGACTGGACGATACCCGGAAAGAAGGTGAGAGACAAGGGGGTGCCGTGGATTTGGTGTCCAGGCTCAGGACCGGAGTGGTGGCCCCGTGGACCACTGCACCAAGGACAGCAAACCCCAACTCTGGGACAGGTGCACCTGCCACCGCCCGGGATGCGCCGTGTGGACCGGCTCACCGCCGGGAGGGCCGGGTGCGACGTGCACTGGACGTCCTGATGCTGATCGAGCTCTGGAACGGCCTGACGGTGGACGAGGCAGCGGGCGGCCCCCCACGTGTCACCACCTCGGACCCTCGCAGCACTGGCAGCCTCGCCCAGGAAGGAAGCCCTGCTCACAGAGGACGCGTCTCGTCTGAGCCCGTTGGGGTTTCACCCAGAGGAGGTGAGCACAGCTGTGGGGCCAGGCGGCCCGACCGGTTATCCCGGCGTCTCAGACTTGCTACTGCCGCCCAGACTCTTCTCTCACGAGGGCTGTGGCTTCAGTTAAAAACAAGAGGAGGGATCCTTGGGTGGCGCAGCGGTTTGGCGCCTGCCTTTGGCCCAGGGCGCGATCCTGGAGACCCGGGATCGAATCCCACGTCGGGCTCCCGGTGCATGGAGCCTGCTTCTCCCTCTGCCTGTGTCTCTGCCTCTCTCTCTATCTCTCTGTGACTATCATAAATAAATAAAAATTTAAAAAAAAAAAAAAAAAAAAAAACAAGAGGAGAGCGCAGCCGATTGTCCTGTATGTTCTGTGGGTCCTGAGGAGGACTTGCTCGTCCCGGGGCCCCCGGGGGCCTTCCTCCCTGTGATACTCCATGAAGTTCCCTGCAGCTCGGAGGAGCCCGCAGCAAGGCTTTCTGGGAAGGTCCTTCCCTGGCGACTGGGCCCCGAGATGTGGGGGGTGATGAGGAAGGAGCCACCACCCCCGTGCCCAGGGCCCCACTTCACCAGCACCGTGAAAAATCCACAAGCGTCAATGTGCGTCATGAGCAGGGCGTGCTGTTGGCGTGAGCTCGTCTTCCCGCGGCCCCTCTGACTGTTCCTCTGGGGCCTTTCATCTCGCTGCCAAATTCTGTTTCCCGGTAGGTAGCCTCCCTTCTTCCTCCCTGCTCGTTCTCCTCACGGCTAAATAGATGTTTCTGGAAGGACAGCGAGGCTGTGGAGCTGGGCCGGAGCCCTGGGGGTGCAGGGACAGGGCGGGGAGCAAGGTGCCTCCGTGGATGAACAGTCCAGCCTGTGCTGTCAGAGGCGGCGGCCTGTGGTAGGAGGGCTTCTAGAAGCAACCCTAGGCCCCTTCCGGGAGTCCTCATGTCCAGTCACAGGCTTCCTGTGTCACCCCGGGCACTCAGACCCCTGTGTCTGTCCTGGAGCACTACACCTGCTGGTGTCGCTGCTCCCTTAGAACCAGGAGAGGCTGTGGAACAAAGTGAGTTCATCTGCAGGCGTGTGTGCGTGCAAATGTGTGTGCGTGATGATGAGACCACAGCCTGGCGTGGAGCGCGGCACCCTCCCTCACGTCGCTGTGAGGTGCACACAGCCCTCAGGAGCATGTGGGCCAGGCCTGGGGAGTCTTGCGGGTGAAGGAAGGCCTGTGAACGGCCTCCCTGGGGCCTCACCCTGAGGGAAGGCAGCCCCTGGAATGGAGGGGGGCCCTGCGCCCTGATGGGGCCGCCTGGGGGCGGGATGGATGGTGGGGCACCATCTGGGGCGTCGGGGAGGGTACCTGACGGTTGTCCAGCCGCCCCGTGGGGCAGGCCGGGCTTCCCGGGCGCAGCCGGCTAGAGGAGAGTAGGGCGCCGGAAGGGAAGAGGAGGGATGAGCCCCTCGTCCCCCCAGGACGGAGAAACCTAAGCAGAGGGACAGAAGCGGACCTGGGCCAGGGCTGGGACTGTCCAGCTTTCAGCCCGGCGCCCTGAAGGTCCCTCAGCGAGGCCCCCAGGTCACACCCCCCCACCCCGCAGGCTGAGGTGGGCCGGAGGGTGCGGAAGGGCCTGCGCCCAGAGCAGGGGCCTCGATCCGGCAGGATTCGTCCCGAGTGGAGCCTCTAACGGGTCCAGCGCACCTGTTTGTGGCGGTGAGGTCAGAGGTCAGTGTCCGGGTTGACTGGTTGTTGGAGCATCTTGGCCCGAGGACACGGCCCGAAGCTCGGCCGTCTAGGGGCTCCCGTCGCCAGCAGAGCAGGACCGCAGTGGGGCCGGCGATGCCCTTGACCTGCGCTGTGTCACGGCGAGTCGCGGGAGGGCCGCCGATGGAACAACGTGTGTGCTTGTGCGTGTGCACGTCTGCGTACTGTGTGCTCAACGCGTGTGTTTCTCTGCATACGTGGGGAGGGGGGTCAGGGTGGCCACCCCGAGGTGACGTGTCCCCGGAATGGAGCCGTTGGCTCTGCGTTACACGAAACATAAAATGGACTTAGTGTTCAGCTCCTGTCGTTTAACGAAATTCCTCAGGAAGAGAAAATGAAGGGGCCTGTGGCCACTCGTCTTTATCGCGAAAGCCACCACGTACCCCACGTGCCTGGAGTGGAGCTAATATCCAAATATTATGTATATTTTCTCAAAGGAGTTTTATAGGCTTGAAATGCTCGGAGTGGAGACATCTTAATTGCAGTGACCATGGTTGGGTGAAAAAGTTGGAAAAAATAGAGACTATTACGGTGACTGTTGTGTAAAGCTTTGATTGACACGATAACATTCCAGAAAAATGAAAATGCCGAGTTGGAGTGGGGAGAGATTTCCGAGTGGTATTTTCCCTCTGAGGCCACTTTGCATTGCTGTTGTGTCACTTTGACAATTAAAAACCCAGGAGGCGAGTGGCCCAGTCGGTGGAGCGGCCAACTCTTGGGTTTGGCTCAACTCGTGATCTCAGGGTCCTGGGCCCGCTTCCCGCACGGCCCTGCGCCAGTGGGGAGTCTGCTTGAGAGGCTCCCTCCGTCTCCGCCTGCCCCTCCCCCCGCAAATAAATAAAAGATCTTTAAGAAGTCAGGAGGACATTTGGAAAGACAAGGGGCCCAGGGAGTCTTGCTGGTGGAGGGGACGTTCCCAGGGTCGTGTTTCTCACGGCATCCTCGTCTCTAAGCAGCTACGGGATCAAGTCCCATTTTCCCGGGTGTCCCTCTTCTTAGCCCGAGGCCCCCGTGTCCCTGCCCACAGCCTTTCCTCTCTTGTGACCCACAGACCTGGGGTTAACCCTGTAAGTGAGTAAGGACTGGGTTCAGACCGACGTGGGCTGGACCCTGGCCCTGGGCCTCTGGCCAGATGTCTCTGCCCCGCTGCCCTGTGTCCCGCCTGTGGGCCTCAGGGGACACTCAGCGCCCTGCTCTTGGCCGTGCCAGGCAGAGCAAGCCGTGGCTCCCACCTGGCGGCCGCCCCAGTCCCCTGGGTTATAGATCCATCGATCCCCCGAAAGCCTCGGGGCCCTCGGACGGAGGTGGGACCCGGGGTGCTATGCGCCCCTGGCAGCCTGGCTCTGAGGCGTCCTGGGAAGCACGTGGTCCAGGGACCGTGGAGAGGCCTGAGGTCACCAGTGGGAGGTGCTCGAACGTGTAGAGGGTTCACCGGTGTCACAAACAGCGACCCTGTGGTGGCGAGGCCCCTCCCCCCCCCCGTGCCCCTGGGACCGTGTCCCTCCAGGTGGGGACACCGTGCAGGCCGTGGTGGAGGGTCCCCGCCGTCCCCGTGCACCCCCACCCGCGAGTGACTGCCTTTCTCCTCTCTCCGTCCCAGGGCACAGCGTGGATCCTGGCCTGGCCGGTCTGCTGGGGCGACGGGCGCCGCGCTCCAAGCAGCCTTTCCTGGTCACTTTTTTCAGGGCGAGCCCCGGTCCCGTCCGCACCCCTCGGGCAGCGAGGCCCCTGAAGAGGAGGCCGCCAAAGAAAAGCAACGAGCTGCCGCACCCGAACCGCCTCCCAGGGATCTTCGGTGAGGTCCGGGGCGGGCCTGGGCCTGGGCCGGGCCGAGGACGGCGGCGGGGACCGAACCCTCGGGGCCTCAGCGGCTTCGAGCCTGTGGTCACCCTCCATCACTTGTCTGACACCTGCTTACCTCGTGGGCCCCGAGGACCGGCCACCATCCTCTGTCCCCGCCTCCCAGGGGCGCCTTCTCTGCCCTCCCCTGGCACCAGGGCTTTTTCCAGAAGTCTCCCTTAGCTTCAGGTGCCCCTTCCTCCAGGCACTGGTGGCTGTCAGGTCACCCCTGGGTCCCCCGAGGATCCACAGTTGTTTGTGTCCCACCAGGCTGAGCCGCTCAGGATCAGGGATGGGCCTGCTCTGCCCCTGCCCTCCTGCCCCCTTCCCTCCACGGGGGGTCACCCTTTGGCCTCCGGGAGCCCCTCCATCTGGTGGAATGGGTGTGGCGGGAGAGGTGTGGTGAGGTCAGGAGGGGTCTCTGCAGAAAAGGAGGAGCCACCTGTGGCCCAGGGTCCCCTGGCTGTTCACGGGAGCATCGCGGGGCCGCAGTTGGAAGTCAGGGGAGGCTCTGAGCAAGTGCAGGGTTGCCCTGCAGCGATCGGGAGCCACCTGGAGCCGGCGAAGGCTCTCGAGCTGGGTCATGGCACCAGCACTGCTGCAGGATGGGCTTCAGGACACCAGGGCATTAGTTTCACTTCATTCGTTTATTCAACAAATGTGCCCGGTAGGGTGTCCCCGCCCTGGGAGCTCCCTGTGGTGGCTGCCTGGAGCAGGAACCCCAGAAAAGCCCCTGCTTCTGTCCCTGCAGATGACGTTCACGGCGCCGATGGCCGGCAGGTGTGCCGGCGGCACGAGCTCTACGTCAGCTTCCAGGACCTGGGCTGGCTGGTAAGTTCCGATTCGCCTCCTTTGCTTAAATGACCGTCCCCACCCGAAGATCCTAAGTGTGTCCCCGGGGGGAGGTCCCATTACGGTGACTTTAATTTTCTTGTGCGTTAGGTTCTGATGTGTTTTCTGAAGGGAGAATGTCTTAGTGTGAGGAGGTGCTTTGGGGTAAAACCGGGGAAACGGGGACAGTCTGAATCCTCAGCCATGACACGTCAGCTCTGCAACAGGGAAACAGAGGCTGGGGCTGCAGCTGCAGGAGGCGTGGGCATGGGGGGGACAGAGCTGTGCCCGCCCCCTGCCGGGCCTGCTGGGGGAGCCTCCTGGGGGAGCCTGCCTGGAGGGAGCCGAGAGTCGGCAGCCTGGCCTGGGGCTGCGGGAGGGGAAGGGGCGGCCCCGAATCATGCCGCACGGGGTGCTAGATTCGGGGCTCAGGAGGGGGCATCCGCCGGGACTCACCCTCTCCCATTACCCGCCAGGATTGGGTCATCGCCCCCCAGGGCTACTCAGCCTATTACTGTGAGGGCGAGTGCTCCTTCCCGCTGGACTCGTGCATGAACGCCACCAACCACGCCATCCTGCAGTCCCTGGTCAGTACCGCGTCCGTCCTGCCCGGACCCACGGGGCGGGGGCTCGCAGCGCCGGGTGGGTGGCAGCCCCGGGTGTCGGGGAGGCTCTGTGCACAGGAGCTTCCCTGCGTGCACGAGCAGTTCCGGGCTCACGCCTGTCCAGGAGCCAGTGCCCGGGTGGCCGAGCTGTGTGTGCACCTGCACCCGCACACACCCAACCTACCCTGACTGCTGGCGCGCCCCCACCTCTGTGCGCTACACACGCGACTTACACGACCTGCTCGCTTGTGGTCAGACGCACGGCACACACAGCAGACATGTGTCCCGCCTGGGTCCCTGTGTGCTCTGAGCACACGCACCACCGTGTCGCCGGCGTGCTCAGTCTCCTGTGGCACAGACGTACACGGAGTGAGCGACGGGCGTGTGCATTGGGCCTCCCGCCGCATGTGTACGGGGCCGGGTGACGGGTGCCCCGCTGAGCTGCTGGGCCTCGGCCCCCTTCTGTTACCTCCCCGTCGGCTCTTTGTCCTGCTCCTTTGGCGCTTGGTGTTTCCCACAGGTGCTGTGGCTCCCGTGCTGGGGGCGGGGGCAGCCTCAGTGCTGGAAGATCGCCCCTGGCAGGGGCGTTGTCGCTGCCGCTTGTCGCTAAGGGTTTTCCTACCGCTTTGCAGTGTAGCTTGGAATCTGGGATTGTCAGACTTCCAGTTTCGTTTTTCTCTTTCGCGATGCTTTGGCTCCTAGGGGGGTTTTGTGGTTCCATATAAATTCTGGGATTGTTCTAGTTCTGTCACAAGTGCTCCGGGTGTAATGATAGGGATTGAGTTAAGGCCGTGTGTACCCTGGGAGGCGCGGGGGCTCTAACAGTGCTGCTTCTCTCAGCCACTGAGCCTGGGGATCTGCCCGTTTGTGTCATCTCCACTTTCTTTCATGATTGTTTTATAGTTTTCGGAGTATTGGTCTTTCACCTCCTCGGTTAAGCTTAGTCTTTGGTGTTTTATTATTTTTGGTGCAAGTGTAAATGGGTGTAAACTGGTGTAAACTGTAAAAGAAACTCTTTGTTTTCTTATTTTCTCTTTCTGCTGCTTCTATTTAGTGTATACAAATCCCACATTTCTGTATATTGATTTTGTAGCCTGTGACATTACTGGGTTCATTTATCAATTCTAGCAGGTTTTTTGGTGGCGTCTCTAACGTTTTCTACATATGGTATCATGTTATCTGCAAACAGTGAAAATTTTTCTTCTTTCTCACTGATCTGGTTGCCTTTGTTTCCCTTTTTCTTGTCTGATTGCTGTGGTTATGACTTCCGGTGTTACGTCGAATAAAAGTGGCGCAGGGGCATCCTTCCCTTGTTCCTGACCTTACGAAAATCTCTGGTTTTCAGCATTGAGTATGATGTTCACTCTGGGTTTTTCATATACGGCTTTTATTTTTGAGGTATGTTAAACCTACTTTCCTGAGTTTTTCTTTTTTTTTTTTTTTTTCCATGAATGGATGTTGTACTTTGTCAAATGTGTTTTCTGCAACCTTTGAAACGGTTATATGGTTTTAGTTCTTTCTCTTATTCATGTATCAGATTGACTTATTTGTAAATATTGAACAACCATTGCATCCCAGGAATAAATCGACTTGATCATCGTGAATAATTTTTTAATGTATTGTTGGATTCCGTTTGCTAGTATTTCGTTGAGGACTTTGCATGTGTATTCATCAGCAATGTTGGCCTCAGTTCTCTTTACTTGTAGTGTCTTTAGTTATGGTATCGGTGCAATGCTGGCCTTGTAGAATGAATTGGGAAGTTTTCCTTCCACTCTTGTTTTAGGAACAGTTTGAGAATAGGTGTAACTCCTTTTTTTAATGTTTGGTAGAATTCGCCTGTGAAGCCACCCGGGCCTGGACTTTGTTTCTTGGGAGCTTTTGATACTGATACCATTTCTTTGCTGGTAATTGATCTGTTCAAATTTTCTTTCTTCCCTCTTCTAGTTTTGGTAGATTATGTTTCTAGGAATGTATTCATTTCTTGTTGCCCAGTTTGCTGCCGTATAATTTTCATAATACTCTTCTATTATAATCTTTTATATTTCTGCAGTGCTATTTCTCCTCTTCACTTCTGATTTTGAGTCCTCTCTCTCTTGCTCTTTTTTTTTTGAGCCTGACTAAATGTTCATCAATTTTATTGATCTTTTCAAAGAACTAGTTCCTGGTTTCCTGATTTCATCGATGCGATCTATTATTGGTTTTGCTTGTTTTTTTTTTTTTAATTTTTATTTATTTATGATAGTCACACACAGAGAGAGAGAGAGAGGCAGAGACACAGGCAGAGGGAGAAGCAGGCTCCATGCACCGGAAGCGCGACGTGGGATTCGATCCTGGGTCTCCAGGATCGCGCCCTGGGCCAAGGGCAGGCACCAAACCGCTGCGCCACCCAGGAATCCCGGTTTTGTTTTTTAAGTAATCTCTGCACCCAAAATGGAGTTCAAACTCATGACCCCAGGATCCAGAGTCCCATGTTCCACCAACTGAGCCATCCAGGTGCCTTGGTCTCTTTTTATATTTTTTGTTTCTGTTTCATTTATTTCTGTTCTCATCTTTATTATTTCTGTCCTCCTGCTGATTTTGTTCTTTTTCTAGCTCCTTTAGCTGTGAGATAAGGTTATTTCAGATTTTTTTGCTTTTTGAGGTAGGCCTGTGTTGCTATAAAATTCCTTCTTAGGACAGCTTTTGCTGCATCCCAAGGATTTGGGACAATTGTGCTTTCATTTTCATTAGTTTTTTTTTCCATGTATTTTTAAATTTTACTCTTTGATTTCTTGGTTGACCTATTCATTTTTTGACAGTATGTTATTTAACCTCCATGTATTCGTGCTCTTTCCAGACTCTTTCTTGTGTTGGGTTTCTAGTTCTGTAATATTATGGTTAGAAAAGATGCATGGTATGACTTTAATCTTTTGTAATTTATTGAGACTAGTTTTGTGGACTCATATGTGATCTGTTCTGGAAGGTGTTCCATAGGCACTTGTAAAGTGTATATTCTTTTTTTTTTTTTAACGATTTTATTCATTATTCATGAGAGATACACAGGGAGAGGCAGAGACACAGGCAGAGGGAGAAGCAGGCTCCATGCAGGGAGCCCGATGTGGGCCTCAATCCTGGGACTCCAGGATCATGCTCTGGGCCGAAGTCAGGTGCCAAACCACTGAGCCACCCAGGGATCCCATAAAGTGTATGTTCTTAAGATGGAATGTTCTGAATATATGTTAAAATCATCTGGTCAAATGTGTCATTCAAAGACACCGTTTTCTTGTTGATTTTGTTTAGATGATCTATCTGTTGATGTAACGAGGGTGTTAAAGTCCCCTGTTATTACTGTATTACTGTCAGTTTACTGCATGTTTGTTGTTACTGTTTTATGTATATGAGTGCTCCCATATTGGGTGTATAAATATTTACAATTGTTACAGCTTCTTGTTGGATTGTTCCCTTTATATATAGTGTTTTATATAGTGTCATTCTCTGTCTCTTATAGTCTTTAACGTCTGTTTTGTCCCATGTCCTGGCTTCATTATCGTGTCTGTCTGCACGATAAATGCTTCTCCACCCTTTCACCTTCAGTCTGCAGGTGTCTCACCATCTGAAATGGGTGTTTTACGTAGGCAGCGTACAGATGGGTCTTTTTTTGTTTTGTATCCGTTCTATTACCCAGTGTTTTTGATTGGGGCATTTAGTCCGTTTACATTCAAAGTAATTATTGATAGGGATGTACATGTTGCCATTTTGTTTTATTTGCCATTCCATTGTGGTTGTTTTTGTATGTCTTCTGTTCCTTTCCTCTCTTGCTCTCTACTCTCATGTCTGGTGCAGACTTTTTTTAGTAATATATGTGGTTACCTTGCCCTTTCATTTTTGCACACCTATTCCTGGCTTTTGATTTGTGGTTACCGTTGGGTTTGTACATAACATTTTCTGCTTAGAGCAGTCTATATTAAGTTGATGGTTGTTTCATATGAACCCATTCTTTACTCCTCTCCCCCCACCTCATCATTTAGGTATATGGTGTCGTGCTTTACATCCTTTTATTTTGTGAGTCCTTTGGCTGAGTTTTATAAACATACTTATTTTTACTGCTGTTGTGCTTCCTAGTTTTCTTAATCTTACTTATGATCTTTTCTTTCCACTAGAAAAATCTCCTTTAACACTTCTCGTAGGGCTGATTAGTGGTCATGAATTCCTTTAACTTTTGTTTTCTGGGAAGCACTTTATCTGTCCTTCTGTTCTGAGTGGTAGCCTTGTTGGACAGAGTTGTCCTGGCTACAGCTTTTTTCCTTTCAGCACTTTGAATATATCATACCACTCCCTTCTGGCCTGCAGTGTTTCTGCTGAAAACTCAGCTGATTGCCTTCTAGGGTTCCCCTGTATGCGCTGTTGGGTGTTTTTTTGTTGTTGTTGTTTTAAATCCCCTCTTGGTGCTTTAAACATTCTCTGTAGCACTCCTTTTTGCCATTTTGATTACTGTGTGTCTTGGAGCAGATCTCCTTGGGTTGATCTGGTTCCAGGATCTACCTCTTGAATCTGGATTTCTGTTTCCTTCCTCCTATTTCTTCAGCTGTTATTTCCTCAAATAAATATTCTGCCCCCTTTTCCCTCTCTTTTCGTTCTGGGATCCCTGTGATGCGGATGTTAAATGCTTCATGGTGTTGCTGAGTTCCTTAAATTTATTCTCATTCTGCGTAATTTTCCCCTCTCTCATCTGGTGACCTTGATTACTTTCCTTTTTTTTTTTTTTAAGATTTTATTTATTTATTTATTTATTTATTTATTTATGAGAGACACAGAGAGAACAGCAGAGACATAGGCAGAGGGAGAAGCAGGCTCCCTACAGGGAGCCTGATGTGGGATTTGATCCTGGACCCCGAGATAATGACCTGAGCCAAAGGCAGATGCTCAATCACTGAGCCACCCAGGTGCCCCCCTGATTACTTTCCATTACTCTGTCTTCCAGGTCACTGATTTGTTCTCTGATTCCTCTAGCCTACTCTTTATTCTATCATGTGTGTGTGTTAAGATTTATTTATTTGACAGAGAGATGAAGAGCATGAAGGGGACAGAGGGAGAGAATCTCCAGCAGACTGCACACCAAGCAGGAGTCCGATGCAGGACTCGATCCCATGACTCACCTGAGCCAAAACCAAGAATCAGACACTTAAGCCCCTGAGCTACCCAGGCGCCCCTCCAGTGTGTTTTAAATCGCATTTATGGTGTTCCTCATCTCTGACTGGTCGTTTTTTATCTCATTAATGGTCTCACCGACGTCCTCCACTCTTTTCACGTACTGTATCATTGTGGTCATTCCTTTGAAATCTCTAGCAGGTATATTGCTGACATTTCTCTTAGGTGTCTTGCTGTGATTGTGTCTCGTTCTTTCATCTGGAATGTACTGTCTCCTGATTCTAACTCTCCATGTCTGTTTCTGTGTGTGAGGAAGGTCAGCTACGTCTCCGGCTCTTAAAGGCAGCGGCCTCCTGAAGCCGAGGTCCTGTAGTGCCCTGCAGCGGTGCCCCGTTCACCGGAACCGGTCTTCAGGGGCGTCTCTTCTGTGTGCGTGTAGTCGTCCTTCCCTCTCCCCTGGGCAGGAGTCCCAAGGAGCCGCCGGCCCTGGTGGGGCTGCTTGCTGCTGCTGGGCTAGCGTGCCACCTCGAAGGGGCTCAGCCCACCGTGTAGTGGGGGGGGGGGCACGCAGTGTTTGCAGGTGTGTGCGCTGCTCCCCTGCTGGAGGGCAGCCACTGCTGCAGGGCCCGAGCCGGGCGTGGCCGGAGCAGCTTGGGTCGTGGGGAGCTGCTCGGGGAGCTGCTGGCAGCAAGGCCTTCTTCGGGAGGGGCCCCTGGAGGGGGGCAGGTTGCAGGGAGGGGTGGAGAGGTGGGCGGGGCCTCGGGGGCGCTGGTTCCCACGGGGTGCTGGTGGGGGGGAGGCTCCGCGGCCCCTGGGTGCCCCGGGGTCTCTGGGCTGTGCTCTGGGAGGGTGAGCAGCTCCCGACTCAGGTGGGGCCCCAGGCGGGGTGGCTTCTCCCGCCATCCCCCCACCCCCACCCCCACCCCCCGCCCAGCCAGGCTGCTGCTGGCCCAGGGGCCGCTGGAAGTGCTCAGGTCCTAGGACCCTGAAATCCAGCCCCTCTGGGTTTCAACACTGGCCGCCAGGGGCTGTGCCTTCCCGGGGCTCCTGGTGAGGGTCCGCCCCCTTCCGGGCCCTCTCTCTGCCTTGGGCCGTGGAGTCGTCTGGGGTCAGCCTGTGCGTCCCTCACCCTCGGGGGGTGCCCGGCTGTGTGCGGGGACCAGGAGCTGGGGGGCTGTCTGCTACCAACGCAGCACCCCAAGGCTTACGTGTTACTGACTCGGGGTGGACACCTCCTAGAAGGTGGACCTGGACTCCTAGCTCCTGTGTCCCCAAGCCTGTCTGGGAGCTCCAGGGGCGAGGAGACGCAGCACCGCGGAGGCTTTGGCTCCGTGGTAACCGCCTTTCCCACGTCAGGTGGGGTCTGCCCTCCCCCCGCCCCCCAGGAGCCGCCTTCAGCCTGGAGCTCAGTGGGATGAGGCACGTGAGCCCCAGCTGCCCTTTACGCACCTGCTTCCTGCTCCTCCCGGGGCTCAAGGGCGTGCGGGCCGAGGGGCCCCTGCAGCTCCCAAGTCCAGCTGGCTGGGTGGGCTCGGGCGGCAGGTGACGTCGGGGGTCAGGGGCCGCTCATGGGGCCTTGGGTCCCGCCTGAAGGGCCAGGTGGGTGGACTTAATCTCTTGTCCAGGGACAAGCAGGTGCAAAGTGCCACCACCTTCCTTGCTCTCTGGAAGTGCTGCTCCGGCTGCAGCACAGAAGGATGAGGGCGGGGCAGGCAGGGTGCCAGCGGGGGGCTGCGGTGGCCCCCCCGACAGGGTGTCCGCGAGCTGGTACAGGGCAGAGGCAGGGCGGCCCTCGGGAGGGGCAGGGAGTGGGGCACCTGGGGTCTGTAGGTGAGCCGTTCGGCTGGAGGGCTGTGCCTACCCCGAGGTCCTGGGTGCCAACTGGAATATTCCCCGTGTCCCCTTCCCTCCCCACGGAATCCATGAGAGCGGGGACCAGGTTGGGACATCTCTGTGCCCCGATCCCGGTGGGGCCGGCACGAGGCCCTTGTCCTGGATACGCTGGTGTGGGGATCGAGCAGAGAGCCATTGTACCCCCTTGGCAGGGGCGTGACTTGTACCCAGAGCGGCCCAGCCAGTGACAGACCCTGTGACCTGCTCGCCCAGGGCCCACACCAAGCTAAGGGGGCTGGCACCGTGGCCTCCACAGCCCCTGGTCTGGGCCCAGATGGGACAAAGGCCTGTCTTTCTGTCTGTCGTCTGCGGGGAGTCTCAGGCCGCGCCCGGCGGCGCCAGACTTTCCCCCAGCTCCAGGTCAGGAGCGGCCCTCGTGGGTTTCCAGCCCGCAGAGCCCCAAGGCTGCTGCAGGGGGGCCGTGTCCCCTGGTTTCTGTCCCGTGGGCCTACGGACACCAAGCCCAGCCATGGCGCGTGGAGGTGGGGATGTTGGGGGCAGTGGCAGCCGCATCCCCGCCGGGCTGGGCCTCCGCGAGGCTGCTGGGCCCTGAGCAACCAGTGTCCTTCTGCAGGCGGCTCCGCGCTGGGCCTACGGGGCCAAGGCTGGGCCTGGGGGGGCGGGGGCCAGGCTGCCGGCGGGCCCCCCACCAGATGGCTTCGTCTGGGTCCCACTCAGTGCCCCTGCCAGGGCTGGAGGCCGGGGTTGTGGGGAGGCCACCTCACCTGTGCAGCCCCCCGGCCAGGCCCCCTGCATGTGGCCCCTGCCCAGCCGCTGGCGCTGCAGGCACGTATTTTTTGGATGCTGAAGGCAGGCCGCTCCCTCGGGCCCGTTCCTGGCAGCAGAGCTGTGGGGGGCAAGAGATCAGTGCGCTAGGCCCAGGTCCCACTGCCACGCGGGGAGCCTCGTGCCGCCCCCAGGCCCCGGGCCTCAGTCCTGGTCTGTCCAAAAACAGTCGTGGCCTTAGAGGTGGGCTCCAGTGTGGGAAGCGCTTTGTGGGAAAAGCGCGTTGCACACCCCAGGGGCGGGCCTAGGCTGCTGGGCCATCTCCAGGCCTGTGACCATCACCGGCTCGCACGTGGGAGGGAGACAGACCACGAACGGCTGGGGGGGGGGGGCACATCACAGAGGCACAGAGAGGGGCGCGGAGGGCACCCGGAGGGGCACCGTGTGCTGGGCTGTCCCGTCTGAGGGGATCCAGCTGGGGCTCAGGGGGTGCCCTGAGGACAGTGGGGCGGGGAAGGGGTGGGGCACATCTCCATGTCAGCACCCACCTCAGCTGCAGGTGGGGAGGGCGCAGGGGGTGAAGGCTCGGGGAAGCCCCGTGTTCATGCCTCTGCCCGCCGCCCCGTCTGGCCAGGTGCACCTGATGAAGCCGGATGCCGTCCCCAAGGCGTGCTGCGCCCCCACCAAGCTGAGCGCCACCTCCGTGCTCTACTACGACAGCAGCAACAACGTCATCCTGCGCAAGCACCGCAACATGGTGGTCAGGGCGTGCGGCTGCCACTGAGGCCCTGCCCCCCTCTCCTGCAGGCAGGGAACACTCACAAAGCCACCATTGCTGTGGGGGGGGGGGCAGGGAGGGCCACATATGCCTGCCGGGGTGCCCTGCCCCAGCCCTGGGGTTTCTGGTAGACTGGCCGGCCCAGCCTCACAGGCCTGAAGGACGCAGCACTGCTGCCCGCGCGGTGCCACTTTGACGTCCCGTCTTAGGACGTGTCCTTGGCCATCCCCAGCCTGCGCTGCAGGTGACCCCGGCCCGAGGGTGACCAGCTGGATTCTGAGCAGGGCTCCTGCCCTCAGCACAGCGAGTACTGGGCTCCTAACGTGGCACATTCATTGGCCACCCACCAGGCCACTGCAGCACCTACTTGCGTTCCCTCCTTAGGGAAGAGGTGTGAGCACCCCCCACCCCACAACAACCTTGGGGCGCCCAGTTCCCGCCAGCTTCTCCACCCTGAGAGACGCCACTCTTAGAGCCAAGGCAGTGGCTGCAGCGGCCCCAACCAGCGCCATCAGTACCCAGCCCGGTGTGCCTCCCACTGACCCCAGATGGGCCCTCAGAACCGTCAGCACACGACCCCACACACCCACCGGCCGCTCAGAGTTAAGATGAAGCCCGTTTCTCGGGGCCCCTGCAGGCTGGGCAGGGGGAGCCGCGGGGGAGCCCCCAGAGGTAGAACAGGCCGCTGCTGCTGTGCCCCGCTGTGCCCAGGAGCCCAGACCTGCAAGCGAGAGCGGCCTGTGTCCCAGGGCGCGACAGGCAGTAATTAGGGGCCCGGGCAGGGCACTCCCTGAAATTGCTGCTCTCCTCAGAGCCGCCGCCAAGCCTGGACTGCCCCCCAGGCCCGGCAGAGGTGGGAGCACCATGCCCCGGGGCACATCCCTGCAGTCACCTTGCCCCCCGAAGAGGGGACCCGGGTATGGAGGCCGGGCCCTGTTGGGGGACAGCCGGTGCCGAGGATCGCAGAGGGTGGGCCGGACTGGGTGCAGGGGGCCTGGACCGCGGCCAGGCAGCGACCCGAGCACAGTGCACCTGGACTCCGGAGACCCGGGTTCTGTCTGGTTCCCCCGCAGCCTCTGACCCGTGTGCTGCCCGAGTCCTGCTCGGGTCAAGCTTCAGTCTCCCCTGCTCCCGGCAGAGCCGACACCCAGCCTGGGTGCTCAGCTGCCGCTTCGGGACCTTAGTGACCAGCGGTCGCCTCCCAACACCAAGGGCAGCGAAGGCCTGGGAACCTCTGACCTGCACTTGGGCTCTTGGACGCCCAGCGTGTAGCCCGCACGCCGGGGCTGGGGGCCCTGCCCGGTGTGCCCTGGGATGCATGAGGATGGCCATCTGGATCCCCTGCCACACCGTAGCTGACTTCTGGAGCCTGCGGCCGTGCAGGCGACCACCAGACCAAACCCCAACCGAGAAGGCCGTGGCGTCAGTGCAGGGACAGCCCACTCATTCCTGTGGCTCACCTGCCGCCCAGGTTGCGGTCAAGGTGGGGGCGGGGGCAGGGGTGGGGGGGGGTTGGCCTCGGAGGAACAGCCATGTCCGGGGTGCTGACCCGGCACCGCCCCATGCGCCCCTAGCCTGCGGCCCCGCCCACCCGCCGGCTCACCGGGCCTTCCGTCCGTGAGTCGCTGTGGAGGACGGTGGGTAACGTGCTTCAAGAAACGCCCAAAATGCCACAGGACCAGAGGCTGTGGGTCAGGGAGCAGACCCAGCCTGGACTCCCGGCTCTGCGGCTGGTTCCAGTGACGTAGGAGGTCCCCCGCAGGTTCAAGGGCTTTCCTCGGGGCGTTGGCTCTGTCCTGGCGAGGCCGCCGGGGTCAGCGGGTGTTGCTTTACGGGAATGTGCCCGTCTGGGCCTCCCCAGCAGCCTTGCACTCGAGGCCACTCCTCCCAGAGCACATCCAGCAGGTGCCCCTGTGTTGGAACCGACACTGGTCCCGCCTCAGGCTGAGGTGGGCCTGGTGCGCTCCAGGCCCGGGGACCTCGGGTGGCACGGGGCACGCCCCTGCCGGGGCTGCTGTGTCCCCGCGCCGTCCCCAGGCCTCCGGAATGCTGAGCTGGAGCTCTGCAGACGGTCTCTTCTCACCCAGAGCTGCGAGTCCGTTTGGCCCTAAAAAAAACAAAAAACAAAATAAACTTTTCCTCACTGAGAATATCAGGGGTGTGGGCACCAGGGAAATTTTTGAAAATAAAAAGTATCAAAAAGAAAAAAAAAAAAAAAGAAAAGAAAAAGTATCATACAAATATACACAGTCCCAGCACAGAGCTCAGCATCCGCTGTACCTCCTTCTGGTCTCCTCGCGCACACGTCTGTCTCCAGGTAGACACTACGGGTAGTTTACAGGTAGGATCGTGCTCTGCGCGCTGCTTGGTGATCTGATTTACTCAACCTGATGTATTTTGAAAATGTGTTATTAAATCTTTGAAAGCATGACTTGTGCCATTCCATCCGTGAGCCGCACCCTGGTTCTGTCCCCATTCCTTCCCCGCAGCCAGGCATGGGGTCCCCATGGAGCCCGGCCCAGCGGAGGCAGGCAGCAGATGCTCGATCGTCAGCCCGGATATCGGGACCTGTCCACTCCCCCGAGGCTTGGTCACCACCCCGGGAGGGTTGGGGTGACCCCATGACAGATTCTGGGGAGGCTCTTACACTTCACACCCGCCACCCCAGGGCTCCTGGTCCCCGGCTTCCCAGCCAGTGTGCCCAGCCCGCCCACCCGGGGCAGCCACGGAACCACAGCGACGAACTGTGTTCCCTCCATGGACGTCCTGTTCTCCTTCCTGGGGCTCAGGCCAGCCCATGCCCCTCCCCATGTCATCCCTAGAGCCAGCCTGTCAAGTACCCCGCACACCTTTTCTCCCACGCCAGCCATGGCCTCATCGCTGCCAGTCCCCACACCGTGACAAGGCCCCCGAAGGCAGAGACCAAGGTTGGCCAGGGATGCTCGCGACCTGCCGGGGTCACAGGCCTGCTCCCCTCCCCTCCTGGCTCAACCCAACCTCAACCCAAAACAAGAAGCCGCTGCACCCAGTGGCTGGAGTGTAGACCCTGATCAGAGCCACTGGCAGGCAGTAGGTGAGCCAGTGGCTGCCCGGGAGTCGTTTCTGGTGACTGATGGCTTCTGGGGCTCGGCCTCCGCACACGGGTCATGCCGAAGGGTGACCAGCAGCAAAGCCTCGAACTGGCACAGACTTGGACTTGCTCTGGGTCTAGGGGAGGGGCCAGGAACCATCTGTGCCTCAGTCTCCCCAGCACCAAGCGCAGGGCCCGGCAGGACTCTACTGACCACTGGTGCAGCGACCGAGTAACAGGCGACTGGGTGCCCGTCTGACTCTGGACCAGGTGTGAGGGCAGGACGGAGGCAGGGACAGCAGGATGGAGGCACCTGCACCAGCTCAGCCTCCGCGGCCCTGCGGCCGCCTGACAAGGGTGCGCGCTCAGGGCCTCGGCCCGGGCGGGAGGCACACGGCAGCGCGGTGCTCTGCTCTGTCGCAGGAGGAGGTCCAGGCACAGCCGCAACCTTTGTAAACACCTGGACCTGGCTGACAGGCAGCAGGACAAGAACTAGGATTTATTTTAGCAGAAGCGATGTCCAGGAGCCACACGGGTGGGCCCAGGAGCAGCCGCGGCAGCAGAGGCCTGGAAGACGCGGCGCCTCTGCCCTCCCGGCCCACGGCCACCCCGGGGAGAGAGCCAGAGGAAGCCCGGGCCACCTCTGCACAAGAGCTACTCCAAGCAGACTCCAGGAGCCGGGACACAAAGCCCTGCTTGCCCAGAGGGGACTGATGCCCTGAGACGGTGTGACCGCTCCGGGACGCAGGGCAGTGCAGACACGGGGGGTGCAGACTCATACGTACTCCCCGCAGTCGGCGATGATCACCTTCTGCTGCGGCTTCCCGTCCTTGCTGCCTTGTGGGGGCAGAAACCGGGGAGGGTGGAGGGTGACGGGTGGCTTGGGGCCCCTCCCCACGTGCCCCCCACTCTCCCCTGAGTGGAGCAGCGCTCCCCCAGCTCCCCCATGGGGCCATGCACCTGGAGCTGGGCAGCCCCCCACCTCGATCTGCCGCAGGACATCCAGGCCTTCCGTGACCTCCCCGAACACCACGTGCTTGCCATCTAGCCAATCCGTCTTGTCACACGTCAGGAAGAACTGGGGCCGTAGCTGGCCATGGAGAGCAGGCCTGGGGGCGAGAGGGGCGGCTCAGCCCATACCCCGGGGCCCGGCCCTCAGAGGGACATCTGTGCCCACGTGTGTGGACAGCCCTTCAGGCAGCTCAGGCCCAGGAGGATACCGTGTGGACGCCTCATCTTCCGCTCAGGTGAAGTCAATGAAGTGGTGAGCAGAGTTGTTTAAACTACTTTAGATTGGTTTAGCCTTTCATTCATTCATTCAATACTGTCTACTTCATAGCCAGGCTCCTCCTGGTAAGCCCTGGGGACACTGGCCCCAGCCCTGGTGTAGTCACACTCTAGTCACTCAAAAGATAAATGTGGATTCATCTCAGGGACACAAGGCTGGTTTAACATCCAAAAAGCAATATGACGTAGCACATTAACAGGATCAAGTACAAAAAAACACAGAATCATCTCGATAGAATGGAAAAGGCATCTTACAAAACTAGGAAGAGAACCTGCTCAGTTTGATAAAGAGCCCCTACAAAAGTCCCCACATGGTGAAGACTAGGGATTTTTGCCCGAAGCTCAGGAATAAGACCAAGACATCTGCCCTCACTGCTTCTATTTGACATTGTACTAGAGGTTCTAGTCAGGGCAAATTGCAAAAAAAAAAAAAAAAAAAAAAGTGAAGTTCGCTGATGACATGATCTCGTTATACACAAAATCCTAAGGAACCTATTGGAAAACTATAGGACTAATAAACTCAGCAAAGTTGCAGAATATAAGATCAATACACAAAAATCAACTTCTCTCTAGACTGGAGCAATGAACAATCTGAAAATGAAATAAAATGAAATCAAGAGGGGAGGCTCAGTCAGCTGGGCATCTGCCTTCGGCTTGGGTCATGATCTCAGAGTCCTGGGATCAAGCCCTGCATCTGGCTCCCTGCTTAGTGAGCATCAGCTTCTCCTCTTGTTCCCTCTCCTCATGCTTGTTTCCTCAGTCTCTGTCAAAGAAATAAATAAAATCTTAAAAAAAAATCAAGAAAACAATTTCATTGACAATAACATCGAAAGAATAAAATACTTAGGAATAAATTTAAAAAGTAGAAGCTTATACTTTGATAAATATAAAATATTACTGAAAGAAAGTAAAGACCTAAACAAATGGAAAGAAAGCCATGTTCATGGGTTGGAAAACTTAATTCTGTTAAGATCACGACACTTCCCAAACTCATCTACAGATTCAGCGCAATCTCCATCAAAATCCTAGCTGGCTTTTTTTTTTGCAGAAGTTGAAAACGTATTCCCAAAATTCATATGGAAATGCTAGAGACCTAGAGCAGCCAAAACAATCTGGAAAAAAAAAAAGAACAAAACTGGAAGATCCACACTTGTCAAATTCAAAATGTACCATGGAGCTGTCATAGGACAGATTTACAGATCAGTGAGGCAGAGCAGAAAGGCCAGAAATAAGCCCTTACATCTATGGTCAATTGATTTTCAACAGAGATGCCAAGACAAGGAAAAGAACAGCCTTTTCAACAAATGCCTGGGACAATTGGACATCCACAAAGGAAGGAAATTAAACCTCTTTTCTCATACTATACACAAAAATTAACTCAAAATGGGTCAGAGCCCTATTTAAGAGTGAAGCCATAAAACTTAAAATACAAGAATAAATCTTCATGACCTTAGTTTAGGCAGAGCCTTCTTAGTTATGACATCAAAAACACACTGATAGAAGAAAAAATATATTGGACTTCAACAGAATTAAAACTTTTCTGCTTCAAAGTAAACCATAAAGAAAGTGAAAAGACAACCCACAGAATGGCCAGAAACACTCGCAAATCATGTATCTGATAAGAGATCTATACCTAGAATATTGAAAGAACTCTTGCAATTCAATAATAAAAAGACAACTCCATTAAAAAATGGGCAAAGGGGGGATCCCTGGGTGGCTCAGCAGTATGGCACCTGCCTTTGGCCCAGGGCATGACTCTGGAGTCCCGGGATTGAGTCCCATATCAGGCTGCCTGCATGGAGCCTGCTTCTCCCTCTGCCTGTGTCTCTGCCTCTCTCTGTGTGTCTCTCTCATGAATGAATAAATAAAATTTTTAAGAAATAAAATACGGGATCCCTGGGTGGCGCAGCGGTTTGGCGCCTGCCTTTGGCCCAGGGCGCGATCCTGGACTCCCGGATCGAATCCCACATCAGGCTCCCGGTGCATGGAGCCTGCCTTCTCCCTCTGCCTGTGTCTCTGCCCCCCTCTCTCTCTCTCTGTGACTATCATAAATAAATAAAAATTAAAAAAAAATTAGAAAAAAAAGATAAAATAAAGCTGTTAAAAAAAATCCTACTACAGAAGAGCACAGCCTAGTGGCACAGACATTTGCTCAGTCAGTGGAAGCACATCCCACAGTCACATGTGGGCATGTCTCTGTCTGTCTGTCTGTCTGTCTCTCACACACCCAGAGGTAACAGGACCACGTAAGATTCTGGAGGAGGTAACACCTGAGCTTAAAAAGCCCAGGTCTGGCAGGGCTGAGAGGTAGCACAGGCTGTGTGCTGGCGGTGTAAATGCCAAAGCCTGGGGCCTGCGTGCTGCCCTCGACGGGGCCACGGCCCCGCTGCACCCTCGGTGCTGGGGGTAATGGGAGCGGTGGGAGTGGTCGGGGTGGCGGGGGTGATGGGGGTGATGGCGGTGGGGATGATGGGGTGCTCGGGGCGGTGGGGCGCCTGCCGCAGTACAAACCAGCCCGGTGAACGTCAGCCTCAACTACCCCAATACTCAGTCACACCTTCTAGAATCCCGCAGAGATCAGGGAAGCCTGGGTGCCGCCCCCGAAGCGGCTACTAACCGCGAGGCCGACAGAGCAGGAGGCACTTCGTGGCCGGGGCGCGGGCACCTGCGGAATCCGGGCGCCCCGCAGATGCTGGAGGAACCTCCCAGGAAAGGCGACCTCACGACCGGGGCGACCTCAGGACCGGGGCGGGGGCGGGTGGGGGAGCCGTGGCTCCCGAGGGGGGGGGGGGGGCTCTCGGCCTTCCCCGCGGATTGGACGACGACGAGGTGGGAGCAGGGAGACGAGCGCGAGCCCCGCTGCCAGAGACGGACCGGAGTCCGGGGACAGGACGGGGCGCTGAGCAGGGGGGCGGGGGGGGGGGGGAGCAGGGCCCCGAGGGAAGCCCCAGGGGGAGCCCAGCACCGAGGCGGATTGGCCTGCGGACGCTGGACGGGCCGCCGCTGCCCCCTGGAGGCAGCTGGAGACCTCAAGGTGCGGTCTCGCCGTCGGGACTGCTGGGGGTCCCGGGGCTGCCGGGGAGGGGCGCGCCCGCTTTAGTGCGAAGGGAGCAGGGACCCAGACGCCCCGCAGCGCCCCCGTAACAAGAATCCCCCCGTTGTTAAAGGAGGCCCCTCACCCAGCCTGGAGCCCAACAGGGGGCTTGAGCTCTCTACCCTGAGATCAAGGCCTGAGCGGAAATCAGGGGTTCGTGCTTCATGGACTGACACCCCCACCCCCAACCCCGCGCCCTAAGAAACAATTATTCTTCATTCTCTCAGACTTTCCAATGCCCTGAGAAAGTTATGTAGCACAGAAAAATCTCTTCATAATGATCTCAGCTAAGAACCTAACTCCATTTTACACATAAATCCAAAGACTCCTGGGGGTCCCTGGGTGACTCAGTCGGTTAAGCACCCAAGTCTTGATTTCAGCTGGGGTCATGACCTCAGGGTCCCAGGATGGAGCCTCCTGTTGGGCTCAGCACTCAGCAGAGGGTCTGCTTAAGATTCTCTCTCCCTATGCCCCTACCCACCTCCCTCTCTAAAATAAATCTTTTTAAAAATCCAAAACTTATTTTCTGCGTTGAATTTTTCCAGAAATAGACCTACCACATAAACTGAGGGAACAGTGAAGTTTCCTTTTGTTCAGAATTCTACCGAGGGATTTTCAGTTTCAGAAAATATTACCGTGATCCTGGCAACAAAACACACCTGTAGCAGTCAGCACTGCAGTTAGGGCTAACGGTGGCTCGGGGCAGAAGAGCCGGTTAAAGTATTTCACATACTTGGCTGTGGCCAAGCATTTAAATACCAAAATACATACTATTTTATTGTAAATCACTTTCATTTTCTTTTATAATTATGACATAACACTATTCTTTATTTTTTTTTAATTTTTTTTTTTTTTTGTATTTATTTATGATAGTCACACAGAGAGAGAGAGAGGCAGAGACACAGGCAGAGGGAGAAGCAGGCTCCATGCACCGGGAGGCCGACGTGGGATTCGATCCCAGGTCTCCAGGATCGCACCCTGGGCCAAAGGCAGGCGCTAAACCGCTGCGCCACCCAGGGATCCCTATTCTTTAAAAACACTATGTGATGGGGCGCCTGGGTGGCTCAGAGGCTGAGCGGCTGCTTTGGCTTGAGTTGTGATCCCAGGGTCCCCCCACGGGGAGCCTGCTTCTCCCTCTGCCTGTGTCTCTGCCTCTCTGTGTGTGTCTCGTGAATAAATAAGTAAAATCTTTAAAAAAAAAAAAAAACAAAGAAAAGAAAAACTATGTGATGGAAAGATATGTGAGCCAGGATTTTCATTTCCACTTAAAGAATCAGGTCTAAGAGGCAGGCACTGGGCTAACAGGTTCAGAACCATGAAGGGAAGAGGGAGGGAAGAGAGGCAAAACAAGGGTTGAGCTCTGGGTCCCTGCAACACTTCAGAGGTTGGGGGAGGAAAGAGGAGACCGAGGTGCAGTAGCAGCCGAGGAGAATGGGAGTGGTGGGTAAGGCAGATGGCAGTGGACGCCTGGGGAAGCCACTTCCATCCCCTTCGAAACCAACACCCTTACTCTCTCACCTCCCAGGAGCGTGAGACGCTCACAGACCCTGGAGAAGTTCCGTGCCAGGAGATGCCCTCAGTGGAAGGGAGCTGCTCACTCCTCCTGGGCCTCAGCCAGAACTCACGCCTGGGCCCCAGGCCTCAGTATGGAACAAGCCAGGGGCCCCAAGCCTGGCACCCTGGGACCAGCTGAGGCCTGTGTGACTGCACCGTGGCTCAACTCCACTCTGCACAATCTGCTCCCCTTGCTCCCTTGCAAGAGTTGTCCCCGAGATTACCCCCTGACAAACTTTCCACAGGTGACCCTCCAGGAGTCTGCTTCCCAGAAAAATTTGACCTAAAACAGCCCAAAAGTGAAAAACAATCTAGTGGTGGTAACGTATCCATGTTTTTCAGACATATAATAAAAGCCAAATCATCACCTGAAAGAAATGAATGTTGCTTTGGCAGGCAGAAAAACTGACGCTGGGAGAGGGGTGGGGAGGAGAACATCATGTTGTAACAAACGTCACAGAAGGATTTTCTTGAAACTATGTGCAATTATGACTTTGGTAAACCCCCCCACCCCGAAAAAAAAAAAGAGGATTATGGATAAAAAACAATCATTATGAATAATCAAGAAAATAGGAAACACACAATACCTGTGAATGGTAGTCACCTCAAAGGCAAGGCAAGAGCTGGAGGTAGTGAGGAGAAAATAAATGTTAGCTTTTAATTTAGAGCTCTAAAAATAGTCACCTTCCAGTGGAGAAAGCTGGCAGCCCTCTCCTCAAGCAAGTGACCTAAATTGACCTCACGAATGCTAGAAGTATCGTCGTCGTGCGCTTCCTCACACGAGGTGTTCCTACCAGAACGTTCACGTGGGGAAGCACCAGGCAGAGACTAAGAAACCCTCTGCAGAGCAGGCCTGTTCTCTTCAAATCCTCGAGATCAAGAAAGACACCGAGACTCTGTTCCAAACAGAGGGAGGCTACAGACTCGACTGTGCCCGTGCAGCGGGAGTCCTCGCCAGGGAAGGACCACGACAGTCCCCAGAAAGGGCGATGCTAGGGAAGTGCTGAAACCTGAACTCGGCCCAAAGATCAGGAAATAGCGTGCAGATTCAGCGGGCATGCTGTGATCACGTAAGGAAGCAGTCTTGTTCTTAGCAAATATATACTTAACTATTTAGGGGTCAAGAGGCACGATGTCTTCAACTTCCTCTCAATTGGCACAGCCGGGGTGGGGGTGGGGGTGGGGGTGAGGAAGAAATATATCCGAGTGTGTAAATTAAATGGAAAAGTGTACAGAGGGCAAAAAAGTAACGTAGTGAGTGGATAAAGCATATGTAAGAGATCCTCGTACTATCCCTACAGAATATTCCACGCATCTGTGTCTGCAAAATATCAAAACAAAACTACCAAAAAAAAATACAATTTATAACTTGCAACTGCCTATCTTTCTAATGGTCCTAAGCCTTCAAGAATGCCTGTGCAGGCTCATGTGACAAGAGGCTGGGGTCCCAGATGTCTCAGAAGGGCTCAGATAAAAGGTGTTGAAGTCTCAAGATTCCAGGCAGCTTCCTCCCCAGCCGGCTTGGCCACCAGCCTCGGGCCAGAGTCCTGCTCACCTGCTGTCACGGGAAACAACGTCTAAACACAGCAGCATCTGGATGCGGCTGGCCGGCTTGTTCCCGATCTTGATGTCCATGTACACCTGAGGATTTGACCGGGCCTTTTTGGCAGCGGGCTCTCCCTGGGTGCAGAAATCATTAGTTTGGAGAGCACTCTGACTCCCCAGGTAGGAGAGCGAGCATTTTTTTTTTTTTTAAGTTTTATTTTTATTTAAGTGACCTCTATACCCAACATGGGGCTTGAACTCCCAAAGCCGAGATCGAGAGTTGTAGGCTCTACTAACGGAGCCTGCCAGGCGACCCAGGAGACCGAGTTCTCTGAACACACACCAAGGACCTAAATGCAGCAAGCGGGCTGTGGCAGGTGCTGATGGGGAAGGCTCCGGGCCGTGGAAGGGCAGGCGGAAGGCAGAGGCCAGGGCCCTGGTCCCTGGCCCGACCCCCAGTGACCGGAACCCCCAGCACCGGCTACCTGAGCCCTATTCCACAGGCTCAGGGCCTCATCACACTCGCCCTGAGACGCACCAGCACGCTGCACCCTGGCCTGCAGTGTGCAGCGCTCCACACCTGCAGACCCCAGTTCAGAAACATCTGGTGGCTTAGTCGGTTAAGCTTCTGCCTTCAGCTCAGGTCATGATCCCACATCCTGGGATAGAGCCCCGTGTCAGGCTCCCTGCTCAAAAGGCAGTCTGCTTCTCCCTCTCCCTTTGCTGTTCCTCATGCTTATATGCTCTGTCAAAGAAGTAAATAAATAAGATTAAAAAAAAAAAAAAAAAAAACCCAACAAACAACCCCAGTTCAAGCCCACCCACCTTACTCATGTCACAGGGACCCATAACCTTCTCCATCTATGCCACCCCCTACAGATCCATAGCCGGGCTGCAGTGAAAGCAGAAACGGCTGCCTTCTGACTCAGGCCAAGTGCCCAGAATACAGTGAGGGGGTCGGACCTTGCTTTGTGCTCCACGCAGACTAGGGTGACTAGCTGATACATACACATTCAGGACAAACCCATTTGTTTGCTAAAGAAAACTACTGTCTCTGACCTACCTGTGGTGTGGATTAATCGGTCAATGTGTGCACACTGAGCTTTCAGGCCAAGTGCTGGAGATGTTAAGGTCCCTGAGGAGCTGGCAATCCAGCGGCAAAGGTGGGGGAGGGGAGGAGGGAGGTCGGCCACCAATGCGAGAGGCACACGGACCCCAGTGCCAGGCACACAGCCTTCGTTCCAATCTTGGCTCCACCCTTCTGAGCCGCATGATGTTGGACAGGTTACTTGATCGCCCGGTGCTCAGTTTTGTCACCTCGAGTTGGAGACAGTTATTAGTACTTAGCTCAAAGGGTTATTGTTAGGATTCAGTATTTGTAAAGCACTTAAGAGTCAGCAACATGTAAACATTTTTAAATAAATAATGTCAAAATAATGCCATAAAATGCGAGGACTGAGGTTGCCACAGGAGCCCAGAGGCCACAGAAGCCCAGAAGGGACCCTTATCTCACTTCACTGGAGGAGTCAGAAAAGTTCCCTGCAGAAGGCAGCAGCTGAGCTCAGCTATAAAAGCTGAGTAGGAGTTAGCGAGAGAAAGTCAGTTGGAAAGGGAATTTAGGCAAAGGGACTGCATGTGTGAAATCACAGAGATTTATACCTACAAACTTTATTCTAGAATGCAAACTAGGGATACAGTGTGGAGAGAGGAGTGGGGTCCAAACATGGAAAGCCCCTCTGTCCCCCACTACAGATGAGGCACCCCTAGGCTGCTTGAGGAGAGCCACGTGGTCAACTCTGTACCTTAGAAAGCTCCCTCCGGCTGCTTGGGATAGGAGGAAGTAGGTCCAGGGCAGGGAGACCAGCTATTTGTAGGAGAGACGACAGAGGCTACGCCAAGCTACTGTGGCGGAAGCAATCAGGAGAGCAGAGATTCAGGCAAATGTAAAGGAGAACACTGCAGGATATGGCAATGCAGTAGGTGTGGGTTGTGATGAGGACCGGAGAGGTCATGAAAGTCCCTGGGTTGGGTGACTGCGGAAGATGGCAAAGTTCACTAAGATCGGGTCCTCAGGATGACCAGAGCGGAAGGAGAGAGGAAATCCACTTGGGATGTGCTATGTCGATTTATGGTGCCTGGAAGACATGCAGGCAGGAACACATGAAATTCAGGAGAGAGGTCAAGGCTGGCCCTAGAGATCCGGAAGTCAGCACAAGGCTGAGTGGCTGTGATAAGCTCAGACACTGGCCAAGTGGCCAAAACTGCAAGGACAGCGTGCAGAGACAAGCAAAGGGCTAAGGGAGGAACTCAGAGAAACACTGTTGTTCTAAAGGTGGACAGACGAGCAGCTTGGCTAACCCCAGAAGCAACATCACTGTGGGGTATGGAGAAGCAGGAGAAAGTGCTGGCACCTGGGTCCATCTGAGGGGCTGGGGCTCCCCGGAATCAGGCCAGGAACAGGAAGAGTGTGAGCCTGATACCAAAGTCTTCACAGTGAGAGTGCAGGAAAGGTCAGGAGGATGTGGGATGCCGGTGAGGGGGCGTCCTCACTGTTCCTTCTCATCTCAGACCCCTGCCTAGTTTAAGCAATCTCAAGTTGGGACCCAAGCATGCTGGAGGATACTTCTCATTTCAAGCCTCACACGGAGAGAGAAGCAGGCTTCTCCGTTCACCTCACCCATTGCCACCCACATCTAAGTGCCCTGCGGGGAAAGTACCCGCCCCTCCTGGGGAAGTGCAGGCCTTGGATCTCACCCACTGGGTTTCCACTTTGGGAGGCTCCATTCCTTCCTCCTCTTTATTCTTTTCAAAGAGTCTTCCCAGAAATCTTCACCAGTCATCATCTGACCACACTGAAAGGCAGAGAATTGAACAAATGCTAAGAAATTCAAGCTACCGGCCACCTGCCCCCTGACTGTACTTAGTTCTTTGCGGCTGTCAGTCACGTGGACGCCCCATTGTCTCTGAGGACAAGGGACGCTGCCACCGGGAAACGTTAGGCCTCAGGTCCAGCTCTTGGCAGACACAGATGGCAAAAACAGAGGAGGACCAAGCCGAGCCAAAAGGGAAGTCCCAGCCACTGTCGGAGCTGGACAGGCCCAGTCTGCGTCTACGGCCCAGAGCAAGACTTTATGGGGACAGTGGCTCTAGCTTTGCGGAGGATCTCAAACTCTCTTTCCACGGAGGTGCTGCACTCTCTTCCCTACTCTACAGCTCTCTAACTGTGAACACCACTGCAGCAGAAGTGAGACAGGGATAAAAAAGCAAGAGGCCAAAGTTGAGGATGTGATGAGGCATCTGCGGTGCCCCCACTCACCTGGTCTGGATGAGCCTCCCTCAGTTCTCACTGGGTTGGCTAAACGGACAAGAACTGTCCGCCCAGAGTTCAGAGCCATCCTGCAATACAACTTAGCTGCTTAAACCTCATTTAGGTTAAAAAAAAAAAAGATTTTTACTTCTAAGAAGTCTGAGCCCTGCTCATGATTAAGTCTGTGCCAGGAGCCCACACCCCCCAATAGCCAGCTAAGCACAAAGCTAATCATAAAATGTCCCTGAGCCACCTCACACTTCTTTCAACACCAACAGGAAATTCTGTGCTGGCATGATCTTCGGATCTGAGCTCAGAACTCTGAAATAATAAGTATAAATGCAGTGACCGTGTATTGAGTCCACTTTAAAAAATCAAGACCAACACTAAATGAGAGAGAGAGAGAGTATTGCTGGCTGGTGGGACCATGTTTGCTGAAAAAGTAATAAAGGACTATTATCCAAGAATAACTGATCTAGCGAAAGGGAAGTAGATTTTTTTAAAAAGGTTTCTTTGGGACCTTTTCATGAAAACTAAAAAAATATGAAAGATGATTTCTTAATTTAGTAAGTTATAGGTTATAATTATAGCTATGCTCTTGTTCTTAGAAACAGATGGCTAAAATACTAATTTTACTGCTAGCAATTAAGAAAAAAAATTGAACCATAGCACGAAATATCCTTATTTCACATTTAGTCATAAAGATTGATCATAAGGAAAAAAAAAGATTGATCATGAAGATTTAAAAAGAAAAGTGGGGGGGGAGAGAGTGGAAACAAATTTAAGAGTTCTGTTGCAGGCAAAATGATGGCCCCCTCAAAGATGTTCATATCCCATTCCCCAGAACCTATGAATATGAAGAATTACACAGCAAGAAGGAAGGAAAGTTGCAGATGGAATTAAGGTCACTGGTCTGCTGACCTTAAAATAAAGATGTCGTACTGGATTATTCAGATGTGCCCAGTGTAATCACAAGGGTCCTCTAAATGTGCAGAGAGTAGGAGAGTCGGGTTCAGAGTGATACCGTGTGAGAAAGACTCACCTGGCCATGGCTGGCTTGAAGATAGAAGGGATCGGAAGCCGAGGAATGAGGTCAATCTCTACGAGTTGGAAAACACAAAGAAACAGACTCTCCCTTAGAGCCTCCACGAGGAATGGAGCCTTGCTCACACAGCGAGAACCCACTTTGGACTTCTGACCTCTAGAGCTGCAAGATAACGCGTTTGTGGTGTTTTTAAAGCCACTGACTTGGGGGCACCTGGGTGGGTCAGTGGTTGAGCATCTGCCTTCAGCCCAGGGCGTGACCCGAGGGTCCCAGGATCAAGTCCCACATCAGGCTCCCTGCATGGAGCCTGCTTCTCTGCCTCTCTCTCTCTGCGTCTCTCATGGATAAATAAAATCTTTAAAAATAATAAGAAATAAAGCCACTGACTTGGTGGTCATTTGTTATAGCAGCAGTAGGAATTTAAATCGTTTTCTTTTGAAGCCTATCATAATCCTTGCAGGTTTTCTCTGGTTTAACTTCACACGAGTGCCAGTTTGCAATGGCTCAAAAGTCTGCACTTTGTTGACAAGAGCCGACCACAGCAGTTTTCCATGATTGCTTTCACACGCGTCGTGAAACCCTGCCTCTTATGCCAGATTCAGTTTTACCTTGCAATTCATTTACACTCTATTTGTGGTACGCTGCCCTAGACTAGAGGGTGGCAAACTTTCCATCAAGGGCTAGACAGTAAATATTTTTTTGTGGGTCATACACAGTCTCTGCTGCATATTCTCCACCCCCCCCCCGCCCACAACCCATTAAACATATAAAAAATGATTCAGCTCACAGACCATACAAAAGTAGGCCGCAGGCTGGATGTGGCCTGTAGTCCGGAGCTGGCTGACCCCTAATGTAGACACACAAATGTCGGAGACACTGGCTGACAAAGATGATTGGCATTTATGCAAACATTCACTGGGAAGACGTTCGGGGTAAGAACTCGTTTTATAAGTAGCCAGTTCACCATGAATACTTTTCAAATAATGACAACTTTTGCTTCCTGGATAACTCTGCAAGTCTAGAAACTGGAAACACAATATGCACCTGAGGGTCCCACGTGCTATAAAGCAGCATCAAACAGCTTTAGTAAAAAAAAAAAAAAAAAAAAAAAAAAAAAAAAAAAAAGGCAGTCTCAGCCAGACCACGTTGTCGATTGCTGCTGCAGCTTCCTGCTAAGAAAATATGGGAGTTCATGCTTGCAGTCCCACTCTTCCTGTGGTGGCACTCAAATGAAAGCTCAGTAGCACAAGCACAGGAAAAAAAGACATTTTGCCTTCCTACCCACCTCGACTATACACATCTAACAAAGGGCACGTAGTAACTGCTGGTGAGAGCTGGTGATGCAAGGATATGTGCTCAGGTTATGGGAACAGAATACACACAGGAAATAGGAACTAGCAACGCCAGGCCCCGGAAGGCTTGGGGCTCTCAGGATCTGTCTTCCATGTTCTGACTTCATGAGGGGAACCATGAGCTGGGCCTGGTGGGCCTTCCTTCAACCAGAACTTCCTGTCCCTTGGCAACTGTCACCATCAAACCGGGGTTTTGGGGATTGAAGTGTCCCCCAAAATTTCATGCCTACCCAAATTTAAGAACGTGACCCTATTTAGAAATAGGGTCTTTGCAGACATAATTAGTCAAGATGAGGTCATACTGGATTACACTGGGCCCTAAGTCCCATGACTGGAATGGGGTTTTTAAAGATTTTATTTATTTTTATTTAATTTTTAAAGATATTTATTTATTTTTTATGTTTGTTTGTTTATTTATTTATTTATTATTTATTTATAGACATAGAGAGAGGCGTCGTCAGAGACATAGGCAGAGGAAGAAGCAGGCTCCATGCTGGCAGCCTGACGCAGGACTCGATACCGGGACTCCAGGATCGCGCCCCGGGCCAAAGGCAGATGCTAAACTGCTGGGCCACCCAGGGATCCCCAGATTTTATTTATTTATTCATGAGAGACACACAGAGACAGAGGCAGAGACACAGGCAGGGGAGAAGCAGGCTCCATGCAAGGAGCCTGAAGCGGGACTTGATCCCGGGTCTCCAGGATCACGACCTGGGCTGAAGGCAGGTGCCAAACTGCTTAGCCACCCAGGGATCCCCACCATGACTGGAATCCTTAAAAGTAGAGGAGACACATGCAGGGAACAAGGCCATATGAAGACAGGACAAAGAGGGGGCTGATGCAGTTACAGGCCAGAGAATGCCAAGGATTGCCAGGAGCCAGGAAGAGCTGGGAGGAAAGGATTCTTCCCTAGGGCCTTCAGAGGGAGCGTGGACCTGCCATGTTCTTGATTTAGGACTTCTAGCCTCCAGAGCTAGAAGAGCTACGGGAATGAATTTCTGTTGTGCTAAGCCACCAAGTTTGTGGTGATTTGTTAGGGCAGCCCCAGGAATCCACTGCACCTATCCAAATGGAGAATAGCACCTTTGGTACCCAACGACAATAGTGACACTTGTCAAGGGTGGCTCAGTCAGTTAAGCATCTGCCTTCAGCTCATGATCCTGGGGTCCTTGGAATGAGCACCCAAGTCAGGCTCCCTGCCTCTCCTCCCTGGTTATGCACTCTCTCACTATCTCTGTTTGCTATCTTGGTCTCAAATAAAATCTTAAAAAAAAAAAAAAAAGGCAACACTAGTCAAATACTAAACAAGGAAAATTTCTTACATCTGCCAACTCAAATACAACAAAAGCAAATCATCGGTGCTTTTCTACAATAGAAGTAGGTCACCAGTGTGTGAGCAATAGTTAGAGACCATATCCAGATGCCCTTTAAAGAATGAAAATCTAATTTTTAGAGGCTTCCACTTTGTCACTTTGTTTTAAATAAACATAACTAAACAATGAAGTGAATTTTTAAACTTTGTAGTATCCAAGTCTACCACCACAGAATCTAAGCCTTAAGTTACTTTCCGAGCATGTGAATAACTTTTGTTTATAAGACGAAGAGTAGACAACGTTGTTTATCAATTATTCACTCCAACTGAGTACCAGATGAGTACAGAGCACTGACCCCACTGAGTTAGGTGACTCGTAGGGAAGGCAGCCTGGTGCTTGTCCTCAGGAAAACACGTTAGCTGGCAGGGAGCGAGAAAAACAGGAGGTAATAATTTTTAGAATTCAGGGATAGTAGAGGCCCCCAAAGCCAGTCTTCCTGTTTTATTTAAGAAACGAAGCACTGGGGCAGCCCGGGTGGCTCAGCGGTGTAGCGCCGCCTTCAGCCCAGGGTGTGATTCTGGGGACCCAGGATCAAGCCCCATGTCAGGCTCCCTGCATGGAGCCCGCTTCTCCCTCTGCCTGTATCTCTGCCTCTCTCTCTCTCTCTGTGTCTCTCATGAAAAAATAAATAAAATCGGAAATAGACTAATAAAAAACCTCAAATAAATAAAATCTTTAAAAAAAAAAAAAAACGAAAGAAACGAAGCATTAGGGCAGCCCGGGGGAGCTCGGTGGTTTAGATTTAGCGCTGCCTTCGGCCCAGGGCGTGATCCCTGGATCCTGGGATCGAGTTCCGAGTCAGCCTCCCTGCATGGAGCCTGCTTCTCCATCTGCCCGTGTCTCTGCCCCCACCCCCATCTCTCTTTCTGTGTCTCTCATGAATAAATAAAATCATCTTTTAAAAAAAAGTCTGTTCAAAAAAAAAGAAACGAAGGATCAGAGAGGTTAAGTATCACCCCTGAGTCAGTGGCACAGCTGGGTTTAAAACTCCTATCTTGGAGAATAACAACCAAGGATCAAATAGAGACGCGCCCTGTAACTGTGAAACCAATTTCAGGGAAACTCCTCTCCCCACCCGCATCAGCAGAGGCCAAGGCTCCCACTGTTGCAGCTGAGCTGCCGGGCTGCCCTCTGCTATTTAAAAGCACAGCTGCCAATTGGGAGGTCTGGTCAGCAGGTGTGGTGGGGGTACGGCTATCCAGCAGGTGGTGTGAAACAACACGCAGACCTTTCAAGGTTTTTCTAAACTATCTTCCTGCTGAATCTTGCTACAAAGTTTTTATGTTAAATGATCAGAAATCAAATGCCCCAAATGGTTCCAATGTGGAGAAAGCCTTTCCTCAAATCCAACAAACCTTCAATCTCAATGTCAGCCCATAGTCACAGCACCATCCTGAACCTGTTGTCCTCAGAACGTTCCTCTTCCATCACCAAGATCATAGCCCTGTTGACCTAGAGAGACATCCTGCTGAACTTCATTACACACCAACCATACCCAGAATGCATAGGACTTAAAATTCTTGAGTTCTTTTCTTGATGTTAGGAATCTGAAAAAGAGACATTGAAAGGTCTCACCTGTTTCGCCGGAGGGAATTAAGTGTCTGCGATGCGGGCAGCCTGGGTGGCTCAGCAGTTTAGCGCCGCCTTCCGCCCGGAGCTGATCCTGGAGACCCGGAATCGAGTCCCACGTCGGGCTCCCTGTGTGGAGCCTGCTTCTCCGCCTCCCTCTCTCTCTCTGTGTCTCTCATGAATAAATAAAAGAAATCTTAAGAAAAAAAAAAAAAAAGTGCGATGTCCCCGGAAAGGAATAAAAGCAGCACGAGGCGGGATGCCTGGGGGGCTTCGCGGTGGAGCATCTCACCGCGTCTGCCTTCGTTCTTCCGCCCAGGGTGTGATCCTGCAATCGAGTCCCACGTCGGGCTCCCTGCATGGAGCCTGCTTCTCCCTCTGTGTCTCTGCCTCTCCCTCTGGGTCTCTCATTTACAAATAAATAAAAATCTTAAAAAAAAAAAAAAAAAGGCAGCATGAGGAACTTTGTCCTCCACCTCCTCTCCCAGCTCACCTGCAAACACCAAGTGCCCTCTGAACCAATGCCCTCCACGCCTTTGGTACAAGCTGCTGCAACACCCAGCAAAACAGCAACAGGGAAGGGCAGAAGGAATCCCTCATGCTGTGGGTGTGCAAAACGCCTCGTGCGGGCCGCCCCGCCCCATCCCCCCGTCAGGCCTCCGTCCAGCGTCCGGTTGCTGGGATACCTTGCCTGCTTCCACGCCTCTATACAGTCACTGGAATGAATCCAAGAGCGCAAATCGGATCACATCACTCTCCTGCTCCATATTCTCCCGAAGCCCGTTAATGCCCCCCGACAGAATCCAAATTCCTCCGCGCGGCAGGCGAGGCCCCCGCGCTCCCTCGACGCAAACGCTTCGCTCCCGGACGTCAGGCTGCTTCAGCCCTCGGCGGGCTTGCTGCTCTCCTCGCAGGCAACAGCCTCACTCCTGATGTTGCAAACCCAGCTCGGGGCTCCGTGCCTCGGGGAGGTTTACCCTGCCCTCCCCTCCCGCCCGCCGTCCCCCCCACTCAGCGCTCGTTCCCGAAACCCTGCGCCAGACCCCCATCGACCCGGTCCATCACACGCAGGCACCGCGGCGCTCACCAGCCCCTGCAGGAAAGATGCTTCCAGAACTCCCCCGCGAGCCTGTGAACTCCTTCCTCTAAGGCGCCGGGGCCGCGGGAGTTTGCAGTGCGGCCCCAAGTCACAAGAACAGCTCTCACCAACCCTCCGAGACCGGGGTCCGGGGGGAAGGGGTTCTGGGCAGCGCCAGGCCCAGCAAGGCCCTCAGGTGGCGGGTGCCGTTCACAGGCTGGGAGAGCAGAGCCACCAGAGACGCCCCCCGCCTCGCCTCAACGGAGCCCCCACCTGCCTCCACAGCGCACGGTACGGCCTCGGCGGCAGCCATCTTGCCCCCAGGCGCTTCCGCCGGAAGCTGTAGCGCAGGCCCCGCCCCCTCGCCGCTGCGCCCCGCGCGGTGCACCTGTAGCGGAGGGGCAGGTGGATCCGGGGCTGGGGACACAGGCACATAGGTAGCTGCATTAACCGCCAAAGGCGGGGGACGCGGGAATCCACTCCGAGACTGGAGCTTTGTTTTATTTCCATTTATTTTAATATCAGTGTGATTAATATAATTAACGTTAGGTGTACTTGTTTCAGGTGTACAATATCGCGGGATTCGGGATTCCACACGCTGCTCTGGGCTCACGATAAATGTAATCCCCATGCCCCCCACCCACCTCCCCTCTAGTAACCGCAGGTTTGTTCTCTGTACTGGGAGTCTGTTTTGGTTTGCTTTTTTCTTTGTTCCTGTTCTTAAATCCCACGTGAGTGAAATATTGTGGGTCTTTCCCTGGCTTATTTCGCTTAGCATTACACTCTTTACCTCTATCCACCTATGTTGTTGCAAACGGCAAGATTTCATTTTTATGGCTGAAGGATACTCGTGTGTGTGTACACTTCTTTATGCATTCGCTCATCTGAGAGCACTTGGGTTGCTCCCATAGTTTGGCTATTGTAAATAATGCTGCAATAAACATAGGGACGGCACGTATCCCTTTGAATTACTATTTCCGTGTTCTTTAGGTAAATACCCAATAGTGTGAATACTGGATTATAGGGTAGTTCTATTTGTATTTTCTGAGGGAACTTAATACTGTTTTTCATAGTGGCTGCACCAGTTTGCATTACCACTCACAGCACACAAGGGTCCCTAGTTTTCCAGATCCTTGACCATGTGTGTTGATTTTAGCCATTTTGGCAGGTGTGAAGTGCTATCTTATTGTTTTGATTTGCATTTCCCTGATGAGTGATGGGTGAGCATTTTCTCACGTCTGTTGGCCATTCCTTGGAGAAATCTGTTCACATCTGCTGCCCATGTTTTAGATTATGTGGGTTTTTTTTTTTTTTTAAGATGTAATTATTTGTGAGACACAGAGACATAGAGAGAGGGAGAAGCAGGCACCTGATGTAGGACCTGATCCCAGGAACCCGGGATCATGACCCGAGCTGCAGGAAGAGGCTCAACCACTGAACCCCCGAGGTGCCCCTGGTTTGTTTTTTGAGTAGGCTCTCTGTCCAAATATGGGGCACAAACTCACGAGTCTGAGACCAAGATTTGCATGCTATACCGACGGAGCTAGCCAGATGTGCTGAGTTATGACAGTTCTTTATACATGTTGGATACTAACCCTTTATTGGATGTGACTTACAATTATCTTCTCCCATTCAGCAGGTTGTCCTAGTTTTGTTTCCTTTGCTGTGCAAATCAGACCTTTATTTAAGGGGAGACCAAACATTTTTTAAAAATGGAGAGCCTGCGAAGGAGGAAAGATTTATTCCATATTCCCAGGAAAATAACCCCCTGGGTAAGGCCCCAAGGAAGGACAGCCTGCCAAGTTTCAAGGGAGAAAAAAAGTCTGTTGTTCCTGGAGGATGGGGAAAGCAAGACTGGTTAAAACCTTGGCCAGGTGAGGGTCCTTCTGAAGACTAAAGGAAAACCACACTTAGGACTCCAGCATTGTTTGCCGTTGCCACTCCCACCTAGCCCCCAAGCCTTTGCCCACTGCCAGAAGAAACCTTAGTTACACAATCAACTGACTGCAGAAGAGGAGACCCACAAATCCAGCTAACACATCCAAGGAGGGAGGGCCTGGGTTCCGCCTATCTCACTGTACATCCTTCAGACATGTGCCAACCCCACCCTGCACTCAATTCTCCTGTGCCAGGTGCCAGGTCTGCAATGATCAGACTCCTATCTCCTATAAGTTAAATGGGGGTCCATCCTAAAGGTCCTCCCACGACAGAATGCAATGGGACAGCTCCACATACCTTGCTGATCCAGAATAGTGTATTTATAACCATCAGGAAAGGATAAGCTTTACAGAACTTCACTGGAGTCTAAATACATCCTAAAATTACTTCCAGTGAAACTGAACTTATTAACAATAGAACTGGTCTGGTTGAAACAGGACAGGCAGTTTTATGGAGATTTTTTTCTTTATTGAGAAACTTAAGACTTGGGTACATCAAATAAAACCAATTTCTGGGGGAAAAAATCAAAACCCACAATAGAAAAAAAAAGTTAACACTGTCTGGGCCAAAGCAGAACCCAGAGAATATATTCTTTAAATTGAAAAATTCTAGGTGCTTCATAATTGACCTTTTGATACAAAATGACCTATTAAATTTCCAATTTGTGGTTCCTGGTGTTGAGGTCCATAGGACACGCTAGAAATCTTCAAACCTTGAGCTGAATTCCAGGAGGGGTTATTTGGCTTTTGAATCCTGAAAAGAAAAGCACCAGCATAAATAAATAATAGAAAAACTTTAGAGATGCACTGAAATCTCTGGCTTTTAAAAGGAAGTACTGCAGAGAGCAGTGCGTATGGACATTTGGCAGGATCCCAAGCCTCTACCCACTAGATACCAGTGACCGATCTCCAGTTGACAACCAAAATTAGGTCTCTGTTGGCAAATGTCCTGTGAGGGGCACCCCTGTCTGAGAAGCACCCACTCTGAGGCTAGCTAGGTCCCATAAAGCCCCGGGCCCTTCCTGGCCACCCTGTACTCAAAGCTACCATTCTCTTTGTTTAAATTCCAAATGAAGGGTCTGGGCCCTTACCACGTGTCCTTTTCCCTGGCTTCTGCCTCTGGTTCATCTGGTTCTCTCCTCCCTCCATCAGAAGGCACCCACCAGTCCTTCTCAGAGGTCCCAGATAGGCTTCACTCACCCCCACCCCTGCAGACGGGGGGCCATAGGCCCCAGGGTCAGAAGTCGACTAGAACACATCCTGTAACTGTTGTCAGGTGTGTCTGCCTGTCCCACTCCGACACCAGGGCTTCTGTGCCTTGTGTTCCCAGAGCCAAGCCATGGCTGCACATACAGCTGACCTCACCAACCTCAAGCCAAACCAAGAAGTACATAGAAATGACGCTGTGGGATCTGATTACGACACCACCTTGTGTATCTGTCATTACTCTAAACCAAAAAGGTCTTTCTTGAGAAAGATCTAACCAGGTGCTCCTTCTGGAGAAAACCCAGGTGACAGCCTGCCCAAAAGTTATCAGGTTATGATGGCAAAAAACATGGCTCTCTATATGCGCTGCCCCTCATCTTTTAGAAAGATAGTCACAAGTCAAAGCCACTGCAGAAAACAAAAACAGCCAAACATACGGTTTTTCCTTGTCTAAGAGGTAGCAGCAGCAACAGCGCCCACCTTCTGGGCAGCTTCTTTCTTGGCATGATGAGCCTGTAGAACCGCCACAGCTTCATCCACCTGTGAGGAATCTCCAGGTGGTTAGTGACATTGGACAAGAGGTCCTCGGCCCCTCCCAGGTGCCCGGGCCCAGCAGTGGTGTCTCCTGGTGCAGCCCGCTTGCTTTTTCTAATTTCCACCCTACAGTAGCCCTCACATCACAGGTGAGGAGACGGTCAGGAGATGGCCGATCCTCTCTCCGCCACACCCAGTGCTGAGGCCACCCCTTGTCGTCCCAGGTGGAGCAAGCAAAAGCTGCAGCATCTCAGGGCCAGCTCACCTTGGAGCGGAGAGACTCGGGGGACTCCAGCATGTGCAGCAGCTCAGAGTTGTCAATCTCCAGCAGCATGCCTGTGATTTTTCCAGCCAGGTTTGAATGCATGGTTTGGATGAGTGGGAACAAACGTTCTCCTAGGGGAAGATGTTTAATTGAAAACTGGTTGAATCCCAGTGCGGAATGGGTGCTGGTGTTCAGCTCAACACCAGGCTCTGGCCTCCTCTTCTGCAAATACGTGGTCACTCACCCAGCATCTGCTTCTGCTCCTGGGGGGGTGCTGCAGCCAGCATGGAGGCGGTCAGGGGCTCCTGCCCCTGTACATGGACGGCAGGCTGGGGGGCCTAGGAACCAGGAGAGGCAGCAGGTTAGCAACAAGGAAAGGATACTTGATGGTCCTCCGTCCGGGCAATGTGAAAGCCTACTAATGTGACAGAGATGAAGGTGGCTGTCCTTGCTGCCAAGGAACTAACTGTAAGCTTGGGGGATGAGGGTGCTACATGGGCAAGAGTGGTACAGGCATGAACACAAAACCAAATACAATAAAAACAGCATGCTATTAGGAGAGAAAGGAAAATGAGTAAGAAAATAAACCTACAAGGCTCAGCAATCATCAAATTTGTACCCAGTGTTTTTATTCTATCAAATGCTTGAGGACTGTCAACATGCATGGCCAAGGCCAGTCGCAGCCCTAAAATTACAAGTAAGGCTCTGAAAGTACAAATGACTTCACAAGAGCAATGTTCTGAGGCATCTCTTACTTAGAGTGTGAAGCAGGAGCAAGCAAGCTCAGAGGCCACAAGTCAGTGTGGCTCCTTTAAGCAAATTACTGCTGGGCTCTGGGGCCAGTCCCCCGACCCCGACCCACGATCTCTGAAGCTGAACTTCTCACATGTCACATGAAGCTGTTTCCTGCCTTCATGTCCCAATCTTGCCGAGCAGCTAAGGATCAACTTGGCAGTGGACGTAAGAAGCTCAACAAGCTAAGCAAGCACACACAGGTTGTTTTAAAAAAAAAAAAAAAAAGAGGGCAGAAACACCAGCTGTTTATGCCGGGGCATTCCTGAGTGGACTATTACAAGAGAAGAATACTTTCCAGCCCTTTCTCTCCCAGTACAGAGAGCCCCTCAAAGGCAGTGTCATCCCAGAAAACACAGCACCCTGACACGGAGCAGACATTTATACCTGTTGGAGGAATCAAAGCAAGGCATCTTTTCAACCAAGAGCAAACACGGGAAATCCTTTTAGCATTCTTTTTGGCAGGCCTCACCTGCAAAGGCTGGATGGCGGGGTGAGGGCTGCGGACACTGGAGGCATATTTGTAAGGTGCGACAGCCCGAGGGGCAGCAGCGGCGACAGCAGCACGAGGTGCTAAGGTCTGCACGGCTGTGGGCACACCTTCGGAGAAGAACAAACAAAATTAAAGCTCATCAGTCTGGGCAAAGGCCCGTCAATCCCATCTTTCCCCATTCCGTGTGCATCCAATACCACCTCCAGACTGGCAGCCGTCAGTCAGCCCTTGCTGGGCGGCGCCAGCCCCACCAAAGTCCATAGCCAAGCGGTCCGGGCACTCAGACCCTACAACAGACCAGCAAATGCACATCAGTGTCGGCGCAGATGTCCAACTGGCCACGTCCCACGGAAGGAGCACTTCCAAAGCATATTCACACAACACATCGCACACAGGGCCGCTGCCGCTCCTTTCAAGGAGCAGCCAAGAGAGAGCACACAACTCTTTCCGCCTCTTGGAATACAGGACATATTCTGTGAAGAACAGTTTCCTTCCATCTCCCAACCCCGCCCAAAAGAAGAGGCTGCCTCCGTAGTCATCCAGCTAACAAGCTTCTATAATTAACCTCTTTTCACGTGAGTCCAATGAGCAAAAAATCTTAAGTCACCGACACTCCTAGAACTCCCGTTGTTTCTCTGCTCAAGTGCCAACCAGAGCACACGGCCAAGATTATGGAACCAGAACTGGAACATGAGCCCAACAAACTGACCAACCCTGGGCAGAGCCTAGCCAACCTGACTCCCTCCTCCCCAGGCCGCACTCCTCAAGGCCAGTTTGCTCACCGACTCTCTGAGCAGTAGTAGGGAGGCCACGAGAGGCCGGAGCATTACCAGTTGGAGCCAGATGGCGAAGAGCTGGACGAGGCCCAGACTGGCGTATAGCACTTGGCATTCCTTGGAAGCCTGGTGAAGACAAAAATTGTGCATCACCTATGAAGCATGGGGACTGGAGCCTCCGCTGCGCCTCAGAGGGGGTGGGGAGACCAGGACAGGCATATCCGGGGTGATCAAATCAATTTCCCCACCACCTACCTTGAGGTCTCCCACCTTGCTGCCAGCGTGGATTTGGCCTCATCTGTGCTAACTGGTTAGGGGTGTAGTATGGAGGTCTTCCCTGAGCCTGCAGGAAAGAGCATCCAGGCCCTTTTATTTGAAGGACCTTATGTCACAGGAGAGAAGTAGCTCATCTCATCTCACTGCCAGGCCTGAGGCTAATTATTTGAGCAGAAGCTCTCTCAATCCTCAAAGGCCCCAGGGAGGGAAGGCAGGTTACTGGGGATTCTTTCATTCTAACTCACTACTGCCTGCAAGTAAGTGAGAGGGAATGAATAGATCTTCATTTTCATGGGTCCTCTGACAATCTGAACTCCAAGATCCAACCCCCCCACCCCCACCCCCAACCACCACAGGCTACAGGAACAGCCGTCAGGGGGCAGGTTCCAAAGATCCCTGAGCACAAGCAGACCCACCTGTGGAACTGCTGGCACAAAGTAACCACCAGCTGCAGGCTGGAACTGATTTAAGATGGCATTGGCAGGGAGCGCTCTCATTCCAGCCACCCGCTGCATATACTGGTTGGTCAGATGAGCTTTTCTCTCTTCCTTCCTCTGCGCCAGGGCGACATACAGTGGCTTGGAGCCCACGATGCGTCCATTCATCTCAGTGACTGCTTTGGTCGCCTCTTCAGGAGATGAGAAGCAGACAAAGCCAAACCCTTTGCTTCTCCCATCCTCCAACATTACCTACAAAGGGACCGGCTACTTAAGGAAAAGATGTTCTATGTTAGGGGACAGCTATTAAGAGCCAAAAAACCTGGTTTCTGCCGCAATAGTTCCAAAGTCTAGCGCAAGGGTACTCCAGACCAAGTAAGTCACAACTTCTAAGGACAGGGCCTAGGCACTTTCTTTGTTAGATAGATCCCCAGGTGATCTCAAGTTTCTAAACACTATGATATGGCTAATGGGTAAACCCGGAACCCAAAAGCTGTTTCCTGGTACCCACCAGAGATCTGAACAGTGTTCAGCTGTTTACCTGTAGATCTCATCTGAACCAAGATCTTGGTGAACAAAACTTTTACCATCTCTTAGCAGAGTTAGGACATGCTTTTGAAATACCACACGAGGGTAGCAGGAGTTACAAAACCAATGACTGCCACCATTAATTCGATGGGAATTAACAGCAGAAAGAGGACCAGCTAGGAGAGACAGCTGGATTCTAGGCCCAGTTCAGCCAATTCCTGAGTTGTGTGATCTTTTTTCAAAAAAAAAATTTGAGTCCATGAACACATGGGAGTGGGTATGGGCACAGTTATGGGGGCGGTGGGCAGAGGGAGAGGGAGAGAATCTTAAAAGCAGGCTCTACACTCAGCTCAGAGCCCACACATAAGGCTTGATCTCAAGACCCTGAAATCATGACCTGAGCCAAAATCAAGATGCTTAATCAACAGAGCCACCTAGGCGCCCCTACGCTGTATGATCTTAATAAACACTTGCCCTCTCTGAGCCTCAAAGCCCATGGTATCCTCTAAGGCAAATTGCCACAAAGCCACAGGTTCCCACATACAGCTTGTCATTTAGATAGTTCTTTTCCTTATCTGAAAAGGTGACTTTGTGGCTTTCCCCTGGCCTATCTCCTCGGAAACATTGGTAGCAACAGGACATTGTGTGCTTGGCCCCATTTTGTGTCTAGCTTGGTGCCTCAACAGCCTCCTGACATGGAAGGATGTGTATCAACGCAACAGCTCTCTACCAATGAGGTGGGCCAAAGTATGTATGAAAACACGGCACCCTCATCTTGAACATGGGGCCTGGGAAACTTAAAGACACAGCTCTTTTGTTCTCTTCCTACAAATGCCAACCCGAACATTGTGCTGATAAGCAAGGAAAGCATCATTCCTCACACTGATGAAGGCCAGTCAAGGAGGTGATAAGAGGGAAGCGAGGGGCGAGGAACAAGGAACTCCGATAGGGTGGCCTCTGATCAACTTCCTGCTACAACTAATGCGCCTTTTGTGACATTCTCAGGTTGTGTAGGACTTAAGGTTCGGGCCAACGCATGGTCACCAAGTCTTAACCAGCCCACTCGGCCTCCATTCTCGTCCATGGCAAGACTCTGACATGTGCTATAGCTCTAGGGAACAGCAACAGTGTCTGCATCGGGCTAGGACCCCAGACTTCCACACACCATCACTTCCCAACACATCCCCCACGGACCAAGGCCATGCGGCCGATAATCCTCACGTAACCAGTGTTCTCAAGCTCAAGGACTTCAATTCCTTATCTTTAGAAGGGGATTCAGCCAAGCTCACCCTGCTGCATCAGTTGATAGGATTATCAGAGAAAACCAAGCAAATAATGCACATTGCAAAACGTGCAAGAGCCATCTTTCCACTCCCTTTCCTTGCCTTTTGTTCCCTAAGGCCAGGATGGAAGTTCTTAACCCTGGCTCCCAAGTCCTCAGAGTACCTTTGTCCACGACAAGGTGTGGCAGAGTCGTAGAGACAGGCCCCAAGACAAATGGAAAACAACCTGTCTGGATTTCCTCTGCTTGTACTGTTGCACCGTCTGTCCCCACACCAGCACAGAGCAGCAAAGAATGGGAAAGATTCAGGTGCTTAGGGGTGGGCAGGAGGGGCTGCTCAGATTCACCCCACACCTCCATGCCTGGGGGACAGCGCAGTGTTCACCTAACTGGAGCACATGCCTGGATGTGTAATGAAGGCCTGGAGGAATTTGCCAGATAAACATAGTATCTATTCTCCAAAATGAACACAATTTAGATTCTACTCCTTCAATGAAACAAATGCCAATAAACCTCTAAAAAATGGTCATTTCTACTTTTGATCCCAGATCTCAGAATAAAATACCTTTGCACTGGTGATTGATCCAAAAGGAGAAAACTCTTTCCTTAACTTCTCATCATCAATGGTGTCATCCAAGTTCTTAATGTAGAGATTCACCCCCTGAAGCAGAAGGATCACTGTTAACGCAGGTCTGTACCGCCCAGATGCCCCAAGACACAGGTTCTTAAAATGCAGTCCCCTAGACCAGCGGCAGCCCCCTCCTCGGGTACTACTTAGAAAAGCAGATTCTCAGGCCAAAACCCCAATCCACTGAATCAGAAATTGGGGGGGGGGGTGGTCTTGAAGCCATGTTTTCCCAAGCCCCAAAGGGGATTCTGGTGCAGGCTCAGGGTTGAGACTCCCGCCACAGACTGACAAGACCCATAGGCTTGGCCTTCTGCACAGCTGCTCTGGCCGACCACCGGCCCCTGCAGGCCTCTTGCCACCACTTCCACAAATGGCAATCATTTAAGAACACACTGAAGCTTCCGGAATGAGTCTCTAAATGAGTAAGTCCATTTTCTGCCCTTGTTCTAAAACTGCTGTTCTATCTGGTAGGCATTTCCTTTTAAACCTGAGGATCTTGGGAGAAAGGAGAGGAAGAGACAGATTCCTAGGCCCAAAGAGAAAGCCTGCCAGTGTTTGCTAGGAAAGCCCTGGACAGGAGGCTGGGCCAGGACCACCTCTCACCTGATACCGACTAATTCTCTCTTGTTTCAACTGTTCAAATTTCCGCTTTAACTCTGCCTGCCGCTCCACTTTCTTCTGTGCACGGCCTACAAAAATGACTTTCCCACTGATTTCTTTTCCATTCATCTCTTCCACGGCCTAAAAAGGAAACACAGGTCTTAAAACCCCCACGTACAGGCAGGGGTCTTGCTCTGGGGGCCTAATGTCCCACCAAAAATTCAGAGAGAAGGAACTCTTTCCTACAGGGCTAAAAACTAATTTCATTCCATCTCTGAAGTCAGCTGAGCAAATCCAAACTTCCTCATGAGTAAAATGGGGTTACTACTTAAATGGGTTATTGGTCCAGAGGATACAGAAAAAAATGGTAATTTTATAAATACAGGCATGGCAGACATGAGCCGAAGCTGCTAATCTGGCTGTCACTAAGTCTCTCAGGCTCTCCTGTGGGGAGTGAGTGATGGACACCACAAGCCCAGCATCACGCTTTACCTAGAAGCAGCTGCTGCTACCGTCAGTACGTCAGCACTCCTGGGGCTTGAGTCCCCTCGCTATGAAGGGGAGCAAACACCCATCCTGTTCTTTCAACCTACAGTGCTGAACAGCTGAGGGGACAGGAAGGTGCCAAGCGCTTTGGGAACGTAAAGGTGGGTTACCATGCAAAATCCCTCAGGCCAGAACTACATCACTACGAACGCGTGGGCAATGCCAGCTCCATTCTACTGTGTGCCAGCCAGGCCCTGCCCACACTCGGGGCCATTTCCTGCAAATGGTTCCCCAACCCCTGTGGTACTCTCACCTTATTGGCATCCTCGTGCTTTTCGTAACTCACAAAGCCAAAGCCTTTGGATTTCCCACTGGGATCTCTCATCACCTTCACACTTAGGGTCTTACCTATTACCAAAGGACAGAACTATTAGTAACACCATCTCTGTTACAGCTCAAGGAGAGAAGGCTTCTCTAGGAGCCCAAATGAAGCCAACTCTTGCTAAACCCAGACGGGCTCTACAAAGAGGCACGTGCCTGGCTTTCTACTTCTGACCAAACTACTGAGACGGCCCTGGGGCTAGGAATGAGGTAGGATGAAGCCAAGTGTCTATTTCTATCTAACCTGTGATCCTGTCACACATAGTAGTTTATTTCTGGACCTAGGCGCCCTCACCTCTTAAACAACTAAGATATAGGACTTCTAGGTCTGGTGCATTGAGGAAGGGGGCACATGAGGCAGAGAAGCCCAACTTACCAAACTGGCTAAAGAGCTCTTTCAGACTCTCATCATCCACCTCTTCCCCAAAGTTTTTGATATAGACATTGGTGAACTCCTTGGCTTTGGCTCCAAGCTCAGCTTCCCGCTCTTTTCGAGACTTGAATCTGCCCACAAACCTAAAAAGAAACCATGGAGAACAGTGAACACCCAGAGGAACAAATCATGATTTCCAGGGGCCCAGAGGAATATAGGTTAAAGGCTGACAGGAGAGGTTAAAACACATGAGTCCCCATCCAACCACCGAGAGCAAGCTCAGAGATGTCCCAACTCCCCAGCAGAAAGAGAGAGGCAGGACTGTCCTACAAGGACCAGCCCCAGGACTCCTGGCTCAGACCAGGGCTACTCCTACCACATCACACTGCCTTCGTGAAGAAACCTGATGACCATGTTTTTAAAACGTTCATTTCTGTGCATCTATGTAAATGCATAGAAAATGTCTGGAAGAATACAAACCAAACTGTTAACAGTGGTTAGTGCTAGGGGGTGAGACTGCTAGAGTGAATGAACTATGAGGTAGCCTTGGCTTTGGCACGTGATTCATCCAGGTATTGTTTATACTCAGTGGGAAAATGTATCCATACGCTGAAATCTTCAGATCTCTTTTCAGTGGTACCTCTGGAAGACCTGACCACTGGCCACGTACACACATTATCAGTGCAATCCATCCCCTGGTCTGTTCAAGACAACAAGGTGCCCCACAAAGAACAGACATGATTTTTGCTTGTTATAGCCAAGACTTACGGTCCCTTCTCTCCCTGCATGGCTTAGCTAGGATCCACCCCGCCCCTCATTCTGCAATAACCACACCAGAGCGACAAGGTCTATTATGAACAGTGTCTTCTGCCATCAGATGAGATTTTTTTCGTTATAACCAAATTAAGTATTACTGTAAAGCCAGCCTTCTAGAAGGCCACCGAGTTATAAGTTAGCCAAGTGGAGATCTGGGGACAATTTGGCATCAACCCCTAGCAAATAACCCTATAGACAGACCTGAGTCACGGTAAGGCCACGGTCATATGGCTAGTACACAGCTCCTGGTCAGTCCAGGGCCCTCTCCACTCTGCCGCTGGCCAAGACCCCTGATCAAAGAGGGCTCAGAGCTGCCATCCAGCAAGTCCCAGTTTGCCGGTGCTCACAAAACCCAAGGACAGATGATGCTTTTAAGGGAGAGGCGGCAGGCAGGCCATGGCTTGGGCAGGAAGCCCACCTTGGCGAGTCAAAAGGGCTGCCACGGCTCGGGCAGGGAGACTCACCAGCCCTGGAGTGGAGAGGTAGGAGCAGGCCACACTTGGGCCGAGAGAACCAGTAGCCGCCTTGTGTGTGCCAGTTAATACCGAGGTGGGGCCACGGCTGGCTCATGCGATGGCTGTTGCTCCGGACTGGGACACTCACACTTTGCGGTCATTGAGGAGCATGCCGTTCATCTTCTCGATGGCCTTGTCAGCAGCCTCTTGGGTCTCGAAGTGGACAAAGGCATAACCCTTAGAGCCGTTCTCATCACACACCACCTGTCGAAGACAAAGCAGACCACTTTAGCACCGCAGGGATCTCCAGATATTTAAGAACCACATGGTCATCTACTGTCTACTCAGAGTTTCCTGTGTCTAAGAGGCCCCGAAGCCCATCCACGGTCCAGAGAAGAGACTACTGCAGGTAAAGTTTTCCAGACACTTGAAAGCACCACCAGGCACCTAGTGATGTTCCATTTATAAGTGGCAGCCACTATTAGGCTGCTTCTATTTCCAATGTTTTATTTCATTAAAAGACATTGAGATTTAGGAACAAAGCCACCATGCTGCAGAGAGAGAGACCATTTTCCAAGCCTGCAGCAGAATTGCAGTCTAACGTGGAGTCAGACATGTAAACAACCACGCCAGTTGCACAAAATTCTCCACATAAACAGGTGCATGGAGAAGGAAGAGGATGAATTTATGCTTCTGAAATGACTAAGTACAGCTGCCTGGAGACCAGAGGCACTGCTCTGGTTCTCCCCCCAGAAAAGAGAAACCCTTTGATGCCCTCCAAAGGTAGGAAACAGGAAGGATATTTTAGGCAGAGGGAAGAATAAACAAAGACACAAAAGCACCTGCTGGTCCCGCTGGGCTGTGGTACAAGACTATGAACAGGGAACTTTTAGGCTTCAGAGCCATTTCCAGCATTTCGAAAAGGACCATATCCTATCGCCCAATTCCAAGCCTTTTCCCCCTTTGCTATTTTTTTTGTTTTTCATGAGTCCATAATGCTTACCTTACAAGACAGAATGTTTCCAAAAGCAGAAAAAGTATCATAAAGTGCCTTGTTATCTATAGATTTGTCCAGATTCTTGATGAAGACGTTTCCCACACCAGATTTTCTCAAAGAGGGATCCCTCTGAGACCACATGATACGTATTGGCTTTCCCTTAATCACATCAAAGTTCATGGTATCCAAGGCCCGCTCAGCTACAAGAGAGAAACACGTTTCAGTCAAGGATATAAAACGTCACCTCATGTAGATGATTGCCACCAGCCCAGGAACAGATGACTCTAGGACTTTTCACTCTGGTGGTAATCACTCTGATAAAAGGCAACGCTATTAAAATCAAAGGGCATCAGATCCCTCTAGCCTGTGTTGCCACAGGGGGTTAGATGTTCTGGGCAAGGGCTCCAGGAGCCCTCTGGGCCTCACCCTTGGTGGGGAAGGGGGTTGGGTGAAATCATCTGAATGGCCTTCTGGCACCAAGATCAAATCCTCACACCACACACTTCACTTAAACTGTATTAGTTATGAAGACTTCGCTGCTTACCACCCATCATGACGTAGGTGGGAGAGGGGACACTAGCTACTTCATAAAGTGAGCGAACTTACATCCAGGATGGCTAAGCCACGAAGCTAAACTAGAGATTAAGAAACTAATCTAGACTTTCTATTTTTCAGTAAGGTATTGTGTCAAATTACCAACTAGCTGCCATTCACTCTACAACCCCTCTGAAAAACAAATGACAGGACAAAACCTAGGAGCAACTCACCAGGGAAAATGTGCTATCCCTGAATTCAGTCTAGTTTTAGATTTCTGAGAACAGAAATGGATTCAAAAAGCCTCAAAATGATAGACACTATTGGTCACACGTGGAAACATTCTTTTTATTATCAGGATGATAAGGATGAAACCACATCTTTCTGCCTAAGCACACAGTGCAGTTAGTTCCGCACGCAGTGGTTTCCAGGCCTACTTAAGTCTTAATCTGAGTTCTGTGTTAGTCTTAATATGAGTTCTCTTAATCTGAATTCAGTTCTCCATCCAGTGCCCTGGGACGCTTCCTTAGCTGCCCGACCAATCCACGTGTGTACCACTCATCACTTCAAGGACCAGAAGCTCTGATGGACCATCACCTGTCAGCAGGAATGCTTCTCTTACCAGGAGGAACAAGTTCCCAGAGCTGGGGGCCACTTTTTCTGATGTGATGACCAGCCTCCCACCACAATGTCCTCCGTGAGGGAATGGGGTGGGGGTTCTCCTGTCCCAAGTTACCACCTCACTTAAGACAGAGGCCAAATTCCTTAATTCCACCCCTCCACAAGCTCCGCTGTCCAATTAGCCAAGGGAGGGTCTCCTTTTCACTCATTTCCAACCACCTTTCCCACTTTCTGAGGTGGGCTCGTGGGGTATGGAGTTGGTGGCAGGAGGTCAGGGAAAGCAGAGACCGTGTCAATCCAACTCGGGAAAAGTCCAGGGACAAAGTGGTCACTTGCAATGGTTGCCTGTGACCCACAGCCTGGATGGGACCCCGGCGTCTCGCTAATTAGCAGCAAGGAGCCATTTCAACAGGGCTCCTCGTGTCTTTCCACACAGCGCTGCAGAAGGCGAGTCGGTTATCCTAACAAATCTGGCTGCACTTATTTATAGCAGGGAGAGGTCCTGCACAGGCATGTGCTGGCAGGCGCACTGACCAACAGCTTCTGCTACTATCACTAAGTGACAGGACTTTTGTTCAGAAAGTGTCAAAAAAGCAGGCAACAGCCAATGTACCCACTACTCCCACGCCCCCCCCCCCCCCCCCGGGCCATACTGGGCCACCTTGGTGCCCTCTGGCCAGACACAGCTCGCAGCATGCAGAGTTGATGGTAGCAGTGCCTCGGGTCTCTCGACAAGTCCGACTCTCTGGTCTCAGCTGCGGCCTGGGCAAGTGACATTCTCTGTGCTTCACGGACACTGAACGAAGTGTGGACAAAAATAGGGACCCAGAGATCCTTTGCCACAGAATGGCTGGTTTCTCCCTGTAATGGTCTCTACAGTTGTTCCTTTAATCTGAAGTCACGTGCAGTCCCTGATTAGGTTTCCTCGGGCCTGGCTCGGCCGCGCCTGCAGCATACCTCTCCCCGCTTCCAGGCAGCGAGGGCCCCGGTGTGGGCTAGCAGGCCCCGCTGAGCCTCCAGCCTTCGGGGGTTCCCCTTCCCTCTCTGGAGTCCCACTTTCTTTGCAGGGGATGAAGGAAAAGTGTTCTGACAGGGGTAAAGCTCTGTCCACAGGTGAGGCCGTAATCCCCAGGAGCCTGGCCCGTTCCCACATGGCGTTTCCCCCAGACTACCCCAGGGGGGTATCCCTTCTTCTCCACAGCTCGGGGCTTCGTCCAGAGGGTAAGGGGCTCCTCCACCCCAGGAGCTGGCCTGGCACATGCAGTGCCAGTGGTGCCAACACAAGTCCCCACTCAAGCAAAACGAACAGGATCCTTCCCACTGCCTCCCACTTGCCCTGAAAGACCCCTTACCAGTACAAAAGCAAAGAGGCTCAGTCCGGGGTGGAGGGAGGGGAGGGGGGCAGCAGCTTTAGAATCCAAAAATTTTTTTACGGGAATTGTTGTTTCCATTGTTCTGCCTTTTTTGGCAGGTCTGTGGAGGGGGACCGACCGACCGGTGCTGACAAGGGTCCCGCCGAAGCAGGACCATGTACGCGATGGAGGTTGACATGGACTTTCTCCAAATCCCATTTTCCGCTCTCCTTGAGTTCCGACCCCACCGCCACCACTGATTAGCCCAAGGTCACCCAGTTAGCAAGTGGTGGAAGAAGCAAGACTGGAACTCCCTGTCACCTGACGCCAGGATCCTCATTCTGAACCCCGGCATCCTGTGTGTGTCCCCTGCCCCCTCGGTGGGGTAGTCCCCCAGGGCTCCCTAGGATCCCACGATTCTGTGGATAGAGCATCTTATCTACTCACCGTCGGCCGGCTGCTGGAAGTTGACGTAGGCATAGCCCAGGGAGCGGCGGGTGATCATATCGCGGCAGACCCGGATGGACAGCACAGGCCCCGCAGGACTGAACTTTTCATACAGCATGGCCTCGGTGACGTCCGAGTGCAGGTCACCCACGTAGAGGGAGGCCATGGGGTAGCTGCTGGCCGCAGCGTTCATCTCCCCAGCCCCCACCACCCCGAGCCCCGCCAGGAGAACTTCTTATAGGGACCACACAGGACAAAAGGGGCTCTTCTCGGAGCCGTGGCCCGCGCCGCGGCTCACAGGTGGCAGAGGGAAGCTTAGGGACGCCGGGGCAGGCTCGGGGAGCCGCAGGACCGGAAGGAGGAGTTCAGGGACAGCTCGTTCGAGACTGCAAAACCGCAGACAAAAGGCTCTCAAAAAACAATATGGCCCTCCCTGGGAGTTTGTTAATTTGCAGGCTGTCCAAAAAAAAAAAAACAAAACAAAAAAAAGAGCTAATAATAGTAACGTATTAAAACGGGGACTCCGCTCCGAATTATTAAAAAAAAAAAAAAATTTCTCCAAGAGAATTTTTGGAGAAAAATTCTCCAGGAGGGCAACCCGATGGTGCCCACGGCGGGCCTCCGGGACACGCGTTTCTCTATAAATATAGGCCTCGGGCTCCCGGCGGTTTAAGATTACAGCAGCCAGGGGAAGAGGGAAACCGAATCTCGGGCGGCGCCGACTCGGCAAGCCCCGGGGGCCGGGCGCGCAGCCGCCTCCCACGCCGGGCCGGCGAAGGGCAGCGCGGACACGTGGTGCGCCCCGGGCCGGCGCGCGGGGGGCGAGGGCGGCGGGCGCGGGGCTGCCACGCGGCGCGGGGGCGGCCGGGGCGGAGGCGCGTGGGCGCGGGCGGGCGGCTCACCACCGGACCGACGGGCGCGGGCAGGCCGGAAGCGTGCGCGAGTGACTTCCCCGCGGCTTCTCTGAGGAGGATGCGCTTTTTCTTTCTCTCTCTCGCTCTTTTTTTTTTTTAAGATTTTAAAGCGTTTTCGGGTTTTGGTTTTTGTTTCTTTCTTTTCTTTTCCTTTTTCTTTTTTTTTTTTTTAATCTTTTCCTGTTTTTCCTTCAGGCTGCGGGGCCTGAAAACGACGAAGGCGGCGGCGACCCGGGGCGGAGAGAGGCGGCCGGGGGAGCCACCGTTCCATTTATACCCGCCCGCCCCGGGCGCTGCTGGTCGAAGGGCGCCTCGCGACCTGGGCGCAGTCGTGCCCGCCCACTCGGCCCCGGGGGCCCGAGGCGGGGCGGCCACGCGAGAGCGACCCGGCGCGGCCGCGCGGCGCCACAGCGACCCCTGGCGCGCGGAGGACCGCTCGGCTGGGGTCCGGAGGAGACCCCGGGGCGCCCCCGCCCCGCCCCGCCCCGCCCCGCCCCGCCCCGCCCCGCCCCGCCCCGCCCCGCCCCTCCCCGCGGACTGCGCACCGCCGCGTCCTCCGCCTCAGGAGAGCGCCTTTATTTCACCCACCCGCGGGCTCCGCGCTTGGAACCCATGTGTTGCTTATTGTAAAATAAAGACGACATAAAACAACTTCTGCAGGGAGTGGCTCAGCGTGTCAGTGGGCGCCAACGCAGAAGACACTCGCGACTTTCCAGAATTCTAGGACGCGGAGTTAGAGTCCCCCCCCCCGCGCCACCCCCCGCCACCCCGAGAAAGCGGACAGCCGCATCTGCAGTAGCATCCGCGGGCGACGGCATTCAATGCTGGGAAAGCTCGAAAAGAACGAAATGCAGCCGTCCTTCTGTTTACATGGTGGTAGCGTGCCTGGAAATTTCGTTGACAGGGGAGCAAAAATATTTCTGGTGTGTGTGTGGGGGGGGTGGAGGTGGAGGGGATGAAGAGGTACAGACCTCCAGTGATGAAATAAATAAGTCACCGGGATGGAAAGTACTCCCTGGGAGTTTGTTTGTTTTTTAATCTTTTTTATTTTTTTTTTAATTTTTATTTATTTATGATAGTCACACAGAGAGAGAGAGAGAGAGAGGCAGAGACACAGGCGGAGGGAGAAGCAGGCTCCATGCACCGGGAGCCTGATGTGGGATTCGATCCCCGGTCTCCAGGATCGCGCCCTGGGCCAAAGGCAGGCGCCAAACCGCTGCGCCACCCAGGGATCCCCTCCCTGGGAGTTTGTAATTTGCATGCTGTCCTGGTCTAGAAGCTCCAAATATCAAAAAGGAAAATGGTAATAATAATGTATTAAAACGGGGACTCCCCTCCGAATTTTATATATATAATAAAAAATATATTTTATGTATGTATTTTTATTATGTATATTTTTTTAAGATTTTATTTATTCATGAAAGACACAGAGGAGAGAGAGGCAGAGGGAGAAGCAGGCTCCATGCAGGGAGCCTGATGTGGGACTCGAACCCAGGACTCTGGGGTCATGCCCTGGGCTGAAGGTATGCACTAAACCACTGAGCCACCCAGGGATTCCCTACTCTCTGAATTATAAAGAAAGTAGTCAATATAGTCAATAATATTGTAAGAACTTTGTACAGTGACAGAGGGTAACTACACCTACTGTGGTGTGAGCATTTCCTAACATATAGCGCAGGTAACTGTTGAAGCACTAGGTTGTGCATCTGAAACATGTATGTCAACTATACCTCAGTAAAGATTTTAAAAATAAAAAATAAATGGAAAATAGTTTGTTTCTACAAAAAAAAAAAAGAAAAGAAAAGAAGAAGCCATCAGTGTGTAGGCTTCAACAGTTATGAAAACTTTGTTCAACTACCTAAGGATCCAACAGGTCATTTGAAAGTCATGTGGTATATGGGACAAGTCTTCATTATGTGGGCCTGTCTCTACGTGTTGCAAGATATACAGCATCCCTTCTTCCATAAATGCCAGGAGTCACCCTCCTCATCATCGTGACACACACGAATCTAGAAATTACCAAAAGACACCCAGGACACTCCCATTGAAAATCACTGTGAGTAAAGGAATGAAGAAACACACATATTTATAGATTAGTTTTTTCAAAGAAATAGTTAATTGGGGCTCATTCTGTGCCGATGCCAGAGAGAAGTGCTAGAGGATACCATGGCAGACAAGGTGGAGAAGTCCCTCTCAGCCTCAGGCAGTGTATAGTCCAGCTGGTATGTTGCATCAAGAAACACCTTTATGGACTATTCCTTCTGTGGTTAGATCCCCTCCTCAGGGAAGACTTCCCAGACTACCCTGTGGCCTAAAGTAGCCTGCCAACACTGTTTATTGTTACCATCTTGTTTTCTTGTTTTCAAGGCTCTTATTAACCTAAAATCACCTTGCTCAAACATGTTTACACATTAGGTATCTGTCTTTTCCTCCCCATATATAAGCTTCATGAAAGCAGGGATGTAGAACAGTGCCTAACATGGCATACTCTAAATGTTCAATAAATATGTGTTAAGTAAACAAATGAATACTAGGCACCCGTGAGCAAAGCCCACACAATCCCTGTCCTCACGCAGCTGTCTAGTTGGAGGTGGGGGAGCGCAGGGGGGGTTGCTAACTATATGACCTCGAGCAAGCAAGTTCATATTTGACTTCCTTTTTTTTTTTTTTTAAGATTTATTTATTTATTCAGAGAGAGCAAAAGAGAGGCAGAGGCACAGGCAGAGAGAGAAGCAGGCTCCATGCAGGGAGCCCAACGTGGGACTGGATCCCGGGTCTCCAGGATCACACCCCGGACTGCAGGCGGTGCTAAACCGCTGCACCATCGGGGCCGCCCTCATATCTGACTTCCAATCTGTAAGCAAACTAATAAAGGTACTCACTTAGTAGGAGTTTTGTGAGAATAAGCTAATTCACATAACACACACGAGTCACTGCTGTAAATGTTAATTGAGATTATTCTCAAGCTACACTGAGAAGAGAAGGTTACCCACAGGAAGGCAGGGAGAACAGCATGTGTAAAGTTCCTGAGGGGGAGTGGGCCAGAGCTGAGCCTGCAGGACTGGGCACAGTGGGTGGTGGAAAAGACCTCCTGCTCTTGGAGACTTGAAACACTTTGGACTTTATCCTGAGATCAAAGGGTAGGACCGAAGGATTTTAACAGAGAAGTGCCTTGGCTTAAATTACACTTTTTAAAAAGATTGTATTTATTTATTGGAGAAAGAGGGACAGAGCGTGAGCTGGGGTGGGGGACAGGGGCAGAGGGAGAGGGTGAAGCAGGCTCTCTGCTGAGTGGGGAGCCCGACTTGGGGCTTGATCCCAGGACCCTAGGACCATGCCCTGAGCTGAAGGCAGTCTCTCAACTCACTGAGCCTCCCAATTTGGGTGCCCCCCAAATTGCATTTTTAAAAACACCTCTCTGGCCACACAGAGGAAAAGGATTAGAGGGTGGGGACAGGGAGACCTGGAAGTGATCGCCACTGAGGTAGTGGCTGTGGAGATGGAGGAACTGACATGACTTATAAAAAAAAATTAGTGTGATTTGTGATTAATTAGTTATGGGAAGCGAAAGGACAGGCATCACAGATGGTTGCCAAGGTTCTGGGAAATCAAAAAAATTAGGATTCCCTACATCTAAACACGGGACTATCACTTAATTCATCGTAGGGGGAGAGATATACAAAGTCACTGGAAAAAGCCACCTGGACTCCAGGCCTGCAAAATTCAAACAGAACTTGATCTGAGTTAAAAGCAGGCTGGGAAGAGGCTGCACAAATTACCAGGCCAGTCAACCTGCTGAATGGGAGAAGATATTTGCAACTAATATATCTGATAAGGGGTTAATATCCAAAATTTCCAAAGACTTAGACCACTCAACACCAAAAACAAAATAAAACAAAAAAACCAGATGATCTGATTAAAAAGGGACAGAAAACTTATACAGACAATTTTCAAAAAAAGACCTCCAGATGGCCAACAGACACATGGAAAGGTGCCCAACATCACTCATCATCAGGGAAATGCAAATTAAAACTGCAATGAGACGTCGCCTCACACCTGTTAGAGGGGTTAGAATCAAAAAGATAAGAAATAACAAGTGTTGGTGAGGGTTTGAAGAAAAAGGAACCTCAATGCACTGGTGGTGGGAATGTACATTGGTGTACAGCCCCTGTGGAAAACAGTATGGTTCCTCAAAAAATTAAAAATAGGAAAACCAAATAATCCAGTAATTCCCCTACTGTGAATTTACCCAAAGAAAATGAAAATACTAATTCAAAAAGACATATGCACCCCTATGTTTATCATAGCATTATTTACCATAGCCAAGATGTGGAAGCAACTCAGGTGTCCCTTGACAGATGAAGAGATAAAGAAAATGTGTCTATATATACATATATTTATATATTTATTTATATATCATTATATATATATATATATATATATATATATATATATATATGACTATTATCAGCCAGAAAAAAGAACGAGATCTTGCCATAACATGGATGGACCAAGAGGGTATTATACTAAGTGAAGTAAGTCGGACAGAGAAAGACCAATGTCACATGAATTCACTTATATGTGGAATCTAAAAAACAGAACAAACAAATAAACAAAAAGTAGAAACAGACCCATAAATACAGAGAACAAACTGACAGTTGCCAGAGGGGAGGGAGGTGGGCAGTTGGGCAAAGTGGGTGAAAGTGAGTGGGAGACCCCGGGCTTCCAGCTCTGGAATGAATGAGTCACAAGGTATAGCACAGGGAATATAGTCAATGGTGTTATGACAGCATTCTGGTAGATGGTACCAGATGGTAGTGATGCTTGTGGTGAGCGTAGCACGAGGTGCAGACTTGTATCACTGTGTTGTCCACCTGAATCTAATGTCACATCGTGTATCAACTATACTTCAATTCAAAAACAAAATAAAACAAACCAACAAAAACTTACTAGGCCAGTGATCTAGAAGGAAGCCAGAGCATATGAGTTCAAATCTGCCTTCGCTGAGGTGGGAAGGAATGCATGCAGCTGTGTCGTCGTGCGCCCCCCCCCCCCTCCGCCACTGGGGCAGGCGCTACTCTTTACTTGGTCTGTACTGGATAGATGGTATAATGGGTCAAGAGGAAGAGTGTGTCTGGGGTTGGGAAGAGGAAGGATGACAAACGTCAAAGCACAGAGATGGACACAGGTGTAGGTCTCTGCGGCTGAGGATTTTGCAGTATAGCTGAAATACAAAAGCTTTGCCTTCCTGATTTATTCATTTGTCATTCAACAAACTTTATGAGGCATTCCTCAGAGCCAGGCTCTCTCTGCTCTGGGGACAGAACTAGGAAGGAAACATTCACAAACCAACCTGTCCTTCTTGGGGACAGAGATAAAGAACAAGTAAGTGTGTGCATGAGTGTGTGTGTGTGTGTGTGTGTGTGTGTGTGTGTTAAACTTGTGAAAAAGTGCTTTGAATCTAGAGACTTTTTGAAGGTAAGAACAGGGGAAACCCAGCCCCATCCTCTCAGCAGGAGGCCGACTCTACCTACAAAAGCTCCCTTCCCTATAAGCAACAATGGTTCTGCTCCTCAGGAAGGAAGAACTTTCCTTGTGCACAGACAGGGTCTTTGAGATCTTAGAGGTTTGGTTCAGACACCAAGACAAGCCGCGACCTCTGGACAGCGGTTGTCACACCTCTGGGCCTCCCCATCTGTGTGATGGGATCAGTAAGCCCTTTAATGAAGAAGGGCCTAGTATCTGACCACCGCAGAAAAGATAGTTTTCCTTTCCCATCCTCCCCACATTGAGAGCTGGGAATCGGCATGACCCCTTGCTGGCCTTTCTGGTTAGCCAGAAAATGCCAAGAAGAAACCACCATTGACTGACTGAGCACTGACTATGTGTAAGGCATCATCCTCAACCCTCAAACCAGGATGAAAAGGGTGTGGCATGGTCAAAGACCAGGGTGTAAAAAGCTGGAACTGACCTAAAAAAAGCCATCATCTGTGGAGGTCAAGGGTATAAATGCAGAGATTCATAACTGCTGTCTTCCTGTTCAGGGCCCCAGGTTGGATGCCCACAAAGATGGACAAGATGTTATCCTTTTCCTGGAAATGGTCACAATCCTGTGGGCACAAACCGACTTCCAGATCAATTATTACAACCCCATGCCTCTGGAGTTATGTGCCACCAACAGGAGCCTCAGGCACTAAGCAAGTGATTATCTATACCGAGGCTGAAGATCAAGGAAGGCTCCTTGGAGGAGGTGGAAATGGAGCCGGGCCTTTCAAGGAAAATAGTATTTTGGAAGGCAAAAGCGGAATGGAGGCAAGGAGAACATTCTACACACTCGTTCAGAGATGGACAGGCCATCTATTAGCTTGGATAAGTCACTTCACATTCCTGGGCTTCAGTCTCCTCTTTGGTAGAACAGAAGTGATGTAATATATGTAAATGTTCACACAGTGCCAGGTATAAAATAAGTACTTGGCAGACAGTGGGTTATACAACACTGTGTTATGACAGTATGACATTTTCAAGGTTCCTGTGAGTGGCCCAATGAGGCTAGAGCTTAGGGGTGTGTGTGTGTGTGTGTGTGTGTGTGTGTGTTTGCGTGTGTGCGTGTGCGCGTGCAGTGAGGAAAGAAACTGCAAAGTCGAGTTGAGAGTTTGCAGAGGTCCTTGAACGCCACTCTAGAATGTGGCATTTCCCAGAAGTAATTGACCCAATGCTATGACTTGGGAATAATGACATTAACAGCTAACACTGCTGCACAGCTTCCTACATGCCAGGCGCTGTTTCAAGCCCTGTACGGTAACTGGCCAAGATCACAAAGTTGGCAAGAGTGGGTTGAGACTCGAGTTTTTCTTGCTCGAAATCGCATGCTGTCAAAAATAATTCTAATAACAGTGATAACTACCATTTACCGAGACTTACACATACCATTTTGATCAAGCCTCACGATGGTCATGGAAAGTTGGGGCTCTCACAGATTACTGAGCTGAGGCTCCCAAGGTTGGGATGTTCGTGGCCTTACCACTGGTAACTGATAGAAAACTGGGAGCCATGGAAGCTAGACTCCCAACTCCTTCAAAAGAACCTACTGTTGGGTAGGGGGCTACTTGATTGACAGCTATTGCCCCTTTGGCTCCTCCATCATGTTCAAGCAGAGGCCACAGCCAATGATGAGCATGTGAGGTACATACGAGTGCCAGCCTTTTCCCGTCTGACATTGGGCTCTATGAGTGGATATCCTCGGCTCAGGGACTCCCTATCTGCCTGGCCAAGATTTCCTCAAAACTGCTTTGCAGTCTGGGGGTGCCTGGGTGGCCCATTGGGTTGGCTGTCCCACCCTTGATTTCGGCTCAGGTTGTGATCTCGGGGCCGTGAGATTGAGCCCTTTGTCAGGCTCCATGCTGAGCATGGGACCTGCTTAAGATTCTCTCGCTCTCCCTCTCCCCTTCCTCCCCACCCTGCCTGCTTGCTGTCTCTCTCTCTCTCTCAAAAACCAAACCAAACCAAATTGTGCTGCAGTCTGAAGCTCTTCGTTTCCACTCATCTAGCAGGTATCAGTCTTAAGTCACAGTCTGTAGGCCCTCCCTGACTACTGCTCCCATCCCTTTCATAGTTCACAGGCATTTATTTCCCCAATAAATGGCTCATGCACCTAATCCTATCTTGGCGTTTGCTTCTTGGAGGACCCAAACTAAAACATCAGCCATGTACTCTCAAGAATCCTGCCTCTTGCAGCTGGCCCTCAAGGTTGACAAATCAGTTCATAGCCACAAATTCATTTCACGATGACAGAAAGCATTTTCAGTAACCTAGTGTCTGAACATGTGGGAGCCTGTCATGATAGCCTGGTGGCCATAAGCAGAAGAGGGGCACCCAGGAGGGATGGGGATGTACCTGCTGCCCCAGGTTGCTCTGCAAGCTGGCAGCTTGGCTCCTGATCCATGATCTGGTTCTGACACAGAAATAGACTCAGGGAAAAGAGGAGGCTTCAACAGGCTCCACTCAGTGATGGATCAAACCATCTCTCAAAAATAGCCACCCACCTTGCTCTAATTCATACTTCCTATGCTGACTTCTCACTTGAGATTTGTTGTCTGGAAAGAACTCACTCGCCAGGAGAAGGTGACTTTGGCAGCCAGTAGAGTCAAAGCCACATGGATACCTTCTATGAGAAAAAGTCCCAAATTCCCTGACCTTTAGGTGGGAACCTTCTATGTTGCTCAATATTGCTTGGGAGCTTCTTAGGAAAGCAGTATTTCAGGTCCCACCCCTCACCTGCTGAATTAGGATCCCAATAACATTTGAGAAGCTCCGTTCTATTGTGCTCTGCCCCTCCCTGCTCCTTGGTGATTGTGATATCCATGCAAGGCTATATTATTCAGCAATTAAAAAAAAAAAGGACTAGCACATGCTGCAAAATAAATCAACCTTGAAAACATCATGCTAAGTGAAAGAAGTTAGTTACAAAAGATAGCAAGCACACTGTAGGATTCCATTTACATAAAATGTGCAGGAGGGGCAAATCCATAGGGATGGAAAATAGGATGATGGTTCCTAGGAGTGGGGGTGGGGAAAAGCGGAGGGAAATGGGGAGTGACTGATGATGGGTAGGGGGTTTCATCTGGGGAAGATCAAAATGTTCTGAAATTGGTTGTGATGATAGCTGTATGACTCTGTGAACATACTATGAACAATTGAATCATGTGCTGGAGATGGGTAGGTTGTATGGTTTGTGAATTACATCTCCGCGAAGCTAGTATATGTGTAAGAGAGGGTCTGGCTCACAGAATTGTTGTGAGGACTCAATAAAACCACGTGTGTAAAGCTAGAGTAGCTACCGTGGAGCAGACATAGACCCTGCCCTTCAGTAGCTCAAATTTATTGAAAGAAATGACAAAGGCATAAGGAACAATACATCCAAAAATGAATGAACAGTGATTTCTGAATGAGGCAACAGATAACCTATTTGGCAGACCGTAAGAGAGAGAAGTAACTTGCCTCCCCATCCACCCATCCATCCACCCATCCATCCATCCATCCATCCATCCATCCATCCATTTATCTTTCTGTTGATGCACGCAATATTACCTGGCACCTATCATATGTAGGTCATCCACCCACCCATCCATCCATCCACCTGTCCATCCACCTGTCCATCCATCCACCAGCCAGCCAAACAGCCAGCCATCCCTCTGTCCACCCAATAATTACTTGACACCTATTATATGCTGGATAAGGGGAGCTGAGATGAATTGCATGGGAGACAGGCATGCAAACAAATAGGTTCCATTGCAGCATGACAAATGCCTTGGAGGGGATGCAGCGTGAGTCCAAGGGAAGGGATGGTAATTAACTGCAAAGGCCAGAAAGGGTCTCTCCAAAAGTGGATATCCGGGTCCTTCTCTTTTTCCTAATGTAACTCATTTTCTCGGGATCCCTGGGTGGTGCAGCCGTTTGGCGCCTGCCTTTGGCCCAGGGCGGGATTCTGGAGACCCGGGATCAAATCCCACGCTGGGCTCCCGGTGCATGGAGCCTGCTTCTCCCTCTGCCTATATCTCTGCCTCTCTCTCTCTCTCTCTGTGACTATCATAAATAAATAAAAAAATTTAAAAAAGATAACTCATTTTCTCTTTCAAGCTAAAAGGCAATCCTTGCCGACTGAAACAAGCCAAACTCTAAGAAAGAGAAGAAAGATTGCTATCCTTAAAAATAAAACTGTCAGTTATTTTACCAGCAAAAAAAAAGGTGGGGAGGGGCTTATTCAGAAATAACAGAAAATTACTATTTTGAACTCTTGAAAAACAGCAAAAGCAGGGAGAGGTTTTCTGTGAACTCCCCTTATCTGTCAAAAGACAGACTCTCCAAAAGGACTCATGGTAAGCAGTCCTCTCCCATGGAATTTTGTCACCCAAGGAGGACTGACTCTTATCACGGAAGAAGAGACTAGAAGTCAACACCACACCCAGACAAACTTTGTCACAAGGGATTGTATCTCTCATCCATTCTTCATCTTTCCTAAAACTCGTTTGTTCTCCCCTAAGAGACCTATATCCTCCTTTCCTTTCCCCTATCAAAATGGGTATTTAAACCTGAATTCGAAGCAAACTCAGAGAGTCACTTGTGTTTTCCTGAATATCTGCCCTGTATGCCCAAGGTATACACGGTAACAAACCCACACTTTCCCCTTGTTAATCTGCCTGTTTATAGCAGGGTCTTGGACAAGAACTCAGAAGAGTAGGGAGAAAATTATTTTGCCTCTCCCCCAAAAGCGGTGGAGGGTGAGGGGAAATAAAAGACACTTCCAGGTTTCTAGTGCAGGCTACTGGATAGATGGCAATGGCCCTGTGAAAGATGGGGACAGAGGGGGGAACGTCCAGGGATGAGCTGGGAGTACAAGCCCAGGTGGCCCTCAGAAGAGAGGTGGCAGGCCGATATTTGTCACCTGGACCAATGCAATAGCTCCTTCGTGCCTACCTGCTTTAGCTCTTGGTGACTTGCAGTCCACTTTTCACACAGCAGCAGGAATAGACCTTTGAAAATCCTTTCCCCTGTGTAAAAACCCTTTAAGGTTTTTCACTGCTGTTAAAATAACATCTAGACAGAGGGCACCTGGCTGGCTCAGTCGGGAGAATGTGTGACTCTTGATCTTGGGGTTGTGAGTTTGAGCCCCACGTAGCGCATGGAGCCTACTTAAAAAGAATAAACAAATAATTTTCAAAAATAAATTTTTAGCCTCTTTACTGTGGCTTCAAGGCCCCGTACAAGCTCACTAATGCCTTTCTCTCTAATCCGGTGCCACTTTATGCCCTGCCTCCCCTGTTCCAGCCCCACTGCCTTTCTTTCTAGTCCTTGAACTCTTCTCATCTCAGGGCCTTTGCACTTGCCCTCAGCTCTGCTCTGCTGGGCAGGGTCTTCCCCCAGTGCCCCACTGCCTGGCTCATTCTCACTGTTTCGGTGCTCCCTGAAGTATCACCTCCCACCTAAGGCCTTTCATGACCATCCTACCTAAGGCAGCACTGCAGCAACTTTGCCCACTCCCGTCATAGTCATCACATTGTCTGCCCTTCTGATGAAGGACAGTTGGAAGAAAGGCAGGCAGGGACAAGGGGCGCCGGCCCTGAGAGGAAACCACCCTTAAAAAGGATTTTACACCACCCTGGAAGGAGACCCCCATCCTTTCCCTTGTGATAGATAGATGACAGAAACCTGATTGAATGACAGGTGCAGGGAGGGTTCCATCAGAATAACAGCCCTCCAACAAGCCCATAAGAACCCCCTAGATTTAGAAACTCCGATGGCAACCTCCTTGGGCAACCCCCATCGGGAGCTTTGTAACTATTACTTTACTATCGCTCAATAAGCTTTGCTTTGCTGCCCACCACTCTTCGTCTGGTCTACCCTCCTCGTTCTTTGACGTGGTGTGACCAAGAACAGCAGGTCCCAAAGGAGGAGGAAACCCTGTAACAATTCTAGCCTGCCCATCTTACCAGACCATAAACTGCGCCAAGTCAAGGGCCCACGTGTGTCCTGCTCACCGTCGCCTGGCACAATGTCTGCCTCAGTTAGAGTAGGTGTGCCGTACATTTTGTTTGAATGAACAAATGGCCATATGTTTGTGAGCCATCAACATGCGTATGACAGAAGGAGTTGGTGGAGGGGGGAAGAGAGAACATCAAAACCCCAGGGAAGACCCACATGGTAGGGACAGTGAGGGAGACTGAGCAGTACCTGGACAGGTGGAAACAGTGACAGCGATGCTGGCTGGCTGGCATCTGTAAATCCATCCAGGCAGGCTTTGTAAGACAAGGATGACTAGAGGCGTTCACTCCTGAAGGAGATGAGCCCATAGGAGAGACAAGATCCCAGAGGGGGTGAAGAATCAGGAGACAGGGTCCCCAAGGAATGAGGAAGGGGTGGAGGACTTAGGCTGGGCTAGAAGACTGTGGTTCCCTCCATTGTCCCTCCTTAGGAGGAGAGGAAAGGGTTCCAAGGCAGTGTCTCCAGGCTCATCCTGAATTACTCCTCCCCGGCTTCTTCCATATACTCCAGCCACACTGGCCCTTTCACCCTGTAGGACCTTTGTATTAGCTGGGGCCTCTCGAGGACTCACTTTCCCTGGCTAGCACCTTTCTCATTCACCAGGTCTCAGCTCAATCCTCTCCACCTTCCTCAGTGGGTGCCTCTTTGATCCCCTTTCATTGCACTCTGCTTAATACCTTCCCAGAACGCATGAAAGGCTAGAATGTATTTGCATCTGTGGGGACAGGGGCCTGGTAGGTCTTATTCATGCTTATGTCTTCAGTTCCTAGCCCCCAATAGGTGCCACCACCCTTCCTACTCACCCAGCTGCCCGAACCAGAAGGACCCAGACATAGTGCGTTGCTCCTCTCACCCCATTCCCCCACCACGTCCAGCCAATTGGGAAATCCTAGATCCCGATCCCAGACTGACCCAGCTCTACCTTCCATGCCAGCTGGTCTCAGCCTGGGTCTCCTCTCCAGCCCCTTCTGCTCTGTGTAGCAGCCAGAGTTATCTTGCTAAAGTGCCAATCCCGACCCGCCACTCCCCTGCTCCATTCATCCCTTCAGCATCTGGTCATTGCTTTCAGAACCAATTTCCAATGTATTGATAAGGGCCTCCCAAACTGGCCTCTGCCCCTCCTGCTCTCCTTACACATGGGTGCTCCTTCTGACTGCGCCGGGATGCTGGTGGGGGTGGTCTTGCTCACCATGCCATCCCAGCTGTTTAGCCCAGGATAGCACCTGGAGCAGCCCTCCTCCCCAGCTCCCTTAACCAAAAGTTGATGGAACTGGAGGAGCAGAGGGCAGTTTTGCAGGAGTTGTAAAAGTGGAGAGGTTTTGTTGTTTTGCAGAATCGGGGAGTAATGGTTTGGAAGCAGCAACAGAGAAGGCCACTTCTGGGAGGGGGTGGGAGTGTGGGCAGACAGGTCCTCAGGGAAGCAATGCCAGGATGTACAAGGTTTGGGAGTGAGCCAGGCCCTGGAGGTGGGTCCAGGGGTGAAGGGTGCAGACTTTGGGTCCTATAGGTTTACAAGCCATCAACATACAGGTGATAGAAACCATATAACCCACTTAGTTCCTGAACCCCGGGCAGAGCAGTGAGTCGTGGGAGCCCTTATTGTCAGACTGGAGACCGCAGGGCCTGATTGGATGTGACCCAGAAGTCCCAACTGCGGTCAGCCTGAACTGGCTGGTGAAGCTGGGCTCTCATGGGTGCTTTGGACACACTGTCCAAATTCCCAGCAATGCTGGCGCTGATACTGAGGTAGGAGGATCACAGAAGAATCCACTTATCTGGGGAGGCCTTGAATCAGCACTGGGACATAAAATAAAGGAGATTTGGGTTTGGGTGGAGGGCAGGGCTTGTGTGGGCGCTGGCGGGAAGGCCAAGTCGCCCCTCCCACAGATCCCCCGGCTCAACCCGAATGCTGGCAACAGCCTCCGCATCTGTCTCTCTCCCCGGCTCCCTGACATCTCTTCTGCACACAGCAGCTAGAATCATTTTTCAAAAATGTAAATGAGACCGTGTCACTGGCTTCACACAGCTGAAATCCTGTTATAGGCTCCCCAGGACTCTTTATTTTTTATTTTTTTTATTTTTTTATTTATTTATGATAGTCACAGAGAGAGAGAGAGAGAGAGAGAGAGAGAGAGAGAGGCAGAGACACAGGCAGAGGGAGAAGCAGGCTCCATGCACCAGGAGCCTGATGTGGGATTCGATCCCGGGTCTCCAGGATGACGCCCTGGGCCAAAGGCAAGCGCCAAACCACTGCGCCACCCAGGGATCCCCTCCCCAGGACTCTTGAGACAGGAACTGGTCATGGTATTTTCCAAACTGCAGGGGTAAGGGAGATGATTTTAGGTGGGACGTGGAGGAATGTAACCATTTTTTTTAAGTTTCAGCTGTGGATTAGAAAAAATGTAAGTGGTATGTCGATCCTTTGATTTGATGAGGATTCTTGCTAAGGGTAAGGATACAAAGGGAGCCAATTGAAAGACAATGTTGAAGGAAATAGTACAAATGGAGTCCCATGAATAAGGTACTTGAATGATAGAGGCTCCTTCTTGGTCTCATCTGGGCCTCCCTGGCTCTTGCTGTATGGCCTGCAAGTCCTTGAAGATGTCACCCACTAGTCCCAGGTCTCCAGGATCATGCCCTGGGCTGAAGGCAGCGCTAAACTGCTGAGCCACCCAGGGATCCCATAGTTTTTTAATTCTTAAATATATATTTTTTGAGCCTGGAGAATAACGTAGCAAGCACCCATGTGCTCATCACCCAGAATAATCAACTGTTAACATTCTTGTACCGGATACATTTTTTATGTAAAATAAAGAGGACACCACAGATAAAGCTGAAGGCCTCTTTGTACTGCTCCTGGGTTCAATTCCTCCCCCTCCCTTGATTTCCAGGAACTGCTGTTATTATTAATCTGATTTGTATTCTTCTAATCTAGTTCTATGAACAAAACAGTGTGTTCCTAGTAGCATTATTTGTAATGGCCAAAATGTGGAAACAACCCAAATGCTCATCAGCCAATGAACAGATCAACAAAATGTGATGTATCCACATAATGGAATATTATTAAGCAATAAAAAGAAATTTGGACGGGCACCTGGGTGGCTTAGTGGTTGAGTGATCCTGGGGTCCTGGGATTGAGTCCCACATCAGGCTCCCTGCATGGAGCCTGCTTCTCCCTCTGCCTGTGTCTCTGCCTTTCCCTCTCTCTCTGTGTCTCTCATGAATAAATAAATAAAATCCTAAAAGAAATTTTGGATGGCCACTACATGCTAACTTGGATCAGCCTTAAAAAACATTATAAAGAAAAAAAAACATTATAAAGAAAAATATCAGACACAAAAGGCTATATATTATAGGATTCCATATCCACAGAGTAGGCAAATCCACAGAGACAGAAATGAGATTCGTAGGTGCCAAAGTTGTCGCTAGGTGGGGAAGAAGGAGAAGTAATACGTGACTGCCCAGTAGGCATGACGCTCCGTTTTTGGGTGATAAACATGTTCTGGAATTAGATGGTGGCGATGGTTGCACAACTCTGTAAATATACTAAAAACCACTGGAAAAGGGGGTGCCTGGTTGGCTCAGCCAGAAAAGCATGCACCTCTTGATCTCAGGGTCATGGGTCAAGCCCCACAGTAGGTGTAGAGATTATTTCAAAATAAATAAAACTTAAAAAAAAAAAGCCACACTGAAATGTGCATTTCAAAGTGGCTAAAATACGAATTTTGTTATGTGAACTTTATCTCAATAATAAAAACCAGAATGTGATTTTTAAATATTTTCCTAAATTCTTCCATACTATGGATCATTTCCACACCTCGTTGACTCACTCAACATTATACTGATACATGTAGGTCTGTCTGGTTCATTTATTTTGCTGCTCAGTTGTTTTTTATTTCTTAGTTTTTCCTACCAGTGGACATTACAGTTGATGCAATTTTTCTCTTCTAGCAGTGCTGCCGTGAACAGACTTAACAATGTCTCCTGGGGCACATTTGGGAGAATTTCTCTAGGGATATATAATTGCTGGACTATGGGGAATACAAATTTTCAAAATATTGTCAAATTGTTCTCTAAGTGGTGGTGTCGATTACACTTCCATCAGCAGCCTGTGAGTTTCTGGGAGTTCCTACGCCTGAAGCCTATTATTATTAGACTTTGATTTTACCTACCTGAAGGCTGCGCTGTCTCAATTTACAGTGGTACTCCCTTTATTTCCAGTTATATTTTTTCATTTCTTTTTCCTTTTTCCTCCTTTCTTTCCTTCCGTCCACTTCCCCCTTCCTTCCTTCCTTCCTTCTCTTCCTTTCATCGTATTTTCCAGGCTCTTTGGACCTTTTACACTTCCATATGGGTCTAGAATGAGTTTGTCCAGACCATAAAAAACTGTTTTGAATAGTTTTGAAATCATTGATTTATTTGTAAGTTACCTTGCATCATTACCTTATTGAACCCATCCATGAGCAGATTATACATTTCCATTTATTTAGGTCTTCTTTTACTTCTTAAAATAGACTTTTTTTTTAAGATTTTATTTACTTATTCATGAGAGACAGAGAGAGAGACAGAGAGAGAGAGAGAGAGAGAGAGAGAGAGAGACAGAGGGAGAAGAGGTTCCCCACAAGGAGCCCTATGTGGGACTCAATCCTGGACCCCAGGATCATGCCCTGAGCAGAAGGTAGACGCTCAACCGCTGAGCCACCGAGGCGTCCCTAGACTTTCTTTTCTTTTCTTTTTTTTAAAGATTTATTTATTTACTTATTTATGAGAGAGAGAGAGAGAGAGAGAGAGAGGCAGAGACACAGGAGGAGGGAGAAGCAGGCTGCATGCCAGGAGCCTGATGTGGGACTCGATCCCGGGACTCCAGGATTGTGCCCTGGGCCAAAGGCAGGTGCTAAACCGCTGAACCAGCCAGGGATCCCCTAGACTTTTTTTTTTTTTTAAGATTTTATTTATTTACTCATAGACACACAGAGAGAGAGAGAGGCAGAGACACAGACAGAGGGAGAAGCAGGCTCCATGCAGGGAGCCCGACGTGGGACTCGATCCCGGGACTCCAGGATCATACCCCAGGCTGCAGGCGGCGCCAAACCGCTGCGCCACCGGGGCTGCCCTAGACTTTATTTTCTAAAGCAGTTTTAGGCTCATGGCAAAATTGAGCAGAAAGTACAGAACTCCCATATACTTCTTGCTTCCCACACCCATAGCTTCTCCACTGTCCATGTCACCCACATCTGCACATCCCACACCAGAGCACTACATTTGTTACACCTGATGATCCTATATTGACACATCATTGTCACCCGAAGTCCATAATTTACATTAGGGTTCACTCTTGGTGTTGTAAATCTTCTGTGTTTTTTTAAATATTTTATTTATTTTTTCATGGGAGACACAGAGAGGCAGAGACACAGGCAGAGGGAGAAGCAGCCTCCCTGCAGGGAGCCGAATGTGGGACTCGATCCCAGGACCCCAGGATCAAGACCTGAGCCAAAGGCAGATGCTCAACCACTGAACCATCCAGGCGTCCCAATCTTCTGTTTTTTTTTTTTTTTTTAAGATTTATTTTTATTTATTTATGATAGAGAGAGAGAGAGAGAGAGAGAGAGGCAGAGACACAGGCAGAGGGAGGAGCAGGCTCCATGCCGGGAGCCCGACGCAGGACTCGATCCCGGGACTCCAGGATCGCGCCCTGGGCCAAAGTCAGGCGTGAAACCGCTGAGCCACCCAGGGATTCCCAATCTTCTGGATTTTGACAAATGTACGATGGCATATATCCACCATCATACTATCATGAGGAATAATTTCACTGCAGTAAAAATCGTCTATGCTCTGTGTATCCCTGTCCTCTCTTCTCCCACAACCCCTGCAACCACTGATCTTCTATCATAGTTTTGTCTTTTCCAGAATGTCCTATAGTTGGGAATCATACAGCATGTAGCCTTTTCACATTGCCTTCTTTCACTTAGTGATATGCATTGAAGTTTCCTCCATGTCTTTTTGTGGCTTGAGAGCTTAATTTCTTAAGAACTCAATACTATCCCATTGTCTGGATGTGCCACAATTTTCCATTCATCTACCAAAGGAGATCCTGGTTTGTTTCCAGTTTGGGCAATTATAAATAAAGCTACTATAAATATCTGTGTGCAGGTTTTGGCATGGACATAAAATTTCAGCTCATTAGGGTAAGTGTCAAGAAGCATGATTGCTAGGGCGCCTGGGTGCCTCAGTTGTTAAGCGGCTTCCTTGAGCTCAGGTCATGATGCCAGGTTCTGGAATTGAGCCCTGTATTGGGCTCCCTGCTCAGTGAGGAGTCTGCTTCTCTTGCTCCCTATGCTGCCCCCCCCCCCCCTTGTGCTCTCTGGTTCTCTCTGTCAAATAAATAAATAAAATCTAAAAAAAAAAAAAGGAGAAGCAGCATGATTGCTGAATTGTATGGTAAGAATATGTTTAGGTTTGAATTCCTTTACATAAAAAAAGTTGTATAATTTTCTGAGAAAACATCTAGCAATTTTTTTTTATATATATTCCTAGGTCTTTTAAAAATTTTGTTGCTATTGGCATCCTTCTGATTATGTTTTGTTTCCTGTTGCTAAATCCAATAAGCATTCAATAAGAATGCTACTGATTTATGTAGGATCAGCTAGTATTCAGCAATACTAATTCTAGTATTCTTATTCTTATAAGAATTCTATATTCTTATAATTTAGTATTAAACTAAATACTTTGAATGTAGATTCATTTATTTTCTAAATATAAAATAAATCGTATTCAGGTAAGGATGAGGTTAACTCTTCCTATTTCTTAAGCTTTAATTTTTTTTTTACTATTAGCTAGAAATTTTTTTATTTTTAGAAATTTTTTATGGGAATTCTAGAATTTCACCCTAAACTATGATGCCTAGACATTTGGCAAATACCCTTATCAAGTTGATGTATTACCCTACTCATCTTAATTTTCTAAGATTAAGAAAAAATGTGTTTAATTTCATCAAATGATTTTTTCACACTTATTAAAGGGATCATACACTTCTATTCTTTTAATGTATTAAGGTTCCGAATATGGGAATTGTTTTCTTGGTGTTAAACAATCCTTGCATTTTTGGCTAAACTCTGTTCTATACTTCTATAAAATATGGATTCCATTTTATTTTTTAGGATATTGCATCTATAATCATAACTAAGGTTGCTCTATAATGTTCTCACTTTGGATTGTCTTTGCCTGAACTTGATGTCAAGGCTATACTAGTATTAGAAAAATGAGTTAGGTGGCTTTCCCTTTTTTCCACCCTCTAAAACAATGTGCATAAAACAGGGTGTATGATTCAGGATTCCAAAGAGAAATAGAACCAATAGAATGTATGTGCATATTTAAACACACACAGACACATAGGCAGAGAGAGGAGAAATTTATTAGAAAGAATTGGCTCACACTTACATAGACTGAAAAGTCCCAAGATCTGTGTCAGCAAGCTCAAGACCCCGGAGAGCTGATGTGTGTCTGGTTCCACCCTGAGTCTGAAGGTCTGAAGACCTGGGAGCCAGAAGAACTGATGGTGTAAGTATTAGTCCCAAAGCCAGCAGCCTTGAGACCCAGAAAGATGTGATGCTTCCGTTTGAGTCAGAAAGCCAGAAAAGATTAGTGTGCCAGCCCACAGAGCAGCAGGCCAATTCCTTCTTACTCAGTCTTTTTTTGGGTTCAGGTCTTCAACTAATTGGATGAGGCTCACTCATAACATAGAGGGCAATTTGTTTATCTGGTCAACCAATTTCTTTTTTATTTTTTACCTTATAGCTGTATATCAATTCAAGATTGATGTTGCCATCAGAACAACATTTTGGTTTGCACGAAGACCCTTCACCTGATCAGAAATAATTGCTACTCTTATTTATTTACCATTCCATGTGTGGCAGGCAATCAGGTGTCATACATGTCATCTCACTGGTCAACAAATTCCAATGTTAAAATCATCCAAAAAATACTCTGAGAGACATACCCAGAACAACATCTGACCGAATATCTGGGCACCCCATGGCCCAATCCAGTTGACACATGAAATCAACCATCATATGGAGAGAATGTGTTCTTTGAAGGTGCGGAAAACACAACTCTAACCTCTTGAGCCTGTTTACCTTTTTACTGTGTTTGTTTGCGTCTGGAGGTTGGGTAACTTACTTTTCATGAGGATAATTTCTTTGGAACCATTCCGCCCTATGTGGGCTAGTCTTTACTGTGTCCCTTGATGAAGCCTGATTGTCACTTGGTCCCCAAAAGTAATAGGATCCAAGAGACAAAAGAAACCAAGAACAATGGACTAGTTTATTTTTTAGAAACTACTGGCTTTGGGGGTATTCCTATTTAGGCATTTTGTATTTAGCATAGCAGTTATGAAGGTTTCTTTTTTTAAATGAGTGTTCTTTTTAACTGACCACGAGAGGGCAGTAATGGATCAAGAACCGGTACAGGATAATAAAACCACTGACATTTGGTAGATAAAAAGGTCCATGTTTCCTTTTCTGTTTGCAAGGACCTGAGACTTCAGGAAACTAAGAAACTTGTCTGAATCATATATTCCGATATATATAGAAAATCTGGAATTTTAACTTAGCTCTGACTCCAAAATTCATTGTTTCTGGGATGGGCACAGTAAATAATGACTCTTAGTCCTTCATATTTTCATTCCTTTCAGAGCAAGATAGTAGAGTGGCTAAGAGTTGAAGTCTTCGGAGTCAGATGCTCTGGATTAAAATTCTGTGTGTTCCATCACATATTAGCTAGTACTGTGAGGGTGCTTTCTCATGTCTGTGGGGATATTAGGATTGGGGTCATAAAACTTGCAAAAATGAAATGAGATGAACACAAGAAGTGTTTAAAACAGCGCTGGGCACTTAGTAAGTACTTAATGAATTTGAGCTACTGTTATAATTAACTTAACCAATATTTATTTATTTATTTTTTAGATCTTATTTATTTACTCATGAGAGACACACAGAGAGAGGCAGAGACACAGGCAGAGGGAGAAGCAGGCTCCATGCAGGGAACCTGATGCAGGACTCGAACCAGGACCCCAGGATCACAACCTGAGCCCAAAGCAGACGCTCAGCCACTGAGCCACCCAGGCGTCCCTGAACCAATATTTATTAAATGACTCCTGTTCTGATGCCACCGGTGGAGGTACTCAGGATGGAGCAACTGGCACCCCTCCCTCCTGCAGCTTACATTCTAGGGAGGGAAATCCACAATTAGCAAAACTTTAAAACTTTTCTATTTTTTCAGCATGAGCCATGAAGGTGGTCAAAAATAGACTGTGGGGGATCCCTGGGTGGCGCAGCGGTTTAGCGCCTGCCTTTGGCCCAGGGCGCGATCCTGGAGACCCGGGATCGAATCCCACATCGGGCTCCCGGTGCATGGAGCCTGCTTCTCCCTCTGCCTATGTCTCTGCCTCTCTCTCTCACTGTGTGCCTATCATAAATAAATAAAATAAAATAAAATAAAATAAAATAAATAGACTGTGGAAGGGGTGGGGGTAAGAAGCACCAGGCCTAGAGGGGGCTCAAAATTGAAAATGGGATGTCAGGGAAGGTGTCACCAAGTGACATCCAGCCAAGCCCACGGGGAGTGAGGGGGAACTTCTGGCTGTCCAGGTGGACACCCAGAAGCAGAACCTTGGCAGAGGGAGGAGGAGGGGTGAAGGCCCTGAGGCAGGATGAGGCCTGCCTCCTAGGAACCCCAAGAGAGGCCGCCTGGTGTCAGCTTTACCGTCAACGTGGCTAGGCCATGGTGCCCAGGGCTCTGGTCCCCGTCTCTGTGGCTCTGAAGGCACTTCTTGGAGGGGACGGATGTTTCCATCGCAGACTCTGAGCGAGGCAGGCCGCCCTCCAGGCCCCGGGGCCCGGGCCACAGCTGAAGGCCTTGGGAGCAGAGACTGAAGTCCCCGAGGAGGAAGGAAATCCTGACCCCGGGGCAGCCCGGAGCCCCCGCTTGACCTCTCGGCTCCCAGCCCCAAGGCCCAGCAGCACCTGCCGCATTCCCAGGCCGCCCGCAAGTTGGGACTCGCTGCCTCCGCACCTGAGCCGCGGCCGCCAGGAAACCTGCCTCCGCGCGACGGCAGCAGCGGCCTGGTCCTGCTTCTCTGCAACAGTCCGGACCGCGGGCGGCGCGGGGGGCAGGAGGGAGCGGCCCGGGCCCGGGTGGGCGTGGGCGGGAGCCGAGGGTGCGGGGCCTCGCAGCCCGGGGAGGGCAGGGGAGTCGGCGCAGGTGCTGGGGGGTGCTCACGTGACCTGCGTGTGCGAGGCCGCTCTGGCTGCCGCGAGGACAAGGACGGGGGTGGGGGGTGGGGGAGGGCGGAGCAGGGGGCGCAGAGGAGGCCACGCGGGCCCGGCCCGGCGCATCCACCTGCCGGCCGGGACCGGGCACAGGCGGGGGGACAGGTGCGCGGATTCCGGGCGTGGGGTGACGACGCGGCCGCGCCCACGGGGTCTGCTGACGGATGGGTGCCGCTGCGAGGGCGGAGGGGTGCGGGGCGCCCTCGGGGACCGGGTGCTGGGAGGCCGGAGGGGTGCGGGGCGCCCTCGGGGACCGGGTGCTGGGAGGCCGGAGGGGTGCGGGGCGCCCTCTGGCGCAGAGCCGGACAGGAGGACAGAGCCGGCCTTTGCTGAGACCAGGAGGGTCTGGGGAGGAGGGTCGGGGGGCTGGGAGTCAGGAGTTTGCTGTGAGGCCTGCTGGTCCGGGCCCCTCGGGGATGTGGCCGTGGGGGCGCCCCCATCCGGACTTCGCGGGGCTTGGGCCGAGAGGGACCCTCGGCAGCTCGGAGCCGCCTGGCCCGCGACCACCGGGGGGGCGCCGTGCTCGGCCTGGGACTCGGGGCTGTGTGCTCCCCTGGGCACCCCGGGGCGGGCTGAGCCCTGGACCCCGCACCCCCGCGGCCCCCCTGCACCGCCCCCCGCGGGCTCTCCCTGCAGAGGCACCGAGCTCCGGGCGGAGGCGGGGCGCGGGCTCCCCCACTCCTCCGCAGAGAACAGCGAGGGGAGGGGGGGGTCACCACCCCGAGGGGCCCGGGGTTTCACCCAAAACAGGAACAAACCCCAAACCCGGTTACTCATTAACCCGGCCCGGAGTGAGGGCCACGTGGACAGGCCTGGTTTTCTCTCCAGAGCTGGCTCTAGTTAGTCCAGGGAAGGGCCTCGGGTTTTAGCTCCTGTTAGGTTTGGGGGGGGGGGGTGCTGTCTTAACAAGAGGGAAGGGATGCAGCAATTGATGAACCGTGTCCACTCTGGGGACAGGATCCGACAGTGGCCACCGTGTGCCAAATATTTGTCATTCCTCATCCACCTGCACATACATGCTCATGGGTCTTTACTTAAAAGGGCCTGTGGCAGCAGCGTGGGTCACCCAGCCAGCTTCCCGAGACTCTCTGGACTTGTGGGATGCTTTCACTCCTGCCTGAGCCCAACGGGAGAGCCCCCAAAGCCAACACCTGTCACCGTTTCTCCCACCGCACCAGCTAGATAAAGAGGGCCTCTCAGCAGCCCTTTGGATCAGAGGTTCAACTACACAAACAGAATTTGAAGCCCTGGTGAGGCCCTGATGGGCAACCACAGCCCACTGTTGTCTTCCTGAGTGGGCGGCTGACCTCCACCCACTGGGAAGTCTGTGGGGGGGGGTTTTGGTTTGTCTGTTTGTTTGTTTGGCTGGTTTTTTAGCTGGAACACATCTTTCAATCTCAGGAAGGCAATGATTAATGAACCTCTGCTACCTGATTGAAACTTTCTTCCCTAGATGGCCCCTGATGTGAGCACACACGGTAACCCGAGGCAGATTTAGAGCGAAGTATAGAGAACACTAACCCAAGAACTAAAACTTTAGCATTACTCTGTTTAAAGAAGAAATCTATGTACATTAAGTTTATATATATATATACTTTTCAAAGAACCTGAGCTTTCCTATATTTACAGGTTGGGTTTATTAGATTCATAAGAATGATCCACATCCTCGGGAAAGTTTTGTTTGTATCAGATAAGTGAGGTACCGAAAAGGAAACAAAATCTATTCATCTATAAACGCGTTTTAAAATATTTGAAGACACAGCTTTGTTAGAGGCCCATTTGGAACATTTGCTAAAATCCGTTAGATCTTCAAACAAGATTTCTTAGCTGAGTTTTAAAGATTAAGAAAGAACTAGTGTTTGTTTGGGGGTTTTTTTGTTTTTTTTTTTCTTCTAGTGTTTGGTTTTTTAAAGATTTATTTATGCATAACAGACACAGAGAGAGAGAGAGAGAGAGGCAGAGACACAGGCAGAGGGAGAAGCAGGCTCTGTGCAGGGAGCCCAATGTGGGACTCGATCCCAGGTCTCCATGATCACGCCCCGGGCTGAAGGCAGTGCTAAACCGCTGAGCCACCCGGGCTGCCCCAAGAGAACCTAGTGTTTTGATTTAATCATTTAACGATAGAAACGAATTGCGGGCACTAAAACTTCTGAATAGCCTTTCTGTGTTCCAAAACCACTCTCAGAAAGGGCACGCAGGTGGCTCGGTTGGTTAAACTTCTGACTCTTGGTTTCAGCTCGAGTCATGATCTCAGGGTTGTGAGATCGAGCCCCATATTGGGCTCTGCACTCAGCATGGAGCCTGATGGAGATTCTCTACCTTTCTCTCTGCCCCTCCCCCCACACTCACTCAAATAAATAAATCTTTTTTTAAAATTATTATTATTATTATTATTTATTTATGATAGTCACAGAGAGAGAGAGAGAGAAGCAGAGACATAGGCAGAGGGAGAAGCAGGCTCCATGCGCCGGGAGCCCGATGTGGGATTCGATCCGGGGTCTCCAGGATCGCGCCCTGGGCCAAAGGCAGGCGCCGAACCGCTGCGCCACCCAGGGATCCCCTCAAATAAATAAATCTAAAAAAAAAAAAGACTCACCCTCAAGAAACCACCCAAATGACCATCAACAGATGGATGGATCAACAAACTGCATATGGCCATGCAGTGGAATACTACTCAGCAGTGCAAAGGGAGGCACAACTTATTCCCAGAACTCGAAAGATCTCCAAATCATTATGCAAAGTGAAGGAAGCCATATTCCAACAGAGAGCAGATCAATGTCTGCCAGGGGTTGGGGTAGCACAAGGCATTGATTGCCAAGGAGTGGGAGGGAACTTATTAGGTGACAGACAGGTGTATTCTATATCACAATCATTATGACTGAGTGTGTACATTGTCCAGATGCATCACATTGTACATTTAAAATTGATGAACTTCATTGCATGTAAATGAGACCTTGATATTGTTGCTTTTTAGAAAATAATACTATTCTCGGGGCACCTGAGTGGCTCAGTGGTTGTGCGTCTGCCTTGGGCTGAGGTCATGATGATCTTGGGGTCCTGGGCTCGAGTCCCGCATTGGGCTTCTCCCTCTGCCTGTGTCTCTGCCTCTCTTTCTCTCTGTGTCTCTCCTGAATAAATAAATAAAATCTTTTTTTAAATTTTTTTTAATTTTTATTTATTTATGATAGTCACACAGAGAGAGAGAGAGAGGCAGAGACATAGGCAGAGGGAGAAGCAGGCTCCATGCACCGGGAGCCTGATGTGGGATTCGATCCCGGGTCTCCAGGATCGCGCCCTGGGCCAAAGGCAAGCGCCAAACCACTGCACCACCCAGGGATCCCAATAAATAAAATCTTAAAAAAAAAAAAAAGAAAACAAAAGCATATATTCTCAAGGTCACCAAAACCTTCATGTTCAACATGAGGAATAAAGCAGGATCACCTTCTGAGAATGGACTGGGAAGGGGAGCAGGTGGGGAGGAGAGAGCCAAGTAGTCATGTGGTTATTGGTGGAGAAGCAGAATGGGCTCCCGTTTGAAATTTCTCATTATGAATAAATCAGACCCATGACTTTTCTAGTCAGTTGAATGACACTTTTCCAGCCAGGTTAGAACAGGCTAGAAGCAGGTTGTAACCAAGATTCAGGTTTTGCCTGGTATATTATCTACTGTTGTGTAACAATTACCACAAGCCGAGTGTGTTAACACACATTCATTACCTGACAGTTTCTGTGGGTCAGGAGGCCTGGCACGGCTTGGATGCGTCCTCTGCTCAGGGTCTCACAAGATGGTGATCCTGGTGCTGGCCAGGCTCATCTGGAGGCTTGGCTGGGGGAACATTCACTCAGACTCATTTGGGTCATTGGTGGAATTCACCCCCTTGTGGGACCATGGCTTTTTGCCAGCTGCCAGTGGAAGCCTGCCCCTGAGGCCCCTGAGGCCTCTCACAGCACCTTGCCCCATGGGCTTCTTCTCCAATGTGGCCACTGACCTCATCAGACCTGCCCCTGCAGGTCCTTTCTCCAGATGGCTAAGACAGAGTCTTACACAAGGTAAGGTTATCATGTGGGGGGACATCCCATCACCTTTGCCATATGATGTAGCTTAACTATGAGGGTGACATCCCTCCCATTTGCATATTCTATTGATTAGAACCAAGTCACAGGTTCTGCTTGCACATAGTGGAGGGTATTATACAAGGATACAGACACCAGAAGGTGGGGGTCATGGGGGCCCCCACACCTGGTGACTGCAGTGGAGGAAGGGATGGGACAGGACCAAAGTTATTTGAAGGGGTGGTTATAGATATGAGGGCCGTTGGGTCCTTAGCAAGGTAGGGAAAGAAGTGCAACCAGGAAGTAACCCATGGTGGGGAGAGGGTGGTGGGAGTCAGCGACTTGAAGAACTCTGTGAGGTTGAAGAATTTTTGCCATGGGAAGGCCGAGCAGAAGGAGCTTGAAGGAGAGCACGTGGTGGCTGGAGATGAAATCAGAATTCTCTAGAGGAGCATGTGGTGGCTAGAGAATGGGAAGTTCAAAATCAGGATTCTCTAGAGGAGCCGGTTTTGGTGGATGGTAGGTTCTGTGGGAGAGGGCAGTTGAGGTGGTGTGAAGGTGATCACTGGAACTAGGGAGGTCTACGTGGGCTCTCTGCTCCCACCCTTGTCCCCTCTCTGTCTACTCTCCACACCAGGCTTCCTCATATATATGCCAGATCATGGACACTTAACCCTCCCATGTCTTCCTGCCTCACTCAGAGTAAAATCCAGCATCATCTCATGGCCTGTCCCCCACCCCTCTCAGACTTTCTCTCCTGCCACTCTCCCCGTGCTGTCTACACCCCTGCTACACTGGCCTCTGGGACTAGCCCTTGACCCTTCCTGCCTAGAACACCCTCCGCTCTAATGGTTGCATGGCTCCCCACCCTCCCCTCTCTCCCCTTCCCTCCTTCCTCCCTCTAGTGTCAATTCAGACTGCTACCTCGGGCCTGTCCACCCTGTGTAAAAGAGCACCTTTCCACCATCACTCTCTGTTCCTTTATCCACCTTATCCTCCTTCCCCATCAAGCATCCTGTGTATTTATGTGTTTGTCTAGGTGTTGGTCATCTGTCTCCCTCTGTGAATCTGGGGCTTTGTTTTATTTACTGCTGTATCCCAGCACCGAGATGAGCACCCGGCACGTGGCCAGCACTCTCTACGTGCTGTTAAGAAGGTAGAGCTGCTTTCTATGTCCTGAGGGGTAGCTGAGTTGACACTGATGGGTCTGAGGCAGTCAGTAGCTTCCAATGGCCCTGATTCTTTTTTGTTTTTCCAAAGGTTTTATTTATTTATTTGAAAGAGAGAGAGAACATAAGCAGGGAGAGTGGCAGAGAGAGAGGGAGAAGTAGGCTCCCCACTAAGCAGGGATCCCAAAGTGGGGCTCAATCTTAGGACCCTGAGTTCATGACCTGAACGGAAGGCAGATGCTAAACCAACTCAGCCACTGAGGCACCACCACCCACCCCCATGGCCCTTATTCTCCAGCCTGGGAGGTAAGGTCCAGGTGATAGAGACTGTCTGTCAGCATCCAATCAGCCCTATTGCAGAAAACAGGGCTAAAATGCATTTCCCAGCCTCCTTTGCAGTTTGATGTGGCCAACCATCAAAGTTCTCACCAACAGAAAGTAGATGGATGTACACATGCTACTCCTGGGTCTAGGTTTTGAGACTGGTCATGCCTATACCAGGCTCTTGTTCCCTTCCTCCTGGCTTGAACCCATGGAGACCTAGCTTCAACTGTGTAGGCATAGTGCCCTAGGGAATGGTGGAGAATCAAGATGGAAGGAATCTGGTTTCTAGAATGTCTGCATTGAGCAGAGCTTCTGGCTCACTTGGAATATTCACCAGGCAGTTACACAAGAAATAAATAAGCTTCTATCGTCTTTCATCCACTGAGTTATTGCTGGGCCTCTTTGTTACAGCCTCCAATCCTTACTCTCACTAGCACAGGGGAGAAAAGCCTGGTGGGGTGAAGGCTTCCCAGGCTAATATAATAGTCCACCCCCCAGTCCTTAAGGCCGATCACTGAATGTTTGGCTCTGTAACAGGAGGCAGCTTGGGAAGGGAGCAGTGTGCTATACCGGTGAAGGCTGACTAGATAGCTCTTCCTTTTCATTTTGACTAGAACATTGATTTGTATTATAAATTTTGGGGCCTTTCACTAACAAATTGAGTCTCAATTTCCTCTTCTGCAAAATGAGGATAATAAGAGTACTTACTCCCAGGGCTCCAGGGGAGATTCTATGAGATAATGTAAGTCAAGGGCTCAGAAATGTTTACTGTTATTAATGGAATCAGCTGATAACCAAGTGTGATTTTTTCCTACCTTCTTTCCCCAGCAAGAAGGGGAGAAAACTAATATCTTGAAAAATAAAAACTAATAACTTTCCACAAAGTTAAAAAATACTCTGACTCTTGAATGCATTGCAAAACCTAAAGCTATCTGCACAAATGTTTCTTATGCATCTACCATGGGCCAGAGACTAGGAGGGGGCTGGAGGACAGAGACACCCTTGTGGAAATTAATTTTTGCTTTGCTTCTCGGAAAGTAGAAGTCCTTTTCAGGCTCACAAACTGGAGTCCAATTCACCTACTGAATGGAAATTTATGTCGACTAGGAAAGAAATCCCAAGTCGTCTTCACACCTCCTTATGGGATGTCTGGGCCCTGGTGCACACAGGTTGGATCATCATCTCTGGGACCTGGGCGCTGATATTTGTAAAAAGCATCTAAGTGTTTCCAATGAATAGGTAGACTTGAGTCTGGAAACTCCTTTTCCTAGTCACTACCCCAAGCAAGACTTGACTTTCTTAAATGGGTCTGACCTTGGTATTTACCTTGGCATTCACCTGGCAAAACCTTCCATGGCTTCCATTGCCTGTAAGCTCAATAAAGCCCTATCTCCGCAAGGCACCCACAGGTTTTCCCCATTTGGGATCTGGTCTCTTTCCATTAACAACGCTAATGGCTATCATTGACGGAGTGTTTCACATGACCCAAGCTCTGGGCTGAGTGAGGGCTTTACATGGGCTGTCCCATTTGAGTTCTTTAGGGTACAGGGTCTTAGCTTAGTTGTCTCATCTGTAAAATGAGAACATTCCAGGAAAAGCATTACCACTGTGCCTGATACATAGTTACCCCTCAGTTAATAGCATTACTGTGCCATCCCTAGGTTGTGGATGAAGAAGTTTAGGTTTAGGGGTGTTAGGTAACTTGCCCCAGAGCACAACCCTGATAAGTGACAGAGGTGTAGGCTGAACCCAGGAAGTCTGGCTTCAGTGCTCAGGCTAGCCTGCCTCCCCTTTGTCGCTGGAGGCCTGTGCTCAACTCAGAACCAACTCATGCCCTGTGACATCTCCAGGCCTTTACACAGATGTTCCCTGTGCCAGTAGATTGCCTCCTCTGGTCTTCCTTCAGGAAGTCTTCCTCCCAGTTGTCCCTACCCCTTTGGCCACCCTGGGCAGAAGCAGACATCCCCTCTGTGTCGCCTCAACCTCCTCAACAGGCCCCACTCCATTCTCACCTCACCAAACTGTCACTAGACAGAGGGCACAGGGCCTTGGGGCGCCAGTGTCCTCATCACCTCTGCCCCACCATGCGTGGCACAGAGCAGACCTCTGCAAATGTTTGTTAGATTTACTGCAAGCCAAATCCATCAGGGCAAGAGTGAACAATACCTGCTGGCAGGGACGCCTGCTTGCTCTCAGCTGCCAGTGTATGCTTTGGCCAGAACTCCTTACCATTTGCCAGAACTTCCAGTCCCTTGGCCCTGTCTCTCACTTTGCTCTCCAGCCTCGCCCCCAAAGTCGGCCAGTGGGGGGTTCACCTCTAGAAGGCCTGCACCACCCAGCAGCTTGAGTCTGGAAGATTCCTCACCTCCCCAGTTCATTTATTCAACAAATATTTATTGAATACCAACTTAGAGCCAGGTACTGTGCTTGGCACTGGGCACGGGTGGAAAGTAAACCATACATGGTCTCTGGCCTCACAGGGCTTATATGCTGGTGTGGGAGACAGTTGGCCAAGAAGTAAACAAACGGGATGTGCAATGGCAAGTGCCTTATGGGGGGAAAGAATAAGGGACTTTGGGAACAGATGAACTAACTATTCAAGCACAGTAGTCAAGGAAGCCTTCTCTGAGGAGGTGAGTTTAAGCTGAGGCTTGAGGGTAAAGAGCTCAACCATGCAAAAGGTAGAAGAAGGGCATCTGGGCAAGGGAACAGTGTATGCCAAGTCCTGGGGGTGGGAACAGGTTGGAATGTTGAGGAAGTGAAGGAAAGCCAGGGTGGCAGAAGCACAGAGGACAAGATTGGAATTGGCTGGAAGTCAGGTTGGGACCAGAAGAGGAAGAGCTTGGATTTTTTAAATCTTTGGAATAATAGGGTAATAGAGGAAGGATTTATTTGGAATAATAGGGTAATGCAGAGGAAGGGTAATGAAAAAGGGTTCTCATACCAGAGTTGATGCGATATGACTGGTCTGTCTAAAGCGCTCCCTGGTTGCCTTGAGAACTGTGTGACGAAGCAAGAGGGAAGCAAGGTGACCTTGTGGAGGGCAGTGATCTGGGGGCAGGGGCAGTGGCCAGACCACGGTGATAGGCGTGAGTTCAGAGAGAAGTGGATGTACTCCAGAGATATTAAGAAGTAGAATCTTCCAGAGGTTTTTAGAAGAACTAAAACAACTTTATTGGATGCCTGCTACAGCCCCAGAAAGGGGGTAGGAGTCGGGGACACCAGAAAGACTTGGGAATAGAAACAAAGGATACACAAGTCCTCAACCACAAAAACAAATACATCATCACCCCCCACCCCCGACCCCCACCACCATCTCTTAAGGAGAATGAACCCAAGATCAACTCATATGCTGAAAGTCCTGGTCCATTTCCACCTCGTTCAGTGGGGGTCAACAGATTCTTCTGGAATTGGGTCCTAGAAACATGGATATGGGTTTCCCATATTCTCAGCCTGTGAAGTTGCCAAATTGGTCAGGCTCTGCTTCATGCCACCTCCTCTGCCAACCCCTGGGAGCCTGCTGACTTGCCCTGCCCTCCCTGTCCGCCTCCCCCAGGAACACTCGTGGCCGGGGACCCACTCCCTGAAATGATGCCCTCTCTCCCCGCTGCTGCACATCTCAGATGCCTCCGGGAGGACAGATATCTGATCAAACAAACACTGTGCAAAGGATACGCTAGCTCTTCATGCCTCCTGGAGGAATTTGCCTTTTCAAAAGAGATTTCTGGGTCATTTAAGTGATCTCTGCCCTCTGCCCCATTTCTCCAAAAAGGGCCCTTTCCCCCTAGGGTTTTCGCAAATTCTATTTCTGAGCCCAAGGACCTCCTCCTCAATTTAGTCTCTGGGGAGGGTAGTTCCATCAAAGGGCGGGGCTGAAAGCACCTTCCCAGGGGTGACATTCGAAAGAAGTATTTAATAACCAGCGCGAATAAGCACAGAGGAATCGCCAGCTGGAGGATGCCACGGCCTTGGGTAGGCCCAGCGGTCATCAATCAGCACAGGGTCCCAGGAGGAAGCCACACGGGGTGGGGGGGGGGCCTTAGAGGTGCTCAAGAAAAGCAGATATTTGCCAACAAGCACAAAAGTGGTTCTACATTTTAACAACTGGTCTGGCAACACTGGCCCAGCTGAACGTCAGTCCCGGGTCTGCCCCAATCTCGTCCAGTCTCCACTGTCCCACTGGGAATGGTCGCCAGGCCACCATTTGTTCCCTCTGCTAGAGGAGAAGCGGCCAGGGCCCGGGTCATGAAACGGCCTCCGAGTGGAGCCGGCTGCGTAGCATCCTGGGGGAACAGGATCTCAGGCCCTTGACCCACCGTGTGACCTTGAAGGGCCGAGAGCCGCCTCTGACTGTCCTTCCTCTCGCCCCTCCTTGCGGTTATTTTTGTCCAGCCGGACAGCCCTTGGCTGTCCCACAGTCTGGGCTCTGTGAGCCGGATGGAAACCAGGCAGCACAGACGTCTGGGGCTGAGTCCCAAGGGGGCTCCTCTCAGGGCGTCATCACATGGGAACCTGACCCTCCGCGCCGTGCACCCAAACAGGGACCGTGCATCTGGAGGATGGCGACGGTGCGAGAGGCAGGGAGCTGGGTTCTCTGCTCAATCCTGGCTCTTGTCCGGGAGCACCGTCTCAGGCCCAGTGGTTAAGGACGCCCTGTGTTAGAGCCTAATTGCTGCCCGGAAACCTCCTGTCTCTATGCAGGGAACTGTGTGTCAGCTGGAGGGTAGGTGTCTGCAGTGAGGAAGATGGCCCGAGCAGGCCCTCCTGGGCCCCTAACCCCGGGCCTTGGGTGTGGTGCACAGCGGGGGCCCGTCCTGTGGTCGCTGCCATGGGGTGGGCAGGGGCAGACGGGGTTCCCCAGAGACTGCTCTGCGGCCCCTGCCTGGTTGCTGTCTCCGGAAGTGAGGCAGACACTAGGTTCAGGCCCTGGGGCCTGGGAAGGCTGCACCAGTCAATCACTGCCCAGGCTGGGTTCTGAGCTCTCCAGGCAAGCAGCCTGCCTGAAGCCCTGTTCCCAGTCCTTAGGTTCATGCCTGCTGCCCCCCATGTGCAGGGGCAGGAGAGAGTCTGGGCAAAGCTTGTGGGGGCTCTCCTAGGACTTGTTTGTCCCAAGTAAGGAATGAGACCAGGCTTCAGAGATCGGAAGAGCTCCAGGAGAGCTGGGTCGACAAGCCGGGCCGGGCAACCAGGAGGGGAGATGGGCCGAGGGGAAAGGGGCCTCTGATGGGTGAGGAAGGTGCCTTCACAGATAGGTGAGCCAGGCCAGGGAGCAGGGCAGGAGACAGCACTTGTTTTTAGAGCTCCTGGAAAAAGAACCCTCCTCACGCCTGGGGAGAAACCAGGTCAGAAAGCCCCGATTTCAGTGATTTCAGAGACCCAGGAGGGGCAGAGCACTCCTGGCCTCCCAGCTGCCCCCGGGGAAGAGGGCCTGGTGGCAGGAACGGCCACATAAGTGGGGGACCCCACGATGCCAGGGGGCACAGGGGAAGAAGATCGTAGGAGGGGTGCCACATGGTTGCTCCTGGCAGCCCTGATGCTGGGTGCCACGGGCAGGGGGGCAGCTGGCCTCTCCAGGGGGCGGGCCCTCCGCGTGGAAGATGCCCCTCGACTGGGCAGCAAATTCCTCCGGGCTGGCAGGACGGCGCCCGCGGCTCTGCGCACAGGAGGGGTTCGGAGCGCTGGGATGGGGTAAGCCAGAGAGGAGGCGCTGGGGAGGATGGGACCGGGCACTCTTCCCAGGATGGTGAGCTGGTTGCTCGGGGCTGACAGCCCAGGACAGCTATGGAAGAAGGACCAGGGCCAGGCAGGGAAGGCCAGGGGGCCAGTGGGAGTGGGAGCAGGCTCCATCTCGGCTGCGTAGCTGTTGAGATGTGAGAGAAGACGAATCCGGACGGGGTCTGCACGGCTGCTCGGCCCTTCCAGGACCCCCAGGTACCTGATGACCTCGGTGAGGCACTCCCGAAAACCGATGCTCCGGAAGTCCACCGCCAGGGCCCGGGCATCAAAGAATCCTGCAAAGCGAGGCGTGATGAGGGCCTGCCAGGTGGGGGGCAAGTGCTGATCCTGGGGTCACACCCATGTGGCCTTGGGCATGCCACCCACCTCACCTCTCTGAGCCCCAGTCTCCACATCTGTAAAGTGGGAATAGTCACCCCTACCTGGGCTAGAGGGGGTGCATAGTGAGGATCAAATGAATTCCCTGAACTCCGAGGCATGATCAAATCTAGAGTATCGTTTTCTTTTTTTTCTTTTTTTTTTTTTAATTTTTTTTTATTTATGGTAGTCACACACAGAGAGAGAGAGAGAGGCAGAGACACAGGCAGAGGGAGAAGCAGGCTCCATGCACCGGGAGCCCAACGTGGGATTCGATCCCGGGTCTCCAGGATCGCGCCCTGGGGGCCAAAGGCAGGCGCTAAACCGCTGCGCCACCCAGGGATCCCTAGAGTATCGTTTTCATCGAAATTCATGATCAATGCAGAGAAAAACTTGGCGACCAAGATGTCATTTAAGCGGACGCTTGCCAGGTGTGAAAGGCCTGTGCCTGCGGAAGTGTAGAGCAACCCTGCCTGCTGGCAGGGGTGGATGGTGGGAGGTGGCGGCTTCAGCCATCAGAGCAATCAGAGCTGGGGCTCTCCTCAGAGAAGGCGACACAGTGTCACATTGAAGCCTGAGGTCTCTGGAGGCCAGGAGAGCTGAGTTCAAATCCCAGCCCTGCCACCTAACCAGCTGCCCGACTGTGGACACATCTTGAAGCCTCAATTTCCCTGACTGTCAGATGGGCGTATGGTAATGATGGTTGCACCAGGGCGGTGAGAGTGAGATTGAATGCAACAGTGCCCAGAAATAGTCCATGAACTCAAGGTTAGCCATCATTTACACCTGACCCTTGAACAACATGGGGGCTGGGGGCACTGATCCTCCCCCAGCACAATTGAAAACCGAGGAAATTTTTTACTCCTCCCCAAAAAACTAGTAGTGAGAACCACCAGAGATCACTTTTTACTGTGATAGCAATTTACTGGGGAGACAAAGGGCTCAGGGGGAGATGAGGAGGGCCACACAGCGTCTTAAGCAGATACTCGCAGCACCCGAGCTCACCCCAATAGCATCAGGAGGGGGCTAGGAAATTATCACTGTAGTACAGTAGGTATAGACTACGGTTAACTTTAGGCCGTTAGGATTAGACTGCATCTCTCCATTTACACTTCTCTCCACTGCAATTGGCACCATGTGTGTGGTCTGTGTTTGTGTGAGGAAGTTTTGATATAGTAATATCGATGTGGGACTTGATCCCGGATCCTGGGATCACACCCTGAGGCGAAGGCAGATGCCCAACTGCTGAGCCACCCAGGCATCCCAGCAATTTTTTTTTCAAACAGTTGCAAATCTCCAAAAATGTTTCCACTTAGGTCAAAAACTGCGTGTAAGCAGACTGGCACTATTCAAATCTGTGTTGTTCAAGGGTCAACCGCATACCACTGGTGTGGCTCCTGTTGGCATCTGAGTTTGTCCGCTAGCCTGAGGGCAGTCAGGAAAGCAGGACCCCACTCTGGTCCCCAGCTGCCGCCATCAGGCTGGGCTCCTCAGGTTGGTGTCAGTGAGGTCTGACCCGATGGATTGTCCACCGAGGTATTTCGTTCTTGCTGCCTTTCCACCTGCCCCTCTCCAAAGCCACCTTTTGTGCAAAGACAGAATAGGGGGCACCTGGGTGGCTCAGTGGTTGAGTGCCTTTGGCTCAGGTCCTGATCCTGGGGTCCCGGGATCGAGTCCCAAATTGGGCTCCCCACAGGGAGCCCGCTTCTCCCTCTGCAGGTGTCTCTGCCTCTCTCTGTGTGTCTTGCATGAATAAATAAATAAAATCTTAAAAAAATAAAAAAGACAGAACAGCCTCCATGGGCACTGGCCTCATGACTCTGGCAGCAAATATCTGGTCCCTGGTTCATGGCTGAAGCTCCCACAGAGGGACAGGCAAGGCCTCACTCTGCTGAATACTTAGCTATGTGACTTGGAATAAATCCCTTCAGTTTTTGCGTTTGCTACTCTTTTCCAAAAAACATTTTCTGAGTTCCTAGGAAGTACTCAATTTGCATGATCTGATTTAATTCCCAGGAAAATAATCCTATCATTATTCCCATTTCAGAGATGAGAACACTGAGGCATAGAGAAGTTAAATCCTTTGTCAAAGGCCACAAAGCTAGCAAGTAAGCAAGTAATAGAACCAAATCCACAATTCATGGGATTCGAATCAATTCAATTCAGGATTCTAACCCAAAGCCAGTGCTCTAAGCCACAGGCCTGTCCTCCCGTTAGCTCTTGGCAAGAGAAGGGTGATGCCAACAACCCCCAGCCTCAAGATTCTTGTCAGAATCAGATGAGATAACATTGGTGGAAGCACTTTGAAACTATAAAATGCTGGCCAAAATATTAGTCACTATTTTTCTTTGAACCGGATAACCGTACATGTAGTTGGAAAGATCTCTCCCGCTGGTTGATTAGAATCAGAAGTTTTCACTGTTGGCCACGCATTCCTTTGGCAGAAGTTCTCAAAGTGACCACCTGCATCAGGGTCATCGGGCGTGCTTGCTAAACTTGCAAATTCCTAAACTCCAGGCCAGGCCTCCTGGCTCAGAATCTCTGGGGTGCGCCCCAGGGCTGTCTGTCCCAGGACGATACTGCGGCTCACTGAAGCCTGAGAGGCACCAGGCTGGGTCACTTGAAATGCACCTGCCCCCTCCAAAGGTGGCCAAGTTAAGGTTTCAGGACTTTGGTCTTTGTGGCCTAGGTCTGTGGCGCTTTCAAGATTTCTCAATTGTGAAATCACCAAAATATACAGCGAGGCTCCATGTACACAGAATTTCCATCTGTCCCGAAGTCTTTTTAAAGCCATAGTTTCATGACTTCACTATAACAGACCAGCTCAAAATAACGGCACGAGTTAACATTTGTGTTCTACTACGATCCCACTACAGATCTTCAACCGTGAGCACGACACGTGATCCCAGCGCTGCTCAGGACACAGTGTGACCCCAGCACCAGCTCAGAAGGCACACCACTGGACGGCTGTGGCTAAACAACTCAGGCAGGCCCCTCCCAGGGTTTCAACGGGGATCCCAGTGAGAATGAGTTCATTCAGGCTAATGCTTGAGGAGGGTGGGGACTAAGGTGGGGGACCCCACACAGGGACAGAGTTCCTCCAAGGGCTAAAGCTAGAAGGAGCGGAGTTGAGGACACGGTTGGGACCAATGGGGACACTGCCAGTGGAGAGGGCAATGCTGAGAGAGGAGACAAGCTATGTGACTGCTGCTCCTGGGCCCTGCTCCAGCCCCACCACAGACCGTGGGCTCCGGGAGGGCAGGGACCACGGCTACTTTGCTCACTAGTGGCCCCGCAGGGCCTCGCCCCCAAGTATTTGTTTCATGAATGACTCCTGGGAGAGAAGAGCATCGGTACCTGTCCCACCAGTGGCGTGGAGCATTTTCAAGTGATCCACTGTCATCTGCAGGACCTCAGCCTTCTCCAGCTTGGAGGAGCCCTGTGTGTACAAAAGACAGAGAGTGAAGGCCTCCAGCGGGCTTCTCACTCACCTCCCTGTGGTGTCATCAGCCCTTATCGCCTCAATGTCCCCGTCTTCCTCCCACCCCACCTCTGCCTGCAGTTGGGTTTCTGCTTCCGCCAACATCTCCCAAACGAACAGATTCTCTTCGCTCCCATTTTAGTCTGCATGCCCACCGCACTGCTGAGCATCCTTCCCCGAAACCCCTCCTTCCCTGGACTTCCACGACACCGCTTTTTCTGGCTTCTTCATTCACCTTGCTTTGCCTGTCCCTTAAATTGGGGCTGCTCCCCAGTGGGTGCTGGCTCCCTTTCCTCACTCGGCACATTCTCCCCGGGAGGTCTCAGCTACCTCCGTGGCTTCTGTGTACCATCACCAGAATGCCACTCTGCGTACCCACCGCCTCCTAGACCAGCTTTCCTGGGAATCTGACCTCACACTCACCACACCCAAGACCTAGCTCATCGTCTTAGCCCCAAAGCACTTGCTCTTCCTCTATTCTCTCTCTCGAGCAATGTCTGCTATGCCTCTAGCACCCTGGTCTCGCAGGTGAAACCTGAGAGTCAGACTCTCCACTCGAGCTCCTGAGGGCAGGTACCAGGCCTAGGCCACGGCTGGGCCATGCTCAGTTTCCTTACTTGGGCAACAGGCATGATCATCCCTACCTTTGGGATCATTTTGAGAGTTCCTTTCCGTGGGATGATGGACCTAAAGCCACCACATGTGAGACACCAGGGTAAACACCACTTTCCATTCCCTTTCTCCCTAGCCAGTGACCGGTATTAGCAAACGGGGCACCAGCACTTCAGGCAGCTGCTCCCAATCAATACGCCTGCCACGCAGAATGGACCTTATCTGCCACTTGCATGGAGTTTCCTCCAGCGCGGTCAGGAATGTCACATACCTGTTTCTCAAAAGCGGTGGGGACCAAGCGCCGCAACTCAGAAAGGCTGCTGTTGATGCGGTCCCGGCGCCGCTTCTCTATGATCTGTAACACAACGACAGGAATTTACTCGCGGGCTCTTCGCCAGCTTCCAATGGGCTTTGATGGACACTGACTCATACCTTCCCTCATCATATTTTTGTGAGGGAGAGAAATCTGTTCTGACTTTATGGAGGAGGATACTGAGGCTCAGAGAGGGGTGGTGACTTGCTCAATTAGGGTCACACACAGCAGGGAGGCACAAAGCTGGGGGTGGAATTCGGATCTCTTGTCTTGGTCTGTAGGAGTGACATTCCAAATAATTAGCCATAGGTACAAGCAGGGGACTGAGCAATGAGAACAGGGACACTGGGGCAGCCCAGGTGGCTCAGCGGTTTAGCGCTGCCTTTAGCCCTGGGTGTGACCCTGGAGACCCATGGAGCCTGCTTCTCCCTCTGCCTGTGTCTCTGCCTCTTTCTCTCTGTGTGTGTCTCTCATGAATAAATAAATAAAATCTTTTTAAAAATTAATAATAAAAAAAAAAGAACAGGGACACTGGCCATAGCCCTGCAGCAGGCCCTGGAGATGCCTGCAGGCCAAGATGACCCCTTCAGTGGCTGGGTTGGGAAGAGGCATTGCTTCCAGCTGGGAAGGCCTCTCATTCACACGACCTCATTCTCACCTCACCTACTAGGAGCAGAATGCTGATAGCAGGGCAGACGTTATGACCCCCCCCCCCCCATTTTTACAGATAAAGACGGGAGCTGGAAGGAAGTGGTTTGTCTAAGTGAGGGGCAGGGCTGGTGTCTGCCACATTCCAGGTCTTTGGACACCCAGGGCAGAAGCACAGTGGCATCCTGGGGGCAGAGGTGGCACTGGGATGAGGTGGCCAAGACCCAGCTGGGAAACCGCTTTCTTCTGACCCCTTCCTCCATCCCGCAGCACACCCCAGAGGAAATGTAAGTTCTGGGCTCACTGGGAGAGATGAGGGGAAAGGGCTGTGTGTCAGGTGTTGTCCTGAGTGTATTACATTAATTCATTTAATCTTCAAAACAGCCCTGTGAGGTAGGCATGCTCATTGGTTCAGGTACACAGTTGAAGAAATGAGGCACAGAAAGGTTAAGGGACTTGTGCAAAGTCTCTCTGCTGGCCACTGGCGGAGTCAGGATTTGCACTCGGAGTCAGTCTAGATGGGGGTGATGTTTCTGACCAGGGTTCTCCAGGCCAGGCCTCTGGGGACTCAGGGCAAAGATCCGTTGGGCAGCTCTGCTGGAACAATCACTCACCCCTCTGCGTTTCTTCCTGGCTTGCATCTGTGAAGGGCTGGGGGTGGACAGCGGCCTGGCCATCTGGCTGCAGAAGAAGAGAAAGGCTGATTTTTCAGAGCTCAGGGACCATCTCCTTGGCCTGGGCTGACCTTGGAGGACACTGGGATGTGGGCGGGCACAGTCCCCTCTTGGGCAGGTCGTGGTCTCCCCCCAACCACACCCAGGGCCATGGGGCTGCGGGGTACTCCCAGGCTCCCAGGCAGGGAAGCAGCGCAGGGCAGGCGTGGGTGGGGGCCCATCGCTCCCCCCTCTAAGTCTCCCCTGCACTCAGTGTCCCACCCCAGGGTGGGTGGGCTGGGCTCTTGGCCTGCCGGCCCTCACCCCTGCCCCTTGCCCCTCGCCCCCCCACCCCGCCCCTGTCCCTCGCCGCCCCTGCCCCTGCCCCTGCCCCTCGCCGCGGGCGTCGGGGAACCGCAGCCGGCCGCCGCGCTCCTGCAACCCGATCCCGGGCGGGGCGGGCGAGGGCACGGGCGGCGGCGGCGGGGCCGGGCCGGCGGGTTGGGTTTCAGAGGGAGCCGCTGGGAAGAGCGTGGAAAGAGCAGATGCCGCCGCTTCCCACGGGCCGGGCGCGCCCGCCGCCGCCCTCCGCCCCGCCGGCAGCTGCCGCCTCCTCCCACGCAGCGCGGCCCGGCGGGGGGGGGGGGGCGCATCTGGGTCACAGGCCCCCTCGGACCCTCGGGCCGCCGCCCCGGCCCCCCAGGCCCCAGCCCCGCATCGCGGCCCCCCCCCCCAGGCCTGGCCCCCGGCTTTGCTCGCACCCGGAGTCCCCATCACCCAGGCGCAGCCCCGGGGGGCGGGGGGGGGGGGCTTTCCTGCCCAGACTGACCGGAATGAAATCTCCAGCCCAGCCCTCGCCCCGCTAACGGTTCCTGCTTCAGAGGTTCTCCCAGAGTGGAAGGGATTCGCAGGGTGGCACTGAGGGCCATTCACCCGGCCAGCACCCCGGAGGCCCCCACCCCGCTCCAGGGCTGGACTGCAGGCGGCAGCCAGGCCCCAGCCGTCCACACAGCTCCCAGGGGGCCATGCCCTACCAACAAATAACTTTAGACAAGACTCCCCTGCTGCTTCAGAATGCAAGATGCCACACATCTGAACAGGGACCCATGAGCTTGCCTCCACCTCCACTGCCACCCCTGGTCTCTCCCCTGGGCCCCCATCTCAGCCAAAGCATTCCTTCTCTCAGTTCCACGGGGCCACCTGGCTACCACTACTTTTGGGTCCTCTTCTGTCCTCACCCACCTCATCCAGACCTGCCCATTCCATGTCTAAGATACATCTCACCTCTGTCCTGCTTATTTCCACTGCTGCCCAGAGGACTAAACCTCTATCATCTCTCACCTGGACAGCTGCAAGAGTCTATTGCTGGGTCCCTTTGCACCCCTTTCCCAAACCCCTACAAACAGGCACAGTGATCATTTAAACGCGCACATCTGATTTTGTCTATCTCTTAAAACTTCCTAGGGCCTTCCCCATGCTTTAAGGATCAAGGCCGCCATCTTTCAGGTGGCCCAGCTGGCTCCTGTCACCTCCTAGACTCCAATCACCTTTGCTCTTTGTGCTCCAGCCTATGAATGCACTAAGTTCTTCGTGTGGTTGCACACACTATTTCCCTCGCCTAGAATTCTCTGGTGCAGCCTGTCTACCCACCTAGTCCCAGCCTCTTTGCCTAGTACTTTCTACCACCATATAGATCTCAACTCAACTGTCACCTTCCTAGGGGGGGGCCTTTTCTGACATTCCCCCTCCCACTAAATAGCCCCTGCTCTACCCTCTCCTAGCATCCTGCGTTCATAGCATGTATACCCATTTGTTGTTTTATCTTTATATTTTTGTTTTTTATTTATATGATTATTTGACTAATGTCTCTCTCTCCACCAAGTGTGTAAGTTCCCTGAGGTCACGAACCATGTCTGTCTGTCTCATTTACCACTGTAGCCCCAGCACCCAGCAAGTGCTTGGAGCACAGCAGGGCCCATGTTGAGCTCCCTCCTCCTGTCCCATCTTTGGCATCACTGAGGAACAGAGAAGTGACACCACAAAAGCTACCTCCTACCTCCTAGGCCTTTGTGGAATGGGGGCCTCTGTGGCTCACCGGGAGGGTCCCAGCCTATGTGACTACCCTCTTGGCATGAGAGGTTAGATCATTTTCATTAACTGCTCAAAGAGAGAGAGAAGGTTACCGGAGAGTCCACATCAACAGTGATCAAATCCCACTGCTGTGTCCCTGGATTTGTCCAGCTACATCTGGAAAGGGATATCTCCTTCCAAACACCTGGATGAGAAGGACTGTTAAGAGGCCTATGAAGCTCCTGAGAGGGATGGTGCAGCGAGCTAGGCCCAGGGCTCAGATGGCCAGATCCTGAGATCTGTAGGGCAGCTTGTTTACAAAGCTACACTCAGGACAAGCCCCAAGAGCCAAGGGATACTAAAACATGGCCTTTGTCCCCCGCCCCGGGCTGGATAAGGAGTCTCTAGGGGTATTGGGTTAGCACTGCACACGTCACTGCCCCTCAGCCTGATCCCTCCTCGGGGACTATCTGTTGGAGGCTGACGCACTCCTTGCAGGGCATGGTGGCTTTGCTATCCCTTTTTCTATTCTTCTGGTCACTTGTTCTCTGCACTATTATCCCTCTTTTCTGACTCCCATATCTCACAGGCAAACCTCATTCCACAGTTGTCTTGGCATTGCTGCGCATATTTCCTTCCTCGGAGCCTAACAAAAACCCCATTTTACAGATGAGGATGCTGAGGCTTGGAGACTCAAGGCAGCTTGCCCAGCCTACACAGCTGCTGAGGAGCAAAGCCGGCATGGGAATCCATGTCTTCTGGCTCCAAATTCAGCATTGTTTTCCCTCCTAATTCCTATTTCCTGTCTGTCTGAATAGCCCTCCAGTCCCCTTATCCTTAAAGCTCCCAAGAGCTCAACCAGAGCTCACTTCCAGGCTGTGATCTGGCCCTGACACTGGGGGGAGGTGTGAGAGCTTCTTGTCTGAGAGTCTGAAAATAAGGCACACCTTCACAGACCCAGAGAAGATATGCCGACCACCAAGATCTGCCCCATGGGCTTCGAGTGGTCCCTAGCCAGATTTCTGGGGAGGTCTCTTTGGGGGGAGGCAGCTTTCTAGGTGGTCTGGCTGCCAGTCCTGACTGCTCTCAGCACTCATCCTCAGGCTCCCCCTTAGGGACTCCCCCCATGGAACCCTTGCAGATGACCCCACTCATTTTGCATGAACCAAAGACAAAATCATGGTATTCCCAATGAAGGGTTTTCAGGAGTGCTGAGCCCATTTGTAAAATAAAGAAACTGAGAGGGGAAGGGTCTGTTCCAGGCCACACAGCAAATTAGAGGAAATTCCAGAATTGGAGCCAAGTCTACTGACTTTTAATCCAGTGCTCTTCCCAGTGCACCCCAAATCATCACATAGCCAGTACTCCTTGTTCTAGACAGTACTTCCACATTTACTTGTCTCCTTTATTGCACAACGGCCCTGTGAATTAAGTATTATTGAGGCTATTTCACATTAGGAAAAAATAATCATTTGATAGATGGAGTGACAGAGACACAAAGAGTTAAGAATCGTGCCCAGCAAGTCAAGTCTTTGGGCTTCTAGTCTTTTCATTAGACCATGCTGCCTTGTGACCATAACACCCTCCCACTGAATGGTGACCCCTTCAAGAGCAGCACTTGTTGGAAATTACCTTGGGCTACATCAGGGAGCTGTGCACTTTAGGTACATTTATTTCCTCATGGAAGGCTCACTCTGTGAGGTAGGTATTAGCATCCTTGTTTTATAAGGGAGAAAACTCAAGTTCAGAAATGCCCAAGTTAATGGTAGTGAGACTCAAACTCAGGTCTATCTGACTTCAAAGGCCACCATGTGCCTTAAATCCTGTAGGAAAGACCCACAGATCTCCACCCAGTGCCTGACACATGACAGGTGTTCACTGAATGTTCACAGAAGGGGAGGGGAGAGAGAGGCTGTACTCTCAGTTGGGACCCAGCATTTGTCAGAGGGGGGCTGGGTTCAGATAGGAGATCTGTGGGTGATTTTCTCATATGGGCCAAGATGCCACCACCAGGCAGATGCCCACAGTGACAATGGAACATGCCCTGCTCCTTATTCTCACATCTCTGAGTGTGGGGGATTTGCGCCCTGCCTCTGACCCCAGGGAGGCCGGCTGCCCCAGTCCTGTGGCCCTTGCCACTGTTTATCTGGCTTTCTTTGTACATGAAGCTCTTCTTCTCTGAGAGTTCCCTGAGGGCAGAGGCTTAGCAGGATACATCTGGGCCCCCCACACCCAGCCCAGGGTCTGGGCCACAGCAGGCATCGTTCAGCACGCCCTGAATTGAAGCATTGATGTCTGCTGGGGGGGGGGGGGGGGGAGGGCCCTTTGGTGAGTGCTACAAAGAGGGGTCTATAAGTCAGCCTCTGCCAGATGTCCAACGGCTTTCTCTGCTCTGAGAGGGTCTGCTCCTCTAAGAATCTAGACAGTCTCTAAAAATGGGCTCGGCTAAATGGACAAAATGCTGTATGGGAAAAATCTGCCCACTGATCCTTTATGCCATTGCCCAAATGCCTCCACCTTCAAGAAGCCCTCCCTGATGCCTTTGGTTGTAAGTGACCTCTCCCTGCTTCGGTGCCCTCACAGCCCACAATCTGTCTCCCCTTCCATCTTCCATCCTTTGCCATGGTCTTTGACCTGGCAGGTCACTGGCTGAACTACAAATTCTTGGAAGACAGAGCCAGCTCTCTGGCATCAGCTTTGTGCCTCTGATTGATGAAGACCCAATGACATTGAATTTGAGAGCCCCCCTCCACCACCAGCACGTGGTGCTAGGCGCTTCCCCTGCTCCTAGCAGGCTCAGACTCAGAGAATTGCCTCTCTAAATAGAAGTTTCTGCTAAACCATTTAAGAATGCTAATAAGTTGCATGGGGAATTGTATTATATACCCCCAAAACTAATTAATGTACAAGATGCAGGGGGGATACCTATTGCCTCATCTCCTGTTATAAGCTATAAATACTTGGAAGCTGGTGGCATTTTACTAGGATTTGTGATTGAGGTAGGATCTCCTCCTGGTCTCAGAAAACTGGAGTCATTGAAATTATGAAATCTCCTCAAAAACATCCCTAAGAATGAGCCGAATCCCCCTTTCAAATCTGTTCTGGAAAGTCAGGTTTGGATGAACTAGGGAGATCAGATAGCCCCCTGTCTTTCCCACTCCATGTCCTCCTTTTATTTTATTGATGAGGAAACGGGCTCTGAAAGAGAAAGCAATGTCCCAATGCCTACATGGTGAGTTGCTGACAGATTTGGGGCTGGGACTCAGCCCCGCAGACTCCCACTCAGTCCTTGCTGCTCTTTCAGGGCTCTGAGTATCACATGTTGGGTGCCTGACATGAATTAAACATTTGCTATGTGCTAACCCTGTGACATACATCATCTTATTAGATTTTCCCAATAAACCTATGAGATCAGTTCTGTTATTTATACCCATTTCACCGATGAGGAAAGTGACGCTTAGATTGCTCACAGAACTGGGTGAAGTAGCAGAACTGTACCAGCGGAGTTTGTTGTACAGACTTGAAGCAAGTCGAATTATTTACCAAGAGCTGAAAGACGCTGGCAGCAGGGTGTGCGTTAGAAAGAGTGTTGGAATTGGAGTCTAGGCCCCTGCACTGAAAGTCAGCTATTATTTTCTTTGGTACCAAAACCTTAATTCCAAAGTCCAGTTGGCTCAAGGGAGGGGAGGTTTTTCTTCCCCCTTTTGTGTACTCCATGGACAGTGCACCCAAGCTAGGGTAGAACAGAGAAAGTACGGCTATTCCGCTTTCTCAGCGGATTCCGGACAGGGGGTTTCCTAAGATCTTCAGGGAAAACTCCTCCCCAATAGCCTCCACCTGGCTCATCTATAGAAAGACGGTCACCAACTGGGAGTGAGACCCCAGAGCTGAACTCCACTTCCATCCCGGGCCCCTGAGCCTAAGTGGCCCAGGGCGCAGAGGATCCAGGCTCTCGTGCGAGTGGTGGCCCACGCTGCCCTCCCGCCCCCCACTCCCCCCTCCCACCCCCACCCACACACACCTGCGGGCCGTCGCCCACACCTGCATCTCCTGAGGCCCTGGGGAGGACTAGTCCCCGGCCCCCCCGAACCCGTCCGGGCACTCCCGGTACCCCGTCCCCGCCCTCACCTCAGCTCGCCCTCGCGGCCCACGTCGATGGGTCCGTCGGACTCGCTGTCAGAGCCGCTGGGCTCCCTTGGCCGCTTCATGGCGAGCGCAGGCTCTGGGTCTCCGCGGGACCGTGCGGGCTCCCGGCCGGGAAGCTGGGCCCCGCCCCGGCCCCGCCCGGCCCCGCCCCGGCCCCGCCCCCTTTCCCAGGGCCCTCTCCTGCGCCGCAGCCCCCGGCGCCCCGGCGCCCCCTCGCCCCCGCGGTGACGCGCAGGCCGAGCCGTGGGAAGGCCCCGGGCGGTCACCGCCCCCTCCGACGGCTGGGAGGTCCGGCTCCGCTCCGCCGCCCTGGCCGCCGCGCGCTGGGTGGCCTTGGGCAGGTGCCCTTGGATGCTCCCCCCCACCGCTGGGGAAGCCAGGGGTCCCCGTCTGTCCCCGGTTCGCCCGGGTCTATGGGGGCGCCGCCCCGGCCCCGCGATGCCCCAATTTCTGCAAGGATCGAGGGGGCCAGCTCCTGCCTCCTGGGGTTCTGGGGGAGGCAGACACATTGGGTTTGGTGAGGTTGGTGGGGGTGGCCGTGGCCTGATCCTTGACAAGAGTCCCCCAGCAGCTTTTCCCATAGGGGTCCGAAGCATGTGGAATTGCGTGTGTGTTGGAGGGGACAGGAAAGACTCCGACATGAGAGAGGCGGCTATCATCCCCCCCAGGGGACGGCTGGAGTAGCCGCAGCACCGCCGCTCTGGCCAAGAGAACCAGACTGGGTGATGGGGGTGGCGGGTGTCCCTGGGAATCAGTTCCCGGTTACCAGAGGCGGTGCTGACCTGGGTGGGCAAGGACACAGGAGAGGGCTCCATTCCCAAAGCTGTGGCAAAGCCTCAAAAAAGGGGATGGGGAAGGGGTAAGACTCCCTTCCTGGGTCCCCTCACACAACAGACCAAGCTGTTCACTGGATGGGGGGACTCCAGCTGGGAAGGGAGACTCAAGGAAGATTCTCAGGGATTCACCAGCCATCCTCCTGGCCCAGTACCTCAGGGAGGCATCTAGGGCTCAGAAGGAAGCAGAATGGGAGCAGCCTGGAAGATGGACCATAAGGGCCGGGAGGACAGGGGAAGGTCTTGATGTGGTGGGTCAGACCCCAAAGAAGTCTGTCCCCTTCATCTGCCCACCAGGACACAGAGGAAGCCACCCCTTCACTTGGGAGAATACGGTTGGTCATCTGAGAATAACTGCAGTTTCAAGACCTGCTTGGGGACACTTGCTTACAGTAGTGTGAAATAACATTCCTCTGCCCCTTTCCCCCACATGTCCACAGACAAGGCCAAGTAAAACTCACACATACACGCTCTGATACGTGGGTGCACTCATCCCATATGCCCGTAGCACTCACACACCTACTATGGGCACAGACCAGTGGAGTGGCAATCTCAACCAACACAGAAGTTGCACAATGCATGCGCTCCCTGGAAAGACAAAAATCAAAGATGCCACCAGATACCTGCCCTGTGTAATGACTCAGATGGCAAGGCCTGGCAGTGGAGCAGATTTGCAGGGGAAGGTGAGGGGCATGTTCATGTGAGATGCCCCAGGTCATCAAAATGGGATGCACAGTTAAACAGGGGAACTGGAGTGCAGAAAAGGTGTAAGCTGGATATTTATTTTTTTTTAATTTTTATTTATTTATGATAGTCACAGAGAGATAGAGAGAGAGGCAGAGACACAGGCTCCATGCACTGGGAGCCCGATGTGGGATTCGATCCCGGGTCTCCAGGATCGCGCCCTGGGCCAAAGGCAGGCGCCAAACCGCTGCGCCACCCAGGGATCCCTGGATATTTAAATCTGGAAGTCATTAGGTAATAGGTGGCACTTAAAACTACGGGGGTAGACAGATTACCCAGAGAGTAAGTGTGGATGGAGACAGAGGAGGGGTCTAGCTAAACAGTTAACAGGTGGGTGCTTATTACCCCTGAAAATGTTTTGTGAGTATTAACTCATTTAATTCAGGACAGCTCTATAAAGTAGTAATATTATATCATTCCCATCTTACAAATGAGAAATGAAGACACTGAGAGGTGGAGTAACTCTACCTAAAATAATGGACAAGGAATAGGGGCTCCTGGGTGGCTCAACTGCTGAGAATCTGATTCTTAATTTTGGCTCAGGTTGTGATCTCAGGGTCCTGGGATAGAGCCCCTGCATCAGGCTCTATGCTCAGTGGGGAGTCTGCTTGAGATTCTCTCTCTCTCTCTCTCTCTGTCTCTCTCTCGCCTCTACCCCTGCTTGTATTCTCTCTCTCTCTAAAATAAATAAATAAATCTTTTTTTAAAAAAAAAAGGACAGGAAGTTAAATGGAAGGCCTGGAATTCCACAAGACAATTGGGTTCCAGAACCAAACCATTAGGCTTTATTACCTTGTATAGCTCTTGAACATTAGGCTCTCTTACCCAGTACTGAGCCTAGAGCTATGCCATCAATACCAGAGCCATGAGATACACACAGCTACTAAGCACTTGAAATGTGGCTGGTCTAAACTGCTGAGTGTAGCGAGTGTGAAGTCACACCAGAATTGAAAGAGAGAGAGAGAGAGGGATCCCTGGGTGGCGCAGTGGTTTGGCGCCTGCCTTTGGCCCAGGGCACGATCGAGTCCCACATCGGGCTCCTGGTGCATGGAGCCTGCTTCTCCCTCTGCCTGTGTCTCTGCCCCCCCCTCTCTCTCTCTCTGTGACTATCATAAATAAATAAATTTTAGAAAAAGAGAGAGAGAGAGAGAGAAGGAAGGTAGAAAGGAAAGAAATCTTATTGATATATTTTATTTTATTTTATTATTTTGACAGAGGGAACACAGCAGAGGGAGGGGCAGGCAGAGAGAGAGAAAGAAAGGGAGAATGAGGGGCTGATGAGGGGCTCGATCCCCGAACCCCGTGATCATGACCTGAGCTGAAGGCAGACACTTAGCTGACTGAACCACCCAGCCACCCTTCATTGATATTCTTATTATTGATTAACATGTTAAGATGATAATACTTTGTACATATTGGATTAAATAAAATATTGTTAAAATTAACTTCTTTTTTTTGATGTGGCTACTAGAAAAATTTTTGTATATGCAACTCTTGTATTTCTTTTGAATAGTGCTAATCTAGTTCAGTTTCTTAACCTCAGCACATGTGGGGCTGGAAGATTCTTTACTGTGGGAGCTGTTCTGTGCATTGTAGGATATTCAGCAGCATCCTTGGCCTCTCTACTCACTGAATGCCAGTAGTACTTGCCCCACTTAAAAGTGTCCTTAGATTATATGTCCCCCTAGAGGAGAAACCACTGCTGGCTGAAAACCCCTGGCCTAGGGAAACCCCAACATTAGGTGTTGAGTGGGAGAGAAAGAGGTGTCAGAGGACACTGAGAAGGAACAGCCAGGGAGGTGAAGGAGGCTCAAGGGGGGGCGTTACAGCAGCCAGAAGAGTGTTTCAAGTACTTGGTCATGATCATTTAAAATATCAGTCAACTCATGTCACTTCCTGCTCCAAACCATCCATAGGTTTGCCATCACATTTGGAATAAAATGCCAACTGCCAGCCATAGTCTCTACGTAGGGTGACTACATAACTTGTCATCTAAACCTGGGGCGCCCCTGAGAGCGAAAGGAGGCAATAGTAATGACTATGCTGGGACAGCCCAAAGGCATTGGGATGTGCATGGTCACCCTAAGCGCTGGCCCCTGGCCCTGCCTTGGTCACTCAGCCACTAGAGCCTTCCTGCCATTCCATCACGATTCATGTTTGTTGCTACCACGGGGCTTTACATTTGTTGTTCCCCCTTCCTGGACCCCTCTTCCTCCACATCTTCTTAGATACCTCACTCCATTCTGGACTTTGCTCAAATATGCCATCCTCAGAGATGCCCCTCCTAACCTCCTGTCTAAAATAGCCACCAAGGGGCACCTGGGTGTGTCTCATGAATAAATAAATAAAATATTTTTTTAAACCTTTAAAATCTTAAAAAATATATTTTATTTATTCATTCATGAGAGACACAGAGAGAGAGGCAGAGACACAGGCAGAGGGAGAAGCAGGATCCATGCAGGGGGCCTGATATGGGACTCGATCCCGGGACTCCAGGATCGCACCCTGGGCTGAAGGTAGGCACTTAACTGCTGAGCCACCCAGGTGTCCCATAAATAAATAAAATCTTTAAAAATAAAATAAAACAAAATAGCCACCAATCCCCACAGTAGCTCTGTGGTCTTTCTCTCTTACTTTACAGCATCTATTAATATCATGGACATTATATTATGTATATATTATGTATGTTGATGTTTTTGTTTATTGTCCGTGTCCCCAACCAGACGATAAACCCATTGAGGGCAGAGATGGGTCCCTTTGGTTTAAGGCTGACTCTCCAGGGCCCAGCACAGTGCCTGGCATGTAGTACGTTGCAACAAATAAATACTGGTTGGCGGAAGATTAAGCTTGGGCAATAGCTGGAGGGAGATGTAGCATCCAGGGTTTGCTTGCTTTTGTTTTCATTTTGCTTCAAGATGGGAAAGAGTGGGGTATGAATCCAGCAGCAAGAACTTTTATGAAAAGGCTTCCATCTTGACTGTGAAGTTCCTGGAGGTAGGAATCATTTTTGTTGTTCACGACCATGTCCCTTCATACCTAGGAAAGTGCCCAGCACATGGTGCACATCCTACAATATTTATAAAATAAATAATGATGATGATGATAACAAAATTTTATTACACTCACCATAGTCCAGGCACCATACGTTGTATTTTGACATCTATTAACTCATTTAATAAACCTCACCCCAATCCCAATAATCGAGGTTATTATGACTTTCTGTTACAGTCCCATCTTATTGAGGCACAGGGAAGTTAAGTAACTTCCCCCAAGGTCACACAGCCAGTAAGGGGTAGAGCTGGGATTCTACACAGGGAGGCTGGTGCCCGAATCCACACTGGTAGCCACTGCATCCTGCATTAGTGTGAGGTAGGCTCCTGCGTTAGGCCAGGCAGTAGGTACTGGCTTTGAGGGGGAAGAGGAAGGAACAAACCCAAGGGATGCTGGATTCCCATCTGGGTAACTTGAGGGGGTGAAGGTGCCAGGCACTAGTGTGGCCATTCTGTTTGAGAGACCCATGGAAACCCAGGAGGAGGAGTCGGAGAGAGGTCTGGACTGGAGTAGAGACTGAAGCAAAGCGAGAGGAAGAGACCCAGGATAGAGCCCTGGGGAACAACAGCCAGAGAAACTCTGGGAAGAAGGAGAAAATCAGGCCGAGGGGCCAAGGCCAGAGAAGGCCAAGAACGAGCCCTCGGTCACCAGTCCTGAGACTCGGAGGAAGATATGCAATCACAAAGTCACAGAGGCCTTGGCATGAATGGAGGAGGCAAGGCAGGGGCCGGGATCAGCAAGTGCCAGAGGGGTATAGAGGCAGTTTTGAAGAAGAAGTAAGAGAGCCCCCCACAAGGCCTCAGGAGAATTTGCTTGTGACTCAGGGGGGTCAGTAGTAGGCAGAAGGGTGAGCCCTGGGGAGCCCAGGAGTAGTCCAAAGGCAACGAGGCAGAGAGGGCACCTCTACTCTCCCCATACCCCCGGTCCCCTTACCCCAGAGCAGAGCAAGCAGGGAGATTTCCAGAAGCAGGTTTCAGCTCCAGCTCAATGTCTGGTCTCCAGCAGCAGTCCCCCCATCTCCTCTCGGGGCTGGTATGCAGATTCCTGAGTGGACATGGCCCGGCCTCCAATTAGTTGGGTTGCATGAGACCTCTGCTGGGCCAGGCACCGAGCCCCTGACTATTGGGGGGTGATGGTATCTGGGGAGGGGGCTCCCAAAGGAGAGGGTGGCAGTTGGGAATTGCTAGCTGGATGGTAATTTTTGTCAGGCTCTGGGACATAAAGGTAGGACCCAGGTCAGGTTTGCTCACCGTCACCTCTCCAGTGCCTAGCAATGTATGGCACTTAGTGGGTGTTTGGTAAATATTGGCAGGGTGTCTAGTGATGGAGAGGGGATCTGGGGGGCTCCTGAGGTCCTCTACCTTCTTTGTAGAGGAGGTGATGACTGGCTCCTTGGCAAACAGCAGAGTCCCAGTGGGCGTGATCCTGAGCCAGGGCTTGGCGGGGAGATGGTAAGGAGGGAGGGCTGGAGCACCCAGGTGCCACTCAGTCTCCCCTCTGTAGGGCCTTGCCTCCCTGCTTTGTGTCTGGGGGACACCGAGACCCACAGAGGGGCAGAAACATCCCTCGAGTCTCGCAGTGAGGCAGGAGGTGAGGCCTTTCTGTACCTCGGTTTGCTTATCTGTGAAATAGGATGATAACGAAGCTACTCACTGCCTAGGCTGGTTGTGAGGGTTCAATGAGGTAAGATGCATAGAACAGAGCCTGGTGTTCGCTTGGCAATGTCAGCACTGGGGCTACGTCTCTATCTCCGTGCATTTCCTCCCAGGACGAGTCACCTGCTTCTGGGGTTTTACCTCCTATAAGCCAATGGTCCCCAAATTCGTATCTAACAGAGACGAGCTTTTTTCCTGAGCTTTGGACCCATATATCCGACGGCCCAGAGGCTTTCTCCTTCTATTCTTATTGGTGTACTGATGTTCCAAGATCCAGCAGGGTGTGCTGGGCCTGCCTGGGCCTCCCCGGGCTCTCTGTGCCGAGGCCCCCACGCACAGGGCTCCCAGCCCAGATGTCAAGCATCCCCATCACCACTTTCCTGCCTGCTGCTCGGTCCTGAGAACCATCTGAGCCTCCTCGCCTCACCCCCTCCCTGACCCCTGCTCGTCCCAGGCCCTTCCTGTCCTCCCCTTGCCCTCCTCCCCTGCTCCCCTGGGACCTATCAGCGCTCACTCTCCACCTCCACAGCTGCCACCACAGCTGGTCCCTGACAGAATGTGCAGCTGCTGAGAGCCACATGTGCAGAACAGGCAGTGCGCGGCTACCCCTGGGGCCACGCGGGGGTGGGGGGTGGGACCATCTGTCTGTGTCTGTTGGTCCATCCACTACACACACACACACACACACACACACACACGCCTGACCTCCTTCTCGAAGGATGGTGGTGGACAGTATCCATTTGGTCCCTTTCTCTGTTCCTGGGCTGAAGCATTCATGCTCCCTCTATGGGGGTCCAGTGGTCCCAGCTTGGGGTCCCTGAGGGCACACTGGCTGGACTGGTCCAGCGCCCCTGTGTGCAGGCAGCCCAAGGCCAACCCCCCCCACCCCCCCAGGCTGCAGAAGTCCAGGATGGCGGCCTGGGTGATCAGAGCCTCCCTTTCTTTCCCAGCCCCTGGGGGGTGGCCTGCAGTGGAGGAAGCCAGAGGCCTCAGACACATTCCAGAGCCTCCTGGGCAGCGCCTGAGGCTCCAGAGGAGTCTCAGCCCTGGGGCGGCGCCAGCGGCATCTGTCCTGGTTCCCACACTCTGGCCTCTGGAATCTCCACAAATTTCTCTTCCATGTGCGCATGATGTCAGCAGGACAAGGACACTGGGGTTGGAGAGGAGCCGAGGAGGCTATGCTCCCTGAAGTCTCATGGCCGTGGGGAGTCGGGCTGGGGGAAAGCCCACCCAGTAAGGGGAGGATGGCTTGGCCTCTCACTCCCAAGCCCAGTGCATTCCCATCAGAGCCCCTTGCCATCTCCAGAGCCTCAGTTTCCTCATCTGTAAAAGGGAAATAAGACAAGCAGCTATCTCCTAAGTGTAATATGGAGGCTATAACATCTTGACCCTTGATGAAGAGCCTTCATGGTCCAGGCACAGCTCCCTCTTTCACCACTCCCCTGACCTCCATCCCGGTCCTGCCCTTTCTCATATGTTTTAGAACACATAACATAGGTTCATAATTCTGAGTCCATATCCTGTCCAGCTTGAAAGCCCTTTCCTTTCTCTATCCAGAAAACTCCTACTGAGTCTTCAGAACCCAGCAGATGAGTCCCTGTCCAAGAAGCCTGTCCAGCCTCCCTTGGGCACTGGCACTGCCTCTCTGTGGTCCTATGATTCCCTCTACGGCAGGCTGATCTTCCCAAACAGCGCTCCCCGATGTCTATTTACCTCCCCGATGAGGCTCTCAGGAAGCTGCCTTCCTGGGGCTGATGGCCATGCTCAGGAGCCCAGGCAGGGCGTCCACAACTTGCGGGTGTCAGAGTATAATCAGGACATGGCTCTCGGCCTGGCCCTCACCCTGATGCTACCAGGTGGAGCTTCCTACCCATCTCTACTGGTCTGGTCTTAACAGGAGGAAATAGCAGCTTAGTCCTTCCCAGCTGCCAAAGCATTTCTTACACCCAGGAAACAGCCACTGTGTCCCTTCCCCCCACCCAGGGCAGCCAAGCCAAAACCACACTGTACAGATGGGGAAAACTAAAGTCCAGGCAAAAGAAATTAGCAGTAAAGACTGCATTTAGAACTCAGGGCTCCCACCCCAGGCTAAGGCCCCAAGTCCCTTTTGCCTGCTACCCCTAATTCCCTTTTGGAGTTCAGAGCTGGGAAGTGATAATGGGCTCAGGCCTGCAGGGCCCCACTGGGTTGAGTGGCCCTGTGGCCCACAGAGGGTGTGTTGGCTCAGGTCTTCCAGGAGGCAGGTGCTGAGGTGATGTAGAGGTACAGATTTACTGGGGAGGGATCGGGGGAGGGAGCAGGAGTAAGTGGGAAGAGCCTCTGAGCTCCATGGAGGCCCGACACCTGTGAAGGAGACGGGGCAGGAGGGGAGATTACGCCAGAAGAGCTCAGACTGCCCTGCAGCTCTGACAAGGTCTTGGTCAAGCCCGGAGTAGAGATTACCCATCAGGGGAGTCCCTGTGCGAGCAGAGACAGCTCTGGTCTCTCCATGGTGCCCAGTCACCAACCGGGAGCAGCCCATGGAGACCCTGCCATCCGTCTGCTTCCCAAAAGTCACAATGGAGCCAAGTGACAGCAGCTGGGGGCTGTTGGCTGATGACATGCCGTGCAGCAGCTTCTCCTGAGGACATGACGAAGTGATGGACCCCCCCCCTCAGCAGCCCCAGAGGCTCTGTGCTTTGCAAAGTCACCCAGCCAGTGGGCAGGTGACAAGGCACACTCCTGGGGTGTGGCCGTCCTATCCTAACCTTTAAACCACTTAGGGGCACCCAGGTGGCTCAGGAGTTGAGCGTCTGCCTTCGGCCCAGGCCGTGATCCCGGGGTCCTGGGTTTGAGTCCTGCATTGGGCTCCCCACAGGGAGCCTGCTTCTCCCTCTGCCTGTCTCTCTCTCTCTCTCTCTCTCTCTCTCTGTGCCTCTCATGAATAAATAAATAAAATCTTTTTAAAAAAATAAATAAACCACTTGGATCATCACAGGGCTTCAGTGCGGGGAGGTGGGGGGCTGCCAGAGGAATGAAAGAATGAAGATTCAGAGACAGTGAGGTGCACACGTGATGTTCCAAACTGAGTGTGAAGCAGCAGCCTGGCATTACAGGTCCTTTCCACATCCGCCACCGTGTGTCCTCAGATGAGCGGCTGCTCCCAACACGTGGCTTTCACCCTTGCAAGGTGGGACGAGCCGGCCTCACTCACGCCTCCCTGTTCAGATCCAAAAACCATGGGGGCAAGTGGGGACCAGTGGTTTTGTTTCTGCAAACCCGGCTCTGCTTCCTACAGAGGAGCCCATCAAAGGCCACCCCAGAACTTTCCCCCTGGTGTAACCCCAGGGGCAGAATGTCATTCTTACTGCCTTTGAGGTTTCAGGGGCTTGGGGGGACATCTAAACTAACAAAGAAAGCTCAAATTTTATGCGTGTTTTATCCAAAAACTATACACGAGAGAGAGTCAGTTCTAGTGTAGCACTGAAGATATATAGACAACTTGAGTCTACATCAAACTCTGCTATGGGCCGTCGGTGAGTTACTTTACCTCCCTGAGCCTCAGTTTTCTCCTCATAAAGTGGGATAATAATAGTGCCCACTTCGTAGGGTTACTGTGAGGATCAAATACATCGATTTATAGAAAGTGTGTAGAACAATCTATTTACTGTTACGACATAAATTGGTCATTTGGTCCATGAATAACCTGTTTATTAAAATTTTTTTTTTTTACTGGCTTACTGGCAAATAAAGCTGACTACCAGTAAGGAAGAGGAGAGAAAGGCAAAGAAAGAGAATGCTCAGTCCGCGGGCCTCAGCTCTCTGTTCTTTCAGCTTTGCAGGTTGACAAGTGAGGGCAGAACAGAGGAAAGAGGATTAGGTCTGTGTTTCCTCCATCCCCTTGTTTCGAGGCACAGTCCTGTCTCTTCCATGTTGTGGGTTGTTTTTTTTTTTTCTTTTCTCCCAAATCCAGTCCGAGATCCTGCCAGAAAGTGGAGGATTCAGTTATGGCATCAGAAGGTTGAGTCCGATCGCTCGAGGCCCGGGCAGGAAGGTGTGGCGTCACCCCCTGTCCCACCACCCATCGCACCCCTGCCCTTTCCCTCGCCTGAGACCTGGCCCATGGGCTACACCCGGCGTGAGCAGCTCTGGTACCGCCGGCCTTACGGACATCCCAAGAGCTTCACAGCGAGATCGAGACATCTCAGAACACCAAGTTTCCATGGTGTTCCCAAGTAGGTGACTGCAGGGCCCCTGAAAGAATCTGCTGGACCGGAGGTATGAGGATGGATGTGGATGAGAAGCCACATTTCTCCTTCTCCCTGGTGACTGGCTGGGAAGGTGGGGAGCTTCAGGTAGGAGAACCAAGGAGGCACATTTGGGTCTAGTCCTGCCTGGAGGCTGGGGATCGGCCAAGCTACCCTTGGAGGCCTCTCTTGAGGCCAGGAGGACGGGACTATAATGATACGTGGGAGTCAACCTCCAAGACAGCCCGGTCTGTCTCCACCTGCTGGTGTCCACACCCTGCATAGTTCCCGCCCACACTGGATCAGGCTGGTGTGCGTGATCCACAGCACATGGTAGAGATGATGATGTGTCACTTCTGAGGCCGGGTCTTCAAAGATAGTTTTTGTTGTTGTTGTTTGTTTTTTTTAAAGAGTTTATTTATTTGAGAGAGAACACGAGCAGTGGGGAGCAGCAGAGGGAGAGGAGAAGCAGGCTCCTTGCGGGGAGCCCGATGTGGGACTCGATCCCAGGATCCCAGCATCACGACCTGAGCTGAAGGCAGATGTTCAACCACTGAGCCACCCAAGGTGCCCCTAAAGAGAGGTTTTTTTTTTTTCCTTAAGATTTTATTTATTTATTTATTTATTTATTTATTTATTTATTTATTTATTCATGAGAGAGAGAGAGAGAGAGAGGCAGAGACATAGGCAGAGGCAGAAGCAGGCTCCATGCAGGAAGCCCGATGTGAGGACTCCATCTGGGGTCTCCAGGATCCCGCCCTGGGATGAAGGCGGCGTTAAACTGCTGAGCCACTGGGGCTGCCCGCCCAAAGAGAGTTTTAAAGTAAGCTTGCCTTGCTTTCTCTTCGATTCCTCTGGGAGAAGCCATAGCTATGTCATGAGGACACTTGAGCAACCCCGTGGCTAACTGCCAACAGCCATGTGCGTGAGCCACCTTGGAAGCACATCCTCCAGCTCCGGCCAAGCCTTCAGGTGACTTCCGCCCAAGCCGACAGCTTGGGCTTGAGGGGGGACAACCTCACGAGACGCTCTGAGCAAAAACCACCCAGCCAAGCTGCTGCTAGATTCCAGCCCCGCAGAACCTATGAGATCATAAATGCTTGTTGCTGTAAGCTGCTAAGTTAGTTGGGGCAATTTGTTACACGGCAACAGATAGCTAATGTGCCATAGGACTCCCATGCCTTTGGTTTCCTACCCAGAGGGGTGATCCTTTGGTGATCCTTTTAGGTGACATATCCAAAATATTTTGCGACTAGTTCAGCAATGACATGAGCTGCAAACAATTGGCCCAGTCCTAGCAGCTCTGAATTTGATTGTTCAATGATAGGCCTAATTCTTAAATTCTTAAAAAGATTTTATTTATTTATTTATTTATTTATTTATTGACTGACTGACTTATTTTATTTGAAAGAGTGAGAAAGAGAGAGAGAGTGAGAGTGAGGGGAGGGGCAGAGGGGGAAGGAGAGAGAGAAAATCCCAAGCAGACTCGGTGCTGAGCACAGAGCCCAGCATGGGGCTCGATCTCACAACACTGAGGTTATGATCTGAACCGAAACCACGGTCTAGTCCTGGTTTGGAGGCTTAACTGACTGAGCCACCCAGGCGCCCCCAATTACAGGCACATTTATCAATACCCACTGGGGGCAGGGGATGGGGAGACACCAAAATAAAGCAGGAGATTCTCCTTTGGGCTATGGGAGAAAGAGCCATAGACCTAAAGATCATGCGTGGGAGAAAGTGACCTGTCCCTCACGCTGTACCAGGTTCTGAGGGAACCTAGTTGAGGAAATTGTTTTAAGATGAGTCTTGACAGGGCCTCAGCAGACAGAGGGGAAGGTGAGTGGCAGGAGACACGAGGGGATGGACACATGGTGCTGAGATATGGGCCCCACGTCGGGCAGGCTGTGGAGGGGGCCGAGGTGCAAGAGGAGGCATAACGGGAGGGCTGAGGCTGGAGTCTGAGTCACCCCCTTCCTCCTCCACCTCACACCCTCCCTTATCTCTTCTTCCTCCCACTCCATCCCATCCTCCTTTGCTAGTTCCAGATGGGAACATTGAGTCCCTGAGAGCCCTGCTGGGAGAAGCTTGCTTCCTGATGGATTCAGGCTGAGGAATCTGCCCCCAGGGTGGTCCTCCTGCGGAGGAATGTCTACAGAGACACCCTGGCACCCAAGGGTGGGAGTGATCTCAGGCCCGTTCACTGCATGCATCGCCATTTCCTTCCCGAGGCGTCTGTAAGTCAGTTAGGGAATATGATTGTGAGGAGGGAAAACCAGACAATACGAGTTTATTTTTAAACATCTTCTATTTCTCTGAATGGCTTTCAAGAGGCAGAAGCCCAGAAATGGTGAAATTCAGTTACAGAACAAGCATGAGGGATGAGAGGCACCCAGGCGGACGAGCACACAGCACCCTTCGTCACATGACGGGGTAAATGCCATGAGCCAGACGCAGCTGGGCCGTGGGGAGGGCAGATCGCAGACCAAGGGGGGGCAGAGCTGAGAAGGTAGGGGCTCTCTTATCCCCTCCTCAGACGAGGGAACTCGCATAGATGAAGAAGCACACGCTCCAACCATTTAAGGAGGCACTTAGGAGATTTACCATAAAAAGCAACTCAAGGAGGTTAGGTTGTAAGGAAGACCAGGGCAGCCTATGTTTGCAAAAGATATAAATAGACCTATAAAGATATAAATAGGGCTTCTGACAGGTAAATACCAGCACACGACAGGTAAGGCTTCACTTTAAATCTTGTTCTGTACGAGACGGGACTGAGATGCTTTTTAAGTAGAAACCAGAAGCTAAAGATACGTGTACTAATCAAGAACTTTGTATGGACACAGTTTAAAACACCCAGGGACAAACCAGGTTATCTCTGAAGCCTCTCACAGACCCCAGGCCCCGTGAGCCTAAGGATCACATCCTTGCACGCTCAGCTGGTGGGTTCTGAACGACTCAATTCACTGGGCCCGGGCCAGAGGGTGCAGACGGGAGACTCCAGCACTGGCTTTGGCCTGCAAGATGTGTTTTGTTTGGCCTGCACGATGCTCTCCGAATTCAAAATAGTTGCCAACATTTGAAAGTCCAGATTTTTAGCTTCCCTTGAAAAATGGGGTGGAATATTTGGCAAGGCCACCACACATTCCCACATGGCAGCCACCGAGTCAGACAACAGCATGTGTTGTGCTCCATTACCCTGAAGACCCGGCCTCATCTCTCTGCTCACTTACGGCTCCCGCCTGGTTCAGGGAGGCATCAGGGTCTGTGACCAGGGCCAGGCATCCAGTCTGCAGTGACCTCATGACTTTCTGCTTGGTGGCAGCTCCAAGCCTTCAGGCCTTAGTCTTGAGCCCTTTACCCTCATATCCATGGCAGACCCATCTTAGCAGTGGACCCAGGAAGGCATATTCACCCACAGGCCAGGGGTGGGGGAGGCATAACCCTTGCCTGTAGAACTCCCACGTGTCTTACAAAGACCTCTAACTCTGCAAAGGCCAGTCACTGAAAAGTTGCCAGCCATCCTCCACTTGCACAGACTCAATTCCACAGGCATCGAGGAGATCGAGGTCAAGGGTGAGTCACTTCTGGGGCAGACTAGAACACCCACGCAGAGGAAGGAATCCCAGCTGAGGCTGGGCTGGGCCAAGGAGGGCCCGGAAGAAGGCAGCTTTTCTCGCCATGACCGCGACATGGCCAGGGCAGCCAGGTGAGGTTGGCAAGTTTTGCGGGTGTTTAGAAAGCTCCACTCAAGTCACAGTGTGAACGACTCCATCTGGATCTGTGCAGCATAAAATCTGCCCAACTGCACATGTTGGCCCTGGGACTAACAGCGAGAGCAAAGAAACAAGTGGAGATGATGAGGCAGGTGCAACCAAACGGGGTGTCCTAGCACAGATGTGCCACTTCCTTTCCAAGCTGCGGGAGGTAGGGCTGGGAGGCAGAGGGTTAGGAGCCAAGACCTTGTTGGCCAAAGTCAGACGCTGAAAAGAAAGATAAGGAGCTTGGCCTCAGCGGCCCCCATGCTGCACATGTGCAAATGCCCATGAGATGACGGGAATGGCCAGAAGCAGTCCCAGGAAACAGGGCTGGCCAGAATAAGTAGGGGAGCCCAGGATCCCCAGGTTAACAGATATAACCACGTGTACACACACACAGAGACACACACAGACACACACACACGTTGTCAGCAGAGATATCTGACCCATTACCCCCCCACATAAACATGCAAACATGCAGCTATATCCCATTGTGCACACTCATATGAAGGTGTCCACACACACAATCACAGTGGTTGCGGGTGAGAGCAGTCAGCTTGTCTCACCGGAGGTTTTCGGGGCCCCTCTGGCGCTTTTAGGCTGAGCTACCTGCTGGGGCCCAGCACAGCACAGAGCTCCATGGGACAGAAAATGAACCAAGTCCCCGGACTTGGGCCAGCGGCAACGTCCTGGCCTCCAGCGCCACCTACCGATGCGAGCAATTTTCAGGCTTTAAAGGCCTTGCGATGGTGAAACCCAGAGAACACCAGTTCCCAGGTGCCTCTAGTTTGGGGAAGCTGCCATCCTCCCTCCTCTCTGTGTCCTGTCCGAGTAGAGTGAGACCCCCACCCCCACCCCATCCTGAATTTAGAGAATGAACAATCAGGGCCTGGCCTGCCCTCTGGAAAGCAGTATCCAACACCAATAGGGATGTCAAAACATGGTTTCATCTTCCAACTCCAACTCGCTGGTGGGGCTGCCCGGAAGGCTGGGTTGAGAAGGATTCTGAGGCCCAGTCTGGGCTCATGGGACAAGAGTATCCTGGTGGAAGTGCTGTCTATAGGTGGGACCATGTCTGCACTTTGCATTTCTCGCAGTGGATTCTGGAACCTTGGTAAACTAGATCTTCAGGGTCCTAGATTTCTCCTAATCCACAATTTCACCATGAGGGTACATGTGCTGCTCATACCCGTCTAGGACCAGAAAATGGCCGTTCCGACTTTCACTGGAGTTTTCTCTCTTGCTCACTCAGTAATTTCTGGGCCAGCTGAAGCCCTCGCTGGAGCTGTCTTCATGAAGAACTGGTTCTTCCTTCCACAGAGAGCATATGGATGACTTGTTGTTAGATCAGAATGCTGAAGTCAACACTGGGTGCTCCATTTTACCCAAAACTAAGATTTAGCCAAAGCCCATCCATCTACCAGCACTTGTCACTTCCCAAGAGGCTCCATGAGGGCAATGAGGAGCCGAGAACAACAAAGCCACACTAAGCAGGTGCCGGACAGCCAGCTGGGCTCAGGCCTAGCCAGGGGTCCTGCTCCCTGCCCCTCACCCATCTGCTTAGGAGGGCACACTCAACTCAACTTTAGGAGTCAAGAGCATTTCAAATTACAACAGGCCGCGGGGCACGTGGAAATAGCTAAAACTTGAAATCTGAACTCTTCGGATGCGAAGGATCTGTCATGTGTGACATCAAGGCATGTAGCTAGCGCCTGCAATTTTCTGCAGCCCTAAAGATGCCCACAGATAGGCGCAGAAGCCAGAGCAGGCCGCTCCCTTGGCAGTGAAACCAGACTCTGCCTCCAGTGCTTAGGTGGATATGAGCTGGTCTTCCCCCCCGCCGGTGGGTAGACCCGGGGATATTTGCCTTTGCCCAGGGTCAGATTAATATTTTCAGCTCCTTGATCTCTGTTGAAACAACTCAACTCTGCTGCTGGGTGCAAAAGCAGCCACAGACATATGCAAACCAACGGGCATAGCTGTATTCTGACAAAAGTGTCTACAAAAACGGGTGGTGGCCTAGATTTGGCCCATAAACTGCAAAACCCTGCATCAGCCCCATACAGGGTCTTCAAATGGGGTTCCGGAGAACTTGGGTGGTGCCTCAGGAGCTCTGCAAATGTTTGGCTCTCACTTCTTCTTAGCTATGTAGGACACTACAACAAAAACGCACCCGCTCACGTGTTTTATAGCATTTTGACGTGAAGGAGGTCAACACATCCACCGTTGGGCAAGCTCGTTCGTCACAAAGGTTCTCTTGCCATCTCCTCTCTGCTGTCCAGGCTGTCCGGAGAATGGCTAAGAGCCTGGGTCCCAACGTGAGCTTCAGTGCCAGCGCTGCCACTCGCTAGCTGCATGACTTTGGGCAAGTTGCTCTCTCTAAACAAGCAACCAGAGTGGGAAATGACCAACGTGCTGGTGCAGCCTCCAGGACGCCCCTTTGGCTGAATTGTGGGAAGATGGAATTGTCACAGTGGAGGGGCCAGGGAGGCTGAGGCCACGAAGGGGCACTCAGGGGCTCAGGGCAGTGCTGTTTACCAGCTGTTACAGAGGTATTTCAATGTTTTAATCACCAGCTTGGTGCACTGGTGCACACCAGTTACACCAGTTGAATATCATTATGATGCTGGATCCATCTGGGATTTGAGCTTCTCACTGGTTTTGATTTCTCCTGGCATCTCCTGCTCCATCCCCACCATTCTGATAGGGACGAGGAGAGAGTGGTTCTGCAATGGTCTTAGCAGGCTCAGGGCAGAGTGGCAGGGCTTGTTTTTCTGCCAACTGACAGTTTCCATTGGGTCGGGGACTTGGTCGGCAAGCATTTCCTGGGAAGTGCCCTGCAGGACTTGTCAGGGAGTTGTGCTTTGGGCTCCAGGGGCCCAGCATTTCGGGAGCTGCAGCTCCTCTGGCCCAGCCCTGCAGTCCAGTGCGGGCCGTGATGCTCACCTGGCCTTCCAATCCGCCCAGTGATCCAGAAGCAGTGCTCCTCGCCCGGGGCTCCTCCTCGCCCCTGGAAAGAATCAGAACGTGCGTCTGGCGCTGCCTCGCCTGCCCCCAGGATCCTGGCCTTTTACTCCAGCCACTGAAAGCTTTTTTCCAGGCCTGAGATGCTCATTTACAGTCTCGATAATAGAGCCAGACCCTAGTGCCCCTCACGCCCAAGGCTGTCTATGTCTATTACTCGTGGCTCCAGTGAAAGGCACGGCTTTTACTGCACCTTATCTCTCTGCTTCCAGCATCATATTTTTCTGCCTCCTGAGAGACCCAGAAGAATCAAGGCTGTTTTATCTCTAGGTCCTGGAGGCAGGACCTCCTGGTTTCAGAATCCCTGGGGTTTATCTTAATTAGGCGCCATCTGGTGCCCAACGCACATGTCCATTCTGGCCATGCAGCCTCATACCATGAACCTCGGCTGTGCCAGCATGCAGGCTGCTGGTGGCTGTGGCTGGCTCCGTGAGCCCTAGAGGCTCGTCCAACAGGGTGACTCTGAGACTGGGGAAGGACAGAGGGCCTTTTGGGGTTTAGCCAAGATCAAAGATGACTCTCTCACTTTCTTTGGTAGAGGCTGTTCTTGGGTCTCCCAGTATCTCTGGCCGGGTACCGAACAGAGGAAGGAACTCAAAACCAGGCCCCCTGCCCTGAGGCCTCCTCTGTTGGCCAGAAGGATCCTGGCTGTGGGTGGAAAGACCCGTACGAAGACATCTTCATCACGTGCCCCGCCCCCTCCATGATAAGGCAGTCAGTGGTGGGGTCTGCCCCAGACACTCAGTACGGCCTTGACCTTCCTCCCAGGCCCAGTGTCCCACACAGAGAGTGAAAACCCGGCCCAGCTCTCCTCTTCCGGCCCAAACTATTGCTCATTTTGAGAGCCACCTCTGTCTCCTCACTTTTTCCTCCACCCTGGATTATCTTTCTGCAACTACTATCTTGCCCTACACTGTCCAGACCATGTACTCAGTCAGACCCTGTGCTGAGTCCTCAAAATGACAAAAGTCAGACCCCAGGTGGCCCTTCACCCCCTTCTTCCGCCCTCACCAGCAGTCCAGCTCTCCTGCACACACCTCCAGGCTCCTGTTCCCTATGACAGTACCTTGGGCTTTCCTTACAAGGTGCTTGCTCACAGCGGGACTCCCCGGGGGCTGGGCAGTCTGTGGCCCACACGGATGGTGGCTCCCCTTTCTGGGTCTTCCTGAGGGACCAGCCATCAGTGTTCCCACCCTCCTTTATAGAGAGATCCTGGCTTGTTAGCAAAAGAGGAAACTGATTCATCAAAGAGAGTTCTCCCCTAGAAGCGGTGACAACGGGGCTGCAGAGGCTCCTGTAAGGGGAGGCTTCGCTGGTGCGCTGCAGGGGGAAGTGACCTCATCTTGGAGCCCCCTGCACAGCAACCCGGTGACAGGGAGCTCAGTACTTCCACTCACAGTCCCAGAGCTGGAGAATCTTGCCAGTGCACCTCCTGGTTTCAGAATCCTTCCCGTCCAACTGTTCACTGCCTCCGACCAGACCTTCCCCTGTCACTCTGGGCAGGCCTTCCCTCGGGTGCAGGCAGGACAGGCCGGACAACCTCCCACTGCACCCACTGAGCTTCTTCCCCTGCATTTGGGCCCACCATAGTGAAGCCAACACTCCCCTCTTCCCCACTGGCAAAGCTGCTCGGCTGAAGCCTGGGGTGAGGGGGTTGGCAGGCAGGAACTACTGAACTTGGGCTAAAAGCAAAAGCAAAGAAGCATGGAGGCCCCCAGTGGTGAAAGCGCCTCCTGGGGAAGAGCCTGCAGTGTCCCCTGCTGGCGGAAGGAGAGTTTGCAGCAGGTTAAATTCACTCCCCTCGCCTTCCAGGAGCCCGGCCCCTGGCTGCTGCTGACCCGATGGGTGACTCCAGGTAGGGGACCACAGGAAACAGATAGGTCATCTTGTCCAGTGCTTTCCAAACATGCAGAATTAGAGGTAGGGTTGCTGCGGACGATTTGCCCATTTGACACAGGCCTCCGAGCTGAGGAGCTGGGGGAGCCCGAGCAATGGGCTGACATCCAGGCTCTGTGCTGCTGAACAGGCCCAGGACCGGGCTGACTTTTTGAAATTCATTCTCGGGACAGCATACCTCTCTAACTGCACTGAGATACCATATGGTCCAGCAGCAGCCCGGCACAGGGCAATCCTATTAAAACCAAGCTGCTTCGGCGGTGAGTTTGAAAACCACCCCCAAGATCCGGGAATTGAGGCCCCTGAAAGGGAGGGACTTACCCAAAGTCATCGGCTAATGCCAGGACATGGCTTGGAGCCAGGCTTCTCTCTCGAAGCCATGTTCTTTGCACCACACGGAGCTAGTTTTCATCCCCAGCCCCTTGTGAGACACCCCGGCTCCTCCGACACTGCCACCCTCCTTCGTCAACTGCCCCCTGCAGCCCAGCTACTCTGCAGTCTTACTCTCCTAGATGGGATCATGGCACAGTGTTGCCCACAAGGAGGGCTGGTGAGGATGCGGGCTCAGTCTGCCTAAGTCCCTGCAAGTACCTCACTCATGAGGATGAGGGCAGACGTGGAGAGGGACAGAGTGGTGATGAGCTAGAAGGGTCCAGGGGATGACATGGTGAAGTACGACAGGGAGCTGGAACAACGTGGGCCAGTGAAGCTGGTGGCTCAGCTACGGTGCAGATGCAGCCTGCTTCATAGCCGCCGTCTGCTTGGGGGTCTGTGCCACACCGTAAGGCACATGGGCGGCCACGGTGCCCATCTCCTGAGCCCCGGCCACATGGAACATCTGGTCATCAAAGAAGATGTGTGGGCGGATCTTCTCCAGGAGGGGGCCCTTGGGTGCTCCTGCCAGGAACAAAGCCTCATCCGTCTCCAGCCCCCAGCTGCGCAGTGTCTTGAGAGCTCGGGCCCCAGAACTGGCTGCGCTGCGCGCTGTCACCAAGTAGGTGCGGATTGGACACTCCAGCCGCAGGCCCTTGGAGTAAAACTTCTTCTGCAGCCTACCTAGCGCCTCCAGAAAGCCCTTCAAGGGGCCCTGTGAGAAGGCAAAAGAACACCATGAGTTCCTCTGTCTCCCAAACATTTACCCCCCTCTCCAGCTGGGCTCCTTCCGAAAGCCCTAGTGTCTTGCCGTTTGGGGTGGGAAAGCTCTCGAGAGCCCTAAATCTCCCAGGTCTGCTACACCTGCTAGGGCCACTGTGTGTATCAATGGGACTGTAGGTACCTATGTCGGTCTGGGTGTCCCTACTGCGGTGAGTGGGGATGCCTGGGTCAGAGTAACCGTAGCAGGGCAGCGGTTACTACATATGTCCATCCACGTGCCCACCAGGTACACGGGTGTCTGTTGTGAGGCTGTGTGAGTGTGGCCTTCTGTGTTCTTCAGCAGGGAGGATATTAAAAATATTTGGTACCTGTGGCATGGGCAACCCTCCAATCACAATGGACGCCAGCTGCAAACAACTGGGACAGACAGACCAACATGCACCTGCCAGATATCGACCCTGCCCACTGGACATGGATGGCTCGGGGTGTCATGTTCCAGTTCTCTAGGGTCAGGGGAAAGATCTACTCTCTACCATGCCTGGAACGACAAAGCTTAATGGGGATGCATGAATAAAGAAGCAAACTGCATCAGTGGCTGGAAATCAGGGCTTCTAATCTTAGAGACCCCTCACTAGTGGGGGGTGACCCGGAGCACGGAGTGGTCTCCTGGGCCTCTACCGACCACTTAGTGGTCAAACTGTCCTGCCCTGCACTCCTAGGGATTTCAGACGGACTCCACAGGAACGGAAGTCAGATGAATATATCCAGGAGCCACAACTGGAGCCCGCTGAGCTCTTGGAGAAAGAAAATTGAGCATCCAGATTTTTGTGAGAAGCACAAATAGGAGCTCCCAGGAGGCCTGCAAATCCCAACACCTCCAACCCCAGGGTTTTTTTCTCCAGGCCCCAGGGCATATTCTACTCTCAGGGAGACCCCAAGCAGTGTGAGGGTCCCCGAGCCTCCCGGCCAAGGGATGGATGGCAGGGGTGGCCCAAAGCAGGTGGGTTGCTCCAGACCCCACCCCCAGCTGGGGTTCCCTGCCCCCTAAGGAGCTGCCAGGCTTTTTCTTTCCTCCGGGGAGGGAAACGAAGGGGTTCTTGAGGACGTGGGAGATGACTCAAAGGGCTGGGGGAGTCTCAGAAAGGGGATGAGCGGTCCAGAGAGAAGATGGCAGCTTTGGAGACAGGGTGAGGCCTTCGGAGAGGGGAGGGAAGCTTCAGGGAGGGCCGGGGAGCCTAGAGAGAGGGGGGCACTTCAAAGGTGGGAGATAGTAAAGGGGATGCAGTTCAGTGAAGGAAAAGAAGCTCTTTGAGGGAGGCCGGGGGTCAGGTGAGAGCTGACCCCTGGTGAGGGGCTGGATTCTGGGCTGAGCTTGGGGTTTGGTTCTCGGCTTGAAGTTCCAGCCCAGGGCAAGTTCTGGGGACCCGCCTCGCCTCTCTCAGGGGTCTTGGGGAGTGTGTGGAGCACCTGAGCCAAAGGTTTGTTCTCGTGGGCCTTCTCATGCTCAAAGAACCTATCCAGCCCGTGGGCTTTGACGATGCGCTCCGACTCATCAGAGAAGAGCACAGCATCCCCGTCGAAGGCCACGCGCAGCTGGCTCTGGGACACAGCCACGTCCCTGCTGGGGCTGAAGATGGTGGCAGCGGCGATCCCTGGGCAGAGAGAGGCAAGTGTTGTCTTCCTTCATCCTGGCAATAGGGGTCCCCCCCCCCCCCCCGACACCTGTCTCAGCTTCCTGGGGCCAATAGGAGGCTACCTCAAGCTGTCCTAGCCCTACGGGCCTCACCCAGGACTCAGCGAGAGGCTCATGAGGGCTCATATTCAGAATATTGAAAAACTGGTCAGTCAGATGGACGGTGGCTTTGCTCTGAGTAGGGCTCTGAGGGTCCTGGCCCATGTCAGGGTCCCCCTTTCGTTGTGGCTTTGCAGGAAGCTCTAGGGGAGCCCCCAGGAAACAGGGGTCCCTCAGAGGACTCAGGAAAGCAGCTGTTTATCAAACAGTATGGAGGAATTTCAATTCTTTGATATCTAGCAAGGTCATCCTGGTGTGGACCAGCTGAATGTCAGTCCTGACTGGGAGGAAGGGTCCCCCAGGCCACTGTTATCCTTCTAGGAGATCCTCATAGGCACTTGATGTGGACCTATGGGGGGGCAGCTGGGAAGTAGCCCCAATCCTGGCTTGGCCTCAGTTACTCTCTACTGTTGATTCCAGCAAGTCCATCACCTTCTCTGAACCAAGGTAAGATTAAGTGTGTCTGCAGCTGAGATCCCAGGCTGAAGGCACCCCTGCTTTATTGCCACAATGACCACGCATGCCCCACTCAGGGTTCCTTGGGGCAACCTTGAGGATGACCATCAAGGGCAGTACCAGTGCCATCTGACTATGTACCCAGACTCTCTGCAATCCTGGGCTTCTCCAGGAGTCAGGATGCCCCAGACTGGAGCTGCACTGGACAGCAGAGCCAGCCTGAGGAGGCTGGAGGCCTGGGGCTCTCTTCTCTGGTGGTCATCGCTCCAAACCTGCTTCTGCCCTGCTCTTGGGACTCTAGGCTCACAAGGGCTGGACTAGAGTGGAACTCTGGGAGGAGAGAGAGCAGTGCCAGGCAGCTCTCAGCAGCCTGAAGCTGCTCTAAGTAGGGCCGGGCCCTGGGCAGCAGGCCAGGCACCTTCTCAGCACCTGTAACACTGGGGCTGAGGTGAACCAGGACTACCCAGCTCTGAGCAAGGCCTCCCTCCTGACCCTCCCTGCTCGCTGGCCTGAGCTCAGATTTCAGACATACAAAGGCACACATGCAGTGGGGCAGCCCTTCCTCCTCTGTGGGCCTCTTTTCTTCCATGAGCAAGACAGATACACACCCCGTCAGGAGCACCAACACTGTGGATACCTCCCCAAGCTGCCCCTTGAGAGAGACACTTGGAGGGAAATTCTCTTGGTCAGTACCTGTGGCTGGGTCTCCTAACCCGACCTCAGCACTGGGCCGCCAGCTGCTGGAACGCTAGCCATTTCCCAGACCCCAGTGCTCAGGATGAGCTAGACACCCACCTTCCTCCCCACTGGCCCAGACAGGCAGAGGCTGCTCGTGGTCACACAGGCCTCAGAACCTGGAGGATTCTTAGAAGGGAGTAGCTTTCTGGGCTGTGAGGAGGGTTTCTACGGAAAGAGAAGGCTGTGCAATGCCAATGAGTAAAAAGCATCCTTCACACGGTAGGGTTGGAGGTGGGAGAGTGGACTAGAAGGCCAGTGGGTGGAGTAGGTGGGCCTTATTCTCAGAGCTCACAGGACAGGCCGTAGGAATTAAGGAAGGCACTCCCTCTCCGATGACCACAGTTGCCCCGAGCACCTGCTCAGAGATTTAGGACCAGGCCCCCCGCCTTGGGAACCCCTTCGTCGGACTCCCCAGATTCTCCTTCCCCAGGATGACTCACCTTCATCGATGGCTTCCCGCACTTTTTCTGCATCAGCTGACAAGTAGAGGTTGGTGTGATAGGCCTTGAGGTAGCAGATGGGGCTATTCCCACCTGTCATGCAGAACCGCTCGATGAACAGGTCTGGGGAGGAGGTAGAGAGCACCCAGGTGACACCAAGGCGACCCTCAGGGCCTCAGAGTGGTCCCTCCATGTCCAGCAGGAGCCCTCTGGGTTCTGAGTGGTGATGGGGCAGCAGAGGGATTCCCCGAGTGATTTTAGGCCTCCCTTCCCCTCTCTGAGCCCCTCCATCCTTCACCCACGAAATATGGATGATCAAGCAGGACTGACTGCCTGGAACAGCTCTTGTCAGGTAATCACGGTACTATAAAAGGGGGGTCTCCAGCCAAGATCTGACCCTCCAACCATACATAGCTGATTAGAGAGAGGCAGACACGTGACCCAAGCTGGGCCAATCAGATCGTCTCCAGGCCTCGGCTGATGGTCACCTGGAAGCCCTGAGTGCACAGGTTGGAAAAGATTTGCTGGTCGATCAGTGGCTGCTGCTCTGACCCCCCAGAGTTACTCCATTGCTCCCCCTGCCCCACCAATGGGACAATCCACATGCAAGGGGTAATCCCTGGTGCACCAGGGGCCCTAGAGGGCCCTGCTCCAGTCCTGTGGGTGGTGTCTCTTGATTTCTCCCTACCTACATCCTAAAGGAGTTAAATATTTCGAATATCATCTCTGCCCCCAGCAATCTGAAATTAGGATGAAAAACTGCCACTGAACTCCGTTGGTTGCTTAAAACAAGGGTTTGTAACTTACAAATTTTGGCCACGTTCAGGAAAAGCAGAGAAACCCAGTCTGGGGAGAGACATGTGGATGGGGCGGATGGAAACAGACGTGCTGAGAGGAGCTGAAATAAGGGCTCACGTGGCCCAAGAGAAAAAGCCCAGGAGAGGTCTCCAGTACTTGGATTCAGGCTGTGGTGGGCTCAATTGTATTTCCTTCCCTGTGGTTCTAGGAGACACTTTTTTAACCTAAAATAGGAAATTGGGCAACCCAGGTGGCTCAGCGGTTTAGGGCGTGATCCTGAAGACCTGGGATGGAGTCCCATGTCAGGCTCCCTGCATGGAGCCTGCTTCTCCCTGTGCCTCTCTCTCTCTCTCTCTCTCATCTCTGTGTATTCTCATGAAAAAATAAATAAATCTTTAAAAAAATAAGAAATTACCATATTCTCGTCAGCATAAGCTAGCTCTGGAGGGTCTATTGCTTTCAGTCAAGAGTTTGGACGAAGACAAAGTCCCTTCACTCTGACAACTCCACCTGCTTCTCCTAGCAGCCTTGTGAGGCCTGTGAGCCTCACTGCAGATGGGGAAACTGAGGCACAAAGGCAACAAGTGCCCTGCCCAATACATAGGCAGTGGGGCCTGGGCAGCATACCGGAGCCAACTTGTACCGGCTTGTAAGAGTCAGATGCTAAACATTCAGGGATTTTTTTCCAAGCAAGTAAGATTGTTCAACTGTTGATAACTTGAAATCAGCCACGGCCGGGTATTTACACCCTAAGATGGCCATACTCCGATCAGGGTTGGTTTTTCTGGTTTTGTTTTGGTTTGGTTTTCTTAAAAACCCAATTTACCAGTGTACCTCTGCGCTGCAGGCTCTAGTTGGCATTGCCTACCCCCCTGCAGATGTGTGGCCCCATCCCCAGGTGTCTCATAGGGGCGTCCCAGGGCCAGGCCCCTGATGCTCACCGTAGTGGTTGATACTGTTGATGAGACGGACACCCACTTGAGCATGGTTGTTGGTGACGAGGACGATGTCGAAGACGTCCTCACTCTCGGGGTACAGCTCTCGCAGCCTCCCGTTCACAGCCTCCAGAGCCTGGATGGGAGAGAGGACCCCCACCTCTACTCAGGCCTCCAGGACCTGATGTCTGGAGTTGGTAGCCAGCGTGGAGGAGGAGTGAGCTGGAGTCTAACGGGGGCAGAGAGGGATGGTCAGGGGTTGGCCAGGGGCAAGATGCGTGGACCTAACGTCAGCCGTCGTGCTGGTTGACTGCTGCACAGGGGCGCCTCGCTGAAGGGTGAGTGGGGGCCCCATTCACCAGCTCCACTCACTGAACTAGTTGCCTGGAGCGGGGCTGCACTGGCGCAGAGGACAGGGAGGCTTCTTCCCACAGTGGCTCTGTCCCCACGCCAAGCCCATGAATTTGCCCCTTTCCTTACTCAGACCCCCAGGAGTGCTCTTGCTCCCCCAACGAAGGCACCCTAGGGCACCCACCTTCACGAAGGGGAAGGCTGGCCCGGGGCTGAAGGGCTCGTTCTCGTGTTCCAGCTGGTAGCGCACATACTCCTCCACGCCCTGCTCCGTGTAGATGCGCTGCTCCTCATCCATGCGGAACAAGGCTCGGGAGGACACAGCAATGGTGACAGCATTCTGGGGCTTGGGCTGTGGAGGTGCCAGAGGAGGGCTGTTACTCACCCTCCCCGATGCAGGTCTCCGGTGCCAGCCTGTCTGGGTGCTGGGGACAGGGAGAGGACCCAGGCCCAGCCCCTGCCCTCAGATGGCTCAGCCTTGGGCAGGGGCAGCCCTGGATCAGAACCCCCTCCGTGCAGGACCCCACCAGGAGCTCAGGGAGATGGTGGCTCCTTGCCAAGGAGCACGATCTGGTGGGAAGACGTGCCTTCAGGGAGTTTGCAATCTAGTTGGCCATCTGGACAGTGGAAAAATGAACACAGGGTGTGTAGCCAGAGTATGACTGATGCTCCAGATGGTCTCCAGATGGTTTCCATTATAAAATGAGAGCTACATGCCCCTTAGGAAGACATGGTGCCCAGAAACATGGCACTTATGTAAGAAAGTTTTATGTCCAGCCCAGATCTTTCTTCTAAGATCCAGACTCCTATATCTAACTGCCCCAGTTGACTAACAGACACTCAGACTCAACATGCTCGAGGCTGAGGTCCCACCACCCCCTGCACCTCCAAACCTGGTTCTCCACCCCCTTCCTCATCTCCATGGACTCAACCCTGAGGTTAGAGCCCAGAAGTCCACCTCAACTCCTTCCCCCTCCTCAACTCCCCTCCCTACACCAATCCATCCATCCATCCATCCATCCATCCATCCTTCCATCCATCCGTCACAAAAACCTGTCAACACTATAGAATCCATCCACCTCTTTGTGGTTTCTCTGTCAAGGTCCAGTCTGTCACCATCTCCCGCCCCAGGTCATCCATATTGTTGTCAGGGGATGTTTCTCAAGTTCAAATCTGATGACCCCCTTTCAGTGGTACTCACTCCTCACAAACTCTGTTCCACAGGCCTGCATATGGGGTAGGAAGCCCTTCGAGACTGATGCCCTACCTCTCTGCGCTGTCACCTTCCTGTTACCCCACTTTGCTCAATCTGACCCTTCTCATGTGGGACCATACCTTCCTGTCTGTCCCTGAGCCTTTGCACTCCATGTGCCCTCTTCCCTTAGCTCTTCATCTAGCTCCTCATCCAGCTACCCCCACCTACAGGTCTCAAAGTACACGTCACCTACAGGAAGTCCTCCCTCGCTCCTAGTCATGGGCTTGCTACCTCTCCCATACATTTCCCATTTTAGTTAAGTTTAGCACAGGCCTTGGGATCCCTGGGTGGCTCAGAGGTTTGGTGCCTGCCTTTGGCCCAGGGCGTGATCCTTGAGTCCCAGGATCAAATCCCACATCAGGCTCCCTGCATGGAGTCTGCTTCTCCCTCTGCCTGTGTCTCTGTCTCTCTCTCCCTCTCTGTATCTCTCATAAATGAATAAATAAATAAATAAAATCTTAAAAAAAAAAGTTTAGCACAGGCCTGATTGCTTATTTAACTATTTCCAGACAGAGTTCTGGGGAGGAAGCAGGAACCATGCTTAAGCTCGGAGGAAGCACAAACAGGGACTGTCTTGTTCATTTATTGTATCGACAGTTCTTAAAGCTGTGCCGAGCACACAGTAGGTGCTCAGTAAATTTGTAATGCCTCCGAACTCTAAGTAATCTAGTTCAAAGAAAAACAGTACTTGCCATGACAAAGCTAACATGAACTGGAAGCCTCAGGGCGGTCCCCCAATCTGTTTAGCTTGCTTGACATATAGTAGGTGCTCCTGAAACACTTCTTTGGTTGATGCAAAGTTTACGAACATTTACTGGTTCTTTGTGCCAGGTACCTGGACTCTGCCTGGGAGTGGTCCTGGTAAGTGACTTGGCACCTGCCCTCAGAGTCACAAGCTGATGGGGAAGAAGGGGCAGTGAAAACACACACAAAAGGGGCCGGAATCAGTACTTAGGACACAAGTGAAAGAAGAGTCTTGATGACAGGGGTTCACAGTAGGTTGGGGGGGGCATTTTCATGGAGCTGGGAAGGAGGAGTCAGGTGCAGGAAGGCCTAAGGAGGTGAGCATGCCCTGGTGCATTCACAAAGATGAGCAGAGCCCAGGGCAGAGGGAGTGGGTGTATGCGAGCCCAGATGAGTGGGCAGGTGCTAGGAGGCCTTCCCCAGGGCCCAGGAGGGCCTCAGAACTCCTTCAGCACCTGCAGTGGAATAGGGAGAGGCCATATGCCACCACAGCAGCTGGATCCTTTATAATCCCTGGGGAGGATCAGAATGTGGGGCTTCCTGTGGGTACACAGGCACCCAGGGTCCCAATACACCTCTGTGACCTGCGCATCCCTGGAACGGTGATTCCCACATAGCAGGTGAGGAAACAGAAGCTCAAGTTGGACCTCCGATGCTGGCCTGCTCCTGACAGCGCTGCTGGCCACATACTCCACCCCAGTGCTTCTCTCTGGAATCAAGCCGGGACTCAATCAGTTGACAACACTGAGTGATTACCATGTGACAGGCACTGTGCCAGGGACATGGCAGGAAACAATATAGGCATGATCCTCGTCCCTATGGAGCTTGTGATCTATCTCTAAGGCCGAGATTTGTGCCCTCTTTTAGAAGAGCATTATCCAGAACTTTCTGTTCTGTGATAATAGACACGTTCAGTCACTTGAAATGTGACTAGTGAATCTGAGGAACTGGAATTTTAATTGTATTTCATTTTAATCCATGTAGATTTAAGTAGCTATGAGTGGCTAGTGGCTAATGAAGCTTTAGACCTCAAAGTAGTAAGTGGAAGACCAGAGAGTTCCCCAAGCAGATGTGGTAAGCCTCAGTTTGCATATGACTTTTACTCCAATCAAGAGGGTGTATTTGGCCAGCAGGGTCAGAGAAGGGCAGTGGAAGGACAGGTGCCTCTGCTCTGTGCTCAACCCAAGTACTCTCCCAGTTGCCAACCACCCCAGTTTGTGGGATCACAGGCTGGGTACCTCCCAACCCCCTCAGCAACTGTGAGCTTTCAAGGAAAGAAGGGAAAATAAAAGAAAAGGGGTGACAGAGGGCTGGCCAGGGATGGTAAGGGTGGGGTTGGGGGAGTGCAGAGACCCTTCTCATAAACCCAGGAAGCCTGCTGGCCTTCCAGCCGCTGGGCTTACTGCCCCAGGGACAGGCCCATCACCCCTCAAGGACAGAAAGCCAGCTGCCCTCCCAGCCCCTTCAGGCAGGTGCCCAAAGCCAGCTGCTCCAGCCCAGGCAGCCAGCCAAGGTCTCACTCCTCACTTGCTGAACCACAGTCCCTGCCAGGCTGCTGTGTTCTGGGTCCCCTCTGGTTGACCTACCTAGACCCCATCCCATCCCATCCCACTGCTGGCCATCCCAAGAAAAATATCCCAGTTGCCTTGGCCCCAGGAGTCTCCATTTCCCTCTTTTACAAATGGGGACGTAAGCTCAGAGAGGGACAGAGTATTGGCTCTACATCACACAGCAAAGTCAAGGCCGATCCAGGTAGGTTAAGATCCCAAATCTCTGGCCTCTGTCCACACAGCAGTACCCCAGCCCGCTTAGGCCCCTCCTTGATAGCTCCCAGATGACTCCAACCCCTTCCATTTCAGACACTTCCTTGGGACCCTGGCCCCATGCACCCCTCCCCCTCCAGAGTTGGGAGAAATGGTGAGGGAACACCATGCCTTCAGTCTGAGGTCTCTAAGGGCAGGGCTCTCTCTCCTCAGAGTGGAGGCCCCCAGGGCAGGACCCTTCTTTCAGCTCTGCCTGCTGTGACACTGGACAAGTAGGGTCCAGAAGGCGTGAACTGCTGTGACAGATACAGAAAGAGCGGCCTCTCCAGGCTCCAGGGAAGAGCTGAAGGGACAGGTAAAGGGCTGGCCAGAGCTGGGGGGAAGCCAAGCCCTTGGAGATGCCCCTGGACCTACACGCAGAGTGAGACCACCCCCTCATTGGGTTATCAGGCATTCACCGAGGAACACCTCCTCCAGAACACAGGCCTTGGGAACCCGAAAGAAGTCTGGATTCCAAAGTGGGAATTGGGTCGGGGGACCCTTCTCCTAGAGCAGGGACTCAGCCTGGGAACAGTGGGCTCCAGGGAGCTAGGGTCCTGGCAATTCTCCGCCTTCCCCCGGTACTGGGGGGCCGGTGGGGGGTGGGTAATGGAGGAGAGCCAGCTCTCATGTAGGCCAACATGATTCTCCTCCTGTTAGGTCCAAGAGAGGAAGGCAGCCAAAAGCTGTTATTTCTAAAAAGTCTTATGGGAGAAGAGCTGCTGGAGGAGAGAGGGACAAGATAGGTCTGAACAGAGGAGTTGTCTGACCCTTGAGGTGAGAGGCTCCTACAGGCCTCCAGGGCTGAAATATTCCACCCAGGCTCCTGGGAATGAGAATAAGCTCTAATGGGGCCCAAGAGGTCTAAGGCCCCAAAATAGCCTATGGGAGGAGGGGCTACCGCAGGAAGGGGTGGGGGCTGGGAGGACCATGAGGCCTCAGGGGTCATGGCTGACAACTAGGCCTGAGCTCCCTGGTTCCACCCTACTTGGGGAGGAGATGCATTGGTGAGCTCCACTCACCACCCCAGCCCCAGTGTCCATCTCCTGGGCCACGGCCAGGACACTAGTCAAGCTTCCTCCTCAGGCAGGGACCAGCCTCCTCATTGGTCTGCCTGCTGCCAGACTCACTCTCTCCCATCCCTCCCATACGCGGCCCCAGAGCGATCTTGCTCAAATGAAATGGGACCAATGGTTTTCTTCCTTTTTAAAAAGCAGGTTGACTTTTTCTTTCAATGGACTCCTGGGAGAACCCCAATATGTAAATTAGATATTGCTATAGTTTCTTAGCATAAATGTATGTTACTAGTTCATTCATACATTCCTACAAAAAATTTTATTTATTTATTTGTTATTTATTTATATTTATTTTGTCAACCAATGGAAACAGCACGGTTGTATAGCTGATAAATTTGAAACTTGGGGGTTAGGCTGCCCGTGCAGACTTAAACTTCATCGTCTAGTCAATCTGTTCCGGTGTTGGTCGGTGTGTGCACACAGTATTGAGAAAGTCCTGAGTCACGCCAATAAGTGGTTGCAAGTGGTAAAAAAATTTTTGCTTTGTTTTAAACTACGGGCCTCAAGGTACTCAGCAACAATAATTGCCAGCAATCTCAAGATAAACTTCTAGTAAACAGTTTACAGGAAAAGCTTTAATCTGAAGTTTACTAAAAACAACAAAAACACCTAATCAACCTGCAGTATAAATTAGTATACTGGTGTAATCAATCGAAAGTGCTAAGATGTCCATCTAATGCGTTAGAGTGAACTGAGTTTTATTACACGTTTTTAATTGTTTAGGGGGTAGTTTAAAGAAAAAGGAAAATAAATTGGATCCATATGTGTGCAGACCTCCAGAAACATGGGGCCCTAGTGGAACCTCGTTTTAAAACCCCTAACCTCATTGAACACCTAGGCTCCTTAGTATGGCATTCAAGGCCCTGTGTGGGATCTCTGGCATCCCTCCCACGTGTCTCCCAAAGATCCTGCATTCTCCTACTCAGGTTCAAAGTCAGCCCCAAGGCTTTAGGGGCTTGTTTCCCTGTCTGCCTGGGAAATGCTGCCTACCCAGGCTTCACGGTGAGCTCAAAGGCTAGGAGCTCAAAGGCTAGGTCTGCAGAGCCTTCCTCGGTGGCAGTCACTCAGTCTTGTTTGCTCCCTCCGCTGCATGTAGGGTGTTTGCTCTGAGCGCTCACCACGTCCGGGTCTCCCCCAGCCCCCGTGAGCTCCTGAGGCAGGGACTCAACCAAATTCATCTCCCAGTCCCCACTGCTGAGCAGAGCCTAGAGATGCTGCAGGGAATGACTGTGGAGTGACTGTTGCCCCCTTCCTGGGGAAGGGCCCTTGGAGGGAAGCAGCAGGATGCTTTAAGGTCAGGCGGGAACCGTCTAGAGGATGCCTCTGGGCCAACCTCCTGCTCAGTCCCCTTCCCAAGCTCGGAGAGCTCGGAATGCGCAAGGCCCAGGGGACAGCCGGGACATCAGGGATCTGTCCGATGGCAAGAGGAGGTCTCGCCTCTGTGTGGGTCTCCCAGGGCTGAGACCGCCGGGGGGCCCGGGCGCGCTGATGCGCCCTGCGATGGGCGCGGAGGCCGCGGCTGTGGCGCAGAGCCCAGCGCGGCTCCTTCCCTAAGGACGCGGGCGGCGCAGCAGCCGGAGCCGGAGCGCAGGGCCTTGAGCCAGAAGCCGGAACGCAGGCGCCGGGTCCGGAGCCCGAAGCCCAGTGGCGGGCACCTGAGCGCCCCGCGAGGGGCCGGGTTTCCAGAGTCGGGTTACCCGAGCCCGGGCCGCGCGCCCGCTCCGCCGCCAAGTGCAGTGGGCGCGCCCTGGCCGCCCGCGCGCGCAGGAGCCGGGCCGAGGACGGCGTGGGGGAGGGGGCCCTGGCGGGGAACCCGAGCCCCGGGGACAAGAAGACACCCGCGCGCAGCTCCCAAAATAAACGCGAGCCGGCGCCAAAGGCCCGGCACAGGCTGGGGCGGAGGAGCCTCGTCCCCCCCGCCCCAGCGCTGCCGCGGGGCCCCTCCGGGGGCTGCCGCCCCTCCCGCGGAGCCCCCTCCCCTGCCCTCCTCCGTCCCCAGGCCCTGCTGTTACCGATTTGGGTTTCTTCTTGGGCGCGAGGTTGTCGTAGAAAGTCTTGCTCTCCTCCCAGCCCGGGGCCGCCGCGGTCTCTGCCCCCGGGCCGGGCTCGCGGGGCGCCCGGGGCTCCCCGGGTTCCATGCTCCGGAGGCCACCGGGCGGGAGGGAGCGGCGGCGGGGACGCGGCGCTGGCGGGGCTGCGCTGCAGCAGGAGGCGCGTCCCGGGCGTGGGAAGGGGGCGGGCCGCGGCGGGGGGAGCGCGCGGGCCGCGGCGGGGGCGGGCTGGGGGCCGGGGGCCGGGGGCCGGGGGCCGGGGGCCGGGGCTCGCCAAACTCGCCCTCCCCGCTGCGGGCGTGCTGCCGCCGCGGGATGTGCCCCGCGGGGCAGCTGAGTCCCCAAGTGAATGCGGGGCGGGGGCGGGCACTAGGGAGGCTTTGGCGTGTCGGGCTCCCGGGAGGAGGGGCCCCGAAGCAGGGCTTGCGGGCTGCGGCGGATTCGGGATTTCGGGGATCAAGGGCACCGGCAGAGGAGAGGCCTGACAACTTTTCTTCCCAGGATGGTAGTCCTCAAAGGGGAAAATGAAAACCTGAGCCTCCCCCCACCCGCCCAAAGCTAAGCCGCCTCTTTCCCGGGTCCCTGGGAACCCGATGGCCGACCCTAGTCCACCCTGCGGAGGGAGAGGCGGTGGCGGGTGGACAGCTCCGTCCTCGAGCAGGACCCGGCGCCCCGCCCGCCGCACCCCAGCGGGCCCAGCTGGCAGCTACTCCCCACCAAGGCGGAAGGACGTTTGAAGTCAGTGGCGACACCGGGGCCCGTCGGCCCGGCGGGGGACCCATACCGGGAGACACCCGGGGGCTCTGAACCCACGTTCTTGCTGGCCCCTTGACGGCCAGTAGGGGGCTCGCGCTCACAGGTTCCACCTGCAGAGCTCGGGGCGGTTGTGAAGCGGCTTAGAGAGGGAGGGTAGGAAAGGGGCTTGGGAAGCAAAGCCTGTTGGACCACCATCCCTGTGCCCTCCTGGTGCGGAGCCCAGGGTGCAGCCACTAATGCCACCGAGGCATAGATCAGGAAGCAGAAGGGGCATCTCTGCGGGAGCCTCGAGGTCGGCACAGGTATATGGGAGCAGCAGAACATGCTGGAGGGCATGTGGCTGGAAGGGGGTACAGAATGGAGGCATAGGCCCAGCCTCCACCATGTCCTGGGGTGGGGGGAACCAACCAAACCTCGTGCGGGAGGAAGGGGAAAACAATAAAAAACTTTTAGGATTGGGGTAAGTGTGTTTAGACTTGTCCTTCTCCCGATTCGATAGATTGTTTCCATGGATGGCCCCCAACTTTCTCTAGTGTGCCTGCCCCTTGGCGATGTGAGTTGGTCACACAGACCTGGATGAGCCTTCGCAGGCTGCAGGGATGGGCACCATATGGCTAAGATTGGGGAGACACTCTGTGAGCAGAATGAGCTGATCAGCAGAAAAAGATGGGGAAAGATGTGCAGAGGGCAGCAGAGACGCCCTGCAAGAGAGACCGTGCTGCCTTCACAGGGGGCCGCCTCCGGTTCAGACAGCTTCCCAAGCCCCAGGTGAGGCTGTCCGTGTCTAAAGCCCCACGAGATTCTCCGTGTCACTTTAACAACTGCTCCCCCAAAAGCTGGTGGCTGTTGGTTTTGTCTGACTGGCAACCTGTCCCACCCTCTTCTTCTACAGTTGACTCTTGTGAAGCATGGGTTTGAAGCGCGTGAGCCCACTTAAATGCAGATTTTTTTCAATAGATATATGTACAGTACTGTAAATGTATTTTCTCTTCTTTATGATTTTTTCTTTATGATTTTCTTAAAACATTTTCTTTTCTCTAGCTTACTTCAGTGTAAGAATAGTGTATAATACATATACAAAATATGTGTTAACCAGACTATCTTACTAGTAAGGCTTCCAGTCAATAGGAGGCAATTAGTAATTAAGTTTTGGGGGAGTCAAAAGTTATACGTGTATTTTTGAATGCTTGGTGGTAGAGGGGTGGTCAGTACTTCTAAACCCCGCATTGTTCAAAGGTCAATTGTAGTAACAGGCCCTACATCCCTGCCTCTCTGGTCGCAGGAGTGGGCCCGTGAACTAGACCTGAACAGCAGTTGAACCAGGAATGAGCCTGGGACCCCAGCTGAGCCACTCTCCTGTACTGCTATATAGGGTTGCGGGGAGATTTGGCTCTTTCTGCTCCGGGGTTATTAATTTGGGGCAACGTGAGCTGGAAACCCATCTTTCCTTGTAGCAGGTGAAAGAACGTGGGAGAAGCCCTCTGGAACAGACAGTGAGGTCACCAAGACAGAGAAGCAGAAGCAGAGAGGGGGAGAGGATGTAACACTGAGCCTCTGGATCCAGCAGTACCCAAATTCCCAATTATGGGAGCCAATAAGCCTCCCTTTTTGCTTGAGCTTATTTGAATTGGGTTTTGTTCCTTTGAAACCAAACAAGTCTCGATTAATCTAGTCCTCTTACTCACACTGACATGAGTAGGCCTCTGTCTAAGGATCCTGTCTGACTCTGTGTTCAGTTCCTTTAAGAACTTTCCCTAGATCCCTGTTTGGAAGGGTCAGAACTCCATCCTAGACTGTCCTTTCCACCCTCTTAGGCTTCTGGCCACTGTCTCTGTCTTCTCTGTCACACCCTGACCACTGGCTTGGTGCAGGGGTTCCCTGGCTCTCTGCATGCTGCACTTCCGCCAACACTTCCCCTCAGGGTTCAGCTCCTCTGCAGGTGGATGAGCTGGGAACACAGCCCTCCGCACATGACTCCAGGATCCCAGCCCCTGAACTGCTTATCCGGGGCCCCCTGACCCAGCAAGCCTGGTCCTGTTGGCTGGTCTTTAGCAGAAGCCACTTGTTCCATGAAGCCTCTCTTTACCCTTCTCCAGACCCCCTCTCCCCACACAGAAAACACAATAAGCAATAGCCTTGATGTGAGAAGAGTCGAGTTCAAGTTGAAGACTTGCCATTCCCTGAACCTTCATTTCCGTGTCTTAAAAAAAGAAAAAGACTTTAAACATGTGCTTGGCAGAGCTGACAGGGAATCACATGGAAAGCTGTTTGGTAGCTAAGATGGACTGTGTCCACATGAAGGGTCAACTGAGGCTTGGGAGGGTTTCGCAGAGAAGGACATCATTGAGACAGGGAATGGGTGGCCCAGGGAGAGGCAATGGCTTGTGGATAAGCACGGAAGCGTGAGAGATGCCTTAGGGAAATGGAGGGCAACACAGGGTGGCTCAGATGTAGGGTGAAGGATGGGGGTGGGGAGGGAGAACAGGCTGCAGAGGTCAGCCGGTGGCAGGCAGATCATGAAGGACCTTGAGGGACTTTTAAGGAGCTCATCACATGGAGGGAACGGGGTGGAGATTCTGGAGAGTTGACATGGTCAGACTTGCACTTTAGGAACATCACTCTAGCTCCTTAGGGACAGTCGGATGGCACCCAGGGCAAGCCTGGAAGCAGGAGGTAGACCAACCTGAGTTAGAGGTGATGAAGGCCAGGAGGGTAGTTTTCAGGAGATGGTAACCCAGGACCTGTGCTCCCCAAGGTAGGCAGGGAGCAAAACTACCCCCCTCAGTGAGGCTTTGGCTGGGAACAGCAGCCCTAAGTTCTTGGGCTCCTGAGTCACCTCCTGAGGTTTATGGCTGCCCTGAGGCCAGGTCAGCCTCCTTCCTCTGTCCTAATTGCTTCCTGCCAAGGAAACTGGCCCCCTCCAAGCGTCCTTGAGAAAATCCTTGTTAATGCAATTGAGTGTTTCAGGAGGAAGCAGTCACCTCCAGCTGCCACTGCCCCCAACTCCCTGCAACAAACAGTGCCTCACTGGTCACGGCGGGTGGGGGGTGGTATTCTAAGAAAAACACATCAACACTAATGCCATTCCGGGAGGTCACAGGGCCTGGGCTGGTCTCCTTGTGGATGGTGGACCAGGTCACGCACTGCACAACCCCCTTGACCAGCAGGGCGGGTGGGACTGAAATCCAAGATCTGCTCCACTTGCCAACCTGTGCACCACGGCAGGCTGTATTTATTCAGAAGAAGGGGTATACTTTTCTCATTAGGCCAAAGGTGCCATCCACTGGCCCAGCTGCATACTTACAAGGCTGTTTACACTCGGAAGGGTGACTTTTCCTAATTTGCACAACAGGCATCATATGGCCTAATTGTAATCCTGGCTCTTGGCTTTTCTCCCCACTCCCTGCCATCCACTCGTTTGGGCTCAATGATGCCTTCCACTGGACAGGGGGAGAAACTAAGTCCAATGTTGTCTGCCCTAAATTAGCTCTGCCCACAGGCCCACATATCAGCACCAGGTCATTGATGGATGAATGGACCAAGCCCCCCCCCCCATAAGCCAAGCTCAACCAATCAGATTCGTGCACTTGAGAACTGAACTAATTGATGCAGACAGGAGTTGTCATCTGTTGGAAAGTCTTGATAGAGTTGGGGACGCAGCCACTTTTTGAAGGGAAATCAAGGAAGTCTGAAGAGAAACTGAGGAAAGAACAAATGCCAGATGCAAATATTGCCAAAGGGAAGAGAGAGGCCCAGAGTGAAGAAGGGAGAGGCCCCGCTGCCATTTCCAGTTCTTTCGAGGCTCTGTCATTCTTGATTTTTCCCTCTTCAGGGTCCCTTGTAATCTGCCCACCCCCTTCTTTGAATTAGCTCGAGTGGGTCTCTGTTCCACGCAACCAGAGTCCTTGCTGGAACAAGGCCTTCAGTCCCAAGGAGGTGACTGAGGTACCCCCACTGTTGAGCTGTCCCCAGGCCTCTTCTCCCCATGTCCCACACCCCAGCCCTATCTCAGCTTAGGGAAGAGTAAGAGCCCTCAGCATGGTCACACCTTTTATTCACAGTCAGTGAAAAACACACCATACAGCACAGGGTTGAACAGTGAGAACAGTCACTGTGGCCACAGCCAGGAGCAGCACATGTGGAGGGGATGGGGGGCCGCACTAGAAAATGAGTTGGGATGCCCTCCTCTGCCACCCAGCTCCGCTTTTCCCCTCCACCAAGCAGGAAGGGTCCTACACCCTGGGAGGCCCAGTTCTGCCCCACCTTCTGGCAAAAGTAAAAGAAACCCTTGAAAATTTCAGGAAGAAAATTCCATATTTTTCTGAAACTTTGCAACTGTAGGATTTAAAGAATTTTTTTCAAAAATTATAAATAAAATATGTAGGAAATGTATTCTTTCTTCCACAGTGATCTCTAATGTCAGAACAAAACCTCACCCAGGGTGGATCTTAGGAAAATTTGTGGCTTTAGTAAATTTTTGTGTAAAAATATTTACAGCGTCAGCTTACTACCCCCTGTAGAAATGCCTGCGTGCTCTCTCACTCTCTATCTTTGCTTTCTCTTCTCTCTCTCTCTCTCTCTCTCTCTCTCTCTGTAGCAGGATGAATTTCTACCTCTAGAAATTGGCAGGAAAAGATTCAGTGCCTTTGCTTATGGGCTTCCTTTTTCTTAACTTTGGATTCAGAGGCAAGTTATATTATCCTGACTACAGCTCAAAGGACTGGAGCAGCCATCAGACGTAGACCTTGTTGATGATTTTTAGAGATAAAAAATAGGGGGTTTATCAATTAGCCCAAAAGATTGAGGGAGGATAGAATGCAGTTAGGAGGTAGATTCTGGAACCTTTCAATTCGGACTTGGTGCAAGAAGATACAAAACTTCAGAAGGAGAGTTTGAATATATCATCGTTTTCAAGGTCTATGTATTTTTGTGTGTCTGCGAGTCATGCTTCCATGACTCCTAACGTTGTGCTCTATGGCAAGTCACTCATAGGTGGCACAGGGATCAGAGGCCTGCCTCTCTTCTGAAAGCAGGGCTGGTGCTCTACCACAGGAGCCCCCGAGCACACAGTGCCTGGGACATCTAGAAGCATGTGGGAGCAAGGCCTGGCCTGCCTGTGGCTCCTCCCATCAAGAAGATGGTGGTCCTGGTTCCCAGCCTGGCTTTATGTGTTCACACCGCTGGGCTATCTGAGACTCTTTGGCCTAACTGGCAAATATTGCCCACAGCATATGTCTAAAAGCTTGGAATTATCAAACATGCTCTCATGGGTAGGACTTGCCCACCAGCTGAAGAAAAACAAGAATAGTTCTCCTGGGGAGGAATATGGTAGTAAAGACAGTGCAAGATGCTTCTGCGGTTCTGAGTCAGAGGCTTCCCAGGACAGCACTGACCTGTTAGCAGAGCTGCCCAGAAGCAGACGGAAGGTGCTTGAAAATGTTGGGAGTTCAACCAAGCTCCTGTTTCTTTTTGGAAGACCACCGCCTCAGAAACTTCTTAGCAGGAAGCTTGTCAAAGACCAAAACTAACTTAGCTGGCCCCACAGTCAACTTTGTATGACTCCGAGTCAGAGAGATGAGGAGGGAGAGACTCTAAAGGAAGAAACCCTCCTCGAGCCTTGGGTTCAAGTCTTGGCACCGTGCCATCCCCGACCGTTTGCTCTCACAAGGGATTCCCACTTTCTGTACTTCACTTCCCAAGTCTGGAGAGAGGGAATGAAAATCTCTATTTCCCCAGGCTGGGGGATAGGATGAGATGGAGTAGATGGCGGGCCTTTGAAAGCTATGAAGTTCTGTGTGATTGTGAGTTAGGTTAGATTCAACATTTGGGGGGGGGGGGCAGGAATCCCACTTTGTAAAAAGCCTTTACCAGAAGTCTCAGTTGAGCCAGGCTGTAGAGTATCTGTGTGTCTGCGGTGCTGACTGGTAGCACAAGAACATCTAATGACCAGCTCTTTAGAGCAATGGAATATTCCTTGAGGCATTACTGGATAAAAATCTGCTGGTTATGGCCTGATGATATGAATTCCCGGCCTTACCACATGGCCAGTCATAGGCAGAAGATAGAAAGAGAGTGGCAACAAAGTGGCCTTGCTACCTCCAAGGGCAGCAAGAAGGAAGGTCCAAGGGAGTTTGGGACCAAAGATCAGAGTCCCCAAGAGTTTCCACCTGCAGAAAGGGAGGACAGATGAGCACTCAGAAGAGACGTCACGTCTCTTTCCCGGAGATGCAATCTGGCACCGCTGACTCAGTGATCACTCCCTGCTCCTACCTTGGGCTGACAGCACCTGTGTGCTAGACTGTTTTCATCAGCAGTTCAAGAGGAAATCTGTCACTGTACATCGAAGCTAATTTCTGATCACAAGTACAGGAGGAAATAAAGTGAAAGGCTTGAAGAAGCAAGATTAATTTTCTGGCAGTCAAAGCATGCAGCTGTATAGCTCATTGACCAAAAGCAGAAAGCAGAAAGCAAAGCCAGTGCACCTGGAAGATGATGAATTTACCTGGCAGGCTGAGGATTTGGGGTTAGAAAGAGCATGTCCCCAGCACATTTTTAGGCATTTGGTCCCATAAATGCAGTCTGGCAACCTAAACAGTCCTCTTCTCCTAGCTCCTTCTGTTTCTATAGCAGAAAGAACAAGCCCACCCTTGAAACTAGACCAAATCCAGAAAGGAACTACCAAGATGTGGAAGCTACCCTTGTCTCACGCTCAGCAAACCTTGCTTTTGTTTGTTTGTTTGTTTGTTTGTTTTCTTTTTCTGAAGTCAGCATCCAACCAGGGCAAGTGCAGGATAGTTACTCAGTGAATTGAAAAAGGTCATTAAAAAGGAAGCAGCAGAAGCTGCTGATGGTGACACCTTGGGACTTAGTCTGATAAGAAAAAAGTGTTACTTGGTAAGTTTGCTGGTATTTTCCCTTTTTTTTTTTTCTCAGCTCTCCCTCACCGCCCCCCCCCCCAAGTTAGCATTCTCTATATTCATTTCATCATTTTACAAGAAACCCAGTAATATAAAGTATGCTTTAATATCCTAAACTAATAAAATGACTTTAGCTCTTTTAAAGGGTGCTAAAAAAAATAAGTATTACATAAATATCAGTGTTTCTTTCACAAACCTTCCACTCCTAGACACCCAAATACTTTTCATTTCATCCCTCTGCCGCTCTGGGTGGAGCTGAGCTGAAAGATTTAATAGTTCCTTTCAAACTAACTGGCCTTAGCACATCCTCTGCTCAGCTGTGTGGGACGTTCCCATCTGAGACTCTGACCACTGGAAGTTTGCCTCATTTCCCTTAGGAGCTTCCAGAGGGCACAGAATGTGTCTTGTAAACTACCATAACCCTAGCACCTAGAGGTGCCTGGCATCAAACAGGTGCTCAATAAATGTTAAGTGAAGAAAGGACTGAATGAACGCTCCAAAGGCTGGGGCCGGAGGGGCCAGGTAGAGTCGAGGGGGCAGGGCAGAGACCACCTTCAAGGAATTTAGGTCCTCAGCAAAGGACAGACCCACTTTGGCCCTTTAACTGGGATCTGTGAGACCACATCCTATAAAGCATAATCCCAGGAAGAACAGAATTCCAAAGCAGACCCTCAGCCCCCCTTCCTCAATCCTGCCTCTTGGGGCAAAAGCCAACTCCCTATGCCCAGTGGATGTTGGTTCTGGGCCAAAACTGGGGGTGGGGCTAGACCACAGAATACCTGAGGATCTGTCTCTTTTCCAGGGTGAGGTGGTCCCTCAAGGATATCGACTGAGGGGAGCAAGGGCTTGGGCAGAGGGGTGGATGGGCCAGAGAGTGAGGCTAGAGTACCCCTCCCCCTGAGAGATCAGAGGGTTGGGAGGTGGCCACGCCCCTCCTGGCCAGGGGCCCTGCCCCTCACCAGCCTCTACTTCTGCATGTCACATTGCAGCAGCAGTACAATGGATGGGTCACTCTTGGCCGCCTCCTTGAATTCCTCCAGCGTGATCTGGTCGTCCTTATCCTGGTCCATCTTCTTGAAGATCTTGTCCACACGCTGCTGGGGCGTGAGCCCATCTTGGTTCATGCGCATCATGATCACAGTGCCCACCATCTTGTAGATAGCCTGGTAAGGGTGGGGGGCACAGGGGGAACTGTGAACACTGACAGCCGGCAGGGATGATCAGTGATGAATGAAGGGGCCGGGGATGGGCAAGGCGAACACTTGGAGATGGTGAAGCTACTAGAAGGTGATGTATGGTCATTAAGACTGAATATTTAATGGGTATTTCCCATACATGTCTAAAACCCAGCTCTTCACCTCTAACCCGCTCTTCCAGTAGCATTCCCTGTCCTGGTAAGTAGCAAATTCATCTTTCTAGTTGTTCAGGCAAAAAAACCTCGACACCATTCTTAACTCTCCCTCATGTCCAATCCTTCAGCAAAACTTGTTGGCCCAAATTTTGCAGTAGGTCCCATATCCAATATCCAACCACTTCCATGGCTCCTCCAGAGTTGCTGTTCCCATCGGCTCCTGAGTGGCCTGCAGTGGAAGCATCCTAACTGGTCTCCCTGCTTCTACTGCCTTCCTGCACCCTTAGTCTGTTCTCCACAACAAGAATAGAGAGCTCTAAATGGTTTCCCATTTAGTCAAGTCTCAATCCCAGACTGTGAGACGCTAAGTGATTGGGCTCCTGTCTGACTAATTCCTACCACTCTCCCCTCATTCACTTCTCTTGAATCCTGGCCTCTTGGCTACTCCTTGAACACTTGCAAAAACAGTCTCACCTCAGTGACTTTGCATTTACTGTTCCCTCTGCATAGAACACTCTTCCCGCAGACATTTACATAATTAAATGTACACCTTATTCAGGTTGCTGCTCACATTTCACCCCATATACTGCTCCTCTATCCTTCTCCCTCCCCTTACTTTGCTTCTCTTCTTCATAACACTTTCTGCTTGACATAGCACAGGTTTTTTTCTTGTTGCTTTTAAATCTTCTCACTAAAAGAGTGTCCAAATAATTAAGCAGGAACTTTGAACAGTGCCTGGCGCAAGGTAGCCACTCAATACATATTCGGTGAAAAAATAATGAGTTCGAAACTTAGGCTCTGGAGTCAAACTCCTTGGATTTGAATCATGAACCATCACTTGCTATGTTTCCTCCTCTGTAAAATGGGGTTTCTGTTAGTACCTACCCCATAGGATTGCTGGGCAAAGCACTTAGTACAAGGTCTGTCCTACACTGTGCACCCAACCAACGCTAGCTAGCCACTGGGTCCTGGGAGGCGGGGTGTGGGGACAGGTGGAGTGCATCCAGGATGCTCCTGAGGGCCGACAGGAGGGTGCCTGGAGAGGGCTGGAGAGGACCTGCCGCGAAGACAAGGAGGGGCATCACCCCAGCACAACCTGGCCTCCCGGATCGGCCCCAGCGCACCTCGATGATCTCCAGCATCTCGAGGCGTGTGATGCGCCCGTCGCCATCCAGGTCATACATCTCAAAGGCCCAGTTGAGTTTCTGCTCGAAGCTGCCGCGGGAGGTGACCGAAAGGGCACAGATGAACTCCCGGAAGTCGATGGTGCCGTCGCCGTTCTTGTCGAAGGTGCGGAAAGCGTGCTGCGCAAACTTGGAGGCGTCGCCGTAGGGAAAGAACTGAGACGTGGAGGGAACGTCGGGGAGAAGCCCCAGCCCTGCTGTCCCTGCCCGCCTCCTCGATTGCCTGGCCCCGCCCCGCCCCCTGGAGTTCCCTGGCCTCGCCCGGCCGCCGGCCCGCCCACCTTGATGTAGAGCTGCTGGAACTCCTCCAGGTTAAGGATGCCGCTGGGGCAGTCCTTCAGGAAGCCCTTGTACCACTGCTTCAGCTCCTGCTCGCTGAACTCGGTGTTCTGAACCAGGTCCTCCAGCACCTCTGGGGCCAGCTTGCTGTTGGTCTTCCCCATGGCAGGGCCTGGGGGGCAGGACCTCCTTCAGTTCCATCTAGGGCAAGGCCCTCACCTCAGCAGCGATCCCCCAGGACCCCATAGGACAGGGTTCCCTTTCTCCACAACAACCCCTCCCATAACAAACCCTACGTTCCCACAGCCAGGATCCATCCTTCCACAGCAGGGTGTGGCCCCTCCTGTCACCACCGCCCTCAACAAGCCCACCTTCCTAGAGCTAGGCCCTATGGTTCACACGCCTTCCGTAGGAGGTCCTGCCTCCTGGCCCCCACACAGGAAGGAATCTCTCCCCCCATCAATGCACGCCCCACAATGGCAAGGGCTCCTTTCTCCACAGCAGCACCCCCCTCCTCACAGCTGGTTTCCTCTCCCAGCACCTAGGATCTCCGCCCCCAGGTCTCAGCGCCCCACCTTCTCCCTGATGGTGCTGACTGATGCACAGTCTTCCTGCATACCTTCCCTCTCCCGCGTACACCTGCCAGAGCTCCCCACACCCCTAGAACAGAGTCTTAATCGTCTCCTTGCAACTTAGAGCTTTCCACCCTCGGCCCCTAGCCACCTTGCTGCAGGCTCTTCTCCACCCAAGGACCTGAGGAAAGTTCCTTATGTGTCCCCCCCGGCATCATCTCCCAAGTTCTCCCTCGAGGCTTTTGGAGCCACCCCAGCAGGAAGCTTCTCTCCCTCCTTCCTCTGTACAAATAGAAGTCCTAGTCGCATTGAAGGCCTTGACTCATCCTGCTTTTCATTAGTCATTCAGTCCCTGAGCAATTATTGAGGCTGACTGTGGGTGCTAGTCCCGTTCCATGATGGGGATAAAGTAGATATGGGCCAACCTTCAGTAACTCATACTTGGGTCAAAGAGGTGGCTGGCTGATTGTCAAGGGCCTTCCATCCATGCTAAGGGGCTTGGCCGTTACCCATAGGGATTTTAAAGCAAGGGCTAGGAAGATAGCATTCAGTGCACAAACAGACGCTTTCAGCAGCAGGTCCTGAACTAGGTGCGGGGATGAGAGAGAAGGAATGTGTTTAGAATTTTTTCCTTTGGCTACAGTATGCAAGACGGCCTGGGTGGCGGGAAGATGGAGACCAGAGATGGGCCTGCTGCATAGTTCAGGTGAGAGATGGTGACACTAGGGCAGAGGCCATGGAATGACGTGGATGGATTGAGACATGTTAGGAGAGGCGGTGGCAAGGCTTGGGTTGGTGACTGAATGTGGGGGGTGTACAGAGAAGTTGAGGCAGATGTTTAGATTTGGGGCTGAATGGGGGCACCTTGGTGGCTCATCTGCCTTTGGCTCAGGTCATGATCCCGAGGTCCTGGGATCGAGTCCCACATCAGGCACAGGGAACCTGCTTCTCCCTCTCTGCGTCTCTTATGAATAAATAAATAAAATCTTAAAAAAAAAAAAAAGATTTGGGGCTGGATGAATGGAGGTGGTGTTGCTGAGAAGCAGGTTCTGTTCCCCACTGGAACAGAAGCCGCTTGTGTAGCCTGTGATGGAGGCAGTTTCTGCAGGAGGCATAGGACCTCCCCAGGATATATCGGGAGCGAGGCCCTGCCAGGCCCTGAAGGTGGACATTCTCATCTGACCTCCATGGGAGGAATATCCTGAGTTTCCTAGGAAACTGAGGTTCCTAGGAATCCTGAGATTCCTAGGACATGGCCCAAGAGGTAACTTTGACCTGTCTGGGGTCTCTCTGGAAGGGCACCAGACTCTGACCCCGGGGTAACCAATCATGAAGATACTCTGGAAAAGGAAGTTGTCGGGCCAGCAGAAGGATTCCACTTCCATAGCCCGCTGCATGCCAGCATGGTGGCTTCTCATCCCTACTGCCAGGAGTGCCCTGAACAACCAGATCTGAGATTGGTCTCTTCCATGCCCCCTCCTTGCTAGGTGGCTTCCAGTTAGTTATAGGATATCTCTGGGCCTCAGATTCCTCCACAGGGCCTTGAGGAAGATCAAGTAGCAGCAGGAGTAGCAACATCCTCCCCCACCTACCACCACCAGAGGATGTGGAATCCTCCATGCTCCCAGGAGAAGCTAGGGAGGGGGAGGCATGCCATCTTCAGGAACCTGGAGGTGGAGTCCAGGACAGCTACACTGGGCACAAGGATGCTGGCAGTGCCTTTAAGCTATCTCCTTATTTTAGTGAAAACTGGAACCCGGAGAAAGGAGAAAGCTGGCTCAGAGTTACGTAGCAGGTCAGTGGAAGAGTCCAGATGAACACCCAAGCTGAATCCCTGCCATCCTCTCCAAATTATGGTTCCTCTCATCCAGAATAGACCTTCCCCACTCCTGCCTGCCTTCTTGGAAAACCCTAGCTCTGTTCTCCCTCTTGGCCTCTTACTGAACTCCAGGCCACCGTATCTGACATCTAGGAAATATCCATCCCTGGGGGTGACCCAACAGCTCCCCTGACTCCACTCATCTACAAGCAGACACCCTCAACCTGCGGCCATTGTCCCACTGCATCAACCTTTCCTTCCTCCCCTCCCTCATCCCAAGGGGGAAATGTGATCTTTGTTACCTTTAGTTTCCCCTCTTGCTTTTTCCCTAGGGCCAACAGGCACCAAGTTCTGTTGTTCTTTCCTTTGAAGCACTCCTGGAACCTCCACCGTGTCCTCTGTCTCCCCATCGTCAGGGCCAGGGGCACAGCCTAGGGGCTGAGAGCCTCCTGCTGCAATGCTGCACACTAAGCCATGCCCCTGGGCTCAGCTGCCTCAGAGGGAGTGCCTTCTGATTTCCCTGTTTTGAAGCAAGGCCATTTCTGGTTTTGGCCAGAAGTATGACATAGGCTAGAGGTGCACATGCCCACGAGGCCCCTCACACTCTAGAACCCTGTAAAATCTGGACAGGTGCCCACCTTACCTCCTGTTGCTCCCCTCACAACTACATGCTTCCCAGTTAGACCTCACAGGCCAGGACCTGGCTCCCTCTCGCATAGCTGCCTTCCCCTCCCCTAATACCCTTTCTTTCCATCTGGGCTGGTACGGCTCTCTCATTAGGCCTGAAGGGCCTTTCTTATGATCAGCCTCCCCCCGCCTGGACAGTGGACAGTCAGCAGCACAGATTCAGTATTTGAGGGCTATGGACCTGAGCCCCACAAGTGCATAGACTCCAGAACTCTCTGACCTTCACCTGGTGCCCTAGAATTCCAGAATGGAACCTGATTTGGGAGAGATCTTTGTATGAAATCCCGGCCCAAGCCAAAAAAAAAAAAAAAAAAGTTCTTCAAGTCTTTTGCTCAATGGCAAAGGGCTCATGGCCTCCCTGTACAACCAAGTGCGCTGGGAGAGTGAGAAAAGCCCTCTTCCCATGGTCCCGAGGTGTGCCCTCTCATAGCTGCCCCACACCAGTCCCGTTCTCCCCTCGGTGCCTGCACGGAACTGCCTGCAGAGCCCCAGAAGCTATGTCTGGAACTCAGAGACGTTCAGTGAATGTCCCCTGGTGGATTCCAGAGGACAGAAGCCCCTTCCTCCTCCTTGGGATGGCGGCAGTCTCCTGCCACTGCGCCCAGCTCAGAGACAATGGAACCCAGACCCGGGGAAAGGACGGGGTCGCCCAAGGCCAACCGCAGCCCATCAGTACAAGGTCCAGGCCTTGGGGGCATGGCATGTTCTGTTGGGGCTGCGGCCCTGCAGGACATGGGCAGGCCTCTTTGCCCACCTCTGGAGGGCTGCCCTCCAGCTCTGAGGGGGGCTGGCACTGCCCCCCACCCAAAGCCACCACCCCTTTGTGCTCAGAGGCTCCTTCCAGAGGGCAGAGCTCAGGGTCGTGGGCTTCGTGGGCTTCGAATGAGGAAGTGACAGTGAGGGTGGGAGGGATTGAGGGATGCGATAATCCCACACCCTCACCCAGCTTCAGAGGAGCTGGTGCTGAGACAGTTGCCATGGCGACAATAGCTCCCTGGTCAGGAGATTTTCTCTTTCCTCTCCTCCCTTTGCTCTCCTCCAAGCAGCAGCCATAGCGGCAGCAGCCAGGTCTTCTCCCTCTCCTTCTCACTGAGGGGCAGGGCATGATAAACAAAGCGTGTCCATGCCACATGGGCTGGTGGCCTGGGAGGGACTTAAACGCAGCTGAGAAGGGGCCTAGGCCTGCAGAGCATGTGCAACGGGGAGGCCCGGATAAGGAGCCATGTCCCCTTGGTGAGGACTAACGCCCTCGGGCCCCTTCTATGAAATGTCCTTATGGCTCAGGGTAATAGTGCAATGGTCCCGTTTGCTCGTACTCAGCCACAGAGCCAGAGCGTGTCAGCGTTGGAAGGCCGTTCGAGATCAGCTCCTCCGATCCACCCCCTGTCCTGCCCCTTCCCCATTTCATGAAGAATCAGAGAGGGAAGTGACTTGGCCAAAGGCAAACAGCAGCTGAGACAAAAGCAAGCTTTAACCCAGCTCTTCTGCCTTCCAGATTCAGGCCACCTTAGGGAATAGAGTGACACAGTCCACATGGAGCTTTGGCAGGTCCTTGTGGAACAGCAGGAACATAGAGAGGGAGCGGCTGGGCGCAAGAGGGCCAGGGAGGATCCAAATTAGAGATGTTTGAGATAGAATAAGAGGACTTTGCGCCTGTGAGGGGTGAGGGGAGAGGGGACGGCGGGGACCTTGGCAGCAGGACAGACTGGTGTGCTGGGGGTGGTGCCCCTGGCTCATCCGAACAGGGGGCCTCTGCTTAGCCCTGGGACCATGGGGCGGGGGTGTTGCTGTTGAGAGAGCGTGAGGAGGAGAACTGGGAGGGGGGGAGCTTCTTTCCTCCCCCAGATATGCTGTGAGCTCTGTCCACCTGAGGGGTGGGAGGTGGGGACAGTGAGAGGGACAACAGGAGGTGGGAATAGGCCCTCTTTGGAGGTGGGGCCGTCTTGGGGGGCAGGGGCCTGGTGATGTGAAGTGCACAGCTAGCTGCTGGTGGGACCGGATGGTGTGGGTGGGGGCTATCCGTGGAGGTGGGAGGTTGCCGTGATGCTGGGCCACTACCCATCTCCAGAGAGGAAGGGTGCTCGGTGCTTCCTCGAGCACACCCCTAGTGTGTGTGTGCGTGTGGGTGTGGGTGTGTGTGCTGGGGGTCAGAGCAGGGGGTGTTCTTACCTGAGCTGGGGGTAAGGAGGCGGCTGTGCCTCCCGCCCTGGCACCCGAGGGACCTGGACGGGGTGGGAATCCCCTGCCCAGGGGCGGCCCCCCAGACGCCATGGGGGAACCGGGGGTCAAGGGGGGCAGGAGAGGGGAGCGGGAACGGGGAGTGGAGGGGGAGGGGACAAGAGCCTCTGCCCGGCCCCGCCCGCGTTACCTGAGGCCGCTCGCCGGGTCGCTGGATGGCCGTGAGCCTCGGCGGGCCGCGAGGACCGAGACTGGCTCGCGGGCTGGCGGCCAGGCTCTCCGAGGTCCGCACCGGAGCCGCCTCCCAGCTCTTGTATCACTGTGTCTCTCGGAGGCGACACGATTTGCATAAGCCCCGCCTCACCCCGGGCAGGTCGGGCGCTGATTGGCTCCGCTGGGGCGGAGTGGCAGGCGGGGTTTCAGGTGGGGACGGAATGGCCAGTGAGGCCCGGCGGCCCGAGCGCGCCCCGCCCGCCCGCGCTGACCTTCTGCGAGTCGCGAGGAAGTGGCGGCGGGGGCCGGGGGGGTGCTGTGCCCCCAGCGGTGCCCCGCCCTGGGGTTCAGGGCCCGGGCCGCCGTCTGGGGCCAAAAGTGATGATTGAAGTGGATTCGCGAAAACAACCGCACGGTTGCTGTGGAAACGAGAGAGCCACAGCCGAGTCTCTAAGCCCTTCCCTTCCAGGGCCCCAGCCGGGGGTGGGGATGGAAGAGGGGATGAGTCACAAGATGGGACCCCCTCCGTGTCCCATCCGAAACGGGAGGAGGGCGACGAGGAGCTGCCGAGTAGCGGAGCGGGGTTGGGGAGAGCTGGGGGGGGCGGCCCACGCCTTCCTCGCCCCCGCAGCACACCCGCCGCACGGAGCGGAGGTGGGGGCGCCCGAGCGCAGCCCTACTGGCCCCACGCTCGTCGTGGGCCCCCGACAGCCCCTAACGCCCGTCCTCTCCAGACAGGCCTTGCTTGTTGCTCACGGAGCCCCCACCCCAGGGGGGCCGCTCGGGATCTCCTCCAGAGGGTCCCGCTGCCTGCCCCGCGGACCCTCCTTTCCCCACCCTCCCACCTTCCCGTCCCGCAGACGGAGCCGGTCCCCAGCCGCCGCCAGTCTCCAGTCTCCGGCCTCGGATGTTGACACAAGCCCGAGGCGGTTTACACTGAGTGGGTCTGGAAGGTTTCAGGGCCCCGGGAACACCTCTTCCCTGCACTTGGGGGTCTCCCCAAAGCCCGGCCGAGCTGCCCTGGCTGCTCTGGCAGCTGAGAACTCCCGACCCAAGGAGGCGGGAAGGAACCCTTTGATTCCGACTTGGGGGGGTTGGGCTTGGGGTGGGTAGGGGGAGGAGAGCAGGTCGCTCCCCGACTGAGCCACGTGCGGGGGAGGGACTTCTAGGCCGCTGTCAAAAGTGGGGCGGGGCGTCTGGGGATTGGTCCAATGGGAGCTGGGATGCTGAAGAGCCGCGGCGGGAAGAGGCCCGGCAACTGGCCAAAGAGCACAAGTTGAGATGGTCCTGACGATGGGGGACGAGGACAGGCCAGCCAAGAGTGGACAAAACCCCCGGGGCCAGGCTCCCTGGGGTTTAACCAGCCGACGTCTTTTTTTTCTTTTTTTTTTTTTAAGGAACTGTCCCATTCCCTCTGGAACCTGTTTTGCGGTGGCGTTCTCCCGGCTGCAGGCTGTCTCCTCTCTGGAGCCCTCACAGGATGACAGCAGTACCTGGGCCTCCAGTTAGCTGGCACCTCCCTGGCCCCTTGGCTGATGATTCACAGGAACAGGTGTTTGGAAAGCCCTGACACTGTCACTTCCTGAGCACCTTCTCCCACTTCCTGTGGGCCCCGGGGACCTAGGGATAGGCAAAAACTCACCCCTGTTCACAGTGACACGGATACTATTATGATCCCCATATACCAGATGAGGAAATTGAGGCTCAGAGCACTTAAGCGACTAGCCCAAGGTCACAAAGCTAGTAAAGCGGCAGAGCTGGGATTTGAACCCAAGCAATCTGCTCCAGAACCCACACTCCTAGCCAGAAAACAATAGTGCCTCTCCTTAAGATTTTTCAAATCCTTAAGTGCAGAAACCTTGGTTTGGAATATTCTTTGCTGATCCTCCAAGCCATGAGAAAGGCAAAGCCCAGCCTGTTGGGAACAGCTTCTCTGACTCTGAGGTGGTCAAGACATAGTAGAGCTGGTAATCATGAAAGCAAAAAGAAGCTCCTCTGAACTGCAAGAGGGCCAGAGTGTGACCGCTCCTGACTTCCCAGTCCCCCACCCTGGAATCAGCATGGGATCCAGGAATCCCAGGTGACCAGAGAAGGCAGGCAAGCGGCAGTTGGTGAAGCAGGACATGTTGGTCTTGCTCTAGCTCTTTAAACCAGGTACGACCACCCATGCAGCCTCGCCCATGAATCATCTCAGGTGTCTTGACTGTTCCTGAGCTGCCAAGCATAACCCATCTTCACCTGCTTGTAAGACTTGAGACCCTGATCTTGATCCTGCCTCAGCCTTTAGGTTTGATGCGTAAAGCAAAAACAGTTGACGTTGACCGAGTTGCTTCACTCTGTACTAAACTCTCTGCCAAGTCCTTTGTCTGTATCATCTTACTTAATCCCACAGATGACCACTGCCATTAAAAATATCTAACAATCCATTCAGACGTGAGCATTGCCAATCAAAGTGGATGCTGGCCTTGGTGCTAGACCAAAGACTTAGTAAGTCTCTGTCCTGCCAAGAGTTAACCCCTCAGTTACCAGATCAAGGGGAATAGGCAGAAGAAAAGCTAGGGATGGGGTGGGGGAGCCCAAGGCCCATGGTTCTTCGTTTACAATCAATTTGGAAGTATTGTGGTGTTTTAACAACCAATTCAGCTGTACCGGGGACTGAATATCAGCTGTGGTATCATTACTTTATTTCATGGCAGTGGATGGAAGTTCAGAGAGGTTCAGCAACTGGCCCACTGTCATACAGCTTGTTAGCAACAGAGCTGGATTCTGATCCAGGTCTGATTCCAGAACCCACACTCTTATCACTGACTGACTTGTGTTTCTAGGAGGAGGTTGTTGGGATTTCCACTTTCTATGGCTAAAGGCTGAGCCAGAAGAATGTGATTTATTTTTTTTTATTTTATTTATGACAGTCACAGAGAGAGAGAGAGAGAGAGGCAGAGACACAGGCAGAGGGAGAAGCAGGCTCCATGCACCGGGAGCCCGATGTGGGATTCGATCCCCAGTCTCCAGGATCGCGCCCTGGGCCAAAGGCAGGCGCCAAACCGCTGCGCCACCCAGGGATCCCAGGAAGAATGTGATTTAAGTTCTGACTTTTGTTGTGGCCTTGGCTATTCTCAGGCTTGGAGCCTTGACAACACCTGTTCCGTGCTGCTGAGGGTGTGGACCCTGGTCCTGCAGAACGAGGAGCGCAGAGCAGACTGTCTTCTCTCTGGAGCCCTCACAGGATGACAGCAGTACCTGGGCCTCCAGTTAGCTGGCACCTCCCTGGCCCCTTGGCTGGTGGCCCCTTGGCCATCAAATGGCCAGAGATAGAGCCAGTGAATAACCCCCTAGACCTTGTGTGTCATGTAAGTCCTACCCAGACTGCCTGGAATGGTGTGCATGTGTGGGAGGACCCAAAAGGGGGCACAGAGGGAAATCCCAGCAGGGTTTCCATGTCAGAGGTCTGCAGGCTATGGCCACTTCATTTTGCTTCCTGAAGTGCTAGCCTTCCTCACACTGGGTACTGCCAAGGCCTTTGTGATGGATATCACCTCCCTAACTCCCTGGGTTTCTCAGCCTTGTCACCAGTGCAGCCTGGTGACAGCTAGGATTCCCCTGGGTCCTAGATATTTCACAGCCTTTGTGACTGGGAGACAGTGAGATCACCAGCTTTGGACTCCTTCCCTCTCCCTTATTGGCTAAGCAGGACTTTTTTTTTTTTTTTAATTTCCAAAATAGTAATCTGTTATCTTTTTTCTTTTCCTGTTAATACATGGTAGCTTAAAAAAAAAAAAAAAAAAGATACTAAGAGAGAGGAAGTTCCCTCTGCAGTTCCTCCTTTGAGTGTTACCTGCAGGGGACTTTGTGTTTTGTCCACCCCTTCATTCACCTTCCTCTGGAGAAGCCCTATAGGTGTAGTGGGTTAAACATGCAGACTGTGGAGCCAGGCTGCCCGGGTTTTCATCCCAGCTCTATCACTTACCAGCTGTGTGACCATGGGCAAGTTACTTAACCTCTCTGTGTGTCAATAAGGATAATAATAACAGTCCCCACATCAAAGGGCTACTCTGAGGACTAAAATGAGTTAGTTTGCGCAAAGGGCTTAGAACAGATTTTTGCTTTGGGGAATTACACAGGCCTGACTGTGTGCAGTCTTGATTAGAATTATCAGCCTGGGTGTCCTGCCTTCCTGTGGACAAGGGCTCAGCATGTGACTCAGGTAGGGGGCTAAATAGGCACTCTGTCCCCTGCCCAAGCTAATCTGAATCTTGAGTAAAGCAACCCAAGCATGCTAGATGGTTACCACTGGTTTATTCCAGGGCAGTGTTCTGGAGATTGTCCACTCATTCCTCCTACCTGACTCCCCAGGGGTGACTCTGATACACATCCTTTCCAAGACCGAATTCTTCTTCTTTTCCTCCTACATCCTTCTCCCAAATCAATCAATCTATGTATCATCTATCTCTCTTATCTTCCTTCCTTTTACAACTTAAGTTATCTAGAGGTGATTTCTGCTTGCTTGCAGAAAACATATATGAGTTTGGCATAGTTCTCTATCAGTTATGACTCTTGGTTGCAAGTAACAGAGAATCCAGCCCACAGTGGGTTAAGCAAAAAAAAGAATGCAGTAAGAGAAAACCCAGGAGTAGACTGGACTTTGGGGATGGCTTGATTCAGGGGCTTAAACAGTATAATTAATATCTGACCTCTTTCCAAGGCATGGCTTTGCTCTTCTGTGTTGACTTCATTCTTGAGACCCACATAAAGGCAAGCTATCTGCCAGCTTGGCCAACACACTCTCAGGCTGGAGTGCCACAGAAAAAAAAAAGAGAGCTTCTCTTCCCCAGTGCTGGCAGCCAGTACCCTGGGCTGGTTCTCATTGACCTGGCTCAGAACCAGTCACTGAAAACAGGGGATCTGGTGCTCTGATTGACCAAGGCTGAGTCACTTACCCACGCCTAGATAAGGTCAGCTCCTCCCAAAGCCCGTATACCCAGGGAAGATGGATGTTCTTACCAAGGACAGCAGAAGTTCCTAAATTATAAGAACACACAAGCTATACTATCAGGGTGCCAGCAGGAAACAGATGGCACTCAAAGAGATGACTGAAGATCGGTCAGTAGGGGAACTATTTGCACAGTTTTGGGCCGGGTTGAGAGAAATCCATGAGATATTATCAAGCACTGGGACCAGCACCAGTGGAGAGCCATTACCACCTCCAGGCCTCAAAGGGCGAGGGGAGGAAGCAAAAATCTGTTGCTGTAGGAGGGAGTCTTCTAGGGAGAGTTGTGGCCTCTGGTAAGGAAACACAGCATTGCCAACACATGGCCTGGTACAGAGAGACTAAGGGTGAGTGGAATAAATGCCTTGACCTCCTTCTATTCCCATGTCTCATAGGTCTCCTACTTATGTCTCCCATTGGCCAAACCCAACTGGAAGTCAGAGGGCAAAGAAGCCCAACTGATGCAGTCCCCAGCAACCTCCTAGAGTGGCACCCAGAGGGTAGAGAGTGGAGAAAAGCAGAACACAAACCTAATAGGACTAGATAATATCTGTATCCATACCTATCTATATATACATGTTACATATTTGTATGTAAAATATCTATATATCAATCCAGGTGCATAGGCTTTCAAGTTAGATAGCTCTTGAACAAGTGTCTTAATCGCTCTGCAATTCAGTTTCCCAGTCTGTAAATGGGAATAATAAAAAGAAGTACTTATTGTGTGAGGCTCCAATAGGGAAGAGTGCTTAGTGAAGTGCCTGACATTCACATAAATATATAAACCATGGCTGTGAAAGTGCCGTATTAGTTGAGGCAAAGGCTAAGCTGCTATAACAAATAGACCCCAACATACAATAAGTCAAATGCAATAGAAATTTATGTCTGGTTTACATATAGTCTAGGGCTGCTGTCAGGTGGGTGGATGGCTCTCCTCCTTACAGGGATTTGGGACTGAGTTTCCATCTACTGTGTGGTTCCACCATTCCCTGGGGTCTTCAACCAATGGAAAGGGAAGGAGAGAGTGGAGGAGGTAGACAGTGAGGTGACCCAGAGGTTTCTAATTGGAGGAAGCCACTACCACCCCTAGGCTGGAGGCGCAAAAGGGAAAATGATACAAGCCCGAGCCCAGGCTCACTGCAGGGGGAAGTTGAGCAGAGCACCTGTTGCCACCACCACCAGAACCAACACTGCTGCCGCCCTGCAGGAAGTCAGGAGCTCACACTCTTGCTGATGCTACAGTCTGGAAGTCTGAAGTCACTTGCTGCTGTTGTTGGACACTAAAAGCCCAGCAACCAACGTGTGGTTACTTGTGCAGGAGAGTAGCGGTTATGACCCACAGGAAGAGGCCTGCCCCGACTCACTATAGGCAGTCACATGAGAACCTGTTTTTTCCTTTCTTCCTCCACCCTAAAACCCACACTAGAGAAGCAATCACAGGGATGGGAGTGAGTGTCTAAGAGCTCCCCGCTCCTCGCACCCCCTCCAGCTGCTGGAGCCTTAAGTCTGCCCTTCATGAGGCGGGGCTGGGAAAGAGCTTCGATGGAGACTTTAATTGAATTTCAAGAATCAAAAGTGATTGAGATAATGGGCTCAGAATTGGGGTAGGGATGAGTGGCCCGGTAAAAGGAATCAACTCCCTTGATCCAAGTGCCAATCTCCTTAGTGACCTCCTTCTGCCATTGCCAATCCCTGGCACAGCTCCTCCCTTACCCTGGCCCTGGGATGCTCAGCCACTGAGCCCAGGGAATGCCTGGTCCTTTGGCCACCTATATACACACACACCCCAGAACACCTGTCCAGCTCCAAGGGCCTTTGGGAATACAGGAGCAGATCAAGGCATTCAGGGACTGGCCTGGCCCTTCTAAGGAGGAGCAAGAATCCACCATGGAGGCCCCATAACCTCAGTCTGCACTTGTCAGAAAACACTTGGCTCACGCTAGGCCAGTCAGATGTTATTTCCTGGGAACTGGGAATTTGGAATTTGGGACGGAGAGGCACAGAAGCCTCAGTGTCATTAGAGCAGAAGCACATTGATGGCGGTGCTCTAGGGAGAAAGCTCTCTGGTCCACTGTTATGGGGTGGGGGCTCTAGCCTGGCCTTCTGAGAATTGTCTTGGTAGTTCAACCTTGTCTTATAATCCATGAGCTACTCCATGACTCTTCTAATGCTCATCTTCTGCTCTCCGCACTCACCCCCGCGCAAACCTTTCCCCCACTTAAGTTAGCCAGAGCTGGTTTCTAGGACTTTCAGTCAGATGATTCAACTAATAAAGGCCATTTAAGGTCAAAGACAGGAGGTGCAGTGAGAGGCAGAGGCCAGCAGAGGGCATTGTGGGCTCATTTTGAAGGGGCTTTTGAGTGGCCCCAAAGGTTCTGGAGGCCTTTGAAGGGAAGATGGGTGAAGGAGCCTGGGAGTGGGGACAAGGCTTTTCCATGCAGTATTTTATAGTAGCAAGTGTAGGAAGGGCACACAAGGAGATGGTGAGATGGAAAGTTGGAACCTTTGTTGCAACTGCATCTATCATTTCACTCACTGTGTGGCCTTGGGCAAGTCATATAATTTCTTTGGTTTCCTCATTTGTAAAACTGGGATAAGACTAGAACCTACTTGGGGTGCCTGAGTGACTCAGTCGGTTGTCTACCTTCAGCTCAGGTCATGAACCTGGGGCCCCGGGATTCAGTCCCACATTGGGCTCCCTGCTCAGCAGGAAGTCTGCTTCTCCCTCTGCCTGTGTCTGTGCCTTTCTCTCTGTGTCTTTCATGAATAAATAAATTAAATATTTTAAAAAATGATATAGTATTTTTTTAAAAAAAGGACTAGAACCTACTTTACAAGGTTATTGTGAGGATTAAATGCAATAATGCCTCTTAAGTGCTTAGAACATTGTCTGGCAAGGGACACCTAGGTGGCTGGGTTAAGCATCAGACTCTTGGTTTTGGCTCAGGTCATACTCTCAGGGCTGTGACATCGAACCCCAGGCTGGGCTCCACGCTAGATGTGGAGACTGCTTAAGATTCTTTCTCTCTCCCTCTCTCTCTCTGCACTTCCCCCCACCCTGGCTTATACTCTCTCTCTAAAAATTAAAAAAAAATTTTTTTAATTAAAAAAATTTTCTGGCAAATACACTCTTAATACATTTTAGTTATTATTATTACTCTCATTTCACTGAACACATTATCAAATGGCCAGAGATAGAGCCAGTGAATAACCCCCTAGACCTTGTGTGTCATGTAAGTCCTACATCTGTCTTCTTTTAGTTTTCATCATTCATCTGCTGAATACATATTTATTGGGTACCTATTACGTATTAAGCTCTGGAGATATAAATATTAAGGAGTCTATATTAGTCTAGGTTCTCAAGAGAAACAGAAAGGAGATGATAGATGATAGATAGGTAGATAGATAAAAAGGAATGGCTCATGCAATCATGGAAGTTAAGAAATCCCAAGACCTGCCATCAGTCACCTGGGGACTCCAGAGAGTTGATGCCTTAAGTTCGAGTCTTCATCCATCCGAAGACAGGAGACCAGTGCCCTAACTTGGAGATAGGCAGAGAGAGCAAATTCTCCCCCACCTTTTATTCTATTTGGGACTGAATGGGTTGGATGCTGCTCACCCACATTGGGGAGGGCGGTCTGCTTTACCGAGTCCAAATGTTCATCTCATCCAGAAACACCCTCACAGGCACCCCCAGAATAATATCTGGGCACCCTGTGGCCCAGTCAAGTTGATGTGTGATATTAACCATTACAAAGACCAATATGGCAACTCCTCGCATGCAGTTTATGGTCCAACATGAGCAACAGACACAAAAAGTAAAACAATGACTTTGTAATCCCACCTTGTCACAACATACTGGGAGAGAAATGAACAAGGGTCTGTCATCAAATAAGGGGGCGCCGAATTGAATGCAGAGTGGAGATCTAGGGGAGCATCTCCAAGAAGATGACATGTAAAGGATTGGCAGTGGGCAGCCAAGGGAAAAAAGGGGAAGAATGTTCTGGAGAGGAAGTGTGGCTCATTGCATGAGCTCAGAGAAGACCTTTGTAGCAGAAAGAGAAGGGAGTCTGCTAAGAGAAGTCTGTAGCCAGGAGTTTGGATTTTATCCTAAGGGCCACTAGACTGTTTTGTAGCTGGAGGTGGGTAATGTGAGCGCCTGAAGCACATTGTTCAGGGTGACTCGGGCTTCGAGGTAGAGACCAGATTGGAGAGGGCTGCAGGTGGAGGCGGCAGTGCTGGAGTGGTTGAGGGCTGGGGTCTGGGCTAGAGCGCCAGCCAGCAGCATAGGGAGAGGGGTGACAGGCAAAACTTCAGATGAGGCTTTGCATACCTGCTTCCATGGCCTCTGACACCAGTAACATGAAGGTGACTGGGAGCCTGACTCCCCGTTCTGGATACTGGGGACATCTGGGTGCTCCGTGGGAAGGTGCCTGTGCTTCAGGGTGCTGGGCAAGGGGAACCCCGACAGTAGCCAACCCATGGAGAGGGACGCACTAAACTTATTCCCTCTTCCTCGTAGACAATGGCTAGCTAGACTGAATTCAGGGCTCCATTCCAGATCTGAGTTCTAGCTCCTGCTCATGGGTGAGCACGGAGGAAGGGAAAGAGCCGGGCTCAGGACAAGTCGGATTCAATCCCAGCTCTGCCCTAAACTCCTGCTGGGACTTCACTACTTACGTGGCATAAGCAGGATTGTTTTTTGTTTTTTTTTTTTTAAGATTTTTAAATTTTTATTTATTTGAGAGAGCAAACATGAGCAGGGTGGAGAGGGAGAAGCAGCTCCCCCTTGAGCCAGGAGCCACATATGGGATCATGACCTGGGATCATGACCTGAGCCGAAGGCAGATGTTTAACTGACTGAGCCACCCAGGTGCTCCTGTAAGTAGGATTAAAATCCTGGGCTCACAGGATTTGTTGTCAGCATCAAGTGAGACGATGCATGAAAAAATACACAGCACAGTGTCAGGCACATAGTAGGGATTCAACAAATGGAAGCTGCTTCCTTATGCCTAGAGAAAGCTTTTGTTTCTGGCTGAGACTAGAGGGCCATCTGGGGCCAGGTCATATGATCTCACCTGGCTCTGCAGCCTCACTCACCTCCTATCTGCAGATGGAGCCTGGTTACATGGGGCTGGAGAATCTGTCTCCAGATCTGGAAGGTGGGGAGTTTGCCGGGGGCAGAAAGCGGCAGAGCTCGAAGTGACCCAGAGACTATCATCATATCATCTCAAAATTGGAAACTCTGGGGTGACTCCTGGGAATCTACATTCTCTGTACACTAAAATTTAAGAGCTGGCTTGTCTATCTTACTTGTTTGGGGTTCAGGAAGACTCGAGGCCAAAGGAGGGGAAGTAAGAGCAGGGTAGTGGGTGTGCTTGGGTGAGGAGCACGGGACAGGAAAGAAAGGACCCCCGGAATAAATGACATGTGCCAAGGGTGAGCTCACAGAGTTGGACTGCATTAGCAGGATGTTCCCCCTGTTTAAAAAGAACAAGCGCAACACTTCTGTAATGTGAATTCTGAAAGGAGAATTTGCAAGTGGGGAGAGATTTCTAAGTAAGTAACCCGGTTTTGCCCAACCTACACCCCCCATGGAGGCTGAGGAAACATTGCCAACTAACATACTAGTTGGCAAAAGGTACCCAGGAACCTCACTAACTAGGAAAGTTAATTATTTATAAGTACAAGTATTTATTAGTTCATCGGATACCATCACGAACATTGATAAGTGGTCCTCCTAAAATAACCACTTCTGAGAAACACCCATTGGTGCTCTCTGCTACTCCGCCCATGTCTCTGCACCCAGCACACACTGCCTTGCTCATTCTTTATAAAGCGCTCTGGGCTCTAGGGGGGAATCATCAGTTTATCTTTACCCTCAAATTACCCACATGTTAGTGGCTCTAAATAGTTTACCCTTTCCATCTGCTCTCCTGGTGGTGCATTATACTTGTCTGAGTAGTAGGTGGGCAGGGTTTCAACATTTTCTTAGAAGATTCAGGACTTAGTTTATCCTTTAAAGATGAAGATCCAGGAGCAGGAGACAGTGATGCTTGGGAAAATGTTTCTTTTATTTATTTTTTTAAATATATTTATTATTTATTTAAGAGAGAGAGAGAAAGAGAGAGAGCGCACAAGTAAAGGGAGCTGAAGAGGGAGAGGGAAAATCTGCAGGTTCCCTAATAAGCAGGGACCCTGATGTGGGACTCGATCCCAGGACCCTGAGATCATGACCTGAGCCGATGGCAGACACTCAACTGACAGAACCACCCCGGCACCCCGATGTGTCTTTTAAATATCAGAAAGAGGGGATCCCTGGGTGGCTCAGCGGTTTAGCGCCTGCCTTCGGCCCAGGGCGTGATCCTGGAGACCCGGGATCGAGTCTCACATCGGGCTCCCTGCATGGAGCCTGCTTCTTTCTCCCTCTGCCTGTATCTCTGCCTCTCTCTGTGTCTCTCGTGAATAAATAAATAAAATATTAAAAAAATAAATATCAGAAAGAAAAATCTTCTGGATCTGAGGGAGAAGTATTTAAAGAGATATTAATAACTGCTAGTAATAGAAATGTTGGATCAGAACATACCCCAATTCTATTAAAAGTTGAAGGTACTCAAGTTCTGTGGCATTTGTATCATGCAGAATGGCATGTCTGTTCGGCCAAAGTTCATGGTTTGTATCAGTCGGGGTTAGAACAGATAAGCAGAAACAGTATGAATAATATAGAAAAAGGAATTTATTAAGCGATTAGAGTTTATTCAATCTTAGGGTTTCCTTAAGGGCATAGGTGGTAGGAGTGGCTTCTCTCTGCAATGTCTGGGGCCTTAACTCAGAACATCTGAAACTGAGGGCTAACGTCATCTGGGGCCGTCTTCACCTGCACATCAGGTGCTTGATGCTGGTATCAGCGAGGACCTCAGCCAGGGCTGCTGTGTAGACATGGGACCAAGATCTGGCCAATGGAATAAGTGGAAGTGATGCGATCTCTTCCAGGCCTGACCCATACAAACTTCCTGTATGATCCTTTCTTGTTTCCGTCCATCAGCTGAATGGACAGGACTTCAAAGACCTAGAAGGAGGGAAAACCCAAAGGTGGAAAAGCCTGGGTTTCTGAGGGACCGTGTAGAGCAAAGCCCTCACTGCCCTGCCCTGGACCGTGACATGAATGAGAAACCAACACCTCGCTACCAAGCCATCTATAGCCAGGAGCTGCGTGTTGCCGCAGCTAATTCTCATCACCCTAATGACCATCTCTGCTCATTTACTGAAGTGACAGATGACCAGAGGCTTTCATCTGGTGGGGTCCGGCGAGCTGCAAACAGCCCTGGTGGTTGTGCTCAGCATCCCTCCGTGACAAGAGCCCTTTGTGTAGTCACCGTGTCAAGGGCTGCTCTTGCAGCTCCTATCAGCTAACGTGTGTTTGATGGAATTTTGATGATCTCATATGTCTTTTTCTGACTAAAGGTCACAACTCAGGGGTTTGTTTGGTTGGCATTTTGTTAAGGCAAAGGGCAAACTCCATTGTCTTTCGATCACCAAGTTTATAAAAGAACTCCTATCTGGATCCATTTCTTCTGCCCCCTGTGAACTTGGAGGAGGTTCATCTCCCACCCAAAGGCAGTCCAGGGTACAAATGTCTTCCCACTAACCGAATCCGATAGTAATTCCGTGTTACCGTCCCTCTTGATGCCCTCAACAATGTAGTTGAGCAAACTCCTTCTCCAGACACTTCATTTGACTCCTACAACACACCTTTCCTATAACGTGCTGACTTCACCATGGTCCCTTCCGCAGGCTCTTCGGTTGGATATCTAATAGCTCAGATCAAACAAACCCAAATTAGAAACTCATGCTCAACCCCTCCAAATCCAGGCCACCTGAACGCATCTGCACATCAACCCATGGCCCCACTCTTCACCTACTGGCTCAGGCCAGTCACCCAGGAATCATGCTTTTCGCCTCCTTCTCACACCCCTAAACCTCTAATCAATCAACAAATCCTGCGAAGTCGAGCTTCAAATGATATACACCAGGATCAATCCATTTCTTGCCATCTCTGTTTTTACTGCTCTATTTCCAACCACCATCATCTTGTGCCTGGATGATGGAATAGCCTTAGAATTGGTTTACCCTCCTCCACACTTGTTCCTACATTGTGTATTCTCCACAAAGAAACCAGAATGATCCTTTAAAAGTAAAAACTGTCCTTTGTCCTTTCAGTTCCCCAAATATACCAAATTCTTTCCTACCTCAGGGCCTTTGCACCTGTGGCTCTCTTTTCCTTGAACGTCCTTTTCATATGAATTGCTATGTCTTATGCTTCAGATCCAAACCTACATGTCACAGTCTCAGAGAGCACTTATCATCCTATATGAATCTGGTTCTCCCTTGCTATTCTCTGTCACAGCACCTGATTTAATTTTCAGTAGGACTTATAATTATATTTTTGTTTACCTGTTTATACTGTTGAAATGTCGATCCTTGTAACAATCTCCATAAGGGCGTGCCCTGTGGACTGAATCATGCCCCCCCAAAAAAATCCATAAATTGCTCTAACCTCCAATGTATTTAGAGATATGGTCTTTAGGAGGCAATTAACATTAAATGAAGTCATAGGGCACCTGGGTGGCTCAGTAGGTTAAATGTCCAACTCTTGGTTTCAGTTCAGGTCATGATCTCAGGGTTGTGAGATAGAGCCCTGCATTGGGCTCCATGCTGAGTGTAAAACTTGCTTAGACTTCTCTCTCTCCTTCTCCTTCTGTCCCTCCCCCAACCTCTCTCTCTCTCAAAAAAAAAAAAAAGATTAAATGAAGTCATAAGGTGCAAATCTAATAGGACTGGTGAGCTTAGAAGAGGAAGATCTCTCCTTCCCTCCCTCCCTCTTAAGAAAAGCCAAGGAAGGGCATAGTGAGTAGGGGGCTGGCTTGAAGAGCACCCTCACTAGGAACTGGACTGGCTAGTAGCTTAATCCTACCTTTCCCAGCTTCTAGAACTGGGAGAAAACACATTTCTGCAAAAGCCACCAAGCCTGTGGTATTTTGTTATAGCTGCCCAAGCTGAGACAGCAGGTTTACAGAGTTTGCTCGTCTCCACTTTTTCACCCCTTGCACTCAGCACAGTGCCTGGAACATGGTAGACATGCAAAAATTACGTGTTGAATCATGAATGGACTCCACACAAGCTACTGGTACCACTGCTTCAGCTCTACATCTACCAAATCCCCAAATTCCCTAGACGGTAGGCCCATCTCACACGAATTTAAAGAGCAGCTTTTCCTTCCTCCTGCCCCTTTACTGGTAAGTGGAAACATTACTGGCAGATGCTCCCACCGCTTCTGGCAGATTAAGATACTTTACCCAGAACTTGACTAATCGAGATCTGCCCAGGACATGAAACCTGTTTGCCTTCCCTGGACCACCTGTAAGCAGTTCTGGTGAGAAAATAAGGCCTGAGGGGGGTGTGTGGGTAGCTCAGTCGGTTAAGCTTCTGACTCTTGGTTTTGATTCACGTTGGCATCTCAGGGCCATGAGATCTAGCCTGGCATCGGGCTCCACCCCGCGGTGCAGAGCGACTTCAGATTCTTTTGTTTTCCTCCCACCCCTCACCCGCCTACTCACAGTCTCTGGCTCTCTCTCTCTCTCATAAAAATAAATAAATGTACGAATGAATGAATGAATGAATGAATGAATCTTTTAAAAAATACAAAAAAAATACAAAAAAAACCCCGAAGCCTATCCACGTGGCCCTCACTCGGGGGCCGGGTTAATGAGTAACCGGGTTTGGGGTTTGTTCCTGTTTTGGGTGAAACCCGGGCCCCTGGGGGTGGTGACCCCCCCTCCCCTCGCTGTTCTCTGCGGAGGAGTGGGGGAGCCCGCGCCCCGCCTCCGCCCGGAGCTCGGTGCCTCTGCAGGGAGAGCCCGCGGGGGGCGGTGCAGGGGGGCCGCGGGGGTGCGGGGTCCAGGGCTCAGCCCGCCCCGGGGTGCCCAGGGGAGCACACAGCCCCGAGTCCCAGGCCGAGCACGGCGCCCCCCCGGTGGTCGCGGGCCAGGCGGCTCCGAGCGGCCGAGGGTCCCTCTCGGCCCAAGCCCCGCGAAGTCCGGATGGGGGCGCCCCCACGGCCACATCCCCGAGGGGCCCGGACCAGCAGGCCTCACAGCAAACTCCTGACTCCCAGCCCCCCGACCCTCCTCCCCAGACCCTCCTGGTCTCAGCAAAGGCCGGCTCTGTCCTCCTGTCCGGCTCTGCGCCAGAGGGCGCCCCGCACCCCTCCGGCCTCCCAGCACCCGGTCCCCGAGGGCGCCCCGCACCCCTCCGCCCTCCCAGCACCCGGTCCCCGAGGGCGCCCCGCACCCCTCCGGCCTCCCAGCACCCGGTCCCCGAGGGCGCCCCGCACCCCTCCGCCCTCGCAGCGGCACCCATCCGTCAGCAGACCCCGTGGGCGCGGCCGCGTCGTCACCCCACGCCCGGAATCCGCGCACCTGTCCCCCCGCCTGTGCCCGGTCCCGGCCGGCAGGTGGATGCGCCGGGCCGGGCCCGCGTGGCCTCCTCTGCGCCCCCTGCTCCGCCCTCCCCCACCCCCGTCCTTGTCCTCGCGGCAGCCAGAGCGGCCTCGCACACGCAGGTCACGTGAGCACCCCCCAGCACCTGCGCCGACTCCCCTGCCCTCCCCGGGCTGCGAGGCCCCGCACCCTCGGCTCCCGCCCACGCCCACCCGGGCCCGGGCCGCTCCCTCCTGCCCCCCGCGCCGCCCGCGGTCCGGACTGTTGCAGAGAAGCAGGACCAGGCCGCTGCTGCCGTCGCGCGGAGGCAGGTTTCCTGGCGGCCGCGGCTCAGGTGCGGAGGCAGCGAGTCCCAACTTGCGGGCGGCCTGGGAATGCGGCAGGTGCTGCTGGGCCTTGGGGCTGGGAGCCGAGAGGTCAAGCGGGGGCTCCGGGCTGCCCCGGGGTCAGGATTTCCTTCCTCCTCGGGGACTTCAGTCTCTGCTCCCAAGGCCTTCAGCTGTGGCCCGGGCCCCGGGGCCTGGAGGGCGGCCTGCCTCGCTCAGAGTCTGCGATGGAAACATCCGTCCCCTCCAAGAAGTGCCTTCAGAGCCACAGAGACGGGGACCAGAGCCCTGGGCACCATGGCCTAGCCACGTTGACGGTAAAGCTGACACCAGGCGGCCTCTCTTGGGGTTCCTAGGAGGCAGGCCTCATCCTGCCTCAGGGCCTTCACCCCTCCTCCTCCCTCTGCCAAGGTTCTGCTTCTGGGTGTCCACCTGGACAGCCAGAAGTTCCCCCTCACTCCCCGTGGGCTTGGCTGGATGTCACTTGGTGACGCCTTCCCTGACAGGCCCAGCACTCCCAGTCCCCTCCCCTGGGCTTCCCTGCCAGGTGAGGTGTGTCTCAAAGGCACAGCTTTCTACTAGGAAGTCTCATGTGAAGAGTTTCCCTCCGGACTAGAAACTCCTTAACCAAAGGACCTTATCTAACTCAGCCAGTGGCCGGTGCTTTGGCTGGAATCTTCTATGTGTCCAATTCCACCCCCTTCTCTACTGGGCTTTGTGAGGCTAGAGCTGGGACTCTGGAGCTCACATTGTGCTTTGCTCATCGTCTCCCTGTCGGAGTTGCCACAGGGCCGCCACAGAAGGCTCTAAGGGAACCTGGGGTTTGTTTAATCAGATTTGGTGGGACATGCAAACACAGAAATGACTGTCATGAAGGAGGATGCTTAGGAAATAGGACATGCCATGCAGGGCTAGGTGGGGAAGCACCAGGGCGGGTCAGGGGGCAGAGGGAGTAAGGGGGAAATGTGGGAAGGGTATTGCTTGATTGCAGCTTTCCCTGGAAGGAACAGGCAAGGGGGGTAGGCAGGTGTAGAACTGCCCAGTTTGAATAATTTCAGTGGGCTCCAGGGTACAGGGGCTGTCCTTAGTCATCTGGTATCTGGCCCTGGAGTGATTAGAGCAGGTGAATAGTGACCTGAATGTGAGAGCCCACTAGAGGAGGTGGGTTTGCATATAAAAGGCATGCTCTATGGGCAGCCCAGGTGGTTCAGGGGTTTAGCACCGCCTTTAGCCCAGGGCGTGATCCTGGAGTCCTGGGATCAAGTCCCACGTTGGGCTCCCTGCATGGAGCCTGCTTCTCCCTCTGCCTGTGTCTCTGCCTCTCTCTCTCTCTGTCTCTCATGAATAAATAAATAAAATCTTTTTTTTAAAAGGCGTGCTCTAGGGCAAATTATGTGCCATCTCTATTTTTTTTTTTAAGGATGTTATTTATTTGAGAAAGAGAGAGCAGGGGGAGGGGCAGAGGGAGAAGCAGAGAGGCTCAAGCAGACTCCCAGCTGGGCTTGGAGCCCATCATGAGGCTTGATGTTATGACTCTGAGATCATGATAGCCAAAATCAAGAGTCTGGATGCCCAACCGACTGAGCCACCCGGGAGCTCCCTATCTCTAAAGGTGATGGTGGAAGCTAGCCCTGGGGGGGGGGGGGGAGCAGTCCCTCCAGAGTCAGTAAGGGCCCAAGGAAGCAAAGCATCAAATAAAAGGAATTTAAAAGGCATGATTAATATAGGCATACCTCATTTTATTGCACTTCGCTTTATTGTGCTTCATAGATATGGTGGTGGTTTTTTTTTTTACACAAATGTGGCTACTCTGCATCATCAAAATCTATCGACACCATTTTTCCAAGCATTTGCTCACTTCATGTCTCTGTGTCACATTCTGCTAATTCTGACAATATTTCAAACTTTTTCATTATGATTATATTTGTTGTGGTGATCTATGTATGATCAATGATTGCGACTTGCCCAGAGCTAAATGATGGCTAGTGCTTTTGAGCAATGAAGCATTTTTGAACTAAGGTATGTACATTTTTTTTAGACTACAGTACAGCACAGACTAACTTTCATATGCCCTGGGAAACCAAAAACTTCACCTGACCTGCGTTATTATGATATTTGCTTTATTGCAGTGCAAACAGCGGTGCCTTCCTGCCAGGCAGCTGAGTCCAGGGTACAGTATCCTACCACTTGCAAAGCCAGCCCCATTGTGCCCGTCTCAGAGATACCAGCTCCAGCCAGCCAGTGTCCTGTCCCCAAAAGGTCTGGGCCACGGCCCCATGGACTGACTCAGAGACACCAGCATCCTCCAAGCAGTCCCCACCCTTAGTGGCCTGTGTTCCCTCCTGCAAACTCACATGAGTTTTGATCACTCACACCTCCTCTCTGAGCTCCTTCAGCCCCAGGGTGGTAGCCGCTTCCTGCAGTTGCTACCTCTACGGTACCCTGGTGGTTTGCTAATTGCCCCTTTAGTGACCTCATTAACACCTTTATACCTAGTTAGCAATTACTTAAATTCAGTTCTCTCTGTTCAAATAACTGCTGGGGTTCTGTCTTCTGGTTGGACTCTGGCTGACAGAGAAAATGTGCCAGGAGGGGATTTCCTATTTTTTAATTTTTTTTGGCATTGCTTTGGTTGTGTTCTTGGAGTTGAACTCAGCACTGACCTCCTTGCCTGTGGACGATGAGATGAGAGCAACTGTGGCATGCAGAGACTTCACAATTAATCAATCACCCGTGGTTGACCATAATGAAGTGCCTATTGAAAGTGCCAGGGGACCAAGTGGCTGTTTCTCCTGGTCATTGTGGCAGTGATGATGACCTCAAGGGCCATGGTGTGGGGCGAATTCTTTTAAGTGCACCGCAGTCCTTATGGAAAGAAAGGGTGTGACTATTCAGTTTCGGGATCATGACCAAATTTGAGAAGTAATGAATGTACCTTAGAAATGAAGTATGAATGTCTCAAAAATGGATACAACCATTGCTGTTACTTTGCACCTTCTTATTTGGGGGAGAAGTTTAGATGTCTCCGTTTGTATGAAGGATGGTTTTATTTTGTTAGGTAGACAGAGCTGGTTTTATGGTCTTACAGAAGTTCAAATATGTGAAGATGTGTGCTTAGGGATGCTGAATAGTCAAAGGGACGGAGGGTGCCATGCATTAAGCTGTTGTCTGTTAGCTCCAACTCACCCTTCCATACTCTGCAGGTGATGCTGGGGCAGGGACCCTGCCAACCACATCTCTGCTTCGCCAACAGCAGGCTCCCTATAGGCTCCGTCAATACGTGGTACAGGGACGGCAAGATTGAAGGAAGTAGGAACTGGCTTCTTCCCCTGGACTTCCCAAAACTGTATCATTCTTCTTCAGCATGGCCATAGCAGGTCCCTCCTGTGGGACTTGCTGAATCCAGTGTTTGATCTTCCCAACATTTGGACACCAGGCTTATTGTGCTTTGCTCAGAAACCCCAACCACAGCTGAGCAGTACCCACCCCTCCTCAGAGATCTCAGTTTCAGCTCTGCACCACCTCTCCACTAAGCTTGAGTTGTAAAAATTTAAATACCTTCCCTCAGGGATCTCTGGGTGGCTCAGCGGTTTAGCGCCTGCCTTTGGCCCAGGGCACTATCCTGGAGTCCCAGGATCCAGTCCTGCGTTGGGCTCCCGGCATGGAGCCTGCTTCTGTCTCTGCCTCTCTTTCTCTCTATGTCTATCCTGAATAAATAAATAAAATCTTAAAAAAATAAATAAATACCTTCCCTCTGTTCTCCCAGCCTAGATGGTGGCATTGCTTCCAGTAATTGCCACCGCCAGAATACCTCATTGTTCTGTTCTTGTCAGCTAACCAGTCAATAACTTTATATCTAGGTGACAGTTGTTGAGATTAAATTCTCTCTGCTCAAATAAATAGTGTGGTTTCTATCTCCTGATCAGACCCTTCCTGATATATATGCCTTAGTGGGTGACATCGCAGCACAGAAACAAATATTTTGTCAAACTAGTGGCAATACCAGTTATTGAGTCTTACCACTCAGGCTTTGTTCTAAGTGCCCTACAAGCATTATCTCATTTTCTCATCCAAGTAATCTTATGAGTTAGGAATTGTGAACCCTAATAAGAGGAAAAATAAATACTGCTACGTAGGGAGTATTAAATTGAACGTACTGCCAGGTAAAGGAGGGACACTCGATCCAGTACAGAAGTTAGGCCATGTGAGATTGCATCTTCAGATTAAGTGTTAGCAAACAACTCAGGATGCAGGAAAGGTTTCCTTCGGGGCAAGTAAGGTACAAGGGCTGAACAGGGCCTGTGAAAACTGACTCCATCCAAAGGCAAGGGTGAGCTTCTAAGGGTGACAGCCCCAGTTTCAGCAGGAGGGGTGACTGGTGGGTGTAAACAAGTCTTTAGCTTGTCAACACAGGACTGTGCGGTTTGTAATGGATCTGAGCCCCAATCCCACCTGTGACTTTTTGGAACTTCATTGACCCAAAAAGTCATGAGGTTGAGTCCAAATAGTGCAGTTGAGGCAAAGATCACAAGTACAAGTTCATCAGCAGGCTTTTCTTTTTGCTGATTCTGAGTAGTTCTCCAAGAAGCAGTTGCTTTGGGCTTGACCAATGCTTTCTTGCATTTTAGTAGTAGTACAGGCTTAGAGTCACGCAGTAGGTAAGCCTAACTGCGGATGCTCAAGACTCAGCAAAAATCTCCTTATCATCTCGTTTTTACCATGAGGAACCCAAGCCACAGGGCAGTTAGGTAGCCTCTCCCTTGGCCCCACAGCTGGCCAGTGAGAGAGCCACACATTGGTGGCTTACTTTGCATGGGAATCGATTTCATGATGCCATGTTTCCCTACAGGTACTCATATGGGCCAAGCCTTCCTAGTCAGGCAGGTTGACCTCAGAGTTGGTATATTTAACCTCTTCATTATACTATTTCTAAGGGAGAGAGACCAAGAATATAGTGTTGTTAAGAACATGGACTCTAGGGGTGCCTGGGTGGCTCAGTTGGTTAAGTGGCTACCTTGGACTCAGGTCACAATCCCAGTGTCCTGTGATCAAGTCCCTGGACTATCAAGCCCTGCAATGGGCTCCCTACTCAGCAGGGAGTCTGTTTGTCCACCCCCTCCAAGCCCCTCCCTCTCACTCATGCTCTGTCTCTCTCCCAAATAAATAAATAAAATCTTAAAAAAAACAAACCATGGACTCTAGTGCTAAGTAGATCTTTACCAGCTTTACCTTATGCCACTTAGAGTTTCCATGATCTAGTTAAGTTATTTAGCTTCTCTAAGGCTTAGTTTCCTCAACTGTAAAGCGAAAAAACTAACACATACCTAAAAGGGCACTCAGTTTAATCTATTTTAGATCATTTTTTTAAAGCATCCAATTTGTGGTCCATGACTGCCCCCTAAAGGTAATATTAAAATTTGCACTCTAGAATTCTACCGGATACAATTCCTGAAAAGCCCTTTTCTCCCCAAACTGTCCGGCAAAAAGCCAGTAGTTTCTGCAATAACCGCTGGCGTGTAGCGTCTCTGATGTCTTCGAATTGCAAGATCAGGCTTCTTCAAACAGAATCAGCAAGGCTTGACCCAGCTGGTGCTGCAGGGCACCCGGGGCACCGAGAAGTGAGTCCCATGAGAAGTAAGTCACCTGCTACCAACAATAACAACAGCACATGAAACCCAGAGAGCTTTACAAACGAGTGTCCCCCATTTCAAAGAAATAAATTATCCCTTATACAAAGTATTTCAAATAACAACAGGAAGGAAGGAAGAAAGGAAGGAAGAGAAGAAAACTGACCAATTTATTATATTAAGCTAAACTAAGTCTGCAATCTTTTATCTTAAATTCTTTGGGGTTTGGGAGTTTAGAAAGATAATGCAGTGTATACGTTGTGTACAACACCTCCAGCAAGTCTAGACCAGCTCCCACAACCAAATATGTTAATATCTTTGCAGCATCACATACCGAGTAGAATAAATAAAAACTATAAATAGGCTCACATCAGTTCAGATCAGTTTTTTTTTTTTAAGATTTTTATTTATTGACAGAGAGAGAGAGCAGGGAGTGGCAAGCAGAGGCAGAGGAGGAAGCAGACTCCTCGCTGAGCAGGGAGCCCAACCCAGGACTGTATCCTAAGACCTTTAGCTGAGCCAAAGGCAGACACTCAACAGACTGAGCCACCCAGGTGCCCCAATTCAGATCAGGTTTTGCTGCCAAATGAGTTTGCTGAAAAAGTACTCTCCCTAAAACAAACAAAACCACCTATTGTTCTCAGAACTTTTGCATTTTAGAATTGCAGATAAAGATTGTGGGCCTCTTAACAGATGCCAAACACATCTGGGATGCTAGTATGAGAAAAGAAAATTTAGCCCAAACTTGTGAAAATATTTGCAAAACTCCTAAAAGTAAAATGCTAGCAAATAGCATCCTGTAGCGTATAAGGCAAACAGCGTATAAATTTTCACCACCTCCACCACTATTCCCTCTGCACCACCTCATCATCTCTCTACTGAATTTTTGCAATAGCTTGCTAACTGACCTCTCTCCACAGAAGCCAGCATGGCTCCACTAAAACACATTAGAGTTGTCCATCCTCTGAGCAAACCTGTGGTGTCTTCCCATTTAATTCAGAATAAAAGCCAAAGATCTTACAATCCCCTGCAAAGCTTTCCATGAGCTGATCTCCCAGCAGCCTTTCTGGCCTCACCCCCTACTGCTTCCCCACGGCTCACCCCACTTGAGCCACAATGGCCTCGAGGTTCCTTACCTGGAGGGAAAGAAGGAAGACATGAGAGCAGCCCCAGGCAAAACACCACAGACTCCTGCTATTCTTACCTGAAGTACACCAGTTTTTCATGAAAAAACACTTCTCAATTTGTTATGTGGCTGAGGCACAGGGGCACAGGAGCAATTGTGTTAGGTATTGGAGACAAAAGTCAAATAAATAAATAAATAAATAAATAAATAAATAAATATTTTTTAAAATTATAGCACTCGTACTTAAAGGATACCTGGTCAGATTCTTCTGGAGAGTGACCTGGTTGATCTGCACTACTGCCAGGGACCCAGGGAGATGACATAAATAGATCTCAGAGTCTGATTTCTAAGAAGCATCTCCTTGGTTTGGCCTGAGGGTGGTGAGGTCAGCTACTGCGTGGCTGTGGAAACACGACAGGCGCAGGCCTTGGTGTCAGAGTGGGACAGGCCAACGCACCTGACTGCAGTGACAGCATGTGTTCTAGTCGACTTCTGACCCTGGAGGGCTGTGGCCCCCGCCTGTGGGGGGGATGTGAGGGAAGCTTAACGAGGACCTCTGACAAGGACTGGCAGATGCCTCCTGTTGGGGGGAGGAGAGACCCAGATGAACCAGAGGCAGAGGCAAGGGGAAAGGGGCCCGTGGTAAGGGCCAGAATTCGTACACAGGTTGGGGTTGACTTGACAGCTGTGGCCCCTTGCCAGGACCCTAGGAGCCACAGGATCCACCAGTGTTTAAGAAGGGAGCTCTTGGGATCCCTGGGTGGCGCAGCAGTTTGGCGCCTGCCTTTGGCCCAGGGTGCAATCCTGGAGACCCAGGATCGAATCCCACGTCGGGCTCCCAGTGCATGGAGCCTGCTTCTCCCTCTGCCTGTGTCTCTGCCCCCCCCTCTCTCTCTGTGTGACTATCATAAATAATAAATAAAAATTTTTAAAAAAAAGGGAGCTCTGGAGAGTTTAGGTTTATTTTGAAAAAAGATCACCCTAGGAAAAGGCTGGAGGGTAGATTGAAGGGACACTTTCCTAGTCAACTGCATTGACCTTCTGGTCTCCAGGATTCCCAACAATCCTTTCTGGCCACAGTGGTCAGAGCACTATTTTATTATTAATTTAATTTAATTTAATTTAATTTAATTTAATTTAATTTAATTTCAAAGACATTATTTATTTATTCATGAGAGATACACAGAGGCAGAGAGAGAAGCAGGCTCCCTGAGGGGAGTCCGAAGGGGTACTCCATCCCAGGACCCCAGGGATCACGCCCTGAGCCGAAGGCAGACGCTCACCCCCTGAGCCACCCGGGCGTCCCCACAGCACTATTTTAGAACATAAAATGTGATCATGAATTCCCTGTTACAACCTCCTGTAACTGCTCCAAGCTGCCAAATCCCGCACATGGCTTATGGGGTGGCGTCACCCTTGCCTACCTTTCCTGCTTGATCTCATGACCACCCCCTGCACACTCCAACCTTTCCATCCCTCGAGTGTGCACAAGCGGATCTCCTTAAAATCTCCCTGCTTCCTCCTCTCCCGGCTTCTTCTTCCTTTAGGCTTTGGCTTCGAGGAGACTTTATTTTATTTATTTATTTATTTAGAGAGAAAGAGAGCACGCACACCTGGGGTGGGGGGCAGAGAAAGAATCTTTTTTTTTTTTTTAATATTTATTTATTTATGATAGTCACAGAGAGAGAGAGAGAGAGAGAGAGAGAGAGGCAGAGAGAGAAGCAGGCTCCATGCACCGGGAGCCCGACGTGGGACTCGATCCCGGGTCTCCAGGATCGCGCCCGGGCCAAAGGCAGGCGCCCAAACTGCTGTGCCACCCAGGGATCCCTAGAGAAAGAATCTTAAGCAGGCCTCACCCAGCTGGTTGCGGGATGGAGAGCAGAGCTTGACCTGCCCACACTGAGATTGTGACCTGAGCCTAAATCATAATCCCCCCTTAACCGACTGAGCCACCCACGTGCCCCTAGGCTTCAGCTTAAATGTGACCTCAAAGAGGTCTTAACCCGCAGCTCTATGGAAAACAGGTGGCCCCATTAGTTTCTGCCACAAATGGCAATCTGCGATTTCTGAATTGGCTTAGTCCAAGAGTCAGGGGGCAGGTATTTCAGGCCTTGTGGACGGACCATAGGTCTCCTGACCCTGTAGTGTGAAAGCAGCCACAGGCAAGTGATGAGCATGGCTGTGTTCCAATAAAACTTTATAAACACTGAAAATTGGATTTCATAAATTTTCATGTCTGCTAAGATTATTTTATTTTTTTAAATTTGGAGTTTATTTTAAGATTTTATTTATTCATGAGAGAAAGAGAGAGGCAGAGACACAGGCAGAGGGAGGAGCAGGCTCCATGCAGGGAGACCGATGTGGGATTTGATCCTGGGACTCCAGGATCATGCCCTGAGCCCAAGGCTGAGCCACCCAGGCATCCCTGCTAAGATTATTTAAAAAGTTCTCCCCGTCTACTTAAAAATGTAAGGGGATCCCTGGATGGCTCAGCGGTTTAGTGCCTGCCTTCAGCCCAGGGCATGATCCTGGGGTGCCAGGATGAGTCCCCCATCGGACTCCCTGCATGGAGCCTGCTCCTCCCTCTGCCTGTGTCTCTGCCTCTGTCTCTCTCTGTGGGTCTCTCATGAATAAATAAATAAAATCTTAAAAAATATATTTTTTAAATAAAATAAGTAAAAACCACCTGCAGCTGCCAGGGTGTCCAAGGGCCCGCGGGTGGGGCGGGGTGGCCCGTAGTTTGCAGATGGTTTACTACCCGCGGAGCCGGCGGTTCGGCCGAGCACCCACCGCGTGGGGCCGCGGGGCTCACCGCGAGGACCCACCGCCCCGACGGGGACAGCCGGGGGCGGGGCCTGCGAGCGCCTAGGGGCGGGGCGGGGCCTGCGAGCGCCTAAGGGGGCGGGGCGGGGCCTGTGGATGGGCGGGGCCTGTGAAGGGGGCGGGCTGAACTCCGGCTTCCGGCGGGTGCGCGCGGGAGCAAGATGGCCACCACCAAGCGCGTGCTGTACGTGGGTGAGGAGGCACGGAGCCGGCGGAATCGGGGCTCGCTCGCCCCCAGGGGTCTTCGCGTGGGGCGGGAAGGCGTCTAGGGACGCGAAGGGTGGCGAGCCTGGGTCTCGGCCGGGTCCGTGGCGGTACTGCTTGGCTGCAGGGAGCTCGGCCGCCGTAGCAGTCTCGCCGGCTCCCTTCCAAGCCCGCTGAGCTCTGATGGGGACCGCTTCGCCTGCTGGGCGCGGAGGATTGGGAGAGGCGTCTGACGGGGCTCCAGATTTTCGCTGCAGCGGGGGCTCGGCCCGGGCCCCGGCCCGGACGGAGGGAGTCCCCGGACTCACCCGGTGGAAGTGAGAATGACCTCAATAGCGAAGTTTGATGAGCGCTTTATGGCCCAACTAGGGTCGTTACGTTTACTGAAAGGGGAGTAGCAAGAGCAAAAACCCCCGAGGTGTGAAATAGCCCTGCACCCATGGGGCAAAGGGATCATCTTGCGGGAAACCCAGAGAACTGAGGCAGCAAAGGGAAAGAAGGCGAAGAGATGGGCGGGGAGTTTGTACTGTATCTTGAGGACGGTGGGAAATCTCCGAAGGAGTTGAAGCAGGGAAGTGATGGGTGAAAATCTGCACGTTCCCAGGTTTGCTCTAGTTGGCTGCGTGGAGGAGAGGGAGGCCAGCTAGGAAGCTGTTGCAGTAATCCTGGCGCCAAGATGCGCGTCCGCAGGAAGGGTGAGGAGGTGTGTTTCATGAGTTTTGGGTGAGGGAGCAAATGAGAAACGTGCTTCTGAGCCCCAGGACTGGACGGAGCAGCCCCCTCTCCGTGGCTGTCACGTGCTAACTGGGCTGCAGGGACTTCTCCAGAGAGTGGAGGACAGTGGCTCAGAAGGCGCTTGGCATCTTCGCAGGTGGGCTGGCAGAGGAGGTGGACGACAAAGTTCTTCATGCTGCTTTTATTCCTTTTGGAGACATCACAGATATTCAGATTCCTCTGGATTATGAAACAGGTGAGTCCTTTTCATGTCATGTTCACAATTCTAAGAGGGGAAAAAAATTCTAACTGCATTCTAAATATGGTTGATATGTAGGAAAGCTCCAGAGGGAGACTCATTAGGGCAGCATGACAGGGATCTTGATGCAGAAGGAATGTTCGGAGGCTTGTGGTTATAAGGTTATATGCTATGACATAACTTTGCAGAGAGTCCCATCTGTCGAGTGTGAGAGAAGATTTTCAATAGCCAGGATGCCTGGGTGGCTCAGCGGTTTAGCACCTGCCTTCAGCCCAAGGCGTGATCCTGGGGTCCCAAGATCGAGTCCCTCATGGGGCTCCCTGCATGGAGCCTGCTTCTCCCGCTCCTTGTGTCTCTGCCTCTCTGTGAGTCTCTCATGAATAAATAAATAAAATCTTGAATTTTTTTTTTCAATAGCCCAATAGGAAGATAGGTTTTGAACTACATGGAGATCTGACTGTTGTTTCAAACTACCTGCTGGGTACCCCACCACCCCCTGTTGCTTTCTTGGCAGCTGTACTGTTGATCAGGGCAGCAGGGAAGCTCGGCCCCAGCTGAAGGGCTTTGGCCTCTGCTTTCCTGGGTGATATTTCCTTCAATTGGCATCACAGGTTCATTGCAGGTTTTCTATCTTGCTTTTGCTTTCTTTTCTTTTTTAAGATTTATTTTATTATTATTATTTTTAAAGGTTTTATTTATTTATTCATGATAGACATAGAGAGACAGAAGGAGAGACATAGGCAGAGGGAGAAGCAGGTTCCATGCCAGGAGACTGACGCGGAACTCGATCCTGGGACTCCAGGATCGCGCCCTGGGCCAAAGGCAGTCACCAAACCGCTGAGCCACCCAGGGATCCCCCTTATTTATTTTAGAGATAGCACATGAGCACAGGAGTGGGGAGATGGGAAGAAGGAGAGAATCTCAGGCAGATTCCCTGCTGAACGCTGAGCCAGACAGCAGCTCAGCAGCTCAAGAGATCATGACCTGAACTGAAATCATGAGTTGGGTGCTTAACGATCTGAGCCACCCGGGCACCCTGCTCACCCACTTAGTTGTCATTTTTAAGATTGGAGTTCTAGGCCTAAATCTGTCATCACCCTGCCTAATTATTAGCAAGGTCTTTAAACTCTCTGGGTCTGGGATCTTTATCTGTAAAAAAAACAATACAAGCATACTTTGGAGATACTGCAGATTGGGTTCTAGACCACCACAACCAAACCAATTATCACCATGAAACGAGTGAAATGAAATTTTTGGTTTCCCAGTGCACGCAAGTTACGGTAACTATATTGTGGTCTATCAGATGTGCAATAGCATTATGTCTAAAAAAGTAATGTACTGCCTTAACTTAAAAATACTTTATTGCTGAGGTGCCTGGGTGCCTCAGTCAGTTAAGCATCTGACTCTCGCTCAGGTCATGGTCTCAGGGTCCTGGGATGGAGCCCTGAGTCAGGCTCCTGGCTCAATGGAGAGCCTGCTTCTCCCTCTTCCTCTGCCCCTCCCCTCGCTCGTGCTTGCACTCTTTCAAATAAATAAAGTCTTTTTTTAAAAAAAAATACGTCATTACTAAAAAAGGCTAACCATTATATGAGCTTTCAGCGAATTGTAAATCCTGTAATCACAGATCACCATAGCAAATATAATAATAATGAAAAGTTTGAAATAGTGTGAGAATTTCCAACATGTGACACAAAAGACAGAGGAAGTGCTGTTGGAAAACTGGTACCAATAAAATTGTTTGCTGCCAGGTTCCCTTCAGTTTGTGAAAAACTGCTATCTATGACATGGAACAAAGCAAAATGCAATAAAATAAGGTGTGCCTGTAAGGTTATATTGGCTCTCTAAAGTTAATAGGTTTAATTAAATTAACACGGTTGTGCTTGGCCTTAGATCAGCATTTTTCTGAGGAAAAAGGAGTGAGCATCCTCATCCAGGTTTGAGGATTCATACTTTATGCACAGTCGATGCTCAAAATGTGGGATCAATAATTGAGAAGTTAAATAACTTCATTTTTCTGCTTGCCTCGTATGCAGAGGTTAAGGTTTTAATTTGGCTTTGGTAGAATAATTGCCTGAAAGATTGAAAGTATAGTACATTATCTAGCCATGTTTTCTGAAAGACAAAGTTCAATATTGCTGAAATGTTTAAACTGGGAAGAATCGAAGGAGGAGATTCCTTCTTCCAAGACAGTGATTGGATAGAATTTCTAGTGTCTGGATATGGCCTGTGAGTGACTTCACCTTCCTTGCCCCACATGGTAATAAGTTGTTTTTGTTTTCCTCCCTTTCTCCCCCCACCTCAGAAAAACACCGAGGATTTGCTTTTGTTGAATTTGAGTTGGCGGAGGTGAGAAAATTCTGTGTCACCTGTGTTTAGTCTTTGGCTAGTTTTAGTGTTGGTACTGATTACAAAGGCAGCTGGTCTCCGTTCGGTCCGCTTCTGGGCCTCTTGCTGATGTTTCCATAGAGACAAGAAGTGCTGCTTGGTAGAAAGCTTCCCTCAGTTAATCAGATTGTAGACTGTTAACAGCCCAGGCCTGCCCCTCTTGTCTTGCCCAGCTCCTGCAGCTCTGCCCAGTGAGCCTCCTGCCTGGCAGCGCTGCTGATTATTTCTCAGGCCTTCTGCTCCATGGCAAATTGCTGCACCACCCGCTCTAAACTCAGCCAGGAAGTGCTTTGATAGACACACATTGAACCTAGGCAGGTGATGTAGGTGTGACCCCCCCCCCATTATGTTTTGCTTTACTGTTTTTCTTCTGCTGAGTCAGCATGTAGACCCCACAAGAAGCTAAACTTGACCTTGTATTTTCTCGGCAGGATGCTGCAGCAGCTATTGACAACATGGTATGGCTGAGAATCTTCATTCTTACTGAAGTTCCTTTTTGGTGGTACAGAGGGGCTCCCATGCATCTGTTGCTTTGCCGAACTGCCAAAGTTACAAGGTCGCACGGGGAAGTAAAAAGTGTCGTTGTCATGTGAAAAGATTCACTGTGAATTGAATAAGATTGGTCCTTACTCAGACATCCTTCCCTGTTTAACAGTAATAGAAATCCAAATCCTCATCATTGGCTAGTCTCTCACTGGCCGCCCCATGTCTAGGATAATAAATTGCAAGCTCTAGGGAAATTGATTGCACAGTGAAATCACCTATTTTGCAGAAGCAGAATTTCATGAAGTTTCAGACCAATTACAAGTGAGAAGAGCTCCCAGTAAGGATAATGGCAGGGTGTGCTACTGATGCCGATGGTTTGGATATCCTGGAGAGGTCTTTGGGAGTAGTGACAAAACGCTGGAGTATCTGTGCCTCTTTGAGATCTTTGTGATTTTCACATCCGATAGGAAGCGCAATGATGTCATGTCGCACTGTTGATAGCTTTGTTGGAAAAAACATTGCAAATTAACCACCCATTACATCTTTGCTCTACAAATTAGTACGAAGTTAAACCTGAAATTTATAAGATATTTATTTCCCTTGTTTTTAGTTTCATCCCAATAAAGTCCCAGTCCTTCCCCCCCGCCCCCCCCCTTTTTCCTTCACTTTTTGCCATGGAATTTTTTTTAACTGCTCTAAATGGATTTACGTGAAGTGACTCTTCCTGATGCCAGTTGTCTTTGGATGATAAAGTTCTTTATTCCTGTTCGGTCACCCATTCGCCGAACATATTCCTCAGCCCCCAGAGATCATTTCTCACCATTTCAAAGTAGATCTTTTTTTTTTTTTTAAGATTTTATTTATTTATGAGAGACATAGAGAGGCAGAGACACAGGCAGAGGGAGGAGCAGGCTCCATGCAGGAAGCCCGACGTGGGGACTCGATCCCGGGTGTCCAGGATCATACCTTGGGCTGAAGGCAGGCTCTAAACTGCTGAGCCACCCAGGGATCCCCTCAAAGCAGATCTTGACTTTGGAAGGTGAATTCAAGTAGTTGGAAACTATGTGTATCCAGGGCACTCTGGACCTGGAGTCATTTTCAGGAGCACAGGTCTCTGCTAGTAGGAAAGGAAGGAGATGTGTGATGGGGGGAGATTGCCTGCAAGCCCTGGGCTGCCGGGTGTGGGCACAGAGCTTGCTGTTCGGGGCTCACGGATTAAGGGAGAACCGGTGACGGGCGTGTGTCTCGGATGTATCAAAAGCAAATGCAAAGCTGTCTGACTCTCTCAACCTGACAGTTTAAGCAGCTGGGCTTCCAATCTTTACAGAATGAATCTGAGCTCTTCGGACGGACAATTCGTGTCAATTTGGCAAAACCAATGAGGATTAAGGAAGGCTCTTCCAGACCAGGTGAGGGGGGGCAACCACGGGTTCCCCATCACGTCCTCCAGCGTGGCCTTCGTTGCGTTTTTATCCATATTTAGAAGTAGGTGCTGAAGCCCACTCTGGATGGATCGGAGTAGAGGGTGGTTCGTGTTGGCAGAGTCGGCGTGAGCCAGCTTGTGGGGAATAGAGTCCCAGCAGAGTAATTGTTCCCATTATGAGAGAAACCTTGCCTGATCTCTCATCTTTCCCAGTTTCCTTGGCACTTCGTTCCTGAGATGTTCCATCAGGGGCTGGAACTGGCAAGTCTACACCTTCCCTCTTGGCGACATGTTTTGTTTTGTTTGGTCTTAAGATTTTATTTATTTATTCATGAGAGAGACACAGAGAGAGAGGCAGAGACACAGGCAGAGGGAGAAGCAGGCTCCGTGCAGGGAGCCCGATGCGGGGCTCGGCTCGATCCTGGATCTCCAGGGTCACTCCCTGGGCCAAAGGCAGCGCTCAACTGCTGAGCCACCCAAGCTGCCCACGTTTTTTCACTTAGCTTCATGAGAGCTGGACTTCAGGGCTAACGTTCCCAGGGGAAGCATTAATTACACTTGAGACTTCCGCTGAATATGTACTTTGCTGACCAAGCTAGGGAGCAGGTGGCCGGTAGCTTGAATTTCTTACCGTTTGTTCGATTCTCTTCCTTTCAGTGTGGTCAGATGATGACTGGCTGAAGAAGTTTTCTGGGAAGACTCTTGAAGAGAATAAAGAGGAGGAAGGGTCGGAGCCTCCCAAAGTGGAAACCCAGGAGGTGAGATCGAAGGCCTGCGCTTCCCTGGGAGGGGCTGGCACTTTCCACTGGAGACTTTTTTTTTAAAGCTTTTGTGGAAATTTGCAAATAGGTATGCAAAAGCAGAGAGAATGAAAAACAAGGTGGTATTGAGTGAGTGAGAGACAAGCTCTAGGTCTCTCACCTTTGTGCCCTATGTGAGGAGCTGCCCCACTCAGACCAGTCCCCTTGGGATTGAGGTCGAGGCTGCCTGAGGTGAGGAAGGCGAGTGAGTGCTCCTCTGCGCCCCTCTAGCCCAGTTCCTCCTTCACTGAAGCGCCTTTCACAGGCTCCTGGTCCCCCTGGCCCTGCCCCATGCAGGGGAGGCAGGCGAGGCAGGTGAGGGTCGTGGCACCCTCCCTCCAGTGGCAGCACCCTCCCTCTGTCTGCACACAGATTCGGGGCTCTCCGTTCCCAGGAGCAGCCTGCCAGCACACTCTCCTGACTCTGGCCTCCCTCCCTGGCTGGCTCCTTGGGCCTTCCCACCCCTCCCTGGGAGTGGTGTTCTCTGGATTTCTTTCTTGGCTCAGGGCATCACTCCCCCTCTTCCTGCCAAAACAGTAGCAGTCGCTGATTTTTTTGCAGCTTCTGCTGTGCCATTGCGTTTCCTGGCCTCTGTTCCTAGTGTCAAGCTGCAGACCTTTCGGCCACAAGTGTCACAGGCAGCTTAGAGTTGCCCAGAATGGGTGCCCTCTTCTCTCTAATCTTGTTCCCCATCTTGTTGATTCGCCACCGTGTATCCGCCACATATTGACCCAAGCCGGAAATTAGGTTGCAAAGCAGAGCACACCCATGGCCTTTGTAGTCAGAGATCTCCTCCTTAAAACAGCCTGCACACAACACATCAAATGCCGTCAGGTTTTCCTCTCAGACCTTCTTGAGTCTCCTTCCCCCATTTGTCCCACACGTGCCCCACCCCCCCACCCAGCCTCTTCTGCACATAATTGCAGAAGCTCCCTAACTAGTCTCTGGCTGCAGTGCTCTCTCTTGTCCTTCATCAGGATCTCCAGAACAATCTGTTTAAAGCACACACTGATCCCTGACTCCTACTAGAACTTTCAGTAGCTTTTTATTGCCTGTCCAGAGGGATAAAGTTGGGGGTGCTCTCCAGCTCCTGTCCTCCCACCTGGCCATCTCACTTCCACCCTCAGGAACACCAGTCTGTTTCCTTGTGCATCTCTGCTTTTGTGCAGGCCGCTCAAGGGTTTCTTGCCTGTCCCTTTCTAGGCAGTAATTCTGTGAGGTTAGGGGCCTTGTACTCAGCATCGTATCGAAGTGTGAGGTGGAGGGTTGTGGGTAAGAGCATGGGCTCGGGATGGGGTGGTACGATTCAGGTTTGAATTCCAGCTTCACCACTTACCACCCTCTCGGCTTGGGCAAATGACTGCACTTCATTGTACCTCAGTTTCCCCACCTATAAAATGGGGACAAATAGTGGTACAGCTTCATCTTCAGGATGGTTGCAGAGTTGAGGAGCTAACGATATATAAACGTTGAGAAGAGCCCCCTGTCCGTTGACGGGTGCTCTGTGTGTGTTCTCTGCTACTGTTGCTGGCGGCAGGTAATAGTCACCGTGTCCCCAGTGCCAGCACCAGACCTTAGCACACATCAGCTAAACCGAACCCCAAACCGGTCATGAACATTTGACTTTTTTCTCTTTGGAACACTTGTGATGTCTGTAAAGGTCTCCTTACTGTCTTGGCCTTGTCTCCTTGCGGTAGGAAACAGGGCCTTTACCTCCCCCAAGGCCTTCTTGTCCACCAGAGGGCTGCCCTCCTGGCTTCCATTGTAGCCAGCCCGTGGTGCCGCGGGGCTGTGCATAGAGAGGAGGTGCCATCCATCTAACTGGAGTGGGGGGGTCTGCAGGTGTGGAGAGCTGCGCACTGCAGGCCAGGGTGTGGTTGTGTGGCCGCAGGCCGGGGTGCAGCATGCTGGTGTGTCTCGGTGAGTGTGATGAGGTCCCAAGCCTGTGGGGCAGGGCTCAGGTAGCCAGTGCTTGAGGTCCCCGTCACTGGGGGTCGGGCTGGGGACCATGGCCCTGGCCTCTGCCTTCTGCCTGCCCTTCCACGGCCCGGGGCCTTCCCCATCAGCACCTGCTGCAGCCCACTCGCTGCATTTGGGTCCTTGGTGTGTGTTCAGAGAACTCAGTCTCCTGGGCCGCCTGGCAGGCTCCGTTAGTAGAGCACATGACTCTCGATCTCAGCGTTGGGAGTTCAAGGCCCATGTTGGGTGTAGAGATTACTTAAAAATAAAACTTAAGTTTCCAACCTAATGATTTCTTCTGCGCCCAGGGAGAGCCCACTGCCAAAAAGGCCCGGTCAAATCCTCAGGTGTACATGGACATCAAGATTGGGAACAAGCCAGCCGGCCGCATCCAGATGCTGCTGCGTTCAGACGTTGTTCCCATGACAGCAGGTGAGCAGGACTCCGGCCCGAGGCTGGTGGCTGAGCAGTGGGCCTTCCCACAGTTCCCACTGCCTCAGTTCTTGTGCCCCTGACACGGTTGCTGACCTCAGTTGTTTTGAGGCATCTTAGATTCTGGGATCTAGTAACAAGTGAGTCTGAGCAGACACTTTTGAAGCTTTATAGGTAGCTTTACTATTTTTTTAATAATAGGGTTTTGTGGGGGGGGTTTTGATACAAGTAAACATGTATTCATGGTAGAAAACAAAAACACCAAAAATCCGTACATATTCCAACAATACTAAAGGCAGTAAGTTGGAAACTTCAGTCTTTCCCCCCCCCACCTCCAAGTTTATTCTCCAGAAGGTACTGTTAACTAACAGTTTCTTGAGTCTTTCTAGTATAAATATTGAATTCTACTCTTTCTTTTTTTTTTTTTATCTAAATTTTATTATGCAGACATACAGTTTAAAAAGCCAATTTCACAAAACTTCTTTTGAAAAACAGCAGTCCCTTGGTCCTGGCCCCCAACCCTGGGGCCCCACCACTCCCATCTGCCACTCCTCAGAGGCAGCCTCTTTCTCTCTTTCTCTCTTTCTTCCTTTCTTCCTTTCTTTTCTTTTCTTCCTTCCTTCCTTTTCTTCCTTCCTTTTCTTCCTTCCTTCCTTCTTTCTTTCCTTTTCTTTCTTTCCTTTTCTTTTCTTTTTTCTTGATTTTATTTATTTATTCATGACAGACACACAGAGAGAGAGAGAGGCAGACATAGGCAGAGGGGGAGAGAGAGAAGCAGGCTCCATGCAGGGAGCCTGATGTGGGACTCGATCCCGGGTCTCCAGGATCATACCCCAGGCTGAAGGCAGCACCAAACCGCTGGGCCACCGGGGCTGCCCAGAGGCAGCCACGTTCAACTCATAGCTGGTTCCTTTGTTTTTTTTACGTCTGTATTGGTACATAAGATATTTATGTGTCTACTTTGTGTTTTTTTGTTTTGTTTTGCTTTAGACATCTGTTGGCTTCCCGCTTCAGGAGATAAGGAATCAGCTTTTTAAATCCCTTTCCCTGCCTTTTACCTTCCTTATATAGTTAGCATAGGTTTGGTTAGGCCGTAAATTATCCTGACTCTATAAGCATCATACTATGGTAACCTCCTTTCATGCACAGCATTTTGTTTTCCTGGGATTTGTAGTTGTCTTGTTTTCACGCACACTTCATCTTCTGTGCATTTATTCCTGATGCTCTCCCCAATTCTGCTACCTCTGTAAATCTGTCATCATGTTCACACACACCAGATATTGTCAGCTTCTCTCTGCTGTAGAAGTTCCTTCTTGGAGCCTCTGACCCTCCAGCTTGGACCATTGCTTTCCAGGCCCACAGCACAGTGGTGTTCACCTCTTAGGTTGGACTATCTGTTGTCTTCTTTTTTGGTGTGGTTCCTTATTTTAGTAGAAGACATCCTTCTGTAGCTTCTGCAGCAAAGAGCTTGGGAGGTAAGTTTTTTAAGAGTGAAGTCTAAATATATGTACCTTCCCACTTGATTGGTAGTTAGGGTATAGAATTCTAGAGAAGTCTAGTCATCCTGATTCTTCTTCTTCTTCTTCTTCTTCTATTTATTCATTCATTCATTCATTCATTCATTCATTCATTCATTCATTCATTCGAGACAGAGAGGCAGAGACATAGGGAGAGGGAGAAGCAGGCTCCCTGTGGGGAGCCTGATGCAGGACTCGATCCCAGGATCCTAGGATCCCAACCTGAGCCAAAGGCAGATGCTCAACCACTGAGCCACCCAGGCGCCCCTGTCCTTCTGATTCTTGATCCTTTATAAAAGCTTTATTTTGCTGTCTAGTCCAGAGCTGTGCAAATATAGTAGCCACTAGCCAAGTGTAAATTTACATTTAAATTAAATAAAATTAAAATCCATTTACTTGGTTACACTAGCCAAGTGCTTAAGAGCCATTAGATAGCCCTGGCCTAGAGGCTCAGAGGGGGTCTGTTCTGTGTTCTGAAACCATGTGCCTTTGGATAGATCTTGCATCTGTCTGCTGGCTCTTCAGTGGGCCCCCCACTATTAGTTTTTTCTTGCTTTTGTCACAGATTACCACAAACTTAGTGGCTTACAACAACACAAATTTATTTATTATCTCGCATTCTGGAGGCCAGAAGGCTTGTAGGCTAAAATGAAGATGGTAGCTGGGTCACTGCCTTCCCTACTGGAAGCTCTAGGGGAGGATGTTTCTGGGGATATGCAGGTTGCTGGCGGAATTCAGTTTCCTGGATCTGTAGGACTGAGTATCCCCATTTCCTTGCTGCTATTCCCAGCTTCTGGAGGGTCGCAGCCCCCCTTCCTCCATCTTCGGAGCCAACAGTGGTGGATCCAGTCCCTCTCACATTTTTGAATCTCTCTAACCTCAGCTGGGGCAAGTTCTGTTATAGCCTCTTGATTATATTAGGCCCATCCGGATAATGGGGGCTGCTTTCCCCATCTCGAGGTCCATCCATAACCCTAATCACACCTGCAGAGGCTCTTTTGCCATAAGACATTCTCAGGTTCCAGGGACTGGCATGGACGTCTCCAGGGAGCCATTACTCTGTGTACCACACCCACGGGCAGTGTTTGTCTGGCTGGGAAATTTCTTTCAATTATTTCTTTGCTTTTGTCTTCTCTGATTTCTCTCTTCAACACTGTGCTGATTTCACAGACATAGGATCATTTCATCTTTCTGGGGACATTACTAAAGTTTTTTCTCCCTATAGTTTTTGTCTAAGGTCACTTTTTCCTGAGTTGTTATGTTTTCCTTTGGTTTTGGTCTGTTTGTTTTGGTCTTTGCTTTTCACGTTAGATGCCTTCCTTATATGTAAGAATGGGGCCCTAACAATCTGCTTGGAAACTTCCTAAACGTTGGTAAGCCTTGCTGGTGGCAGCTTCCACTGTGGGGTGATTCATTTGGGGTGCTTCTCTGTCAGACCCCGGATGTCCATTTCCCTGACTTATATAGGACAGCTTGGAGTCTCCCAAGAAGAGTCTAGTCTCCTGCTGGAGGCTCTCCATCCAGCTGTTTGCCATCTTGGTGGTGTGAGATGGGGACAGTACATAAACTTTCACTTACTCTGTTTGTCACTACAGCACCTCATTCCCCAGCTACGTATAGTGTATCCCGGGCCAGAGACCTCTGCTTTAACCTACCAGGGAGCAGACCTTCACCCAGCTGCCTCCAGGGGTGGCAGAGGATCTGGGGGTTGGCTCCTTTCTTAAACAGGCTTTCAGCCAGCTTTACTGTTTTTAGAACCACCTTCACCCTTGTACCTGAGCTTCTGGCATTTCCACAACACAAAGTGAGTTGCTTCTCAGCTCTACCAACTTCAGAGTCAGCTTGCTTGCTTTCTTTTTTTAATGTTCCAAGTTTTTATTTATATTCTAGTTAACATATACTATAATAATAGTTTCGGGAGTAGAATTTAGTGATTCATCACTTATGGTTTGCCTCCCACTCTTTTTTTTTTCTTTCCCCCATTGCTCATCTGTTTTGTTTCTTAAATTCCACATATGAGTGAAATCATATGGTACTTGTCTCTCTCTGACTGACTTATTCTGCTTAGCCTAGGACTTTCTAGCTCCATCCACGCCACTGCAAATGGCAAGATTTCATTCCTTTCTGTGGCTAATACTCCACTGACTCTTGGCTCTTCCATAATTTGGCTCTTGTTGATCATGCTGCTGTAAACATTGGGGTGCATGTACCAAGATGCAGCTTTCTTAAGTCTGCTACATCAGGTATGATTCATCGGTTTGTTTTCTAGCTTTCAAAACTTTTATGTTGCTGTTGTCTCCCCCCGCCTTTTTTTTGGCTTTTTAAACTATTTTTAAGTGTACAGTTCAGTGGCATTGATTGCGTTCACAATGTTGTGCAATCATCACCACTGTCTTCAAAAGTTGTTCACCCCAAATAGAACTGAGCCTATTAAACCACTCCTCATTCTCCCCCTCTTGCCCCTCATGGCCTCTAATCTACTCTGTGGATTTGCCTGTTCTAAACATGTTCTATAAATAGTATCATATACTCTGTGGTCCTTTCTTTTTAACTGGCTTTTTTCCCTTAGCATCTTTTCAAGGCTCATCCGTGTTCTCGTATGTGTTGGGAGTTCCATCCCTTTTCTATGGCTGAATATATCCCATTGTCTAGTTATGTCCTTGTTGTTCATTCATTTGTTGATGGGTACAAGCATTGTTTCTACTTTCTGGCTATTGTGAATAATGCCACCATAAACATTTGTGTACAAGGTTACGTTTTAACGCCTATTGTCCACTCTTGGGTACATACCTACGGGTGGAAATGTGCTCACGTGGCAGTTCTGTGTTTACCTTTTTTGAGAAATTGCCAAACTCTTTTCTACAGTGGCTGCCTCATTTTACGTACCCACCTCCAATGTATGAGGGTCTCGGTTTCTCTCTATTCCTGCCAAGACTATTTTCTGTTGATTGCAGCCATCCTACTGGGTGTGAAGCGGTATCTCATGGTGGTTTAGATATGTGTTTCCCTGTTAGCTAATGGTATTGACCATCCTTTTATGAGCTGATAGGCCATTTGTAGATCTTTGGAGAAATGTCTGTGTTATTTGCCCATTTATCAACTGGGTTGTTTGTTGATCCTGTTTAGTTTTTCTTTCTTTTTTTTTTTTTTTTTTTTTAAGATTTATTTATTTATGATAGACATAGAGAGAGAGAGAGGCAGAGACTCAGGAGGAGGGAGAAGCAGGCTCCATGCCGGGAGCCTGATGTGCGACTCGATCCCAGGACTCCAGGATCGCGCCCTGGGCCAAAGGCAGGCGCCAAACTGCTGAGCCACCCAGGGATCCCCCTAGTTTTTCTTTTTTTAAAAAAAATCGGTTGCCCACCATTCAGTAGAGCTGAGCTGGAATTCAGGTATTCGGTTTCCTTCTTACCCACAGTCCCTCCTATTCTTTACGGTGTGAGGATCACAAAGGCTTATAATACACGGCAGATTTTTTAATGAAAATACAAACACTAAGCAAATACAGCGTATCAGAATCTAGCTGCCTAGGTTTTGCTTTTTTGTTTGGGGGGTTTTGTTTTCGTTTTGCTGTTTTCCTCAAAGACTTGTTTTATTAGGGTACATGGGCTAGGCGTGATGGGAAGGGGAAGCTGTCGTGGGCGGCCACTGCGGTAATACCGGATGCCCCCCCAACGGCCACCAACGTGCCAGAGGTGCTGCGCCGCCACCTGCGTTGTGGCATCATGGTTTTCCCGATGCCGCCCTCCAGCTCCCGACCTGCATTCCAGTCTTGGCCCCGGCCACCATGCCCACTGTGCAGCCCGTCACAGGGCTCATCCTCAGGTGACCGAAGCAGCTGGGCTAGGACTGTCCGTAGGGCCCCACGGCCACCGGCACCTCGTTGGCGGCTTTGGTTGCTGCCTTCTGTGTCTCACGCGGAAGGTGAGGCGGAGGGCACCCATGGCCCAAGGAACTGCGCTGTTTTGTTTTTTGACCTCAGCACCTTTTCCTTTCTCCGCGCCAGAGAATTTCCGATGCCTGTGCACCCACGAGAAGGGCTTTGGCTTTAAAGGAAGTAGCTTCCACCGCATCATCCCCCAGTTCATGTGCCAGGGCGGCGATTTCACAAACCACAACGGCACGGGGGGCAAGTCCATCTACGGGAAGAAGTTCGATGATGAGAACTTTATCCTCAAACACACGGGACCAGGTGGGAGCTGGTTGGGTGCCATGGCGGCGTCCTGGCTGGGTCGGGGAAGCGGCTTCTCTCCACACGGGCCTCCCGGCCACACTGTGGCCCACGCTGCGCAGTCAGGCTCGGGTTCTGGGGCCCTCGGGCCTGCTGCCCTGCTCTGTCCCACGCACCTCCCCGTGAGTGTTGGTTCCCCCGCACCTTGGCCGAAATAGCTACGACTCTGAATGGTCATCTTAAAACTCACGACTACACCTCCTTGGGGCCTGGGCGGCGTTACTGCAGCCCTGTGGTTAATCACGCTCAGTCCCCATCAGACGCCCTCCTCCCTCCACTCCCAAAGCCTCCACATTGCCTTCTGAGCTGCCGCGTGGCCTCCCACGTCCCCCCGCCTGCACCCGCCCGCCTTTCCTCTGGGCCAGCCCCTCTGTTCTGGCCTGCCCCCTGCCCCCGCTGTCTTGCCCCTTAGGTGTTCCCCTGCTGCCTTAGGCCCGCATCCTCGGCTAGGCCGGCCAGCAGCGTAAAGCTGCAGTCACAATCTTTAAAAAAAAAAAAAAAAAAAAAAGATCATCCTTTGACTTGTGTGAACTATCATCCAGGCCTCTAATCCCCTTTTGAGGCATACTTCTTAGAAGAAAGTTGTGTAGACTCCCTGTCCTTTGTTGTCTGCCCCCCTTCGGCCAGACTGGTAGCCCCACCCTTTCAGTGCAGCCACTCTTACCACAGATGCCAGCAGGAGCCACCTTGCCAGGAGCCAGTTCTTGGCCTGCATCCTGGGCCGGCTTCAGGCGGCATTTACACTGCTCCATCCGCACAGATGTCCCTCCGAGGGCCGGGCCCGGGGTAGGGGCTGAGCCACCCCTTCTCGCCCCCAGGCCTGCTCTCCATGGCCAACTCTGGCCCCAACACCAACGGCTCCCAGTTCTTCCTGACGTGTGACAAGACGGATTGGCTGGATGGCAAGCACGTGGTGTTCGGGGAGGTCACGGAAGGCCTGGATGTCCTGCGGCAGATCGAGGTGGGGGGCTGCTGGGTCCTGGGTGCGTGGCCCCATGGGGGAGCTGGGGGCGGGGCGCTGCTCTGCTCGGTAGGAGTGGGGGGTACGTGGGGAGGGGCCGTGAGCCGCCCATCACCCTCTACCCTCCCCGGTTTCTGCCCCTGTCTGTCCCCGCGAAGGCCCAGGGCAGCAAGGACGGGAAGCCGAAGCAGAAGGTGATCATCGCCGACTGCGGGGAATACGTGTGAGTCTGCACGCCCCGTGTCTGTGCCGCCCTGCATCCCGGAGCGGTCACCCTGTCTCGGGGCATCAGTCCCCTCTGGGCAAGCAGGGCTTTGTGTCCCGGCTCCTGGGATCCACTTGGAGCGGCTCTTGTGCCGAGGCGGCCCGGGCTTCCTCTGGCTCTCTCCCTGGGGCGGCCGTGGGCCGGGAGAGCAGAGGCGCCGCGTCTTCTAGGCCTCTGCTGCCGCGGCTGCTCCTGGGCCCACCTGTGTGGCTCCCGGACGTCGCTTCTGCTAAAATAAATCCTAGTTCTTGTCCTGCCGAGTCCAGCCAGTTCCTAGTTGTTGTCAGAGATTGCCTCCGTGGCGAAGCTATCCTGCTGACTTCGTCTGGCAGAGGGTTAGGGCACAGTCGTTCATTCCTCCCCTGGGTTGATTCTCGGAGATGCCAGGTACCCTTGTCAGACTATTGTCAGGACAGTGGAAATCAAAAATACCGGAGAAGTTCCTGTCTTCTGCCTCTACTCCTAAGCTCACACTGGCCAGCCTTAGAGGCAGCAAGTGTACCTACCAGTCTCAACAATTCATTTGTTTGCTCCTTCACATTCATTCTACAGAATTTTTTTAAGTAGGCTTTATGCCCGATGTGGGGCTTGAATTCATGACCCTGAGATCAAGGGTCACATGCTCGACTGAGCCAGCCAGGCATCCCCATTGTACAGAATTTTTTTTTTTTAAGATTTTATTTATTCATTAGAGACAGAGGCAGAGACACAGGCAGAGGGAGAAGCAGGCTCTCTGTGGGGAGCCCGACGTGGGACTCGATCCCGGGACCCCGGGATCATGGGCTGAGCTGAAGGCAGACGCTCCACCACTGAGCCACCCAGGTGCCCCTCTAAATAATTTTTTAAATGATATTTTATAACTCAAAGTGCCTTCTCTGTGCCAGGGCCTGTGCTTGCCTGGAGACAGGAGGTCTCCTAACTGGGGGCCTAACCCAGCTGCTGCCTTTTTTGTGAATCCAGTTAACCAACACAGCGTCAAAGCCTAAAGTATTTACTACTTGAATCTTTGGAGAAGTTTGCTAGTGGCTAAAACCACTGGTCCCACCCGATGCTGAGCTCTGGTCCTGATGCAGCCACTGCCTGGAGCTTGTCAGGCTGGCTTCTCTCCCATCGCTCGCCACATACTGGCCAACCAGGGGCTTTCAAGGATCCCCCACCTGCTGAGCCCTGTGGCCACTAGACACTCTGTGGCTGGGTTGCTAGGACCATCCAAATCCAGTGGGTTGTGTTTTTCATCTTGAGCTCTGGACAAGCCAGGTGCAGGAGATGCCTGGTGCCTCCCGGCCCTGGTGACCCCAGCATAGCTGCTGTGAGGGAGGACGGCATTCTGGCCCTACCTCTGGCTTCCATGTGCCCAGTGGACTCCCAGCCCTTGGTTGAGCTCCTGCTTGGGGTTTGTGTCCTTGTATCTTGCTAGGATGTACATGGTGACCCTTGACCCCGTGGAGCTCCCAAAAGAGACCTTCCCTTAAAGCACAGGCCCCCACTCTGAGGGCTAACTATGGCCATCACAGGTCAGTCCCCAGGAAGGCATGTGTATGCAGGGCACGGCACGGCCCACTTCCCAAGAGGGCGCTGGCTTCTGTGACAATGACCTTGCTGCTTTCTGTTCTTCCCTGGTAACACCCACTGGGCACCAGCGTGCCCCCTGGTTTGCTCTGGAGTGTCCACAGGCGTTATTACTTTATCCAGAGCAGAACCCTATACAGAGGGGAAACCAAGGCCCGGGTGACAGGCTGCAAAGGTCACCCAAAACATGGCAGCACCGGGAGAGGAAGCTCAGCCTGCCTCCCTTTAGTTTAATGGGGTCCCGGGAGGTTTACTGGGCTCTAGCCTCAGTCTATGGCAGGGGGCCCATGGCCCCGGGGGGACACCTGGTCATGGTCCCTATAATGAGCCTGGAAGGAACAGAGACTGTTTGGCTCTGCACCCCGGGGTGCAGTGGCCTGGCTGCCCAGTTCAGCCACCACGGCACACCCAAACCTCTGTTGCTTGGAAAGGCTCCGGCCCATCAGAAGTGAACCTAAGGGTACCACGCAGCCTTGCTGTGGCCCAAAGGACAGAGTGCCTTCCTGGGTCGGCCTGCCCCCGTCCGAGGTGGCCTCCGGTCTGTGCACACTGCTCCACTGCGGCAGACAGGGCCACGGGTTGCCGGTGCGCTAACTCCTCGGGCTGTGGCCCTGAGGTCGGGCCTGTGGCTACGCGAGCCCCCGCTCTGACCGCACATCTACCTCCAGGGGCTGCGGGCTCTATGTCACGGTCACGACAGCCTCAGCAACCCCCCCAGGGATTAGGGACCTGTGTTGGAGTTGTGGACTTGTCAGCTTTGGGTATAAACGACCTAGAAAGCCATGTTTTCAAAAAATATTTATTAACAGGAAAATTTTTACGGCATAATAAAGTGGCAAAGGCATATTTGAAAGCAATCCATATAATACAGCATGATCCCAATTTTGTAAAAACATAATATGTAAAACATCTCTATGCGTGTATCCTAAGAGAAAAGCCTAGAAATAAATTCATCCAGATACTGCGTTTATCTGAGTCATACAACTGTGGTGACTTCAGTTGTATTTTTTCCTAATTTTTCCTCCAAAACGGCATTATTTTTGTGATAAGTTAAAAATCTTTTTTTCAACAGATGGGGCAAGCCTTGTGCCTTCAGCAGGCTGGTGGGCTCCCCCTGCTTCTGGGAGCACCGGGGGCGATTCCCAGCCTGGCCATAACCGGACACTTTCCTGAGGCCTTGAGAGCAGTGAGAACACAAAGTCCTCCCTCTGTGGATCGCAGGGTGTAGATTTTGTAGGAAAAAGCATCTGCAGAACATTTTCTGAGAGGAGGTTTGGTGGACAAGCACGGAAAGGGCTAAGCAGTCAGCAAATTCGTTGTGATAATGCCAGCAAGTTCCAGTTGCTAAGTGTTTACGTGGGACACCTTGTCCTAAATGTGATCTTCACACTCGCTTGGAAGGAAGGAACCAAGATCCTGCTCCACAGAAGAAAAACCAAGATTCAGACCCATTTGACTCCACACCTCTGTCCTCTTGCTATGTGGCCTCTTTTCCTGTTTCTGGATTTTTCCAGAACAGGTTACTTCCCCAATTTAGAAAACCTTAGAGCAGGTATGTGCCGACAAGGCCTCGAGGCCAGCCTCATGCTCCCCAAACCGAGGCTGCTGTACCTTTCTCCTCAGCCTTTTCCTGGCAGCAGTCACGGACTCCTCGTGGCTGTCCACGGGCCTGACCATCCCCCTGTGAGTAGCCTTCGGTCCCGTGCAACCAGGTACACAAGCCACGGCCTGAGCAAGAGGAAGGGAAAGGGCGGCATCTGGGCCACTCCCTCGGCTGCCATCCTGGGCTCAGCAAACTGACAACTGGGAACAGAACGCACGCAGCGAGCGCGTGCCTCACCGTGCTATAAACGGAGGGAGACAAACGGGCTTTGTGTCCACTCACGATTGCGTCCTGCTCGGGGCAGTTCCTGTTGGATCTCATTTAGAGACTGCGTGGGCTGCAGAGGTTCTGCGAGCGGCACCCAGGGAGCCAGGCAAAGGCTTTTCAGTTGTGCACGCGCAGGGGAGACTTAGCTCCAGGCGCTTGTGCCGTGCTGCCCGACAGGAGGTTTTGACAGACACCCCTGGCGCACTGCTGGCTGTGCCAGGCCGCCACTGGGTGCTGGCTACCAGAGGAAGTAAAAAATTGTTGAAATAATTGGCTGATTTCAAATTTACATTTGCCTGAAAGACAATCCTTGATGTTAGGAAGACAAGTGTCAGCTGAGGACTCGAATGGCAAACAGGTTCCTGTCCTACCAGCCGATCTGTGACCGCCACCTGAGCCCCAAGTCCAGGGTCATGAGGCTGTCTCCGCGTGCAGGGTGAGAAAGGGTTAGACACGTTCTTGGCAGAAGGCCCAGTGCCCACAGGTACAGGTGGGAAAGTGAAGCCCAAAGGAGGCTCCAAGTCTGGTCGCCTCACATCTGGACCAGAGTTTAGGTCCTTATACTGACGGGGAACTCACCCCCTAGCACACAGTCCAGGCACAATCTGCGTCTGCTTCTGTCCCCCCAGGTCCCTGTGGAGGGGCTTTTGCCCCCAGCAGGGCCTGGCCTCCACACCTGCTGTCTCGGGGGGCGGGGTGACTGGGGATGTGCCCCCGGGGGGTACATGGTGCTTCTGCCTCCGCCCGGCTGGACCTGGGGGGGTGGGGGGAACAGGCCCAGGCAGCTGGACTGGGCTGAGCAGGGAAATTACAGGCTTGGCAGTGGCTCCGGGTAGAGGAGCGGTTTCCGGGAGCGCCCCGCCTGGGCCCCTAATTACTGCCTTTCGCGCCCTGGCTCACAGGTCCCGAGGTAGAGGACACCACTCCTGGGCACACAGGGTGGTGCAGATTATGGTGACAACTTCTGGCCATAGCAGGGGCTGGGAGGCCATGCCCTGGCCGCAGCCTGCTCGGGGTCCCAGGTGCACTGCTCTGGGTGAAGCGGATTGCCACCTGGCCTGCACAAGATGGCAAACAGTTTCCACTTAACATATCAACTTTGATCTGCTGGCAGTGGCTGCAGGGAACTCCAGTACGCGTCATTTTGAAATTCTATACAGATTTGGAAGAAAAAAATACCAGGATTGATTGGTGTTTGCCACGCCAAAGGGAAATCACGTCACATGTGCTGAGCACTGTCATCTCGGGCCACCCAACGTATCACCGGATAGGCTCAATACGGAGCTTCCCATGGGGCTGAGCTGCTCGTGGCTCAGCATGGGGACAGGCAGGCGAACGAAGCCGTCCAAATGTTTTGTTCCTACAAAGGCCAAACGTCCATGCCCTGTACCCCTTCCCCAGATGGCAGAGGCAGATCAAGACAGGAAGACGGGAGGGGGAGACAAGTGCCATCGGCCTTTGTCCTACACCATATTGTTCATTCAACTCTTTTCTCGAGTTGACCCACATGCCTGTGGCCAGCGGGTTGTAATTCAGACCCACAACTACACAACGAGGGCAAGTCCACATTCTAACAAAAGTGCCCAGAAAGCGCCAGGAAGGGGCAGGCAACCGGAGGTGGACCAGACCCTGTCTACACATACCAAGCCCTGAAATGGACAGTGAAGACCCAGAGGTGGCCACCGTGGGCCCTAGGTGCCTGTTTACCACAGACCACCCTGCACGGGTAGGTCCTCAGACAGGACTTCGGTTTCAACCCAAAATGCTGGTCAGGATGTGCTTGTGAAGGAGGCTGGGAGAGAACCTACTTGATGACTCAGACCACCAGGCCTGGAGGCCAAAGGACTGTCACAAACCGCAGGCAGGGAAGGATGAAGAGGCCTGGAGAAGATCCAGCCTGGGCAGGAAGGCGAGGGGAGCGTACATATGTTGATCTGAGGACCAGGCTGGGTTTCAGGGTTCCCTGCCTCCGGAGTGGCGGGGACACAGGCAGGAGGCACAGGGGGTGGGCAGCGCCTCAGTGGCAGCCGCACGCCCTGACCACCATGTTGCGGTGCTTGCGCAGGATGACGTTGTTGCTGCTGTCGTAGTAGAGCACGGAGGTGGCGCTCAGCTTGGTGGGGGCGCAGCACGCCTTGGGGACGGCATCCGGCTTCATCAGGTGCACCTGGCCAGACGGGGCGGCGGGCAGAGGCATGAACACGGGGCTTCCCCGAGCCCCCACCCCCTGCGCCCTCCCCACCTGCAGCTGAGGTGGGTGCTGACATGGAGACGTGCCCCACCCCTTCCCCGCCCCACTGTCCTCAGGGCACCCCCTGAGCCCCAGCTGGCTCCCCTCAGACGGGACAGTCCAGCACACGGTGCCCCTCCAGGTGCCCTCCCGGGCCCTCTCTGTGCCTCTGTGATGTGCCCCCCCCCTTAGCCGTTCGTGGTCTGTCTCCCTCCCACGTGCGAGCCGGTGATGGTCACAGGCCTGGAGATGGCCCAGCAGCCTAGGCCCGCCCCTGGGGTGTGCAACGCGCTTCTCCCACAAAGCGCTTCCCACACTGGAGCCCACCTCTAAGGCCACGACTGTTCTGGACAGACTAGGACTGAGGCCCGGGGCCTGGGGGCGGCACGAGGCTCCCCGCGTGGCAGTGGGACCTGGGCCTAGCGCACTGACCTTTTGCCCCCCACAGCTCTGCTGCCAGGAACGGGCCCGAGGGAGCGGCCTGCCTTCAGCATCCAAAAAATACGTGCCTGCAGCGCCAGCGGCTGGGCAGGGGCCACATGCAGGGGGCCTGGCCGGGGGGGCTGCACAGGTGAGGTGGCCTCCCCACAACCCCGGCCTCCAGCCCTGGCAGGGGCACTGAGTGGGACCCAGGCGAAGCCATCTGGTGGGGGGCCCGCCGGCAGCCTGGCCCCCGCCCCCCCAGGCCCAGCCTTGGCCCCGTAGGCCCAGCGCGGAGCCGCCTGCAGAAGGACACTGGTTGCTCAGGGCCCAGCAGCCTCGCGGAGGCCCAGCCGGGCGGGGACGCGGCTGCCACTGCCCCCAACATCCCCACCTCCACGCGCCATGGCTGGGCTTGGTGTCCGTAGGCCCACGGGACAGAAACCAGGGGACACGGCCCCCCTGCAGCAGCCTTGGGGCTCTGCGGGCTGGAAACCCACGAGGGCCGCTCCTGACCTGGGGCTGGGGGAAAGTCTGGCGCCGCCGGGCGCGGCCTGAGACTCCCCGCAGACGACAGACAGAAAGGCCTTTGTCCCATCTGGGCCCAGACCAGGGGCTGTGGAGGCCACGGTGCCAGCCCACTTAGCTTGGTGTGGGCCCTGGGCGAGCAGGTCACAGGGTCTGTCACTGGCTGGGCCGCTCTGGGTACAAGTCACGCCCCTGCCAAGGGGGTACAATGGCTCTCTGCTCGATCCCCACACCAGCGTATCCCGGACAAGGGCCTCGTGCCGGCCCCACCGGGATCGGGGCACAGAGATGTCCCAACCTGGTCCCCGCTCTCATGGATTCCGTGGGGAGGGAAGGGGACACGGGGAATATTCCAGTTGGCACCCAGGACCTCGGGGTAGGCACAGCCCTCCAGCCGAACGGCTCACCTACAGACCCCAGGTGCCCCACTCCCTGCCCCTCCCGAGGGCCGCCCTGCCTCTGCCCTGTACCAGCTCGCGGACACCCTGTCGGGGGGGGCCACCGCAGCCCCCCGCTGGCACCCTGCCTGCCCCGCCCTCATCCTTCTGTGCTGCAGCCGGAGCAGCACTTCCAGAGAGCAAGGAAGGTGGTGGCACTTTGCACCTGCTTGTCCCTGGACAAGAGATTAAGTCCACCCACCTGGCCCTTCAGGCGGGACCCAAGGCCCCATGAGCGGCCCCTGACCCCCGACGTCACCTGCCGCCCGAGCCCACCCAGCCAGCTGGACTTGGGAGCTGCAGGGGCCCCTCGGCCCGCACGCCCTTGAGCCCCGGGAGGAGCAGGAAGCAGGTGCGTAAAGGGCAGCTGGGGCTCACGTGCCTCATCCCACTGAGCTCCAGGCTGAAGGCGGCTCCTGGGGGGCGGGGGGAGGGCAGACCCCACCTGACGTGGGAAAGGCGGTTACCACGGAGCCAAAGCCTCCGCGGTGCTGCGTCTCCTCGCCCCTGGAGCTCCCAGACAGGCTTGGGGACACAGGAGCTAGGAGTCCAGGTCCACCTTCTAGGAGGTGTCCACCCCGAGTCAGTAACACGTAAGCCTTGGGGTGCTGCGTTGGTAGCAGACAGCCCCCCAGCTCCTGGTCCCCGCACACAGCCGGGCACCCCCCGAGGGTGAGGGACGCACAGGCTGACCCCAGACGACTCCACGGCCCAAGGCAGAGAGAGGGCCCGGAAGGGGGCGGACCCTCACCAGGAGCCCCGGGAAGGCACAGCCCCTGGCGGCCAGTGTTGAAACCCAGAGGGGCTGGATTTCAGGGTCCTAGGACCTGAGCACTTCCAGCGGCCCCTGGGCCAGCAGCAGCCTGGCTGGGCGGGGGGTGGGGGTGGGGGTGGGGGTGGGGGGATGGCGGGAGAAGCCACCCCGCCTGGGGCCCCACCTGAGTCGGGAGCTGCTCACCCTCCCAGAGCACAGCCCAGAGACCCCGGGGCACCCAGGGGCCGCGGAGCCTCCCCCCCACCAGCACCCCGTGGGAACCAGCGCCCCCGAGGCCCCGCCCACCTCTCCACCCCTCCCTGCAACCTGCCCCCCTCCAGGGGCCCCTCCCGAAGAAGGCCTTGCTGCCAGCAGCTCCCCGAGCAGCTCCCCACGACCCAAGCTGCTCCGGCCACGCCCGGCTCGGGCCCTGCAGCAGTGGCTGCCCTCCAGCAGGGGAGCAGCGCACACACCTGCAAACACTGCGTGCCCCCCCCCCCCCCACTACACGGTGGGCTGAGCCCCTTCGAGGTGGCACGCTAGCCCAGCAGCAGCAAGCAGCCCCACCAGGGCCGGCGGCTCCTTGGGACTCCTGCCCAGGGGAGAGGGAAGGACGACTACACGCACACAGAAGAGACGCCCCTGAAGACCGGTTCCGGTGAACGGGGCACCGCTGCAGGGCACTACAGGACCTCGGCTTCAGGAGGCCGCTGCCTTTAAGAGCCGGAGACGTAGCTGACCTTCCTCACACACAGAAACAGACATGGAGAGTTAGAATCAGGAGACAGTACATTCCAGATGAAAGAACGAGACACAATCACAGCAAGACACCTAAGAGAAATGTCAGCAATATACCTGCTAGAGATTTCAAAGGAATGACCACAATGATACAGTACGTGAAAAGAGTGGAGGACGTCGGTGAGACCATTAATGAGATAAAAAACGACCAGTCAGAGATGAGGAACACCATAAATGCGATTTAAAACACACTGGAGGGGCGCCTGGGTAGCTCAGGGGCTTAAGTGTCTGATTCTTGGTTTTGGCTCAGGTGAGTCATGGGATCGAGTCCTGCATCGGACTCCTGCTTGGTGTGCAGTCTGCTGGAGATTCTCTCCCTCTGTCCCCTTCATGCTCTTCATCTCTCTGTCAAATAAATAAATCTTAACACACACACATGATAAAGAGTAGGCTAGAGGAATCAGAGAACAAATCAGTGACCTGGAAGACAGAGTAATGGAAAGTAATCAGGGGGGCACCTGGGTGGCTCAGTGATTGAGCATCTGCCTTTGGCTCAGGTCATTATCTCGGGGTCCAGGATCAAATCCCACATCAGGCTCCCTGTAGGGAGCCTGCTTCTCCCTCTGCCTATGTCTCTGCTGTTCTCTCTGTGTCTCTCATAAATAAATAAATAAATAAATAAATAAATAAATAAATAAATAAATAAAATCTTAAAAAAAAAAAAAAGGAAAGTAATCAAGGTCACCAGATGAGAGAGGGGAAAATTACACAGAATGAGAATAAATTTAAGGAACTCAGCAACACCATGAAGCATTTAACATCCGCATCACAGGGATCCCAGAACGAAAAGAGAGGGAAAAGGGGGCAGAATATTTATTTGAGGAAATAACAGCTGAAGAAATAGGAGGAAGGAAACAGAAATCCAGATTCAAGAGGTAGATCCTGGAACCAGATCAACCCAAGGAGATCTGCTCCAAGACACACAGTAATCAAAATGGCAAAAAGGAGTGCTACAGAGAATGTTTAAAGCACCAAGAGGGGATTTAAAACAACAACAACAAAAAAACACCCAACAGCGCATACAGGGGAACCCTAGAAGGCAATCAGCTGAGTTTTCAGCAGAAACACTGCAGGCCAGAAGGGAGTGGTATGATATATTCAAAGTGCTGAAAGGAAAAAAGCTGTAGCCAGGACAACTCTGTCCAACAAGGCTACCACTCAGAACAGAAGGACAGATAAAGTGCTTCCCAGAAAACAAAAGTTAAAGGAATTCATGACCACTAATCAGCCCTACGAGAAGTGTTAAAGGAGATTTTTCTAGTGGAAAGAAAAGATCATAAGTAAGATTAAGAAAACTAGGAAGCACAACAGCAGTAAAAATAAGTATGTTTATAAAACTCAGCCAAAGGACTCACAAAATAAAAGGATGTAAAGCACGACACCATATACCTAAATGATGAGGTGGGGGGAGAGGAGTAAAGAATGGGTTCATATGAAACAACCATCAACTTAATATAGACTGCTCTAAGCAGAAAATGTTATGTACAAACCCAACGGTAACCACAAATCAAAAGCCAGGAATAGGTGTGCAAAAATGAAAGGGCAAGGTAACCACATATATTACTAAAAAAAGTCTGCACCAGACATGAGAGTAGAGAGCAAGAGAGGAAAGGAACAGAAGACATACAAAAACAACCACAATGGAATGGCAAATAAAACAAAATGGCAACATGTACATCCCTATCAATAATTACTTTGAATGTAAACGGACTAAATGCCCCAATCAAAAACACTGGGTAATAGAACGGATACAAAACAAAAAAAGACCCATCTATACGCTGCCTACGTAAAACACCCATTTCAGATGGTGAGACACCTGCAGACTGAAGGTGAAAGGGTGGAGAAGCATTTATCGTGCAGACAGACACGATAATGAAGCCAGGACATGGGACAAAACAGACGTTAAAGACTATAAGAGACAGAGAATGACACTATATAATCATAAAGGGAACAATCCAACAAGAAGCTGTAACAATTGTAAATATTTATACACCCAATATGGGAGCACTCATATACATAAAACAGTAACAACAAACACGCAGTAAACTGACAGTAATACAGTAATAACAGGGGACTTTAACACCCTCGTTACATCAACAGATAGATCATCTAAACAAAATCAACAAGAAAACGGTGTCTTTGAATGACACATTTGACCAGATGATTTTAACATATATTCAGAACATTCCATCTTAAGAACATACACTTTATGGGATCCCTGGGTGGCTCAGTGGTTTGGCACCTGACTTCGGCCCAGAGCATGATCCTGGAGTCCCAGGATTGAGGCCCACATCGGGCTCCCTGCATGGAGCCTGCTTCTCCCTCTGCCTGTGTCTCTGCCTCTCCCTGTGTATCTCTCATGAATAATGAATAAAATCGTTAAAAAAAAAAAAAGAATATACACTTTACAAGTGCCTATGGAACACCTTCCAGAACAGATCACATATGAGTCCACAAAACTAGTCTCAATAAATTACAAAAGATTAAAGTCATACCATGCATCTTTTCTAACCATAATATTACAGAACTAGAAACCCAACACAAGAAAGAGTCTGGAAAGAGCACGAATACATGGAGGTTAAATAACATACTGTCAAAAAATGAATAGGTCAACCAAGAAATCAAAGAGTAAAATTTAAAAATATATGGAAAAAAAAACTAATGAAAATGAAAGCACAATTGTCCCAAATCCTTGGGATGCAGCAAAAGCTGTCCTAAGAAGGAATTTTATAGCAACACAGGCCTACCTCAAAAAGCAAAAAAATCTGAAATAACCTTATCTCACAGCTAAAGGAGCTAGAAAAAGAACAAAATCAGCAGGAGGACAGAAATAATAAAGATGAGAACAGAAATAAATGAAACAGAAACAAAAAATATAAAAAGAGACCAAGGCACCTGGATGGCTCAGTTGGTGGAACATGGGACTCTGGATCCTGGGGTCATGAGTTTGAACTCCATTTTGGGTGCAGAGATTACTTAAAAAACAAAACCGGGATTCCTGGGTGGCGCAGCGGTTTGGTGCCTGCCCTTGGCCCAGGGCGCGATCCTGGAGACCCAGGATCGAATCCCACGTCGCGCTTCCGGTGCATGGAGCCTGCTTCTCCCTCTGCCTGTGTCTCTGCCTCTCTCTCTCTCTCTGTGTGTGACTATCATAAATAAATAAAAATTAAAAAAAAAAAAACAAGCAAAACCAATAATAGATCGCATCGATGAAATCAGGAAACCAGGAACTAGTTCTTTGAAAAGATCAATAAAATTGATGAACATTTAGTCAGGCTCAAAAAAAAAAGAGCAAGAGAGAGAGGACTCAAAATCAGAAGTGAAGAGGAGAAATAGCACTGCAGAAATATAAAAGATTATAATAGAAGAGTATTATGAAAATTATACGGCAGCAAACTGGGCAACAAGAAATGAATACATTCCTAGAAACATAATCTACCAAAACTAGAAGAGGGAAGAAAGAAAATTTGAACAGATCAATTACCAGCAAAGAAATGGTATCAGTATCAAAAGCTCCCAAGAAACAAAGTCCAGGCCCGGGTGGCTTCACAGGCGAATTCTACCAAACATTAAAAAAAGGAGTTACACCTATTCTCAAACTGTTCCTAAAACAAGAGTGGAAGGAAAACTTCCCAATTCATTCTACAAGGCCAGCATTGCACCGATACCATAACTAAAGACACTACAAGTAAAGAGAACTGAGGCCAACATTGCTGATGAATACACATGCAAAGTCCTCAACGAAATACTAGCAAACGGAATCCAACAATACATTAAAAAATTATTCACGATGATCAAGTCGATTTATTCCTGGGATGCAATGGTTGTTCAATATTTACAAATAAGTCAATCTGATACATGAATAAGAGAAAGAACTAAAACCATATAACCGTTTCAAAGGTTGCAGAAAACACATTTGACAAAGTACAACATCCATTCATGGAAAAAAAAAAAAAAAAAGAAAAACTCAGGAAAGTAGGTTTAACATACCTCAAAAATAAAAGCCGTATATGAAAAACCCAGAGTGAACATCATACTCAATGCTGAAAACCAGAGATTTTCGTAAGGTCAGGAACAAGGGAAGGATGCCCCTGCGCCACTTTTATTCGACGTAACACCGGAAGTCATAACCACAGCAATCAGACAAGAAAAAGGGAAACAAAGGCAACCAGATCAGTGAGAAAGAAGAAAAATTTTCACTGTTTGCAGATAACATGATACCATATGTAGAAAACGTTAGAGACGCCACCAAAAAACCTGCTAGAATTGATAAATGAACCCAGTAATGTCACAGGCTACAAAATCAATATACAGAAATGTGGGATTTGTATACACTAAATAGAAGCAGCAGAAAGAGAAAATAAGAAAACAAAGAGTTTCTTTTACAGTTTACACCAGTTTACACCCATTTACACTTGCACCAAAAATAATAAAACACCAAAGACTAAGCTTAACCGAGGAGGTGAAAGACCAATACTCCGAAAACTATAAAACAATCATGAAAGAAAGTGGAGATGACACAAACGGGCAGATCCCCAGGCTCAGTGGCTGAGAGAAGCAGCACTGTTAGAGCCCCCGCGCCTCCCAGGGTACACACGGCCTTAACTCAATCCCTATCATTACACCCGGAGCACTTGTGACAGAACTAGAACAATCCCAGAATTTATATGGAACCACAAAACCCCCCTAGGAGCCAAAGCATCGCGAAAGAGAAAAACGAAACTGGAAGTCTGACAATCCCAGATTCCAAGCTACACTGCAAAGCGGTAGGAAAACCCTTAGCGACAAGCGGCAGCGACAACGCCCCTGCCAGGGGCGATCTTCCAGCACTGAGGCTGCCCCCGCCCCCAGCACGGGAGCCACAGCACCTGTGGGAAACACCAAGCGCCAAAGGAGCAGGACAAAGAGCCGACGGGGAGGTAACAGAAGGGGGCCGAGGCCCAGCAGCTCAGCGGGGCACCCGTCACCCGGCCCCGTACACATGCGGCGGGAGGCCCAATGCACACGCCCGTCGCTCACTCCGTGTACGTCTGTGCCACAGGAGACTGAGCACGCCGGCGACACGGTGGTGCGTGTGCTCAGAGCACACAGGGACCCAGGCGGGACACATGTCTGCTGTGTGTGCCGTGCGTCTGACCACAAGCGAGCAGGTCGTGTAAGTCGCGTGTGTAGCGCACAGAGGTGGGGGCGCGCCAGCAGTCAGGGTAGGTTGGGTGTGTGCGGGTGCAGGTGCACACACAGCTCGGCCACCCGGGCACTGGCTCCTGGACAGGCGTGAGCCCGGAACTGCTCGTGCACGCAGGGAAGCTCCTGTGCACAGAGCCTCCCCGACACCCGGGGCTGCCACCCACCCGGCGCTGCGAGCCCCCGCCCCGTGGGTCCGGGCAGGACGGACGCGGTACTGACCAGGGACTGCAGGATGGCGTGGTTGGTGGCGTTCATGCACGAGTCCAGCGGGAAGGAGCACTCGCCCTCACAGTAATAGGCTGAGTAGCCCTGGGGGGCGATGACCCAATCCTGGCGGGTAATGGGAGAGGGTGAGTCCCGGCGGATGCCCCCTCCTGAGCCCCGAATCTAGCACCCCGTGCGGCATGATTCGGGGCCGCCCCTTCCCCTCCCGCAGCCCCAGGCCAGGCTGCCGACTCTCGGCTCCCTCCAGGCAGGCTCCCCCAGGAGGCTCCCCCAGCAGGCCCGGCAGGGGGCGGGCACAGCTCTGTCCCCCCCATGCCCACGCCTCCTGCAGCTGCAGCCCCAGCCTCTGTTTCCCTGTTGCAGAGCTGACGTGTCATGGCTGAGGATTCAGACTGTCCCCGTTTCCCCGGTTTTACCCCAAAGCACCTCCTCACACTAAGACATTCTCCCTTCAGAAAACACATCAGAACCTAACGCACAAGAAAATTAAAGTCACCGTAATGGGACCTCCCCCCGGGGACACACTTAGGATCTTCGGGTGGGGACGGTCATTTAAGCAAAGGAGGCGAATCGGAACTTACCAGCCAGCCCAGGTCCTGGAAGCTGACGTAGAGCTCGTGCCGCCGGCACACCTGCCGGCCATCGGCGCCGTGAACGTCATCTGCAGGGACAGAAGCAGGGGCTTTTCTGGGGTTCCTGCTCCAGGCAGCCACCACAGGGAGCTCCCAGGGCGGGGACACCCTACCGGGCACATTTGTTGAATAAACGAATGAAGTGAAACTAATGCCCTGGTGTCCTGAAGCCCATCCTGCAGCAGTGCTGGTGCCATGACCCAGCTCGAGAGCCTTCGCCGGCTCCAGGTGGCTCCCGATCGCTGCAGGGCAACCCTGCACTTGCTCAGAGCCTCCCCTGACTTCCAACTGCGGCCCCGCGATGCTCCCGTGAACAGCCAGGGGACCCTGGGCCACAGGTGGCTCCTCCTTTTCTGCAGAGACCCCTCCTGACCTCACCACACCTCTCCCGCCACACCCATTCCACCAGATGGAGGGGCTCCCGGAGGCCAAAGGGTGACCCCCCGTGGAGGGAAGGGGGCAGGAGGGCAGGGGCAGAGCAGGCCCATCCCTGATCCTGAGCGGCTCAGCCTGGTGGGACACAAACAACTGTGGATCCTCGGGGGACCCAGGGGTGACCTGACAGCCACCAGTGCCTGGAGGAAGGGGCACCTGAAGCTAAGGGAGACTTCTGGAAAAAGCCCTGGTGCCAGGGGAGGGCAGAGAAGGCGCCCCTGGGAGGCGGGGACAGAGGATGGTGGCCGGTCCTCGGGGCCCACGAGGTAAGCAGGTGTCAGACAAGTGATGGAGGGTGACCACAGGCTCGAAGCCGCTGAGGCCCCGAGGGTTCGGTCCCCGCCGCCGTCCTCGGCCCGGCCCAGGCCCAGGCCCGCCCCGGACCTCACCGAAGATCCCTGGGAGGCGGTTCGGGTGCGGCAGCTCGTTGCTTTTCTTTGGCGGCCTCCTCTTCAGGGGCCTCGCTGCCCGAGGGGTGCGGACGGGACCGGGGCTCGCCCTGAAAAAAGTGACCAGGAAAGGCTGCTTGGAGCGCGGCGCCCGTCGCCCCAGCAGACCGGCCAGGCCAGGATCCACGCTGTGCCCTGGGACGGAGAGAGGAGAAAGGCAGTCACTCGGGGTGGGGGTGCACGGGGACGGCGGGGACCCTCCACCACGGCCTGCACGGTGTCCCCACCTGGAGGGACACGGTCCCAGGGGCACGGGGGGGGGAGGGGCCTCGCCACCACAGGGTCGCTGTTTGTGACACCGGTGAACCCTCTACACGTTCGAGCTCCTCCCACTGGTGACCTCAGGCCTCTCCACGGTCCCTGGACCACGTGCTTCCCAGGACGCCTCAGAGCCAGGCTGCCAGGGGCGCACAGCACCCCGGGTCCCACCTCCGTCCGAGGGCCCCGAGGCTTTCGGGGGATCGATGGATCTATAACCCAGGGGACTGGGGCGGCCGCCAGGTGGGAGCCACGGCTTGCTCTGCCTGGCACGGCCAAGAGCAGGGCGCTGAGTGTCCCCTGAGGCCCACAGGCGGGACACAGGGCAGCGGGGCAGAGACATCTGGCCAGAGGCCCAGGGCCAGGGTCCAGCCCACGTCGGTCTGAACCCAGTCCTTACTCACTTACAGGGTTAACCCCAGGTCTGTGGGTCACAAGAGAGGAAAGGCTGTGGGCAGGGACACGGGGGCCTCGGGCTAAGAAGAGGGACACCCGGGAAAATGGGACTTGATCCCGTAGCTGCTTAGAGACGAGGATGCCGTGAGAAACACGACCCTGGGAACGTCCCCTCCACCAGCAAGACTCCCTGGGCCCCTTGTCTTTCCAAATGTCCTCCTGACTTCTTAAAGATCTTTTATTTATTTGCGGGGGGAGGGGCAGGCGGAGACGGAGGGAGCCTCTCAAGCAGACTCCCCACTGGCGCAGGGCCGTGCGGGAAGCGGGCCCAGGACCCTGAGATCACGAGTTGAGCCAAACCCAAGAGTTGGCCGCTCCACCGACTGGGCCACTCGCCTCCTGGGTTTTTAATTGTCAAAGTGACACAACAGCAATGCAAAGTGGCCTCAGAGGGAAAATACCACTCGGAAATCTCTCCCCACTCCAACTCGGCATTTTCATTTTTCTGGAATGTTATCGTGTCAATCAAAGCTTTACACAACAGTCACCGTAATAGTCTCTATTTTTTCCAACTTTTTCACCCAACCATGGTCACTGCAATTAAGATGTCTCCACTCCGAGCATTTCAAGCCTATAAAACTCCTTTGAGAAAATATACATAATATTTGGATATTAGCTCCACTCCAGGCACGTGGGGTACGTGGTGGCTTTCGCGATAAAGACGAGTGGCCACAGGCCCCTTCATTTTCTCTTCCTGAGGAATTTCGTTAAACGACAGGAGCTGAACACTAAGTCCATTTTATGTTTCGTGTAACGCAGAGCCAACGGCTCCATTCCGGGGACACGTCACCTCGGGGTGGCCACCCTGACCCCCCCCCCACGTATGCAGAGAAACACACGCGTTGAGCACACAGTACGCAGACGTGCACACGCACAAGCACACACGTTGTTCCATCGGCGGCCCTCCCGCGACTCGCCGTGACACAGCGCAGGACAAGGGCATCGCCCGCCCCACCGCGGTCCTGCTCTGCTGGCGACGGGAGCCCCTAGACGGCCGAGCTTCGGGCCGTGTCCTCGGGCCAAGATGCTCCAACAACCAGTCAACCCGGACACTGACCTCTGACCTCACCGCCACAAACAGGTGCGCTGGACCCGTTAGAGGCTCCACTCGGGACGAATCCTGCCGGATCGCGGCCCCTGCTCTGGGCGCAGGCCCTTCCGCACCCTCCGGCCCACCTCAGCCTGCGGGGTGGGGGGGTGTGACCTGGGGGCCTCGCTGAGGGACCTTCAGGGCGCCGGGCTGAAAGCTGGACAGTCCCAGCCCTGGCCCAGGTCCGCTTCTGTCCCTCTGCTTAGGTTTCTCCGTCCTGGGGGGACGAGGGGCTCATCCCTCCTCTTCCCTTCCGGCGCCCTACTCTCCTCTAGCCGGCTGCGCCCGGGAAGCCCGGCCTGCCCCACGGGGCGGCTGGACAACCGTCAGGTACCCTCCCCGACGCCCCAGATGGTGCCCCACCATCCATCCCGCCCCCAGGCGGCCCCATCAGGGCGCAGGGCCCCCCTCCATTCCAGGGGCTGCCTTCCCTCAGGGTGAGGCCCCAGGGAGGCCGTTCACAGGCCTTCCTTCACCCGCAAGACTCCCCAGGCCTGGCCCACATGCTCCTGAGGGCTGTGTGCACCTCACAGCGACGTGAGGGAGGGTGCCGCGCTCCACGCCAGGCTGTGGTCTCATCATCACGCACACACATTTGCACGCACACACGCCTGCAGATGAACTCACTTTGTTCCACAGCCTCTCCTGGTTCTAAGGGAGCAGCGACACCAGCAGGTGTAGTGCTCCAGGACAGACACAGGGGTCTGAGTGCCCGGGGTGACACAGGAAGCCTGTGACTGGACATGAGGACTCCCGGAAGGGGCCTAGGGTTGCTTCTAGAAGCCCTCCTACCACAGGCCGCCGCCTCTGACAGCACAGGCTGGACTGTTCATCCACGGAGGCACCTTGCTCCCCGCCCTGTCCCTGCACCCCCAGGGCTCCGGCCCAGCTCCACAGCCTCGCTGTCCTTCCAGAAACATCTATTTAGCCGTGAGGAGAACGAGCAGGGAGGAAGAAGGGAGGCTACCTACCGGGAAACAGAATTTGGCAGCGAGATGAAAGGCCCCAGAGGAACAGTCAGAGGGGCCGCGGGAAGACGAGCTCACGCCAACAGCACACCCTGCTCATGACGCACATTGACGCTTGTGGATTTTTCACGGTGCTGGTGAAGTGGGGCCCTGGGCACGGGGGTGGTGGCTCCTTCCTCATCACCCCCCACATCTCGGGGCCCAGTCGCCAGGGAAGGACCTTCCCAGAAAGCCTTGCTGCGGGCTCCTCCGAGCTGCAGGGAACTTCATGGAGTATCACAGGGAGGAAGGCCCCCGGGGGCCCCGGGACGAGCAAGTCCTCCTCAGGACCCACAGAACATACAGGACAAACGGCTGCGCTCTCCTCTTGTTTTTAACTGAAGCCACAGCCCTCGTGAGAGAAGAGTCTGGGCGGCGGTAGCAAGTCTGAGACGCCGGGATAACCGGTCGGGCCGCCTGGCCCCACAGCTGTGCTCACCTCCTCTGGGTGAAACCCCAACGGGCTCAGACGAGACGCGTCCTCTGTGAGCAGGGCTTCCTTCCTGGGCGAGGCTGCCAGTGCTGCGAGGGTCCGAGGTGGTGACACGTGGGGGGCCGCCCGCTGCCTCGTCCACCGTCAGGCCGTTCCAGAGCTCGATCAGCATCAGGACGTCCAGTGCACGTCGCACCCGGCCCTCCCGGCGGTGAGCCGGTCCACACGGCGCATCCCGGGCGGTGGCAGGTGCACCTGTCCCAGAGTTGGGGTTTGCTGTCCTTGGTGCAGTGGTCCACGGGGCCAACACTCCGGTCCTGAGCCTGGACACCAAATCCACGGCACCCCCTTGTCTCTCACCTTCTTTCCGGGTATCGTCCAGTCACCAGGAATCCCACGTGGCTCCTGGGACACTGAGGTGGACGTGTCCCCTCGAATCATGGCAAACCAGTCATCGCTGGAGAAAAACAGCCCCCGGGGACAACATGGACTGTCCGCTTGCCCACAGCGACAGGATCTGCACCCACCTCATCTTTGAATGGAGACGGACCCAAGCCCAGGACCGTCCCCGTGCAGAGGACAGTCCGAGCCAGGCTGACGCAGCTGCTGGCCAGAGGGGGATTCCTACGCCCAAACCGGCGTGTGCACCTTCTCAAATTCCGGAGCTGCCCGTGTGGGATTCAGGCCTGGGGGTCACCGACAGACTCGGCCTCTTCACCCTCCTCCGTTTGCAGCTTCACCGCTCACTGCCTTTCTCATATTCCCCCCCCCCCCCCGCCCGCCCCGTGTTCTGGGTCCACATAAACGTTAGGAATGTGGATGGCTTCTGGGGCAAACGTCCCCATACCCACGATTTCTTCCACCTCCACCACTGAGGTTTCTGCAGCTTTGCACATGGACACGTTGGAATTCCTGGCACTTCTTCCGAAGATGATGTTTCCTGCGGGGTTGGCCTTCCACCCTTCTGCCCGCAGAACCGGCCGCGATGGCTCGCTGCAGAGGACAGTGGCTCCCGTGACACTCCCTCACCTCTCGGGGCTGGCTCGTGATCGAGATGCTGCCGAAGGGCGCGTACCTGATGTGGGGGGCCTCCTCCTGCACCACAGTCCCGGAGGCCGTGTAGAACGCGGGCACCCCAGCACCCGCCACCCCCGCACGGATGCGCTCGGCCAGGGAGCCCTGGGCTGGCAGCTCCAGCTCCCGCTCGCCCGACAGGGACTGGCTCTGGCACAGTGAGTTCTCCCCCACGTAGCAGCAGATGCTGCGGGTGATCCGCTCAGTCCCAGTAAGAGGCCCGGCCCGAAGTCGTCCACCTCATGTCGCTGCTGACCACACGCAAGTCCCTGACCCGCATCTTGAGCAGCGCCTTGCCAGGTTCTGGAATCCCACAGAGCCCTAAGCCGCCGACCATGGTCCTGGCCCTGTGCGTCGTGTCTCTCACCAGCTCCGTGGGATCCGTGTAGGAGAATCATGCTAGTGACCAGGCTGCACACGGCGCCCTTGGTCTTGGCCAGCACAGGCCCTAAGCGGCCGGCGGGGACACAGCACCCCAGGGCCACCACGGGCCTCCAGAAGGCTGCCATCGTGGGCTCCACCTCCGGGCTCGGGTCCAGGTCAGGGACAGACCGCCAGCACCCATCACGGAGCAGGGAGGGCAGGCAGGGCAGTGACACAGGACCAGGTTCCCCCCATGTCCCAGCCCCTCATGCTCAGAGGGCTCCGGAAGCCACGTGCTTCCAGGCATGCGGGACCCAGACCCTGGACCCTGCAGCCCCACAGGGAGGGAGTGGTGCCTGTGGAGGCCTCGACCAGGTCACTGAGGGGCAGACAGACCCTGGGTCTGGGGGTTGGTGGGAAGACCGCCCTCTTCAGCCCACCACCCTGCGGGATGGGAGACGCATCACGTGGTCCCTCCTGGGCAGCTCTCTCCATGTGAGAGGCCCCAGGGCTCTGGGCAGTCTCCTTCCTTCTCCATGGCCATCCCCTTCCCAGGACCTGCTCCAGGCCCATGGCTCTCAACCCACGTAGACGTCAGTGCTTCCCACACGGGTGCCTCCAGCACTCACCCGTCCTAGATGACGGTCCATCTGACGTTCCCCAGGGCTCTCAATAACATCACCCAAAGAGCACTATTGGTTTGCTCCCTCAAGCCCGCCCCTCCTCTACTGTTACTCAGGCAGGAGAAAAAAGATTCGATTAAAATGGCCCCTGGCTGGATCCACACTTTCCCCGATTCCTCCTCCACCCGCTTTTCTCCATTTCTGCCGCTGCCAACAAGCCCGTCTGCTCCTGCCGCACACGTGTGGCTCAGGGCCTCTGACTTGGCTCTTGTCCCGCATAGACTACTCCCCCTGCTGATGTCGGGGACGGGGCCTGTCGCATACATGTGGTCAAGGTCTTGTTCTACAACAGCTGACGTTTACAGAGAAACTGCGAAGACCCTGCAGAGTCCCAGGTGCCCAGGGCCAGTTTCCCCGGGAAATGTTGGCATTTGTCAGCACGGTGCATTTGTCACGACTAATGAACCGATGTTGCTGTCTGATGCTGCGCTAAACATGATGGGTTCGGACCTCATCCGTCTTCCTCAATGTCCTCTTCTCCTCCAGGGTCCCATCCACTTGTTACCACTGCTCAGGCCCCGTGGGCTGTTACAGTATCTCAGACCGTCTCTGTATGTGATGACCTCGACACGTTGCGAAGTACTTGTCAGACGTTCTGTAGCGTGTCCCGCAACTTGGGTTTGTCTGACGTCTCTCTCACAGTGAGAGGGGGTTCTGAGTTTGGGAGGAAGACCAGGAGATGAGGGCCCTTCTCATGCCATCATGTCAAGGGGACACAGGATGGACGTGACATTCCTGTGAGTGTTGATCACCTGCTGGGGTTGTGCGGTCAGCTTTATCCTCTACTTCCCCCCCCGCCCCGGCCCTCCTGGACTTCGGGAAAGCGAGTCACTAAGCGGAGTCCTACTGGGGTGGAGGGACCCCTCCTCGAGGGGCTGTCTCAGAGGCCTCTTTTCTAAAAACCGGAATCAGATCCTGTCATCCTCCGCTGCTATGGAATACAGCGAGCTGTCAAGGCTCCAACACCGGGCCCCGCGTCACCCGCACTCAGCGTGCCCTGCCAGCGGTCAGTCTCCTGTCCCACCTCACCCTGACCCGCCCGCTCCAGCCACAGCAGCCCCGTGTGTGGCCCAGAAACACCCATCCTGCACCCGCCTTCGGCCTCTCCCTCTGCACTGCTGCCCACGAAGGAGGCTCTCCCTGGCTACCTGGGGAATGAGCGCAGGCGTGAAACCTCGTTCTACAGAGGAGGAAACAGACTGGGCAGGGAAGCATCCTGCCGAGGTCACGGGGGGAGAGCGCTACAGCGCTGGGACTTAAAGCCAGGCCCCTCTGATCCGAGTCTGAGGGTGTGATCCCTTCCCTGAGGCCCTGCCACTATGGACACTCCCCACTGCTCACACCGCTCCTGGCAGGGACAACATGGACTCTCTCTTAGCAACTCAAATGGTTCTGCAAAAGGAGAGGAGGGAGACCGTGGTGGTGGGGGCCTCCCACAATGGGAACCTCACCCTCTGTGCCCTGCTAAGGCCCCAGAGGGGGTAGGAGATTATCACCCAGCCACCGGACTGAGAAGGGCCAGGCCTCTGGGGCCAGATGCGGGGGGGGGGGGTGGGGGGCCGCAGCCACCTCCCGCCAGCAGCTTCGGAGGAGCCCCCAGGAGGAGGTCTGCTGCCGGGCCTGAGCCTTACCATCTTCCATTTCCACATAGAGGCGGAGCCCCAGGTCCTTGCTCCGGCCCAACAACCAGCGGCCACTGGCTGCTGTCACGTCCAACACCAGCCAGCCCTCGTCCCCAGCTTGGAGCGTCTGAAGATCCAAAAAGAACAAGTCAGACTCCCTGTGGACACGAAAAAACAATTAACTGAGGGCCGGCACAGCTGCCCTTGTGTTTCCAGCCCCCACCTTGGGGGCCCACTCGTGGGGCACCTACCCCGCGTGGCTCGGGCTGGGCCCCTCGCCTGCCTCATCTCACCGTATCTACCGTGGGAAGGTGTTGCTGTGCCCAGTAGGGACGTGGAAACTGAGGCTCGGGAGCTCAGTGAAACCGCCCACGGTCCCACAGCCAGGACAGCAGGGGAGGGATTTGCAGCAGGACAATGCTGGGCCTCTCCCCGCGGTGACGTGAGGCCTCCGGCCACTTGCCCTTCTGTCTCTGAGGGTGTGTCCCCTGGGAAGCTCTCATCCGTCCTCTGGGGAACGTCCCCTCCACGGCCAGGCCAGACACACCCACAGAGGCTCATCGGGAGGCGGGTGCAGGGTAGGCACCTGTTGGACTGCTCCCTGACCACCTCGAACGTGCTGATGTGCAGAGTCCTGTTGAGCAGGTGGGTGCTGGCCAGCTTGTAAATCCGGAACTCAGCGGCCGTGACCGCCTCCCCCTCCGGGATCTGGGTCAGGTCAAAGTGGAACTCCTTCCAGTGGGGCTCCTGGTGGCCCAGGGTGCGGTCACGCTCCACTGTAAGACAGAGCGGGGCTGCGGGTCACCTGTGTTCTGGGCAGAGCCGGGAGGGCGCTGGGGGCCTGGCGGCCTGGGTGGGGACGGCTCCCTCCTCCTCTGCAGAGGGGCCTGCTCCCAGGCCCCGCCTCCTGGGGCTGAGAAGGCTCCGCACAGGGCCTCGCACACAGTGGTGCCGCAAGAGCAGCCTCCGCCTCTGGCCCCCAACCCCAAACCCAGCCGGCCCTGCCCCATCCCCGCTGGCTCTGGGACCCCAGGGTGAACAGAGGCCACATCCCTCCTCAGGGAAGAGGAGCAGGCACAGAACCGAGTGCATTTCTGAGGCCAGTGTGTGCACATGGGAGCCTGGGGAGGGGAGCATTTGCAGCTGACACTGGGGCTGGGCCCCGTGGGGTGATGGCACATGGGCCACAGCGTCCCGGGAGGAGGACACCGCAGAAGGAAAGGCCAGCCTGCACACAGGGCTGAGGCACAGACGGCACAGGCAGGGCAAACAACAGCCTGGAGACACAGCAAAGGGCCAAAGGATGGAGGTCCTGCCTGGGGAGAATGCGGAGGAGGAAGGAGGGCCAGGGGGAGACTTGGCAGGAGCAAGGACGAGTGAGGGACGAGCGACCGCCCCTGGGGACACCTGGTCAGGTCCTGGGGAGGCTGGACGGTGCCATGACATGGTGGGATCTGAGCAGGCTTCCCAGGGGAGCTGCCACCTGCCCTGGCCTTGAAGGACGGGACAGAGTCTTGTCAGGTGGAACAGGTGGTGGGATGGTATTCCAGGCAGAGGGCACCTGGTGGGCGCAGGTGTGGGTGCAGGGGCGCCCGCAGATCAGTGGTGGGGCTGGGCGGTGAGCCTGGCTGTGCTCTGGCTCCGAGCCCTAGGGGCCCGGGCTGTGCCTCTGGCCACTGGGGTTCAGGGTTCTGGGCAGCAGGGGTGTGACGTGGGTTGGGAGGCGGGGAGTGGAAGACAGATGAGGAGGGGAAGGTGAGGCACAGGCTGGAGGGGGCCGAGGCGGGCCCGGTGGCCGGCCTGGCGTGTCTGGACAGGAGGCTGGGGGGGTGGGCGACTGAAGCCCACATGTCCCCGCTGCCCGGAAATGCCCAGGACGGTATATTTAGCAGCGTCTTACTTTAGCCTCCTGCCACTTTCAAAGGCCACAAATCTGTGTTTCCGGAAAGCAGGGGCGGGAGCCGCCTAGCACCTTCCCCAACCCCGACGCTGAGATTTTAATTACATGTCTGTGAGTCTTTTTAAAAACTGTCTCTCTGGCTACTGGGCTCAGTGACCACAAGTCACCAGGCTGGTGGTGGAGGCGGATGTGGGAGCACTTCCTGGCCTCGCGGTGGGGACCAGGTCCAGGGATGGACAGGCAGGCAGCTGGGCAGGGGGGCGGGCCAGTGACACACACGATGACAGGAGGAGATGGGCTCCCGGCCCCGGGAGCAGAAGGAACGGGATGTCCAGCCTCTGACAGGGTGGGGGGCGCACAGCACGTGCCCACCTGGGAGCCAGGCTGCCCAGGGGCAGTTGACCCAAGGTGGTATCCGGGTCCTCCCACGCGGGCAGAGAGTGTGGAGGGCAGGGCTCTGGACCCTCACCGAGGACGTGTGCCACGAATATGGACACACGTGTCCCCTCCTCCCTACAGACACACTCACGCCCACACTTGCAGAGCTTTGGTGACATTTTGTGGACTCAGGGTCCACACGGAGCACCTCTGTCACCTGGCTGTGTGAGGCTCCCGGATGTGCAGGACGACACAGGTGGAGGCCATAGGCCGTGACAGGGTGTGGCACAGAGAGTGAAGGAGGGTGGCTGGGGGGCGGCCTCCCGACTCCTCCCAGAGCAGCCAGCAGGGACCTGCTCCCCGGGCTGGGGGCTGACAGGCGGGTCCCTGGGCCCCGGGGAAGCTTGGTCTGCAGGCCCAACGCGGACATCCTGCTGGATCTGGGGACTGAGAGAAAGACCCTGAGCCTGCCAGCTCCACAGGGGGACCGCGCTCTGCGGCCTCCCTCCCTGGCTGACCCGGGGGCCCACGTGCGCTGGGTCAAGGGAGCCTGGTGCACCCAGTTCCAAGCTTCCACCCTGTGGGTTTGTGAAACTGATGAACCGGCCAGCAGTTCAGCCAGGAGACTGCCACCCTGGCTGTCCCAGACGAGCACTGGGAGGAGGGACAGTCTCAGGAAAGTCTTATTTTTCATCAGAAATTAGTGATATTTATGCAGTGTGGAACCAGGTAAAGAAAGCTCCTTTATCTGACAGTCAGTTGGGAGGATGGAAAGAGGTAACCTACAGATTCGCCCCCTTTTCAGTGGCTGTTGCTCTGAGTTAGGAGACAGGTTTTCCAAAAGCTAGTTTTCTGGGAAAGTGTTTCCGGGTACCTCTATGCCCCCTTGTTATCTGTGCAGGCCAACCCTGTTTTAGCCAAAGGGGCAGCTCAGGGCACTACCGGGGACTCTGGCAGTGGTCAGGCCAGACCCTGCACCAACCAGGTACTATGTCCCCTCATGGCCTCATCTCCTCCATGAACCACCCAGCTTTCCTCACAAGGCCATGGAAGGGCTTGGTGAACAGCCACGCAACGCTGGGAGGAGCAGCCATTCAACAGGAGTTCTGAGGGAGCTGGACTGCAATCTCCCTACTTTGTGGCAAGATAGGACACCCTCAGGAGGCCATGCCAGAAATTTCAAAGCCATGGGGAGGAGAGGAAGGGGAGATCTGGAATGATCTTTTTCTAAATAAATGTCCTAATCTGCTCATTTAATTTTCATTAGTTTTTCAGGTTCAATTTATAAACAAATTTATTAAGTTCTTACTCTATGTGAGACTGTTCTTTTTTATTTTAAAGATTTTATTTATTTGACAGAGAAAAAGAGCAGAAGCAGAGGGAGCAGCAGGCAGAGGGAGAAGCAAGTTCCCTGCTGAGCAAGGAGCCCGGTGCAGGACTCGATCCCATGCCCTGGGATCTAGACCCGAGCCTAAAGCAAAGGCTTAACTGACTGAGCCCCACAGGCGCCTCCATCTGAGACTGTTCTGAGCACTGGAAATACAGTAAGTCAGGTCTCTGCACTGATGGGGTTTATGGTCTTAATGGGGGGAGACACAACAGAAACACCACCAGCAAAAAAAAAAAACAAGGAAGACAGATGATGCTGTTTACATTGTGAGTGGAATATAGAGGGTTATGGGCTCAAAAATAATGAGGAAGGGGAGAGGGTACTGCGGAGGGTGCTCAGAATGGCCTTTGAGAAATAGGTGAGAGCAGACATAAATATCCTACCACATCGCTGGGAGGAATGAGTTGGAGAGGAATTTGGCAATATCCTTTTGCAGTAAGGACCCCGGCAAAATTACATATGAATGTCCATTCCCAAAGATAAATGGGCAGAATATGAAGGGCCACACACAAAGTATTCATCAGGCTAGACAACAGGCACTGCTAAATGTTTATTTTCTACATAATTATAAAAGCTGCCCAGAATGATCAAACACTGAACCAGCTTCTGTCTGGAGAAGCAGCAAATGAATTTACTTTCTGAATCACTGTAATGCGGCTTCCGGAACCAGAAACAATTATGAATCACCAAAGTGTGCTAATAGGACTCTCGGCCTTCTCCTTGGTCTCTGATAAACCAACCTCCAGATCCCACGTTCGGGAAGGGCCTGCTGTGGGGAGGTGGTGGCCTCCACCCTCCGTGACCGCCATCCACATCCGACCTACCGCGTCTGAGGCTACAACTCCAGATGCCACACCCTAAGTCCACCAGTCCTATACCAACAAAAGCTGTGGCTATATTTGTGCCCTGGACAAAATTCAGAGTCACTCAGAAGACCTAAATCTGTCTTGTTTCTGACCAAAAGTAAGCCACCCCAAGTGGCTGTTCAGAGAACAGAATCTTCTGACCTGTCTGCCCTCAAACCCTTCCCCAGCCCCATAGGGCCCCCCGGGAGTAGCCCAAGCTCTGGCTCCAGGCCCCCCCTGAGCTGGCCTGGCCCAACCTCATGGCCCCCTGGGCCTCCTGGATGCAAATGCTGCCCTCCCCCACCTCAAGGCCCTCCCCAAAAGCACGTCTCCTGAGTGCCCCCATCCTGCTGGGTCTGAAGGCTCCCCTCCTCTGAGGCCACTTTCAAGGCCCCTTGTCCTCCTCTGACCCCACACTGATTAACCTGCTGGCCTCTCCCTTTCTCCTGGCCCGGGGGTCCCCATCTCTGGTTCATGTTCCCCTCTGGATGGTGAGCAACTGAGGGCAGGACCGTACAACGTGGGCCGGAGACAGGAGGCTCTCAGTGGACCTTCCCGAGCTCCTTGTGCCCTGGGGGCCCAGAGGGGGACGAGTCTGCCGCGTTCTCCGGGACACGGGGCAGCCTGCTGGCCTGGGAATGGCTTCCATGCTACGGTGTGTCTCCATCAGAAGCCACCCGTGTTTCCACTTTGCTGTGGGACCGGCCCCCATTCCCGGCCCAGCCGGGCTGCCGAGGCGGAGGGCAGGCTCCCCAGGCTCCCAGAGGCAGAGGCGCGGGTCCGTCTGGTTCATCCTGCGAGTGACAGGGCTGAGGGGCCCCCTTCAACCTGGATCAACCCCCAGGCCTCCATGGCTGGTGCAGGCCCGTGGACGAGCTGCAGAACTGATCACCCACCAGGTCTGCATCTGAACCAGGTCTGCTTCCTCCCACCCACAAATCTCAGTGCTGCCCAGAGGAGGCCAGGGCTGCATTTCTAACGTATTTTTAGTCACTTTTCATTACTGACTTTCTCAAGAGCCATTCCATAAATGGCTCCACACGCGTGATTGCCGTCCAGGCCTCAGATGGCTTTAGACCCCAAATTAAAAGGGAACACCCGCACACTCGGCCACATCAAGTCTCTCAAGGCCAGAAATAGATCCAAGGAGACTGAGCAAGGATATGATTACCTGGTGCAAACCCAGGGAGAGGACCGAACTGTGGGAGTTTTCCAGAAAGATGTGGTCACAGTGACACAGCCCTCTCTCCCTTGGGGAATGGGTTCCCATGAGGAGGTGGACTGGGTGTACCTCCTTGCCTTGGGCCTCACTGCTAGAGGGACCCCCCTCAGTGGGCAGGGGCGGGCACATTCTCTCAGATTTAAAGATGATGTAAAACAAGTGGCCCTAGATTCCCTCCAAGGGTCGATACTGGGATGGGGGGGTCACCTGTCAATGAGGTTCTCCTGTCAATGCCCACCCCCTCCCAGAATGCCTGCTGAAGCCACCTTCCTCCAGGCAGGACCCTGGGAGGACTGGAGGTCCCAGGGAAGTGCCCAGGGAGATGCTGCACCCATGGTCGGCCTCCACAAAGACAGGGAGGGCGGCCCTGCTATGGCCCACCCAACCAGGCCCAGGCTCCTGCCCCTGCTCTCAGCCCCTGCCTCCTGCCGTGTTCCTCCTCCCTTAACCTTGCCTGGTCCATCTGGCTCATCCTGTGAGTGATGTGGTCACTCTGTGGTCTGCCCTGCGCACCTGCCACGCAGGGGCTGGGGTGAGTGCCATGAGGAGTCAGAAGATCTGGTCCCTGTTCTCAGGTTGTTCATGATTCCCCAGGGATTAAAGAGGGATAAGACATGGCCCTAGGGATGCCTGGGTGGCTCAGCAGTTGAGCATCTGCCTTTGACTCAGGGTGTGATTCTGGGGTCCCAGGACCGAGGTTCACATTGGGACCCCCACAGGGAGCCTGCTTCTCCCGTTGCCTCTCTTTTTCTCTCATGAATAAGTAAAGTCTTTTTTTAAAAAAATTCATACATGGGGATCCCTGGGTGGCTCGGCGGTTTAGCGCCTGCCTTTGGCCCAGAGCATGATCCTGGGGTCCCGGGATCGAGTCCCACATCGGGCTCCCAGCGTGGGGCCTGCTTCTCCCTCTGCCTGTGTCTCTGCCTCTCTCTCTCTCTCTCTGTATATCATGAATAAATAAATAAAATCTTAAAAAAAATTCATACAACAGCAAAAAAAAATTTTTTTTTTAATGGGCAGGGGAACTAAACATTTTCCAAAGACGACATACAAATGGCCAACAGACACATGAAAAGGTGCTCACCATCACTCATCATCAGAGAAATGAAAATCAAAACCACAATAAGGTATACCTCACACCTGTTAGAAGGAATGGCTGTCATCAAGAAGACAAGTGATAACAAGTGTTGGTGAGGATGTGGAGAAAAGGGAGCCCTCGTGCACTGCTGGCGGGATGTAATTTGGTTACAGCCACTGTGGAAATCATTATGGAGGTTCCTTGAAAAACTGACCCAGCAAGTGTACTTCTGAGAATCTATGCAAAGGAAATGAAAACAGGATCCCAAAGAGATCTCTGCACTCCCATATTCACTGCACATTATTCACAACAGCCGGGACATGGAAACAACCTAAGTGTTCATCAACAGATAGACAAAAAAAGATGTAGTATGCACGTATCATGGAATATTCAGTCATGCAAAAAAGGAGGTCCTGTCATTTGTGACAACAGGCTGCACTTTGAGGGCATTATGCGAAGTGAAAATAAGCCAGACAGAGAAAGACAAATACTGCATGCTAAGTGAAATCTTTAAAATTTTTTTTAAAAAGTCAAAATCATAGAAACAGAGAGTAGAAAAGTGGATGCCAGGGGCTGGAGGAGGGGTGGGGGATATAGGAAGAGACTGATAAAAGGGTACAAACTTTCAGCTATCAAATAAATAAGGTCTGAGGACCTAATGTAAAATATGAGGACTAAAGCTGGTAAAACAATAGCGCATGATTAAATGTGTGAGGTGATGGATGTGGTAAATAATAACTGGGAAGAATCCTGTAACAATGCACATGTGTATCAAGTCACCACACAGCACGCTTTAGATATCTTATAATTTTATATGTCAATTACATACCAATAAAGCTAAATTAATTTTTAATATGGGATGCCACTTTGGGCATACGGTCGCATTAATAGCTTTTAAGATGGACAAAGGATTTACTGTTAAATGAAAGATAAAGTAGCAAGATGGTATGTATTTGTGCCCCATTTTATTAAAAAATAAAATATTAGTTTCTGTATTGATATAATGTCAGGGGTGGTTGAGGAGACTACAACAAAGGAATGAAATGCTGGTTTTCTCTGAAGTGGAGAGAGGATTACAAGGGGCTTTCATATCATGTTTCTGAACATATGGTCTGATTTTCTAATCTTTTTTTTTTTTTTTTTAAGATTTTATTTATTTATTCATGATAGACATAGAGAATGAGAAGCAGAGACACAGGCAGAGGGAGAAGCAGGCTCCATGCACCGGGAGCCTGATGTGGGATTCGATCCCGGGTCTCCAGGATCACGCCCTGGGCCAAAGGCAGGCGCCAAACCACTGTGCCACCCAGGGATCCCTGGTCTGATTTTCTATAATGAAATTCTATAATGAGCCTAATGGTATAAATTTTTTATAATGAATATCCATTAATTATATAAAATCCCAAAAGAAAGGTATTTTTGAAATGAGCTACTCAGTTTACAACATACATTCAAGCCAGTCCAATTGGGCGACACTAACACACCTAGTGGTGGGCCAGGCCTCCCCCTGGGTGGAGAGGCAGCTTCTCTAGAGGAGAAGGGTAGAGGACACAGCAATCACCTGCTGGGTGGCCTTGGGAAAATCACCTAACTCCTCTCACTCTCCTCTTTTCAAAACAAAATTGTGACCAAAACTGTGATGCAAATGAAGGGACAGACCTGAGGGCCCTGGGCATGTGGTCCTCACAGGTGCGATCTCACGTGGTCCCTGAACAGCCCTGCAGGGTGGGTACGACAAGGGCCTGCATGTTACAGAGGAAGGAACTGAGGCTCCCACAGGTGGACTGGAAAGCCCAGATCACATGCGCAGCAGGTGGTGGCACCAAGATGCAGAATCTGAGTCCAGGTTAGAACCCCCCTCCCAGGTCCGTCTGCCCCCGCATTGTCCATCTGCTCCTGGTTTCCAGATGGGGAGTGTCACTGTCTAGACCACTTGATGACCATCTTTGTGGCTTATGTATTTATTATCTGCTCCCCCCAGAAGGCCAGCTCCCCCAGGGCAGGGACTTTGTTAGGTGCACCGTCACATCCCAGGAACTAGAAATGTGCCTGGCACGGAGCAGGTGCCACAGGACTATCTGCTGAGTGAATTCATAAAAATGAAATAATTCCTTGGTAAAGAACCAAAGAAAGTGACCCTGGGGCTCGTGGACACCAAGCATTGCCCCTTCAAGGTCACAGGACTGAGGAGGACTTGGGCCAGGTCCCTCGCTCCCACTCAGGCCTGCCGCCCCCAAATCCAACACCTCAGGTCAACTCCCCCGTCCTCGCCGCCTGAGGCTCAGGAGTAAGTCTGGTCAGAGAAGGGTTGGGACAACAGTGAAGACGGCTCCATGCATCTCTGGCTGGACCTCTGCCTGGAGGGCTGTCTGTGCCTCAGTTTCTCTACCTAGAACACGGCAGCTGCTGCTCCTCTGCCTCAGGTGCAGAAGGACCAGGAGAGACTTGCAGAGTCGGTCCTTCCTGCCTCATGCCTCCCTCCCCGTGGGCTGGGCCATGCTCCAGTCAGACCCACGCTCCTGCCCAGGGGACAGGGTGGTGCCATGAGGAGCTGCCTCCAAAACAGGGCCACAGGGTCAGCGATGGGAGGCCCCCAGTTTTCCGGCACCATCGCTGGACTGGACGAGAAAACAGAGGCGGACGAGAAAACAGAGGCTCAGAGAAGGAAGGGAGGTGACTCGGGACAGGAAGGAATCAGTGATGGGCCCAGGGGATACCAGAACGTGGGCGCTGCCTCCCAGCTCGGAGCTCTCCTCTCCCTGAGCACGGGGACACCCAGGACAGACCCTGACTGCTCCATGTGGGTATCCGCCCCCATGACCGTGTCCTGACCAAGGGGAGCCAAGGGTGTACAGTCTGAGACTGACTTACAGGCCGCCAGGGGCCCCAGCTCTGACCATAGCGCCGGCCTCCCTAGAGAGACACCATCAGCCACGACGTGGCTTCCGAAAGCATCTGCTTGTGACAGGTCCCTGGCCTCTGGGTCCCACAGGCTGCCGTGGATGCTCAGGGGCCTGGCAGACACCAGGTCTGGCTTCTCAGGAGCCACATGAGGCCCACAGGAGAGGTGGAGCTGGAGGCTCAGGTATGAGAGCCCGGGCGTGGGCACCAATACCACGGTGACTCTGCCATGAGGCTCGGTGGTTCAAGGGCCTGGGGCCTGGGCCTCCAAACAAGGAAAGAATCCTGCCAGGTGTCTAACCCCTCCCCCCATCCCAGCCCAACAGCCTAGGTAATTACCAGGTAAAACCACTCAAACTGCAAGAGTTCTACTAGTGCAATTAGTACATCAGAATAAAGAAGGCCCTTCTGACAGCTGCTGGGCCCGCCCACAGCCTGGGCCTCCCCGGAACAAAGATCTGCTTGTTAATCCCACAGCGTCAGAGGCCCTAGATCTTAATGAAACACGCACAGACGGCGTGGGAAGAAGCCGGCATCTGGAATCCACAGCCCCGGATGATGTCATGGACGTGCTGTGTGGCCCTGGGCTGGCCACTTTACCTCTCGGAGCCCATGAAAAGGGGCTGGTACAACAGCTTACATGTTACCACATGGATGGAACGTGGACTTTTCCGGCTACAGAACTTCAAGCGCTAGTTTGTATTCTAAAAATAGGTAGAGACACCTTTGGGTTGGCTTTTAAAACCCATTTCGGTTGCACATAAGATGCCTGGGACATTCCCAGGACATCCCCCCAAGGCTGGGCAGCAGCGGGGAGGGAGGGGGGGGCAGCAGGGACCAGGCGCAGGTGCACCTGTGTCAGGGCTGATGTTCTGCTCCTCCCATCCATCAACCAATCACTCGGTAACCTGTCGACACACTGATCTCAAGCAGCCCCATTTTACAAGGAGGGATCTGGGGCTCTAAGAGGGCAAGGGACTTGCTGGAGGCCACCCAGCAGAGGCAGGAGAGGAGGCCGATCTGCGTGAGCTCCGGGTGCTGCTTGATTCACAACGACAGCTCCCACCGAGGCTGTGCACGCCTTCACCAGGGGATGCTGGGAAGCAGGACACTGGCCGGGCGGTGACTCACTCTAGTGGACGTTTCCCTTAGGGATGGTGTCAGGATGACAGTACCCACAACCCTCTTGGTTCTGAGCCCCAGGTCAGCTAGTCCAGAGGACAGGGCTCTAGCCTCAGTTCCACACATGGTCTCTTTTGTCCTGAGCCCCCACCTGCCCTTCACCAGGAAGGCAGCGTTCAGAACCCCCGACCCAAGTCCTGTGCCTGGCACCTGGCTCTCAGCAGAGGTTAGCAGCCACCTCCTGCTGCTCACTCCCCCCTCGGCCACCCTCTGGGCTGTGGGGACAGAGGTCCCCTTGGCCGAGCCCTCTGCCTGCCCTAGTAGAGGAAGCAAATGGCTGAAGACCCCACAAAGCCTGCTGCTGCTCCATCCCCTGGGTTTCTCTGCCTCAACCTCCCTGGAAGCTCTCTCCACCCCGCAAGTCTGCCCTCCTGACGGTAGAAATGTCACCTCCTCGAGGGCTGGATGTAGGGCCAACACCCCGGGCCTGTCCTGACTGGGCCACCGCCAGGCTGCGCTGTCCTGGGCGGACGCCGCCTCTCTCAGCCTGTGTCCTCATCCTCATCCTCATCTGGGAGACGGGCATGACACCACGTCTGTTCCCAGGTTGCGCGGAGGGTTAGGCGCGACGCTGCCGGTGAAGGGATGCTGGTGGCCTTGGCGAGGGTCCGTCCCCACCTCAGCCCGAGCTGGGGTCCCTGAACCCCCAGACCCAGTCTGGTGTGGGCTCCGGCCCAGAGCCCTGGCCTCTCTGGCCGCGGACAGGTGCAGAGCGGAGAGGGGACGCTGGTGACTTCAGGTTCAAGAGCGTGTGTGTAGTCACCCAGAGACGTCGGAGTCCTCTCACCACAAACGGCCCCGGGACTTGAAGAAAACTTGTGCGGAGCGCAGGCTGGGCTCCGAGCGGGCAGCGGGAGGGCCCGCCGGCCGCTCCGCCACTGGTCTGGACGGCAGCGCGCCGAGCCGGCTGCGGGGCTGGGCCCAGGCGACCGCACGGCCGAGCTCGGAGTCGCCCTTCCCGCCCGCGGCCCCGACGGCCACGCCCTCCCCAGGAGCTGGGGCTCGGCCGGCACCGGCACCGGCACCGGCGGCGGCTCGGCGTCTGGGCTCCCGGGCAGCTCCCTCCGCGGACGGGACGGGGCGGGGCGGCCCGCGCTCACCTTCGTCCCCGGCCCGGCCCGGCCCCGCCTTATCGCTGCGCCGCATCCCCGCGGGGCCCGCCGCCCGCCGGCAGGAGAGGACTCCGACCCCGGGCGGCTGCGCGGCTGCGGGAGGTGGACGCGCGCCGCAGCGCTCCCGGTCGCGCCTCCGCTCCGCCGCCGCCGCCGCCGCCGCGGGGCCCACGGCCCCAGGCCCCAGCCCTGCCCCGCCCCGGCCCCGCCGCCCGGGCCCGGCCGCCGCACTCACCCACGTTGACGAAGCTCATGACCAGGTCGGCGCGGCCCGGGCGCCGCGCGGGGGGGCCGCCGTCCTCGTGGTCGTCGCGGGCCATGGCGCGGTACAGGCCCAGCATGAAGAGCGGCGCCGACGCCGGCAGCCGGGCGGCGGCGGGCGGGGCGCGGGGCCGGGGCCGCCCGGGCAGCCCGAGCACCGCCAGGATCTCGCGCTGCATGTCGCGGCGCTCGCGCGGGCCCAGGCGGCGGGCCGGGCAGCCGGCCGGGGGGCGCGGGCCGGGGCCGCCGCCGCTCAGCGCGCACAGCGCCAGGCCCACGAGCCACAGCGGCCCGGGGCGCGCGGCCATGGCGGGCCGGGCGGGCCTCAGCGGGCGCGCATCCGCCCCGCGGCCGGGCGGGAGCCGGGGCCGCCCCGACGGCGGGCGGCGGGCGAGCGCGGGGCCGGCGCCGCGGGGGGGGCTGGCGGGCGGCCGCGGCGCTGTCCCCGCGCGCCCCCCGCGCCGCACCTGCCGGGTCCGCCGCCCCGCGGCAGGCGAGCGCTCCCCCGGGGCCCACGCGCGTGCGGCCGCCGCGCCGGCAAAGGCTCCGCCGAGGCCCGCGGGGCGGCAGGGGCGGCGGCGAGCGGCCGTCGGGGCCGAGCGGCGCGGACCGAGCGGCGCCTCCGCAGCGGGCCCCGCCGTCTGCGCCGCGCGCCCCGCCCCCGCCGCCCGTGGGGCCCGCGCGCCGCTCGGCCCCGCCCCGGCCCCGCCCCCTCCGGCCCCGACCAATGGGGGCGCGGGGCGGGGGCGCGGGGCGGGGGCGGGGGCGGGGCCAAGGCCGCGGCCGCGACGCCGGGAGGCTGCTGCGCCGCCTGCGCGAGGGGGCGAGGGGGTGAGGGGGCGAGGGGGCGAGTGGCCCCTGGGCGAGGGGCCCCTGCCCGCCGTCGGGGCGTCTGCGCCGCGCTGGGCTCCTCTCCGGCCGCTGGTGGCGCCGTCGGGCGAGCGCGAGGCCCCGGCCCCGGGCCCCCCGGGGACCCGGAGTCTCCGTCCCGCCCGCGCAGGGACCCGCAGCCCCGCCCGGTGCGCAGACCGTCGCTGGGGACCCGAAACGCCTCGGGCGGGTGCGGAGGTACAGGGCCCCGCAGGTGCCCGCCGCGCCCGGAGGTGGGGCGCTTCCTCTGCCCGCGGCCGCCTCCGCACCCGGGCCCTCCCCGCCGTCGCCTTGCACGCGCGGTGGGCGCTTCTCCTTGCGCGACCCCTGCTCAGCCTCTGCTCCCCGCGCGCCCCCGCCTGGCTCCCCGTGCTCCCGGCCGGTGCCCCAGGCGGGCGCCCCACACCCCGCGCTGTGCCCGCGCCCTGCGGGCCCCAGGGCCGATCCAGCGGGCTTGGGAGACGCGCCCGGCGTCCCGCTGGGCCGGGCAGCTCCGGGCCCTGCAGAGCGCCTGGGACGGGCTTTGCTCGCCCCGTGGCCAGGGCCCTGGCGGCTCGGGAGAGCAGCTCTGCACGGAAGCCCCCGTCGCTTCAGCCCCCTCTGCACGCTCTGCTCTTCCTGGGCGCTCCCTCGCTGCGCTAACTCACGCTGGAAGGAAGTGGCCCCTCGACTGCGCTGGGAAGGCTGAAGGACTGGGCCCGGTGACAGCAAAGGGCAGGGGGAGAAGAGTGCTCCAGGCAGAGGGAACAGCGACTGACTCCGGGGAGCATAGTGCAGGCACCGCTTGGCACTTAGCATGTGCCGGCAGTGCTCTGCCTCGCTTCTTTAATGCTAGCACACACCGGCTTGATGCCATTTCACCCCCTTTTTAACAGACGAGGACGCTGAGGCACGCAGAGGTTAAGGGACTTTCCCTGTCACACGACAGCGGAGCTGGGCTGGGCAGGTGGGCGCTCGCAGGTGAGCTGTTCAGTGGAGCCCAGAGAGCCAGCAGACCGCGAGGGTGAGGCTGAGGCCCAGGGGCTGGCCAAGGATGGATCCAAGGGCCTCGCAGGGAGACTAGAGGAGGGCCCTGGACAACAGATGGTTATGGGGCCCCAGTGTGGATTCAGTATTAGACTTCAAAATACATTAAGAAGTCCACCAAAATTAAGATTTTCTCATGATCACTTCGAACTTTTAAAAAATACTGAAACTGGGCTGCTTGGCTGGCTCGCTCAGTGGAGCATGGGACTCCTGATCTCAGGTTGTGAGTTCAAGCCCCACATTGGGCGTGGAAGCTAAAGGCTACTGTACATAAACAATCATTTGTTGGTGCCTTAGGCTCGGGCTCAGTCTGCCTTTTATCCAACGGGTGCATTCCCACGCTGCTTATAAGCCTCTTAAGGATGCTGCAGCTTAGCCACCGAAAGTGCCCAAGGCAGAGTCTGCTGCAGGGGCGAGTGTGGATTGGAGGAACAAGATTAGAGTCAGCGCCCACAGTGGAGGCAGGTACAATAGGGCGGGGGGGGGGGGGGGGGGGGGGGAGGGGACAATGACTGAACCGTTTTGGTGACAGGGTGGAGGGCAGAGGAGAAAGCGGTTGAGGAGGCTGCATCCCCAGGGCTTGGTGACTGCGGACAGAGGCAGGGGCAGAGTCAAGGGGGCATCCCCGTGTCAGGCTCGTTCAGGGTCTCAATCTCAGGTCCTCTTCACTGTCCTCTGGGCATCCCTCGGCGCTCCCCACGGAGTCCACACCACATCATCGGGGGCCTCACGTCTAGCCTGTAACCCTCCGGTTGTGTATGGTGCAACACTGGGCTCCCAGCTAGACTGTCAGCAGCCCAGTGCAGGGCTCATACTTAGAACAGAAATCATTTATCTCAATATAGGGTTAGCGGAGACAGTGGTGTTCTTTAAATAATGGGCCTCGGGGCACCTGGGTGGCTCAGTGGTTGAGTGTCTGCCTTTGGCTCAGGTTGTGATCCCCCGGGGTCCTGGGATCAAGTTCTGCAAAGGCTTCCCTGCAGGGAGCCTGCTTCTCCCTCCGCCTAGGTCTCTGTCTCTGTCTCTCTCTCTCTCATCTCTCATGAATAAATAAAACTCTTTTTAAAAATAATAAATAAACAAATAAATAAATAATGGGCCTCATATTCCCATAAACCTAAACATCAGGTTTGAGCCATTTCGAAGGGTGTTACCCCACAACTCAGTTCAATAGCAACCACCATGGGCTGCTCCGTGCTCTGCCCTGAGCCATAGATGAAGCCAACCAGTCCCTGCCCCGCAGTGGCTCATCATCCCCAAATGAGTGATAACAGGAGAACATGGCCCGTCATCACACGGTCATGCCTGACTCCCAATGTATCCCCTGCGCAGACCCTCTCCTGAACCCCAGGAGTTCTATCGAACGAGGGATCAGTCTTGGTTGAAGCCAGAAACCTAGGAGCCAATGTGTATTCCCCCCTCCAAAGGCACCTCAGCCTATTGATTCTACCCTCCGATGCTTCTTGAATCCCCTGAGCTTTGCCATGCCCTCCTCCTAGGTAGTTCATGAAGCATCTTCTCCACCCTGTGTGGCTGTAACAGGCTTTCTTTCAACTGGCCTCCGTGTTTCTCATTCCCTATCCCTCCCACACTCTTCATTCCCCAGAAAGAATTTTTAAATGAAAATCTGATATCTGTAAATGGCTCAAAATCCTTCTATGGCCTTTCATTTCTTTTTTTTTTTTAAGATTTTATTCATTTATTCATGAGAGACACAGAGAGAGAGAGAGAGAGGCAGAGACACAGACAGAGGGAGAAGCAGGCTTCATGCAGGGAGCCCAATGTGGGACTCGATCCCAGGTCTCCAGGATCACGCCCTGGGCTGAAGGCGGTGCTAAACCACTGAGCCACCGGGGCTGCCCTCATCCTTAGGATTTCAATAGATATCTGCTGCATTCACTAGTCTCTGAGAAAGGAATAGCCTCCAGCCCCACTCAGAATTGTCCCTAATTGCATGGGAGGCAATGAACAGAAGCACAAAGGTGTGTTGGAATGAGGGGGTCAGTGACCAGCAAAGCTCTCTCTCTAGCTATGTGATTGGTTCTCTTGCACACCAGCCACAAATGCAAATCCATGAATTTTTTTAATAGTGCATAACCTGTTTTTTTTTTAAGATTTATTTATTTATTTATTTATTTATTTATTTATTTATTTATTTTGGAGGGAGAGTGTACACAGCAGGGTGAGGTAGAGAGAGAGGGAGAGAGAACATCTCAAGCAGACTCTCCACTGAGCACAGAGCCTGACACAGGGCTGGATCTCACAACCCTGAGATCATGACCCCAGCAGAAATCAAGAGTTGGATGCTTAATGGACTGAGCCATCCAGGTGCCCCGCAAATCCATGAATCTTCATTACTGAAACCACAAGGTTAAATTCATGGTAGCAAGACCTGTTCTGTTTATTTTTTTTTTTGACCTGTTCCATTTAGAATATGAACAAGAAACAGCAATTTAAAAGAGCAGAGAGTACAGCTTCCCATAAGAAAGATACTACAGGAATGGAGATTATCCAATGTTCTCACCAACACATTTAACCTTTGCATTTTGTGATCTGAGGACCTGTTTAATCCTATCACAGAATCCTACCCAGAGCTCCTATGTCATGATTGTGTCCGACCCAGAGGCCGCAGGGGGCAAAGTGCACTATCCTGCCTAATTAAATGACTGTGAAGGGGCCCAAAGTGTGCCTCTCTTACCTTTCTGGCTGGCTGCATCTAGGAGGCTGGGAAAAGCCAACTCATCACGTTCCTAAAGTGTGCATACCTGCCAAGAACAAACAAACAAATGACACAGGTCCCGTCATCATGGGTCAGGTCACCTCCTATTAATGGACTAAATGCTCCAATTATAAATCAGAGATTGTCAGATGACTTAAGGTAGGTAAAAAATAAAAGCAAAAGAGCAAAGGACAAGCTGTCTCTAAGAGACGCACTGTAAATATAACCATAGAGTTTTTCAAAACAAATGGATGGAAAAACAGTATGTCATGCAAACAAAAGAGAAGGCTGGAGTGGCTTATCAATATCAGGAAAACTAGTCTCAAGATAAAGACTACTGGGGTGTCTGGCTGGCTCAGTTGGTAGTACATGTGACTCTTGATCCTGGGGTTGTGAGTTCAAGCCCCACGTTGGGTGTCGAGATTATTTAAAGAAAAATAAAATCTTAAAAAAAAGATAAAGATTATGAACAGAGATAGCGATAAGTGCCCCCTCAGAATCCATCATGCTGAAACAGGACATCATGCAGCTCACGATGACAGGCTCGGACTATACTAAGGGAATAGTGAATGGTTCAAAAGTGGTTCAGAAGTTCTCACATTTATTTTGGAAGTCAGCGGAAATGTACTCCAACTAGTACTACCTGAGAAAAGCACACAAATGTCCTTGTTTTGAGGGATCCCTTTTCTTTGACTGGCTCACAATTCTGATTGCTAAAGGGAATAGTGCTTGAACTCTATAAAAAAGAGGGCCCTCCCTCTGGACTGGTTTGAAATACAGTTAAAAGTTATCAAGATGAGGGCAGCCCCGGCGGTGCAGCGGTTTGGTGCCACCTGCAGCCCAGGGCCTGGTCCTGGAGACCTGGGATCGAGTCCCACATCGGGATCCCTGCATGGAGCCTGCTTCTCCCACTGCCTCTCTCTCGCTCGCTCTGTGTCTCTCATGAGTAAATAAAATAAAATCTTAAAAAAAAAAAAGTTATCAAGATGACATCAAAAGTACAGGCAACAAAAGAAAAAATAGATCAGTTGGACTTTCGGACTTCATCAAAATTTAAAACTCCTGTGCATCAAAGGACACTATCGATAGAACAAAAAGGCAAACTACAGAATGGGAGAAAATGTTTGTAAATCATATATCCAATAATACCCAGAATATATAAAGAACACTTACAACTCAACAACAAATAAAACGGACAACCAATTTAGAAATGGGCAAAGGACTTAAATAAATATTTATCCAAAGAAGATGTAGAGATAGCCAACAGGCACATGAAAAGATGTTCAGGGGCACCTGGCAGGCTCAGTCAGCGGAGTGTGCAACTATTGATCTCGGGGTCATTAGTTCAAGCCTCCTGTTGGTTGTAGAACTTACTTTAAAAAATAAATATAGGGATCCCTGGATGGCTCAGCAGTTTAGCGCTGCCTTCAGTCCAGGGCATGATCCTGGAGACCCAGGATCGAGTCCCACATCGGGCTCCCTGCATGGAGCCTACTTCTCTCCCTCTGCCTCTCTCTCTCTCTCTCTCTCTCTCTCTCTCTCTCTCTGTTTCTCATGAATAAATAAATAAAATCTTTTAAAAATAAATAAATATAATGGATCTTCAAAAAAATTCAGTATTAATAATCATTAGGAAAATGCAAATCAAAGCCACAATGAGATACTCTACATCCATTAGGTTTTTTATTATCAAAAAAACAAAAGCTAAAAACAAAAGATAACTATTATAAAATAAAACAGAAAATCACCAGTGTTGGTGGGGATGTGGAGAAATTGGATCCCAGGTGCACAACCAGAGAGAATGTAAAATAGTACAGCTGCTGCGGCAAAGTATAGTGATTCCTCAAAGAGTGAAACACAGAATTACCGGGGACACCCAGGTGGCTCAGTCAGTTGAGGCTCGGGTCATGGTCCCACCGTCCTGGGATGGAGCCCCGCATCAGGCTTCCTGCTCAACCAGGAACCTGCTTCTCCTTCTGCTTGTGTTCTTCCTTTCTCTCTCTCTCTCTCTCTCTCTCTCTCTCATAAATAAATAAATAAATAAATAAATAAATAAATAAATAAAATCTTAAAAAAGAAACCACACAGAATTACCATAATATCCAACAAAGGCAGGGAGTTAGTTACTTGTACACCGATGTTCATAGCAGCGTTCTTCACAATTGCCGAAAGATGGAAACAATCCAAATACCCATCAACAGGGACGCCTGGGTGGCTCAGTGGTTTAGAGTCTGCCTTTGGCACGGAGTGTGATCCTGGGGTCCTGGGACCGAGTTCCACATAAGGCTCCCCACAGGGAGCCTGCTTCTCCCTCTGCCTGTGTCTCTGCCTGTGTGTCTCTCATGAATAAATAAAATAAAATAAAATAAATAAAATAAAATAAAGTAAAATAAAATAAAATAACAAATGTCCATCAACAGATCAATGGATAAGCAAAAGATAGAACATACATACAATGGAGTATCATTCAGCTTTAAAAAGAAAGGAAACTCTGACACATGCTACACCACAGATGAACCTTGAGGACATTATGCCAAGTTGAAGAAGCCAAGACACAAAAGGACAAAGGCTGTATGATTCCACTTAAATGAGCTACCTAGTGTAGTTAAATTCAGAGACACAAAAGTAGAAGGGTGGTTGTGAGGGGCTGGAGGAGGGGGAGATGAAGAGTTCTTTTTTAATGGGGCACAGGGTTTCATTTTGGGATCATGAGAAAGTTCAGGAAATGGGCAGTGGTGATGGTTGCACAACAGTGTGAATGTACTTAATGTCACTGAACTGTACACCTAAAAATAATTAAAATGGTAATTTAAAAAAATATGTATTTATTCAGAGAGAGAGTCAAAGACACAGGCAAACGGAGAAGCAGGCTCCATGTAGGGAGCCCGATGTGGGACTCAATCCCGAGAGCCCAGGATCACACCCTGGGCCTAAGGCAGGCCCCAAACCACTGAGCCAACCCGGGCGTCCCTTAAAGTGGTAATTTTGATGTTATATATATTTTACCACAATTTGAAAAGTGACCAAAAGTAATAATAATAGACATTTTTTACTCAAACCACACTGTAGAATGGAGTGAGTGGAGTGCAGGGAGCAGGGATGGAGTACCCCTGGCATCTTACCGTCCAAGGACTGGGTGCACAGACTCACCCCGATAATGGAGTGCCTGTACTGATCACATTATGCCCTGGCACATTAGAGGGCAATGGTTGAAGGCAAGGTAGCAGTTTAGAACACAGGCTCTGGAATCAGACAGACAGGGGTTCCCATCGAAGCTCCACACCAGCCCCGTGACGCTTGGCTTCTCTCAACCTCTGATTCTTGTGGGCAAGATGCGGTCATTCGTGTCCCTACCAGCAGAGCTGCGGTAATAGCCCGACAGCTGCCCCTCATTCACCACAAGGCCCAGGGCCTGGAGTCCCAGGACCCCAGCTCTGGACTCTCCGAGCCTCACTTCCTCTTCTGAGGAACAGGCATCAGAGACACCTGCTTCCCTGGGTTGCCCGGCAACTCGCTATTAATAATAAAATAGGAACAACAAGAGCAATAGAGCCTCCACTGCCTGAGAACTTCCTCTGCGGTCAGCCCTTTGCATGAATCCTCGCCCCCTGTTACAGGGACTTAGGAACCTCTTGGTGATGGGGAGCCTGGCTCAGGAAATGGCAGCTGTATCCTGGCCGCGGGCAGGGCCGTGTGGCTCCCCTGGAGCGATGGATGTCTGTGCAGCTCACAGCTGGGGTGGGAGCCCCCGCCACAGTCCAGAAGCTGGGCCCAGGGTGTCGCCCCCCAGGTGCTGGGGGTCACCTGAGTCCAGGGCTGGGGTCTGGGGCTCTGGTGCCACTCCTGCTCCTGATGGGCTCTGCCCCCTGGGTGGCTCCCTCTCCTTCCCCGGCCTCCATTTACCCCACGGTAAAGGGACGGAGAGGGGTTAGGTCCCTTGATCCCCCAGGTCTCTGACCACAAAGGCAGGCAGGCAGGCAGGCAGGCAGGCAGAGGGAAGTTCAGGAAAGCTTGGAACCTGTGTCTGAATTCCTGGCTTCTCTCTGCCCCCTGGTGGACACCAGCAGCCTAGCACCAGAGGGAGAAACCTGGCTTTGTCACCTCTTCCAAGGAGCCCTCCCCTGGGAGCCTGGGTGCCCATCTGCTAAGTGGGGATCATAAGAGCATCCACCTCTTTGGACTGCTGTGAGGATGTGAAAAAACAATACGTGAGAAGTGCTTGACCCTAGTCAATCAACAGAAGCCAGATCCTATGATTGAGATGGCCAGTCCTGTCTTCAGTGAAGAACGCAATGACACTACAAGCTCCTAAGACTTGCTTGTTATTGGAAACTGATGTTGTTTACTTAAGCTGTAAATGAATTCACTGTGATCATTAATCCACCTCTGGATATTATTTTTTATATATTTAATTATATACATTTGTAAATTTTTGCATTTTTTACAGATATATTTGATTTCTTTCAAAATACCAAATTTATTTTTCTACTTTTGTTTGTTTTCTTTCCTTGGCTTCTGATTTTTTTATGGTTTCCTTCCTTCCTGTTTTTATTTTTATTTATTTATGTTTAAATAATTTTATTTATTTATTCATGAGAGACAGAGAGAGAGGCAGAGACACAGGCAGAGGGAGAAACAGGCTCCCTGTGGGGAGCCTGATGCGGAGTCGATCCCAGGACCCCAGGATCATGACCTGAACCGAAAGCAGATGCTCAACCACTGAGCCACCCAGGCATCCCATTTTTATTTATTTTTTAAATATTTATTTATGTAAGTAATCTCTACACCCAATGTGGGACTCAAACTCATGACCCTGAGATCAAGAGTTGCATGCTCCTCCGACTGAGCCAGCCAGGGGCTCCTTTACTTTCTGTTTTTTAGAGGTTTGTTTCATTGCTCTTTTCTCACCATCTTAAACTGAATGCTTTCCTTATTTATTTTTAACGTTTGATTGAGTTATAATTTCCACACCATAAAATTTGCCTGTTTTAAGTGTACAATTGAATGATCTTTAGTATAGTTACAGATTTGCGCAACTATAATTTTAGAATATTATTCTAAATTTTAGAATATTTTAGTATAATTTTAGAATATTTCCATCATTGCCAAAAAAAGAAATGTCATACTCATTTGGATGAACTTATCCCTAATACCACTTCCCCCTAGGCAACCAATAATCTATCTTCTTTCCTTATAGAGTTGCCTTTTCTGGACACTTCACAATAATGCAATCATACAATACAAACTCTTTTGTGTCTGGCTTCTTTCACTCACTTAACATAATGTTTTTGAGATTCATCTGTATCATAGCATGTAGCAGTGCTTTATTCTTTTTTTATCACCAAATAATATTCCCTTGTATGGACATACCACATTTTGTTTATCCATTCACCGGTTGATGAACATTTATATTGCTTCCTTTGGGAGCTATTTTAAATAGTTGCTGCTATGAACGTGCTTGCAAGTATTTGTGTGGATGTATGTTTTCATGTCTCTTGGGGGCTTGTTTATTTTTATATGTGTACTGGTTCCTAATACATGTATTTAAAGATATAAATTTTCCTCTGATGCTTTAGCTGTATCTCACAAACTTTGCCGTGTGCTTCTGTCATTATTATTCAGAGCTAAATATTTCTGAGATTTCTTTATGATATCCTTTCCTACCAAAAGTTGTCAATACAATAGTTTCCAAACATATCAACCTATTATAATTTGCAATTTCACTGAATCATGATTGAGAAACATAGACTGTATGGTATTAATCCTTTAGAATTTGTTGAGACTTCCTTTATGACCTTAAAATATGTGCTCTAGTGCTCGCTTTGGCAGCACATATACTAAAATACGTGCTCTATTTTTTTTTTAATGCTCCATTTGTCTTCCCTGGTAACATCACACCTGCCTATCACACAGGTACTCCTCCCTGCCACCCTCCAGCCCAAGGATACTCCTATGCTCAGAATTCCAACCCTGCTGGCTTCTCAGGGACTTCACACTATTCATTGGAAGGAACTGAGACATTGTGAAGGGAAAAAAATCGGGAGGTAAGTGGCAGAGGTGCTTGTTTTAAAACACAAATCTGTGGGGCCCCAGCTGGCTTAGCTGGTGGAGCATGCCACTCTTGATCCTGGGGGTTTTAAGTTCATGCCCCATGTTGGCTGTAGAGATTACTTTTAAAAAAAAAGTAAATAAAAATTAATAAAATGCAAATCTGGATATATTTGTTCACAACAAGTTCTCTTCCACACCTGCACACGGCTCTGAAGAGTAAAAACTAACAAACATGGTCCTCATCAATACATAGTTCACAAAAGATGAAAACAACCATAACACTTATTGAAATATACCAACTTCACTCATTATAATAAAAGTACAAATTTAAATTACACGGATCTAAAATTTCTCACCATCAAAAGAGCAAAAAAATTTAAAAGTTTGACAACACAGACTGATTGATGGTGAGGCTGTGGGGAAACAGGCACTCAACCTCCTGATGGGAGTGTAAATACAGTACAGTCTTTATGGAGAGCAATTTGATCACATTGACCAAAATTTCAAATGCATTTACACTCTGACCCAGCAATCCCTCTTCTGAGAACTTATTGTATAGATGTAATCTCTGTACTAAGAAACGACATATGCACAAAGATGAAATTCAAAAATTCAAAAGTGGCTGGGGCGCCTGGGTGGTTCAGTTGGTTAAGCGTCTGCCTTTGGCTCAGGTCATGATCCCAGGGTCCTGTGTCAGGCTCCCTGCGCAGTGGAGAGTCTGCTTTTCCTTCTCCCTGACCCTCTCCCACTCATGTTCTCTCTCTTTCTCAAATAAATAAATAAAATATTTTTTAAAAATACTGAACAAGGGCAGCCCCAGTGGCGCAGCGGTTTGGCGCCACCTGCAGCCTGGGGTGTGATCCTGGAGACATGGGATCGAGTCCCACGTCAGGCTCCCTGCGTGGAGCCTGCTTCTCCGTCTGCCTGGGTCTCTGCCTCTTTCTCTCTGTGTCTATGAATAAATAAATAAAATCTTTTAAAAAATACTGAACAAGTGGATATGATCATTAAAATGTATAGGTATGTGTATATATGCATATCAACAATTTTTAAATATTCCCTTTTATTCTCTAATTTATCTAAACTATATCTTATATGATGGTCCAACAAGTGATGCAAATTGTAGGTGCTCACCAAATTATTCTAATGATTTCCAAATCCCATATTATGATAGTTTTTAGAAACTGTTGGCATATCGTCTGTATAATGCAGTGGTCACTAGCTAAATGAGCCATGATTTGACTTTAGTTTTCCAAACAGATCATCCTAGTGTGACTTGTACTCTCGAAAGTTTTTTCTTATTTTTTGCCTGCTTTACTCTATCTGTTACTGAGAAGTATGTCAAAATTTTCCACTGTAATATTAAATTTGTCTATTCTTCTTCATGTTCTGTCGATTTTTGCTGTAAGTATATTTTTTAAGATTTTATTTTTTCATTCATGAGAGACACAGAGAGAGAGGCAGAGACATAGGCAGAGGGAGAAGCAGGCTCCCTGTGGGAAGCCTGATGGGGGACTCGATCCCGGGACCCCGGGGTCACGCCCCGAGCTGAAGGCAGACACTCATCCACTGAGCCCCCCAGGCGTCCCAAAATATTTTATTTTTAAGTAATCTCTACACCCAGTGTGGAGCTGGAACTAACAATCCCAAAATCCACCCAGACATCCCTGTGTTTTTCTTTTCATAGTGTTTGCAGGGCTGCCTGGGTGGCTCAGTTGGTGAAGCATCTGCCTTGGTAAAGCTCAGGTCATGATCCTGGGGTCTTGGGATTGAGCCCCACATAGGGCTCCCTGCTCAGGGGGGAGCCTGCTTCTCCCACTCCTTCTGCAGTTCCCCCTGCTTGTTCTCTCTCTCTCTTTCTCTCTCTCTCTCTGTCAAATAAATAAATAAAATCTTTATAGTATTTGGGGTTTGTTATAGAATGAATTGTGTCCCTCCAACAAATTCCTATGTGAAAGCCCTAACCCCTCAGGTGACTCTGTTTGAAGACAGGGCTTTTAAGGAAGCAACTGAAGTCAAAGGAGGTGGTGATAAGACAGGGCTCTCCTCCAATGTGACTGATGACCCCGTAAGAAGAGGGCCACCAGGGATGGTCACACGCAGACGGAAAAGGCCATGTGAGGACACGACCAGAAGGCAGCCACCTGCAAGCCAAGGGAAGAAGCCTCAGGAGAGAGCGAGCCTGCTGACACCTTGGTCTTGAACTTCCAGTCTTCGGAGCCGTGAGAAAATAAGTTCCCTGTCATTTAAGTCTCCCTGTGTGTGGCACTGGTGTTATGCCAGCAAAGTTATACAGAATTTGTAAGGCTTCTTGAATGTGGCTGGATGTTTAACTGTGTCTTGATGTTTTTTTTTTTTTTAATCAGTTTTGAAAAATTGTCGACTGTTCTCTCCAAAATTGAGCTCCTGCCCCATCCCCACTCTCCCCCTGGGAATACAAGCATGTGTGGGCTAAACCTTCTCACAGAATCTCTCAGTGTGGTGGCAAGGCACGGGCCCTCGGCATCTGCACATCCTTGCTGAGGGTGTCAAACTTCAAGGCTCAGTATTCCCTGACACTGAGCAGTTACTGTGGCCAGTCATGTGGATCAGCTACAGTGCAACCACGGCCTGTAATGGCATCTATGTGGGCCCACTACGCCAGCCCAGGGGACATACGTTTGGGGAGAGGAGGGTGGGCCATAGTTTCCATTAGATATGGGGGTTGCTTTCTGGCTTACCTATCATCTTCTGTAATTTTTGACAACTGCACTGCCCCTTGGGTCGGGTTTCCTTTGTCGGGTCCCCCAAAAAGAGGGTAGTCCTGCCTGCAGCAGACACTGACTTCTGGTTCTATACATCTGTGCGAGTCTTGGTAGCTCCCAACAGAGACCATGCTCCAGACACAATGATCAAAAACCTACCCCTTACTTTAGCTACCACAGCCAAAGGGATGGCACGAGTCCCAGGTGAGCAGGGCAGGCTAAACTCTCTCATGCAGTCATAATAGGTAAGGGTCTGGCTTTATCCTACTCCTGAATGAACAGGGAAGTGCATGTATGGTTGCCCACACCTCCTGTTCTATTTGGACTAAGAGCACAGTTCAAGCAGAGTAGTCCATCCACACCACAAGAGAGGAAGCTAAAAGGTTATCTGAAATAATCCTCCCCTGGGACTCCTCACTTGGCTGAGTCAGAGACCCTGAGATGCATGAATGATGTCAATACTGCACCATGCTGCTGATTGGGATTCTCGTCATAATAGCTTAACCAAGTGTTATATGAGACAAACTAAATGGACTTGTGCCAGGCCCAGTCAGTATGTCCAATCTGAGTCTCTGATAGGATGGCATGTTCATGAGAAAATGCGAATTCACTTAAAAACATGTGGGGTGCAGGATGGGTTATTGGAAAGGCAGGCTGCCATGGGCCTCAAGAGCCCCTTATATCCTTGCTGAGGTAAACCAAACTACCTGATACTGAGCAGTCTCTGTAGCTTATCACAAATGTGGCAAGGCAGGTCAAGGAGCCCACAGGTGACTGCATGCACCTGTTCACTCTCCAGAGGAGGGGACTGGTTTGTCACTTACTGCAAAAATGCTAGATCCTTGGGGCACCTGGGTGGCCTGGTCAGTTAAGCGGCCAACTCTTAATCTCAGCTCACATCTTGATCTCAAGGGTGTGAGTTCAAGCCCTACATTGGGCTCCATGCTGGGCATGAAGCCTACTTAAATAAAAATTTAAATAAAAAGTGCTAGGCCCTTGGCTCTGGGTTCCTCAGCTGTGGCTGGGACACAACCCTTTCATGTGGCATTTCTATCATGTCACACCCACAGAACTTGGAGGCAAGGACCAGCCAGACACCACTGTGCTGGTGTTCCTGCCACTGGCTGTGCTGTGAGAAATAACCTGTCTTGGGGCTTCTGAGTGGCTCGGTCAGTTAAGCATCTGCCTTTGGCTCAGGTCATGATTCCAAGGTCCCAGGATTGAGCCCTGAATCGGGCTCCCTGCTCAGTGGGGAGCCTGCTTCTCCCTCTCCTGCTCTGCTTACTTGTGCTCTCTCACTCTCTCTGTCAAATAAATAAAATCAAAAAGAAAGAGAAGAAAGAAAGAAGAAGAAAGAAAGAAAGAAAGAAAGAAAGAAAGAAAGAAAGAAAGAAAGAAAGAAGGAAAGAAAGAAAGAAAACCTTGTCTTGCTCCCATCAGGGCCTGTTGTCTATGTTCGGCATCTGTGGACTTGTGGCAGGTTGACTACCCGCTGTCCTCTAGAAGGTTAGTTCTTCCCCAATAGTTTTAACTCCCTGCTTTGTGTTCTCCATCCATTTGTCTCCCCGTGCTTCAATCTGGGTACTTTTTTCTGACCAGTCTTCTAGTTCACTAATTCTCATCCACTGAATTTTTGCTTCTGGTTATTGTTTATCTTTCAACTCTATGCTCTCAGGATTCATTTCTTAGGGCTGCAAGAACAGGGTGTCATGAACTGGGTGGTTTAAAGCAACAGACATTGATTCACTCACAGTTCTGGAGCTAAAATCTGAAGTCTAGGTGTCAGGAGGGTGGGCTCCTCCTGGAGGCTCAGAGAGTCTATTCTGGTTGCTGCTGGAAATCCTGGGGGTGCCCTAGCTTGTAGATGTGTCACTCTGATCTGCCTCCGTCATCACATGGCCTTCTCTTCTGGTGTGTTTTCACATCATCTTTTTTAAGGCTGCCAGTCATACTAGATTAGGGGCCCACACTACTCCAGTATGACCTCATCTGAACTTAACTAATTATATCCATAATGGCCCTATTTCCAAATAAGGTCCCATTCTGAGGTGCTCAGGGGTTAGGACTTTGACATATCCTTTTGGAGGGCACAACTCAACCCATACCACTTTCCTTTTGGCTTTCTTTTTTTGTTTTTAAGATTTTATTTGTTTGTTTATTTAAAGAAAGAGAGTGAGCATGTGCATGAGTGGGGGAGGGGGGGCAGAGGGAGAGGGAGAAAGAATCCCAAGCAGCCTCCACACCAAGCTCAGAGCCTGACAGGGGACTTAGTCCTCTGACCCTGAGTGGAAATCAAGAGTCAGATGCTCAACCAACTTAACCACCCAGGTATTTCCCTTTTGGTTCTTTTTATAGTTTTCAGTTCTCTACTGAAATTCAAGCTTTTTTTAAAAAGATTTATTTATTTTTTTTTTTTTAGAGAGAGCATGGGGGCTGGGTAGAGAGAGAGAGGGAGTGAGAGTTTCAAGCAGAATCCATGCTCCAAATGGACCCTACATGGGCTTGATCCCATGACCCCAAGATTACAACCTGAGCTGAAACCAACAGTCAGTCGCTTAACCAACTAGGCCATCCAGGTGCCCCATCTTTTAAAATTTTTAATGTAGAATGTTACCTAAAGGCCTGTGTCTACTATTCCAGTATCTAAAGCCTCTGAGGGTTCATTTTTCTTGTCTATTGATTCTACCTATTTTGTTCATGTTGACTCTTCATGTGCTTCTTACATGAATATGCCAGGTATTGATTTGCAAAATTCCATGTAGAAACAATTTCAGGCTAAGCATGGTGTTATCTTCCTCCAGAAAGTAAGTCCAGAGATGACTTACTTTTCCTTCTGCCCAGCACCTGAATGACTTGCAATCTGGGATCATCTCAATACAATTTCAGGGACTGTGGTGGTACAGAGCCACAGTGCATTCTTTGTGAAGATCTATCTATTCCCCATTCATCCTTACTTACTCCTAGAGTATAGCCTCTCAGGGTCCTAACTCATAGCCAGGGGAGTTCACTAAGGAACTTTCCTTGATGGTCCTCAACTCTAAATCCCATCCCACTTGCTCTGCTAGTTTGTGGAAGTACTACCAAGTTTCCTGGCTGCCTTCTGTCAGCCCCAAACATAAGGCTCACCTCCCTGACTCCCAAGGGTCTGAGACCAGTTGGTAATTCTTCACTAACTTGTGAGCACTCTATTTCCTTTATGTTAGTTGTCTATTGCTGAATAACAAATTACTACTAAACTTAGCATCTGAAAATAAAAAGCATTTATTATCTTACACAGATTCTGAGAGTCAGGATCCAGGAGTGGCTTTGGCTGGTTCTGACTTCAGGGTTTCTCACAAGGTTGCAGTAAAGCTGTCAGCTGAGACTGTGTTCATCTGAAAGCTTGACTGGAGCTGGAGGACCCACTTCACCTGGCAAGATAATGCCGTTTTTTGGCAGGAGGCCTCAGCTTCTTCATCTTGTAGACCTCTCTATATGGATGCTTAGATGTCCTCATGACAAGGCAGTTGGTTTCTCCTAGAGTGAGTAATCCAGGACAGAGAGCAAGGAGGTAACCACAGTCTCTTTAAATGATCCAGCTGCTCATTGTCACTTCTACTTTATTCTATTCATGAGAAATGAGTCATGAGGTCCAATTCACATGCAAAGGAAGGGAAATTGGGCTCTACCTCTTGAAAAGAGGACTGATGATGACTAAATGGACACATTTAAGACCCGTCACAGCTGGCAAGTAGGATTGTAGGATTTTTAAGTGATTGTGTTCTGCTTTTCTAGATGTCCTTGGGAATATGATTGATTAAAATTACCCAGTTCATCCTAGAGACATATAAACTACCAAAACTAAAACGGGAAGAAATAGAAAATCTGAACAGATCCATAACCAGCAAGGAAATTGAAACAGTAACCAAAAACCTCCCAACGAACAAAAGTCCAGAGCTGGATGGCTTCCCAGTGGAATTATACCAAACATTTAAAGAATTAACACCTATTTTTCTGAAGCTGTTCCAAAAAATAGAAATGGAAGGGAAACTTGCAAATTCTTTCTATGAGACCAGCATTACCTTGGTCCCCAAACCAGACAAATACTCCACCAAAAAGGAGAATTACAGACCAATATCCCTGATGAACATGGATGCCAAAACTCTCACCATCATACTACACAATAGGATCCAACAGTATATTAAAAGGATTATTCACCATGACCAAGTAGGATTTATTCCTGGGCTGCAAGGGTGGTTCAACATCCATAAATCAATCAACGTGATACACTAAATTAATAAAGGAAAGGACAAGAACCATATGATCTACTCAATAGATACAGAAAAAGCATTTGACAAAGTACAGCATTCTTTCTTGATTAAAACTCTTCACAGTGTTGGGATAGAAGGAACATACCTCAATATGATGAAACCCATATATGAAAAGCCCACAGCAAATATCATCCTCAATGGGGAAAAACTGAGAGCTTTTCCCTTAAGGTCAGAAACACAACAGGGATGTCCACTCTCACCACTGTTATTCAACATAGTACTAGAAGTCCTAGCCTAAGCAATCAGACAACAAAAAGAAATAAGAGGCATCCAAATTGAGAAGTGAAACTCTCACTCTTTGCAGATGACATAATATTCTATTTGGAAAACCCAAAAGACTCAACCCCAAAATTGCTAGAACTCATAAAGGAATTCAGCAAAGTGGCAGGATATAAAATCAATGCACAGAAATCAGTTGCATTTCTATACACTAACAATGAGACAGAAGAAAGAAATTAAGGAATCAATCCCATTTACAATTGTACCAAAAACCACAGGATACTTAGGAATAAATGTAATCAAAGAGGCAAAAGATCTATACTCAGAAAACTATAGAACATTCATGAAAGAAACTGAGGAAGACATACAGAAATGGAAAAATGTTCCATGCTCATAGTTGGAAGAACAAATATTGTTAAAATGTCTATGCTACCTGGAGCAATCTATATGTTCAAAGCAATCCCTATCAAAATGCCATCAACTTACTTGACAGAGTTGGAACAAATAATCCTAAAATTTATATGGAACCAGAGAAGACCCCAAATAGCCAAAGGAATGTTGAAAAAGAAAACCAAAACTGGAGGTATCACAATTCCAGACTTCAAGCTGTACTACAAAACTGTAATCATCAAGACAGTGTGGTACTGGCAGAAAAACGAACACATAGATCAATGGAACAGAATAGAGAACCCAGAAATGGACCCTCAACCCTATGGCTAACTAATCTTCAACAAAGCCATAAAGAATATCCAATTGAAAAAAAGACAGTCTCTTCAACAAATGGTGTTGGGGACACGTGGACAGCCACGTGCAGAAGAACAAAACTGGACCATTTCCTCACACCATATACAAAAATAGACATAAAGTCGTTGAAAGACCTAAATATGAGACAGGAATCCATCAAAATTCTAGAGGAAAACACAGGCAGCAACTTCTTTGACCATGGCCACAGCAACTTCTCGCTAGACACATCTCCAAAGGCAAGGGAAACAAAGGCAAAAATGAACTATTGGGACCTCATAAAGATAAAAGGTTTTCACAGCAAGAGAAACCATCAACAAAACCAAAAGGCAATCTACGGACTGGGAAAATATATTTACAAATGACATATCAGATAAAGGGCTAGTATTCAAAATCTATAAAGAATTTGTCAAACTCAATACCCAAGGAACAAATAATCCAATCAAGAAATGGGCAGAAGATGTGAATAAACATTTCTCCAAAGAAGACACACAAATGGTCAATAGACATATGAAAAAATGCTCAACATCACCCATCATCAGGGAAATACAACTCAAAACCACCAAGAGATACCACCGCACACCAGTCAGAATGGCTAAAATTAACAAGTCAGGAAACAACAGATGTTGGTGAGGATGCAGAGGTTGCGCTGTTGATGGGAATGCAAGCTGGTGCAGCCACTCTGAAAAACAGTATGCAGGTTCCTCAAAAAGTTGAAAATAGAGCTACCCTAAGACCCAGCAATTGCCCTACTGGGTATTTACCCCAGAGATACAAATGTAGTGATCCGAAGGGGCACCTGCACCCCAGTGTTTATGGCAGCAATGTCTACAATAGCCAAACTATGGAAAGAGCCCAGATGTCCATGGACAAATGAGTGGATAAAGAAGATGTGGTGTGTATATATATATATATATATATATGATATATATGATATATATATGATCATATATATGATATATATGATATATGATATATATATAAAGGATCATAGGAGAAGAGAGGAAAAAATAAAGACAAAATCAGAGAGGAAGTAAAAGCACTAGAGATTCTTAATCATAGCAAACAAACTGAGGATCGCTGGAGGGGAGTGGTATGGGAGATGGAGTAACTGGGTGACAGGCATTAAGAAGGAGATGTGAGGGTGGGGGTGAGTGGGTGACGGGCACTGAGGGGGGCACTTGACGGGATGAGCACTGGGTGTTATTCTGTATGTTGGTAAATTGAACACCAATAAAAAATAAATTTATTTAAAAAAAAGAAGGAGATGTGATGAGCACTGGGTGTTATATAAGCCTGATGAATCACTGACTTCTACTTCTGAAACCAATAATATATGTTAATTAATTGACCTTAAATAAAATAAAAATAAATAAATAAAATTATGTAGTGCATCATAACCTGAGGTACAAGCCTATAAATTTGGTTTTTATTCTAAAAATACAAATTACTTATTTTGTACTTATTCTTTTAAAGAATGATTTTATTTATTGGAGAGAGAGAGAGAACAGGAGCAAGGAGGAGGGACAGTGGAAGAGGGAGAAACAGGGTCCCCACCAAGCAGGAAGCCTGATGCGGGGCTTGATCCCAGGACCCTGGGATCATGACCTGAGCTGAAGGCAGACACTTCACTGACTGAGCGAACCACCCAGGCACCCCTGTACTGAGTCCTGCATGCTAGTAAATCTTCTGGCTTCAGATTTTCGCACAGTGATAAAAGAATATTCTAGACTGTGATTGATTATTATTGTTATTCTTTTCTTCCTTCTTCCTCCCAGGAAAGGAAGATTGATGTTTCAGATAGCTAAAAGAAACCTTAAGAACAATCAAGTTTTCTCGTCTCTGTTTCTTTCTACTAGTTTGACATACATCTTAAATTTTCAAACATCAAAGCACCGCATTCATCCTTCTTGACAAGAATGAAAACGAACCAACAAAAAGCCCAGTGGAAACAAATATTTACAAGCAGTAGCAACTAGATCCCTAGAGGACAATGATAAACGAGCGACTCTTCTAAGATAGAGTGCTCTGTAAAGAAGGCTCAGTACGGCACAGTCACATGGGCTCAGGCCTAGGCTGAAGGCCAGCGGGCCCTCGTGTTCCTAACCGGCCAGGTGCAGGTAGGGCGGGTGGTCCCCTGAACAAGTCCTGACGTCCCACAGCCACTGCTTGAACGGCAGCGTTTATTACAGAATTCATATCGTTAAGTTCATCGATCGTCACAGTTCCAATTGTACTATTTACCAAGCACTAGGAAAGTATTTCTATATTTTAGCAACCGAGTCAGCCACGCCTTTGATGCCACTGCCTACACATCAGCCCTGAAAGGGTAAAGTCATTCATTACAGTGTCGTTTGTGATAGCAAAACCCAAGTGCCCCATAGGAAGGAAGGAACGGGCTGGATAAATCACCGGTGGCACAGCCTCACGGCGCAAGACCAGGCTGCTGCTGAAGAAAGAAAAGAACAAGGAAGCCGTCTACAGAGTGATTAAGCTACAAAACACGTTGTTAAGTAAAACAGGTTCGATGCACAACTCTCTGTGCCCTCCTTTGGATAAAAAGAGGGTGTGAATAAATAAGAATGCATGTTTATATTCGGTTATATTTGTTCACACGACAAGGATACATAAGAAACTAATAAGATCAAATACTTACCATTCCCTGTGTGGTTCCTTGGAGGTTGTGAGTACATTACTTAGCCCTAACAGTGAATCGAATAAAAACGTGTTGATTTACCGAATGCTCAGTACAAGCCTAAGGAATTTATTTTTCGTGGGCCTGGCTGGCTCAGTGGGTTAAGTGTCTGCCTTCAGCTCAGGTCATGCTCCTGGAGTTCCGGGATCGAGCCCTGCCTGGGGCTCTCTGGTCTGCTGGGAGTCTGCGTCTTCCTCTGCCTCTCCCCCTGCTCCTTCTCTCTGTCTCTCTCTCTCTCTCTCTCTCTCTGACTCCCTCTCTCTCTCTCAAATAAATAAAATCTTTGAAAAAAGAAATGTATTTTCCTTAGTGGCCTGTAGGACAGCTTTCCACACAGGCTCCAGGACCCTGATGCAATGCTCCCGACCCAGTCCTGCCAGAGGGGGTCCGCCTCCCTCCCCTAGGATCAGTCCAGGTGCCACCACCACCACCACCCCCAGCCAGAGGGCTCCTTCTCCACCTGGTCCAGCAGCGGGATGGGGGAGCAGGCCCAGCCCAGCGAGAGGCCAACCAGGCTCCGCTCTGCCCAGGGGCCATTCTGCACTCTGGGCTCGGAGCGTGTCCCCACTGAGGTTTGGAGCTGTGGTGGGACCTTGGAGGTTCATCACCCCCCCATAGGTACCTGCTTCCCAAGTGACAGATGTGGCTGCCCCAGTGTTGGGACAGAAGCCTCCCTCCCAACCGTAGGTACCATGGCCCCTGCGGGCTGCATCCTGCCCTGTTTGTCTCTCTTTCATCCTCATAACGGTCCAGCTTGGCAGATAAGGAAGCTGAGACCCAGAGAGGGCGCAGGTGGGGTGGGGGTGGGGTCCTACAGCAAAGGTGGGAGAGGGGGGCAAAGACAGCTGCCGTGAGCTTTCACGAACTCACCTGGAGGCAGGACCAGTGGGCCTGAGCGGAGGGACCCGGGAGCTGGGTGGTGAGAACACAGGAAGTAGAAAGGCACAGGGTGACCGGGCTGTCCAGGTGGCCAGGATCCCCGAGGGCTGGGCTGAGGTGCCTGGACGGCAGCCTGAGATGGGCACGCACAGGTCTGGCCTGGGGAGGGGGGTGCACCCAGGTGAGGGGCAGCAGGGCTGGGGGAGCGGGTGGGGGGTTCTAGGAGAGGGATCGTGAGGCTGGGTCAGGGGGCAGCGGGGAGCCAGAGGAGCAGAATCGGAGGTGGGGCTTGGGGACTGATTGGCCGGCAGTGGAAGAGAAAGAGGGAGACAACGATGATTACCACAGCCTGGGCCCATTCTGGGCGTGCGGCTCAGTAGCACGTGCGCCACACTCGCTGTCACTTAGTCATCACAACAAGCCTCATGAGGTGGGTGCTCTTATGATCCCCACTTAGCAGATGGGCACCCAGGCTCCCAGGGGAGGGCTCCTTGGAAGAGGTGACAAAGCCAGGTTTCTCCCTCTGGTGCTAGGCTGCTGGTGTCCACCAGGGGGCAGAGAGAAGCCAGGAATTCAGACACAGGTTCCAAGCTTTCCTGAACTTCCCTCTGCCTGCCTGCCTGCCTGCCTGCCTGCCTGCCTGCCTTTGTGGTCAGAGACCTGGGGGATCAAGGGACCTAACCCCTCTCCGTCCCTTTACCGTGGGGTAAATGGAGGCCGGGGAAGGAGAGGGAGCCACCCAGGGGGCAGAGCCCATCAGGAGCAGGAGTGGCACCAGAGCCCCAGACCCCAGCCCTGGACTCAGGTGACCCCCAGCACCTGGGGGGCGACACCCTGGGCCCAGCTTCTGGACTGTGGCGGGGGCTCCCACCCCAGCTGTGAGCTGCACAGACATCCATCGCTCCAGGGGAGCCACACGGCCCTGCCCGCGGCCAGGATACAGCTGCCATTTCCTGAGCCAGGCTCCCCATCACCAAGAGGTTCCTAAGTCCCTGTAACAGGGGGCGAGGATTCATGCAAAGGGCTGACCGCAGAGGAAGTTCTCAGGCAGTGGAGGCTCTATTGCTCTTGTTGTTCCTATTTTATTATTAATAGCGAGTTGCCGGGCAACCCAGGGAAGCAGGTGTCTCTGATGCCTGTTCCTCAGAAGAGGAAGTGAGGCTCGAAGAGTCCAGAGCTGGGGTCCTAGGACTCCAGGCCCTGGCACCCACACTTGCCTAGGAGGGCCTCTTCCTTTGGTCTATTCTTTGACTCATTCATCTAACTGTTTGTGTAGGATGCTCTCTGAGCCTGGTCCTGTAGTGGGCACATGTGCCATGTGCTGGGCCCTGAGCCTTCAGGCTCCCTGGGTCTGGGCACTGAGTATGGGGCCAGGGGAACAGAAAGCCAGGCCTGAGGGTGCAGGCTCAGTGCCACCTCTGGCCAGGGCTTGTGTATCTTCCGCCCAGAAGCACACACTGGGGGGCAGAGCATGCACTGGACAGCCTTCTGCCCTCAATATAGCCTCAGGATTACACCCTCATCTAGGGGCCACTCCAAGGCCAGAGGGCTTGGGAAGAAGCCTCCTGCCACTGGTTATTGGGAGCTGCTTCTAGGGAACCCCTCCTGAGTCCCTGCCCTGTTGCCTGAAGTGGGTGTGTGCCAGTGAAGGCCCCCTTTTGCCCAGCCCAGGGAGGATCCAGGCCAGGGGAAGGGGATTTAGCCTGGGAATCAGGGGTCCAGGGTCACAGTTTGGGGATTACCCTACCAGCAATGCCCCTGCAAATGACAGCATAGGTGGGGTCTGTACCAGCTCAGAGAGATGCAGAGCAAGTGCAGGCTGAGGTCCAGCCCCACTCAGCACGGCTGGGGGCCCTGGAGGAGCATGCCGTCCACCTTCAGGAAACAGTCTCTTTTTCTGAATCACCATAGAGCACCACATGGGCTGGCAGCAGCCCTGACAATAGCAGTCACTACAGCCTAGGGTTGGGGGGGCGGAGGCTTGGGGTGGCCTGGGACTGGGAGCTGGGCCTGGGGGTCCAAGGCCCATCCCTCTTTGAACAAAAGAGCTGAGGTGAGGTGGTCTCTTGTCCAGATCCGTGCCCTTCTTGTCTTGCTCACAAGAAGGGGAGAAGGAAGGAGAAGGAACTCAAGGAAGGTCGTGGGCTGGGCACCACCTCGGGAGGCCAACCCCCACCTCTGATGAGCTGCTAGCACTTTGCTCAAGAGGTGTCCAGGGACTAGGGGGGCCCAGCTGGCTCAGTCCGCGGAGCTCTCAACTCTTGATCTCGGGGCTGTGAGTTCGAGCCCCACAGGGTGGGGGTAGGTATAGAGATTACTTAAAAAAAAAAAAAGTAGAAGCATCCAAGGAGAACCACATCACTACCTTGGGGTCTCAGTCTTCACTTTTCATTCCTCCAGGCCTCCAGTCCCGATATGTTCCCCCAGTGCCTGCTGCTGCTAATGCCCCAATTCCCTCACACCCCTGTGCACTCTGCACCTGACAAACCATTGTGGTGACACCGACCTCTGGGTTGAGGGAGGCCAGGCCCGGGGCTGTGAAGCCACCACCCTGGACACCACAGGGGAGCATGGCAGGAAGGGAGGTTCAGGCAGCCTGGCCGAGCCCCGGGGGGATGCCAGCCTGGGGGCTTCTGGGACGTGCACCCCTCACCCCGGGGTGGGGGGGCAGCCAGGAGGTGCTCCAGGCTGGGCCCTGACACCTCTATGCAGCCCCCTGAGGCCGTGTAAGGACCCTATGGCCTGGAGGTCAGGTGCCCCGGCTGAGGACCTGCAAGCACCTGGAGAGGCAGCCGGTTGTGGCGGAAGGACGCCTTTGTTCCAGGTATTTTCTCAACGGTGAGGCTGGGCTGCCTGCCAGGTGCCAGGGCGCACTCTGGCCTCCCGCCCCACGGGCAGCTTTGCCGCCAAGGCCCGTACCTGGCTCAGGACTCCTTCCCGCGCTTCCTGGGCCCCAAGGGAGAGGCAGGCCCTGGGGGGCAGATGGCATGGGCCACCTCCCCACCCACCCAGGCTCTTTCAGGAAAGGGGACTCACCTAGAGCTTCTCATGTGTTTGCCATTTAGAACTACATTCTTCTAGGACAATAGGTTAGAAACAGAAAAAAACAAACTTTTGCTCAACAAACTATGATAAAACTGCATTGTTGGATAGAGGCTCTGTCTGGCTTTGAATCCCAGCCCCGCCACTTACTAGCTGTATGACCATGGCAAGTGACTGATCCACTCTGTGCCTCAGTTTCTTTTTCTGGAAACTACGGGTGATCGTTGTACCCACCTCATAGGAGCGTGGTGAGGATTTAACAAGTTGTCACACATAAAGCTGTCAGAAGAGTCCGGGTCGTAGCGCTGTACCGGTATTTGCTGTGATCATGGTGGTGACATCAATGAGGATGATGTTAGTCAAGACTCTTGGCTGCACAGAACAGAAACCACTCAGGCAAGCTTAAGCACGAGAAGATTTGACACAAGTCTTCAGAGGTGTCACATGGAGCCAAAGGGTAGGGCACAACCAGGCCTCACCAGCAATAAGAACCAGGATCTTAAAAGTCATTGAGGAGCCAGGAAGCTTCTCTCTGTCTCTGAGCCTCACCATCACCCATTTCACTGAACATATGGCCAGACGTGGCCAGCTCTGAGTCTCCAGGTCAGGAGCCCAGCAGACATGGACTGGCATCTCTGAATCCCAACAGCAACATCATGGGAGGGAGAACCCATTGCCCTATTTGGGTCATGTACCAAAAGTCCATCAACCATGACCAAGGGGACCATCAAGGAGCCAATCCTGGGAGCAGTCTAGGGCCTAGAGACAGCAGCATGGGCCAGGCAGATATTCCTAAGGGCCCCTCTCCACTCCAGTTCTGCTCTGGAGTGAGGGTCACAGACTTGTGCACCAGTCCTACTATTGCCTCAGAGAATCACCTACATCTCTGAGCCCTTTCCCTCTGTTCACTCAGAGCCTTCTGCAGCCCTTTATCATAGTACATAGGTGGTATTACCATTATTTGTTTATGTATCTGTCTCCCTCAATAGACTGGGATTTTCATTCATTTTTTTCAGTGTAATAAATACCTACCAAACACCAGCCATGTGTTAGGGCACAGAGAGGAATCCAACAATTCCTCTCTGCCCTCCTGAGGGCTCAGTCTATGTCCGGGGACATGAAGTCATATGAAACAGGTCAGCCTCCCTATCCAGCTCCTCCCAAGTTCAGGTGTTAGGGACTTTTTTCCCCACACCACTGATACTCAGTGTCAAGATCCTACCTTCTGGGCACCTAGCTGACTCACTCAGTAGAGCATACAACTCTAGATCTTGTGGTCATGAGTTCAGGCCCCACAATGGGTATAGAGCTTACTAAAAAACAGGGAGAGAGTGAGAGAGAGACCCCACTTATTGTTTTATGAAGCTTATAAAGTTCCTGAGCTGTCATGAAAAGCGGGTATCCACAGGAAATGGCTCATGTGGGGCATGGAGTGGGTGGGCACCATTTCTCCTGAGTGATCCAAGGCCAACAGCAGGCAAGAGAACAGCTGACAAGAAAACGACTTCACCAGGAGTGAGAAGAGTGAGGAGCAGAACAGTGACTGTGGTCTCAGCACAGATGATGGCAGAGTGGACATCATGACCTTGTTGGCTCGGCCGCCACAGCGCCACCCAGCTCTGCTGCTGGGCAATCTGTTGACACTGACTCTGCTCCTGTCTGATCTCCAGGTTCAACTCCTGTCCTCACTCCCTGCCGAGGTGACCCCTAGCCAGCCTTCCCATGAGCAGGATGGGCCAGGCACTTCACTCTTTTAGTCCACTATGAAGGCATACACTTTATACTCTGCCTCCTTTAGGACCACTTCCTTGGGTTCTCAAAGTCTCTTCTCTCCATAAAGCTCACTGCTTGGCTCACAAACTATTTGTGTGGGTGTCCACATGGAAATTACTCTGGAAGTTGAAAAACTAAACCTCTTTTCCTTTCTCTTTGCATTCTTATTATACGGACTAATTTTTGAAGATGATGTGAATGCCTCTGACTGACTGTGGGAGGGTCACATACAAGGAAGTGTGGACAAGAAAAACACAAATGTTAGTATTTCAGGATGTTCTCTCTTACACACATCATGAAATGATTGTATATACATGATAGGGCCTCTGATTCAGGTCACAGAGCTTCCAGAGTTCCAGCAGTGGTGGGAGGAGACAGCAGGGAGTCCTGTGCCCAGGAGGTGATACTGCGGTGAGCCTTGAAGGGATGGGCAAAGAGTTCCAGGGAAGCGAGGTCATGGGGAGAGCATTCTGAACCACATCAACAGGACTGAGAACATGGAATGATATGGGAAAACCTGTGTGCCAAGCACTGTTCTAATAAATTAAAAAAGATTTTATTTTAGGAGCACCTGGGTGACTCAGTTGGTTGAACGTCCAACTCTTGATTTTGACTCAGGTCATGATCGCAGGGTTGTGGAATCAAGCCCCACATCAGGCTGTGCGCTCAGTAGGGGAGTCTGCTTGCAGATTCTCTCTCTCTGCCCCCCTCTGCTCCTCCCCGGACTCATGCCAGATAGATAGATAGATAGATAGATAGATAGATAGATAGATAGATAGATAGATAATCTACCCCCCCCAAAAAAAATTTATTTATTTTAAAATAATCTTGGGATGCCTGCGTGGCTCAGGAGTTTAGCACCTACCTTCAGCCCAGGGCGTGATCCTGGAGTCCCGAGATCGAGTCCCGCATCAGGCTCCCTGTATGGAGCCTGCTTCTCCCTCTGATTGTATCTCTGCCTCTCTCTGTGTGTCTCTCATGAATAAATAAAATAAAATCTTTAAAAATAAAAATAAAATAATCTCTACACCCAACATGAGGGTTGAACTCACAACTCCAAGATCAAGAGTCACATATTCTTCCAAGAGAGCCAACCAGGTGCCCCTCTCATGAGTACTTTAAGTAATTTAATTAATGTAATAAATTTAATCATCACAACAATCTCGGAGGGCCAAAGTTTTAAAAAGATGAAACTAAAGCACAGAGCAGTTAAGTTATTGGCCTCAGAATTCCTTTTTGGCAAGTGGTAAAGCTGGGATTCAAGGCTGAGTAGTATGGCTTCAGAGGCTCTATAACCCATGTTTTGAGAAATTACAAGTAGCTCTGTTACGGCTCATAGATTTGGCTAAAAGGGTGAGCAAAGAGGGGCACCTGGGGGGCTCGGCAGTTTAGTGTCTGCCTTTGGCTCAGGGCATGATCCTGGGAGTCCTGGGATTGAGTCCTGCATCGGGCTCCCTGCATGGAGCCTGCTTCTCCCTCTGCCTGTGTCTCTGCCTCTCTCTCTGTGTCTCTCGTGAATAAATAAATAAAAAATCTTAAAAAAGAAAAAAAAGAGTGACCAAAGAAAAGACCACAGAAGGCCTGGAATACCATAACGGCGCATGGGTGGCTTAGTCGGTTGAGCATCTGACTCTTGATTTCAGCTCAGGTCTTGATCTCAGAGTCGTGAAACTGAGCCCCACAGCAGGCCTTCTGCCCAGTGTACAGCCTGATTGTCCCTCTCCCTGTGCTCCTCCCTCTACCCCCACCTCCCTGCCCCCAGCTCACCCACCCTGTCTCTCTAAAATAAATAAATAAAACTCTTAGGAAAAAAAAGAAGAAGAAGAAGAAGCATAATGGTTTATGGAGGGGATCAGAACCAGAAACAGAGGCCCACTGCCCAATTTGGGTCATGCATCAAAGGCTCACCAACTAAGAGATTGTTTTAACTGCCTGGATGAGAGACAATGTGATCTGAAGAGCGACAGTTGGAACAGATGAGTTCCAGGAATGTTGGGTGGGTAGGATGGTGTGTAAGACATCCACATCCTAATGCCTGGAACCTATGAATGTCACCTTATTTGGATTATCTTGGTTATCTGGGTGGGCCCCAGGTAGATTGCGAGGGTCCTTCTGAGAGAAGGATAGATCAGAGGAGGGGCAAGAAGGCAGAGATGCAAGTGGGCAGCTCTAAGCCAAAGAATCTGGGTGGCCTCTAGAGGCTGAGACAAGGAATGGAGTTTCCTTTAGAAGCTCCAGACTGGGTGACAGGCACTGAGGGGGGGCACTTGACAGGATGAGCACTGTGTGTTATACTATATGTTGGCAAATCAAGCTCCAATAAGAAAATATAGAAAAAATAAAAATAAATAAAAATAAATAAAAAGCTCCAGGGGGATCCCTGGGTGGCTCAGCAGTTCAGCACCTGCCTTTGGCCCAGGGCGTGATCCTGGAGTCCCGGGATCGAGTCCCATGTCGGGCTCCCTGCATGGAGCCTGCTTCTCTCTCTCTCTCTTTCTCTCCCCCTATGTCTATCATGAATAAATAAATAAAATCTTAAAAAAAAAAAAAGAGCTCCAGAAGGAATCAGCCCTGCTGACAACTTTCAAACTGTCAGATGATAAATTTGTGTTGTTTTAAGCCACTAAGTTTGTAGTTACTTATTATATCAACAATAGGAAATAAACACAGATGATAAAACCTGGTGACCAGGTAGTTACTGTGGGATGTCCCAATCAGATGGTGGGGGGCCACTAAATGTGGGGAGTCCTGATTGAGTGGAGACCGGCAGTGGAGGTGGTGATAGAATTCACCCAACACAGAACAAAAGAGAAGTTTATCAATACACTGCAAAGAAGCAGTGGGCAGGCCAGCAAAGGAAAGACTGTCTGCCACGAGGCAGTGGTGAGGGGCCTTGGGGACAGGACGGAGTGAGGGAGTATTTTCCCTTTTTTGATAACCTTAGGAACTGTGCCCAGTTTTTATTTATTCATGAGACACACAGAGTGAGAGGCAGAGACACAGGCAGAGGGAGAAGCAGGCTCCCTGTGGGGAGCCCGATGTGGGACTCGATCCCAGGACCCCGGGGTCACGCCCTGAGCCAAAGGCAGACGCTCAACCACTGAGCCACCCAGGCGCCCCAGAACCGTGCCTGGTTGTAAATGGTCAGTTAGGGCCTATGCCTATTTAGAGATGGGTCGCTTCATGAGCCTGTTTGCATTGCCTGTCAGCATTGAGCTCCAGAGTCGCTGTGGGCTTGCTCTACAGTCACAAAAGAAGGGAAGGGTTGCAGAAAGGGTGGGGGATGACAGCCAGGCTCTTGGCTTGGGTAACAGGGTCGGTGGTGGGAGCACTACAATCAGAATTGAGACTTAGCGAGGAAAGGGCAGTTTGGGGACAGTGGAAGAAGGGTGGCATGTTCGGTCTTGCAAGTATTTTTTAAGTGCCCTTGGGACACCCTGGTGAGACGGCCAGAGGAAGGTCTGGAGCCTCGGATAGAGCTGAGAGCAGTCAGCGTGCACAGGCTCTGGTCTGACACTTTTAGGGAGACCCTTGCAAGCCACAGACCTGGGTTTCCTTTTCCAGCTCATACGCTGTGCTGTGGAGTTGAAAGTCACTCCTAAATGCAGCTGTTAAGCCCCGACGCACCTGTCCTCACATCCTGGTTTGGACTGGGTGGCAGACTAACTCCAGATGGGAGAAGCCAAACAGCCTCTTCCAAGGAAGTGCCCAGTGTGGCTTCACAGGCAGCAGGGCCTTTCAAGGCAGCCACGGGGCCAAGGTCCAAGCAGGTCAGCCTGAGGGGGTGCTTCTGGGGGAGCTCTGTTGACTCCTGAAGGGCCCTCCTGTCCCACTGTCCATTTGAAGATGCAGTTTAGGGGCGCCTGGGAGGCTCAGTCAGCTAAGGGTCTGCCTTAGGCTCAGGTCATGATCTGGGGTCTTGGGATCGAGCCCCGCATTGGGCTCCCTGCTCAGCGGGGAGCCTGCTTCTCCATCTCCCTCTGCCACTCCCTCTGCTTATGCTCTCTTCCTCTCTTTCAAATAAATAAAATCTTTAAAAAATATATTTTAAAAAATGGAGATGCCGTTTAATGTACAAACCAGTTTAACTCAAGGTATACCTGTGGACAGCACCAACGTGTTTCTGGCAGTGACAGATATATCTCAGTGGAGTTTCCCATGGGTCAAACTAAACATGCAAACACTGAGTACAAAGTGCAAGGGGTAGAAATCACATATCAGTTAAAAAAGAAAAAAAAAAAAAGCCTGCTCATCTTGCAGAACAGGTGTGAGCTAAGGCCTGAGAGCAGATGAGATCATTCAGGGAGGGCTTGTGGCCTGAGAGAGGAGGTCCAGGGAACCCAACTTCTAGCAGGTGGGCAAAGGAAGGGCGGGGGACAGCCTGACATTTATATACCTATATAGTGGGAATTCAGCGGATGCTTGAAGAATGGATTAATTTGTATTTTCACCTCCATAGGCTATAAAAGGGAAAGGGAAAACATGTATGCCCAAACCAAGCACACAAACATACATTTAGTATCTGAATAACTGAGTAACTAAATTAAGTGTAAAACTTGTTTCCGGGGCACCTGGGGGGACTCAGTCAGTTGAGTGCCTTCATCTCAGGTCATGATCCCAGAGTCCTGGGATGGAGCCCTGCGTGGGCTCCTTGCTCAGCCCAGAGTCTCCTTCTCCCTCTCCCCCTGCCTGTGCTCTGTCAAGTAAATAAATAAAATCTTAAAAAACAAAAACACCACTTGTTTCCAGTCAGAAAGGCCTTACTATGGAAACAATATGACTATGAAATTATCCCAGGAAAACGTTGGGTCTTACCAGTGAATAAAAGAGAAGCAAATTCAGTTACCTTAAGGTAACCTGATGGGCCCATAAAACTAGAAAAAGCAGAACTAGGCGCCCAAGCACTGAGTGGGTGAGGCCGTGAGACCTGGGGCAAGCCCTGGGCACAAATGAGACCAATGCCACCATGGAGGACAGGCACTTTAATGACATGCTTATCCCGGACTGGGGGGGTCATTGAGTTGCACATAAAAGAAACCCACGGAAGCAAAAATAAAACTCCCATCTTGCTAAGGGAACAGTGATCCCTCAGGAGCCCAAGGAAGCATGTTAGGCCTCAGGAGGATCAGAAACCAGGAACCGAACTGGAACCTGGGGGGCAGAAGGGACTTCCCTTTCCTCGCTGGGCTTCTGTCCTACACCTGCATCTTCTCTCCTTCTCTGCAGATCTTTTTGGCCATGCACCCGTTCACACAACAAATATTGATTTTGTGTATGTGCCCAAACATTACATTTCCGTGTCCAAGGGTACCCGGCAGAGACCAAGTTGTGGTTTGAAATTCTCAGGAGTCTGATTGGCCCAGCTTAGGGACCTCCACTGGGCTGTTGTTGCTGGTTAAGGGGGTTTGGGGGTTTCTGATCTTTTTTTCCACAGGAGGATCCTTCATCTCTAAGTTAGTGAATGTGATTAGATAAATTGGGGAGGGGATACCCCAGGGCAGAGAGACAGCTAGCATTAACCATTAACATACCCAAAACTTCTGACCTCCAGGCCCTGCTTCCAGCCAGAACATCCGGTTAAACTTTTTCCTGCTTCCTCATTCCACATTCTTATCACCTTACAGCCCGTCCTCCACAGAGCAGCCAAACTAATCTTTTATCATGTATATCAGGCTATATTCTTCCCCTGCTAAAAATAGGCCAAAAACCCCCAAACTGGAAACACCACCACCATAGCAAAAACCCTCTTTGTTTCCTACAGTTGCAATTAAAATAAAATCCCAAATCTGTACTGTGGCCTTACCTGATCTAGCCCTTGGCCATCTCTCTCTCTTCTACACATGTCCCACTCATCCACTGTGTATAGGTACGATACACTGGCCTTCTTGCTAGTCTTAGAATATGCCAAATCCAGTTCTACCTCAGGACCTTTGCACTTGCTGCTCCCTCTTGCTCCATTGCTGACTCCACATCATACTGGACTCAAGTGATGTCCCCTCTTCAGAGGGTCTTCCCTGGTCACCTCACCTAAAGTAGTAACACCTACCTCAATGCACATGTAACTGGTGACTCTCTATCTAGTGTTTCGGTTTTTTCTTCATAGGAGTTAATACTTGTTGACATTCTCCTAATTGTTTACTAGTATATTTTCTTCTCTCTTCAGTAGAACATAAGCTCTAGTTGAGCAGGGATCTGCTGTCTTGCTTTTTGTTATTTTTCCCAGCAGCAAAAAAAGCCTGAATTATTTGGTTTCAGTGATCTGCCTTGTGGGCATGTAGCTCAGCACTTTGGAGTGAAGGCTCTGAAGCTGGACAGCCTCACTTCCTCCCTGTGTAAACTTGCACCAGCGGTTGAACCTACCTGGGTACCATGGTCCCCATATACATAATGAGGAAGATGACAGTGCCCACGGTGTTGAGGAGTGAATTTGTTCACATGCGTGAAAGGCTTACAAAGTGCTTGTCACAGAAATTAGCACTCGACACATCCTCATTTATTTTATTATTAATCATTAGTCCAATCGTTTGAATTCTTAAAATTCATCTTTAATTGTTCTGCCCTCCAGATCTCATCTTTTATTTTCCTATCTTCATCAGTTTTGTCCGTGTTCTCGGAGATCATCTGAAGTCTGTTTCTGGGATTTAGTAGACCTACTGTGCTCAACCTGGCGTGTGTTGCTTCCGTGAGATTTTTAGTTCAAGAGCCAGTGTTAATCTCCTCCTTTCTTATCTCAGATTATTCCACTTGCAGGATCGCTATTTCTAAGTTCATGGTGGACTTTCTGACTGAAATACCAGTCAGGTACTACCTACCTACCTTCTGACCTTCTGTTCCTTGCAACAGGTCTTTTTCTAAGGTAGGTAGCTCTTCTAAATCTTCAGAGAAATGATAGATCACTCTCTCTGCAACTGCAGGATATTTCTTTTTTAAAAATACGTTATTTATTTGAGAGAGAGAGAGAGAGAGAGAGAATGAGCAAGTACCAGTAGGGGGAGAGGCAGTGAGAGAGGAAGAAACAGGTTCTCCACTGAGCAAGGAGTCAGACGTGGGGCTTGTTCCCAGGACCCCAGGATCACCACCTGAGCAGAAGGCATTTGCTTAATCAGCTGAGCCACCCAGGTGCCCCAGAATATTTCTTATTTATCCTTATGAAGCATCCTGGTTTGCCCAGATTGAGGCATTTTTCCAGGACACGGGGCCTTCAGTGGTAACACCAGGAAAGTCCCAGACACACGGGCCCAGTAGGTTACCCTACCTCCAGCTGTAGAGAGCATCAAGAAGGAGCTCTGTTGTATCGGTACCAACATTCCTCCAAATCTATTTTACTTATTTATTTACTTACTTATTTTGAGGTTTTATTTTTTGAAGTAATCTCTACACCCAGGGTGGGGTTCAAACTTGTGATCCTGAGATCAAGAATTGCACACTCTATGGAATGAGCCAGCCAGGTGTCCCCAATCTTTCAAAAAGGGAGGAAACCTTTTCTAGTACTTGGAACTGCTAATCCCTTTCAAGTAGCATTTAAGCATGCAAAAGTCTCTCAGCAATAAAGGAAAACAATTTCCTTCAACCCTTCAACCTCCAGCAGCCACCCTCTCTCCTTCCATTCACTACTTAAGCAGCAGACCACCCTCACGACGGCCACTCTCCTCCCACTCACTCTTCAAAGCACTGAGATGTGGCTTCCACGTTCTAACCATCGGCTGAGTCTTCTCTTACCAAGGTTACCACGATGTCCTCATCACTTAAAAGCCGCTGAATACTTCTTATTCCTTATCAGACATGGCTTCTCTACACATTCTTGCCTGCTGACTGCTCCCCTCTCTCTGTTCTTTCTACTCGGCCTCTGGGATCCCAGCCTCCTGGTTTCTCCTTGCTCTTGCAACGCCTCCCTTCCTGATACAAGCTCCCCTCTCCCAATTGTCCATGTCCCACAAGCTCTGTTCTAGACCTTTCCCTTCTCACTACGCACCCAGTGGCTTCATGTTCCACAGCTTCAAATACCATCCACACTGATGACTTAGAGATCTCTATCTCCAGCCCAGAATTCTCACTGGGCTCAACCTGAATATCCAGTTCCTTACTACTCTCCATTAGGCTTCTCCGCAGACACTTCAATCTCAAGTCCCAAAGTGAACTCTGCCCAGGGTTCCTGCTCGTCCTCCAGTGCACTCCATTTTTTTTTAAAGATTTTATTTGTTTGAGAGAGAGAGCACAAGCGGGGGGGGGGGGGGGGGGCAACAGAGGGGGAGGGAGAAGCAGTCTCTCTGCCAAGCAGCTCAATCCCAAGACCCCCAGATCATGACCTGAGCCCAAGGCAGATGCCTAACTGACTGAGCCACCCAAGCACCCCCAGAACACTCCATCTCAGCCAAAGGAACCACCATCAATCAATTGCTTGGGTGAGAAAGCTTTCTTCCTGGCCCCTTCCCATCCTTCACTATTGATGCTTAAGCAGCCATCAAGTCCTATGAATTCAACCCACTTTACCATCCCCCTGCCTCTTGGCTGTCTCCAACCAATTCATTCTCTGAATTGCACCAGCATCATCTCTCCAGTAAACACACATGATGTTGTTATCTTGGGGTGAAAAGTTTACAGGGCCTTCTCCCCCACCTGGCTCGCTCCCATGACTTTCCTGGGTTTTCTTAGATGCCATTTCCTCAGAAAGCCTTCCCAGATGCCCCTGAACCAGGTCAGGTACAATCATGTGTGTTTCCTGAACCTCTCTAGAATAGTATTTAGCACATCCTTGGAAACAGCACGGGAGACTCGAACTCTCTGAAGATAGGAATTATCCCATCCACTGATACATCTCTAGCACCTGGAACAGTAATTAGTAAGCACTCAGTAAGTCTGTTGAACCAACTAACAAACAAAAGTTCCTAATTATAAAGCTCTTATCTATTTGTTAGCTTAGGGTCCCAAAGTCCTCTACTTGCCTTCGTGTCAGACCAGTTCCTGCCCCTGATGAAAGTATTGTGCACCTGAAGAAAAATACAAGTACTTCTGTTGGAAAGCTGTCATAAAATAGCTAGAAGCAGCATGATTCAGTGGAAAGAGTCCGACTCCTAAGCAAGGAGACTGGGATGCTGATGTAGGAACGAGTTAGGGGCCGACAGGGTAGGCAGAAAGAGGTAAGGGGAAGTCCCTAGGAGGACTAGGGTAGGAGTCAGTCTCCTACCCATCCCAAGAAAACAGAGATAAGACAGTAAAATCAGAAAAATAAACCTGGCTCGCTAGCTCCAAAATGTTAGGGAGTATCCCCCTTTAATGGCTACTAAGTAATCACAGAAATCCCAGATATAAAGAAACGTTATGGAGGAGATACTAACCTGGGAGAAGGGAAGGCCTTGTTTGTGCTCAGGATATTTATAAAGACACATCTTGGGCAGTCCGGCTGGCTCAGCGGTTTAGCGCTGCCTTCAGCCCAGGGCCTGATCCTGGAGACCCAGGATTGAGTCCCACAACGAGCTCCCTGCATGGAGCCTGCTTCTCCCTCTGCCTGTGTCTCTGCCTCTCTCTCTTTTTCTCTCTCTCTTTCTCTCTCTCATGAATAAATAAATAAAATCTTAAAAAAAAAAAAGAGACACATATTGTTTCTTAGGAGTCCACCAGGTTTGTTCTAAATAGAGATATGATATTTATAAATCTACTCTGATATTGACAAGAAATTTACCAAGTTCCCTGGTGAGTTTCCTATAAAAGACCATAAAACGCCCAGTGGCAAACCCATAGGGACCCCTCTCACTTTTGAGAGCTTTCTCTGTATCTCTGCTTGATAAACTTCTATTGCTTTGCTCACTCTCTGTCGTCCAGGAGATTCATTCTTCATTCTTTGACTCAATGAGACAAGAACCGAGCTCTCCCCTGTCGATGCCAGTCAGCTCTGCTAACTGTTGGTGCTCTTGTGGGTGACCCACTTAACCTTTCTGGGCCTTAATTTCTCCATCTGCAAAACAAGATGGCTAATCTAGATCAGTGATTTTCAGAGTGTGTTCTGCAGGGGGAAAGACCCGAATCAGAGGGTCCAGAGGTCCCTGTGAGCCGCCAAGACTCCAAGCCAGTCTGCTTCTATCTAGATTGTGTATCAGGAGTTTGGGTAAGGTTTTACTTGGGCGGTGGGAGGAAAGATCCATAGCCACAGCTAGTTTGAAAACAACCAAACCAGATGATCGTTGAATTCTGTGCATCCTTTACATGCTGACATTTAAAACAATCGAAAGCTATGAGTGTCAGTAGCAAGAAGGTAGTTTCTAGGGACGCCTGGGTGGCTCAGGCTCAGGGCGTGATTCCAGGGTCCTGTGATCAAGTCCCACATTGGGCTTCCCACGGGGAGCATGCTTCTCCCTCTGTCTCTTCCTCTCTCTCTTTGTGTCTCTCATGAATAAATAAACAAAATCTTAAAAAAAAAAAAAAAAAAAGAAAGAAAAGGTAGATTCTAAAAGCATGTGAAGATTCTGTGAAAGGTTGGAGAGGGTGGGCTGGCCCTTCCAGCTGCTAAGAAATACTGGTTTTCATGCAACTCTACTTCATCGTGTGCTTCTAGGAGGACACAGAGGTGTTTCTGAATCCACAAAAATAAGTTATATGAAGGTCTTTTCTCCCTTGATCCCCTGGTACTAACGAGGAAGCTCAGGTGGGAGGCATCGGCCTAAATGGTTTCCTTTAAATCTTGCATCAGGTGGCTCATCACCCCAAGTCTGGTGACTCAGAGGCTGATGCAGCCTCACACCTGAGAATGCATTGGCCCCAGGACCTGCAAAGATAGGCCCTTCCTTGTGTGGGGGAAGTACTGAGTAGTTAGTGAGTGCCACTGAGGGCTATTGCCCATTCAGGCCTGGGGTCCCCTAATATGCACTTGCTTGCTCTGAGGCTCAGTGGGGGACACCCATTGTTTGGTCTATCAGCATCAATCCCACAGCCACCCTCTTATAAAGTGTTTTCCCCACTGTCCCATTCTTTCTAATCACATTGTTCTCTTTTTAAAGAGTTTATTTTTAGGGATCCCTGGGTGGCGCAGCGGTTTAGCGCCTGCCTTTGGCCCAGGGCGCGATCCTGGAGACCCGGGATCGAATCCCACGTCGGGCTCCTGGTGCATGGAGCCTGCTTCTCCCTCTGCCTATGTCTCTGCCTCTCTCTCTGTGTGTGACTATCATAAATAAACAACAACAACAACAAAAAAAGTTGTTAGTTTATTTTTAATAACCTCTACACCCAACATGGGGCTCAAACTTACAACCCTGAGATCAAGAGTCCCGTCCTCCACCGACTGAGCCTATGAGGCACCCCACTAGTCACGTAGTGCCACAGGGGGTTGCTGTGTTCCTAGGTGACTGGCTCTCCTGCTTCATGCTGCGGGAACAACAGAATCCAGTGCTACCAGGAGTCCTTCCTTGGGATTTTTAAGCTTGCGAGTCAGGTGTACTTCGTTGCAAGGGGACAAAGCTAGAAGATGGGAGATGTGGAAGCTTCCAGTGACCATTTGAAGAAAAGTTGTTTGCATGGAGAAAAAAGTGAAGTCAGTATGCACAGAAGAGAAAGGGGCAGAGACGGTGCTGGTCATGTGGGGTCCCTAATGGCAGATGCTCCCGATGCCTAACTACATCTTACCTGCACTTCAGAGGGACTCAGTTGTTCAACTTGTCCTTGGGTTCCATGAGCCAATAAATCTTTCTTTATATTCTTTATATCTAAATTAATTCAGATTGCCTTTTAGTTGCTTACAAATGAACTGACCTCAACTCTACGTTAAGTCACTTAAATAGCGTGAGTCTGTTTCTTCGTTTGCAGAACCTTCTTGAGAGATTTTTGGCAAGGACTAAGGAGATATGTAACTTTGTTAAAACTGTACTAAGTTGGGGCACCCGGGTGGTTCAGTGGCTGCACGTCTGCCTTTGGCTCAGGTCATGATCCCGGGGTCCTGGGATCGAGTCCTGAATCGGGTTCCCAGCAAGGAGCCTGCTTCTCCCTCTGCCTGTGTCTCTGCTTCTCTGTGTCTCTCATGAATAATAAATAAAATCTTTTTAAAAAACTGTACTAAGCTATAAATATGTCAGGAGTGACTATGGCATGTCCAATGATAAATATGATGGCAAGTGCTCCCCAGTGGAGTTAGCACTTATCATCCCTGCTGCTACAAAAACAAGTGTCCTGCTGACTAGAAGGCAGGAACTCCGCAGTGGATACCCACTGCTTGTCTGTCCACTTGCCCTGCCCTTCCAACTCACACACCCTACTTCTGGGAATCGCTTCACCTCTGCTCCATCCATTTGGTTTCCATGGGAACTGCCCTACTCTTTCAAAACTCTGTCCCTAGCCTGGTTGATCAACGGGCCTCAGGATAAGCACCAGACCCAATCTAAGCTAATGAATCCCTTTCCTGGGACTCTTTTTTAAAATTGTGGTAAAATATACATAACATAAAATCTATAATTTTTTAAAAACACTTTATTAGAGAGAGAGGAGCAGGGGGAGGGGCAGAGGGAGAGAGAGAATCTCAAGCAGATTCCCCAATGAGCATAGAACCCTATGTGGGGCTTGACCCCAAGACTCAGAGATCATGACCTGAGCCAAGACCAAGAGTAGGGCGCTTAACTGACTGAGCCCCTAGGCACCCCTAAAATCTATGATCTTCAATCATTTTCAAGTATATATTGAAATTGAAGTTGAACATTTCACACTGTTGCACAAGCCAATCTCCAAAACCTTTTCCTCTTGCAAACTTACAACTCTATACTCATTAAACAACTCCCCATTTCCTCTGATATCCAGGCTTTGGCAATCCATTCTACTTTCTATCTCTATTAATTTGACTACTTTAGACACCTCATATAAGTGGAATCACACACTATTTGTCCTTCGGTGACTGGCTTATTTTATTTAGCTTAATATCCTCAAGGTTCATCCATGTTGGACCATGTGTCAGAATGTCCTTCCCACTGGGTGTTATACTATATGTTGGCAAATTGAATTTAAATAAAACATTAAAAAAAAAAAAAAGAATTTCCTTCCTTTTTAAGGCTGAATAATATTCCATTGTATGTATATACCACATTTGTTTTATCCATTCATCTGTCCAGGGACATTTGAGGGTTATTTCCATTTTTTTGGTGACTGTGAATAAGGCTGCTATGAACATGGGTGTACGAAAATCTCTTCAAGACCCTGTTTTCAGTTCTTTTGGGACTCAGTTGTTCCCAGAAGTGGAATTCTTGGATAATTAGGTGATTCTATTTTTTAAATTTCTTGAGGAACTGCCACCATACTGTTCTCAATAGCAGCTATACCATTTTGCATTCCCATCAACAATGCACAAGGGTTTCAATTTCTCCACATCCTCACCAATGTGTTATTTTCTGATTTTTGATAGGAGTCATCCTGATGGGTGTAATATGTCCCAGCACTTTTGAACTTAGACAAAGAATCAGCATAACCTCTCCGATGTAAGAGCTCTAAGAGATAAAGCAACCTTATCTCCCACCATGTAGAAAAAGTCCGCTTGCAAGGAGAGAAGAGACAGGAGTCACCACAGCATCAGATTAGGTAGTACTGGTTACATCTGGGGCTTTTCTGTCCTTGATACTGGTGAGACACCCAAGTAATCTTATCATAAATTCACCTTTTCGCATCCATTAGTTTGGCTTATTTCATTTTTTTTAAAGTAGGCTCTATGCTGGATGCCCCAAGGTGGGGCTCAATCTCACGACCCTGAGTTCAAGACCTGAGCTGAAATCAAGAGTTGGTGGCTTAACAAACTGAGCCACCCAAGTGCCCCAGAGTTTAGCTTATTGGTAATCATTAGTCTTAACTAAAATAAATATCTTAGAAGGGTTAGATCTTCGGGAATCTTTTTTGCTTTTGCTTTTTCTTGATTCCTTCTTATAAGTAGTTGGGATGTAAATAATTTGTACATTTAAAAAACCTGTGGGTGCCTGGGTGGCTCAGTTAGTTAAGCATCTGCCTTTAGCTCAGGTCATGATCCCAGGGTCCTGGGATAGAGCCCTGTATAGAGCTCCCTGTTCAGCAGAGTCTGTTTTTCCCTTTCCCTATCCTCCCTGCTTGTTCTCTCTCTCTCTCTCTCTCTCTCTCTCTCTCTCTAATAAATAAATATAATTTTAAAAACAAAAAACAAAAACATTAAACACACACACAGACTTTGGAGGCACCTGCTTAGTTTCAAACCCCAGCTTGCCTAAGGAAAATCACTTCATTCTACTCAGTTTCCTCAGTTGAAAAATAGGGATAATGATGATATTACCTCACAGAGCTGTTGTGAGAACTAAATGAGTTATTACATGTAAAGTACTTAAGACCAGTCTGGCACATACTGCTATATAATAAGTACATCCTAATGTTTCATATAAAACCACTGTGGAGGGGCATGTGGCTGGCTCAATGTGAGACTTCATCTTGGGGTTGTGAGTTCAAGCCCCATGTTGGCCAGAGATTACTTAAAAAAAACAAAACAAAACTGCTACAGGAACACACAGGAGGAGACACCAAGCCTCTAAGAGGTGCCAGTGAGCCTTTGTTTAAGGATGTATAGGGCTTCACTGGGTAAAAAGTAGCAGAAAACATTTCAGGTGAAGAACACAGTTTAAGGAAATGAACTAAACCATGAAGAAATCATATGCATTAAAAAACAATAGGGGTCCTGGCTGGTTCATTCGATGGAGCATTAGACTCTTGATCTCAGGGTCATGAATTTGAGCCCCACATTGGGTGTAAAGTTTACTCTAAAAATTTTGGTGGGGAGACACCTGGATGGCTCAGTGGTTGAGTGCCTGCCTTCAGCCCAGGGCATGATCCTAGAGTCCCGGGATCGAGTCCCACATCGGGCTCCCTGCATGGAGCCTGCTTCTCCCTCTGCCTGTGTCTCTGCCTCTCTCTCTCTCTCTCTCTCTCTGTCTGTCTCTCATGAATAAATAAAATCTTTAAAACAATGTTTTTAAATTAAAAAAAAAAACAATAACATCTAATAGGTGGTAGATAATGCAGGAGGCATTCTTTTTAGACATTAGCACTGTGGACAACCAAACTAATCAGTTTTAAGTCAGAGCTTGACCTGATAACTTCTGGGAACTGACACTACACCATAAACCAACACTTCGGTGGCATTAACAATTTTTCCACAATGAAGCAAATAAATCCAATTTACACCTATCATTTACGGGGCACTGCCTTGCCAGTAAATGGCAACAACTATGCTGTTTTCCAAAGGACCTCACTTAATCCTTACAATGTTCCCCGGAATGGAGGCAATAATTCCATTTTATATATGAGGAAACTCAGGACGCTTGAGCAATTTTCTCAAGGTCACCAAGGAAGTGTGCTAGATAGCAAAGTGTTGAGCTGTAAGTACAAAGAGCAGATGTTGTTTTTTTCCACACAAAAAAAGTGTGCAGGTAAGTAGTCCCAGCCTCTAGCCCAGTTATTCCACAAGGCCACTAAAATACCCATCATCCCTCCCCACCATCTTTAGGGTGTTAGCCCCTGGCCCCAAGGCTCCTTCAGTCTCATATGCCTTCTAATATTCTTTTTAACCTATCTTTAAAAACCTTGCCAGCCTGGGATGCCTGGGTGGCTCAGTGGTTGAACGTCTGCCTTTGCCTCAGGCCATGATCCCAGGGTCTGGGATCGAGTCCTGCATCAGGCTCCCCACAGGGAACCTGCTTTCTCCCTCTGCTTGTGTCTCTGCTTTCTCTCTGTGTCCTCATGAATAAAAAAAATCTTAAAAAAAAATAAAAATCTTTTCAGCCAAGATCTTGTCCAGCTTTACTTTTTGAAATATTTCAGCAGTCAGCTCATACAGCTCACTGATTTCACAGATGGGGAAATAGATTTGCCCCCAGCGAGATATCAGAGCTAATTAGTTACAGCAGCCTGGAGTCCAGTGCTCCTTTCCATGACACAAGTGTTTAGTGGAGGCGGCAAAGTGCCCACCAAAATCTGTTCTCCCATTTTATCTTGGTCTGTGACTTGCCTACATTTCTCAGCCTCCTTTGCAGGTAGGTGTGGACGGCCACAGGACTAAGTTCTTGCCAATGAGAAGCATGAAGTAGGGACGCCACTGGGGGCTGTCTTCTGGGTGCCGGTTCCCCTTCCCCTTGGCTGGAACCAGCGGTGATCCAGCCTCGTTCATGCAGGTGATAAAATGACAGTGTCCCCTGGATGATGGAAAAGCAACATGATATTAGGAACCCGTGTCTCTGAGTGGCTGCTTGGAGCACAGCTGTCCTGCAGACCTGGACCACTGGCTTCAGAAATGTTAACTCCCCCTCAAAGTTGCTATGTGAGAAAGAAACAAAATTCTTTGTCTCTTAAGCCACTGTATTGTTGAGCCTCTTTGTTATAGCAGCTTAGCCTTTTATCCTAACTGATACAACCATGCAGCTTCCTTTGTACATATTCAGAATAGCTTGACAAGTGACCAGTTAGCTATCTTTTTAGAAAATGGCCCTAACCGCCCAAGCAGGTGATGATCAAATAATGAAATTCCTTCCTGTGGCTACTATCTCAAGATTTCGTCATCCTGGTTATTTAATGATTTTTTTTTTTAAGATTTTATTTATTTATTCATGAGAGACACAGGCAGAGGGAGAAGCAGGCTCCTCCCAGGGAGCCCGATGTGGGACTCGATCCCAGGTCTCCAGGATCAGGCCCTGGGCTGAAGGCGGCGCTGAACTGCTGAGCCACCCGGGCTGCCCCTTATTTGATGATTTTAAAACATCTTTATGTAGAGACCCACTTAGCTTCTATGCTTTTGTGTAATTATTTCAACAAGTATTTGACTTTCTAGATGTTGGGGATATATAGACAGGTTACAAGCTTGCCTTCTAGTGTTTTCTGTCGTTTTTAATGTAGTGTCTTAAGTAGAAAAACCACTTTGTAGGAACTGAGGCTAAGAATACAGTTACTGACAGTTACAAAGGAACAAACCATGGACCTAGACTATAAATGAACTGTTTCCCTACTTAGCTCTAAAAATCAAGCAATATATTTTGTGGGCTTTTAAGGATATTTTATTTATTTGAGAGAGAAAGAGAGAGCAAAAAAAAAAAAGAGAGTGAGGGTATGGGCAGGGGGTAGGGGGAGAATAGCAGTGGGAGAGGGACAAGTAGACTCCCCACTGAGCAGAGAGCCCAACTCAGGGCTCAATCCCAGCACCCTGGGATCATGACCTGAGCCTAAGGCAGACATGTAACCAACTGAGCCACCCAGATGCCCCAAGCAAAATATTTTAAAGACGAAGAATCCAGCTCTCTGATTTTCAAAGTATTTCCTACCCTCTTGAAAACAGCATTACCTGAGCTACAAGAAGTGTAAAGCCTAGTCAGGATTTTTACTTTATGTCAACTTTATCTCAATAAAACTGGGGCAAAAATTTTTTACTGACAGAGGTAGACGGACCTAAATAGCTTGCTGAGTGTTGGAATTAATTACCAGAGCCATTTAGATAGCACTGCTGTGGCCTGGAGACTCTGAGCACCTGGACCAAAGGGCTCTGCTTGTCTGGGGATTAGCTGAGGCCAGATGGTACAAAATGGCACTCCCTATCCTCCCTCCAGGCTGAACAAATAGCCCAGAGCTGGTCTCCATGGTCCTTCCCAGTTCTCAAATGAGATTTGAAATGAGGTATTTAGTAGTAGTTAACAGAGGGAAGCTGAGATTTGTCTGGACTTTGCCACAACTTGCTCTATGGTTATGGAACAGCCATGTTTTGGGTCTCAATTTCCCCAACTGCACAAAAAGGTGCTGAGGATCCTTCCAGGTCTACATTATGACAATTACTGGGTAGAACTTACACTCAAGAGCAAGGTCATTCAGCAGGCAGCAGGCAGCAGGCAGAGAAGGGGAAATCTACCTCAGTGCAATGCCTCAGACCGGGGTACCAAGCTGATTTCTGGTGAGTGTTCCTCTTCCCTAGGCTCTCTGCTGACGGTGAAGGAATTCCATCTTGCTGAGCTTACAGTTTCTAAGAATAGGGGCAGTGGGCACAACCACAGGGCCTTATACTTCATAGGTACTTCATGAATATTAGGCGCTTGGCTTGTCTCTTTCAGGAAATTCCTGATTTCCAATTGCCATAGAGATAGCAGTGGGTTCAAAGAGAAGGTGCTGCTCCAGGTATTTCAGATGAAAGGATTAAAGGCTTTTTGAGGTAGGGTTATTAAAACTAGTTTTTCCTGCTTCTCCACCAAAACTTTATTGCTTTAAAATATATTTAGTGGCTGGAGTGAAGAGCGTTTCAGAGACTAAGGCTCCTCCTAAAATTACACCCAGCTTCATAGTGCCTCAACTCCAGGCGGCTGCTCACTAGCTGTGGTCCTCCTGTGTGGAGCCCTTTCCCCGCCGGTTAGCGGGAAGAGGAACAGCATCTCCCTCCCAGGAGTATGTGGGAAGGAAAAGAACAGTACAAAGCGCTTGTTTGACTCACAGTTAAGTATTCATCCCCACTTCCAGTGGGAAGATGTAACTTTATGCTCTGTTAGCTCCTGAAGTAGTTAATAATAATAATAAACAAACAGACAAACCCTGATTGGGAAATCTGTGTTATGTTTAATATTAGGAACAACTTGGGGTGGATAGAGACTTGACTTTAGAAAAATTTATTCTTGAAATCCAAAGTCGTTAAAAATGGGTAAAGGTCAATAAAACTCAAGGGGTCCAGGACATACGAGTGGGTAAGGAGGGAGGAGAGGCCACTGCAGTCATATTGAGAAACCAAGTTTTCCAGGTCATGTGGTTCCATATCTGCAGATTTGGCTCCTAACTCCCGCCCTGGCGTCATGCTGTGCCATGCCACGTATGCCCTCCCCCAACTCATGCACACACTCCCATACACCAACATGGGGGGCAGGTCCTTGGGTTACTTGCTCTTACAGCAATGTCCTTTATTTGCAGCCATTAAAACAGCTATAATTCTGTTAATATTTTATTTTTTTTAATTCTATAATTATTTAATCAGTGTGAACTTTCTGGATCACCACTGTATCCGCTGAGTCTAGCAATGCACCAAGAACGTGTTAAGTTCTAAGGTATCTGCTGGCTGAATTTGTCAGACTGGCTTTGGCCTCAACCCTGGCATCTGAATGAAGTTCAGTATACAAGGTAAATGAACCCTGTTGAGGTTAACTGGGGAAGTCTAGGGTAGATGGGTAAGGCCCAAAACAAGAGACCTGACAGACGTGGCAGGAGAAATCATGCACATCCAGATATTGCTAACCAGGTTTACCTGTCACAAGGTAAGGGGACATATTAAAGACTGTATGTGCTAAATGCTATATTTTGGGTAATGGAAAATTTGTTCATTTTTGCACTAAAAACAATTAGTTCTAAAAAACTAGTAAATAATTATTTCGAGAGGAGGGGATAGGGATGGGAGTGAGATTTCTCAATGAACATCTTTTTTTTTTTTTTTTCCCCCAAGATTTATTCATTCATGAGAGACACACAAACAGAGAGGCAAAGACACAAGCAGAGGGAGAAGCAGGCTCCATGCAGGGAGCCTGACGCGGGGCTTGATCCCGGGTCTCCAGGCCCTGGGCAGAAGGCGGCGCTAAATCGCTGAGCTGCCCTTTTTAAAAAATATTTTATTTAGAGGTGCCTGGGTGGCTAGTTGATTGGGCTTTGGCCCTCCACTCAGGTCATGATCTTAGGGTCCTGGGATGGAGCCTGTGCCAGGCTCCTTGCTGGGTGGGGAGTGTGCTTCACCCGCTGCCTCTGCCCCCGTCTCCCACTCATGATCTCTCTCTCAAATAAGTAAAATCATTGGAAGAAAGAAATATTTTTGAGAGCGAGGGAGCCACCTAGATGTCCCTCAGTGAATGTCTTTTTGTATTATTTTGATTTTTGAACTATGTGAACTAGTGGAAAAAAATTAAACTTTTTAAAAATTAAACTTTAAAAAAATGTTAGAAGGAAAAAAAAGGTAAAGCTATGAAATGCACACTGTTTAAAAAAGGACAACCGAGTTTGATAGTTCTTTACCCTCTCCTCCTACACAGAGCTAACCAAGAATTGCTTTTAAAGGTCCAGGAGAGGGATCCCTGGGTGGCGCAGTGGTTTGGCGCTTGCCTTTGGCCCAGGGTGCGATCCTGGAGACCCGGGATCAAATCCCACATCAGGCTCCCGGTGCATGGAGCCTGTTTCTCCCTCTGCCTATGTCTCTGCCTCTCTCTCTGTCTCTCTGTGACTATCATAAATAAAAAAAAAAAAAAATTAAAAAAAAAATAAATAAATAAAGGTCCAGGAGAGGGGGCGCCTGGTGGCTCAGCAGTTGAGCATCTGCCTTCGGCTCAGGTCGTGATCCCGGGGTCCTGGGATCGAGTCTCACATGGGGCTTACTGCAGGGAGTCTGCTTCTCCCTCTGCCTATGTCCCTGCCATTCTCTCTGAGTCTCTCATGAATAAATAAATAAAATATTTAAAGGTCCAGGAGAAATGCTCCTTCTTCCATGATCCTCTCCCTCCCCTGCCCTCCCCTCTAAAGTACCATGCTACCCACCTCTTACGACCTTTAGATATTCTTCCCTAGACTGGCTATTTGTAGAGTATGAACAAAGCTCCCTGAAAACAAGAACAGCATCTCATTTTATCTCTGTATTCCCTCTAGCCTCTTACCTAGTAGATTCTGAACAAATAAAATACTACTTGAGTGGGGTTATGGCTTAATGGATACACTGTGTTTGGGGTGATGAAAAAGTGTTGGAAATAGAGGTGATGAAAAAGTGTTGGAAATAGAGGTGATGGTCACAAAGCACTATGGATGTAATTGATGCTGAACTGTAAACATAAAAATACTTAATTTTACGCTAAATGCATACATACATATACTCTATTGCTGGAAATCACACATCTCCAATAACCTATGTATTCCAGGAATATAAGAAGTACTTAGTAAACATTTTCTAAATAATGAATGGACAGCATGATCATATGAAGAATGTTAAGTTTCAGAAAAAACTATGATGTTTTTGTTGTGTGTGTGTGTGTGTGTGTGTGTGTGTGTGTGTGTGTGTGTTTTAAGTAGGCTCCACACCCAGCATGGAGCCCAATGCACAGCTTGAACTCACGACCCTAAGACTAAGACCTAAGCTGAGGGGATCCCTGGGTGGTTCAGTGGTTTAGTGCCTGCCTTTGGCCCAGGGTGTGATCCTGGAGTCCCGGGATCAAGTTCCACATCAGGCTGTCTGTATGGAGCCTGCTTCTCTCTCTGCCTGTGTCTCTGCCTCTCTCTCTCACTGTCTCTCATGAATAAATAAATAAAATCTTAAAAAAAAAAAAAAAAAAAAGACCTAAGCTGAGATCAAGAGTAGGATGCTTAAACGAATGAGCCACCCAAGTGCCCTAAGGCTGTATGTTGACAACAGAGCCTACAGTGTATAAACTAGACATGGAATATACATTGTTTTAAGGACTAAGGAGACTCAGGGGCAGCCCTGGTGGACTAGCAGTTTAGCACCGCTTTTGGCCCAGGGCCTGATCCTGGAGACCCGGGATCGAGTCCCACATCAGGCTCCCTGCACAGAGCCTGCTTCTCCATCTGTCTGTGTCTCTGCCTCTCTGTCTGTTGTAAATAAAAAAATCTTAAAAAATAAAAATAAAATTAAAAAATTAAAAAAATAAAGAGACTCTTGGAAACTTTTTTTTTTAATTTAACTTTCAATAAAAATATAGGCTCCTAACTTAATGTAAAGACAGCAGTGAGAGTAATTATCACACAGGAAGAACTCAACAAAATGTCAAAGTCTTTAGTGTTCAAGTGCCATGTCATGACCACGTTCTTCTCTCCTTCTCAGTGGAATTCCAAGAACTAGTGGTTGAGTTCACTTAATCTTCTCACTGGGGTTGGTCCTTTCCTGCCATTCACCCAAATCCAGAACTCCCGATTTGTGGCCCATAATACTTCAGTCATCTATAAAAGTATCTGGAAATGAGATATTTTTAGCCAGAGTCAGGGACATAAAACTTCTTTTTTAAAGACTATAGGGAATTCAGGTATTCATTACCAAAAAGATCTTCACAAGTATTAAAAAGTACAATCTGTGCTTCTTTCAAAAATAGAACTTTAAGGTTAAAAGAAAAAAATTCCTTCCCCAAATCATCATTAACAGGCACATCAGCCAAACAAGGAGCTAATAAGCCCTGCTATTTCCATGACAGAGAACATTAAAACTACACCACTGAAGACAGAAAATGGTGGGCGCTTTCTGCAGAGCACTCCCCAGTCCAGATAGGGACATAGACATAACCCTCCCTCCTAAACTGGGTCTCTACCTATGCAAAGGCTACTAGACATGTCTCTTTAAACACTAGATTCCAGCTCTTTCTCATTCTGTCCTAGGGATCCTTTCTCTTTAAGCTCTTTCTCACGACTTTCTATGGTAGTGACAGCATCCGAGTCCAATCTTCTTCTCTTCTTTAGTCGGTGCAAGTGGGATTTGGATTTTATGTGTGCTAAGACAAAACAAAACAAAAACAACTCATTAGAACTTTCTAGAATCAATCCTAGAAGCATAAAAATTAACTATATAATCCTTTTTAAAAAAAATAATAACAGGACCAACACATGTACTGGTATAGCTGCCTAGCATTTTTAAAAGAAGGATAAGTTACATGGCCAGCAAGCTACCATGCATTAAGTGTACCCTGCTGGGTGCTTTACATCACTAATCCTCACAGCAATCTTGCAGGACAGTATTATTCAGCTCATTTTATACAGAAGGAAACTGAAGTTCACTGAGGACTTAGATTCTGTCCAAGTACACACAGTAGGTAAGTACTCTGGCTCATCTATAGCTCAAAAGAGACCAAATTTTCCAGAATCAGAGCTCCAGACTCCATTTTTGTAACACAACAGAGCTGTTTCAGAGAGATTACCTTTCAACTCACTCAACTAAAAAGTTACAAACCCAAATCCTTGTCTATATTGCCAGACACATGCTCTGTCCCACATCAAACCCAGAGCAGAGCTGTCCTTTCCTCTTCTTCCCCGCTCACACAGGTGGCCCCTCCTGATCCAACATCCCCTATGCCTAGGCTAGATAAGCCATTTGAATGACTAACCCACAAGGTTCACATTCTTCAAGCACACAATGCTCCAGGCAGATAACAGGAAGCATTCTTCTCTGTTGGTCCTTTTTGAGTGTCCACAGAATCAGTAAAGCTGAAAGGCCACTGTTGCCTAATAACGATTTCTGACCTCTTACCCCAAAGAGTGTTCCCACCCTCTGACCAACTCATATTAGCCTCTTTTCACTTATTCTTTTTCAAGGAAATTTTCTTTGGAAGCCTCTAAAGAGAGAGATGACTAGATTAAATGATCTTTGATATATATTTAAAAAACAACAACATCATTTTAAGGGTTTCACAGCAAAAAGAATTTTTAAAAAACCATCATTTTAAGGGTTTCACAGCAAAAAGAATTTTAAAAAAAGAGGTTAGAAGAAAAGTTTACTTGGGGGGGAAAAAGTCAGCTTTATTCTCCAGCTAGAGCCTAAGGCAAAAAAAAAAAAAAAAAAAGGGCTTCTGGCCTGGCTCTCCACGGCAGCAGGAGATGGGAGCAGGGACCTGACAGATGGCACTATAGAAGGGCTCACACAAGCTAAGCTCACAAAGGCTCACAAATGTTGTTTCTTTAAGGCTATCCCTGAAGGACATTCGACAAATCGAACCACTAAGTTTCCTTTAGAAAAAACAATCAGACACTCTCTTTCTCTTCCCCTTTCATCATTATAAACCAGTGACAATCGAGGCTTCTTCTGCCGTTAAGGCAAATCACAGCCATTCCCAGTCTCTGACAATGGAGTTCATTTTGCCAGTGTTACCAGTTAATAGAACTAATCGTTCTATTGGTTGGTATGTGGAAAAAATTCTATTTCTAGGAGAATCTCATGAAAGGCAGTACTCTGAACAGAACGATTCCAGCTACTGGGTATCCTACAAGCCCTACTGTGCTCAAAAGGAGTGACCTTTTAAGAAGTCTCCAAATACAGTGTAAACTCAAGACTTGGAGGCCCTGGCCCTTTCTGGGCTTTGACCAGAGGACTACAAGAATCTGACAGGGGGGATCCCTGGTTGCCTCAGGGGTTTGGCGCCTGCCTTCGGCCCAGGGTGTGGTCCTAGAGTGGTCCAGGATCGAGTCCCGCATCGGGCTCCCTGCATGGAGCCTGCTTCTCCCTCTGCCTGTGCCTTTCTCTCTCTGTGTGTCTCTCATGGATAAATAAAAAAAATCTTAAAAAAAAAAAGAAAGAAAGAAAAAAGAAGCTGACAGGGGAGTGCAGTGTGACTATGGCAGAGCAGACCCAGGCTCTAAAAGACAAAGAGCCTTAGGTCAGTGCCCATGCTGGTTGGTCAGGAGTACCTTTAAAGACATCACCCTCTGACCACTTTCTCTATATAAGTCTTGCTTTCACAGCTTCTCTCTCTCTTTTTAAAGATTTATTTATTTGAAAGAGAGAGTGTGTGTACGTATGTGGGGGGTAGGGCAGGCAGAGGGAGAGAATTCCCAAGCAGACTTCCCTCTGAGTGCTGAGTTCAATACGAGGGGGTGGAGGTGGGGTGGGGTTTTGCTTGCTGGATCCCAAGACCCTGAGATCATAACCTGAACTGAAACCAAGAGTCAGATGCTTAACCGACTGAGCCACCCAGATGCTCCTGCTCTCACAGGTTCTCTTAATGCTTTTTATTACAACTTTAGCAATCACCACCATTTTGATATATTACATTAAAGATTATCAGAGACCCCCACTTTCAAAGAATGTACTCAGGAGGAGTAATTGCACGTCCTCCTCCCCTCTCAGCTGTTTCTGCTTCTCTGGTCTCTTAGGTGAGTTGGCTAGTTTCCCTTACAATCCCACCTCACCCGCACTGAGTTCTAAACATGAGGGGCCAAGAAACTCCTATAAGGTAGGATCAGGAAAGTCAAAGGGGCTCTGGAAACTTAACAACAGACCTGTCAGTATAAAATATCTACTCTAGCTGAAATTGGAAGGCAGATGATCTTCCTTTGCAATTCAGAATATAAAGATAACTCTTCAAAATGGGAAAGTTGCCATGAAATGTGAGTACTTAGGGGCTCTTGGAGGAATCTGGCCATCCCTTTACAAGTAAGCAGACTCCAGCATTTAACCTACCAAAGACCTTAAATTTCACAAAGTCACTGTGAGTCACCCTCACAAATGTCTCCGTGCCCCTCCCCAGATCCTACCTGCCCATTCACGGTCCCCAATGATGATTCGATCACAGAGGTCACACATGTGATGACTTCTCCTGTTCTCTGTCTCATTGCATGGCATCTTTACTGGAGCAGCTGCAGGCTGGTGGCCCTGAAAGAATAAGGAGGGGGAGGGGAGAGAAGCAATCAACTCAAAAGAGATTTGGATCTCATTCTCTGATATTAAGGGGAGTGGGATTTTCCCAAGATTCCTTTTTCTCATCCCTGTTCTGGTGGACTACGGACAGATTTTAGCAACAACCTTTCTAAATGTGAAAGTAGAAACACAGCCTCCAGGGATCTAAGGGCAGCCAGCTCTTCTGCTCTATTCCATGGAAAAGAAAGCTTGGTTCCCTGACATGCCAACAAAGGTGCCAGCTAAGGAAAACTCTCTGAAAGCCAGACAACACACAGCACTGTGATTAATAATCACCTGGATGAAACTTTGCACGATTTCAAGAGCAGGTTCAAGAACACACTCTTCCCACTTCGAGACATCAGACACTTCTAAGCCATATACTGGGGGGACTCTGGGACCAGGTCCTAATGACAAAGAGAAGTTGTGAGAGGTCAGCCTCAAAGACCCAATCCATTCTGCTCCCAGGACTCCAAAATCCTCAAAGGAAATATATGGGGCCAAAGAATAAACATTCTGATCATGCCATTCATTCTAACCAGAAACATGAACCAAAAAACTACATACAATCCAAGAATGACCTAGAAGGTTCACTGATCTGTAGCCAACAAGTCTAGCTGTATAATCCAAAGACTTCCAGAGACAGGATCTTCCAGATCGGTCAAAAAAAAAAACAGAACAGAGTAACAGCTCTAGTGACTACTGCATGCGCAACCATATGAAGATAGCATACCATAGGAGTAAATAAACTAACAGCTCTAAGTAAATGCCTGTTCTAAGTTGCCTATGATCTTAACAGTGATACTGCTCTTCTGGCAAGAGAGTTCGCAGCTTTCTTTAGGAGCAGACACTAGTCTCAGGTTTGTATATATCCCTTCAGCAGCACGGCCCTCATGAAATTTGTTGATACCATACCCATGATCAGGGACTGGGAACAGAAGAGTATCAGTCAATGAGCCACTAAATCTGAGAACTTTAAGAAAGAAGCCATGAAATTAAAACTAGTTGAGCCCCTTCTTTTAGGAACAAGATCTAGAGGAGTATTCAAGAAACATCTTTTGGTAAATACTTCTGAATGGAGAGACGACTAGAGACAGCCTAGAGTACAGCTACAGGCATTCTGTCCCCTGGAGCCAACCCTGTTTGGTCTCTAGCTACAGGCATTCTGTCCCCTGGAGCCAACCCTGTTTGGTCTCTGGTGGTAGCCTCCCCTGTCTATGGACACACTAAATTGCCTTCCACAGCTAGGTCAAGTCAGTTGCCTAAAGACAAAAAAGCATCTCCCCAGGGACAAAAACATCAAAGTCCTTAGGATGCCAACGGCTGGCAGGTGCTGGCCTTTTGATTGTGCCAACCACAAGTAAGATTTTTCATAAAATGGACTGGGCCGCACCTGCCACCACACGGAAAGGTGAGACTGGGAGGGTGCAGGCAGCATCCACAGCACACCTGGCCTTGGCTAAGCTCTGCACCTGTTTCCAGGCCACTCTATATTTTCCTTTCCCCTCTGAGTCCTTTGTTGGGCTTCTGTGCCCTGTCTAAGCACCTTTCAACAAGTTCTCGGCTCCCAGCTGCTATTTCTGGCTTGGGTCCAAGGCCAAGTTGGGGCGGGGAAGTCCCCCTGGCTTCTTGCCAGAACCATGTCCCAGCAGACTAGCCCTGGCCAATCACACACGGCTCCTGGTTTACGAGGCAGCTGTGCCTTTCACTCTAGCACCAGGACTGTGCCGGCATACACATGAATGAGGAATGGGCAGATGATGCACTGTGCCATCAATCCCTCCTGACTCAGAGATGGGGGAGTTATTGTGGCTTTACCACAGGAGGAAGTTTCAAATCATTACAAAAAACAGCTTTTGTTGCAGACTAATTGTTAGCCCTGGAGAGAAGAGAAGCTGCATTAGAAATCTATAGTGAATTTCAGTTGATGCGATTCAATTTTGATTTTAGCTGAAGTAGAGAATTCTCCTATCTGACAGGACATGCAGAGAAAGCAGGGTGAGTAGAAAGAAGTATAAAGAGCCTCTTGGTGCCAGAACTACTCTGGAGAGGTCTGGCAGAGAGTGAGAGCAGGAGAGAGAAATGCAACAATCCGTGGTCACAACATGGATTGAGGTGTTTCTATTCAGAGACCCTGAAGAGCAGACAGTGGAGGCCTCAGCTGTCCTGATCTATAACTGAAAGCAGAAGTCTAACAGCAAAAGGCAAACGGGAAGATTCAGAAACATATTTAAAGAGTGCCTATAAGATAAAGTTGGTGTTTCATTTAATCTCCTTTAAATTAATCTTTTAGCTCATAATCAGAAAATTCCTTACCCAAGGCCCAATACCAATGCTGTCTAGCTGAAATTATAGCTACAGGAAACAAGAAGCATGCTATAGAATACATTGCGGGGGGCAGGGGGAGTGGGTAGGGGGACAGGCCTGCTTTCAATACTGCTTATTCAGCTGGCAGATATTTGGCAAGATTTTTAATGCCTTTAAGCCTCCATTGCCTTATCTGCAAAAATGAAAGAATAGCACCTATCTCACAGGCTTAGTAATATATGTATGGCACCAAATTTAATGTCAAGGACACAGAACAGGGTCAAGTGAAGGAGAATTTCTTTCCCTGTTGCTTAAAAGTGCTGTTCAATTGAAGGCAAACCTGCAGCAACTCTGAAGCACCACATACCAAAATGTGAAGGCAACACTGAGAGAACTGGTGAAGGTTTGGCTTTTTATACTGCTCATGTATCCTAAGAACGATTTTCTTTCTTTAAGCTTTCTTTTGTTGTTAGAAATCTCTACACCCAACATGGGGCCCAAACTCACAACACTGAGATTAGGAGTCACATGCTCTTCCAACTGAGCCAGTCGGGTACCCCAGAACCACTTTAATTAGGAAAGCTTACCTACAGAAATCTGACTGCACTCAAGGTACAAAATCTGAAGCTAAAATCAACCTTGAACACCGACCCTAGGACGATGCTGCTGTTATGTTCTTATGTGTTTGTAGCCAACACCCATGTGTTCAACTTCTCATTGGAAAGATTTCATTTGTTTTCTGACACATTACAAAAAAGCATGGTCATTTATGCAGTAGACCCTCTCCCAGATCAGGTCCCCAAAGCTCAGGACAGGTCCAGAAACTAAAGTTCCTTTTCGCGGTGAGTTGAGGACAATCTATACTCTACTGGAAACAAACCCAGGGGTAAGGAAAAACATGAGACTTACTGCTCAAAAACCGGTTTTTAACCCATCGGTTTTGCTTCCGGGCATATCTCTTAGTCACTTGTTTCAAAGACTCGATACCTGAAAGACAAAGTAGATCTAGTAACCTCCAAGTTCTGACCCAGGCAAAAGGCAAGCCCTCCCAGCCCAGGAAAAGAGAAAATCAGCCATAGCAGCACCCTGGAGTACACTTGGTAGACAAAAATCTCAATTCTGAGCTGAAGGCCACTTGGGACTCTTTGGTCTCAGCTCTTTCTCAGATCATACCAGTAGGTACTCTGCCACCCAAGGATGTCCAAGTCTAGGTTAGATGGAGGAATTCACACCTTTCTTTAGGAGCTGGTTACTAGTCTCTGGTGTGCATTTTCCCTCAGTGACCAGGTACTCGTGAAATTCCTTGAAGCCAATGGATTGGAAGATACCATGTTGATAGTCCTGGCTGGGAATAGGAGAGCATCAGCGATGAGCCACTGCATCTGAGAGCTAGCAAGGGCCTTAGAGAGGATCTAGCTAAGCCATTTCATCTCATAGACGAGAAACTGAGATCCTGAGTAACTACTGTCTCTAAATTCTTCCTCCACCCCCCCACCCCAACAGTTCCCTGGTTAGTCCCCTTGAAAATGAACTCCTGGGAATGTCTGACAGATTAGAAAAGTGCAACTGTAACAAGTACACCAGACCTCCTTGCAACAAGCCTTGCCAACGCCAAGGACAAAGGCTAATAAACAAGTAGGTCCAAAGCCAGTACTCTATTTATGGCCTTTGGGTCATATGCAAGGGAGGGAGAGCAGGTTGAAGAAACGGCCAAATCCTCACCTATTTTCTGCAACTTTCTTCTGATTATAGCGTCGGTGAAAATCTCTTAGTTCATCCAAGAGCCCAGCAGCTAGCATGTCATCCACCCTCTTATCCAAGCGCTCATCTAGAACTTCAATCACATTAGCCCATCAACAATCTAGTCTGTCATAGGTGCCCTAGACACACAGTGAATGAATGGACAGGCTGCCACAAAGAGGAGCATTTATTCAAATGGAAGAAGGCATTTAAAGTCCAAGGATTATAGAATAATTCATATTATATTTGTCATACTTAAGACCAAACTTCAATACAAAGCAGCCAAAATGAAGCACATGTCTTATTACATAAAGAGAAAGCATACAATTATAGCAACTAAGAAGGACAAATATTTTATTATGGAACGTATATTCATTGTTTACTTTAGAGGCAGCTGAGACCCCTGCTTTACCTTTATTTTTTCCCATCATATTTGTTACTTTAACTTTGTGTTCTTTTATATTTAAGAACTGTCAGATGACACCTTGGACAGGAATAAGAAACTTTAATACAAAGCCACCCTAGGTACCTCTTGAACTACTGAACCAAACAAAGGAGCAAAGCAGAATCAGGGGTCATAATCATTCAGATGTGGTGGTCAAAAACTTTACTATGATCAAAGGTAGTGGTCAGCTTTATTATGAATCAGATTCCATTATTTTATGCTAAATTGCAATACATGTTTTTATTTACAGAAATTTCATTTAAAAATTAACTTTTTCTATAAACTTGTACCTGAGATTAATTTAACAGTAAATTTTCACCATTTCAACCATATTCTACATTATCTGCCATCACTACTTCTCAGCCTGCAGTAACAGTAACCTTTTTTCCTATCTTCCTAGAAAGTTTGTATTTATTAAGGACTTACCACGTGTTACGCACAACTGAGCACTTTGTATGTTATAATTCATCTAATCCTCAATCCATATATATATTATTATCATTAATTCCATTTAACAGAAAAGAAAATTGGGGCACAAGAAGGTTAACTAATTTGTCTTAAGTGGGTCTCTGACTGCCCTCAAGAGAATGCTCATCATCCTTTCTTTGTGGCCTTACAGCACTTTTTGGCCCAGAATTTATCACAAAGTAGTATCTATCTTTGCTGCCCCACTAGACTAGGAGCTCCTAAAAACCAGGCACTGTCTCATATTCATCTCTGAAATCCAAGGACTATGCAGCATATCTAGCACTTTATTAGAGATGCTTACTAAATGTTAGCTGGATGAAGAAGTTAGTACTATCACAGGGCATTACCATACTTTACAAAAAAAAACCCAAAAAATATCATCAGGCTAGCTAATTAACCATCATATCCATTTCTGAGGCCTGCTGCTTCTAGAATAATCAGTGATGCAGCCTCCATCTCATCAATCCAGGGAGGCAGACCTCCTTCCACAAAGCCTTCCTTCTCTTTCTCTTCAGACCTTCCCTGGATGGCAGTCTCTTACCCACCCTACCCATTTCATGTTATCCCACCCTTGGTATCTTATCCTAGTGCCAGGGCTACCCTTCTTCCCTTTCCAGACAGATACCTAGGGGAAGGGCACTGTGCCTTACTAAGTTAATGAAGAACAAGAATTATAAAATTAATAGCTAACACTTGTTTAGTGCTTATTATGAGCCACTTGTGGTTCTGGGCATCTTATGCGTGTTTATATACATATAATCACATATTATAACAAGCTCTATCTCAGATGGACTCTAAGGCATCAAAGGGCTTTTACCTGTCTGGTCAGCATGAAGCCAGAGGATGCAAAGATTAGGGAACTTCAGAGGGCCTCCGAGGGGACCACCACCTTCCTCCGCATGTTGATGATGAAGAAATTCACTATGAGAGATTCCTGTTTCTTCAAACACCTGCAAGCTCCTAAGCCATTTAAGGGGGGGGGGGGGGGCGGGCATACCCATAAAAACCATTAGAAAATATTCATTCTCAAATGAGACAAGGAGAAAGGTTATTTATTACAAACACCTCTTTCTCATTTTCACTGATAAGCCCCCAAAGCCATGAAGGCCTGGAGTCACTCCAATCCTATAGCTACCCAGAAAACAGTTCCAAAGAAAATTTTAGATAAAGTAAGACTAATACTATTCTTGTAAACATATATTAATTTTTCTGAACTCAGGTTCAGAAACAACAGGCTTCTTCTACACAAACAGAATGGGACACACTCACCTTCAGGTAAGCAGTAAAAGAGCTTATTTGGGAGACTGTTACAAGCCAGCAAGTCCAGTCTTGCTGGAACGCCTTTCCCACAGTACAAAAGTATGCTGTATATCCAGCTCATCAAGCTGTTGTATATCCAGCTTTTTTTTTTTTTTTTAACATAGGTCTAGAATTAATGAAGAGCACTTTTGACTGATTTGGTACTCTACTAGCACAAAGACCACTGAAGAAAGAACTCAGATACTTATTCTTCAGCCACCATCCACTCTGTCTGCCTCTATTAGATTATGCAGGTAATATAACTCTCATACCTACACTACACCACTCTTGAGTGTTGGCAACTTATCAGCTTGAAAGTGATCTTTCCCTCCCTGACCCAATTCTACTTCCTGAATCCCTAACACAAGAGTAGAGGCCCCCTATGTTTCTGTACCAATGCTCACTCAAAGAGGACCTGTGAGGAAAAATTGTAATAGATAATCTCATTTATCTGGAGGTTAGGATATAGTCTCAAACTAAAAGAAAGATGAACAAAGTCCTCCAGTCCTCTCTAAAGAAGAGACTAGATCTCTTGCTTTGAACCTATTGACTTGGGGTTCCTGGGTGGCTCAGCAGTTGATCATATGCCTTTGGTTGAGGGTGTGATCCAGATCCCGGATCCCAGGATCATGTCCCACATTGGGCTCCTTGCATCGAGCCTGCTTCTCCCTCTGCCTCTGTGTCTCTCATGAATAAATAGAATCTTAAAAAAAAAAAAAAAAAAGAACCTACTGACTCTTACTAGGACACAATTCTTGGCTCATTACTAGTTTAGAAGTAGCAAAATGAGGAGAGGTGATAAAAAAGAACTCATTAATAAAAGGAGAGGATAATAAAGACCAAGCTCTAGAATCACATCATAAAACAATATAAAAATGAATGTTCATCATTAAGTTTGTTTTCTAAAAATTTTTGAAAGATCTCTATTAAAATGTTTTATTTATTTATTTATTTATTTATTTATTTATTTATTTATTTTAAAGATTTTATTTATTCATTCATGAGAGACACAGAGAGAGGCAGAGACACAGGCAGAGGGAGAAGCAGGCATCATACAGAGAGCCTAACGTGGGACTCGATCCAGGGTCCCCAGGATCACGCCCTGGGCTGCAGGTGTCGCCAAACCGCTGCGCCACCGGGGCTGCCCTATTAAAATGTTTTATTTTTTTTATTATTATTTTTTTTTATGATAGTCACAGAGAGAGAGAGAGGCAGAGACACAGGCAGAGGGAGAAGCAGGCTCCATGCACCGGGAGCCCGACGTGGGATTCGATCCCGGGTCTCCAGGATCGCGCCCTGGGCCAAAGGCAGGCGCCAAACCGCTGCGCCACCCAGGGATCCCTATTAAAATGTTTTAAAATAAATGTTTAGATACTGAAGGTATAAACTTCATTTATCTAGAACATGCATTATCACCCGGGGTGATACTGCTTTCAAGGGGGCAAAAAAACTTAGATATTACAGTGGTATGACCCTCTGAGGGCAATCATACCCAAAGAAATATTATTCTTTAGTACTAAACTTCATGGAGAACAGGGAGGGAGGGAAGTACAATTAGGAAAAAATTTCTAAAAAGGCACTGGGTACATGTAGGGTGGTGGGGGATAATGAAAAAGGATTAAGAAACACTAATCTAGAACATTCATTTAAGTGGACTATTTCACAATCCCTATCAATACCAGGTGGTTCTATAATATTTAATCTGCATAATCAACCATCCTTCATTAGACCCTCTACTTTGCCAGATATGGTATCACTCCCAACACTGCAGAAAAATAAACCTAACACACAAGACTGTGATTTCAAAGCAACCTAAGAGGGATTGGCTCAGTGGTTGAGTGTCTTCACGCCTTTGGCTCAAGGCATAATCTCTGAGTCCCGGGATTGAGTCCTGCATCAGGCTCCCGCAGGAAGCCTGCTTCTCCCTCTGCCTGTGTCTCTGTGTCTCTCATGAATAAATAAATAAAATCTTAAAAAAAAAAAAACTAAGAAAACATGACCTTATGAGTTCATTCACCACCTCTTCAAGAAAACCTCCATATGTGAAGGTGAGCAGGTCTACGAGACAGGTTCATAAAATCTACCTCCCAGCGGGAAAGCTGCTGGGACAGAACTCAGCATTACACCATCAATTATGAAACTCAAATCACAATGTAAACCAACTGCATGCCAGAAAAAATTTATATGAAAACTGTTAGACAAGCAAAGATCAAATAGAAAATGAAGCACAATTACCTAGGCCCTAGGGAAAACTCTATTGTATTATACATTTTAAATTAACAACAAAGTTGGATGCAATTATTTATTGAGAGAGTTGGACTGAGGCAGTACCTCAGGGCCTCATGACCTCTGGGCTGGGAACACACCAATCTCCAATTCCTGCTATTACCAAACCCCTCTCATTACCCAGTTGCACTGAAAAACTGGCTCCCCAACTCCAGAGGGACTCGGCTCAGTAGGCCCAGACTTTCTTACCTGGCTACTTTGCGCTTGTCATGCGGGTGCAGCTTGGCAGCCATTTCTGGGTCCACTTGGCTTAGGCGTTTGTGGAGTGCATGGCCATCCTCCTTTTCAAGCTCTACTTTCCGGTCAATCACTTTCTCAGTGCCCATCTCCTGGGGCTATTAAAAGAAGATTTAGAAGTAAATTTAATTCAACGGTTCAACAAGCATTGCAACAGTATATATGCCAGGTGCTTTGCTGGGAGTTAGAAATACAGAACAGAGAGAAATCAGAAGGTCTTGCCATATAGTGAGAGACAGATGATAGAAAATTCCAATACACCGTGGTAGTGTTGTGAGACCACAGCACACAAAGGACTTACTGCTGAGCGAAGTACTCAGTTACCTGCTTCCTTGTCAGAAGTACAAACAGGAACCAGGGCTAACACATCTGTATGAACATATCTAGGAGCCCAGTCTTCTTAGTAAGTGACCAGACTGGATCAGGATTGCCTGCACAATACAGTTTGCAAAGCCTCCCCCTAGGCAATAGCATCTCCATACGAAAGGTTAGTGTTGGGCATCTCACTGATGTACAGATTGTTACAGCCAGGAAATGCTGAGTCAGACTGATGTACTGTTAACTTACATGGAGATGCTAATTAATTCACAGGGGAGCATTTTTCCCACACACAGCCCCTGCCCTCAGGCCACCCTGGAGGAGCACAATTCACATATGGAGGTGGCATTTGCTTCAGAATATTAAGTAAGAAAATTACAGTTGCTGAGTTTAAGAAATAGACAAGAGTCAACTTTCCTCCCACTAAAATTAGCTGGCAAGAAAGAGGGACCCATTTCCTCAGTGACTTATAAAGGAACTAAACATACCTTAGTATTGACAAGAACTTTCCAGAGCAGAGACTCAATGTAGTAATTGGTTCCTCCCACGACAATAGGAATTTTGTCTCGGGCAAATATATCTTCAATGTGAATGTTAAGAAAGACATCACAATATTTAATATCAAGAAGAGCATCCTGACTCACTTGGGAAGGAGGATATTAGCAAGAAACCACACTCATTTATTCGTCTGGAGAACAGAGAAGAAAGGGTGGAAACCAAGATGAACGGATACCAGTCTTCACCCTCTCCCATGAGTTCCCAGAAACATTTCCCATTAGTTCTGGAGGGACTTGCATAAACCAGATACAAATGCATGATGGTAATTCCTTTCAGTTCTAGAAGTTTCTAGGCCTCGCTGCTACAATTCAAAGCTTGCTTGGTATTCCAAATCAGTTTAATGAGCACAAGCCCAAGGGCTCTCAGAGAAACAAGTGTGAGCTGCTCAGGAAGCCACCAAGGTGACATCCATTCTGTGACTGCCTTCTACAATAGAATACAAGCTGGTTTCCCTACACCACGATTCCTAGACTCAGTCAGTCCCCACCATTACATGGTAATACTGCACATTTCAGCCCCACTTGAGACTCCACCAGCAAACTGGGAAGCACAGCTTCTGAAGACAAATAGATCTCAATTACCAGCTCCAACTCTGACAAGTTATTCAGCCTGAGCTTCAGTTTTCTCACCTGTAAAATTCTCTTGAAGTCTAAGGAGCATTAAATGTGACGAGGCATATAAATCCCCTACCATGATGCCCAAAATATTTGCTTTCAATTGAGTAAGCACTGAATTTACTTGAGCCACTATTGTTTTTATATCCCCACTACTTTAAATTCTTCTCTTTAGAATCTCTGGTGAACAGATAATTATCTGCTTTATGGAGGGCTTTGCTTCTGAGGATAATTGATAAAAAGAGACTTTCGACCTAGACAAAGACTGACTCATTTATACCTTTCTTCCCCTTGCCAGCCTGTCTGTGCGCCCAGAGACAGATGACCTCTTTTCTTTTTTTTTTTTTTTTTTAATTTTTTTATTATTTATTTATGAGAGTCATACAGAGAGAGAGAGAGAGAGAGAGAGAGAGGCAGAGACATAGGTAGAGGGAGAAGCAGGCTCCATGCACCGGGAGCCCGACGTGGGATTCGATCCCGGGTCTCCAGGATCGCGCCCTGGGCCAAAGGCAGGCGCCAAACCGCTGCGCCACCCAGGGATCCCAGATGACCTCTTTTCTATCAGAAGCCCACTAACCCCAGAGAGGCTGGGTGGGGTGGGAAGAAAGCTATTACAAATCAAGGATCTTAAAGAAGAAACATTGTTTCCCTTTTGTTTTGTTTTAAAAATTTTATTTATTTATTCATGAGAGACAGAGAAGACAGAGACATAGGCAGAGGGAGAAGCAGGCTCCATGCAAGGAGCCCAATGTGGGACTCCATCCCAGAACTCCAGATCATGCCCTGGACCAAAGACTCAACCTGGACTCAACCGCTGAGCCACCCAGGTATCCCTTTCTATTTGTTTTTTAAAAAGAGAAATACTGGGGTATCTGGGTGGCTCAGTTGGTTGAGCATCTGCCTTCAGCTCAGGTCGTGATCCCTGGGTCCTGGGATTGGCCCCTTGTCAGGCTCCCTGCTCACTGGGAAGCCTGCTTCTCTCTCTCCCCCACACTTGTGCTCTCTCTCTGTCTCTCTCAAATAAATAAAATCTTTAAAAAAGAGAGAGAGGGACGCCTGGGTGGCTCAGCGGTTGAGCGTCTGCCTTTGGCTCAGGGCATGATCCCAGGATCCGGGATCGAGTGCCACATCAGGCTCCCTGCATGGAGCCTGCTTCTCCCTCTGCCTGTGTCTCTGCCTCTCTCTCTCTCTCATGAATAAATAAATAAATAAAATCTTTAAAAAGATAAAAATAAAAAAAGAGGGGGGGGAATACTATATTCCCCCTATTAAGTATAAGGAGCATACACAATTACAGTAATTATAATAAACATTCAAGTATATACTATGAGTGACAAAGGGAGAAGGACCAAAGAAAGTAAAAAGGGAAGGGGGAAATGGTGAGATGCCAAAGAGAGAGAGTGAAAAAGAGAGAAGGAGAATGGGATAGGAGATATTTGGTGGGAAAAGGTTTAACTTGTTTGCCCAAGCCATGAAACAACTGGACAAAATCCTTCTCTCTGGGCCTTAGTATCTAATACCTTACCTAGCCTGTCAAAACAAGGTTAACTGGATATTTCTTAAGGTACTTTCAGTTTTGACATTCTGATTTTAGATTCTTACCTAAACTCCAAAATATCCGATCCTGTAAGTGATGATTAAGTCATCCCCAGCTGCCCTCTGAAAACTCCACTTTCTCTAAGTTCTTTCTGAATAACCAAACTGTCTTAAAGCAACAACATACATTCAGTGTTATGTTTTAATTTGCCAAGGGCATTCATATATATTATTTCATCTGATACAACTGTCTCGTATAGCAGGTAGGGCAAGAATTATCTACATTTTAATATCTGCCTATTTGATAGGCAAAAAAAATATGATCTCACTATTTTGATCTGCATGGCAGATAAAACAGCAAGGATAAAACCCTTTTCTCCATTTACCATCATTTATATTTCTTCCTTTGTGAATTATTACTCAAGCCCTTTAAGAATTTTTCATACTGATTCATACGAGTTCTTCATATATTAAGGATATGAACTATTCACTTTTCCTAGGTTACAAGTATTTTTCCTCTGGCTTATAGTCTGTTTTTTAATTTTGTTTATAGTGGGCTAATTTTTTAAAAACTATAAAATATTTAATATACACAAAAGAACATCCATACATTATGAAGTCTAATAATAAATACTCATGAACTCAAGGTAAAAAAAGGAATATTATTAATTCTTTTGAAGCTTCTTGTGTATTCATTCCCATTCCAACCCCCTACACTTCCCCTCTCTGCAGGGAAACCTGAGATTTGCTATCCTGAATTGTTTGGTTTTCTTGTTATCATTCCCTTGCTTTTCTTTATGTTATTCCTTATGTATATATAACCCCCTAAAAAATACATTGGTTAGTTTTGCTTGCTTTTTAACTTTTATAATAAATGGTATGAATGTATATGCATCCTTCTAGAATTTCTCATATTTTATAATGTTTCTGAAATTGTCCCACATCAATTGCTGCACGCAGCTACAATATATTCACTTTCACTGCTGAAAAAGCACTTATATGAACAAAGCAAATTTTATACATTCTTCTGTAAGTAAGAATCTAGGTGTTTGTTTTTGCCATTAAGAGCAATGGTGCTATGAATGAGATCTACCATCTATCTCCAGTTATACTCGTGGCAAGGTTACTCTAGGGTAGACACACATTCTTGCCAACACAAATTCTTAATTCATACATACTCAAAGCTAGCTACTTTCCTTTAAAAAAGGAGGTGGTGGTACCTGGGTGGTATAGTTGGTTGAGCACCTGACACTTGGTTTTGACTCAGGTCATGATCTCAGGGTCCTAGGATGGAGCCCCACATCAGGCAGGGAGTCTGCTTGAGATTCTTGCTATCTCTCCCTTTGCCCCTCCCACTTGTGCTCTAATAAATAAATCTAAAAAAAAAAAAAATGGTTATATGGATGGATGGTGGTGATGGTTGCACTACAATGTGAATGTATTCAACACAACTGAAATGTACACTTTAAAATGGTTAAGTGGTGGGCAGCCTGGGTGGCTCAGCGGTTTAGCGCTGCCTTCGGCCCAGGGCCTAATCCTGGAGACCCAGGATCGAGTCCCACGTCGGGCTTCCTGCATGGAACCTGCTTCTCCCTCTGCCTGTGTCTCTGCCTCTCTCTCTCGCTCTCTGTCTCTCATGAATAAATAAATAAAATCTTGAAAAAATAGGGGATCCCTGGGTGGTTCGGCGGTTTAGCGCCTGCCTTTGGCCCAGGGCATGATCCTGGAGTCCCAGGATCGAGTCCCACGTCAGGCTCCCGGCGGAGAGCCTACTTCTCCCTCTGCCTGTGTCTCTGCCTCTCTCTCTCTCTCTCTCTCTATCATGAATAAATAAATAAATAAATCTTAAAAAAAAAAAAAGAAAATCTTGAAAAAATAAAATATAAAATAAAATAGTTAAGTGGTAAATTCTGTATTTTAACATAGTAAAATAAAGAAAAACTGAGTTTAAAAATCCATTTAAAAACCCTTTTCCCCCCAAAAAAACTTTTCCCTACTCTAAAATCATATAACTACTCAATTCTATATTATCCCATTTGTTTCAAAGTTTCATTAAAAATACATGTATTTAACTCTGAGACCCATCTGCAATGTCATATATGAGATTGTGATTTTATTTTTTCCAAAAAAATTAGCTATTCCAGGAATAATTATTAACTACTATATTATTTCTCTACTGTTTCAAATGCCATCTTTTTAAAAAATATTTTATTTATTTATTCATGAGAGACACATAGAGAGAGAGAGGCAGAGACACAGGCAGAGGAAGAAGCAGGCTCCAAGCAGGAAGCCCAATGTGAGATTCGATCCCAGGACTCCAGGATCATGCCCTGAGCCAAAGCAGATGCTCAACCGCTGAGCCACCCAGGCATTCCTCAAATGCCACCTTGATCATTAGGTAAATATATATATCCATTTGAATTTGTACCTGAGTTTTCTATTCTGTGTCATATATTTGTCTAGTATAAGTTCCATGTTATTATAACTATTATGAATTTTCCTTATATTTTAATACCTGGCAGTCCAATTTTTTTTTTTTTTTTAAGTAATCTCTAACCCAATGTGGGGCTTGAACTCACAACCTGGAAATTAAGAGTTGCATGCTCTACCAATAGAGCCAGCCAGGCACCCCACCTGGAAGTCTGGACACTTAAAATATAAGGACAGTCTCCCTTATAGTATTCTTTTTTCAAAATTTATTGGTGTTGAAACTATGTAACACTATATGTTAACTGTACTGGAATTAATTTTAAAATAAACAAGGGGCACCTTGGGTGGCTCAGCTGGTTAAGCATCGGACTCTTGATCTCAGCTCAGGTCTTGAATACAGGGTTGTGAGTTCAAGTCTCATGTTGGGCTCCATGCTGGGTATAGAGCCTAATTAATCAATCAAAGATCACTGATCATAGGAAAAAAATTTTTTTTTATTGTTTTGCAGTCCTCACCCAACAATCCCTATTCAATTCTAAATGTAAGTAACTCCATTATATCTATAAATTGATTTTGCATCCCCATTTAAAGGATGAGAAACTGGAACTGGGTGGGGTAAATGCTCTACTCAATAAAATTCACTTGTTCCAAAGATTCTGGAACTAGAGAACAGATTTTCTAATTCCTAAATCAGTGCTGTCTTCACTAAAACTGCTTCTGAAATTGTAATATGTATATGAATCACCTGGGACTCTTGTGAAATGTAGATTCTGATTCAGTAGTTCTGGAGTGAGGCCCAAATTCAGCATTTCTAATAAGCACCTAAGGGATAGCTGATCCTGCAGTCTGATGACTCTGAGAAGCAAGAGCATTCTATTTTTGATCCATATAGTTCTGATGGGGGTGCTATCTATTGGTTGTTACGTCTTGGGTGCCCCTGGTTTTAAGAAACTCACTGAAAAGAAAACTTCTCTCTTGGCTTGCGCTGCCTTGTACCCACCAAATCTAGTTGCTCTTTCATAAGGATATTAGAGCAGTTGCTTTGTTCCTGAAGTCCACAACTGTGTAATTTGTCACGAGAGGATCCACAAAGCTGATCATGTGGTGCTGGCACATTCTCTGCTCTTGGGCAGAAACCTTGTTCGTGATGATGTCTAGGCCTTCATAAACCTAGGGAAGGGAAAGAAAATTAGCATGAGAAAGTCACCTGCCTCCATAAAACGCAAACTTCATAAGTAGCAATGGTGATCTGTTCCTCCCTCTAGCCAAACACGGGACTGACCCAAGCACCAGAACAGATGTGTTTCTAAGCATATGTGTTGAGAGAATAGCAGACCTACAAACACCCAAGATAAAGGAAGCAAAAGAAAACAGAACACTGGCTTTCTTATCAAACAGTGGCTATTAGCTTAGACTTAAAGATAAAAAGTGTATGTAAATCAATGGTCAAGTAAGAACTAATTCCGCAGGATTAACTGGACGTTCTTTAGGTTCTGCAAGCATTTAAAAATGGGCAGGTTGTTTTATTTATTTTACTTATCACAAGTCTCCAGAAAGGTAACATTTGCATTGCTCATAGTTCTACTTCAAATGCTTAGATATTTCTTGGATTTAAATGGCTCTGAAAGATTTTTAGAATCTTGGCTCCATTTGTAGAGAAGTGGCCTATTTACAAAGATACATATAAAACACACACAGACACACTTTGAAGTCAGAACCCCTAATACTGCTGTACTCTAATGGAAACATTGTGATCTAACCAAATTACTGCTTCAGGGGGTCAGCACATACAGTCTAAATACTCAAAGGCAATATCCTGTCTGTAAGCTCTTGATCTGCCAATTCAACTAAAAAGTTCAAATGTACTTTTTCTAAATGCAAGGTCTCAGATGGAGAACAGATCTGAAAATACTAGTTTGAAAATAGGGATGAATGCTTTGAGATTAAATGTTCTCTCTGTAATCACTGATTCTACAGGGAGCATTGAATGAACAAATAATAAGTTCCATAGAGCCCACAAAGATGTTAAAAGCATTTTTTATCTCACATTTCCCTTTACTTACATGGGTGTCGATTAAGTACAGTACAGTATAATGGTTTAGGAGGAAGGACGCTGGCGCCAGGCTGCCTCAGATCAATTCCTAGCTCTGCCACTCACCAGTTATTTTTACTTGTGGAGTAGTCAGTTACTAACCTCTCTCTGCCTCAATCCCTCATCAGTAAAATGAGGATAACAGTATCATCTCATGGGGTTGTTGTGTGGATTAAGTGAGTTAATACACGTAAAAGCACTTGGTTTTTCCCTAACACTTTGCATATGATATACAGGGTCATTATATTACTACCTATATTACAACCACTACTACTACTATCACAATGCAAGAGAAATGAGAAGTTTAGTGTCACTAGCACTCTGAAGCTTCTATGCTCTTAACTACTGAGGTTGTTTACCCAACAAGGATATACACTATCTTCAAGGAACAAAAAAAATGTTAATTAGTAAAACCCCCGCACAGAAGAAATATAAAGAGCCATAGGAAAGAACCAGCTCTGCCATTAACTCACAACAGACATCCATTCTTACACCTGAATATTGATGGAATCTTAAATCATCGGGTGTGCTTTTCTGTGTATCTTGAACAAGATGTCCTTCTGACGTCAGAAAGTGCCACAGCATATACTGTACACAGCAGTCCTCTGCATGAATTAAGAAAACTATAGGAGGGACAGGAGTTAATAACTCTGTGTTCTGTGTTCTTCTCCCTCTTCCCCACAAACTTTAGTTGGCTCTGTTGAATTCCAAATGACCTAATCAATGTTAGTTAAAGAACTTAAACAACAACCTGATTTTGTCAGTACAGACTTTCTGAACCTTGTAAATGGATTCTCATTTTTAACACTGAGATTAATGTTAAGGAAAGGCATAGTTGTAAATGCACAATTATCACCCCCACCTCCAAAAAAGCCAAAATGTAAACATATAAATTTTCATCCTGAGTCCTGCCTTTATGTGTATGTTCTAGAACTCCTTTTTTAAAAAAAAATTAAGCTTTTATTTATTTATTTATTTATTTATTTATTTATTATTTATTTAAAGATTTTATTTATTTATTCATGAGACACACAGAGAGAGAGGCAGAGACACAGGCAGAGGTAGAAGCAGGCTCCATGCAGGGAGCCCGATGTGGGACTCGATCCTGGGACTCCAGGGTCACGACCTGGAGGCGTTCAACTGCTGAGCCACCCAGATGTCCCTGTTCTAGAACTCCTTGAAATGGTAAGTTTATTTTATTTATTTTTTATTTTTATCTTTTGTTTAAACAAAAACATCAACAAATACTAAAGGCAACCCCAGAACGAGGCTCACCATATTTATTAAAGGAAGTGGTCTGTTGTACTGTTTATGGTATATATAAACGTCAACAAATATCAGAAAGAAAAGAGTATTAGTGATTTAAGGAAAGTAGATGTCTTGCTTATAGAGTTAACAAACTAAAAACTGTAAATCACACAAAGTACATCTTGGTTACCAGTGTAAATTGTCATCTTTGAGTGTCATCTTTGTCAACTTTTCATTTCCTGTACCACTAGATTAAAAGAAACTGGGCACAAAGACATAGGTGATACTAACTGGATATCTGATGATAAAAGGATTATTTTTAGGTATCAGTTTTATGGTTATGTTTTTTTAAAAAAAGGAGTCCTTAACTTTGAGGTATACAACATATTGAGGTACATATGAATGAAAGTATACGTTTTTTTAAAAAAAGAAATTAGAGCTGATCCAAAGTTACATCTATAACGATGTTGCTTCAGTCTTCCATTCTAATATGACTTCTTTCAACAGTTACAGTTGAGCTTACAAATAACTGTGCAACTTGTGACCACAGCTACTGTGTATTTTTTCATTTTACCCATGAATAAATTTTTAACAAGCAAGAAGGCAAGGGTAGATGAAGGGCATATGTAAAGGACATCTATATCTGCATTGCATGAGAGAAAGAATGATGCTGAAAAGATATTTGTTAATAATGACATGAGAATTATGATCACTGGGGCACCTGGCTGGTTCAGCTGATTGAGTGACCGACTCTGAATTTTGGCTCAGGTCATGATCTCAGGGTCCTGGGATCGAGCCCTGCTTTGGGCTCTGGACTCTGTAGGGATTCTGCTTGAGGATTTTTTTTAATTTCATTTTTTACATTTTTAAAAAGATTTTACTTATTATTTGAGAGAAAGCACGAGCAGGGGGAGGGGCAGAGGGAGAAGCAGGCTCACCACTGAGCAGGGAACCCACAGTGGCTCGATCCAAGGACCCTGGGATGATGACCTGAGCGAAAGGCAGACACTTAGCCAACTGAGCCACCCCGGTGCCCCTCTGCTTGAGGATTCTATCCTTCCCTCTTCCTCTGCCCCTCCCCTGCTTGCACATACTCTCTCTCGCTCTCAAATAAATAAATAAATAAATAAATTAAAAAAAAATTTTAAGTTTATTTGCTGCTTTTAACAACAGGAAAAAAAAAAAGTATATCATGACTGGGATCTGGGTTCCAGTAACAGAGTAGGAGGGGCAGACTAATAACTGAAACAAGATTGGCCAAGTGTTCTTAACTGCTGAAGGGAGGTGAGACACACAGCAGTTCAACTGGTATTCACTCTACTTTTTTATATGTTGGAAAATTTCCCTAACAAAAAGTTTCTTTTAAAAAATGTGGATGGGGATCCCTGGGTGGCGCAGTGGTTTGGCGCCTGCCTTTGGCCCAGGGCGCGATCCTGGAGACCCAGGATCGAATCCCACATCAGGCTCCCGGTGCATGGAGCCTGCTTCTCCCTCCGCCTGTGTCTCTGCCTCTCTCTCTCTCTCTGTGACTATCATAAATAAATAAAAAATTAAAAAATTAAAAAATTAAAAAAAAAAAATGTGGATGCAGGCACCTGCTCAGGTCACAATCTGAGCCCTCTCCCTTTGCTGTCCCTCCTGCTTGTGCTCTGTCAAATAAATGAATAAAATCTTTAAAAAATAATAACAATAGTAATAATAAATAATAATAAAGTAAAATGGGTACAGAATTTCAGTTTGGGCTGAAAAAGTTCTGAAGATGGAGGGTGATGAAGTTTGCAGAACAATGTGAATATGCTTAACATATGGCAAAATAGTAAATTTTATGTCATGTATATTTTACAATAACAAAAAACTTGGATGACAGATTTTTTGGTAGAATGACAAACCAGTGAATATTAGCAATGAAGTGAAATTTTCAAAAATTTGAAATTTTCAATTCTTTTAAATATGTACCTAGAAGTGGAATTGCTAGATCATACCATAACTTTTAAAATTATTGAGAAGACTGGTAATGTTCTATTTCTTGAACTGAGTTTTGGTTACACAGGGATTTTCACTTTTTTCATAACTTACTGAATTGTACAGTTATGAATTATGCATTTTTAAAGATTTTATTTTTAAGTAATCTCTACACCCAACATGGGACTTGAACCTCTATTTCCAAGATCGAGAGTTGTACCCTCCACCAACTGAACCAGCAAGAAGCCCCAAGAATTATGCATTTTAAGACATACATTATTTACCAATTAAAATCATACCACCCAGCCAAAAAGCAAAAACACAACACATTTTACACATTTGCACTAAGGATAAATATCTAATCAAATTTAGAAACCAATCAATTTTGTAAATGTCACATTTGGCCCATACAGATATTTATATTATAAATCCCACAACTGTGCTTATTTTATTACCTGCCCAGAAAACATCATCCTACCAGAGTAAGTTAGGTTTGTAGCTGATTGCCTTATATTTCACCTATTTTCCAGCTTCAATTATAGTTGCAGTGAGACTCTACCTATAGAATAGACAGCCCTGGGTGCTAGGAAGAGCTTAAAGGATCTGTTACCTTCCAAAGGCAGCATGTCACTCTGTTCTATTTCCTATTCTCCGAGAGGACACCTATGATCTGTGTACACAGAAATGACTGGATAAAATGCTTCTCTCTGTACAATTCAGATTTTGTCAATACTAAGGGAGTTCTGGTCTCTTTGTGAGGTCTGATAACTGAAATACTCTGAAAAATTACAAGTTTAACCTACTTAGCCAATTATCAACATAACTGACTTATCTTAGCAAACATTTATTGAGAGTCTACTATGTGCCAGGTATTCTGCAAGATGTTAGGGCATGCAAAGATTTAAAAAGGGTCCATGTCCTCAAGGAGTCCAGGCTAGCAAGAGATACAGATACAAATAACTATACTATAAAGAGATAAACAGTATAAAAGTTTCTGAGACATTAAAGTTTGACTGTAACCATCTTCTATAAATCTCATAAGCACTAACCATTTAATGAATGTTCTAGGTATTTATCTGTACCAGAAGGAAATATGCTTCTGTCTCACTTCTATTCAGAGTTTATTTCCAGATTGAAAATGTCTTGGGAAAAGGCCACAAAACTAAAATAACCCGAACTCTCCAAACCGACAAAGCTAAAGTGCCCAGAGGCGCTAATGAAGGTGAGTGAAATTTACAGCAGAGACCTAGAGGAAAACCAGCAGAATCGAGAGGTGTGTTATCAACTGAAAGTAAATTGTCCCCTAGGGGACATTTGGCAATGTCTAGAAATATTTTTGGCTGTCACAACTGCGGGAGTGGACGTGCTGCTGTTATCTAGTGGGTATGTCAGGGATGCTGCTAAACATACTACAATGCAAGGACAACTTCCCCCTCCCCCCATACACACACACAACAAAAAAATTATCCAGCTCAAAAATGTCAATGGTCCTGAGGATAAACCCTGATCCAAAGAAATTTTACCTTGGAGAAACTCCCCAAAATCTTTAAGTGTACTGCTAAAGGTCCTACTCATTTAAGTCTCCATCCCTTTAGGCTGTCATTCTGTAGGGTAGTCCTACTGAGTATGTTCATCAGCAAGATCCTGAGCACTAGGCAGATCATGGAGCTCTGAGTGCAGATTAATTCCCCAACAGTGCTGTCTACAAGCATGAGGAAAAGCTGCCCCTCCCCCTTGTTTGTTTTTCTTTCCTTCTTTCTTTGGACTTCATTTCCTTCCTAATCCAAATTAGATCCTGAAGTCCTTCAATCACTTTCTTGCCTCTATGGATTGCATATGCTTTGAAAACCACAATCATGGATTATGAATCAGTACAATCACCCTACCTTCTCTGCTGGCTGCCCCTGTACTGCTCCATGGATACCACTCTCTGAGATCACTAATGAACCCTGGCTGCCAAATTAACACTTTTCTACTAAACTTTCAAAACACATGATGAAAAAGCAACAATATGATACTACTAGTCTCTCTCCATAATCCATTCTCCTTCGGAGTTTCAATGGCAGCAATCTCTCCCACTTTTCTTCCAATCTCACTGGCCCCTTCAGTTTCCTTACTGAAGCCAACCCCTGATCTGTTAGCAATATCTGTCATAGTAACAATATTGAGAAATGGCTGTCTTTAGGGCATCTACCTGTCATTCCTATACTGTGAACTGTCTGACACTCATGGCTTCTATAACCATTTTTGTGCTAACTCCTAAAATCCATATCTGCAATCTAGTTCTCTCTTGATGCCAGACCTGTTTATTTAACTGCCTAGTGGACATTTTCATCATCAATGAGATGATTGATAATATTGTGAATATATAATATTGTGAAGTTGTTAACAGTAAGGACTCTGGAGCCAGGTTGCCTGGATTTAAGTCCTGGCTCCACTATTACTGGCTATGTAACCTTGGACAAGTTATTTAACCTCTCTGTGCCTCAGATTTCTTACTTATAAAGTGAGGATAATCTTAAAGCTAACCTCAAAAGGTTACGGTGAGAATTAAATAATTAATACATGCAAAGCATATGGAACAGGGCCTGCCTTTTGGAAGCAGTCAATAAATGTTAGCTATCATCCTTAGCAGCAGCAGCAGCATCACCCCAGACACCTGTAACCTGATATATCCAAAACTGAACTCCTTATTGTCCCAGCCATACTTGAGTGAACCATGAGATAATCAAACCAAAACCCTCGAAGTGATCCTAGTACCTCTGTATCCATCTCTCTCCCCACATTTCCAATCTCTCCACTTTTATGCAAAATAGTTCCTAAAATGCTCACTATCATCACACCAATTGAAGGCTTTATGACTTCCCAACCAGACTGCTCATTCCATCGGATTCCTCACTGATCTTTCTATCCTTACAGTATAAGTCCTCCAATTTATGTCCACACCCGGGCAGCTCAGCAGGCTCCCTGCATGGAGGCTGCTTCTCCCTCTGCCTGTGTCTCTGCCCCTCTCTCTCTCTCTCTCTCTCTCATGAATAAATAAAATCTTTAAAAATTTCACACCCTATGAAGTTATGTTGGCTTCCACTTTAACAATGAGGGAATGAAAACTTAGACATGTTAGGTAACCTGACCAAAGTCACACAGCAAGTTAGCAGCAGAGGCAAACTTTGAATCCACATCTTCTGACTTCATATTGTTCTCTTCCCACCATGTTGCTAATCTCTGTTCTATACACATCAGCTCTGTGACTTTGGGGAAGTGAGCTTTCTTTCCTGGAACCTCAAGTTCCTCATTCCCAACATCCTCTTTAATTCTAACAGTCCAAACTTCAGAAAAAAAGACTTTGGCATGGAAGCTAAAAGGAAAAAAAAATTTTAAAGGATGTTGGCACACACCAGAAAGTTGATTTTCCTTTCTGATTAAAGGAGTCTGAATTTGATTATTCAACTGAAGAGAAATGAAAGAGTAGGGAAAAGGTCAACCTCTTGCCTAACTTTTCTTTCTTAATAAAAAGATGACTTTTAAAAAATTTTACACTTTATTAAGAAAGAATGAGCAAGCTACAGGAACATTATATCAGGCAACTACTCCTTTTAGCTTTGTTTGGCAGAAGTTCAACTGCAGACATGCTGACTAAATCAGACAGACTAAGATGCTCAGAAAGTGGGAGAAGCCTTCAGTCAGTCTGGTGAGAGGAGTGCTTTGGAATTTGCAGTGCAGATCATGACTTTTCTTCTTCCAATGGCTATCTGTATATAAGAAAAAAAGGTGGGTGGGGGGAACACCTGGCTGGCTTAGTCAATGGAGCATGGGGACTCTTGATCCCAAGGTTGTAAGTTCGAGTCCCATGTAGGGTGTAGAGATTACTTAAAAATAAAATCTTAAAAAAAAAAAAAAGGAAAAGGGACTAGAATCTTAATATAAAGCCATGCTTCTCAAACTAAGAGGTGCATACATAGTAAGTATGCATTCCTGGAGAGCATCAATCTAACTAAATGGTAAAAAGAATTTGAAAATTTTTTACATCTAAATAAATACAGACAGATCAGGGTAGAGAATGCAAAACTGGCACATAAAGGGGCAGCCAGGGTGGCTCAGCGGTTTAGCACTGCCTTCATCCCAGGGCCTGATCCTGGAGACCCGGGATGGAGGCCCACATCAGGCTCCCTTCATGGAGCTTGCTTCTGCCTCTGCCTGTGTCTCTGCCTCTCTCTTTCTCGCTCCCTGTGTCTCTTATTAATAAATGAATAAAATCTTTAAAAAAAAATGGCACATAACTTTTAAGTTAAAGCCTGAGAAACTCTGCAATGGAGAGCCTCTGTAGTGGCTGCTTAGAAGTCCACCTGTAAACTCTGGTGAAGCATGGATTTAAGGAAATTCAGAGATCATCCACCTAGTCCAATCACCTGAAATTTTATACTTGAGAATATGGAGGCTCAGAAAGCTTCCCTAGACATATAACTGACTGGCAGTAGAGATACAACTAAAGCCTGGATACTCTGCTTATAGCACAAGCTGTTTCTGCTGTCTCTTACCAGTAGAATTTTTATCCCCATTTGACTCTGGTCTGTTTGCTTGCTTGAAGTAATAAACTATTAAGGTGAAATTAAATTCCAGAAACCGAGGAGAAGACTGCTTCCATTCAGTGAACCCCCTCATGGTTCTGAAAAGTAAATGATAGGAATACTAAAAATAACTAAAAAGACAATGCCATGTGACTATAATGCTGGGACAGAAACAAAAGGGCTCTTTTAAGAAAATAAAATTATTAATAAAGTTCCTCTCATGGCCACTTTTAAGAAAATAAAATTATTAATAAAGTTCCTCTCATGGCCACTTTTATAGCCTCAATATTGGCCCACTTTTGAGGGCTTCAATAATATTTTACTTAAGATCCTTATGATAGAGTATATATTATTTAGAGGTCTATGTCTAAGTTAGGGAGAGGCAATAAAGTATAATGGAGCTATGCCTGGGTTCAAATTCTGGCTCTACTATCCAACTTCATTTTGCAGTTAATTAAGTATTTAATTTTTCGTGGTGTCTCATTTTCTAATCTATAAAATGGGGATGATAATAGCACCTACACTCCTCACTGGGTTATTCTGAAGATTAGAGTTAATATAGGTGAAATATTTAGAAGAGTAGCAGGCAAACTGTAAGCACTATATAAGGCTTGGTATTACCTATATTTAACTGGTGGTAGTTAAACAAGACTTTCCTTGGTTCTTCTAGGTGAGACCCCTTGCTAGGGTTTGAAAGAAGAGAACCACAAAATGCCAGAACTAAAAGGAGCTTTAGACACTGTGACAGACAGACACCATATGACCCACAGAGTCTAAATATCTACTATCTGGACCTTCATAGAAAAAAGCTGCCCATCCCTGAACTAATCTAATCAGTTCCCCTCCCTAATATAGCCAAAGAGGAAACTAAAGCCCAGAGAGGACAGTACCTTGCCCCAGGTTATAGATACAGTGAGTTAGTGGCAAAGCTAGGACTAAAACCCAGTTTTCCCAGTAAATAAAACTGTCTACCAGGCTAAAGAGGCTAAATGAAGACCTCGGAATAAGACTGTAAATTAGGAAGAATATCAGCACCTGAAAAGTTAGGCAAATCATCTAATTCTAATCAACAGACACTTACCGAATACTATAAATCTGTTTTTTTCATGCTCTCCAGGTGACTGGAATGTGCACTTGAGAGTGAGAACCAATGTTCTAAGTATTGTGTGAGGCACTAGCAAGATGTAAACCCCAGAAAAGGAGAGTAAAGGTGCTGATTGCGTAGCTGGGTAGCTACCAGCCTGGACAATGCAGAATCCCATATTTCAGCTGCAGTTACATATGTATAGGGGACTGCAAGGGAAGAGCAACAGACACAGCAAAGGCAAAGAGGCCTTGGGTATACCTTCATTTATGCTAGAGCATCAACAACATTTTTTACACACAAATCTGTAAGTTCCAATAGTTCAATAAATTATAAATCTATTATATCATTCTCATCATTTTTTTTTTTTACATTCTCACCTTTTAAAGCAAGTTCTACACCCAACGTGAGGCTCAAAGTCACAACCCAAGATCAAGAGTCACAGGCTTTACCAACTGAGCCAGCCAGACACCCCTATAGCATTCTCTAAAAGAATATTAAATTTTTATACTCCTAAAACCTATATAAGAATATACAAATTTAAAACATTTATATTGGGACACCTGGATGGCTTGGTGGTTTAGCATCTGACTCAGAGTGTGATCCTGGTCAGGGAATAGTCCATCCGGCTACCTATGGGGAGCCTGTTTCTCCCTCATTCTGTGACTCTGCCTCTTTCTGTGTTTCTATCATGAATAAATAAAAATCTTTAAAAAAAATAAAACATTTATATGGCAAAAAAGTCATATAAATCAAAAGACAGATGACCAACTGAAAAAATACTTCCAACACATGAGATTGCACCAAGGATTAAAACTTACAATACAGGGATCCCTGGGTGGCGCAGTGGTTTAGCACCTGCCTTTGGCCCAGGGCGCGATCCTGGAGACCCGGGATCGAATCCCACGTCGGGCTCCCGGTGCATGGAGCCTGCTTCTCCCTCTGCCTGTGTCTCTGCCTCTCTCTCTCTCTGTGTGTGACTATCATAAATAAATAAAAATTTAAAAAAATAAAATAAAATAAAATTAGCTTCTATCATCTTGGTACTTTTTTTTTTTTTTAATGATAGTCACAGAGAGAGAGAGAGAGGCAGAGACACAGGCAGAGGGAGAAGCAGGCTCCATGCACCGGGAGCCCGACGTGGGATTCGATCCCGGGTCTCCAGGATCGCGCCCTGGGCCAAAGGCAGGTGCTAAACCACTGCGCCACCCAGGGATCCCTAATTTTATTTTTTTAAAGATCTTATTTATTTATTTATTCATGAGACATAAAGAGAGAAGCAGAGGGAGAAGCAGCCTCCACACAATGAGCCCAATGTGGGACTCAATCCCGAGACTCCGGGATCATGCCCTGAGCCAAACAAAGGCAAACACTCAGCCGCTGAGCCACCCAGGCATCCCTAAGATGCTAATTTTAGAAGCTAGGTGAAGGATATACAAGAACTTTCTGTACTATCTTTGAAACTCTTGTGTAAATCTATAATACTTCAACAATTACTACTACAGTTACCTCCTCCCCAGTTTTTACAACCAAAAATGTCTCCAGAAATTGCAAATGTGCCCTGGGGGGGCAAAATGACCCCAGATTGAGACCACTGATGTACATACACTAACACATAAAGCTATCCATAACATATTGTTGGGTGGGGGGGCGGATACAGAATAATATGAAATGTAAAAAAATAATAATATGAAATATGAGTCAATTTATGTAAAAACATACACACATGGATGAACCTTGAGGACATTTGCTAAGTAAAATAAGCCAGTCACAAAAGAGACAGATATTGTATGATTCTACTTATGTGAGGTACTTAAGAACAGTCAAAATCATAGACATAGAAAGTAGAATGGTGGTTACCAAGGGCTGGGAGAAAGGAGGAATGGGGAGGTATTGTTTAATGAGTATAGAGTTTCAATTTTACAAGACGAAAAGAATTATGGACATAAAAAAAAAAGAATTATGGACGTAGATGGTGATGATGGTTACAACGGCATTACAAATGCATTTAATACCACTGAACTGTACACTTAAAAATGGTTAAGATAGAAGGGCCTGGCTGGCTCAGTCAGTACAGCATGTAACTCTTGATTTCAGGGTCTGAATTTGAGCCTAACATCAGCTGTAGAGTTCACTTTGAAAAATGGTTAAGGTGGTAAATTTTATGTGTATTTTACCAAAATAAAATCGGAGGAAAAAAAACACGTAAACACATGTGCACAAATACACAGACAAATGTGTGAAAGAATGTACACCAACATGTTAAAATGTTTATCTCTGGATGCTAAGACTATGGTGGTATTTCCTTTGTACTTTTCTGTGTTAATTTGCATTTTTTTCAGGAAGCATGTCTTTCTTTCTAAACATCAAAAGGCTTTGTTCTCTATCATTTTTTCTCATAAAAACTTCCATTTCGGGATCCCTGGGTGGCGCAGCGGTTTAGCGCCTGCCTTTGGCCCAGGGCACGATCCTGGAGACCCAGGATCGAATCCCACGTCGGGCTCCCGGTGCACGGAGCCTGCTTCTCCCTCTGCCTGTGTCTCTGCCTCTCTCTCTCTCTCTCTCTCTCTCTGTGACTATAATAAATAAATAAATAAATAAATAAATAAATAAATAAATAAATAAAATTTAAAAAGTTAAAAAAAAAAAAACACTTCCATTTCAATAACCAAAATCCTATTGATTCTGTCTCCAAAATGTCAAAATGGTTCCTCTTCTTCTCAGCCACAGTTCAACTCCAGCCCCTCTCACCCAGGCCAATGTAACTGAATCCTAAGCTGTTTATCCCTCTCTAACCCATTCTCTAACCAGAGTTACCCAATGAAACACATTTACTAACACTCCCATATTTCACACACACACACACACACACACACACCACATTCCTTTCAAAGGCCTCTACAGTTTGTTCACAGGGTCCTTTATTTTTAGTTTCACCTCCTACTACCGTCCCTCAAGTATCCTCTATACCAGAAAATTGCTGGTCACTCCTTGAAAACACACCATACGCTTTTATTTTTCCATTACTTTGTTCATGCTATTCTTTTGTCAGGCAGGAATAGTCTTCCTCCTCTGCCAAATAAAATGTATACAGTGGTACAGAGGAAAAACTGGGATGCAGAATGAATGGACAAATAAGTAAAAGGAGGTGGAGGAAAAAAGCATAGAATAGTACAGAGGTGAGGGTTCAAGAAATTAATTTTCTGTAGGGCTGAGATAATAGTGCCTACCTCACAAGGCGATGGTGAAGGGATTAAATGAGATAATACGTGTCAAACTTTTAGAACAGTACCTGGCATATATACTATTATTGTTTTCTATGCTGTTATGATGATGACGAGGATTATTCATGGTATAATGGTTAAGAGCTTGAATTCTGGATGCCACAATGAGGAAGGGGGCAGAACCAGTGCCCCAAAGGTAAGTAATGAGGCAAACAGGACTCCAGTTTGATTCAAATTTATCTAAAAAATTCAAACTACACAAGAAACCAAAACCAATTTGGTTAAGCCACATACAAGTACATACAAATCACACAGGGCAATTCCTGTATATCCCAAATAACATTTACCCCTTGAACGTATATTCCCTTTATTTTTTATTTTTTAAAGATTATTTATTTATTTATTCATGAGACACACACACACAGAGAGAGAGAGAGAGAGAGAGAGAGGCAGAGAGAGAAGCAGGTTCCATGCAGGGAGCCTGGCGTGGGACTCGATCCCGGAACTCCAGGATCACGCCCTGGGCTGAAGGCAGTGCTAAACCACTGAGCCACCTGGGCTCCCCCAAGTATATTCCTTTTAAAGAAGAGCTGTTTCAACACCCTGCCCCAGGCACTGAAGCATCAGAGCACCATCTTCTCCTCACACACTTAAACCTACAAGTCCCATCTGTGCTCTCCTATGGTTTCTCATTTGGCCAGTAGTGACTTCTCTTTCCTCACATAACATAGGATGTTTGATTCCACAGTTCTTTCCACAGCTGCAAGAAAGTGAATATACATATATATGAATAACCCACCCAGGCTTAATACCATAGCCTAAGGAAAATTAAACTCAGTGACAATGGAGGAGAACTAAGAGATGTAGAAACTCATAGTTTTTTAAAAATATTTTATTTATTCATGAGAGACACAGAGAGAGAGGCAGAGACACAGGCAGAGGGAGAAGCAGGCTCCATGGAGGGAGCCTGACGTAGGACTCAATCCTGGGACTCCAGAATCACGCGCTGAGCCAAAGGCAGATGCTCAACCACTGAGCCACCCAGGCATCCCAAAACCCATAGATTTTTTATATGAGTCAAAAATTTTGAGATTTCCTTCTTAGCCTCTTGTCGGGCTCAGTCTTTTTTTTTTTTTTTTTTTTTAAGATCTCCTCTGTCAGTCACGGCAAATAGCCTCCAGATAGCTCCCATCTCTCCTGGTTAACAAGGTTTTTATTACTTTTATTTCATGTCCTAGTAAGCCACTGTGATCCACTCTCCCATCTCTCCTTTCATATCCCTCCCCCAAGCATCCCAGATCTCCCTTGAGCACTATCAGACAAACAAACAGTCCTTTGGTTTATATATATATATATATAAAATGATACCTTTATATATATATAAAATAAATAGATACTGCTGCTAAATTATATCCCAAAGCAGACAAAAAGAACCCAGAACTCCACATCTATTAGATGACACATAGCCTGCTCATAGCCAGACTGCCAAAAATCATTTGCTTCTCCTCTTGTAGGTTTAGACAAACACAAAGGGAACTGTGCTCCTATGTATGACTACTGCTTCTCCACAGGACTTGAAAAACTAAGGCATTAGAGATACTTCCTCTCTATAAACCCAAATAGAATACTTTGTTTATTTTTCTCTTGGCATATAGTTGGCAGTCTGTATTTCCAGGCAGTCATTGTACATCTTTTGGCAAGTGCCTTCATGGTTCTCAGTACAATGTTTCATCCAGTGACTGAAGGCAATGCATTGTACCTTGAATTTACATGCCAAGAAAAAGACTCAGACTGAAAAGAAGACCTTCAGTATCATCTTCCTGCAATATATCAGATACTACACAGGAGTCACAAGACCCAGATCCAATTCCCAGGTGTACCAGTGTCTTGCACTGTGATCTCCAGCATGCTCTTTAATCTTCTGGGCCTCAGTTTTTCCATCCTGGAAAACAGGGATTGCATTACCTGTCCCTCCTTAAATTTAGACTCTTACTGCTAACAATATTTAGTTTCTATAATTTGTGAAATTGGGGTTTGGAAGAACTCAGAAAATTATTATTTTTTTAAAGATTGTATTTATTTATTCATGAGACAGACAGACACACACACACACACACAGAGGCAGAGACATAGGCAGAGGGAGAAGTAGGCTCCCTCTGGGGAGCCCATGTGGGACTCAATTCCAGGACCCCAGGATCATGACCTGAGCTGAAGGCAGACACTCAACCACTGAGCCACCCAGGTGCCCCAAACTCAAGTTAAATATTTGTATTTAATTTCTCACATTTGTCACAACTGCCATGCAGAAATTCAAAGCAGAATCCAGCAAGAGTCCCTAAACAAGTAATTCCTCAGAAAGTGTTTCTAATATCCCACTCAACAAATTAAGTGCTTGAGAATGGGAAGCAAGAAGCCAGGCAGGACCTTCTAATGCCACATGGCTACAAGAGCAAGTCATTATTTATCAGGCTCCATGACAATGTATTCACCCTAGACATCCTACCCTTAATAGTCCACTGTGATTTTCCCTCAAAGAAGCTACCTCAATATTTAAAGCACTTACTTATTCAATGTTTACAAAAATAATCACTTTCCCTGGATGGGAACTGCCTCAACAGGGCTTGCCTTGAAATCACCCTACAGTCAAGGTAAGACAAAGATATAACAAAACAAGTACAAAGTGCAAGACAATTTAAGATTTAAAACAGTGTTTTATGAACTAGGGGTGGTGGAAGGGGAGGAGGGCGGGGGGTGGGGGTGAATGGGTGACGGGCACTGAGGGGGGCACTTGACGGGATGAGCACTGGGTGTTATTCTGTATGTTGGTAAATTGAACACCAATAAAAAATAAATTTATTTAAAAAAATAAAATAAAACAGTGTTTTAGAATCCCTTTTGAGTTACTAGTACACTTATGAAATACAAAATTCTGGACATCATTCCAAAAGGGATTATTAAAATGCAAATATTTGTTTTTTTAAAAGATCGACCTGGAACCTTGAAAGAACTAATTATCACACTCTGCATTTGGTCACTCTTTGTGTGGCTGTACAACAAAGTTTACTGCTCCAAGTAGGCTCTCCACAAGGCCAAGTTTCCCCTTTGTTTCAGTACACATTCTCTCCAGGTATCATTAAATTACTGACATTAAATTATTTCTCTTAGCTGCAGCAAGTTTTATTCTCCTAAGCAATGCATCATGTGGCCACCACTAAGTTCAAACTCCATTTGAAGACATCACTATGAATTCACACTATGATTCACAATACGAATCCTAAAATACATTTTATATCCTACTCAAAATGTAGCACTCCTGTGAAAGAAGAGTCATACATATTAAGAAATACTCTCTAATGCCTGAACACTACTGCTCCTGCCCCATCTAAAGGGCAAGGCTTTGTGGGGATAAGGCAGCAAGCATGGAAAGTAAACACCTATATTCAACTCCAGGTTTGCTACTTACTGGAAGACCTTACTGCAAAGCCTGTTTCCTTACCTGTGAAATGACAATATCTACCTTACAAGGTTGTTGTGAAAATAAAAAGCATCTGTAACTATTTTATAAACAAATTTGCTATACAAATTTAAGTTATTATTATCATTCTGCCTCTGTATTTATTTGAAATGGTTTCAAGGAGCTGGTAATACAACATTAAGAATGTCATTTTGTACACGTGAAACTAATATAACGTGTGTCATCCACTATACTTCAATTCTTTTTTTAAATGTCATTTTGTTCACATGGTTACTAAAAATTCTGAGTTAACCTCAAGTCAATGAAAAGCACCATCTCGCTCCTTCGGATAAAAAACAAGCAAAGCAGGTTAACAGGCATGTAAGCAAAGGTAGAAATGAAGAACTGTGTACAACCACATAAATGGGGCATAGGTACTTTATATCATTATTTGGACTGAAAACCAAAATCAAAGGTCAAAGTTTTCCAATGGAGACCAAGAGGTCAAATAGCCATGGTATAATCAAAACTAAACACAATCGATAGCCAGTTCAGAAAGCTCAATAATCTTCAAAGTGTTTTCCTACATTAATTCTCAAGGAATCCCTAAGATGAAAGAAATTTAAGTCTCTGAGTGCCTGGGTAGCTCACTGGTTGAGCCTCTGCCTTGGGCCCAGGGTGTGATCCTGGAGTCCTGGGATCGAGTCCCAAGTCAGGCTCCCCTGCTTCTCCCTCTGCCTGTGTGTCTGCCTCTCTCTCTCTCTCTCTCTCTCTCATGAATAAATAAATAAAATCTTTAAAAAAAATTTTTTTTAAGTCTCATATTCCAGGTACTTACATAACCACAGGAAAAATCTGAATGGATCAAGATTTCTTTTTCTTTCTTTCTTTCTTTCTTTCTTTCTTTCTTTCTTTCTTTCTTTCTCTCTCTCTCTCTCCCTCTCTCTCTCTCTCTCTCTCTCTTTCTTTCTTTTTTTAAGATTTTAAAGCAGAGGGAGAAGCAGGCTCCATGCAGGAGCCCAATGTGGGACTCGATCCCGGGACTGGGATCATGCCCTGGGCTAAGGCGGCGCTAAACCGCTGAGCCACCCAGGCTACCCTGGATCAAGATTTCAATAAGGCAAGTCAACAAATCTTTCATCAAATATTAAGTAAGGTCCACCACATCACCAGTATGGCACAGTGTCCCACTGACATGACCTATTTTACAGCCAACAAAACCTCTAGCAAACTCAACCTTATAGTACACAAACTACGAGTAAAGAAACACTTCTGAGAAATGAATAATAGCTATTACAACACTGTATACAACACTCATGATCAGAACCCACTAACTTACTTAAAAATAAATGTAAAACTAAGATGATTTACTGAGAACACTCTCCTGAAATGGATGATGAGGAAAATGGGGATATGGTATATGAGGAAAATGGGGAACAGGGAATAGTGGTGTGTTATTTTAAATAGGATGATCGGAGAAGGCCTCAGTAAGGTGACATGTGAATAAAGAGAGAAAGTGAGCCACATGGTTAAATAAGTTCCACCAGGCAGAGATAGTAAGTGCAAGAATCCTGAAGCAGGGTCACATCTGTGGCACTCTCCACCCACCCAGTAGACTTTCCCCTGGAATGTCCTGCTGCCACTCCCACTGTGCTCTACAAAATCTTCCTGATGTCCAGGCTCACCATAAGTCACATTGTGTGTATTCTTTCAGGAATCAGTGACCAACCCACTTTAACATAATACCTTCGAAAATATTACATCTTGGGGCACCTGGGTAGCTCAGTCACTTAAGTGTCTGACTCTCGATTTCACCTCACGTCATGATCTCAGGGTCCTGGGATCAAGCCCCACAGTGGGCTCCGCACTCAGTGAGGAGTCTACTTGAGATTTTCTCTCTCCCTCCCACCCCCACTCAAGAGTGTGTGCTCTCTTTCTCAAATAAATAAGTCTTAAAAAAAAAAAAAAAGTTACGGGGGCAGCCCAGGTGGCTCAGCGGTTTAGCGCCGCCTTCAGTCCAGGCGGGAACCTGGAGACCCGGGATCGAGTCCTACATCAGGCTCCCTGCATGGAGCCTGCTTCTCCCTCTGCCTGTGTCTCTGCCCCTCTCTCTCTCATAAATAAATAAAAATCTTTAAAAAAAAAAAAAAAGTTACATCTTTCCCTTCCCCTGCATTCCTAACACCCACTCCCAAATCCAATTCATTATGCATACTGTTCACAAAGGAATGCTTCTTACAGTCTTCATCACATTACTCATCCCCGATTCCATCCACAGTATCTACAATACCTAATGAACACCCTTCTTTCACTACCCTACATACACACTATGCCCACTTCACCTTCTAAATCTTCATTTGTGTTCCTTTCACATAACGCCTTTTCCTTCTCTCTTATCCGTCCAAAATTCTCACCCATCTTTCAAGTCCCTTTTCAGAGAGCTTTCCATGACTGACTACAACAGTCTTCACTGATTTCTCCCATCTCAGAAATTGTATGGCTTGCTATAAAATCTGACTTGTAGGGCAGCCTGGGTGGCTCAGCGGTTTAGTGCCTGCCTTCCGCCCAGGGCGTGATCCTGGAGTCCCAGGATCGAGTCCCACGTCGGGCTCCCTGCATGGAGCCTGCTTCTCCCTCTGCCTGTGTCTCTGCCTCTCTCTCTCTCTCTCTCATTAATAAATAAATAAAATCTTTAAAAAAAAAAAAAAAAAAGAGGGATCCCTGGGTGGCTCAGTGGTTTAGCACCCGCCTTTGGGCCCGGGCATGATCCTGGAGTCCTGGGATCAAGTCCCACATTGGGCTTCCTGCATGGAGCCTGCTTCTCCCTCTGCCTTTGTCTCTGCCTCTCAATCTCTCACTCTCTGTCTCTCATGAATAAATAAAATCTTTAAAAAATTTTTTTAATTAAAAAATTTATTAAAAAAAAAAAAAGCTAATAAAGGTAGAAACCATGCCGCGGAGGTTTACAGGGTGTAGCGTGAGAAGGAATGCCCCTCCTCGCTTTAATACCCATCAGGTAGGTGCCGGACTCAGGGCCAGGCATTTCATATTAAGCACCTATATACTCTGTAAAAAGCCATTAACTGCAAACTATCTTCAACAAATAGGGTTCCTCCATCAACGATTTACCCAAAATGTCACCCACTCTCACCGCGAGCACAAATGCACCCAGGTGCTGCGGGTACTACACTCCCTTCTCGGCTTCCCTCTAACTCAAGGAAGAGGACAAAGCGGCCTGACTCCCAGCGGCCAACAGGTTAAACATCTCAATAAACCATTTACCAAGTGCCTGGCCCTGGCCTTCCTCAGGACCCTGCTCTTCATTTGAAAACTCCTGCTCTCACCTATCGAGCCCCAAGCCCTGTGAAGGAGGTGGCATTCCCCCTCCCACTTTACAGAGGCGTTTAAGCTCACGTGGCCGACGGCAGATTCGGAACTAGAACGCAGGTCTCCTGAACATCCATGCACCCTGTTCCATTTCCCGCACGAGTCACTCACAGATGGGGCCCGACTGACACCCGCGTCGCCGAGTACCCTAAATAGCAAAAGCTCTGCAATGATTTTCATTCAACAGGTTATTTCCTGGACGCCCGTCAGCCTTGTAGGTTCAAGCGCCACCTCCTCGCGTACTCGCTCTGCGCCACGGGGAACGCCGTTCCCTCTCCCTAGGCGAATTCCCTCAAGCCGTCAACGGAGACAGTTACCTACCAACAGCAACGTCGTGAGGCGTGAGGGGGAGGAGGGCTGACTCGGTCGCGGGGCACTACGTCTGGCACATGGTGGGCATCTCCAGTCATGACGGGTTCCCTTCACTTACCCACTCCGCCCCACAAGCCTCGGGGTTCACCCACTCCCACCAGGCCACAGGGCATCCGCTCGACCTGAGGCGCCCGCAAATGGCCTCCGCGTTCCTCAGGCCCGGCGCTCGCCGCACCGTCATACCTGCATGGAGTCGGCGCTGACGATTTCGCCGCCGAGCCGCTGGCCTAGCTGCAACGCCAGGGTGGATTTGCCCGTGCCGGTGGCCCCGAGAATCACTACGAGAGGCAGCGTCCGCGGCAAGCCCCGGAGCCCAGAGCCCACAGAAACCGCTCGTGCAGCCGCCGCCGCCGCCATCTTGAAGACATCTGCGCTTGCGCCGAGCAGCTGTCCCCATGGCAACCGGTAGTGCGCCGGCGCATCCCTAAGGCTCTGTGGGGGAGGGGAGGAGAAGTGAGGTGAGGGGAGCGAGACCTAGGTTTCCAAGTTTGAGAGGTTCCCGACTAGCTGGTGTCAGAGCCTCAACTGTCACCTCTCTCTCTCTCTCTCTCTTTTTTAAGCAACTGATAATCAATGTATTCAAAAGATCGATTCTTTCTTAAGAATTTATTTATTGGGATCCCTGGGTGGCGCAGCGGTTTGGCGCCTGCCTTTGGCCCAGGGCGCGATCCTGGAGACCCGGGATCGAATCCCACATCGGGCTCCCGGTGCATGGAGTCTGCTTCTCCCTCTGCCTGTGTCTCTGCCTCTCTCTCTCTCTCTCTGTGACTATCATAAATAAAAAAAAAAATTTAAAAAAAAAGAATTTATTTATTTATTCATGAGAGACACAGAGAGAGAGGCAGAGACCCAGGCAGAGGGAGAAGCAGGCTCCATGCACCGGGAGCCCGATGCGGGACTCGATCCGGGGTCTCCAGGATCGCGCCCTGCGCTGAAGGCGGCGCTACACCGCTGAGCCACCTGGGCTGCCGGAAATGATTTTTAAGCTATCTCCTCTTAAATGCGGAACGGCAATTCTATCTCAAATCACTCCCAATTCTTTTCTTCATGCCATTAATTACAATATAAAATTATATACTGATTTCTTGTGCATTGTCTGACTTCCGCCCCAAGCTGGTAGTTCCATAAAGGCAAGGAACAGGTTCTACCCAGCCATTGCTGAATCTCCAGTGCCTAGCAGAGCGTCCGATGGGGAAAAGACACCCAATAATTGTTAAACGGAGAGGAGAATGGTTTCCCTACCTAGCGCTGGAGCCAGTGAGCTAGAGGCGTGGTGTTTTCCAGGATCAGATCTGCCCAGTTCTCAGGCAAGGGCAGCCGCTCTAATGTTTTTATCCCAAAACGCAAACCCAGACGTAATCAGAAGGCAGGACAAAATCTTCCATCTCTTTAGTGAAAGGATGCAAGAGATGGGTTGAGAACAGAGAAAAGTAAACAACCCGCAAAATAAGAGGGAAAATAAGGAAGGCAGAAAGGATAAAGGAATGGTAACCCTCAGATTAAAGTACAGATCAGAGGCCTGAAATTCAGGAAACCCCACAACCTTTAAGAAAGGGCTTTGAAGGGATCCCTGGGTGGTGCACTGGTTTAGCGCCTGCCTTTGGCCCAGGGCGCAATCCTGAGTCCCGGGATCAAGTCCGGCGTCGGGCTCCCAGTGCATGGAGATTGCTTCTCCCTCTGCCTATGTCTCTGCCTCTCTCTCTCTGTGTGTGACTATCATAAAAAAAAAGGGGGGGGGGGGCTTTGAAATCAGAGACTTGGGTTCAAATCCTAGTTCTGCTACTTATCAGCTGCTGCATGACCTCACACAATTAACGTTACCTCTTAGCCTCCCTTTTATCATTAATACCTCTCAGGATCGTCATAAGGATAAAATTCAAAAAAAGTACCTGTAGGGCACCTGGGTGGCTCAGTGGTTGAGCATCTGCCTTTGGCTCAGGGCGTGATCCCGGGGTCCCACATCAGGTTCCCTGCATGGAGCCTGCTTCTCCCTCTGCCTGTGTCTCTGCCTTTCTCTGTGTCTCTCATGAATAAATAAAATCTTAAAAAAAAAAAAAAAGTACCTGCTACAATACACTAGCACAGAACGACTACCATTTGTTGAACACGTATTATTATAATGGTAACACCCCATCTGCCTCACTAAAGAGGTAAGAACAGCAGCCTAAGGGCAGAGAAATCTTCAGTACTGTGTAAAAGTACCCAAACATCTATTCTAGTAACCCCTTGTTAGCCAATTTAAGGGTTAATTTATTTCTCCCTGAGATTACTTGGCTGTGCCCAGCTCTCAGGTCATATCACCAGGATCCCTTGGGCCAGAGGAATTACCGCTGGAAGTTTAGAGCATATGTAGGCCTGCCTGGAATAACTGCCAATACATTTCTCAATCACTTGGATCACTGCTGGCATAATGGCCACTTCTGCATCCTGAACCTTGTAGCCACATGTATTGTTTGGAGTACATCAGAACCCAGAGTACCCTGTACCTCCTTTTCTCAATCCAGTCTGCTTTGATCAAAAGCCTGTTCTCGCCAATTTGTGGTACCCGCCTGGGGCTGGTTTTAAAATCGAGATGTGTGGCCATATATTGGCAGACACTCTCACATGATGGTTGTTAACTGTAGAGCCTTTGCCTGGAGACTTTCAGAGGGTACGGTTACCATGACAACCACTAGAAAGATGGCAGGCAGGAGAAATGATGCAAATAAAGCAAAAGGGAGCTAATTTCATGATGACAATCTGACCATGACAGAGTATGCTCACTCACAGATAGGAAAGCACTGTCCAAGTCATGACCAGGTGACTGTTACTAGAGAGAGCAAAAAAGAGGGGAGTGGAATTTACCACTGAGAGACCCAAAGAGGGAGAAGCTGGTTACCAAGGCAACTGGGGAGAAAGGAATGAAAAAATGGGGCTTCACCACAGCAGCAGAAAATTGCTTCTAGCCAAGCAACACGGGACTGTTGCTATAGAAACAAAGAGAACAGGGATCCTATAGACCATGGGGAGAATTATCACTGAAATGCTGAGCAGGAAAGACTCCTAAATCAGAATGGAGCCCATGGTCCAAAACAAATCAGGAGAAATGAGAAAAACATTGTACCATTTCCATTTGTTTGAATTCTACCAATCCAGCCAAAAGAGAATGGAACCATATATTTTACATACCTTTAGGCTATTTCATTTGTACCTGTTTGTCTCCTAATGGTCTTCTGAACTCTAAATTATACTAATAGTTCCATTCAAGATAATTTGTAACTTGAAATCCTAATTGGTGAGTTTAAATTCAAGGGAAAATTGGGAAATGGAAGCCTATGATCAAGAATCAATAAGAATTTATTTTAAAACAATATAAAGCTCTCAAATGGGAAGCTTTTCAGGGCAATAAGGAGACAAAAGGTGACAAAAGGAGTTGAGAAAGCTATTTGGAGGCCCCTGGGTGACTCAGTTGGTTGAGTGTCCCACTCTTGATTTCAGCTTATGTGATGATCTCAGGGTTGTGGGTTCAAGCCCCAGATCAGGTTCCTTGTTCAGCAAGGAGTCTGCTGGAGATTCTCCATGACCCTTCTACCTTCCCTCCCTCTCTCTCTCTCTCAAATAAATAAATAAATCATAAGAAAAAAAAGAAAAGAAAGCTATTTGTAGTCATGCCCAGATATTAGCCCTGACCCCACTCCCCCCCCTTTTTAAGATTTTATTTATTTATTCGTGAAACACACACACACACACACACACACACACACACACACAAAGAGGCTGAGACACAGGCAAAGGCAGAAGCAGGCTCCATGCAGGGAGCCCGGGTCTTCGGGATCATGCCCTGAGCCAAAGGCAGGCGCCAAACCGCTGAGCCACCCAGGGATGCCCCCACTTCCCCTTTTGTGAGGCCAAATAGCAAACAGCTCAATCTATTCTGAAAGATAACTCAAGAAGAAAGGGAGTCTTTCACTTAAAGTAAATTGTATATCTAGATGTGGAAGATGAAGAAGCCCATTTCCCATACTCCACTGCTTATAGATTATTTGGGGTAAAGAAATTCTAATTGAAAAGGCAAAAATGCTGAGACAACTTCAGTTTCAGAAGAACATATCTAAAATGTAAGAATAAGGAACTAGGGATATTCAAATTACTTGGAGGGTAATAATCCTTGGTCTCCCCTACTAAAGTCCCCAGCCAGCCACCTCATCATTATCCCCCGTGTGTGCATGTGTTGTACGGTGTCTGTCTGTAGGACGGATGTATAGTCAGGCTAGACAACCTCTGCACCTGCCTCACCTTCTTTAGAAAATTGAGAGCATGGGACACCTGGGGGCTCAGCAGTTAAGCATCTGCCTTCAGCCCAGGGCATGATCCTGGAATCCTGGGATCAAGTCCTGCATCAGGCTCTCTGCATGGAGCCTGCTTCTCCCTCTGCCTGTGTCTTTGCCTCTCTGTGTCTCTCATGAATAAATAAATAAAATCTTAAAAAAAAATTGAGAACAATACAGGGGGTGAAATAGGCATGGGAGCATGGCAAAAAAAGAGAAAGAGGGAAGTGCAGAGAGGCAAAGGTGATATCTGGGTGATGACCCAGTGTTCATTCTATTATTTCCTGTCCTCTATTTTAAATAATTTATTTTTAAAAATTTTAGGGGCGCCTGGGTGGCTCAGTGGTTGAACGTCTGCCTTTGGCTGTTGTGATTCCAGGGTCCTGGGATCGAGTTCCACAGGGTTCCCTGCAGGGAGCCTGCTTCTTCCTCTCCTGCTCCCCCAACTTGTGCTCTCTCTCTATATCTGTCAAATAAATAAATAAAATCTTTTTTTTTTAGATTTTATTTATTCATGAGAGACACACAGAGAGAGGCAGAGACATAGACAGAGGGAGAAGCAGGGCCCCTGTGGGGAGCCCGATGCGGGACTCGATCCCAGGACCCCAGGATCATGACCTGAGCCAAAAGCAGATGCTCAACCACTGAGCCACCCAGGTGCCCCAGTAAATAAAATCTTTTTAAAAATGTTTAAAATATTTTTAGAAAAAAGGAGTATAGGGAGAAGGCTAAAGGTAAAGCCATTAGAGTGGAAGGGCCATCCACAGTGAAACATCCAGAAAGCTCAAATGTTCAACATGGAAATCTAGAGGATGTTTAATAGGACAGGAGGAGGAACATGCCACGGGAGGTCTGAAGCATGTTTCCCAGGCAAGAGAAGAAAGTTGAAGACAAACACTAGCTTTTTATGCAACCCTAGGTGCCTTTGCAGCCTGACCCCCATACTAATTACATATTCCAAATAAACTATATCCTGTGGGATTATCTCATGGTAAACTTGGTGCCTGCATCGATCTCCTAGGGCTGCCATAACACATTACCACAAACTGTGTGGCTTAAAACAACAGAAGTTTATTCTCTCACAGTTCTGGACCTCAGAAGCCCCAAATCCAGGGCTTGGCAGGGCCCCAGTCCCAAGCTTCCCTCTACAGAAGGATGCTTCGAGTGCCTCTTCTGGCTTCGAGTGGTTGCTGGCATCCCTTGGTTTGTGGCAGAATGACTCCAGTTCTGTCTCTGTCTTCAAATGGCCATCTTCTCTGTGTGTGCCTCTGTCCAAATTTTTCCCTCCCTGGGACACCAGTCACTGGATTAGAATCCACCTTAATCCAGTATGACATCATCTTGATGACATCTGCAAATATCCTATTTCCAAATAAGGTCACATTCATGGGTTCTGGATAGACATGAGTTGGGTGAGGGACAAAATATGACCTAGCAGAGTGCCTGGGAGTAATCAGAATACTTTTTCATTGGTTGCTGTTTCCATTGGCGATTTGTCGATTCAAATTTGGGAGCTCAGAATTGCTCAAAACAAGTGAAGCTCCCCTCTCAAGGGAGTGGAGCTCATCATGTTATATGGTTTGTGTTACGCCCAAAGTAAATAGGGTTTTCTCCAGAGTCCATCAGAATGTTCTCAGAGGGAGCTCACTTCCCGTCTTCTCAGCTAAGAGGGCCTGCACATCCACAGCGAAGCCCTGAAGGCTATAAGGTCAGAGTGGGGGAAGAGGGGGCAGTAAGATACAGAGCCATGAAGAGCTCCTTTCCAGTCCTGATTTCCTGGCACTTTCAAGTCCTCTGTGTCTCTGGTCCCTTCCCTTTCTCATGGCATGGCCGGTTGGGCCTTCATCATCTTTATATCCTCATGAGTCTCAAATCTGTACCTTCACTGCAAACCCCTTCCTAAAGCTTTAGTATCACATCCTCAACTTCCTGTTGGGTGCTCTGTTTTGTATGACCCCATCACCTCAAACCTCACGGTGTCCCAAACCACAGTCAGTTTCCTCCCCTGACTTCCCTATTTCAAAGGATGTTTGCCAACCCAAGGGTCCTCTTAGAAATCCAGCTTAACTCCTGTTTTGCAAAAAATGAGACACCCAGAAGACAGCACATCAAACTGGATTCTTCCCCATTCCCAGATTCCATACAAACCTTCCCAGTTCCCCCATCCCGCACCCAAACTATTCCCTCAGCCTAGAATACCTTCCTCTTCTCCACTTAGCTAGATGCTGCAGGGACTTCTAGTTCCAGTTACAGTCACACTATCCCCAACAAGAACTTTCTTAATGACTCCAAACAAAGTGCTCTCTTCCCCTTTGAGGCTTGTAGCCCTTGCCTGAGACATATAGTGTCTTATCTCGTGATTGTGTTCACACGCTTATAAACTTCCACGAGGAACCTAGCTTCATATATCACTGCTCTCACGCTGTGGCGGGCACCATGCTAAGTGTTTTACATATAATTACCTGCTTAATCTTTACAACAGTGCTATGTGGTAGGTATTAATATTATACCCATTTCAGGGAAGGAAACTACTAGGACTCAGGGAGGTTGAGTGATTTGCCCAACATCACACAGGTAGTAACTCCAAGTCCCCATTCTTTTTTTTTTTTTTTTTTTTAATTCGTGAAAGACACACAGAGAGAGGCAGAGACACAGGCAGAGGGAGAAGCAGGCTCCATGCAGGGAGCCTGATTTGGGACTCGATCCCAGGACTCCAGGATCACGCCCTGGGCCAAAGGTAGATGCTCAACCACTGAGCCACCCAAGGATCCCCAAAATCCCCGTTCTTAACCATTTTACTAAGCCATCAAACCACCTTCTGTGGCTATTCTTTTTTAATCTCCAAAGGACCTGGCCCCAACTTCTCATTCCAAAGTTCTTCTAAGTGTGACCTCAGGATTCCCCTCCCTGCTTGCTTGTAGATTCCTGGCTCTGACCTACTGTATCAGGTTGGGGCAGGTAGATTCTCAATGCACACTCATGTTTGAGAGTCACTGCCTGAACAAAACAGGCATTTGAGGGTTTAACTGGCTAAATGGGATCAGTTGACTCTGGCTCAGTTTGACATTACCACACTGCCCAGTAAGGACACATGGAAGGCCCATCCGTGCAACACCATCACAGACTCACGGCTCCTGCCTACTGTGGGTCATGGGATGCTGTGGGCCAGCCAGAAGCTCAGGTCATGCCCGCCATTCCCCCTGTGCCTAGCTCGGGCTCCCCAGATGACTAAGTACTCATGCTCAGAAGATTCCTTATTTCACCAACCGCTTCTATCACTTTTCAAATATGACTAATCTGTATTAGCAAGGTGTGGCTTGCTACATGGTTTGAATTACACTAATCATTTACTGAGCACTTACTATTGCTCATAACAACCCCACAACACCCCAGCTATTATTTAGAGCTGTTTTACAGAGAAGGTAATAATTTGCCCAAGGTGGTGGCAAAGGTGCAGCTGGGAAATGTGGAGCCAGATTTGGAACTCAGATCTGCTGGGTGTGGGAGACCACTTATCCATACCACCTCTCACAAGTTTAAAGGCAATCCAACACTTCCTGGGCACCTACCGGGCCCCTGGCACTGGGGCTAATTATTTAATAACTCACCTGATTAGTGACTTTAAGAACATATTTACATTTCCTGGTCCAAAGAATGGAAACGTGAATACAGTTGATCCCTTTGGGGGTAGTTCCAAATAAAGACATTAATAAGAGCTGCCCACCAGGCTTTTTTTTTTTTTTAATTTTTATTTATTTATGATAGTCACAGAGAGAGAGAGGCAGAGACACAGGCGGAGGGAGAAGCAGGCTCCATGCACCGGGAGCCTGATGTGGGATTCGATCCCGGGTCTCCAGGATCGCGCCCTGGGCCAAAGGCAGGCGCCATCCCGGGTCTCCAGGATCGCGCCCTGGGCCAAAGGCAGGCGCCAAACCGCTGCGCCACCCAGGGATCCCGCCCACCAGGCTTAAAGTAGAAATGCTCACACCCCGGCGGATCTTCGCTGACACATTTAGACACCTCGCCTCCCCTCCCCAGTCACCCACTCATCAATCATCTTCCAACTGGCTAGCTTATCCTCAGAAAGGAACTTCTTTCTCACTCCCTCCTATCACCTTCCAGAGCAATAGTCATCCCCATCCTCTCCTCCTCCTTCCAAAAGTGAGTATTCTGGAATATCCTAATCCCGGGAGCACTTTAGACAAATTCAGCACATCTAAAATAGTTCAACCTGTCTCAGTGCCCCCAAAATAGCTTCCCACAGGGGTGGGAATTAGCACACGCGTTGGCCTTTTATTGTTTAACCTTTCTTTTCTACACTAAGGGTGGCTTTGCAGCTGCCCCTTATTGTCCACACGTGTGTCCTTGAGTCGGGTTCATGGTTCCTTAGGTGTACTATTCCGAGTCAAATCTAATTTGTAGGAATTGTTCTCCGAAATCCAGGAATAAACTCCCTGACTATTTTCAGACAAAGATAGAGGTAGGAGTCTGTAAGAAATGAGCTAGGAAGGAGTTTAAAATACTTCACATTCCAGAAACACCCTCCCTTCCCCCCAGGAGATGGCTTTATTCCCACTCCTTTCTCAGCAGAGTTGGACGAGGAGGAGCTAAAGCTTGGAGACAGCCGGCTGGCACTAGCAGGTGTGGGCTTAGACAAATGATTTCAATGTCTCTGAGCTTCAGTTTGCTCATCTGCGAAATGGGACCGATGCCACCCGGTTCTCTAGGTTATCATGAGAATTAAGATACGTAAAACAATTAACACCAGTACCCCTACCTAGGAGTCCCTACTATTTTACCGAGGGCCTAGGGATTCATCCCAGGCTAGGAAAGGGAGAGAAGTCCTACATGTTCATCTCTTGATAAACGGCTGGGGATGGGGATGACTTTATTGCTCTGGAAGGTGATAGGAGGGAGTGAGAAAGAAGAAGGAGGAGTATCCTGGGTGCAGAGTGACCAGCACTAGAAGAGGGAATTGGGAGTTTTCAGATTCCCAGCAATGCACGTCTCTACACTAGGTTTGGTGACTGAGAGAGGTAGTGGGGATGGAGTGGAAAGCTTACCTGCCGGGAGACTGGGTTTGGGACTCTGATTTTGTTCTGGGACCTTGAGCAAAAATCTGCTCTGGTCCCCTGTGGCAGAGGTGGTGTACTTACACAGTGTGATGAGGCTCCCTCTGCCAACGTGAGGGCTTTAGGGTAGCTTTTGGACTCTACTCAGGCTCCCCGATGACAGAGGGAGAACAGGCAGGCGATACCAAGCAGGTCTGAGCTGTAAGGAAGGATTGGCTGAAGCAAAGTGGCCTCCCTCCACCATGATGCTCATGGCCTTTCCCAACAGCAACTGTTGGCCTGTCCCAGTCCCGGAGGGGCCTCTCTGGCCTAACCAGGACTGACCCACCCAGCCCACAGACATGGCCCAGTGACTGGTCACGGAACATTGGCTCCACTTCATCCCAATAAGTGGCCGGCACCATGGTCCCGAGGAGGGACGATTGTAACAGGCAGTTAAGTGCTGGAATTCCATGCTTACCTCCTCCACACACCCCATGCTAACAAAACAGGCTGGCATTACTAGGCCATGATGAAGACCTGTGGCTGTGGAGATAGGCAAAAGGGGGTTTCAATCCCAACTCATTTACTAGTGGAGTAACTTTGGGCTGTTTTGTCTTCACTCTTAGAATCTCAGTCTCGGGGCACCTGGATGGTTCAGCATCTGCCTTCGGCTCAGGGCATGATCCTGGGGTCCTGTGATGAAGCCCCATGTCAAGGTCCCTGCTCAGTAGGGAGTCTGCTTCTCCCTCTCCCCTTGCCCCTCCTCACTGCTATGCTCACACTCTTTCTCTCTCTCAAATAAAGAAATAAATAAATAAAATCTAAAAAAAAAAAAAAAAAGAGGTCTACTACTTCATTAATACCTGCCAACCTCCTGTGTAGTAGTGTTTATCCCCATTTTATGACAAGGGGTCAGAGAGGTAAAGCTAAAAGGCACAGAAGAAGTTAAGTAGTGGAACTGGGATTTCAAACCTTCTGAAGTACAAATTCAGCACTCTGTGCAATTCACAAAAGAATTTCATGTTCACCAAGTACACAACCTACATTGTTTAGACATGTCTGAAATGGCATTTCAGGAACCCAAAGTGGAATGACCTGGTTGGCAACATGGTTAGAAAAATGTAACCCTCTGGATCACTGGTGGTTACACTGAAATAGTTTTCCTTGGCTTAGGGGGACTTGGCATACGGTGCCCCCACTCTGACATGTTTGAGGAATCTTTTATTAGAAGTCCCAGAAGGCAACATTTTAAAATCAGGCAATTGATGATCACAACAAATTCAAAATTTCAGGTAAACTTGCCTTTCAAAATAAATCAGACTCTTGCGACACGAGAATTGCCCAAGAGTTTTTTTCTTGTACAAAAACAACACCACTTTGCAAAAGGCATACAAAAATACAGTATTAAAAAAAAAAAAAACCCCACAAATAAAACAAACCACTGCCCCCAATCTAAGACCCAACAGCAGCTTATAAAACACAAGCTATTCGGGTGATACATCAGTAACCTACATCCCACCTGTTCTCCAAAGACAGTTCCAGAAGTCAGTTGGCTTCCAAAAACCATACTCCAGAAGGTAGAGAGGTTTTTTCCAAACTTCCGCTGGGGTTCTCAGAGGCGAGGAAGCAACCTCAGAAACAGACCATTGTGCCTAAGTTTGGAAGTAGCAGCTGGCTCTCCAGAACCCCCAAGAGTGCTCCACCATCCTCCCCTCCCCCACTTATAAAACCACAGCCAGTAGGCACCTGCTGCCCTGGGCAGAGTTCTGGAGGGGCTGATCTTTCTTCCAGGCCAGGCTTAGGGGCTGCTGAGCTTGGCCCATAGGACACCTGTTGGGTTGGATGCCTTTCCAGACTGGAGGCGGCACCTGGAATCCACTTGGAGGTACCAGGTTCACCTGGGGCAAAATCCATGGTCAGCTAAGCAGAGCTTCTGGAAGCTCCTTTAAAACCCACCAGGAAACAAGTCCACCTTCTGGAGCCCTGGACGAGTCCCAGCAACTCTCCTAGCAAGAACTCCAGTAAGGCCCAGACTCTGGGAAAGAGATCTGACTCATGTCAGGCTGGCAAGGGGCCAGAGAGTGGCTGCAAAGCCAGCAAGCAAGCTCCTTGGAGTTGCCCTAGAAGGACAGCCTGCATGGTTCTAGTAGAACTTCAAACTTACCAGTCAGGGTCTGAGATGAGAGGGAAGTGGGAAAGAGGAAGTGGTATAGTTCTCCCTTTGAGGTGCCTGACATCTGCCTGGAGAAAAGATTCCAAACTGGAAAAACACCTGGGCAGATAACAAGTTCACGGCCAGGACTCCAAGCCTTCCCCAGGCCGCAGGCTAGTAGGACCCATTTCCCAGTGTCTTGGGGAAATATTTCTGACCTTGGGAAAGGGGTGCTGGAGAGCCCATTGCATAACAAAGGCAGAAGGAAACAAAAAAGTCCCTTGTGAGGACAGAATGCTTTCTCCCTCAGAGGAAAGGGCCCAGAGGGCTTCACGAGACAAAGAATTTAGAGGTCAAGCTCTTTTAAATGTTCTCAAGGTCGCAGCATTGAGAGTGGGAGGAGGGGTGTTGGCTAACATCGTTATATATATATTAAAGGTTTCCAACTCCTCAGCTACTGTAAAGTGTCTGTCAGTGAGGTAACGGTCCATGTTGATCAAGTCTGTGAGCTTGTCTTCACCCCAGATAGCTCGTGTGTCTCCTGGAAAGAAGAGCCTCAGGGAGGGCGTCCGGGCCCAGCTGTCCTAGCGTCACCCCAGAGACACCAGCGGGAGCATCCTTTCCCAGCCTCAAGCTCATCCGGAGTGTGAGATTTCATGCAGGCTGGAGCCCCCCGACAACGTCCACCACCTGTTGCATAGCATCTGTCAGGCTTTTCTTCCGAGCTAGTGAGCTAGGCCGACCCCAAGTCTCCTCGGTCAGCTGCCTGCCTGAGAAGCCAAAGGCGCCAGAGAAGACCCAGTGCTCCTGGGAGTCAGGGAGGAGGGAGAGCTGGGTTTCAGGGTTCCCAAGAACGTGAGCCCTGCCTTGGAGGGCATGCCCTGCCCCCTAAGGCCGCACCACCTTCTGGAATGTACAGTTCTGACTGTCCCTCCATAATCCAAATGTGCAAATTACTAAGGGGGAGAAGGAAAGTTAGAAAATAAACTCAGGTCTCTGTAAGACAGAGCAGTCAGGCTTTTTGGTCACCTAGTAGCCACTGAGGTAGGCAATTCTCTTCTGCAGTTGCTGCTGCCGGCATCGGAGCTGCCTTTTTTCCGTGGCCATCCTCTTCTCGGCCCCCACCAGGGCTTGCAAGTACTCCAAGGCCTTGCTCAGGATCACCACCTTGGGGGCCTTGGAGCAGCTGGCCAGCGTGGGGACCTGGTCCCTCAGGGCCAGGAACCTAGAACGGAGGTCATTCCGCCTTTTGCGCTCCAGGAAGTTGTGGTTCTTCCTCTTGGTCACATCCTCGGTGTCAGAACTGCCAGGTTTGGGGTGGCAGGACTGGGGAGCCTCACTTTCTACGGGGGGGCGACTCACAGTCTCTTCATCCGCTTCTTCTTCCTTTTCCTCTGGGGTGTCTCTCTCCAGAGCCTCTTCTTGGGGACCTCTCTCTGGAGCCTCCCCTTGAGAACAGCTTTCTGGAGGAAAGCGGGCAGCGTAGTTGTGCTGTTGCTGGTGGATGGAGATGTGGAAGTGCTTCATGCAGGGGTCCAAAGGGTCCGCCCGCACCGTGATGGTGACCGGCTTCCGTACACCCAGGGTCTGTCTCTTCTCCACTGTCACGACGTCTATTTCTTCACCCTCTGTCCAAGAAGAGAGATCCAGAGAAGAAACACACCCCATGAGAAACACACACCCGCACAGGCACACGCACACACACACACACCCTATGCTGGGGCTTGGGAAAGGAGATGACATTCTGCTCATTTAGATATAAACGGATCCAAGTGAGGAGCAAGACAACGGATTCATTTGTAACGGGGTAAGGGCAGTGGGAAGGAAAGAAGGGGGAAGAAGCAAGAAGGAAAATATTCTCCAATTTCCTTTTGCACAGCAAGGCTTAGATAAGAACAAAAGGCAGACCCAAGCCAACAGCCCCCAGTCCGCCCAGGCGCTCCCCTCCCCCACGGAGGGGATGGAGAGAAAGAGCTACCGGCCTGGGACAAAGTTTAGCTGTAAAGATCTTCCCCCGTCGGGCTCTTTCATGCCCCATCAGAATTGTAAATGAGGGGTCTGTGGGCAGAGCTGCCCTTTGTTCCGGCCCAGCACAGTCTGCACTTGGGGAATTGTTACTTTTCACAAGTTATAAATCCTATTATTCCCCTACCTCTCTATATTCTGCTATCCTTTCAGCTGAGGACTCCGAGAAGGGAGGGCTACAAGCCATCCCTCCTCACCCACGGGGGTGGGGGACGGGTCTCCCTCAGGAGCATTTTGCTCCTGGTTTCAATGGGTTTCTAGTCATCCATCATTTATAGGTCGCCTGCCCCACCCCCTTCCCTGGACCAGAAGGGGATTGGATTTTGCAATCGCCTGTCTGCAAAAGCTGCTGGAACTTCACAAAGATACAAGCGACCATTTCCTAGCGACCTGTGCCGGGGGAGGGGGGGGGGGCAGGGAACTGAGCAGCAACAGAACGTCCTGGTGCGAGGGCCAAGACACCAGGGGCCTGGGGACGCCTGGAAATGCCCCCCCCCCTCCCCCCCCCCGTCATCCCCTGGCTCAAAGGTGTCTCAGGCTACTCAACCCCGGAGAGGGGCGGTTAGGGGAAAGCCTTCCTGCTTCGCACATATTGCAGCCCCCACATAGAAGGAGGCCACCCGAATGCATCGCGGCCTGACCACAGAAGCGCCCAGTTCTGGGCCTCTTTTGCATATCAGGATGGTTGAGCCCCTTTGTCAGGAAGGCTTCCATTGTGTGGACAATCGCATTATTTCTCCATTAATAAAACCTGACCATTCAGCCCTCCTGGCCACGAGGCCCGGGATTGGCTGGCTGAGCTGTGTTTGGAATGCTGTCTCACCCGGCCCCTGGCCCCCATTGGCTGAGCCCCGCCGTCAGTCACTCTCCCCGCCCCCCCCTCATTGTTTGCAATCTGTTGCATTTTGTTCTGGGCCATGTGGCCTGTGAGTGAACCAGGAGCTTGCGAACAGGTTCAGGTTAAAGGGCAAGTCAGAAAATGATTCAGGAGGCTTCCCCACATCCCAAACCTTTTAATAGTTCAGTGTTAAAACCTCATAGCCCGTAAGGTTCTGCCTAAGGAAGCAATAACGGAAGATACCATTCTTTTCAGAGATGGTCTAACTCTACCCAGACAAGGAAATGGCCTCAGCTGGATAATCAAGTTCAACCTTCCCGTGTGCAGAAGGGGAAACTGAGATCCAGAACAGCCATGTCCGCATATCACCTTTGTAATGTTCTGGATCTCAAACTAAAGATCTCCAAACTCCCCCAAACAATGCTCTTTGCACTCTACCACTCCACCAAGCTTTTGTAGAGATACATCTTTATTGGTTTCTTGATCTCAAAACTCCCGTTGCAGCCATTAAACAAACACAAGCTCTTGGTGTTGAAAGCAGGCAGGTTAAAAATGACCTTAACACAGTGGACCGAAAAAATTGACTTTTAATTTCTTGTTGTCCTTATTTTTCCCCTCAAGTGTATGACAACTTCCATACCCACTCCGCAGTTCCCTCTCAAACGGTCACGTAAAAGTGATTCTTAAAAGCTACGGTGAGTTTTCTAGGTCCTGATTTACCTGATGCTAGTTAGTGGCACTCTATTAAAGCACCCTCTCCGGTCTCTCTCATGGGTAGAGATTTAAGAGGCTAGGCTAAGAACGACATAGTTTGGTGGCACAGGATGCTCAAAGTCCGCCCTTCGGTTTAAATTTGCATCCAAGGGTGGAGGAGGAGGCTGGAGTTTCAGATCTGGGACCCCAGCACCTGGCTCAGAGCTTGGTACCAAGCAGGGGCCAGTGAACATTTGTTGAATGCAAGGAAGCAGCTACACAGAACCACAGGTCAAATTAGGAAGGTACTAGAGGTTGCTCTTCCTACTCGGGCCAAAGCAACAAAGCAAGATGTAGCCCTTTTCGGATAAGCTACCATGAAGACCCTGGAAACATCGAGGAAATGCCTGGTTGCAAATGGACCCTTGGGCCAAAGAAGATGGGGCTCACTTCTGGTGATTTCCTGTTTCTAAGCCTCAGTTTTTCCAGCTGTTAATGGGGAGCGTTCGTTGCTCTGCTGCCTGTCTGGTGGGTGATTGTGTGGGGCACTAGTGGTAAAGGGTGGGAGGTGCAAGTGTGTGTGTGTGGGGGGGGGCATTATTGTCATTTTAAAGTAAAGCAGACGGGAAACTAGATTTTTCAGAGGGCGAAGGCTCTGGTTTTGCACAAAAGGCTCCTCAGCTTCCTCTCTCCCTGGGGGAGTGTGAGCTTCCCCAGAGAAAGTGGCAGCAACAAAAAACTTCAAGCTTGGAATGACCCTTAAGGGACCCCTTCCAGCCTCCGAAGGCCAGAAATCCCCTACAGTCCAATCCTAGGATCGTCCTAAGCGCTAAGCCTCACCCCGTCTCCCTTGTCCCCTGGGGCTCCGATCATCATCCAAAGGACGCTGGCTCCCACGCCACTTCTTCAAACTGTTTACTAACACACCCACGTGCCAGACAGACACCGCTGGGGGCTACACCGGCAGCTTCAGCCAGAGAAAGGGGGAGGTGGCCGAAGGGCTTGCGAAGACCCAATGCCAGACCTCAGACAGCGGCAGAGTTTTGGCCACCCTTGGGGTGCCCCCCTCTTGGATGGCCCGGGGCGGTCCTTACCCGAGTCGCTTGGGCTCTCGGACCCCGAGCAGGCCTGGGTCTTGGGCTCGCCCAGCGGGCAGGGGGCAGCGGGAGCCGGGTTGCCGGCTTCGAGGCTGGGAGCGCAGTCCGGGGCGGCGGGCGCCTTGGGCGGGTTCCCCCGGGGGGCGCCGGCGGCGAGCCGGTCGCTCACCGCTCTCTCCAGCCGCTCCCGGGCGGAGAAGCCGCTCCACATGCAGTCACGACGGATGATGGAGGCGTAGTTCCTGCCCCAAGCTTTCGAATGGCCCCGGGACTCCGCCTCTTCCCCGGCGCCCCCTCCGGGCCACGGCTCCGGGGGACCAACGCCAGGGGCTGCGTCCCCGGCGCCTGGACCCGAGCCCCAGGGCGGCGACGTGGGGGGCGACGGCACCAGCTCGAATTTCTTCCAGATGTCCTCACTGGGCGCCGTGGAGCGGTAGAAATCCTCCCCGCAGTCATAGTCGTAGAAATAGTGCTGGTACGAGTCGAAGTCCATGTCCGCTCCCTGCGGGAGGGAAGGGGGACCGGCTGACGGGGGTGCGGGCCGGCCCGGGAGGCGCCCCCGGGTCCCCCGGCACGGCCAGCCGCGCTCTCGTCCCTCCCCGACCTCCCGGCGGGCAGCCCGCGCCCTTCCCTCGCGTCCGGGGCGGCGTGCCCGGGGCAGCGGCTCGCGGCGCGCGGACGGGGCTCCGGGGAGCGAGTTCAAAGCAAACTTTGCCAGCGCCGCCCGGAGCGCAGCTCCCAGGGCCCGGCCGGGCCGGGCGGGGGCGCTCGGAGCCCGGGACGCAGCCCGCAGCCCGCCCCGGGGCCGCCCGTCGCCTCACCTCGCTCCCGCCGCCCGCCACCTGGAGCGGACCGGCTCCCCGCCGGCTCGGGGTAGCCCGGCAGCCTGCACACAGGCACATGCGCGCCCCCGAGCGCGCGGCCCGCACCCAAGAGCGCGCCCCCCCCCGCGCGCCCCCGCCCTCGCCCGGGCACCGCGGCCCGGACGCTCCCGGGATCGGCGCGGGAGCGCGAGATGCAGGCGCATTGTTTCCGGCCGCCTTATATCTGGTCGTGCGCCGCGGGCTCGGGAGCGGGGGCGGGGCCTACGGGACAGGCCACGCCCCCGACACGCCCCCCGCCAGACCCGCGCCCGACAGGTGGGGGCGGTCGAGGGTCCGTCCCGCCGGCTGCTCGGTTCCCTGGACCCCCAGCCCAGAGGGGGTGCACGCTGGGTGGCGCGGGGCAGGCCGCGAGCTGACACAGTTCAGGGACGTCTAGCGAAGGCGTGACTCTTAGCTGGGCCGGGGCGGTCCCAGCATGCAACCTAAAACCGCACCCTTTGCCCACCCCGGGCTGGGGAATGGGGCTACTCCCTGCCCCGCCCCTCGAGCCCGTGGGCGGGCTTATTTCAGGTGCTCCTGAAGGGCGGTCTGCGTGAAGGTGGGGGGCCCGGTGCACCTCCACCGCGCCACCTGGCGGCCCGCCGCCCTGAACTGGCGCTGGTCCCGGGTATCCATCCTCTTTATCACCTGTTGGCCCGTTTCTTCACTGCGGTTGGTGCAAACCCTGACCTCGGAGAAGCGAGGTAGGAAGATGCTGGACTTCGGAGCGTCAGATTTAACCTTCCTGAACTTCAGTTTCATCTATAAAATAAAGGGATGGTAATACTTACCTTATTAGGGTTGTTGTGAGCATTTCTTTAACAAGATAGCGAAGGTACTAGGCCAAGAAGAGAGGCAAGTAAAACAAACTTAGCCCCTGGTGTGCTGGTGGTAAGGAGAATTTTTCCCCGGAATCTACGTGTGGGCTACTCTCCCTTCCCTCACACCACACACACACAAAATAGCTCTGTAGGAACTGTAGTACTAGAGGAAAGAAAATGGGGTTTGGAGTCAAGAAACTTCATTGCAGCCTTCGTTTTGCTATTTGCTAGCTATAGGGCCAAGTCGCCCGAAGCCTCTGTTTGCTTATCTGTAAAATGGGACCATTGCTTGCAGTTGCATGTGTGGCCAACATAATGGACATAGAAGCCCTTTGTGTCATCCATCTTCTATGTCTTCAGTGGGAGAAGAAAAGCCAAACTATATGGTCATTCTGTTTAGGCCAAGTAAAGCAATTCGGGATAGCAGCCAATACATATAGAATGTTCTACATGGCATTGAAAGTCTGGTCGCTGTCTACAGTCAGCAACCAGATTGCCTGCTCTCTTTTCCTCCCACTCCTGTGGTCTAAGAACACCCAAGTACTCACTGTTGGCATCCAGGCATAGGGAAATGAGAAGTGCAAGCGGTTCATTGTGGTTGGAGCATCCAAAAGTGTGAGTTGAGAGAAAAGGCAGGGAGGATGACACCATCAGTCTTGAATATATTGGGTCTAAAATGCATGTGGGACATCTTTGAAGGCAGCAAGTCGTTCTCACTAGCTTGGGAACCTCAGTGCCTAGAACAGCTTCTGGCAGATATTTGTGGACTCAGTGAGTGATTCAGCCAACCAGAGTTTACTGAGACAGGCTGTGTGCTCTGCTTTGTGCTGAATGAAGGTGCAGGTCAGAAAGGTTCTAGGTTTGGTTGCAGTCCTAAAGCAGAAGGCTTGGAACTGCCTTTTGGTAACTTGCTCTCTGGTCCACAGATGTCTGAGATGGTTGCAGTACCAGTCAGGATGCTTGGTTATACATGACAGAAACCAACCCTAGATAAATTTAAGCATGAAATAACATTATTGGAAGGATTTAGGATATAGAAACCACAGGGGGCTGGGATTCTATGCTTGGAAAATGGATCTTTTTTCTCTTTTTAGATGAAAGTTCTTACTCAACAGCCCTTCCCCATGGTTCATTTTTTTTTAACTTTAAGACTTTTATTTTTTTCTAAGATGTTATCTATTTATTCATGAGAGACACAGAAGAGAGAGAGAGATAGAGAGAGAGAGAAGCAGAGACAGGCAGAGGGAGAAGCAGGCTCCATGCAAGGAGCCTGATATGGGACTCGATCCTAGATCCTGGGATCATGCCCTGAGCCAAAGGCAGATGCTCACCCACTGAGCGTCCCTCCATGATTCACTGTAGTTGGTGATATCTAGGGGCACCCACGAGGCGACCCCACCTCAAGAACTAAGATAAAGGAAATTGTCTCTGAGAGTTGGGTTGCTCCTTCACTTTGCACACTTCTTTTGTGGGGGGAGGAATCAAACCATTTTATTGAGGGGCTTTGGGGAAAGGTCGAAGGGAAGGAGGACAAGGAGATCCGATGTCCCCAACCCAGCTGAGATCTTACCTTTCCAGCTTCATGGTGGCTGAAAGATGTACACTTTGGTTAATGTCTGTCTTCCTTACTAGACTTTAAGCTTAATGAGGGCAGGGACAAATGTCAGTCTTATTGGCCACTGTAACTCCAGGGCTTAGAGCCTAGCACATCATGGGTGCTTTATAAAGGTGTTGCCTGTTTGGATATAAGCTTCTAATGCTGTGAGGTAGAGATGTGCCAACCTACCTGATGGAGAGAGAGTAACTGTCAGGCCCAGTCTAGACTGTAACCTGAATAAAAGGTACTGTTTTTTAAAGATTTTATTTATTTATTTGACAGAGAGAGGGAGAGCAAGCACAAGCAGATGGAGTGGCAGACAGAGAGGGAGAAGCAGACTCCCTGCTGAGCAGGGAGCCCAACATGGGGCTTGATCCCAGGACCCTGGGATCATTGACCTGAGCCAAAGGCAGACACTTAACCGACTGAGCCACCCAGGCACCTCGAAGGTGTTTTTAAAAATATTTTATTTATTTGAAAGAGAGAGAGAGCGAGCAAGCCGGAGTGGGGGCATTGACAGAGGGAGAGGGAGAAACAGACTTTCCGCTGAGCATAGAGCCCAATATGGGGCTTGATACAGGGGGTTTCCATCCAGAACCCCAAGATCATGACGTGGGCTGAAGGCAGACTCTTAATCGATTGAGCCACCCAGGCGCCTCCTGAGTAAAGGTATTAAAGCAGCTGAAGAAAGAAGGTGCCAGTGAGGAGCAGTCTGGATAGCCAATGAAGCAGAGAGCAATGAGTTGTCAAGGCAATCACCAGAGTGTCTATCTGGGGACAAAGATGCTGGTCCAGGAACAAGGAAGATGGAGGCCTCATTCTTTGAAATCTTACCCAGTTCACCCCCCCGCCCCCCACCTCACTTGTGCTTTGGATCACCAAGCAATCTGCTAAAAATCACTTTATTCCCTATGTAGATCCGCCCACTGGGAGAGAATGCACTCACCAGTGAACAAGAAGATCTATCTAGTTGGCTTCGAAGCCCTGCTTCCCCTTATAAATTAATGAATTGGCATCTGATTTGAAATATTGGTCTCATGAGCCTGGTTAATGTGTGTCTGTTCCATAGAGATGCTGCTGCTTTTAGGACTAACAGCTTTGTTTTCTGAGGTGATATCCGGACCCGGGCTGGTGATATGAATTCTCCAAGATAACAAATGCTACCCTAGGGACATTCAGTTTTTTACTTTATTTTTCTTAAAACATTTTAAATCAGGGATCCCTGGGTGGTGCAGTGGTTTGGCGCCTGCCTTTGGCCCAGGGCGCGATCCTGGAGACCCGGGATCGAATCCCACGTCGGGCTCTCGGTGCATGGAGCCTGCTTCTCCCTCTGCCTGTGTCTCTGCCTCTCTCTCTTTCTCTGTGTGACTATCACAAGTAAATAAAAAAAATTTTTTTAAGTTTTAAAAAAAATTTAAATCAAACTAGTACGTGTACACGGTCTTAAAAAAATCAAATAGGTGGGTGATAAGGTTAAAAAAAAAAGGCAGTCTTCTGCCCTGCCCTCACCACCCCTGATTCGCAGTCTCCAAAGGCAACTACTCTTTTAGCTGTTTTTTATTCCTAATATTTACTTCCATATTTCGACCAATATGATCTATTTTTTCCTGATTTTTAAATTCCTATTGACATTCTACAACAGAAGATGTAGCTCTTGTATTTCCCTTCCCACCTCCACATACTTGGCCTTCCCTTATTCTCCAGTTAGATTTTTAAATATTAAATATTTACAGTATTTTGACTATGTGACTATGGAGCACCTATGACTACATTTCCTTTCTTGCACATTTTTTTTCAGAGTTAAATTGTTTCATTTTTTTCTTTTGTGCAGATTTCTCTTTACATATTATGAATTCGACCCTACACATTTTTTACTTGAGCTACAAAGATCACTTCATGTGGTCAAACCCATCCAGTAATCAATCTATCAGTTCCATTTTTTTCTTGGAAACTTACCTCTTAGAACCCTTTAGCTTCCTGTTCTAATCTGAATTTACTGGTTGAGTCTAGGCCTACTTCACAATTTTTATTCAGCAACTTCCCTTCACCATTACCCTGGAAATCCCCTTTGCTTCTCTCCTGTGTTGGCTCCCCTGTTTTCTGGTACTCATTGCTTTTTCTTTTTCTTTTTTTTTTTAATTTTTATTTATTTATGATAGTCACACACACACACACACACAGAGAGAGAGAGAGAGAGAGAGAGATGCAGAGACATAGGCAGAGGGAGAAGCAGGCTCCATGCACCGGAAGCCTGACATGGGATTCGATCCCGGGTCTCCAGGATTGTGCCCTGGGCCAAAGGCAGGTGCCAAACTGCTGCGCCACCCAGGGATCCCTGCTTTTTCTTTCTTGATTTACTTCCTCACATTGTTGGAACACACCCTACTGCAGCTGCCTGAGAAAAGGTCCTTGGGAAGTAAAATTTTTGAGACTTTGCATTTCTGAAATTGTCTTCACTATACCTTCGTCTTTGGTTCTGATAGTATGGTTGGGTATAGAATACCAAACTAGAAATAATTTTCCCTCAAAATTTTAAATGTACTGCTTTCCTGTTTCTTAGCAACCAGTGTTGCCATTGAGGTTGAGATCATTCGAAATTTATTTATTTTTACGTAATTTCTACACGCAATGTGGGGCTCGAACTCACAAACCCAAGATCAAGAATCACATACATGCTCTTCTGATTGAGCCACTAGGCACCCAAGGTTGATATCATTTGAAATGTAAACCTTTACAGATGGCTTGTTTCTCTCTCTGGAGGCTTTTAGGGTACACTCTTCGTCTCTGACAGTCTAAATTTTTTCACTGATATGCCTTGGTGTGGGTCTGTCGTATAATAAACCAGTTGATTGGCCCTTGTCTCCAGTCCCTGGAAAGTAGCCTTTAAATCCTTGGAATTTGCCAAGCAATAGGACTTTGTTTATTATTCATAATGGGCCCTGATAGTTTTTGCTAATGGAATACCCATGGTGGGCCTCCAGATAGTTTAAGATATGTTAAATTAGATAAGTTGGATAGCCAGATAGTTAAGAGACCCAAGATAGTAATTGACAAGCAAGAAAGGCCAACCATGTAATTAAAGGGTTGGGGCTTTGGGTCAAGTGATATCAGTCTGACCTCTGGGAAGGGGAAAGGGGGCTGGAGACCAAGTTCAATCACATTCAACCAGTCTTATTTACCTAATGGAAGCCCAATAAAAACTAGACACTGAAGTTCAGGTGAACTTTCCTGGTTAACAATGCTTTGTATATGTTATTACACACACATGCATTGGGAGGGTGATTCATTCTGACTCCACAGGAAGACGACATTGGAAGTTTCACGTTTGGGACCCTCCAAGACCTGTCTCTTCTTTTTGCTAGTCCTGATTTGTATCCTGTTGCTACAATAAATCTATAACCATTAGTATACCATTTTCCTAAGATCTATGAGTTGTTCTAGTGAGTTATCAAACCTGAAACGGTAGTGGGAACCCATAAATTTGTAGCCAGTTGCTCACAAGTGTTGGTGGCCTGGGAAACCCCGAGCTTGCAGCTGCTGTCTCAAATGAGGGCAGTCTTATGGAGAACCGTGCCTGTGAAGTTTGGCCTAACTCTGAAAGTTAGTGTCAGAATTGCATTGCAGGATCTTTTTGCATTTTTTGCCATAAGCTTTTTAATCTGAAAACCCATTTGCTCTGTAATTACATATATTTTTTTCTATAATTATATATAACATATATAATTATATATAATTTATAGTATATATTTATATATTTTATTACATATAATATATATTTAATTATATATAGATTTAGATTTAGATTTCATTTATTTATTTGACAGAAAGACAGAGAGCACAAGCAGGGTGAGCAGCAGACAGAGGGAGAGGAAGAAGCAGGCTCCCTGCAGAGCAGGAAGCCCTATGCAGGGCTTGATTCCAGGGCACCAGGATTAAGAACTGAGCCAAAGGCAGATGCTCAACCGACTGAGCCACCCAGGCACCTCTTTAATTATATTTTTGAAAAATTTCCCCCTTCCACTTTTTCCTTCTCTTTCTGAAACTCCTGCTAGTGTTTTTTTATCTTGTCTCTCATTTCTATCTCTGTGTGTTCCATTTCACCTTTTGGGAGATTTCCTAAACTTCCAATCCTTCTATTGATTAAAAAAAAATAAAAAAACTTGATGTCATGCCTGGGTGGCTCAGTGGTTGAGCGTCTGCCTTTAGATCAGGGTGTGATCCTAGAGTTCCAGGATCTAGTCCCACATCGGGCTCCCTGCATGGAGCCTGCTTCTCCCTCTGCCTGTGTCTCTGCCTCTCTCTCCCTCTCTCTCTCTCTGCCTCTCATGAATAAATAAATTAAAACTTAAATAAATAAATAAAATCTTTTTAAGAATCTAAAAAAAAATTGACTATTACATATTTTAAAAATTTTTTGTTAAAGATTTATTTATTTATTTATTTATTTATTTATTTATTTAGAGGGGCAGAGGGTGAGAATCCCAAGCAGACTCCCCTGAGCATAGAGCCCAATGCAGGGCTCCATCCCATGACCCTAAGATCATGACCTGAGCCAAAATCAAGAGTTGGACACAACCAACTGAGCCACCCAGGTGCCCCTCTTGGGCATATTCCAGTAGCAGAATTGCTGGGTCATATGGCAACTTTATGTTTAACTTTTTGAGGAATTGCCAAACTGTTTTCCACAGTGGCTGCACCATTTTACATTCTTATCTGGTAAAGTATAAGGTGACAATTTTTCCTCATTCTTACCAACACTTGTTATTTTCAGTTATTATTATTATAGCCATCTTCATGGGTGTGAAGTAGTATTTCATTGTGGTTTTGATTTACATTCCTCTAACAACTAATAATATTGAGCATCTTTTTCATGCGTTTATTGGCCATTAGTATATCTTCTTTCCAGAATGTCTATTCAAATTCTTTACCTATTTTTTCTTTTCTTTTTTTCTTTAAGATTTTATTTATTTATTCATGAGAGATACACACACACACACACACACACACACACACAGAGAGAGAGAGAGAGGCACAGACACAGGCAGAGGGAGAAGCAGGCTTCACGCACGGAGCCCGACATGGGACTTGACCCCAGGTGTCTAGGATCACATCCTGGGCTGAAGGCAGCGCTAAACCGCTGAGCCACCCGGGCTGCCCCCATTTTTTTCTTTTAAAGAGAGAGAGAGAGAGAATGAGGGATGGGGGACAGAGAGAATTTCAAGCAGGTTCCACACCCAAGCACAGAGCCCAACAAAGGGCTTCATCTCATGACCCTGAGATCATGACCTGAACTGAAATCAAAAGCTGGATACTTAATCAATTAAGCCACCCAGGAGCCCCCCACCCTTGGCCCATTTTTAAAATCAGGTTATCTTTTTTGTCATTGAGTGTAAGAGGTCCTTAGATAGTCTTAGATTCTAGATCATTATCAGATACATGATTTGCAAATATTTTCTCCCATTCTGTGAATTGTTTTCACTGTCTTCACAATGTCCTTTAAAGCACAAGTTTTTAATTTGATGAAATTAATCTATTTTCTCTTTTGCTGCTGTACTTTTTGGCATCATACCTAAGAATCCATTGCTAAATCCAAGGTTATGTAGATTTACTCCTGTTTTCTCCCAAGAGTTTTATAGTTTTAGCTCTTACATTTAGGTCTGTGATCCATTTGAGTTCATTTTGTTTATGGTGTGAGGCAGGGGTCCAGATTCTCCCATTTCTTTATTTCTTTTCTTTTATGTGCAACCATCACCATTAATTGTAGAACATTTTCATCATCCCCAAAGGAAACCCTGTGATCATTAAAATACAGTCATTCCCTTCCTTGGTGAGTTTATACTCTCCCCCCCCCCCCATCCACTTACTACCGCATTTTAATAAAGTTTCAGGACTGAGTCGAGATAAACACGTGTGATCAATCCTCATGTTTAGCCAGAAATCTCTTCCTTACAAGCTGCAACAACTCTCACTTTCATTAGGCAGATTCCTGAGCCAGATGCTCTGAGAGAGTTTTCTGGAGAAAGGAAATTGGATCTGAACCTTAGAGATGTCTAGAATTCCAGGTGAAGTTAAGGAGATAAAGGTGAGAGAGGATGAGAAGGGAGAGTTGGGGAGAAGGTAGGGGAAGGAAGGAGAGGAAAGACCTTGGCACCAGCACGAGAAGAATTTAATCAGATAAAAATCTGGTTTCTTATCCCTTGTCTGTGGCTCTATTACCTCTGCTTGAGTTTCAATGAAAAGCAGTCCTTTTCTTAGAACCCTAAGGAATGTGGCCTTATTTTGAGTGTGGTGAGAAAATGGTTCCGGAGATTTGGGACCTCACTCTGCAAGCCATCCTGGGGAGGGGGTCAGGCCTAAAATGACAAGAGCAGCTTTCAAGAAGAAAGAGAAGTAGGCTGAATATAAAATTTCTCTGTTTGCAAGCTGTGTCACACCAAGTCAGCTGGTACTGACACTCAGTTTTCTCATCCGTAAAATGCCCTATCTAGCAGCATTACTGGAGAAATAAGATACTACAAGGTATCCCTCACTTTTTGAAAGTATATTTGTATTTGTTTTTGCTAACAGAAAGAAATCAGAAGAGGATTTAGTTTTTTTTAAGTCTCTACTGTACTAATATAAATTTTTGATAAAAGCAAAGAGTATAATGTGAACTTTCAGAACATGGGGATTATTTTCACTTTATGCTAGTTGGGCTTATGAAGGATTTCATAGCTACCCTCAACTTTCAGATAGCAGGAGAAACCTGTATTTACAGTGTTTAGCAAAGTACATGGCCCAGAGGAGAATTTTTAGAAGATCAGCTTTCTTCTCTTTCCTTCTTTGGCAATTTAAGGTAAACAACACAGATGAGGTCTCAACCAAGGGCTTGAGTGCCTGAGCTTGGGCTGAAGATATGAGCAATGAAAATTATAGGAGATTTGTGAGTGGAAAAGTGATAGATACAGCTATGCTTTGGAAAGATCACTTCGGGAAGAAGAGAGACCAAGCATAATGCAAGAGAGGGAGTCCTGAGCCCCAGCTCTACATCTAAGTGACTCTATTTTCTCATGTGCCCAACACATATGTTTCCCTGTCGGCTATGAGTTATGTGAAAGCTTACTTCCTCATGCAAACAGAAAAAGCAGTTCGTCTCCTTAGAGATAGACCTGATGGAGGGTGTTCTCCAAACTTGAATTAAGCGCTAGTGTACTAGCTGCCACCTGGGGGATGAGCTGGGACTTCTGAAAAACTCTAGAGACTGTGATAATGGCTGAAGCCCAAAGGGCCTCCCTGGTGCTACCTCTCAGAGAAGAGGGATGCCAAGTGTCTAGTGCTTGAGGACAATTTTGAAACCATATGGACCCCCATTAGGAAACTTTTCCCATGAGGGACGATCAGCCTCATCCACACCCTCTGGGCCATGAACTCTGGATACAGGTAGGAGAGAATCACCTGGAATGACTCTTCTGTCCACTAGAGGGAAACCCAGGCTAGAGATGGGGAATCCTGTGTGTAGGAGCCCTGAAGCTGGAGGAAGGCCTGGAGCTGCAGGCGTGGGGACCTGGGTGACCTTGGCTGATGTTGCACTGGAGTCAGCAAGTATCCGCTCTTGAGATCCAATTGTTGCACTTATGGGAATCCTGTGAGCTGGTTGTTAAACACGGTCATTAAATTAAATTCTGGGCAGCCTGGGTGGCTCAGCGGTTTGGCGCCACCTTCAGCCCAGGGCGTGACCCTGGAGTCCAGGAATGGAGTCCCATGTGGGGCTTCCTGCGTGGAGCCTGCTTCTCCCTCTCCCTGTGTCTCTCATGAATAAATAAAATCTTTAAAAAAAAAAAAGAATTAAAGTCTATAAATTGACACTTATATTAAAAACAAAAGTAGTAAAGACTCCAAACTCATCATTGCTTACTGGTTTTCCTATCATCTCTCTATCAGATCTGTTATGGTGTGTTACTGTCCAGTTTCAACTGCAGTAGCTTGATATTGACCATGGTGGAATATTTGCTCCATGGAAACTCGCAAATGCTACAAATTGGGGTCCCCCCCCCACCATCGTGTGCCCGTTGCTAAATATTTGCCAGGACATCACTGCCTCAGCCTCCCACACTTGTGGGGAGGAGATGGGGTTTTCCGGTGGGCTTGCCAACACAGATACACTCAGAGGTGTCCCCATGAATGAAACACCCGATTTCAGCAGGCAGAGGAAGGGGTACAGTGGCAGAAAGTTGTGTTGTGGTGGCGGCTGGGCCCGGAGCTCCTCACCCAGTCTCAGCCCAGTCTTTGTGCAGGGATCCCCCTCCACCTAAAACCTGTTTATGCTTTAGTGCTCAGGCTGGCCTTTCTGTCTGTAGAGAAACGAAGTGAGTTTCTTTCTTCTTTTTTTTTTTTAAAGATTTTATTTATTTATTCACGATAGAGAGAGAGGCAGAGACACAGGTAGAGGGAGAAGCAGGCTCCATGCAGGGAGCCCGAGGTCACCTCGATCCTGGGTCTCCAGGATCATGCCCTGGGCCTGAAGGCAGGGGCTCAACGGCTGAGCCACCCAGGGATCCCGACGAAGTGAGTTTCTAGATCATCCAGCACTAGAAAGCATTCCCCATCAGATGGGGAGCTGCCTGAGGGCCAGGGAAACACCCACCCTGGTTGGTGTCCCCAGGACAGGTGCAGGTCCCTGGGCCAGAACCTTGGAGCGGTTTCGCGCAGCCCCTCAGCAGCTCCAAGTCTAGACCCGCTGGAGTCCAACAGATCCGGGCTCCGCTACCCCGTCGCCAGGCGGCCTGAGAACAGAGGCCTTTGACCAACCTGGTCTGCAGGCTCCTCACCTGTGAAATAGGGATGAGAGCAATCATCCCGCTGGGCTCCCGTGAAGATCGCATGAGACTATCCATGCAAAGGCCTCCGCCCCTGACTCAGTCACCTGGAAGGTGCTCCGCGGCGCAGGAGCTATTGTTCCCACCGGACTTGCAGAGGGACGGCGTGGGGGCAGGATTTAAATTGGCTCCGAGCGTGTCAAGGAGGGAGGGCGGGCCAAGGCCGGGCCAGGAGGCACCAAACCCGTGGTGGCGCCGGGGGTGGACTGGGGGCCTGCAAACCGGCCCTGCGGCCTTGGACGCCAAGCCCTGGCTGCGGGGCAAGTGGGGCAAGGGCGCCTCCTCCGTGCCCCCATCCCCCCGGCTCCCGGGCTGGGGCTTCGGGGGCGGGAGGGCCGGCAGCCGGACGGACGTCGAAGGCCCGGGCTGTGCGCAGGAAGCCGCGGCCCGGCTGTCCCGGAGCCTCAAAGCGGCGGAAGGGAGGGGGCGGCGGCACCTGCATTGTGCGAGCGCCGCTCCCCGCTGGCCCGCCCGGGCCCCCCGGCGCGCGGTCCCGGTGTGGGCGCAGAGCCAGGGAGTAACCGGGCACACACGAGAGCTGCGCTTGCCTTCATGTCTCTATGCATCCTCGGTTATTAAACTGGGGCAGCAGCTGGGGCGCAAAAACAGGCCAGGGTCCCAAGCAGCCGGAGGACTGGGCTGGAATCCTGGCTCCTTTCCTCACTAGCTGTGTAACTGGGGCAAATTACTCGACCCAGCACGGGCCTCAGCATGCAGACGGTGGCATTAAGTGAGTTGCACGTGATGCATTTGGTGCATTAAGTGTAGGATTTTTTTTTTTAAGATTTTACTTTTAAGTAATCTCTCTGCCCAGTGTGGGGCTTGAACTGAGCTCAAGAGTCGCATCATCTTCCTATGAAGCCAGCCAGGTGCCCCCAAGTGTAGGATTTTTTTTTTTAAAGTTAATTTTTATTATTGCAAAAGATCATTTCAAGAGCAGTGTGGAGGACACACTTGGAGGGGCCCAGAGTTGCATGCTGGAGGCTGAACGCTGGTTTCAAAATTTTTAAAAAACTGATTGCTAACATTTAAACTTGTGAGATTTTTATCTGAAACTCAGATTTTTGGCTTCTTTAAAAAAGACTGAAGGTCTGGAGAGCTTGTGTGTTTCCTTCTTTCTTTTCTTTGTTTGAAACTTGTGTTTCATAAGCTGTTATTGTATTATGCTAGAGGCAGTCTCGTTTTTTTTATAGTGTATTTTTATATGCCTTTTGCAAAGTGGTGTTAATTATTGCACCAGAAGGGGGAAAAAAAAAACCTCTTGGGCAATCCCCCTGTTGCAAAGGTCTGCAAGACAAATTTATTTTGAAAGGCAGATATTGTATTTAAGCTGTGATTATTGATTGTCAGATTTTAAAATGCTGCCTCCCGGAACATGTTCTTCTCAAAGAGTTCTCAGGGACACCTGGGTGGCTCATCGGTTGAGGGTCTGCCTTTGGCTTAGGGTGTGATCTTGGGGGTCTGGGATTGAGTCCCACATCGAGCTCCTTGTGGAGAGCCTGCTTCTCCCTCTGCCTATGTCTCTGCCTCTCTCTCTCTCTCTCTCTCTCTCACTGTGTCTCTCATGAGTAAATAAATAAATCAATCTTTAAAAAAAAATTCTCAAACATATCGGAATGAGGCAGTTTATGCCTTTGGAGTCCCCTGAAGCAAGGAAAAGATCTGACTTTCCCCAGCTGGGCTAGAGGCCAGAAGTAATGGGGTGCAAGATGTGGAGACCTCAGCAGGAAGTAGGGTATAGATGGAGAGGAGGTGCAGAAATGATGGGATGTAGGGTGCAGAGGAGAAAAAGGAGACAAAGCCTGGGCGAATGGGTAGGAGGAAGACCCATTCATTGACCTGAGGGTCCAGAGGAGGAGAATGAGCTCCTTTTAGCCATGTGGGTCTGAGAGTCTGGGTCAGTGATGAATGAGAGTGGGATATAGGGGGTCTGGTGCTCAGGAGAAAGAATTGCCTTCGGAGGCACAGTTGGTGACACAAGAGGCCTGTAGGTATGTATGTGGAGAGAGTGAGAGGCTCTCAGGGTGGCCCCTGAGGACCTGTTAACATAAGGGATTCAGGATGCTTAAGGGACTAGAAGGATGTTAAAGGAAAAGGAGAAGAGCCTGGAAGACTCTGCAAATGCCTCCCCAGGTGGCCTTGGCCTCTGTCCTGCAGGACTGGCCCCCTCCTCAAGACCTCCTTGCACAGGTAGACTGAGGAATAGGTGGGGAGGGGGCTTGTGACTGGAGCCTGCGATAGGCCCCCATAGTGGGCAAGGGGTGGGGGCCAGACTCCAGTCTGGTTCAGGACATCTAAGCATCCCTCAGAAGTTCCCTCCTTCCCCCAGGGTCACTTGATGGGCCTCTGGGGCACTATTGGGAAGATTTGCTCAGAGGAGGAGGGCACCTGGGCCTCACTGGCCAGAGAATAAGCAAACAGGGCACCCAGAACATTCTCCTCAGCTACAGGGCAATTGGAAGGCAGGAGGTACCTGGAGCTGCCTGCCACATGGTAGGATACTTGCAGGTCACGCTAGGTCACCCCTTGTGACCAGCAGGTATTGTGATGGTCACTGATAGAGGCCAGCAATCTTTCTTGGGAGCCTGAGGTCTAGGCTGGGGCACATGGCTGAACTTGGAACAATGAACAGACTCTTAACATGTGCCAGATACCATCATACACATTTTTGTCTAGTCTTCATAAAGACTCCATGAAGGAAATAAACATTTCCCCATTCTGCAGAAGGAAAAAACCCGAGGCTCAGAAGGCCTCATAAATAACATGCCAGGGACACGCTGCTGGTGAGAGGCCAAGTTGGGAGGACAGGCTGGAGCACGGGCTCTGTCCCTGTAGTTTCTCCGGGGGTGACCCCACCTCTGCAATGGCCTCTCAACCTCCCTGGTGTTCGAGCTCTGCCCTGGGTGTCCTCCTAGGCTTTACCCTCGCCCTCACACTCAAACAAAAAGTGATCACCAAACCCTGTCGATCATACCCCCTCTAAAGATCTGGCATCCGTCCCCTTCCCTCCGGTCCTGGGTGACTGCCCAGCATCAGCCTCACAATCTCCCGCCCTATGACATCAGCCTTCTCCTAGGTCCCCCTGACTTCCAGCTCCCCTTCCCACCCCGAGCCCCTCACCCACACCAGCAGCCCAAGGGCTTTTGTCATTGTCCTTCTTAAAACTTGCCAATGATGTCCTGTTGCCCTCTAGATAAAGTCCAAATTCCTAAGCAGGACATCAAGTCCTGTGAGCTCTGGTCACCAACCTTGCGAGCCTGATGCTTACTGTTCCCTGGTCTGTTCCAGTGAAATAAGATGCTAGCTCACTTGCCTCCAGGCCTCTGTTCCCAGTGCCAACCTGGCCTACCCCAATCTCCCTCATCTATCTCTGGATCCTGGTGCTTGAAGCCCTGGCCACCCTTGAAGGCCTAGATGCATGGAGAGTCTGTTAGCAAAGTCTAGTGTGCCTTGGATTAAAGTTCTTTGTGTCCCTGTCTCTCTTTCCTGAGCGGTGTGAGCTTCTGTGCATCCCATCTCAGGGCCCAGCAATTACCTGAGCCAGTGGGGGAGATTCTGTAAGCATGAAGTGGGAGCACCTCAGCCTCCATCTCCCGTCCCTCTGTTCTGGCTCAGGGCTGACCTGGATCCACTCCAGCGACACTAGCAGCTCCAGGTCCAGCCTCCTGGCTCAGACTCATATCTGATTCTCGTTCTGACCTGCTTCAAGCTGTAGCTCCGGCTCATGTCTAACACCAGCTTTGGCTCAATATCCAGGACTAATATGGGCTTAGTCTATGGCATTGGGTCCAAATTCACAACCCATTCATCTGTTTCCTACCCCATCCCCTTTAAAATTTTGTTTCTTTCTTTTAAAAAAAAAAAAAACTATTATTTTTTTAAAAATTTTAAGTAAACTCTATCCCCAATATGGGGCTCAAACTCATGACCCTGAGATCAAGAGCTGCATGCTCTACCAACTGAGCCACGCAGGTGCCCCATGTTTCCTATCTTCCCAATCCCCAGCTCCACTTTTCTGGGCTGAGGTCTCCTACCTCAGTTACAGGTTTGCCCTGCATTCCTATGAAACCTCTCATAAGCTGAAATGGCATAAAGAAGCAAGTGCCATTAATTTATATGGAAAAAAATATTCAGCATTCCCAGACCCTGAAAGTAGCCTCTGTTAGGCTTTTCTGATATGCTTTTCGATACTTTATGACACGTCTTGCTAATGGGTGTGCAAGATAAATCGAGAGAAAGCACAGATGCCTACAGACATAGTTCAGATCTCTGGTGGCTTGATGCTGGGATGCTGAGCGCGGTTTCCAGGGAAGGAGTTTGGCAATGCCACTCTCACTGTCAGGGGTGCGTACTCCTTCTATGACAGCTTGACGCAAAACAAGCACTGGGTGCTCTTTTTGCCATTTGCTATCTTTTTTAAAAAAGCGAACATCCTCTTCAGATTTCTTCAGTTAGCAAAATGGTACTAATATAGGTCTTTTGTAAAAGCAAAAATGGTGTTTAATGCAAACTTTTGAAAAGCAGGGGGTATCTGTACCTCCAGTGAGAAGGGAGAGAGACGGGAAAAAGACCAGAATAGAGCCCCAAGTGGCCTATCTGCTGCTGGGATCACTCCTGCGCTGGAGCTGCCTTGCTGTGGCACCCCAACCTAAGCTCGGGGCCCTGGTGCTGTAGGGACAGAGTCCCAGGTTCAAGGCAAGACCTTACCAATTACTGGCTGTGAGGCTTTGAGCACCAATGTGGGCCCCAATTCTCTTTATCTATAAACTGGGATGACAGATGATGTGCAGATGATAGGAGACAATGCTGTGGAGGTCTAGACATGGCACCTGGCACCGAGTAGATGTCAATAACCGCCAGGGCCTTTCCTCTCCACTGGTTCCCCAGGTCCACTGGATCAGCTCCCACAGGCACACTGAACATTCCACGGTGCCCATTGCATAAGGGCTGTCCTGCCACTATGACATTCGTGGGCCTGGCACAGCCTTGCTTCCAGGATTCTGGCTAGGGCTGTTGTCCCTAGGGCATCTTGGACAGTGGGGGCAGAGCCAGGGCACCATACTGGATCCCCTGCCCAGAACTCCATGTCCCTGACGTCAGGGGCAAACATGGGTCCATAGGGTACTGGGGGAAAGGCTAGTCTTCCTTCTTTGCTGTGGACTGAATATACGTATTTGGGTTGGGGAGGTAGGGGCGCTCCCTTCTCCTCTCTGATTGCCTCCTGAGCTCTGTCCATCAAAGCTCAGAAGGCAAGGGTTCCTATGGATGAAGGAACCTGAGGGGTCCTATACCTCAAACACAGGAACCAACATCAAAGGGGGTCTGGGTATGATGTGTAAATAGGTAAGTGAATGTGTAGGGATGGATGTATTTGTGGCATGCTGTATGGTAAGAATAGGTGTGTTAGCGTATCATACGTATATGTCTGTGTGTGATATGTGCAGGTCTGTAAGTGATGTGGGTAGTTGGAGGGCTGTATCTACACGTAGCACGTGTGTTGTGTGTGCATGTGACTTTTGTGTGTGAATTCCTGTATGCGGGGCAATAGATGTAGATCTGGGTACCTGGTGTGAGCAACGTGTGTTGGTGGGTCTATTTGACACGTGTGTCTTGTTTGAATGGGAACAGGAGGAGTGTGAACTGGAGAGCTCTGTTAGGGAGTGGGGGGGGGGGGTGCTGGTGCATTTAGGATTCCCTGCTGAACTCTCTGAGGTGGCCCGGCCAAGGTCACTTGTCTACTTGCTGCAAGAGCAGAGAAGGGCAACAAGGTCAGCGTCAAGGGGGTTGGGTCTATTCTCTAGAGAGCCAGACACTCCTCTCTCAGCTGATTATCTTGCCCTGATGTCTGCAAAAAAAAAAAAAAGAAAGAAAAAAGCCAGAGAAATAAACACAACCTTTGGAAGTCCTGGTGATGTGTCTGGGGAGGATGCTACAGCTGGTAGTTCATGTGGCAATATCCTGCCTTTGACCAGCAGTGGAGGCTCATGAGGCCAATGGCCTTGTGGCCACTGCCGGCTCCTAAATGATTACTTCAGTACTGCAGCCCCACTCCAGAACTTCCGGAGTCTTCCTGCCAAATCTCTGTCCATCGAAGCTTACAAGGCACAGGTTCCTAAGGCTAAGACAACCCTGCCCTCCAAACACAGGAACCACACAACCTGTGTGTGATGTGCAGGTGAGTGACCGTGTGTATCTGTGGCATGGTGTGCCACAGTTGCAAATTGGCATCTCTTGGAACTCCAGGCCTGGGAAGGAAAGTCAAGGGACTTCTAAAGCCAAGCCACACCTAGGCTGTTAATCTCTGGAGAAAACTAATTTTAACACAGGTTGGCTCCTCCCCACCACACCTCCAGGTGTGTCTCTTTCCTCAGAATGAGCCACGACTCCCCCCACCCCCCAAAAATGACTTAGATGATGTGATCTTGTCTGTATTTTTCCATTACTCCCCAAGGTGCACTCCATGCTGGAGACACCTTGAACCGCTTGCATTTCCAAGAATACACTCTGCAGCCTGGCTAACTCTGATTCATCCCCCAAAATTCAAGTGAAGTATTGGGTCCTTTGGGTACTTTCTGAGGTTGAAACGACTAGTGGTCCCCTAATATCCATTATTCTGCTTGCCCTTAGTCATACAACCCTGATTTTCAGCTGGGCCCATGGGCTGGCTCAGAGCAAAAACCGTATTTGTCAGAATTCCTATGGCTAGGTGTGACTCTGTGACGAAGTGCTTGGTCAATAGCTTCTGGGCAGAAGTATTTTGTGCAATTTCCAGGAACTATTTATAAAGGGAGAGTGTGCTCTTTTTCACATCTTCCTGCTTCCAACTGACTGGAACGCAAATGTGATGACCAGAGCTTCAGCAGCTATGCAGGCCAATGAGAAGCAAGCACCATGTTCAGGATGACAGGACAATGGAACGGAAAGCACCGGGCTCTGCTCTGATGATCACGGAGCTACCACACCAGCTCTGGACTGAGTATTTCCAGGTGATGTGGTCGTGATTTGTGGATTTTGTACCAACAGCCAAACCCAGACCTAACTGATCCACTTTCCTGGTATCAGCTCTCTCTGCCAACACACTCCATTCCACTCGCCTAGCTCTATCTGCTCGCCTGACTGTGAGCTCACGAGGGCAGGGTCCACATCATCTATCAAGCCCGGTGCCGAACAAACTAGAAAATATCGGTTGTGTTAAGGACTGTGTGAAATACACAGGCAGGTATTCAGACTGGGTGAAGCTGCATACCGGGAAGTTGTTGGTACAGAGTCACTGATAGGGTGGGAGAAGATGGGGTAAGGAGAACAGAAGGTCAAGGGAAGAGGTCCTCAGAGCTCTGACATCTAAGGTCATACCAAGGAGGAGAAGCCCTGGGACAAGGCTGAGAAGAGCTGACCTGGGTTGGTACCAGATGACCTGGGTCACCTCCGCCCAAAGTTAAGGGCGCTGGTGTTGTAGGGAAAGCAGTGATCAAGGGCTCAGGGTTCCAGAGTCCAGGACGTACAGGTTTCCACCCTGGCTCTGCCATTCTCTCTGCCCTTGAGCAAGTCAACTAACTTTTCCTGGGCCTCAGTTTCCTTATCTGCAGACAGCAGGATAATAAAGAACTTCCCTCATGGGGCTGTTGTAAAGTTAAAATTAGAGAATTCACATAAACCACCCCGCACAGTGCTTGGGGTAGAGTGAGTAGCTAACAAATGTGGGTGATTATGATTTTTGTTATTATAGTCTTTCTTGCATTCATTAACTCACTTTAACAAACAAGCTTTAGGCATTCCTCCACATGTGCCCAGGGCTTCAGCCAAAATGTATTTCCTGCTATTTCCTAACACTTCGCATGTTCCCTCACCCCCTTTGGCTTCACACATGCTGTTTGCTCTGCCTCAAGTGCCCTTCACTCCTCATCTGCCTGGTAAACTTGCCCTTCGGGCCTCTGCTAATAGCTCATATCCTTAAGGGACTTGTTGAGACCGCCAACGCCGGGTTAGATGCCTCCTCTGGGCTTGCACATGACCAGGGCCATCTCGTTGCATTATCTCTAGCGAGCGACCAGTTATGACTGGCAGGCCCCTGGCGTTGTGCAACGTGGCAGCTGTGCCCGTATCACTGCTCTGTTTACCTTTAGCATAATTTTTTTTTTTATCAGACTTCTACTGTAATGATTTATTTACCTGTTGATCTCTCCCTCTAGACTCTGAACTCCTCGAGGACTGCCTGACACCGAGTCAGGGCTCAGAGAATGGTCATCCTGTATCCTGGGGTTCCCAATCTGATGGGGAGACAGAATGAACAAACATGAAATGTGTCAAGAACTGAGCATGCCCCTGTGTGTTTCAGATAGAGGCTTTCCCGGGGTGGGCGAACAGAGCCCTGAGAATGCAGTGGTCAGAGCGGGGGACAGGAGCTCAGATGGAAAGCATGAGTATATACTGGGAAACCCAATGCCCCACACTTCTGGATTGTTCTTCTCGGGCATGGGAAGAATTCTAGGGCTCCCCCTCCCATGATTTGGGAGGAAAAATGTAATGTCTTACAAGGACATTACATATCCAAGAGGGACTAGGATAGGCTGATACTCTTTGCCAGGCCCTTTGTTATGCTGGGTCACAGCCCGAAGCAAGATGAGGTACCCAGAGGGTCTGACATTGCCCCAAAACACAATATGAGCTACCTCCACCATGCACAGGGACCAGATTATGGGGCTTTTAGGAAAGTGTTTCTCCTCCTCAACATGGATTTAGACTAAGTTGCTGCTGAGAAGAAACATTTGTGTTTTGTAGGAGTGTGTATGTGTTTGATCTGCATTTAACCACTCTCCTGCCGTTCCCACTCACCTCAAAAGGCCAAATCTGAACAATGAGGAGGAGGCATAGCTCGCCACTTCTCACCGGTGGCAAGATTTTAAAGAGACGGGAGACTGAGGGTCAAAATTTCCAAGCCCATCCTGGGCTGTTTGGTGAAGGCTATTTGCTTGAGCCCTTCCATGTTTCTGCTGAAATATTTTTATTTTTTTTAAAGATTTTATTTATTTGACAGAGAGAAAGAGAGTGAGAGAGAGAGAGAGAGAGAGAGAGAGAGAGAGAGCACAAGCAGGGGGAGCTGCAGGCAGAGGCAGAAGCAGGCTCCTAGCCGAGCAAGCTCTATACTTTATTCCCCTTCAGGGAAGGTCCTCTTCCTCCCATGACTGCTCCGGAGCCTCCCACCTTGCAGGACTCCTCCCTAGCCCCTGGGATCATGAGCAGAGCCAAAGGCAGATGCTTAACCAACTGAGCCACCCAGGTGCCCCTGTAATATTCTTTTAGACTGAATAACTCAGACTTTGGGAAGTGTTCTTGCTAAGTGTTTCTTATCCTGTTGATCCTGTCCCATGTGGCTTAGGGGGTGAGGTTTCCTGAACAGAGCCTGATGGAGATTTTTGTCCAGGGGAGAATTGAAAAGGTGGTCTCTTTCAGTGGGTGTAAGGGAAGGAAGATCTGAGACAAGAGAATAAAGTTAGGAACTCAGTGTACTCACGAGGGGACATCCTGTTAACAGGTTTTGGTTGTTTTTCCCTTGGGCAGTCATGTGACATGCAGAATTTAAAATGATCTCTTCTAGTTGTATTTCCCCACAGGAATTCCTGCCCCTTCAGTGAAGTCTGTCACATGTATGTGGACCTTGCCTTCATGGCAGCCCTTGGAGTGAGCATATCCAGCAGGGGGCTAGGGAGGAGTCCTGCAGGGTGGGAGGCTCCATCATAAAGGACAAGGCAGTCAGGGTACAGGTCAGGGCTTTGAGTAAAGGCTTAGGGTGAACCCTTGGAATGACTTCTGGGGACTGAGGGAGCTTCAAGCCCAACTCCTGGCCAGGGCAGAGGGTGGGGTGAAGTCTCGGGAGTGAGGTGGGGAAAGGTGAGAGTGGAAGCCCCTCAGTCAGTCCCAGCCCCTGTCGTGGCTGGTTTTCCCACAAGGTGCTGGGAAAACAAGGTGCCTGTGTGTTGTCACTGCTCTCTGCTCCCTGGGAACGTCCTTGAGAGTGAGCAGGATGGTTTGTGGCCAGGTGAGGACACTTCCACATACCCCAGCCCCATCCTTCACCTCTCATTTCTTACTGATGGGGACAGAAGTCCTTAGAAAGCTCAGGGAAAGCCATTACCACCTTCACTTTGGCCCTATTAGAAGGAGGGAGCAAAGCTGAAAGTCTCCAGAAAGGAATGGGGTGAGGAGAGAGGCTTAAGAACTTGCTACTTTCCCTTCTAAGGTCTCTTGCTCCCACCCAACATAAACCCCAGCGCCTGGAGTTCAGAGGAGAAATCAGTTTCCTGCCTGGGGTTTAGAATACAGTCTAGGGGCACCTGGGTGGGTCAGTGGTTGAGCATCTGCCTTTGGCTCAGGGCATGATCCTGAAGTCCTGGGATTGAGTTCCGCATTGGGCTCCCCGCGGGGAGCCTGCTTCTCCCTCTGCCTGTGTCTCTGCTTCTCTCTGTATCTCTCATGAATAAATAAATAAAATCTGAAAAAAAAAAAAAAAGATTACAGTCCAGCCCAGCCCCAAAGTCCAGCTCAAAGCCTAGAACCCAGAGCCCAAACAAGCCCAGCCCAGTTCCAAAGTCCCACACTAAAGCCCAGAATCCAGAACTCAGACCACAGAGATCAGAACTCCCTCGGTTCAGGACCAAAGTCTAGCCAGAGCTATAAAGACCAGAGCTCAGAACTTAGAACCAAGTCTTGGATCAGGAACCCAGTTCACAGCCTAGAACCCAGAGCTAGAGGGCTGGAAGCCCAGAGCCTAGAATTCAGACTAAAGCTAGGTCCAAAGTCTGGAGCACAGAGCAGCCCGGAGTCCAGTGAGAAGCTACCCAAAGGGGCACCTGGGTGGCTCAGTCGGTTGAGTGTCTACCTTTGACTCAGATCACGATCCTGGGATGGAGCCCTGCATGGAGCTCCCTGCTCAGTGGGGGCCTTCTTCTCCCTCTCCCTAGCCCGCTCCCCCTGCTTATACTCTGTCAAATAAATTTTAAAAAAATTTAAAGAAGTAGGACACCTGGTGGCTCAGCAGTTGAGCGTCTGCCTTTGGGTCAGGGTGTGATCCCAGGATCCAGGATCGAGTCCCTCATTGGGCTCCCTGCATGGAGCCTGCTTCTCCCTCTGCCTGTGTCTCTGCCTCTCTCTCTCTCTCTCTCCCTCTCTCTGTGTCTCTCATGAATAAATAAAATCTTAAAAAAAAAAAAAAAAAAAAAAAGGAAGCAGCAGCAGCTACCCAAAAGCCTAGAACCCAACACAGACCCATCTTAGCTCCAGGACACAGACCCCAGCCTAACGGGGGGCTTAAAACCCCACACCCAGCCCAGATCCCAGCAGACCCTGATGTTCCTCCTAGCGGCAGCACCAAAGGGAGAGATCAAGATTGCAAGGTGAGAAGGAGGAATTCTGGATTTCAGCCCTATTCCTGGCAGGAGAGGATGAGGAGCTGGTGTTGCGTGGTGACAGGTGGAGTGTTCTGTGGGCTAAGAGGCCCTGCGCTGGGAGGTCCATCCTGGGGACTCAGATACCAGGCAAAACAGGGCCCGGGGCTTTCTCGGCAAGGATAACCCCTCAGAATCCCAATGGGATAGGAAGCAGAGCCACTGCTGCTGACTTGCTGTGTGACTTTGAGCAAGTCCCTTCCCTTCTCTGATCTTACTGTCTCAGAAAGGAAGTCAGGAAGTGTTTAACTTAGACCCACAGACCCAGAAACATAGAAGAAGGGCCACTACAGATACCCTTTTCATTCATTTCATCTTCCATTCATCAAATATTTATTGAACACGTATAAAAAGTTGATGTTAAACAGGGGGATGAAATGGTCAGACTTGTTTTTATCTGTCATTGAATATTGGATTAGAGAGTGCCCATTAGGGCATTGTTGTGACAGTCCAGGAGTTGGCAAGTGACAATGCCATCCTTATAAAGTACAGACCTGGTCGTTTTACTCCTCTGCTCAGAATCCTTGTAATGGTTCCCCACTGTCTTCAGGATGAGGATCCAAGGCCTCTTCCCATCTTCTCAGTTTCAGGCCTTATCAATTTCCCATCCAGCAAATGCCCAGCCCCGGCTCATTTCTTCTACAAAGACCATCCTCCATCACTTTTCCATCTGTGGTGTTCCCTTTGCCTGGCATGCCCTTTCCTATCTCAGGAACTCTTATTTATCCTTCAGGGTTTGGCTCCATCATCACCTCCTCTGTGAAGCCTTCCCGGACTTTCATCCCTCAATCTGGTATTTTCAAGTCTGTGCCTTCTGACAGATGTCCATTAGGCCCTTGGCCCATTTTGTAACTTAGTCTGCTTATGTTTGTCCCCATGACTAGATGTGACTCCCTCAAATGACAAGATCATCCATGCCTCATCCACCTCTGTGTTGCTGGGGGTGGGGGCGCCCAGAATAGGCTCAGTGAACCACTGACAAGCCTACTCTAATACTACCTCCAAGTAGCTTTCATTAAAAAAAAAAAAAAAAGAAAAAAATTTTTTTTAAATTTTAAGTAAACTCTACACTACACATGGGGCTCTAACTCATGACCCTGAGACCAAGAGTTGCCATTCTACCAACTAACCCAGCCAGGCATCCCTAAATAATTTTTAAAATTTAAGGCCCTGGGGTGCCTGGGTGGCTCAACTGGTTGAGTGACCACTCTTGATTTTGGCTTGGACCATGATCTCAGGGTTGTGGGATAGAGCCCTGTGTTGGGCTCCATGCTCAGCATGGAGTCTTCTGGAGATTCTCTTTCTCTCCCTCTCTCTCTCTGCTCCTCTCCCTGTGCTTTCTCTCTCTCTCTCTCAAATAAATAAAGTCTTTTTAAAAAATTAAGGCCCTCGTGCTTTAAGTATTTATATTTATTTATTTATTTATTTATTTATTTATTTATTTATTTATTTATATTTATATATTTATTTATTTTTTATTCATGATTGAGGGAAGGAGCAGAGGGAGAGTGATAAGTAGACTCTCTCCAATGAGTGGGGAGTCCTACCTGACCGAGGGCTCGATCCCAGGACCCTGGGATCACTACTCGAGCCGAAGTCAGTCAGACAGGTTACCATGAGTCTGAAGGTAGCCACTAAAAGCCAGTTCTCCATATGCCATAGTGAAAGCAGAAACAGCCATTACTTGGTGTTAGGTTGTCCAATCTGCTTTTTTGTGCAGATGGTAAAAGAAGGCCTAGAGGTGGGGCAGGACCTAGGGCTTCCCAAGGCAGGCTCTGCTTCTGCCGTGCTGGCCTTAGTCCGGCAAGTTACTTACTCTGAAAATCTGACTGAGAGAGTCAAAGCCAGCAAACCAAAGCAGGGCCTCCACGCAGGAACGTGGTATGAGCATAAGGAGAGCCAGAGCAGAGTCCCAACCAGCCAGGAAGGGCAAGGTATTGCTCTGACTTCAGCCCCCACCCCATCTTTGGAGGCCAGACTCTAAGCTCCTGCTCAGAGAGCACTTTGCTTGATTTGCAAATCCTGAGGTTACCTGGTAGGTGGGTCCAACCACTGGGGCCATCTCAGCACTATGCCATGGCCTCAGATGGTATAGCCCTCAGCTCAAAAAGGCTCTCTGGCCTACTCAGCTTCTTCTACTCCTTCATACCTCTCCTTGCCAGAGTCCTCTTGAAGAGTAGGGATGTCTCTCTCTTCTGGGAAGAATCTTCAACTGAGGGGAGTCCAGGATGAGAAGATCCAGGGATGCTGGCTGGTTGGTTGGGGGAGGCACTGGGGGTCCCAGGGAATCTCTGGGCCCTCTCCAGTGCCCCTCACCTTCTGACACCTGAGGCTCAGAAGTCAGACCCATCACCTAGCCTGGTCTGAAAGTGCAGGATAGGGGGCCTCCCCATGGAGTAGTCTGGAGCCTCTTGTGGTCAGATGGATTGGTCTTGGGGCCTCTCTTCTCCTACAATTGCCCAAACAACATCCAGGCAGGAACTAGCAGCCTCCCTGGTGACTTCAAGGGCCCTCAGACACTTCCTACCCAAAGGACTCTCCTGGGACTATCAAGAGTCCCTCCTTCCTACTCTCTGCCCTGTCTCCTCCCCACAAGACAAACAATAGGGGCTACATGGAGAGCGGCCTGGGACATCCCCATCAGCTGCTGTTTTAGGGAACACTTGCTCCAGGGCCCGCTCAGTCCTTACCTCTAGCTATTCCCTGGCCTCAGAGCACCACCCCCGAGAATGTAAACTTACTAGTGGCTCTTGAGCTAAGTATATTTTAAAGTCCGGGCTGATCTCTTTTTTCCAGAAGTCAGGGTGGTGAGTCTGCCGAGTAGGCACAGAAGAGATCTTCCATTGTAGAAGTAGAAGCTATCATACTTAATAACTCCTTCCCTTGGCACCACAACCTCAACAGCTCCACCTGGCAATCATGGCTTGATAGCATCCAGTAGTGGTGGAAACACCACCTTGTATAACCAGACAGAAACCTAGCCTCTAGCTACGAACGGCAAAATCTCTTCCTCTGACTGAAGTGGTCTTGCTTGGTGAGGTTTCGCCAAGGGTACTAATAAGGGTAATCACCACCACCACCACCATCACCATCCTCTTAAAAGTGCTCGCTCTGTGCCAAGCACTATTTTAAACACCCCACTTAATCCTCATTCCAACCATATAAGATAGGTACGATTTTATTCCTATTTGACAGTTGGGGAAGGTGAGGTCTAGAGATTTGGTAATTTGCCCAAGAGTAAACTGTCATGGTAGAGATACGAAGCCAGGTAACCTGTCCCTGGGATCTCTGCACTTAACTCTGCTGCTCTGCCTTCCAAGAAGCTCTGGGGACCTGCTGGCCTCCCCCAAACATTCTCAGGGGATTATGCTAGGGCATACAAGAAGCCGACTGGGCTGGACATGATGCCCATGAGGGCACAGACAGGTGGAGAGCCACAAGGAGGGGGATGCTCTGAAATTCAGTTGCCCTAGCCTGTGAGGTCGGGCTAGACTCAGAAGTGGTCAAGGGCAGCTGGGAGGGTAGTCCTACCAGAATGGGGAGCTGTCTGTCTGCCCTTTAGGGAGAAGCGCTTGTCCTCACTGCTGTCCTAGATGGAAAGAATGTTGCTATGATCAATGGGCCCAGGCCTCTGCTCCAGGCTCCTGAGGCTAGTAAAGCCCTCTGCTCATCATGGACAAGAGCCTCAGCACAGCCCCTTGGACTCCAGGCCTGGTGGTGTGGGGGCAGAGGGGAAAGGAGAGTGGCCAAGAGGGCCAATGGAGACACGTGGTCAAGATTGGAGGACATCTCTAAGTGACAAGTCTATAACCACACTCCTCACCATCAGAAAGGGGCCTTCACTCTGGGTTTATAAAACTAGTCCCTACTTCCCCTCTCTTGGCCTCAGGTTCATCATCTATAAAATGGGGAGGGATAAGAACTACCCCAACTACCCCCCCACCCAGTGGTGTTGTGAGGAGTAAATGAGATGGTGTTACACAAAGCACTTAGCATGGTGCTTGCCTGGCATACAGTGGGTGCTCAATAATTGGTAGCTTTTGTATTAGGGGTGCTCTGCTTCTATTGCTGGTGAATGTCTCCGGAGGAATGTTGTGGGGCTCTGTTCCCATCGACAGTATGGATGGTGGAGTTGAAGTTGCAAGGAGCAGCCTGGATCTAAACTTAGACAGGGAGAGAAAGCAGCGAGCAACAGAAACAGCATTCAAAATAATTTCTACAGGCTGGAATGAGCAAGATGACATTGTCCTTCTGGGAGCTTCAAGACATTCACACAAAGCCGAGGATGGGAGAGACCTGACTTGACCCCAGCTCTGGTGAAAAGGGTCTGAATGATTTAGTTGATCACAACCTGATGGGAACTAATCATGGGAGAGAAAGGCTCTGGAGCCCTGCAGTCTTAGGCTGCATTAACAGTGTGTCACGTCCAGACTGGGGGAAATAATAGGCCTATTGTGCTGGCGTGGTCAGGCCATATCTGGAATCTTGCATTGCTACACTGACAGGCTGGAATCAGGCCAGGAGGGGGACCAGCCCAGCTTTGGCTCCCAGGTACTAGTCCTAAGCACTTCCTGTGCATTTTTTTTGGTTTCATACCCCAAGCAACCCTACTAGGTAGTCACCATTAATATCTCCACTTTACATATGGGGAGGGTAACTGAGCTGCTCAGGATCAGCCACACAACTAGTAAATGAAGGAGCCTGGGGCTTTTCCAAATGGGCTCCTCTTGTGCTTGTATCGGAGGAAGACGGAGCATGCATCACTGAACACATATTTCTTAGGTTCCTACTAGGAGTCAGGTCCCAGCTAGTCTGTGGGGACAGCAGTGAAATAGATGTGGTTCCTGTCTTCCTGGAGTTCATGGTGGTAGGGGAGAGAGGGGGAGATGGAAATCACTGGCGTGGTGATATGGGAGTAAAGGATTTAGGGCTGGAGGGATCACAGACTAATACAGCCGACTCAAGCCCAGAGAAGGGAAGAGACAGAAGGGCAACACACCGCTTGCATGGAGCCATGGGGGCCAGTCCATACCTTTTCCACCGTATGCAGCTGCCGCACCCTGGCCTTCTCTGCTCAGCAGTGACCAAGAGCTGTGTGCCAAGATGGGAGCAGCTAGGGCACGTGAGGAGGCTTGGTGTGGCCATCCTGGGGTAGCCAGATCTCATCTCTCCTCCATGAGATCGGAAATCTTAAGAAAGAAAAAAGGAGCTGGAAGCTGAGCAATCACAGGAACAGGGCTGAGTGGCGTTTGAGAATCCCAGCAGCCCCTTCGCTAATTAGAACAAAAGGGCCCCCACCTGGCCTCTTGAGTGTCTGGGAAGCCTGGGGTGATGCTGGCATGAGGAACTCCCGGGGTGGTAGAAAAGCATATTTTACGGATCTGGGTCTGGCGTCTGTTCCAGACTAATGCCCACCTTCTTTCAAGGGTTAGATTGCTCAGTCCTCTCTTTTTCAAATCTTTCCTTGATTGTTGCAAACCAGAGGGCCCCCGCAGCTCTGGGTCTCCCTGGGCTTTTAGTTGGGGAGACACATATAACCCCATTTAGCCTTCTGGTCTTTTTTTTTTTTTTTTTTTTTTTTTCTGAGAGGGGCAGAGCAGGGCTGTTAAGAGAAAGAAGGCTCTGGAAACGGGCAAAACCTGCCAGGCCTGGCTCTGCTGCATAGCAGCTGGTTCACTTCTCTTAAGTTTGCATTTCCTCAGCTATAAAATGGGGATGATGGTCCCACACTCAGGTCGTTGCCCGGAGGACCGAATGAGATCACGTCAAGCATGGAGGAAAGCATAAAGCCCCCCCATAACAGGCCACTGTGATTACCACGGTGTACAGTGGCTGTGGCCCCGTCTCCTCCCCACACCTGGGAGCCCCCCTGCCAGCAGGGGCAGCCTACCTCGTCGGTCCCCCCATCGCCCAGAGGAGCCAGTGTTGGAAAGGGGGACAGGGGTCTCAGGGGACAACAGAGGGCTAGGGGCACTGGGAGTGCCGGCCTGCATCCTCCCTGCAGGTCTGGAGGCCAGGGGGGCTCCCGCTCCCCAAGGGGGCGTGTGGAGGGGTGGAGGGGGCGGTCAGGGCCTGGGCTGCAGGCCAGCCTCGGGGAGAACTCACTCCGGGGGACCTCGGGCAGCTCCCCTCCAGCCTTAGGCCTCAGTTTCCTCGCGCGCGTCAGATGAGCGTCCGGGTCTCCTCCCGGGGCCGCGGGGAGCAAGCTTTGCCGGATGCGGCTTTTGAGAACGTGGCCCTAGCGGCGGAGCTGCCGGGAGCTCGGCGGGCGGAGGGCGGCGCGGGGCTCAGAGATTGGCTGCGGGCGGGGCGGCGCGGGATTGGCCTGAGAGGCCCGGGCGAGCCTTTAAGAGGCGCGAGGGGCGCGCCGGGGAGCGTGCGCCTCGCCCGCCCGCCGGGGTAGCAGCGCGCGGCCGAGCGGCGGCCACGACCGGAGCCCGGGCGGCGCGGAGGCCGGCGGAGCGGAGGAGCGACCCGGCGTCCCGGTCCCGGGCGGCGGGGCCCGCGGGTCATGGCCAAGGGAGAGGGCGCCGAGAGCGGCTCCGCGGCCGGGCTGCTGCCCACCGGCATCCTCCCAGCCGCCGAACGGCCGGCGCAGGTCAAGGTGAGCCCTCCCCCCCGACCCCCGGGCGGAGGGCTGGGGGTGAGGGCGAGCCGAGGCGGGGACGTCTGGGGTACAGGCTCGGTTACGGGACGCCGGGGGCGGGCGGGGTGGGGGGCGGTGTCCTGGGGACGGGGGCTGATGCTGATGGAGGTTTGGGGGCCCCGCGCCCCCTTTTGCGCACCCCCTACCCGCCCCTCCGCCGGGCGGCCCAGCCAGAAGCTTCACGTGGTGTCCGGCTCTTTGAATCGTTTTTGCGTTCTTCCGTGATGAGTGGCTTAGGTTTGCTGCCCTGGAAGCCAGAAAGACCTCCGAGCCCCGGGGAAATCCCGTTAGTTCCCCAACTCGCAGCCCCTGCCTCCCCACCCCCACAGGCCCACGCTTGCGGCTCGGCTCTGCGGTGAGCTGTGAGCGCCGCTCAAGTTCATTCATAAGAACCGGAGCCACTTCCGAGGCGTTCCGAGGTGGGAGTGTGGGTGTTGGCGCTTGCGCGGGTACTTTGTGCCTCCTGACCTTAGACCCCGTCCCCAGCTCCCTTGGAACTCATGAAGGACCACACGAAGCCTGGCGGCTCCAGGGGGTGTGGGTCTCAGGCAGGAGAGAACTGCCTTTTCCTTTTGGTTTTATTAACTGATCCTTGCAAAGAGCCAGGGTGAGCAGTTAGGCTCCTACCTCATCTGAGTAATCTCCACTTTCCCTGGGCAACCTCAGTCTTCCTAGTGCCCCACTCAGATAGGGACAGGGCACCCAGAGGCCGCTCCTCCCCTCTCCAGGTTTCCCTAGGAGCTGGAGATGGGGGACAGCAAGAGGGAGGGTAGGACAGCTCCTGGGTTTGCCTGAAGCTCTGGCTGTCTACAGGGGCCACGGTGGCTCAGGGACAGATGAAGGAACAGCTGTGCCCGCAGCCAGCTGGGCTGGGCCCCTACAGCTCTCTAGAGTCCTCACCCAGTAGGCAGGTGGGTCCCGGCCTCTGAACTAGGGCGGGAGCAAGGGCTGGGCTTACGCGGCTCTTGGCAAGAGGATTTTCAGGTTGTGGCGGTTGGTGCTGGGTGGGGACTAGTCCACTGCTGGCGCAAGCTCCCCCCTGCAACTTGACAGGAGCATGGCTGAGACCCTGGGGGGAGTCTTTTAGAGATGGCGGGCTGCTAAATTAACTCAGAATCTGGGAGTGGGGTGGCTTAGGGGCAACTTCCTCAGTATGGAAGTTTCCTAAGACAGAGAATACCTTTCTTTTCTTGTGGGAAGTGAGATCTCTGGGTGGGAACAGGGCAAGGCAGTCTTGTTCCTCCTGGCAGAGTTGGCTGGAGGGATGGTCCTGCCTTTAGAACATTCTAGGTTGGAAGCCAGGATCTTGGGTCTTTTTTCATCCTTTCCTCTTCTTCCCAGAAGGAACCGAAGAAGAAACAACAGTTGTCCATTTGTAACAAGCTTTGCTATGCAGTTGGAGGGGCCCCCTACCAGGTGACAGGCTGTGCCCTGGGGTTCTTCCTGCAGATCTACCTGTTGGATGTGGCTCAGGTAAGTTGGCTGAGCCTGCCAGGACTCCTCCACCATCCTGAGGTGGGAAGGACTAGGGACTTGGGGTAGGTTCATTCAGTTTTCCTCATCTGTGAAATGGGACTGGAACCCTTACTTTGCTGCCTCTCAGAGTCAGTAGTGGGTGAGAAATAAGAAGGCTTTGGAAAGTATCCAGCAGAGGAATCTGTCTGCCCCAGGAATCTTAGGTGGTGAGGTCAGGCAACTTCTCCTTGCCTGGCAGGAGCAACAGAGCCTGGAGGGGTAGGTGGTGGCGTGAGGGAGAATGGAGCCTGCTGGTGACACTGTTCTAAGAAGAGACTGGTACACCATGTCCCCATTTGGACAACAGTCAGATGGCCCAACTCAGGGGTTGCTAGATGTCACCAGGCTTAACTCACCTTCACCTAAGAAGCAGAAGCATAGCAGGGGGCAGAGGGGCCCCCCAGGGCTGGGCTCAGGCAAGGTGCACAGTACACGGGGTCTTTGACTAGGAGAGGTACTTAGGGTGAAGCAGGGCTCCTCTGTGTTTTGAGAAGCTTTGGCCAGAAGTCTAGCATCCTGAGAATTCATCTTGCTTGGATGGGAGAGAGGGAAACTCCCCAGCCATGGATCTTAGGGCCACACGCCGCACTGGCTGGCTTTTCTGTGTAGCATCTGACTCTGCAAGCAAAGCACCTTAGTTGTATCCATTTCCAGGTGGGGAACGCTGAGCCGCAGCAACGGCAAGTAGCCTCATTCAAGCAGCTTGCTTTTGAGCAGATCCCACGGGCTGGGGTCCTAAATGGGGTACAAACACGAGGAAGCTGCAATCAAAGTGTAGAGCTGTTGTCAGGAGTGGGAGGGTAGGGAAAGTCAGATGGGGAAGCTACGGTGTGGGGAGGCCGCTAGCTTCCTGGCTTCCTGGGGCAAAAGCAGTAAGAGCTGTGATGGATATAAGGAAGAGTGTTCTCTTCCAGAGAAGCTGTCTCTTTGGGCCTAAAAGGTTTGTGGAGAAGGGGACAGTTTGAGTGGATAGTGACCGACCACTTTTTAAAAGCATCTAAAGATTCCTCTTTGCACAGCCAAGACAGACCTTAACCCGTAAGACAGGGATTTGAACTCCAGTCCTATAAGCTAGAGATCCTAACTCCCATTGTACAGATGGGGAAATTGAGGCCTACTGTGGTCACCCAGCATATGCCCATTCTGACAGCAGGTGGCTGGAGCTTGGGGCTGTGAGAGCGAAGCATGGAAAGGATTCTGGATTCATTCTAATGGGTGGGAGTGTTTTCAAGGGCAGTGGAAGGGAGGACATATGGGAGCAGATCTGGGAAAACTTCTGAGGCACACAGTGCTACTGACTGCTATCAGAGAACTGTTATTATCACTATTAACAGGCAAATGAGGATGCTTAAGGCCTGGGTGAGGGCAGCGCAGAGGCCCAAGGGCCTGGCTGAGACGGGGAGGGGGCCCCCTGCTTTTGCCTACCTTTGAGGGTTGAGATGAGTAGAAGGATGAAGGGGTCATCTTGTACCTGTTCCCCATTACAGGTGGAGCCTTTCTTTGCCTCCATCATCCTATTTGTGGGCCGAGCGTGGGATGCCTTCACAGACCCCCTGGTGGGCTTCTGCATTAGCAAATCTTCCTGGACCCGCCTGGGCCGCCTCATGCCCTGGTGAGTAGAAGAGACGCCTTCCAGATGGCAGAAGGCAGGGCTTCCAGCACGTCTACTAATTCTCGATTCTTCCATCTGGCTTGTCACGGACTGGGGGGTGAGAAGAAATGATGCAAAAACCAGTGTTGAAACCCTGGCTGAGGCCTCAGTTGCCCCAGGCCTGGGCACTGGGATGCCCTGCCAATTCATTCCCGGGCTGGCCAAACCACTCGCCCGAGCAGCCTCCCCTCCACCAGGCCCCATTGCTCCCCGAGGTCTGTTCCCTTCGGTGAAGCTGGCATTCTAACTTCTCCCGTTCAGTCATTTCCCATGGTGGCAGAGACAGTGCTGCATAGTGGTGGAGGGGTTGCCCTCTGCAGCCAGCCTGCCTCAGTCTCACCAGCCGCAGCTGTGCAACCTTGGGCAAGTCACTTAACATCTCTGAGCCTCAAGTTTCTTCATCTGCGAAATGGAGCTAATAATTATGCCTATCACATGGGTTTAAGGTGAGGATTACATTTTTTTTTTTGACACATAAAGGACTTAGAACAGTGCTTAGCATGTAGTAAGTAGTATGTAATCGGACGCTGTTTCAGAGTGGCTCCCAGTAGGGCAGGGGCGGAGGGCAATGCCCAGAATGGGACAGCAGACCATAACCTCTGGCCCATCGGATGATGTAAACTACCCTTTCCCTTGATGCGGAGCCTACGCTCCCTCTGCAACCTCAGGCTATAGGGCAAGGTGGGGGGAGGTCGCACCACAGAAGAGACAGCCAAGGGAGACGCAGGAGCAGGCTGACAGGCTGGAACTCTGGTTCCCTCCAGGACATCCTGCCTGCTGGGGGGAGGGGGTGGACATGCCCCTTTCATCTCCAGCCCATCCAGGCTCAAGTGGGCGCCTTCCTGCCCCAGGGGTGCCCATACCTGGTCTCCGGCCTTCAAAGCTCTTCCCACAGCCCCCCTCTACCCCCACAACTTCCTTTCCCACGAGGCCCCCCTCCCACCACAATCCCGCCAGCTTCTGGCTAAGGCCCAAAGTGGGGCCTTTGATCCAGGCTTCACTGCAGGGGGGGCGGTGGGAAGGTGGCGGGCGGGGCATGGGGGGTGTGGTGACAGGAAGGCAGGGAAGCCTGCCTTACCTGGCCAGGCTGCCCAGGTAGGAGCCAGCGGCAAGTCTCTGGCCAGGGCCTGAGGCCCTGGCAGCCGGTGGGAGGTGGGGCCAGGCTGCCACATCTCCTCATGAGGCCCAGCCAATGGGAGGCGGCTACCCTAGACAGCCCCTTGCGGTGGCGGCCGCCGGGTTACTTCCAGTCACATTCAGTTTCTCAGCCCAGAGGAGAGAAGGAGTGACGAAGGCTGAAGGCGGAAGGAGCCCTTGTTCTCTGAGGAGACACGTGGAGTCAAGAGGGAGGAGGAGGGCGGGGAGGGAGAGCGGAGGCCCTCCCCGTGGAAAGTAGGGTCTGAGGGCCTCACGCTAGGCAGGTGTGGCAGCCAGCTTGGTGCAGCTGCTGGGGGCCCTCCAGGCTGGTTTTGGACTTTGCAACAATGTCTGTGTGCATGTCCTCACCTGTCTGGGTGGTAAGTCCCACTGGTACCTCCTGACTGGTACCTCCACCCTGGTGTCTGAGTGCACGCTGGGTCTCCCGTGGATGGAGGGGCTGCCGTGTAGGGTGTGGGGCCTCCTGCCTGCACATGCCACAATAAGGGCTTAGGTCCCTCAGGCCTGGGACCCGGCACCTTCTTTGAGCATAGGAAGAGGCTGGGCCTCTCAGGGTTTATCAGCCCCCATGGCCCGCTCTCATTCCAGGCCTCAGAGCAGCCTCTGCCCCCAGCGAGCATTTAAATCTACGCTTCAGACCAGGAAGACTTTGACAGACACTTTCCCTGGAGTTCCCAAAGCCACCTGGCGAGAGGCAGGGTGTCCCCAGGCTCCTGTGGGCAGGCAGGCGGGGATGGCGCAGGGCTGGGCCTGAGGTCTGATTCCCTGGCTGTGGACCTGTGCTCTCTTGCTGAGCTTTCCTGGCGCGATCATCACAGCAAGTACTTACTGTGTCCCAAGCACTGTTCTACACTTTAATATCAACTCAAAAGTACTTCCACTCTAGGAAATAGAACCAGAGTCCTTCCAGCGGCCAGTAAGGCCTTCCATGACCTGGTACCCTGTGTCCTCCAAACCCGGGCCCTAATCCCATCTCCTATGCTCACTCCACTCCAGCCCCAGTGGCCTCCCTGCTACTCCTCAGACCTGCCTGAGCACCTCTGTGCTGACTCTTCTTGCGCGGCACACTTCAGCCTCAGACAACTGCAAGGCCAACTGTCTCCTCTCAGTCAAGTCTTGGCACAGATGTCGGCTCCTCAGCGAGAGCTCCCCCGTCTACCCTGTTATCAATTGTAGCCTCATACTCCTAATCCCCTTGAGCCTGCTTTCTTTTCTCTGTAGCCCTTAATCACCTTCTAATGTGTTCAAGAACTTTAAAAAAAAAATTGTGGTAAAACATACATAACATAAATTTTGCCATTTCAACCATTTTTTTTAAAAGATGCTTTTGTTTATTTGAGAGAGAGTGCAGGGGAGGGACAGAGGGAGAGGCTGAGCACAGAACCTGTTGCAGGGGCTCCATCCCAGGATCCTGAGATCATGACCTGAACCGAAATCAAGAATCGGCCACTTAACCAACTGAGCCACCCAGGCACCCTGCCATTTTTTGTAACCTTTTTTTTTAAGATTTTATTTTTATTTATGTGTGTGTGAGAGAGAGAGTACGAGTGAGGCAAGTGAGAGGTAGAGAGAGAGGGAGACCAACGCAGGGCTCCATCCCAGGATGGACAGAGATCTTGACCTGAGCCAAAGGCAGACACTCAACCGAGTGAGCCACCCAGGCGCTCCGATCATTTTTAACTTACTATTTAGTCATTGAGTATATTCTCATTGTTGTGCAGCCATCACCACCATCCATCTCCACACCTTCTTCATCTTCCCAAACTGAAACTCTGTACCTGGAAAAAATACCTCCCCACACCTCCTTCCACACAGTGCCTGGAAACCACCATTCTACTCTCGGTTTCTGAATTCAACTGCTGTAGGTATCCTGTAGGTGGGATCATGTAACACTGGTCCCTCCATGACTGGCTTATTTCACTTAGCGTAATGCCTCAAGGTTCATCTGTGTTGTAAAATGTGTCAGCCTTTCATTCCTTTTTAAGGCTGAACCATTTATAGATAAATTTTTAGTTATGTCTATTTTTCATTTGCCAACTAGAATATGAGTTCCACTGGAGCGATAACTTCTGTCTGTTTCATTCACTGATCCATCCTGAGTCATAAGAATATCTTAAGAATAGTGCTTAGCACATAGTCAGCACTTGAATATTTCTTGAGTACATATTGAATATAATTAGGTGCTATTACTATTCTCTCACTCTGTTTTAAGAATCTTATTTATTTATTTGGGAGAAAGAGAAAGGGAGAGGGAGAGCACAGAGGGAGAAGCCGGCTCCCCATTGAGCAGGGAGCCCAATGTAGGGCTCGATCCCAGGACCAATCACAACCTGAGCTGAAGACAGATACCTAGGTGACTGAGCCACCCAGGCACCCCTACTATTACCCCCCCCCCTTTTAAGTTGTATTTATTTATTCATGAGAGACACACAGAGAGAGGCAGAGACAAGGGAAGAGGGAGAAGCAGGCTCCCTGAGGGAAGCCTGATGCAGGACTTGATCCCAGGACCCCGGGACCAAGCCCTGAGCCAAAGGCAGACGCTCAACCACGGAGCCACCCAGGTGTCCCCCTACTATTCTCTATTTATAGATGAGAAAATGAGCCTCAGAGAAGTTAAATAACTTGCTCAAGACCAAGTTATCTATAGTTATTGGTAGAGCCAGAATTGGATTCCTGAAGTATGGCTCCAAAGGCCTTTCTTTTAGCCACTACTCTCTGCTGCCTTTTTATGCTGATGACCTGAAGTCAGTCCAACCTGACGTCTAACCACGTTTGCAATGGTGTGAGATGCACCAGTGGGAAGGCAGACATTCACCCTCCCTTATGTGATTTCATTAGGCCTGGTCCTTCACCTGGAGTTGGCCTCTGCTACCCATGTGTGTGCCCACGGTGTGTGTGTGTGTGTGTGTGTGTGTGCACGCACATATAAGAATACCAGTGTTGGGGTTGCTCCTGCTTCCTGCCTCCCTGCCCTGCCACCTGAGGTTTAGCCGTCATCCTCCAGTCCCCCAGCCCATAGGAAGCTCCCGCCCATGGAGCCCTCTCCATGGGGGCAGACATAGGCAAGACTCAGCATCCGACCTCATGCTCCATGCTCAGGATTTCGGTCCAGGGGCCCTGTTTCTGTCTGGGCTCCAGGCTTGGCCATCAGCCTCCACCCAGAGACCCTGGGGTGGGTGTATTGGAGTGGAGGGTGGGGGGAGGAATCTCCTTCCTTGGCAGGCACCCTGTGGGAATACAGAGCAGTCCAGGCAGATCCTGGGGTTTGGCCTCCAGCCCCCACTCAGACCCTCCCTTTCCCCAGGATCATCTTCTCCACACCCCTGGCCATCATTGCTTACTTCCTCATCTGGTTCGTGCCTGATTTCCCACGTGGCCAGGCGCTGTGGTACCTGCTTTTCTACTGCCTGTTTGAAACGCTAGTCACGGTGAGTGTGGGCCCCTCCCCTGGGTGCCAGTGGGGAGGCATGAGGGTGGTCCCAGGGCCTGTAGGGTTGGTGCAGGAAGCCACATGGGCTTGTCCATCATCTGACTGGCTGAGGGCCTCTCTTCCATGCCAGTGTTTCCACGTTCCCTACTCAGCTCTCACGATGTTCATCAGCACAGAGCAGAGTGAGCGGGATTCCGCTACTGCATATCGTAAGTCTCCCTCCAGTCCCGCTGGCCCCTCCGCCAGGGACCCTGACCTTCCTGCCACATTTCTTCCCTTGCTGGGAGTGGGTTTGAAGCCATCTCAAATATAACTTGACCCCTTTATCACTCTGGTGAGAACAGGGAGGCGCAGGGATGCCAGAGGTCAGGCCAAGGTGCTGGGTGCCCCACCATGTACCACCACCATGTACCTACCCTCCTGGAGTGGCTCCCATCACCGGGGGCCACACCTGGATATCTGTCCACCCGACCTTCCTCCCTGGAGGCCTACAAGCCACGAAGCCCCTCCAAAGGACCTCTTTACTGTTCAGGGATGACTGTGGAGGTGCTGGGCACAGTGTTGGGCACAGCGATCCAGGGGCAAATCGTGGGCCAAGCAGACACGCCTTGCCTCCAGGACCCCAGTGACTCTGCACTGGCCATGGAAGGTGCCAATCACACACAGAGCACCACATCACTCAAAGAAACGGTGAGGCCCTTGGTTGTGTGGGGATTTGGGGAGATGAGGCACAGAGGGATGGTTTGTCATCATCCTCAACCTCGTAAATGTTTATTTAATGTTGGGCAGTTGATCTACAAACTATTAATACACCCACTTTCCAGATGAGGAACCTGTAGCATAGAAAGTCTAAATAATTTGGCCAGGGTCATAAAACTAGTTATTTACAGAACCCAGATTTGGGGGAATTTGAGTGGTGGCCTCTCACACTCCACAGCCTGGCTTCTTAACATTCTGTTCCTCCGGACTTTGCCGTCGGAACAGCAGCCAGCCCAGGATGATTCTCCCGTTTCATGGGTGGAGACAGTGAGGCTCCAGAGAAGGGACTGGCCTGTGGAACTGCTAAGAGCTGGGATGAGATCACGCTGACTGTCTGTCACCTTTATCCTCTTTGTAGCAAAATGCATACCTGCTGGCGGCAGGGGTCATTGCCTCCATCTATGTCATCTGTGCTGTCATCCTAACCCTGGGTGTGCGGGAGCAGAGAGGTGAGGGGCCCCTGGGGAGTGGTGTAGGCCCTAGCACCGCATGCCTTTTCCCTCTGCCTGGGCCTCAGGCTTTGAGAGGGGCCTCTGCTCCTTCCTCACTGTCCCCTCTGGCCTCTAGAACCCTATGAGACTCAGCAGGCTGAGCCGATGTCCTTTTTTCGGGGCCTGCGGCTGGTCATGAGCCATGGCCCATACGTCAAGCTTATTGCTGGCTTCCTCTTCACCTCCCTGGCTTTTATGGTGAGTGGGGGGGGGGGGGGGGGCTCCGACATGCTCAGCCTGAGAGTAGGGCGGGTACAAGAGGGGTGGGCTAAAACATGGACTCAGGATGTGACAACGCCTGAGGGACAGATGGAACGGGGTTGGGGTGAGCAGAGGTCCCAGGAGCGTGGGGAAACATGGGCACTGACATCACGTCTTTCCTTGCATTTCCTTCCCCCCTACCCTGCCCGTCTCCCAGCTGGTGGAGGGGAACTTCGCCTTGTTTTGCACCTACACCTTGGGCTTCCGAAATGAATTCCAGAATCTGCTCCTGGCCATCATGGTGTGTGTGGGGCCCTGAGGGTGGGTAGGCAGCCTGGGCTTCCAGATGGTTCTTTGGATAGTCAGAGGATGCTTCCCAGACTGGCTAAGGTGAGGAGGGAGGAGTCTCAGAATCACTGGTTGGATCTGACCTCCAATTGCTTAGGCAAGACTGAAAGATATTCCAGTAGGAAACATAGCAAAAGCTAAGGCATGGAGGCCAGGAACTTAGAGATTTTGTGCTTGGTCGTGCTCAGAGAAAGTAGGAGAAGCAACTGGAACTAGCTCTCAGCTCCCCTGGGGAGCCATCAAAGGTGACACTGCCTAGATGGTGTCATCTGGCGGCTCTCAGGCAAGGCCAGGGGTTTCTTTGAGGGCCTGGGAAGGGCAGCAGTGGTTCATGACTAATCCCGTTCCCTCACCCCACTGTGTATCCACAGCTCTCAGCCACATTCACCATTCCCATCTGGCAGTGGTTTCTAACCCGATTTGGCAAGAAGACGGCTGTATACGTTGGGATCTCAGTGAGTGGGGCTGAAGGGGTACGGCCCCGGCTGGGTTGCCTATCGCTGGTGGGCATCTCCAGGCTGACTCATCTCCCGTACCCACCCCTTCCACTAGTCAGCAGTGCCATTTCTCATCTTGGTGGCCTTCATGGAGAGTAACCTAATTGTCACCTATGTGGTAGCTGTGGCAGCTGGCATCAGTGTAGCAGCGGCCTTCTTACTACCCTGGTGAGTATATAGGCCCACCTGGCTGTGTTCCCCAGCCCGCTCCCTCCTCCCTACTTCTGAAGCTCCTTGCAGGGAATTCTGCACAGGCTTCTCCTGCAGACCATTCTGTGGGTCCGTGTTGGGGGCAGGATAGGTCTTTCCTGTACGGTTCTACAGGTTGTGAACTGTGCAAAAAGACCTGATTAATCAAGGTTTGACATGGGGGGCTTAAGTCTGGTCTGTGCTCTGTTCACCAAGCTGCAAACCTAGAGTGGGGCTCCACCTCGGAGGAAGCGGCCTTCTTATTACCATGAAGTTGCCATGTCTTCACAGAGCTGTGCACCCTGGGGCTACAGAGTCCCAGAGGGCTACCTCTTCTAACTGACACAGAGATGCCACACAGGCTAGAGGGGGCCCCGGGGTGGGGGTGGGGAGTCCTCATGGCTGCCACCACTCTGCAGGTCCATGCTGCCTGATGTCATTGACGACTTCCACTTGAAGCAGCCCCAGTCTCACGGCACTGAGCCCATCTTCTTCTCCTTCTATGTCTTCTTCACCAAGTTTGCCTCTGGAGTCTCACTGGGCATCTCCACCCTGAGTCTTGAGTGAGTGGGGCAGGGGGTCCTGGGGCAGTGCGGGGCGGGGCGAGCCCGGGTTGCCCTGCCCTCACCACTCCCCTGACCACTGGGTCCCACAGCTTCGCCGGGTACCAGACCCGTGGCTGCTCACAGCCGGCACGTGTCAAGTTCACCCTGAAGTTGCTGGTGACCATAGCTCCCATAGTCCTCATCCTGCTAGGCCTGCTGCTCTTCAAGCTGTACCCCATTGACGAGGAGAAGCGGCGGCAGAACAAGAAGGCCCTGCAGGCTCTGAGGTGAGAGCGGGGAGACAGAGGAGGGGGCTTCGTCCAGCCTAAGCCCTCCACTCCTGCCTCTTGGGGCCAAGTCCTGGCTTACCTCCTGCACACCTTCCCTCGAGGGCCCCTCCTCACTCCCCTGCCCACTGCTGATCCATGGTAATGGCAGCTGACCTCTCTCAGATACTCAGCTGCATGCCAGGCAGTGTGCTGGGTGGTCTTACATTTATTCATTCAACAAACACTTACTGGAAACCTACTATGTGCCAGGCACTGCTCCAGTGAGACCAACAGAATCCCTGCCCTCATGGAATTTACATTTTGGGGAATGTGCACTCACGTTCTCTTACAGTCCTTCCACAACCCGAGGTGTCAGGAGGGTCCTACAATTCCCACTCTGCAGATAAAGAAATCGAGCCTTAGCCCGGAAGAGTGACTGGCCCAGCTGATAGGGAGGAGAACTGGGCTTTGAGCCCTGGCATTGTCACTCCAGAGCCTGTACTCTTCACAGCTCTCTTGGCATGCAGGACCTCAGGTGTGGCCTGAGTCTGCCTTTCTGGAGAACGGGAGGTATGGTGAAGTGAATCATGCCAGACCATCAGCCAGCCCAGGTCAAAGCGTAGTCTTGGGGCTTGTGGTGCAGACAGACCAACTGGCAGTTTCTGAGTTGAGAGAGGGAGTGAGCAAACTGAATACATCCTATAGGTTAGACTCCCCTGACAGCCGGCTAAGACTGTTGGGCCAGGGTCCTGTGAGGAACAAGGCAGCAGGAGACAGGGGAGGGGTAAGGATGCTTTTTCCAACCCATCTCCTCTGGTTCTTGCAGGGAAGAGGCCAGCAGCTCCGGCTGCTCTGACACAGACTCTACAGAGCTGGCCAGCATCCTCTAGGGCCTGCTGTGTTGCCCGAAGCCACCACCCACAGGGCCTGTGTACCAGACCACAGGAGAAATCAGGGCCTGCTTGCCTGTTTGCTGAATAGCTGGTCTTCAGGTGCCAGAAAGGGAGCCAAAGACTCCAGAGTAAGTGGCCCAGGATACCTCCTGTGCCTACCATGGGGAGGGCTGTTCATACAGCCACCTGCCTCATGTCTGCCTGCCCACGTGGCCAAGCCCAGGGGCTGCTACTGTGAATATGCCAATGACTGATGGGGCCTAGCCCAGAACACTAATGTAGAAACGTTTTATACAGAGACTAATTAATAACTTAATGACCATGTACATAGCAATGTGTGTGTATGTATGTGTCTGTGAGCTATTAATGTTATTAATTTTCATAAAAGCTGAAAACCAGAGGTGCTTGCTTCTGTCTTTGCCCTGAGAACCCTGTGTGCCAAGACAGGATCAGTAAGTGGCAGGTGCCCTGGGGAGCAAGAGTGTGTCTGGAGGCGTGATAAGAGCATCAGCTAACATTTACTAAACACCTATCTGTATCAGGCACAGTGCGGAGGCTTTATAGTTCCCTCTGCTAGTGTTCAAATTTAATCATTGAAACCATCTTGGTCTGTCAGGACTACTCCACTTTTTTTTTTTTTTAATTCTTCTTATTTTTTTAAGGAGGCTCCACACCTAGCACAGGGCTTGAACTCATGACCCTGAGATCAAGACCTGAGCTGAAATCATGAGTTGGGTGATCAACCCACTGAGCCCCTCCCCTCCACCCCAGGCGCCCCAGGACTATTCCACTTTAAAGTTGAGGAAACCGAGCTCCAGTGTAGAGGGGGACCTGGCTAAGGTCGCACGGCTAAGAGCTGCCGAACTGGAATCCCCACCCCAGGTCTGTGACACTCCACCCTTCTGCTCCCCTGAATCTGAGTGACCCACTGACTGGCAGATGGCCGCTCTGCCCAGGCCTGCGTGCTGTGTTTCCTGGCCCGTGCATGCTCGAGCGTGTGGAGCTGGCACATCCTCTATGTGACTGGGGCTGGGTGAGGTCCTAGAGACCTGTGATTCTTTGCCCACAGCTGTTAATGATGGTGTTGGAAGCTGAGAATGTACCTGGCTGGGTGGGTGGGTGTGGGTTGAGGAGGGAGTCTTGCCACTGGTGTGCTGGTGAAAACCCACCACTGGTGGGGAGGAGGTTGCTGGGGAAGACCTTTGTGTATAGCACTTGTCCATCTGCATGGTGTAATTGCTTCCACTATAGCCAATTTCAAGTTACCAGTGGTTGTACTCGGGCCAAATTCCTGAAAATTTGACAGTTGGCTCTCACAAGCTGGTAGGAGCTTACCCCGGCACATTACTGGGTCTCACACACTTAGGCCAAGCTCCAAATATTGGGAAAGCAAAGCTGGCAGGATCAGGGGCTATGGGTCCAACTTCCCTATTTTACCTGGATAAATGGAGGGCAGAGAAGTGCATAGACTATTCAGGCGTGGTTTTTACTCTGGGTATAGGGCTCCATTTTCGCTCTAAAGTTCTACCAAAGTACTTTCATAAATTTATCAAGTGTCACTAACAGGCACGGTTATAGGCATAATTCCCCTATGAGGTAAGTACATCATCATATCTGTTTCACAGATAAAGAAACTGAGGCACAGAAAAGGAACTTGTCCAAGGTCATCAGGCAGTAAGCGGAGGAGCTGATGTTTGAACCTGAGCTGTCTGGCTACAGGACCGGTGGTCTTACCCACTACTTTAGGCCATTATGTGAACCAGTAGTCTGTCACCACCAAGCCAGGTTCTGTTGCCTTTACAGCTGCCATCTCAGGGTCAGGCTGCCTGGGCTGGGCAGGAGCCCTGGACTCTGGGCTGGCCTTTGTAGCTGGAACACTCAGGAGCTCAGATAATGTTTGCAGAGGCCCACTCTTACCTCCCCCTCCCTCTACTCCAATAACTATGCAATCCTGTCTTTAAAAAATAAAAATTTTAAATTTCCTAAGCCACTCAGTCTTGCTTCTTTCCCATCCCTATAGTCACTTACTAGGTCTCTCACCGGATGATCATACCAGCATCCTTGCTGGTCTCTATCTCTGATTTGATCTCCTGACATTCCTCTGCAAACTCTCCAAGATAACCAAAGTAGCCCTATTTAGAAACCCTTCGATGAGTCCCCATTACCTTCAGGAGGAAGTCTCAGACCCCTGCCAATCTCCCTATTCCCACAGGTCACCTGCCCAGCCCTGGAATATACCTCTGGCCCCTGGTCCATCTGGCAGACACTGCTCCAATATGCCTTGTTTCCAGAATGCCTCTCTAAAGCCATTCCTGCCTCTGTGTTCTTTGGGGATAGCTCTTGAGAGGCCATGCTTCCTCCACTGTAGTTTCCTACACTGAGCCCAGGGCCAGGCACAGTGGGCTGAGATAGGGTGGGGCTCATGCTGCGGAGTTTTTAAACATGAGCTAGAACAAGAAGGCTTTGTGAGCCACTCCCAACTGGCACTGACCCACCATGAAGCTTCTCTCTCCTCAGTTTCCCCCAACTGTACAATGGGGATTTGTAATGGAACACCCTCTCTTCAGTTTCATACTCACAGAAAATTGTTCTCCTCAAAGATCCCCTGCCTATTTCTGGGGGGAAGATATGGTAGGGGATGGGATGGGTAGGAAAACAACCTGGGATCCCAGAAACTCCTTGGGTTGCTGGTGACTCCATGTGCCTTCTGGGCAGCTCATACCTATTCCTCCTTTGGGAGAAGAGCCATCCTGACCTCCTCTATGCTTGAATCCAGCATTACTACAAAAACCCCGCCTCCCTCTTGATTCTGACCTGCTGTCCCCAGCCGCCAATCGCACCCTCCACCGGGACTCCTGCTAAGGAACAGGTGTGGCTTTGGCTCCACCTGCTGGAAGAAGGGAGCAATACCTTTCAACGTTGCAAAGAAGGAACTCCTGACCTGTCATTGACTCTAGGAGGTTGGCTATCCACTTGGGAAACAAATATTTGTATTGGGCCTTCTCTATGTCATGTACTAGCTAGGCTCTGAGGATAGAGGGGTGGATATAATAGAACTTACATGCTCAGTGAGGACCAACGACAAATATATGGGCAAATAAATAAGATAGTTTGGGATTGTAATAAGCACCATGAAAGAAGCAGGGTGATAATGTGGAGAATTGGTGTGGAGACTATTTTTTTAAAAAGATTTTAATTTATCATTTTTTAAAGATTGTATTTAATTTATTTATTCGAGAGAGAAGAATGAGAGAGGGAGAGCACGAAAGGGAGGAGTCTCAGAGGGAGAAGGGCTCCATCCTGGAACTCCAGGATCATGACCTGAGTTGAAGGCAGACACTCAACTGACTGAGCTACCCAGATGCCCCTAAAGATTTTTTTTTATTTCGTTTATTTATTTTTAAAGATTTTATTTATTTATTCATGAGAGGCACAGAGAGAGAGGCAGAGACACAAGCAGAGGGAGAAGCAGGTTCCATGCAGGGAGCCGGATGTGGGACTCCATCCCAGGACTCCGGGATCACACTCAACCGCTGAGCCACCCAGGGACATTCAACCACTCCTTGTGTGGAGCCTGCTTCTCCCTCTGCCTGTGTCTCTGCCTCTCTCTCTCTCTGTCTGTCATGAATAAATAAATAAAATCTTTAAAATAAATAAATAAATAAACAAACAAACTCTGTACCCAACATAGGGCTTGAATTTATAATCCCAAGATCCAGAGTCACATGCTCTACCAACTGAGCCAGGCACCCCTGTGGAAACTATTTTAAATTGAGTGCTCAGGAAATAATATTCTGAAAAAATGCCTTTTGACTTGAATCACAAAGGAGGAGAATTAGCAGATTCAAAGAGCTTGGGGGGAAATACTTGTAGATAGAGGAATCAGCTAGTACAAAGACTCCAGGTTAGGAAAGAGCTTCATGTATTTGGAATATTGAAAGGAACAATGTGTAGCAAATGAGCGGGCAGGTGGTATGGGGTGAGTTTGGAGAGGTCTACAGGAACTAAACCATCCAGGGCCCTGTAGTAGCCCACAGTAAAAGTTTGAGTTTTATTTTGAGAAAAGCCAAAAAGCCAATTGACAAGTTTTAAGTAGGGAAGCCATATGATAGATCAAGAGTTTAGAAAGACCATATCATCTGCTTTGTGGAGAAAAGACTGAAGAAAGTGAAAGTGGAAACAGGGTGACTAACATAGTGGGTGTTCTCAAAACATTTCTTTCTTTCTCCTTCCTTACTACCTTCCTACCCTCCCTCCCTCCCTTCATTTTCTTTTTCTTTCTCTTTCTTTCTTTTTTCCTTTCTTCCTTTCTTTCTTTCTCTTGAGAGAAAGAGAACACATGCATGTGTGTGCATGTGTGTGCATGTGTGCACGCAGGGGAGGGACAGAGGGAGAGGGAGAAGAGAAGCAGACTTCCTGCCGACCACAGAGCCTGATCCAGTGACCCTGAGATCACGATCTGAGCTGAAATCAAGAGTCTAACACTCAACTGACTGAGCCACCCAGGCACCTCTCTTCTAATGTTTCTAGGCAATGAAAAGTACCAGATGGGTAAGTGGCAGTGGAAATGGAAAGAATATGGATTTGACAGCTGGCTGGCCTGGATAATAGAGAGAAGGAAGGAGGGAGAAGGAGAGAAAAAGGGAAGGGAGAGGAGGAGACGGAAATGAAAGTGATGCCGAGATTTCTAACTTAGAAAACAGTGGTACCTCAACTCAGTAGCACAGGGAGCAGGGGAGGAGGAGCAAGCTAGAGGGAAAGAACAATTCATTTGTTACCTGTTGGTATCATTTTTACATATATAAAGCACTTAGAAATTCCATTAAGTCAAGAACAAGAATACACACTTTCTCCAATATCATTATATAACCTTTATTTGGAGGTATTAGCTGGTGGAATTAGATAAGAAAAAGAAATAAGGGGCAGCCCGGGTGGCTCAGTGGTTTAGCTCCTGCCTTTGGCCCAGGGCGTGATCCTGGAGACCCAGGATTGAGTCCCACATTGGGCTCCCTGTGCGGAGCCTGCTTCTCCCTCTGCCTGTGTCTCTGCCCCTCTCTCTCTTTCTGTGTCTCTCATGAATAAATAAATAAAATCTTTTAAAAATAATAAAAATAAAATAGCTAAAAGTATGTAAAATTTAAAATTCTCTTTCTTAATCATACTAGTCACACTTTAAGTCCTTAATAGCTACATCTGATTAGTGGCTACTGTATTAGTGTTGTTATAGAACAAGTAGATCATTACAGAAAGTTCTATTGTTCAGTACTGAGTTAGAAGGTATGGTGAAAGAGAAGTCCACATTTACAAGAGCAACAAAATACCTATGAATGAATAGGAAAGAAAGAATTCTTTGTCAAACCACATGAATTAGTTTGTGGTCATGAGCCCCCTGTCTGGACCTCTCGGTATTACAGGAATAGCCAAAGTAACATCTCTGCAAATCTTCCCCGACTCTTCTGAGTCAGAGTTTCCTCCAGTCTCCCGGGGGGAAAAATATAGTTGATCTTCACTATTTGAAGATTCTGTATCTGCAAATTTTCCTACTTGCTAAAATTTATTTTTAACTCCAGGGAGGGAGGCAGGACAGGGAGGGGGGAAGAAAGAAGTAGTATGCCAGAGGAGGCAGAGAGTGAGGGAAAGTTTAGGTCTGGGTGTTTTGAATTAGATTCAGACCTTCCCCTTTTCCTTCAGGGCAGATGGGCAGAGCTGAGTGTGCCTCACATCTCCAGGGCAATCAAGGAAGTCCCTGATTGCTGTGGCCTAAGGCCCTTTCCGGGGTGAGGCCCAAGCCCTAAAGAGGCCAAGCCCAGAATGAACTCTGATTGCTCATCATCCATGAAATTGCCTTCTGTCTGGCAGAGATCCTGCTGAAACTGGCCTAGAGGGGGTAGACTGGGCACCCACCTCTGGGTGATCTAACAGTGGGCTGGATGGCTTGTGGGGGAGGCTGGAATGTCCTGCAGGTGACCTAGGGCCAATGAAGCAGGGAGGGGGCAGGACTATCTGCTTTAACAGTAGTTTAAGAGATGGGGAATGAGACCTAGAATCTCTCTGACTCTTGTTTCCCACTATAGTCACAGCAGTCTCTCACGAGTACCTTCCCCTTTAGGACTCCCATGTAGCCTCAAATGAGGTCTATACTGGGGATGGGAGGGGAATTGCCTAGCCTGGCCCCCAGGCTCAGAGATGGCAAAGGAGTTGCACAAGGTCACATAGCCAGCCAGAAGCAGAAGCAAGATGGACTTATTAGAAGGGGTGGAAATTTTACTCTATCCTTTGGGGTTCTTCTGGCTGGTCTAAGAATTAAATTGACATGAGAGATTAACAGGAGAAAAACAAATATAATTCATACTTATGGGATCTCATAGAAATATGAATCTCAGAGAATTGACCAAAGCAGGCAGCTTTTATACCTTTTAGACAAAGAAACATAAACCTGTGAAGAATTGGCAAGACAAAGAAAACTTATGTTTGGGAGCTTCAGTTAGTAAGGAATTCTAAACAGAATTTGGGCTGGGTAGTAAAATAGTAAAAGTAACAAGGTGTGTTTATATAGGCTGTGGCCCTGAATTCCCATGTCTGGTGATAAGAATGTCTCTTTACTTCCTGGTAATCTTTCACATAAGAGATTTATTTCCTGCCCTTATGAGTACAAAGGAGGGTCAGAGTGTCCTTTTTGCACTGACTGTTTCTTAAATAAATTTAATTCAAAATAATCAGTATGCCAAAGTAGCATATTTTGGGGCAGGCCTGCTCAGAGTTATTTTTGTTTTCCCACCAAATTGTCAGTTTCTTGAGGACCAACACTTAAAAAAAAAAAAAAAGATTTAATTTATTTGAGAGAGAGAGAGAAAGCGTGCTTGCAAGTGGAAGGAAGGGCAAAGGGAGAGGAAAAAGAATCTCGAACAGACCCCACTGAGCATGGAATCCTCAGTTGTGTTCAATCTCACAACCCTGAGACCATGACCTGAGCTGAAACTAAGAGCTGGGCACTTAACTGACTGTACCACCAAGGCGCCCTAACAACCAATATTCTTGCTCTGTGTCCTTGCCTGCCGTTCCATTTCCAACAGGGCCCAGACTCCAGAGCTAGTTCCCCAGCAGTCTAGGGCTGCCAGCAGACAGGCTAGGTCATCTCTAATAACAGTAGGGGCAATTCAGTGTGTGGGAGGAGCTGTTCCACTCACTGCTATTTCTTAAAGGGGCCCAGCAACAGAGGCCACAAGAGACCTAGGTTGTCTAATCCAACCCCCACCTGTTGGATGCCCTCTACAATATCCCTGCCTTGTGGCTGGCTGGCAGCCTTCTGTTTCCACACATTACCATTGGCTTACTGTTTCGAATCTGCCTGTTTCATTTCTGGAGTAAGTTGTAAAAAAGATCTTCATCTCCAATGGAAACTATGTCCTTGTGGCTTGCCCCCACAGATTCTGGATCTGCCCTTTGTCATTTGCACAAAACATGCCCTCCCTCTATTCCAACTTAGACCTGCAGGGAGTTGAAGATAGACTCGTGTCCCCAGAAATGGATTCAAGTCTTGGTTTCATTCTAGTTATATTTGATTTAATTTCCTGTAAAAAGTGTGTGTCCATTTTGCTTTTCTTTTTTTTTTCTATTTTGCTTTTCTAATTAAAAAAGAAACTCCTTAAATTAAAGCTTTGTATTAAAGTATAATTTCATATAGGAAAATGGACAAATTCTAATTGTATTGCTCAATTTTCCCATACACTCATATAACCTCTACCCAGTTCAAGATATAAAACATTTCTATCTCCCTGGAAGGTTCCCTCTGCCCTGTTCAATCAAAATCCAATCCCTCAGAAGTAACTGCTATTTTTATTTCTATCATCATAGATTAGTTTTGCTTATTCTTAAACTTCTTATGAAGGGAATCATATAGTATGTATTCTTTTGTTTCTGGATTCTTTGTCTTAGCACAATGTTTTTGAGATTCATCTGGGTTGTTCTGTGTATTACCTTTTTTTTTTTTCATTTTGACTATTGCTGGTAAAATTCCATTTTATGAATATATCACAAATTGTTGTATTCTCTTTTTGTATATTTGGATTTTGCCCAATTGTTGGCTATTATGAATAAAGTTGCTTGTACAAGTATTCTGACCACCACTTGAACTAATCTTTCTTGGGTACATGTCTGGATTCTGGATGTAGAATTGGTAGATCACAGTATAGGTTTATATTTGAAACTGCCAAATAGCAATATGTGAGAGTTCCAATTACTCCACATCTTCAGCAATCCTTGATAATGACAGTATTTTAAAAAGTCATTCTGCTGAATATATTAACTATATTCTGGTTTTAGTTTGCATATTTTGGATGAGATACTATTTTAGGCACTCTTTCATATATTTATTGGCCACTTGAATGTGTTCTTTTGTGAAATACTTGTTTATATCTTTTGTTCATTTTTTAATTGAATGGGGTTTTTTGGTATTGGTTTGTGGGAGATCTTTGTATGTTCTGGATACTTAGTCTATACCTTTCCTAGTTGTTTTCTTTTTCTTTCTTAACATTTTATTTATTCATGAGAGACACACAGAGAGAAGCAGAGACACAGGCAGAGGGAGAAGCAGGCTCCCCGCAAGGAGCCTGATGTGGGACTTGATCCCAGGACCCCGGGATAACAACCCAAGCCAAAGGCAGCCACACAGGGATCCCCCTCCTAGTGCTTTCTTAGTGAAAGCTTTTGATGATCAGATATTTTAAATTTTTAATTAAGTAAAATTTATGAGTTTTTTAATGATTTCATGCATTTTTGTGGTCTGATTAAGAAATCTTATCTACCCTAATTTATTTATTTATTTATTTACTTATTTATTTTAAAGATTTTATTTATTTATTCATGAGAGACACACACAGAGAGGCAGAGACACAGGCAGAGGGAGAATCAGGCTCCACTCAGGGAGCCCGATGCAGGACTCGATCCCGGGTCTGCAGGGTCATGCCCTGGGCCAAAGGCAGGCGCTAAACTGCTGAGCCACCCAGGGATCCCCTTATCTACCCTAATTTAAAAGAAATTCTCCTATGTTTTTATTTCGAAGTTTGTTGAAGTTTAAATGTTTCAGTCTATGATCCACCTAAAATTAATTTTTGTTATAGTTTTTTTTTAGGATTTATTTATTTATTTATTCAGAGAGAGCGAAGAGAGAGGCAGAGACACAGGCAGAGGGAGAAGCAGGCTCCATGCAGGAAGCCCAATGTGGGACTCAATCCTGGGTCTCCAGGATCACACCCCTGGCTGCAGGCAGTGCTAAACCGCTGCGCCACCGGGGCTGCCCAATTTTTGTTATAGTTTTAAGTCAAGGGCCCAAGTTCTTTTCTCTCCACAAAATCTAATTGTTCCAGCATTGTTTATTAAAGGATCATTCTAAAAAAACAAAAGATCATTCTTCCCCTATTTAATTAGAGTGACACTTCTGATATATATCAAAGAGAGTATATATACTCTCTTTGTCTATTGTTGATCCCAAAACGCCTTATATTAATTAATTACTATAGCTTTATAGTAAATCTTGAAATCTGATAATGTAAGTCCTCCAACTTTCTTCATCAAGAACTGTGGATACTCTAGATCCTTTGATTATCATGTAAATCTTAGAATTAGCTTACATGCACACACACACACACACACACACAGGCACACACACACACACAGCTTGTTGGAATTTTGATTGGATTGCATTGAACCCATAGTCCAATTTTGAAAAAATTGACATCTTAACAGTATTGAGTCTTTCAATTCATGAACACGGAATATCTATTTACTGAGGTCACCTTTAATTTCTCTCAAGAAATGTTTTGTAGTGAGCAGCCCCGGTGGCCCAGCGGTTTAACACTGCCTTCAGTCCAGGGCCTGATCCTGGGGACCCAGGATCCAGTCCTGCATTGGGCTCCCTGCATGGAGCCTGCTTCTCCCTCTGCCTGTGTCTCTGCCTCTGTGTGTGTGTGTCTGTCATGAATAAATAAATAAAATCTTTAAAAAAAAGAATATTTTGTAGTTTTCAGTGTCTAGATCTTAAGCATCTTTCAATAGATTTATCCCTAGGTATTTGATATTTTCCATGCAGTTATACATGGTATCATTTTGTAACAATTGTCCAATTGTATCTTGCCAGTATATAGAAATACCTTTTTAAAAATATTTTATTTATTTATTCATAAGAGACACACAGAGAGAGAGGCAGAGGCACAGGCAGAGGGAGAAGCAGGCTCCACTCGGGGAGCCTGATGGGGGACTCCATCCTGGGACTCCAGGACCACGCCCTGGGCGGAAGGTAGCCACTAAACCGCTGTGCCACTCAGGGATCCCTAGAACTACATTTTTAAAAACATTTTATTTATTCATTTGAGAGAGAGAGAGGGAGAGACTGCACACATGAGCACGAGTAGGGGGAGGGGCAGAGGGAGAAGGAGAAGCAGACTCCCTGCTGAGCGGGGAGCCTGATTAGCAGCTGGATCCCAGGACCCTGACACTTAACCAACTAAGCCACCCAGGCGTCCCTAGAAATACATTTGTTTGTATGTTGACCTTGTATCCAGTAGTCTCATCAAATTCACTAATTCTATGAAACTTCTACATATGTATTTTTTTAAACCTTTTTAAAAAAAGATTTTACTAATTTATTTGAAAGAGAGAGAGAGCATGAGCAGGAGGAGGGGCAGAAAAAAAAAAATAAATAAATAAATAAAATAAAATAAAATAAAATAAAATAAAATAAAATAAAATAAAATAAAATAAAGGAGGAGGGACAGAGGGAGAAGACTCCTGCTGAGCAGAGAGCCTGATTTGGGGTTTGATCCCAGGGCTCTGAGATCATGACCTGAGCAGAAGGCAGATGCTCAAATGCCTGAGCCACCCAGGCACCCTGAAATTTCTACATATTTAACTTAAAAAACATTTTCATTGATCTTAAAGTTAAAGCTAGTATTTTGGGGCACCTGGGTGGCTCAATCAGTTAATAAGCTCTCCCATCCCCTACCCTCCCCCCCTCAAGATCTCTCTCTCTCTCAAGAAAAAGTTAAAGCTAGTATTTTGATTATTAGTAATTTTTTTTTGTAGACAGGAATGGGGAAGTGAGGTTTTATTTTTATTTATTTTTTTAAGTGGGGGAGAGGGAGAGAGAGAATGTTAAACAGGCTCCACACCCAGCACAGAGCCAGACATGAGGCTTGAGCGCACAATCCTGAGATCATAATCTGAGCCAAAATCAAAAGTCAGATGCTTAACTGACTGAGCCACCCAGGAGCCCCAGTATTTTTATTATTTTTAAGTATTCCATCCTTTGACCATTACCACTTTTCTTTGTGGCTCACTCTATTTGGTATTCTGAATCCAGTAACTTTTCAACTTCTTCAGGATCCAGCCCATTGACCCTACTACCTTTTTGTTACCCTTCACCTTGTCTATTTATCTACCTTAGGGTCCATGGTCTCATTATTATCATTTTCCTGCCCCTTTCTACTGTATAGATCTTGCCTGGATATATTCCTATTTCAATCCAAATCTCTTCTTGTCTTTACTTTCTGCTTTGGTTGATGCTCCCTATTAGACAAAATGTCCCTTTTTTAAAAATTTATTTTTAAAGATTTTATTTATTTATTTGAGAGAAAGAGAGAGCACAAGAGGAGTGAGGAGCAGAAAGAGAAGCAGACACCCAGCTGAACAGGGAGCCTGAGGTCGGGCCCAATCATGACCTGAGCTGAAGGCAGGCGTTTAACTGACTGAACCACCCAGTTGTCCCAAAATGTCCCTTTTCAATTTAATCTAATTTAGTTTTGAAATGGTTTACCATAAAGAATGTCAAACATACAAACAAATAGAGAAAACAGTACAATGCATCCCCATATATCTATTACCTGGATTCAGCATTTAATAATATTGAATTTGGTTTATCTATCCCCTTTCCCCCCAGGTGCTTTATCCCTCTTTCTCTTTTTCATTTTTCCTTGCAGGAGTATTTTATTTATCTTTTTTAAAGATCTTATTTATTTATTAAAGACAGAGAGAGAGAGAGACAGAGACATAGGTCGAGAGAGAAGCAGGCTCCATGCAGGGAGCCCGATATGGGACTCGATCCCAGGTCTCCAGGATCACACCCCGGGCTGAAGGCAGCGCTAAACCGCTAAGCCACCGGGGCTGCCCTCAAAAGTATTTTATTTTATTTTTTATTTTATTTTATTTTATTTTTTTTTAATTTATGATAGTCACAGAGAGAGAGAGAGAGGCAGAGACACAAGCGGAGGGAGAAGCAGGCTCCATGCACCGGGAGCCCGATGTGGGATTCGATCCCGGGTCTCCAGGATCGCGCCCTGGGCCAAAGGCAGGCGCCAAACCGCTGCGCCACCCAGGGATCCCTCAAAAGTATTTTAAAACAAATCACAGGGGCAACCCCGGTGGCTTAGCGGTTTAGCGCTGCCTTAACCCCGGGGTGTGATCCTGGAGACCTGGAATGCTGGAATGGAGTCCCACATCGGGGTCCCTGCATGGAGCCTGCTTCTCCCTCTGCCACTCTCTCTCTCTCTCATTCTCAATCTCTGTGTCTCTAAAAAAAAATATATATATATATATATATTTAAAAAGAATAATCAACTGTTTAAAAATAAATAAATAAAACAAATCACAGATACCGTGTCATTTCACTCCTACATATTTCAGTGCATCTCTTAAAGACATGGGCCATTTTCTCACATAATCATGATGCCGTGACCATACTTAACAAAATTTAAAATCATTGTTTGGTGTCATTTAAAATCCAGTCCATAATTAAACTTTCTCTCATGTCTCCAATATGCCTTATTACACTGGGTTGGTCCAAATTTGGATCCACACAAGGTCTACACATTACATTTTGTTGTCGTGCCCTTTCAATCTTTTTAATCTCTAGCAATCCTCCCCCTCCCTTTATTTTTCATTCTGCTGACTTATTCCAGAAACCAGCTCAATTGTCCTCAAGAATGTTTCACATTCTGGATTTACTCTCTTTTATAACAAATCTTTTGTAATTTGCCCTTTACTGTCCTGAAATGAAATTCAGAAATAATGTAACTAGTGTATTAGTTAGGGCCTGGCAGGAAACAGATGGCACACTCAAGCTGAGTCCAATTGAAGCCAGTTTAATGAAGGGATTATTGGAAAAGATGTGGACAAAGTTAAGGGAACCAACAAGGAATGAGGGGGCACTGGAGAGATCTGTCTGTTATCCATAGGTCTGAAGGGCTAAGACGAGGGAGTAGTATTTCCCTTTGGCTGAACTCAACAGGAAGCCACTGGGCAACAGAGCTGATTGATACCATTCATTAAAGTCTGCCTCCTGGGGCAGGATTGCTTGCTTCCAGAAGAGCAGAGAGTGGATCAGGTCTGGAGTGGCAAATGGAGAATATCCTTCACACCAATCTATACACATCATTTCAAAATAATGAATTTAATTCCCTATATTATAGGGAGAAATAATAGGAAACTGGTGCAAAAAAGTGTTATATGTACAAATTATGCACAACTTCACCAGAAGCCCTAATGTAATCATCAGATGCTTGCAGCCATTCCTAGAATCACTATGCCTGCCAAAGCTGCAAATGCAGACGGATCCAAGAGAACTGGACTGGAATCTGGAATACAGAGAGCAGCTGTGTGGTTGATTTTTTTGAACAAGACAAAGCACCCTCTTCCATCAATTAATTACATGGAGGTGGTGTTCCTGGGGAACTCAGTATATATTAAAACCAAACAAAAAATACTCTGGGTTTACATGGACAATAGAGTTAGGCTCTAGGTTGAGATAAATAATAAATATATTTTCCATTTGATAACTGTGTTGAATGTGGGACAATTTCTGATGTGCGGGATTGTCTTGTGCATTGCAGGATGCGTAGGGGCCCTGGTCCCATACACTAAAGCCTTGTAGTGGTTCCCACCCTAACCATCATGCCACCAGCAATTTTCCAAATTATTCTCTACTGGGTGGATCATCCCAGTGGAAAATCATTGGCTTATGTAATCTGCTCTGGTCCCTCAGATTTAAATATACTGATACCTTCCAAACTATTCATTCAGCCTCATCCTCTCGCCTGAATGCACACTTGTAAATTCAATTTCTCTTTGATGTCTCTATTTACATCAGTAACTGATATCTCAAAATTTACATGTTGAAACCAAAATCTTGAATCTACTCCCCAATACAGGTACCCCCACCTTCTTCCTCTCCCAGATTTACTTCAGTTTTGTAAGTGACAATTTAATTCTCCTAGTTGTTCGGACCCAAAATATTCAAATCATCCCTGACACTTCTTTTTTTCTCATGCTCCATCCACCAGTCAAGTCAGTTGGCTCTGCCCTCAAATTATATTCCAATCTGATCACTTTTTACCACTGCTACCAGCACCATCAACACCACCTTGGTCCAAGCCATCATCATCTCTCTGAACCATTACAACAGCCTCCAAAATGGTCTCCCTGCTTCCACCCTACTATTTTCTATCTGTAACATGGCAGCCAGTGGGATCGTTTTAAAAATATGAGTTAGATTGTCTCATGCCTCTACTCAAAACCCCACAATATTGTTAGGGAAATTGGGATATCCAGTGTCTCTGTGTGTCCAAATTTCCTTTTATAAGGACACCAGTCACATTGGATGAAGGCCCACACTTTCCACTCATTTTAACTTAATCATCTCTTTTTTTCTCCAAATACAGTCACATTCTGAGGTACTGGGAGTTGGGCTTCAATATATGAATTTTGGAGGAACACAATTCAGCTCATAACAACATCTTTATATGAGAGATATTTGTATCATGTTAAGGGGAACAGTAATGTTATTTGAAAGTTAAATATGTGTAGAAGAATGTATATGAATTGCAAAAAGGTGGCCACTACCAGATTGTCAGCTCAGCACCATTCTCACTACCTTCTATGATTTCCTCTATATTTTGGGAACTAGAAGCCTCAAAACTACATTTCCCAGTTTCCCTTCATGGCAGGGTTCTAGGTTATGTCCTGAAAATAAAAAGTGCTCATGTGAGTTTGGAAGGCAAAAGGAAAGGAGAAGCCATTATTATCCTATCAGTGGTGAACAGTCCCAGGGGTTTGGCAGACAGAAGACAGGTTTGGGGTGCAGCTTTAGGAATCAACCACTTTGGTGTCTCTGGTAGTTGAGATCATTGATGTTGCTTCCTTGTGATTCTACATTTCCTGATTTCCTAAATATTAGCAGACATTTTCGGCTCCAGGATTCTTTGGAAAATATGTATCAAAGTCTTACATTATCATAACTAAACTCTCCTTCTCTCCCTCAGGCACGGAGGCCCACCTGGGCAGGCCAAGTTGGAGTAGACTTGTTCCCCAACCAGAAGCAGAGGCAGGGAGCTCCTTCCTCATTAGATTTCATAATATAAAAAAAAAAAAAAATTCATAATATCCTCAGGGCTTTGGTTCTAACACATTCTCCAAGGAAACTCTGTAATAGGTGGTTGGTTGCGGGACGTTTAGGGTGATGGACCAAACATTGAACTTAGGATCAGAAGACATTAGCTCTAGGCCCAGCCTTACTGTGTAATTGCAACACGGCCTTGGGCAATACCCTTGACTTCTTGGATCTTAGTTTCCCCACATATAAAATAGGAGAAAGGAGAAGAAAACAAAGATGAATAATAGGTAATATTTACATACTGCTTTCTATGTTCCGGTCATTATTGCTGAGGATTTTTCTTAAAATCACTTGTTTAATCATCACAAAAATCATACGAGAAAGGTACTATTTCTATCTTACAATTGGGAAAACGGATATGAATAAACTTGCCCCGGTCACCCAGGAAGTCTGTGTCCTTGTTGGGGTTTTGGCCATTAAACTATTGGCCTCTTGTTACATGGAAATATGTGATAAATCATAATTGATTTATAGTTTTTGTTGTTTGAAAATGCCTGGTTTGGGATGTGGGGCCCTCTCTCCAAAGTTCTTTGGACGCCTTAAATAAAGTAGGAATTTGCTGGATCCAGGAACTAAAGACTTCAGCAATCTCTATTTCTTCTTCACATATGTCATTCGTCCTCTCTCTCAACATCATTGCTCAGCTTTCTGTTCCACATAGCAGGTAGAAGAAGGCCAGGACGCAACTCAAGCACACTTCTCCTCTGTTCAAGAGATCTTCCCGGACTGAATAGAATACCTCCTGATTCTAATTACAGATTTCCCTGAGAAAGGGGGGAGAGAGAGAGAGAGAGAGAGAGAGAGAGAGAGAGACCCTACTAGCCCAGCTACAATCAGGATGTGACTGTAGCACAAACTTGGTATATTGGGCTGCCCACTCAGGGGCAGGTGGCAGCACCGCAGGGGGTGGTACTTCAGCTCTCTTGACCACAGAGATATTTACATCCTATATCATATTTTTCACTGGCTGAGAGACAGTAATGTGTCTCTCTCCTATGAGAAAACCTCTTCCTACTCCAGGCTTGGCAGCCAGCCTCAACCTTCCAGGGACAGCTTGGCTGTGGTGGAAAGAGCCCTATATGCAATCGGAAGTCCTGGGACAGGATTGACTTCCAGGCCACCATTACTAGCTGTGTGACTTCAGGCAAGTTATATAACCTCCCTGAGCCTCTGTGTATTCATTTCAGAAAAATCAGAAAATGCAAACAATTGTTAACTAGAAAAAGAAAACCACACTCTTTGTCCCTTCTTTCTTTCACCAGACTCCTTTTTATGTAATGGGCACAAGCACAGACTGGAGAAGTCTAAGGGTTTAGTTTCAAAGCTTTGGCAGGGCCTTTGTGTTTTTGTGTAGAAAAGGGAGAAGCTATTAAGAGGTACCTGACTCTTCAATAGGCCTGCTCATTATTCCCAGCAGGCTTAAGAGAACACAGTTTGGAAGGCAAGGATCAAAGAAAGAAACAAAACTGTTCTGCATTGCAAATAGAAGTCCTCACTTCATTGTGAGAGAGGCAGTTTCACAAATTATGGGAGTAGAGGGAGTGAGGTAGTCAAGGCAGGAACGATTAGTGAAACCCAAGAGTGGAGAATTGTATAAACCCTCCAGGGGAAGGTAGGTGAGGAAATGTTATATAGGGCAGGTACAAGAAGGGTGGATTTCTCCTTCCTGTTCTGACACAGCTAGTGGCAGCAGGGTTGTCTCTATCCCACAGGGCCTCTTAGGGGAAGTTAAGAAATGGTGTGCCTCTCTGAGCTGATGTAGCCCTGCGCCAGTGTGCAGCGTTAGGTGGGTGGGTCATGGGCTGGGTCCCTTATGTCCTAAATGATCTCTAAGTCTACGTACGCTCAGTGGCCCTGAGTGCCAGCCCTCATTGTAGACCTGGCTGTGAGGAATAGCTACTGAGAGCAACAGACCCAAACAGAGACAGAACAAAGGTGAGTCACACCTGGTATAGGATGAGAGGAGGAAAGGCCAAGCACACAGGTTTTATATATAGCCCAGATCCCTACCTTCTGAAATTACTTAGAATTGCCTCTAACCTCCAATTCCAAACCCTCTGGACGAAATCCACAGACCCCTTGATTTACTCCTGTGAATTCCCAGGGATTATGTTCTCATGTTATCCCTCTGTGTTCCAAGCTTCACCAAAACTACTCATACCAAGCATTTGTTTGAGTAGTAGGTGTTACAGAAGATTAGGGTGCTGGGGAGCGAGGAGAAGATGAAGGAAGTGTTTACACTGAAGTGACGTACACTTAACTTTGCATAAGGAAAATTCCAATGTTGATTTTCTTTTCAGTCATTTCTTAGTGTTAAAAAGAAATCAATTTAATGACTAAAGAGGTTTCTTTCATTTACAGATTTATTTATTTATTTATTTATTTATTTATTTATTTATTTATGAAAGAGAGAGAGAGAGCAGGGGAGGGGCAGAGGGAGAAGGAGAGAGAATCTGAAGCTGACTCCTCTTTGAGTGAAGAGCCAGACTCAAGGCTCCATCTCAGGACCTTGAGTCTGAGATGAGATCATGAACTGAGCCAAAACCAAGAGACCTATGCTCACTAACTGAGCCACTCAGGCACCCCCAGCTTCCAAGTTTTTCATTGTTTCTGTTTAAGATATTATCTCACACAACGCTGGAATCTCTGAGACCCAATCCAGATTCCTGAGGGAGGGACCGTGTCCCAGTTCAGGTCAGATCTCCATCATTGGCTGCGGCCAGAAAAGTGAGACCACACGGTACCAACCATACCAGCCCTTCTGTAATCAGAAGGGGGGCCAAGGAAGGGTGCAGTTCTCAGACAAGGGAGAGTTAATTGAGCCACTCAGGTGCCCAGGACTAAGGAGTTTTAATTGTTTGTTTGTTTGCTTTGCTTTTAATCTTTGACCAAATATATGTTTGCAGCTACATTAAGAAATTAAAAATTAATTGGTCGATTAGTTAATTATACTACTGGATAAATATAAAGATTGCAAAGTGGAAAAAAATAAACTCATGAAAAAAATTCTTTTCAGTTAATCTGCCATTCTCACTGACATCTGTTTTTTTTTTTTTTAAGATTTTATTTATTTATTCATGAGAGACACAAGCACAGGGAGAAGCAGGCTCCATGCAGGGAGCCCAACGTGGGACTTGATCCTAGGTCTCCAGGGTCACAGCCTGGGCTGAAGGTAGTGCTAAACCGCTGAGCCACCCGGGCTGTCCGGAAGCATAGAATTTTAAGTAAACTTAGAAGGAAAGTGATTTTTTAGTCAGACTGAAAACTTGAGTTGTTACCTTGACAACCACATTGCTGGGAAGTGTGGAATATTCTCATATCTAATAGTCAGGAATATATTGATCTTAAATTAACTTGATCTTTATTTTTCTTAAGTTTTTTTTTTTTTTAATTTATTCATGAGAGACACAGAGACACAAAGAGACAGAGACACAAAGACACAAAGACACAGGCAGAGGGAGAAGCCAGCTCCTTGCAGGGAGCCCGATGTGGAACTCGATCCCTGGACTCCAGGATCACATCCTGGGCCAACAGAGGTGCTAAACCACTGAGCATCCCTAACTTGATCTTTAAATAGAAAGTAATGAGGGACGCCTGGAGGGCTCAGTCAGTTAAGTGTCTGCCTTCAGCTCAGGTCGTGATCCCAGGGCTCTGAGATCAAGCCCGGAGTGAAGGAGTTCCCTGCTCAGCAGGAGTCTGCCCCTCCCTCCCCCTTCATGCTCTCTCTCTCTCTCTCTCTCTCTCACACACACACACACACATTCTCTCTCTCTCAAATAAATAAATAAAATCTTTAGAAATAAATAAATAAATAGAAAGTAATGAAATTTTTTATTTGCCATTCCCTGAAGTATGGAAGAGAGACAGTTGGGATTTGTAGGGTCTGAGGATCATATAGTTCTATGGGGTGCTTTTTTATGGGGTGCTTTTTAAATGGTGGTTCTTAAACACTTAAAAATTATTATTATTAAAGATGTAACTCAGTAAGACTTCACTGTCCTGCTTTGGAGATGATGAAGCAGAAAAGTGCAACACATGAGAAGTACTAACACTCTTTTAGTTACTTTCTGCAATTTTGTCTCAAGATACAGCTACCTAAGTCAATGCACATCCAGAGTGTTTTGATCATCCATGACTTGCAGGCAGAGAGCAAAGCAAAGGGTCTCACTTTTAGTTCAGTTTATTTAGTAAGAGAGAGAGTCTCTCTCTTACTAGAGTCAGAGAGTGAGTCTCTCTCTGACTAGAGTCAGAGAGTGTACTATGTTCCAAGAAGTTCAAATACATCCTGCCAGTACTTTTGTGAATCTCAGTTCTTATGTTCTTACATTAGATGGTAAAGAGGCTGGCCAAGTAGAGCTAACTTCTACAAACTGGTCTGTTGCTGTTCTGTGGAGAAGAGATGATTAGGCTGATATATAATAGTTTCATAGTTAAGATATTTTAGGATTACCTTTTTGGGTGGGATCTCATGGAGGTCCACACAGATGGCAATTTCCAGGATTCTTCAGTAGGGCAAAAAGCAGTTAAAGCTAAGTTAAAGGTGTGGCTGTTGAGTGACTTAGAATGAGTAGGAGAAGGTTTCTCAGGGGGTAAGCAAAAGAGGTCCTAAGGACACAGCATTTATTGCTCTTTTCTCCCAGCTCCTCATGTTACATCTCCTACATCTCCTTTTTTGGGAGCTGTCACAAAGCTTGGGGAAAGGGGTCATAACCTTGTTTGCAAAAGGTGTGGTTCCTTTTAAGAAAAAGAGTATGTAAGTATGAATACAAAATTAGACCCTTGGAAGGGTCTCATGAAAGGAAGGGGGTCCTAAATCTTAAGCTTTATTAGCTTCATGGTAAGTGTGCCTCTCTACCTGAGATTTAGAAAATCTTTTTCTGCCCACTATTTCTAGCCATTGGTCTGTCTGAAAGGCATCATGGAAAAGGATCAAAATCCACCATATTCATTCCTGCTTCATGATGGTGTAGCATCAGGGCAGCAACCCTGGGTCATCACAGGTACCAGCCTTTCACTTGTAGCTCATCAAAGGTCAGGTTTGTAATGAGAGAAGCAAGTAGAACAGCAGGAATCTATCTGGAAAACATCAGGTTATTATGACTATTTTTCCAATATTATCATGCTGATTGTTCAGAGGTTGTTTTTACTGGCTGCTCAATGAAGTATGAGCAAGAGCCAAGATGATTAGGCCAAACTTTGCTATTTATAACTTCCTGTAGCAGCAACACCTCCCTCCTTTTTTTTTAATTTGTTAGGAATGGAACATCACATCATTTTTATGAAACGGGCCCTGGCTTTCTACAGTGTGGCCAGGGATGACACAAGAGGCTAAGTTTTCCAGATATCTTTTACATTAGCCCATAACTATATATCTAATGGGATCCAATCTATATTTTGGAAAATTTCCCTCTGGCTATTGAGTGGAGAACTGATAATGGGGGCAAGAGTGAAAACAGGCAGATGAGTTAGGGGGATATTACAGTAGGCTAGGTAACAGATGATGGGAAGTTTAGACTTGGTAGGTAGGGCTTCAGTGAAGAGGTTGGATTCTTGAAAAAAAAATTTTTTTTAAGTAGGCTCCACAGGCATGTGGCTCAACGAGGGGCTTGAACTCACAACCCTGAGATGAAGACCTGCAGTGAGATCAAGAGTTGGATACTTAACCGACTAAGCTACCAGGGCTCCCCTTGAAATGTTTTGAAAGTAGAGTCAACAAGACTGCTAATGAATTGGAGTGGGATGAGGGCTGGGGGAAGGGAAGAAAAAGAGGATTTACAGTTGTTTCTTAAGGTTTTGGCCTGAATACTAGATAAAATTTCAGAAAAGGGAAAGATGGGGTAAGTGCAGGTTTTGAAAAAAAAAAAAGAATCAAGAATTCTCTTTTGATCATGAAATTGACCAAATCAAACTCCATAGACCAGGGGATACATATTCTAAACAATGCAAATTTTCAATCACTGAAATATTCATCCATTAAAACACAACTCTACAAATACCAATGCAAAATTTATATTTATATAAATAATTGTTGTTTCTTTTAGCCTGACATGGAGAAGTCAGTATTATCGCCAGGTCAGCATAACCAAATTCCACTTCCTCTAGGGACTTTCAAGATTTAAAAAAAATAAATATAAGAAGTAAAACTCAAATGACAACCATGTTTGCAGGGCAAACACTGGTAATCTAAAAGGCAAGTCTCAAGGTCTAATTATCAGCAACAAATACTTCTGAAAGAGAATCTTGTTAAAGGAGGAAAGTCTTCTATGTGCCTTCTCATTAATTAATTAACTAGTTAATGAATGTAATAATCTCACGTGCAAATAAAAAATGCACACAACTTCTTCCAAAAGGAGAAACCCATGTCCAGTTATGGCATTCATTCCTTCCCTGCTTGCATTCATGCATTTAACAAACATATAATAAATGTCTATTATATACCAGGTACAGTGCTAGGTTGTGGGAACATAATTATGAACAAAAACATCCTCCTTGTCCCTATGGAGTTTGCAGTCTAGTGAAGAGATGGAAAAGTAAACACACAGGGACTCCCAACTTCAGCAATCTGAAACATTACAAAAACTGAAAGCATTCGTGTAATGAACACCTAGAAACCTGACTAAAATTTAAGGAAACTCATAACTGAATTGGTAAGATGAAAGAGAAATCTCCAGGGTCCAAAGTAGAAAGAGAGCTGAAAACCAGAGTGGTAAGCAGAAGAGCAGATGATGTAGCTACCCTAGGGGAGGAGTTAATCCCAGTAATCAAAAGTAGTCTAGGATTTATTCAGTGTGGCAGGGCACTATACAAGGGCATGAACACCTGGAGTTGAGAATCGCTGGGTGATACCTTGAAGGCTGCCTACCACAACACACCTAGCAAAGCACTAGATCAACTGACTGCTGTCCAATGACAAAAGAATGTGGACAGGTAGGGGAGGAGAGAAGTCATAAATGTCATAATCGGCTCCATAAGTGAGGACTGTTGTCTCTATTTGTATTTCCTTCCTTGCTGTGTCATGTATATTTTTTCTCTTTATTGAGGTATAACTTTGTGAGATAACAGAATATATGTATATATATTTATTCATATTTATATATATTCATATAACCCTGGTTCCTGGCACAGAGCTCTTAAAACCCTCCTAATTTCCTCAGTGATAAGAACACTAGGAACATCTTTTGTTCTAGCACTTTGTCTTTAACCCAAGTCCTGACACAAAGTTCCCAAATCCCCTGGAATTTCCTGGGTAATAGCAGTGTATTTTGTTCCAGTGAGGTAACTCTGATGGGCTCCTGGCTGGCAGCTGGTCATCAGAAAAACCAAGTCATGATTAGAAGCTTGGAATTTTCACCAGTAAGGAGAGAGGGACTAGGAATGGAGTTTCTAATTGATCATGCCTATGCCAGAAAGCCTCCATAAAAATCCCAATAGTTTAGGGTTCAGAGAGCTTCCAGGTTGGTGAACTTGTGGAGGTGTGGGAAGAATGGTGTGCCCAGAGAGGGCATGGAAGCTCCATACTCCTTCCCATATAACTTACCCCACACATCTCTTCCGTCTGGATGTTCATCTGTGTCCTTTACCATGCATTTTATAATAAACTATTGCACACTAAGAAATACTTTTCCCTGAGGCCTGTGAGCCGCTCTAGGAAAAAATTTTAAAGATTTTATTTGTATATTCTGAGAGACACAGAGAGAGAAAGAAGCAGAGACATAGAGGGAGAAGCAAGCTCCCTACAGGGAGCCTGATGGAGGACTCCATCCCAGGATCCCGGGATCATGACTCCAGCCAAAGGCAGACCCTCAACAGCTGAGCTCCACAGGTTCCTGAACTGCTCTAAAAAATTAATCGGACCTGAGGATAGGGTCATGGGAACCTTTGATTTACAGTGAGTTGATTAGAAGCACAAGTGACAGCCTGGGTTTTGCAACTGGCATCTGAAATAAGGGTGTGAGAGGTCGTGCTATAGGACTGAGCCCTTTATCTGTGGGACCTGACACTATTTTCAGGTAGAGAGCATCAAAATGGAGTTAAATTGTAGGATGCTCAGCTAGTGTTGCAAACAACAACAACAACAACAAAAACCAACAACAAAAACCCATCTGGTGTCAGAAGTGCTATGAGTGTGCTAATCATGTGAGAGTAAAGGGGAAACACAGGAGGAAGATGGGGTTTTTCCTTCTTTAACTTACATACAGTAATATACAGAACGTCGGATATATTTAAAAGTAGTTATCCTTCTCTTCCCTATTCCCTTCCTCCAGAATTATGTATGGTGTTGGTTGGCAATGTTTAAATCTGTCATTTTGTCCACAAGTTTCAAAGTACAGAGGGGGATCTTGATGGAACCAGGGAAGGAATGGATGCCATAACTGGACATGGGTTGTATCCTTTTGGAAGGAGTTGAGTGTGTTTTTTTTGCTTACATGTGAGATAATTATATTATGTTAGGCAGAAGCATTTAAAAAATTGTGTACGGTATGAAAAAAAGTGGGAGGACGTTGCTTGGCAACCCACGGTTGGAATGCAAGGACATCTGTTGTTTTTCTCTATCAGCATTCTAGCTCCTTCTTTTGGAGAGTGTCTCCTCCCCCACTACTTGCTGGCTTGGTGGGCTGTCAGTCATGGTTCTTTACCCTTCCCTAGTCAGAGGATGGCATCAAATCCCAACTAGGCCACTGGGAAGTCTTTCTCTGGAAGAATATTTTAGTGAGAGGCAGGAGGACAGAAAACTCTTAGAGCTGATTCCTTCTGGGGCAGCACCTTCAATAGGCTATTACCTACATATCCAGAACTGACCTGATTCCTGAATATCTTGATACTTGGTTCCCCAGATTGTCTTTTGATTTTGTGAATTTTCATATCTTCTTTCAATAAGTTCCTTTATGTTCCCCCTTAAGTTAACCAGAGTTAGTCTCTGTTGTTTGTAGACAAATAACTTTAATTAGAAGTTGATCCCTTAGCATTAAGTTCAATTAGGAGGGACCCATAGCAAAAGGACACTAAACTCTAAAAGAATCGTATAGATTGCAAAGAGAACCCCCAACTGAGATATTTAGTGATCTTTTTCAACACACACAAAGAGCAATTTTCTCCTCAGACTACCTCCATAATATCTGGATAGGAATGGCTCCAGGGAGGGTACCAGTAGTTACTGATACATTGTATTCAGAACCACTACCTAGGGAACAGCCTGATAGGTTTTGCACTACAAAAATCTGCAGGGAGTGCCATTCACATAGACTATGAAATGAATGGTGCCCTTGGTGCAGTGACCTGGTACTCCCCTCTCATGGTCCTTGTTGTTGGACTTGGCTTTTGTGCCAGCCTCATGCTGGCCCCTTCTCGAATTTTCCCTCAAGTGCACAACTGAGCTTCCTTGCAATCAGTCGGGCCCTACCAATCCATCGGATGGCATTCAGATGTGTCTGAATCAAATAGTGGACAGAAATCAACACTTTGTTTCTCAGAAGGTTCCTAAGAAATCAATGGATATACTGAATATTCGAGTCCCCTCCCCCTTACTCATATATTGAAGCCCTAACCCTCCTCACTCCACCCCGCCCCGCCCCCCCCATGGCTGTATTTGGACATAGAGCCTTTAAGAAAGTAATTAAGGTTAAATGAGGTCAGGAGGATGGGTTTCTGACCTGTTAGGATTAGTGTCCTTATCAGAAGAGACCCCGGAGTACTAGCATTCTCTCTCTCTCTTCCTCTCTAAGAGCGTGCACTGAGGAAAGGCCATGTGAGGACGTAGCAAAAAGGTGGCTGTCTGCAAGCCAAGAAGAGAGTCTCAACGGAAACCGAATCAGTTGGCACCTTCAACTTAGACATTTCAGCCTCCAGAACTGTGAGAAAATTAATTTGTTTTTCAAGCCACCCGATCTATGGTATTTTGTTAAGGCAGCCTGAGTTGACTAAGCTTTAAATAGATATGTGGAGGAGCACCTGGGTGGCTCAGTGGTTGAGTGTCTGCCTTAGGCACTGGTCATGGACCCAGAGTCCTGGGATCAAGTCCCACATCAGGCTCCCTGTGGGGAGCCTGCTTCTCCCTCTGCCTGTGTCTCTGCCTCTGTGTGTGTGTGTTGTCTCTCACGAATAAATAAATAAAATCTTTAAAAAAATAAATAAGTAGATATGTGGAGGTGGAGAGAAGAGCATTAATGAACTTCACTCATGAGAAGCACTGACTCACAAACTGTATCCCACCTAGCCACCTTGCTATATAAAGAAGTTAAAATAAATTGTCTTTTTTGTTGTTATGGGGGAGAACAGATGAATGAAAACCATGGGAGAGAATAAATAGAACTAACTCTTTCTACATTTTATGTTTTCTTCAACATATCCATAAATGCCTTATCACTTATAGAAAAGTAATTTCTCATCACCATCATCAACATACACACACGCACGTGTGCATTAAAATAGAAATAAATTAATGATTAGGGAAATACAAATTGAAACCACAATGAAATACCACTTCATACCTACTAGGATTGCCATAATAAAAAAAGACAGACAGTAACAAGCATTAGAGAGAATGTTGGAAATTGGAACCCTGATACATTGTTGGTAGGACTACAAAATGATACAGCTTCTGCTGAAAATAGTTTAGCAGTTGCTCAAAAAGTTAAATATAGAGTTGCCATATGACCCAGAAATTTTACTCACAGGTATATACCCAGAAAATTGAAAACGTACATTCATGCAAAAACTTGTACACAAATGTTCTTAGTAGCACTATTCATAGTAGTCAGAAAGTGGAAACAACTCAAATTTCCATCACCTGATGAATACATAAAACACGGTATATCCATAAATGAAATGGTATTCATGCATAAAATGAGTGAAGTAATGATATATGATGCAACATGGATAAATCTTAAAAACATTGTGCTTAGTGAAAGAAGCCAGACACAAAAGGCCATGTACTGTAGATTGTAGATTCCATTTATACGAAATGCACAGAACAGAAAAATCTATAGAGACAGAGAATAGATCAATGGCTGTCAGCTGCTGAGTGGGGGCCATGGGGAATAATAAATGCTAAAGGGTATGGAGCTTCTTTTTGAGGTGATGGAAATGTTCTGGAATTAATGGTGAAGGTTGCAAGACCTGATAAATATATTTAAAACTACTGAATTGTGTATATTTAGAAGAGTGAATTTTATAGCATGTGAATTATATCTTAATTAAGAAAATGAAAAAGAGGGGCACATGGGTGATACAGTCAGTTGAGCATCCAACTATTGGTTTCGGCTTGGGTTGTGATTTCAGGGATGTGGGATCCAGCCCTGACTGGAGCTGGGCTCCAGGCTCAGCATGGAGTCTGCTTGGGATTCTCTCTCCCTCGCTCTCTGCCCCTCCCCCTATGTGCTCACTTGCTCTCTCTCAAATAAATAAATAAGTCATTAAAAAAAAAGAATGAAAGAAAACCAAAAGGGATAGCAAGTTGACTTCTATGGTATACCTTAGACAATCAGCCATCTGGTAACACCATTCAACTTTGCATTTCCTACAAAAATGTTAAGAAGGAATTACTCAGGGAACAAGGAAAAAGAGTTGATTATAAATTATGAAACATTAATTTAAAAAATCTATATTGGATAGAAGGCTAATTGTAAATGCAATATATGAAGCTGCCTATGATTTTTACTGTAGCTTTCTTGTCCTGGATTGCAATTCTCTTCTATTCCCAAATAAATCCTCATTGATACTGGTTAAAAAAAAGAAAGAGAAAGAAAGAAAGAAAGAAAAGAAAAGAAAAGAAAAGAAAAGAAAAGAAAAAAAGAGAAAGCTTTACAAAATGCAAACCATACCTAAATGTATAATACAGAAAGTTAAAGATTCCTAAATCCTGCTGTATGAGTTAATGTATGCTAGCCTTTTTTTTTAGCCTTTTTAAAAAAATATTTTATTTATTTATTCATAGAGACAGAGAGAGGGGCAGAGACACAGGCAGAGGGAGAAGCAGGCATCATACAGAGAGCCCAACATAGGACCCGATGCCGGGTCTCCAGGATCATGCCCTGGGCTGTAGGCGGCGCTAAACCGCTGCACCACCGGGGCTGCCCTATGCTAGCCTTTTGACAAACCCTGACATCTCAGATGCCTAATAAAATAAGTTATTTTTTCCTTCTGATCACTAAACTGCTCTCTTCTAAACAATGATTCAGGGCCCCAAACTCTTATCATCTTGAGTCTCCATGTTGAACACAGACCTTTCAAAGTTGCCATAGAAGGAGAAAGAGCATGGAGAATTGCCAATTCTATTGGCCAGATCTTAGGCATATGGCCATTCCTTTCTGCAAGGGTGGCTGAATGATGTAAGCTAATGAATGCCCACGAGGAAGAGGAAAGATATTTGTTGAATTATGGACCAATCTCTGACACATGCCCCCATGGATACCTCTGTCAACAGTTTAGAGCAAAGTCCTCCAATTTCTTTTGTATGTATGTATATAGGTATTAAGATACAATAGTAGTTTTTTTAAAAAGATTTTATTCTTTTAAATAATCTCTACCCCCAATGCGGGGCTTGACTTGTAACCCTGAGATAAAGAGTCTCATGCTCTACTGACTGAGCCAACCAGATGCCCCTATAATGGTACTTCTAAATGAAAATGGAATCATACTATGCATATTGGATATTATGTATGGGTAGGTGCATTCAGATATAACTTACACTTACTTCACTGCCATCCATATACATTCAGAATTTGAATACACAGATTCAAATGTTGGTAACCTCAAGCAGACATCACACACTATTATTCAGATGTTTTTCAAGTTGGCTCAGATGCTACCTGGCATACTCTTTCAACATGCTAGCCTGTGTGGATGGCTAATCCCAAGTAAGACTTGAATGAGGGGTTCACAGTTTTTATTGAGGTTCATTTCCTATGCAATTGCCTTATTTACTGCTTTATAAGAAAACTAGCATGCTGGTTTTTTATATTATCTGTTATTTTTATTTTAACCTCAGATGCAGTTTATCATTTTCCTCATTTCATGACACATTATCATCATTGGTCCATGCAATGTTCCTCATATATATTAATATCCCCTTTCATTCCACAATCCACACTTCCTTTCCTACTCCATAGACAACCACTATAATATAATATGTTTGATACATATCTTCGTGTTTGTGTTCTCACAAAAAAGATACTGTTTTGTGCCCATATATTTTACATTTGAATAAGTGGTTTGTATTTATAACTTATTCTGACTTGCTAAAACCAAAACTGTATATCTGATCCATTGCTCCCAACTGCTATATAGTACTCTTTGGTGTACATTCACTACATTTTATGTATTTACTTTTCAGATGACAGAAATTCAGATTGTCTCCACTCCTCTGCACCACAAATAATGCTTCAATGAATATTCTAGTTCATGATCCCTTATGGACCTGTGTGGGAATCTCATTGAGATACAGACTTGGGAGCAGATTTGCTGGGTCAACATACACTATTGAACTATGTGCCACTATATTACACTCTAGAATAGTTGCATTTTTCTTTATTTTCATCATAAAGAGTCCCTATTTCGTCAACAAACCTCACCATTATGTCCCTAATTTTTGCTATCTGATTAAATGTAAAGCAATATCTCATTATTAATTTATATTTCTCTGATTATAATTTAGTGGGTTTTTTTTTAAAAGATTTTATCTATTTATTCACGAGAGAGAGAGAGAGAGAGAGAGAGAGAGAGAGGCAGAGACACAGGCAGAGGGAGAAGCAGGCTCCACGCAGGGACCTTGACGTGGGACCCGATCCCAGGTCTCCAGGAGCACGCCCTGAGCCGAAGGCAGGCACCAAACTATTGAGCCACCCAGGGATCCCCTATAATTTAGTTTAAATGTCTCTTCACATGCTTATTACCCTTTTTAATTTCTTCTTCTGTGTATTGCCTACTTACATATCCCTTTCTATTTTTAAAAGAAAAAGAAATAGATAAAAATATCTTATTGGCATTAGACGTTGATAGTACCTTTTCTCATTCTGTCGTCTGTCTTTTCACTTGCCCACATAGTCCTTCAGTAAACCAAAGGTTTTAATTTTAATATAATGTAATGCATTCAAGTTATACTTTTTGGAGTAAAATTTTTTCTCCCTGCCCTTAGGTTACAAAAATATCTTCCCACTTCTTTCCTATTAAATTCATAATTTTACCTTTTATGTTTAGGTCTTTTTAAAAAAGATTTTATTTATTTATTCATGAGAGACACAGAGAGAGAGAGGCAGAGACATAGACAGAGGGAGAAGTTGGCTCCCTATAGGGAGCCCAATGTGGGACTTGATCCTGGGACTCCAGGATCACACCCTAGGCCAAAGGCTGAGCTAAACCACTGAGCCACCCAGGTGTCCCTTACATTTAGGTCTTTAACCCATTGGGAGCTCACTGTTTTATGTAGTAGTATTTTCTCTGCATAAGGAGCCGATTTATCAAACACTATCTACTAAACAATCCAATTAGTCTTTGAGCCAATTTTGATGTATTGCCTCACGGTTCCAAGTATATCCTTTATTGCCTGCTCAACTAAAATTAAGATGATCCCTTTAAATATTTCTCCCTTGCCACCTGGCATGATGTTAAGCTTTGTCATTAGAGGATGCTGGAGGGACTTTGGAGGAAATGGAGGTTTTTCTTCTTTCTGATTCATCCTCTTGACAGGGTCCTGCAGTATGCAGTCTCTGTGGTGCTGGGCTTGCAGGACATGGTTCCTACAGTGTGCAGTGGTCTGCAGTATCCAATATCTAGCAGCTTCCCCTGGCAACCTCTTGGGTACATTTCTAGCAAATTTCACTTGTGTGGCACCTTAGCATCCAGTAAAGAGGCCACTCCCTCTTCAACCTATTCTGGGTCTCAGGCTGGAGGGTAAGGAAGACTTCTTTGGTCATCCTCTCTTGCCCTAGAGGTAATAGCTGCTCCTTGCATCTGAGATTCTTGTATTCTTTAGAGCTCTCTTTATTTCTTATTATTCAATGTCCTGTTACTTTCGTCCCCTGTTATAGTTAATAGTTCTTTACACTAAATTTTTCCTGTTTGTGCTCATTTCAGCAGCACATATACTAAACTTTTCCAGTTCAAATTATTATGTGGTTTCTGTCCCTTGGTTGGACTGATACAGTCATCTCATTGATTTGTGCTATATTTTTGTCATATATTCAATTTCTATATTTATACATGGGTCTATCTCTGAGATCTCTCTTTTTTTATTTTTTCTTCTCTTTTTCTTTTCTCTCTTTTGTTATATTGGCTTATTGGTCTAACTTAATCTTAAATGAGATAATAGTTGCAAAGTACCTGGCCATTACCTAGCACATAGTAGGTATTCATTAAATAGTAGCTTTATTGATCATGGTAGAGACTGTCCATCTTTGCTCTCAGAGAGTACCTGCTTAAGATCAATAATCTGCTGTTAGTTTAATTGTATGGGCTGGATAAGGGAGGCAATCCTAGTAGGGGAGAAGAGCCTGTTTCTTAGTTCAATCAATTTATGAATGAATAAAAATCCAGAAACCACTGAATTTTTCTAACTTTAAGCCACTGCTTTAGTCACCATCCATAGCTTACATTCACGCAAGCATGCATTCTTGGTTAGGTTTACCCTATAATTTAAAAAAAAATTTGGACATAATTGGGGCACCTGGCTGGCTCAGTCTGCAGAGCACATGACTCTTGATGTTTGGGTTATAAGTTCAAGTCCCATGTTGGGTGTAGAAATTAATTAAAAATAAAATCTTAGGGGCACCTGATGGTTCAGTCAGTTAAATATCTGCCTTTGGTTCAGGTCCTGGGATTGAGCCCTGAGTTGGACTCCTTGCTCAGTAGGGTATCTGCTTCTTCCTCTGCCTCTCCTGCTCATGCTCACTCACTCGCTCTCTCTCAAATAAATAAATAAAACTTTTAAAAAATTGTACATATATTAATATTACATATAAACTTATTTTTGAAAAAAAACCTTATTTTTGAAAAATAAAATCTTTGAATTTTTATGGACATAATTAATAAGCATAAATCTGTACAATGCAGCCTTATATAGGAATTCTAGTAAACGTTCCAAGTATACACATCACTTTTTTTTATTTTATTTTTTATTTTTAAATTAATTTTATTTATTTATGATAGGCACACAGTGAGAGAGAGAGAAAGGCAGAGACATAGGCAGAGGGAGAAGCAGGCTCCATGCACTGGGAGCCTGACGTGGGATTCGATCCCGACTCTCCAGGATCGCGCCCTGGGCCAAAGGCAGGCGCCAAACCGCTGCGCCACCCAGGGATCCCTCACTTTTTTTTTAAAACAGGCTCCGTGCCCAGTTGCAGCCCAGTGTGGGGCTTGAACTCAAAACCCTGATATTAAGACCTGAGCTGAGATCAAGAGTCAGATGTTTAACCAACTGAGCCGCTCAGGCACCCCAGTACTTTGTTTCTTTTATATTTTTGTTTCAAAAGGGATGGTTCTCTCACCAATTAAATATAACTGAGTTATAAAAAAATCTAGACAACAGAAAAACATCTCCTATTCTTGGAAGGGAATACTTAAAATGTCCAGTCTCCCAAAACAAATACATTTTTTTAAAGATTTTATTTATTTATTCGTGAGAGACACAGAGAGAGGCAGACATAGGCAAAGGGGGAAGCAGGCTCCCCACAAGAAGCCTGATATGGGACTTGATCCCAGACCCCGAGATCATACCCTGAGCCAAAGGCAGATGCTCAACGCTATGCCACCCAGGCATCCCAAGATAAATGCATTTAGTACAATTTTAATTATAAGCTTAATAACTTTTTAAAAAGATTTTATTCTTAAATAATCTTTACACTCAACATGGGGCTCAAACTTACAACCCTGAGATCAAGAGTCACCCACTCCACCAATTGAGCCAATCAGGAGCCCCAGTAACTTTTTTTAAATGCACAAATAATCTTTAAGTTGATTTTGTAGATAGTCTCTAGGGATGAACATGATTAATTCCTTCTCTCTCTAGTGTTATCCTTCCCCTTGAATCTAGAATGGATTTAATGACTCACTTAATCAACATAAAGCTGACTTGATTAATCAGTAGAATGCAGAGGAAATATTGTTCTGGGACTTCCTCCTATCATAAGAAACATTGTAGCTTTCATTTGGGATCTTAGAATGTTTTTTCCTAAGATAGTCCCTCTCAGAACCCCAGACATCATAGTGTGAGAATCCCAAGCCCTGTGTATGGGCTAACTGTAGGCACTCTGATTGACATTCTCAACTAAGCTCCCAGCAGAGAGCCAGCAATCATTTCCAGTTAAGGTGAATTAATCAGGTTGGATATTCAGCCCAGTCAAGACTTCATATGGCTCCGGTCTCAGCTACCATCTGATAGTAATCATATGAGACACCTCAAGTGAGGACTGCACAGCTAAGCCCAGTTAGCCCACCAAAGTATAAAAGATAATAAATTACTGTCTTAATTAATAAGTTTTGGTGTGGTTTCCTATTAATTAATAGATAACTAGAACAGAAACTGATACCAGAAGTATTAAGCTACTGTGACAAAAACCTAAGCCACGTGGCAGTGGTTTGGGACTAGAAGTGGAAGGACTTCAAGGAGGCTGTTAGTGACAATTGGAAGGAAAGAAAGGAAACTGTCACTGAAGGCTGGAGAAAGGCAACTCCCCTTATGCAGTAGTAAAGTATTCAGAAGAATGTCACTTGGGGGCTCCTGGGTGGCTCAGTAGGTTAAGCACCTGACTCAGTTTCAGCTCTAATTATATCAGGGTTGTGAGATCAAGGTCTACATACAGTTCTGCACTGAGCGTGGAGCCTGCCTGAGATTCTCTCTCTCCCTCTCCCCCTCTGCTCATCCCCCACCCTGCTCTCAGACGTGCTCACTCTCTCACTCTCAAAATAAATAAGTAGATAAATAAATAAGAATGTCACCTGTGATAAAACACAAAATAGAAAACACATTTAATGTGTGGGTGAATTTGGCTAAGGAGATCTCTAGGTAGAATGTTCTAAGTGCTAACTGCTTTCTTTTAGCTGTTTATGATAAGGTACAGGAAGAGAGAAGCTAAAAAGGGAACTGTTTATAGCTTTGAAGAATTCAGAGGGTATGTGAAAAGCTCAGGATAGCCTTTCTAGTCATCAAAAGTTTCTCAAAGGAAGAATATTTTTAAGATAAAGATGGAGTTGGGACGCCTGGGTGGCTCAGTGGTTGAGCACCTGCCTTTGGCCCAGGGTGTGATCCTGGAGTCCCAGGATCGAGTCCCACATTGGGCTCCCTGTGTGGAGCCTGCTTCTCTCTCTGCTTCTCTCTCTGTGTCTCTCATTAATAAATAAAGAAAATCTTTAAAAAAAAAGATAGAGTTGAGAGTGTAGTTTTAAGACTTTTTGTTAAGACTTTAGAAAGTTTTAAGATTCTCTCAAGAATCTCATAGATTCTCTCAAGTAAATGAAGTGGCTTCTAAGAATGGTAAAATACCTCTTACTGGGGCACGTGGCTGGCTCAGTCAGGAGCACACAATTCTTGGTCTTGAAGTTGTGAGTTTGAGTCTCACATTGGGCATAGAGATAACTTAAATAAATATTAAATTAAAAAAATCAATCAATCAATCAATGCCCCTTACTCTTTTTCTTACCAGACAAGAGAACTTTTAAGAATCTCAAGGTTGTTGAGGCACCTGGGTGGTTCAATTGGTTGAAAGTCTGACTCTTGATTTCAGCTCAGGTCATGATCTCCAGGTCATGGGATCTGGCCCCCAATGGTCTCTGAGCTCATTGCAGTCTGCTTGAGATCCTCTCCCTCTACCCCACCTACAGAGTGCACACGCACTCTCTCTAAAATAAATAAAATAAATCCTAAAAAAAAAATCTCAAGGGTGTTTTTCTTCTAGTATACTGAATCTCAGACCAAGGCAGAAAAGGGCCTTTCTTTCTTTCTTTCTTTTAAAAATTCTATTTATTTATTTGACAGAGAGAAAGAGAAAGAGAGAGAGAGCACAAGCAAGGGGAGCAGGAGAGGGAGACACAGGCTCCCCCCTGAGCAGGGAGCCCAATGCAGGTCTCCATCCCAGGCTACAGGATCATGACCGGAGCCAAAGGCAGACACCTAACTGACTGAGCCACCCAGAAGCCCCAGAAAGGGGCCTTTCTTGAAGAAATCTTAAGTGTGGCTTTTGAGAACCCAAATAAAATTCACAGAAAACATAAAAAATTAAGACAACTACACTGTAGAAGCACCATCAGCTTCAAGAGAAAAAGACAATTCAACTGAAAAGAGCCCGGGAAACTCCCAACTTTCTATGGGCAACAAGCAGTCTGTGAAGGCTACACAGCAGCAAATATGAGTCACTTCCTTTTTAAAATTTTGATTCCAGTATAGTTAGCATACAGTGTTATATTAATGTCAGGTATACAATATAGTGATTCAACAATTCCATATATCACCCAGTAGAATATGAGCCACTGCTTATGAGAAAGTAAGATGAGAGGTGCCTGGGTGGCTCAGTCAGTTAAGTATCTACCTTTGGTTCAGTTCATGATCCTAGGATCCTGGGATTGAGCCTTGAGTCAGCTCCCTGTTTAGCTGGGAGTCTGTTTCTCCCTCTTCCTCTGCCCTTTCCCACTGCTCACACTCCCTCTCTCTTTCAAATAGAAGAAGAAGAAGAAGAAGAAGAAGAAGAAGAAGAAGAAGAAGAAGAAGAAGAAGAAGGAGGAGGAGGAGGAGGAGGAGGAGGAGGAGGAGGAAGAGGAGGAGGAGGAGGAGGAGGAGGAGAAGGAGGAGGAGGGAGGAGGAGGAGGAGGAGGAGGAGGAGGAGGAGGAGGAGAAAAATAAGGAGGAGAAGGAGAAGAAAGAAGAAGGAGAAGAAAGAAGGAGAAGGAGAAGAAAGAAGAAGGAGAAGAAAGAAGAAGAGGAGAAGAGGAGGAGAAGGAGGAGGAGAAGGAGGAGGAGAAGGAGGAGGAGAAGGAGAAGAAAGAAGAAGAAAGAAGAAGAAGAAAGAAGAAAGAAGAAAGAAGAAAGAAGAAGAAGAAGAAGAAGAATAAGAAGAAGAAGAAGAAGAAGAAGAAGAAGAAGAAAGGAAGGATGACTCAAAGTAAAGAATCACGAGTCCACAAAGCAGAGCTCAGAGCCACAAAGAATCATTCCAGGGAGCAAGACTGGGTCACAATCAAGGACATAGAAACATGCTCATGGCTGGGGTTTTAGAATTGCTATGAAACACTGACTGTATACTATCCACCCCCCACCTCTTTTAACCAGGAATGTTTATTGCAATTATCCTAACCCCATAACACTAATGTATACTGTTTGTATTGCAGGCAACCAGATTATTCATTTCACAGGTCTCCAGATCAAAAGGAACCACATCCAAGGAGCCACATCTAAAGAGTCTCATCTATAACTAGACCTCATTTAGATGATGAAGTCCTGTACTTTAAACTGACACTCATAATGTGATGAGACTGTGGGAGTCCTGGCAAGAGGTTGGATATATTTTGCATACTCGATGGATGTGAATTATGTTGCTAGAGGAGGAGCTGTGGTAAATAGTCTTTACATATGTTATATCATCAGTCTCTGTTGTATCTGTAGTATGTCTTCTTTTTTCTTCAATATCATTTGTGCCTTTTCTTCATCATTTGACCAGAGTTTTTTCTATTTTATTACTTTTCTCAAAGAATCAACTTTTGGCTATGCCAATCTTTTTTTAATCACATGTATTTTTTTTCTGCTTTACATTTAGTTTCTCCTCTTATTTTTATATTCCATTATTTCTACTTCTTTGGATCAGTTCTGTCGTTCTTTGTCTAACTTCTTGAATTTAACACTTAGCTTTTTATTTATTTATTTAAAAAATTAGGGGGACACTTGGGTGGCTCAGCGGTTGAATGCGTCTGCCTTTGGCTCAGGTCATGATCCCGGGGCCCAGAGATCAAGTCCCGCATCGGGCTCCCCATAGGGAACCTGCTTCTTCCTCAGCCTGTCTCTGCTTTTCTCTGTCTCTCACGAATAAATAAATAAAACCTTAGAGCTCAGAGCTCAAACCTTAGAGTTTTATTTATTTATTCGTGAGAGACACAGAGAGGCAGAGACATAGGCAGAGGGAGAAGCAGGCTCCATGCAGGGAGCCTGACGTGGGACTTGATCCCGGGACTCCAGGGTCACGCCCTGAGCCAAAGGCAGATGCTCAATCGCTGAGCCACCCAGGTGTCCCTAAAAAAACTTTTTAAAGATATTTTATTTTTAAGCAATCTCTACACCCCGTATGGGGCTTGAGCTCACGACCCCAAGATCAAGAGTCAGTTGTGTGTTCTACAGACTGAGCCAGCCAAGCACCCCAACACTCTGTTTTTTAAATAATTGATTTATCTTCTAATATGAGCACTCAAGGTTATGCATTAAGCACATCTCACAAGTTTTAATATATCATATTTTTAAGTCAGTTCTAAGTATTTTCTGATTTCCTACATGCTGCCTTCTTTGACCAGTTTAGTAGTATGTTTTATATTTCCAAACATACAGAATATTTTAAGGTGTTGCTATTATCGTCCTCCAATTATGAGGTAGACACACAATATGGTAAGTAAAATACTGATTCTTTGGTATTTGAGATTTGTCTTCAACAAAGGTAGAGAGCATGGTCTAGGGTATGGACAATATTTATAAAAGCTCCATGGAAATGCTTGATGAGGGAACCCTGGGTGGCGCAGCGGTTTGGCGCCTGCCTTTGGCCCAGGGCACGATCCTGGAGACCCGGGATCGAATCCCACATCGGGCTCCTGGTGCATGGAGCCTGCTTCTCCCTCTGCCTATGTCTCTGCCTTTCTCCCTCTCTCTCTCTCTGTGACTATCATAAATAAATTAAAAAATTAAAAAAAAAAGAAATGCTTGATGAAAACATATACTCTCTAATATTGTGTAAATATTCCTAAATAAAAATGTACTAAATAAAACCTTAAAAAAACCCAAACTACTGTTTCTTAGTCTGGGATCCCTGTCATAATTATATGCCATTTGTGATGTCTCTTGCACAGTGTAATCTAGTTTTTTTTATTCTTTGTTAATAGGATTTGAAGTATTTGCAAATTTTATGGAATAGACAGTATGCTTGATTTTTAACTGTAAATCTACGGAGTTTTACACCTAATAGTTCATCAGTATTTTAAGATGCTGGCATTTGATATCCTCTTTTTTTTTTATATCCTCTTTATATGCACAAATTGGTTACAATTTTTTAAGCTAGAAAGTCATTGCAAAGTTGTTCAGAAAATTATTACAGCCATAAAATTATTATAGCCATGTAACTTTTAGAGATTTTCAAAACTTAGAATTATATACAAATTGTTCATAGTGTCTATGTTCTGATTATCAAAAAATAATAAAATTCTAATTATGAAAAAGTAAATGTTAGCATAAAAACAGACTGAGTTCAGACATGTGTACATGAAGATTTTGGGAATGACAAATTGGTATTTTATTTTATTTTTTAAAAGGTTTTATTTATTTATTCATGAGACACACACACACACACACACACACACACAGAGGCAGAGACACAGGCAGAGGGAGAAGCAGGCTCCATGCAGGGAGCCCAATGTGGGACTCGATCCCGGGTCTCCAGGATCAGGCCCTGGGCTGAAGGCAGCGCTAAACTGCTAAGCCACCTGGGCTGCCCACAAATTGGTATTTTAATTCAGTGGGGAAGGTGTGGTTTATTTAATAAATTTAATAAATGGGCAGAAGACATGAACAGACATTTCTCCAAAGAAGACATACACATGGCCAACAATCACATGAAAAAAATGCTCCACATCACTTGGCATTGGGGAAATACAAATCAAAACCACAATGAGATACCACCTCACACCAGTGAGAATGGCTAAAATGAACAAGACAGGAAACAACAAAATGTTAGAGAGGATGTAGAGAAAGGGGAACCCTCTTGCACTGTTGATAGGAATGCAAGCTGGTACAGCCACTCTGGAAAACAGTGTGGAAGTTCTTCAAGAAGTTAAAAATAGAGATACCCTATGACCCAGCAATTGCACTACTGGATATTTACCCCAAAGATACTCATGTACTGGGCAGCCCGGGTGGCTCAGCAGTTTAGTGCTGCCTTCAGCGCAGGGCGTGACCTGGAGACCCGGGATCGAGTCCCACGTCAGGCTCCCTGCATGGAGCCTGCTTCTCCCTCTGCCTGTGTCTCTGCCTCTGTCTCTCATGAATAAATAATAAAATTTAAAAAAAAGATACTGATGTACTGAAATGCTGGGACACCTGCACCCCTATGTTCATAGCAGCAATGTCCACAATAGCCCAACTATGGAAGAAGCTACAATGTCCTTTGACAGATGAATGAATAAAGATGTGGTGTGGGCAGCCCGGGTGGCTCAGTGGTTTAGCGCCGCCTTCAGCCTAGGGTCTGATCCTGGAGACCTGGATCAAGTCCCATGTCAGGTTCCCTGCATGGAGCCTGCTTCTGCCTGTGTCTCTGCCTCTCTGTGTCTCTCATGAATAAATAAATAAAATCTTAAAAAAAGAAAGATGTGATGTATATACACAATGAAATGTTACTCAGCCATCAGAAAAGATGAATACCCACCATTTGCTTTAATGTGGATGGACTGGAGGGTATTATGCTGAGTGAAATAAGTCAGTTGGAGAAGGACAATTGTCATATGGCTTAATGCATATGTGGAACATAAATAGTTTAAGGGATTATAAGGGAAAGGAGAGAAACTGAGTGGGAAAAATTAGAGATGGAGACAAACCATGAGATACTCCTAACTCTGGGAAACAAAGGGTTGCGGAAGGGGAGGTAGGTGAGGGGATGCAGTAATGGGTGATGGGCACTGAGGAGGGCACATGATGGGATGAGCACTGGGTGTTACACTATATGTCGGCAAATTGAATTTAAATTAAAAAAAAAGAGAAATTGACCTAGCTACCTCAAATACTTTGGAAAAAAATAAAAGGCAAATAAAAACCTTCACATTAAAAAAAGGAAAAAAATAAATTTAATAAATGGCACTAACACAATTAACTATCCACCAGAAAGTAAATAAGATGGGACTCCCAAACTCACTACCGTCAGAAATAAATTCTGGGTGCATTAAAGTTTAAAGGTTAAAAAGTTAAAATTTTAAAATAATATTTTGGAGTCTAAATATATAATTTAAGATTTAGAAAGACCTTTTAAATAAGAAAAAAGCTCAGAAGATCAAGGAAAAGTTAGGTTTATTTGACCTCATAAAAATCCATTTTTTATAAGGAAAAAGACAATGAACTCAAAGAATGAATTGGAAAAATGTTTGCAATGCATGGAATTGAAAAGGGATTAATACCTGTAATATACAACAAGAGTCTCTAACTTTTAAAAAAGACAATTCAACCATCTGCAGCAATGGGGGCTATAGTTCATCCCATTCACCTTTCTCTTCTAAGTTTTCCTTTAATAAGAGAGGCCTGGAAGAACCATAGAAGAGGAGCTGCTTTCCAAGATGTGTGGAAGATTGGGTCCTGAGCAGTCCAAGGGATGGACTGTGTGCATGATCTCTTAGATTTACCTTCAGAAAAGAATTGCTGTGAAGAGTATAGGTGCTGACATCTGCCAACTGTCATACCGTTGGGATTTGCTACAGCATTCATGCCAAGGCACACTCTCCCTGGATCAGTCCAGGCTGATGACTAAGCCCAGAGAGCATACTGAAGCTGGTCTATTTCTCCCTCATGTGGGGCTGTAATGGGAAATTAGCCTGACAAGTCTTTGTCAGAGCTGCCCTGCACTCTGAAGCATTTTCTTCCCAATTTTTCTGTTATACTTCTCAGTCCTCCATCATGGTCTGAAGATTCTCCCTATCTATTCCTGCTTCCTCTCATCTTTATCTTTCACAGGAATTGCCTCCTTGAACTTCTGATTCCATCCTTGGCTTGTGAGAGGACTCAAATTTATACTGCTCCTAAATTTGGGGGTGATTCACTATGTAGCAATAGATAATGAAACAGCTTGGTATGGGTGTTGCCATAACAAAAGCTTAAAACATTGGCATTAGCTTTGGAACTGCATGGCAGAGGGCTAGAAGGGCCTTGAGGCTACCCGGTTGCTAACTAAATTTTCTTATGAGAAAAGAAGGATGATTCAGAGGGTGGAACCAAGAGCCCAGATACTGGAGCCAAAAACCACAGTGAACAAGAATGTGTCTCAGGCAATTGGACTACTAAGCTTTAATCAACATATATCAACATATGCTTATTGGATGAAATCCATTTTCCCTCTTTTTTTTTTTTTTTTTTTTTGAGAGAGTGTGTGTGTGCTCACACATGAGCAAGGATGGGAAGAAGGAGAAGGAAAGAGAGAATCTTAAGCAGTTTCCACCCTCAGTGTGAAGCTGGACATGGAACTGAATCTCACAACCCTGAGATCATGACCAGAGCCAAAATTATGAGTTGGCTGCTTAACCAACTGAGCTATCCAGGCGCCCTCTGGCTTCTCTTCCAACTGACTAAGAATGTAGCTCCTCAGGAGCTCTGGCTAACTCTTTTCTTGTCTCATTCTATATTTCTTCAATCCTAACATTCCTAAATCTACACCTTCTGGCCAGAATTGGGTCTTCTAAACTCTAGTTCTGTGTGTCTAGTTGCATATTCAGGAAATCCAAGATCCCTCAAACTAAGCATGTCCAAAACAGAATTCATCACTTTTCCCCATCAAATTTACTCTTCACCAGTGTTCCCAGTCTCTATTGGGAAATACCATCTACTCAACTGCTCAAGCTTGAAAACCAACAGCAGCCTACTTGGCTACTCATTCTCTCTTACAGACACTCCCATAGACAATCAATCAGTAGCTTCTGTAATTTCTACCTTTTAGATCACTTACTTTCAAATATGCTCATTTCTTTCCTTTTTAAAGATTTTATTTGAGAGAGAGAGAGAGGGAGCATGAGCAGGGAGGAGAGGGAGAAGCAGTCTCCCTGCTGAGCAGGGAACCCAACGTGCAGCTCAATCCCAGGACTGTGATCATGACCAGAGCCAAAGGCAGACGCTTAACCGACTGAGCCACCCAGGTGCACCTGTCCGTTTCTTTTCATCTACTGCCGCCATTGTGGTCTAAGTCATCATTATCCCCTTGCCTGGATTTCTGTATCAGTCCCCCACCTCTATCTCACTAGCCTCCTTGCATCCGCTTTGGTTCTCCATGCTATGGCCAGCATGTTCCTGTTCAAAACCAAATAGGACCACACACTTCCGTAGTTTAAAGGCTTTCAATGATCTCCTGTGCTCTTGGAAGATATTACAAAACCCTTAATTTAGCTCGTATGACTTTGCATGATCTGGACCCTGCTATCTCTTTCACCTCAATCTCATATCACTTCCCTTTATTTTCTGTGGTCAGTCACACTGATCTTTTCTCCATTATTTGAACCTGCCAAGATTATCCCACCTTTGGGCCTTCACACTTTCTCTCTGCTCAAACAGGTCTTCTCTATTCTCTTTGTCTGGCTAACTCTTACTCATCCTTCAAGTCTCAGATTAAACATTTCCTCAGGGCAGCCTGCCCTAATACGCCCAGATTAGGTCAGCTCACAGTCTTGTACATTTCCTTAACCTTCTGAACTTCTCTTATGCAGCACTTTGCTTCTGATTCTTGTAATTATTTAGTAGATTGTTTCATGTCGGTCTTCCCTACTAGGCTCCATGATGACAGACTGTACCTGTTTTATTCACCATTGTGTCCACAGTGCTCAGTAGCACCTGGCACGTAGTTAGATGTGCACTAAATATCTCTGGACTGGCTGACAATCAAGGAAGGCCGAAGTAGCCCTGGCCTTTGGGGACAGGCTAATATTGCCTAAGGCTATGCTCCCTACCCCTTTCCTCTCTTAAAGGAAATTGTAAGGGCTAGGAGAAATGAAGTTCTAGGTGGCTTCATGCACTGTCTAGTACAAATATGAAATTGTGATACACATCACAATTTTACTTACTAGAGGGGAAAATTAGGAAAAATTCAACAGCCGTAAACATCCAACAATATGGGGCAGCCCAGGTGGCTCAGCGGTATAGCGCCACCTTCAGCCCACGGTGTGTGTGATCCTGGCTGGAGTCCAGGGATTGAATCCCAAATCAGGCTCCCTGCATGGAGCCTGCTTCTCCCTATACCTGTCTCTGAGCCTCTCTCTCTCTCTCTGTGTCTCTCATGCATAAATAAATAAAATCTTTAAAAAAATATATGGGAATGGCTTCGTACATTACACCAGTGTTTTCAAAGTATTGTCTAATATACCTAATCCTTATTTTTCAAATAGAACCTGACATGGGGGGGTCCCAATATGTAAAATGCATTAAAAAATGAGACTATTCTAGTTGAATGGGGAACAGGGCAGAGTTTAATTACTCTCTTAGGCCACCCTAGCTTTCCCTGTCTCTTCCCCTCCCCCATTTTTGTCCTTCCTCCCCTAAGTCTTGAAGGCTTTCCAATTCCTGGTTCTACTCTCTTTTAAAGCCAGGACATCTTTTCTTTTTAGGCTTCCATGAGGCACTCCCAAATGCTTTATTGTGTTGTTGTTAGGCTGGCTCAAGTTGGTTCTCAGTTACTTGTAATTAAAACAAAAACAAAAATAAAAACCCTTAAATAATACTGTTTCAGCTTGAGATTCACTTATGTAATGGAAAGAATTGGATTTGGAGTCATAAACGTTTCAAATCTAGGTCCTGACCTTGAGCAAGTTAGCCATATTCAATTCAGTTTTATCATCTGCAAAGGGGAGTATACTTAACTTTTGCAAACTGTTTTTAAAACCCAATACTAATATATTAAAAGATCATTCGTTGAGCAGACTTTCAACAAATGTTAAATAAATAAGATTAAAGTCTTTAGAAGTCGCTCCTACTCTGTCCAGCTTGAAGGAGTGGTAACTATTCAATGCAGCCTAAATTAGCAAGGCTGCCATCTTGTGGCGATTTGCTGACACACTGTCCGATGTTATTTAGCACACTTGAAGCAAAATGTTCAAGAACCTAAAGCTAAATAAAAGGATGGCAGACACACCAGAGAGACACTGAAATGAAGATAATAATTAAAGACATGAGACAAGGGTAATTTGTCAGTGGAAAGAGCAAGAAATAAAGAACCTAAGAATGGGGATCCCTGGGTGGCGCAGCGGTTTGGCGCCTGCCTTTGGCCCAGGGCGTGATCCTGGAGACCCGGGATCGAATCCCACATCAGGCTCCTGGTACATGGAGCCTGCTTCTCCCTCTGCCTATGTCTCTGCCTCTCTCTCTCTCTCTCTCTCTCTCTGTATGACTATCATAAATAAATTTAAAAAAAAATAAAGAACCTAAGAATGAACTTTAAGGAACTGTCACACGCAGCAGAGAAGTTACAGAAAGGGACAGAAAGAAATGATTGATGAAGGAAAAGAAGTAAGTTTAGTTCCGTGTAACACTCAAGCTAGGGTTGAAAGACATAGATATATATCTATAGATATGGATATTTATGTTGATATCTAACCTGTTATCTTTTTTCCCCCAAACTTCAAAAGCCATTAACCAAAGCCAGCTGACACCATAATTTTTTTTGACACCGTAATTTTTATAATACCATTACCGCAGGCCATACAAATGTTACCTCTGTCTCTTAAGTCAATGCTTCACATTTCTTATACACCTTATTACAGTATGCTACTAATAAAAGTTTTAAAAAATTTTTAGAAATTATGAGGCTATTGCATTGTTAGGGGTTATCACTACTGCACATATCACCAGGAATGTGGTGCTCTTTGAGCCCTGATCCAATTCCAGAATCCTATGCTGAGAATCTGCTTTCTAGGGTCACTTCTACTACCAAATCTTTTAGATTTAATTTCCCCCCAAAAAGCGAAGTCTGAGACAAGGGCTTGCAAACAGGTAGTTTATTTTCAGGGGTGATCCCAAGGAACAGGAGTCAGAAACTAGGAAGGGTAAAACAGGCAAAAGAGGAAAGCCAAGCCAAGGATGATTGATCCAGAAGGTTGTTGCTTGGTTCTACTAGAGATATTCTGAAGCACTATAGAACGTGTCTCATAATTGTCCAACCAGGGAGGGAAGAGGGAATATTTATTCACTAGCTCCTGTCCTTCATTGATCAAAGGTCTCCCAATTGCTGGTTAACTTCTTTGCACTCTCAAGTTGGCACTTTCAGGTTGATGCATGTATCTAAATAACTGTGCAAGTTCCCACGGACATCCCATGAGGTCAATTCCATGAAAGAAGCCCTGGGGCAGAAAGTGAGATACCTGGAGAAAGCAGTGGAAGCTGTGGATTGTCAGGTCACACCTGCAAGCACTTGGCAGCCACAGTAGTGGCTGGAGTAGAGATACAACATTGGGCACAAAAGGTGCCCAATACATGGCATGGCCATTAGTGAGAGACAATACCTTGTGAGATTGAAGCTCTATAGGAAGCACTGTAAATTGTAAACTGGTAAGCAAGCATGCAATAGCATTTTACTTAGAACCAAAATAGATGGAACCCAAGAAGAAAGGGTAAACATGGAGTGGTAATTCTGTTCTACCTAACTGACTATTAAATGTTGATCTTCATGTCTCTGTAATTTTGAGCATGGCTCTTCACAAGTTCTATTACCCAAGGGAGGAATGCTTCCACCAGAGGACATAAAAATAGTTCCACTGGATTGTAAACTAAGGCTGCCATTTGCCAATTTGGGCTTGGCTAGGTAAGAGATTACCCCCAAAATGTTAATTCAATAGTGTTCTAGAGCCAGTTCATACAGGTTTGCAGGAGTTGACCGTGTAGATGTGTTAGTTTCCTCCTATTGCTATAACAAATTACCACAAGTTTAGTGGCTTAACACAAATTTATCATAGTTCTGAAGATCAAAAATCTGAAGTGGGTCTTATAGGGCTAAAATCAAGGTATTAGCACAGATGTGTTCCTACCAGAAGCTCTGAGAAAAATTGATTGCACACCTTTTCCAGCTTCTAGAGGTTGCCTATATTCCTTGGTTGTATCACTAAGACTGCTTTCATTCATTTCATTCACATCTCTTTTTCTAATGCTGACATCCTACTTCCTTCTTTCCTTATAAGGTTCCATGTTGATTGTATTGGGCCTACCGGGATAATCTCCCTATCTGAATATCCTTAATTTCATCACATCTGCAAATCCCTTTGTCATATAAGATAGTATATTCACAGATTCAGAGATTAGGATGTGGTCATCTTTGGACAGCCATTATTCCATATACCACAGTGCCTTTTCCTCAACTCTACATTCAGTGACATTGTTAGTTTAAAATTGGCTACAGTGGGATTATTTACACTACAGAAATTGGCAAATGCTACAAATCAGGGCTCGGAGAGTCTATTGTTAAACTTTATCTGCAGATCTTGGATTATGATGGTTGGCTGGGGTGAATGAGCCTATTATCAAGGCAAAAGAGAACTGTCACTATGCAATAGGAAGACAGGATTATGGATATAACCCAAGGAGTACTTGGAGGTCCTCCTACTCCTGCCATGTTTAGCACAGAAAGTTATGGTAATATTTTACAAGCAGGGCAGGTAAGATCTCCCATCCCTCAAGGGAAAAGTTTTGGTCACTTACAGAAAACTCATAGTCCTAGTGCACCTGGGTGGCTCAGTTGGTTAAGCATGTGACTCTTGATTGCAGCTCAGGTCTTGATATCAGAGTAATGAATTCAACCCCTGTAGTGGGTTTAACTAAAAAAAAGAAAGAAAGGGACACCTGTGTGGCTCAGCAGTTGACCATCTACCTTTGGCTCAGGGCATGAACCTGGGATCTGGGATCGAGTCCCATATCTGGCTCCCTGCATGGAGCCTGCTTCTCCCTCTGCTTGTGTCTCTGTTTCTGTGTGTGTGTCACAAATAAATAAAATCTTTAAAAAAAAAAAAAAGAAAGAAAAATTCAGCCCCAACTACAAGCTATATAATTATATTCTAGTTCATGCAATGTAGTGGAAGTGATACATATCACTTCTTGATCAGATCCTTTTTTTTTTTTTTTTTATCATCATATCTGCATGTGGGCCGAAGGCAGTCACTCAACCACTGAGCTACCCAGGGATCCCTGATCAGATCCTTTTAAGACAGTAGCATGCTTCCTTCATGCCTTCTTTCTTTTCCAATCACTGTGACCCTGATGAACTGAGGTGCTGGTTGAAGACAGATAATATGTAATGGATATGTAGTCATGAAGTCAAAAGTATCAATTAAGGCCTTGTGATTAGTATAGGAAGATTCCTTGCCATGTCAGTTCAATAGTTACACATTGTTTTTTTGTTTTTTAAAGATTTTATTTATTTATTCATGAGAGACACACACACAGAGAGAGGCAGAGACACAGGCAGAGGGAGAAGCAGGATCCATGCAGGAAGCCCAATGTGGGACTCCATCCCGGGACTCGATCCTGAGACTCCAGCATCATGCCCTGGGCCAAAGGCAGGTGCTAAACCAATAGTTACATATTGTATCTAATTTTCTTCTCCTTCCCCCCGCAACATATACAGGATGTGGTATGTTGTGTTGGTTGGCTTTAAAGATCAGCCCAGGCTGAGGAATACTGAGGAAGCATCATTATGGAACTGGTAGAGACATTATTTGGAAATCTTGGACTTGGATGAAGTAGCTGATGAGAGTTTTGTCGATTCCTTTTTCTGGGTAGGGGGGTGAGTACAGTGATGACAATTTAGGTTATTAGAGGGGTTTTAGTTTTGTTTTAGTGAGGAGTTTTGTTTTGTTTCATTTTTTGAAGTGTAAGCATAGAAAGAAGGGTATAGGGATGCCTGGGTGGCTCTGCGGTTGAGGGCCTGCCTTTGGCTCAGAGCGTGATCCCAGAGTCCCTGGATTGAGTCCTGCATCAGGCTCCCTGCATGGAGCCTGCTTCTCCCTCTACCTGTGTCCCTGCCTCTCTCTGTGTCTCTCATGAATAAATGAAAAGAAAGAAAAGAAAGAAAAGAAAGAAAAGAAAGAAAGAAAGAAAGAAAGAAAGAAAAAAAGGAAGAAAGAAAGAAAGAAAGAAAGAAAGAAAGAAAGAAAGAAAGAAAGAAAGAAAGAAAGGTATATGTTGATATTGAGCCATTCCAGGGATTATTATGGATTATTATCTATCATTCCTATTGGACACTCAGAATCTGCAACCCCTTTACATATTTGGGTAACATCCTAAACAAAGAGAGAGTGCACCATACAGTAGATTACATCAAATCCGACAATGCTATCATTTTCCTAGGGTTGCAGATCCAGCCGATCCCACTCTCTTTAGTTTGGATTCCCTGAGATAGGTGACTTGGGGTAGGGAGAAAAGCCAGTAAAGCGTTCATTAATGAGTGGGTTACTGCTGTGTGCAACTGGGGTTTGGCCCTTCTGGGGACCCTCAGAAATACTGTGAAATGTGCACCTTGAAAATGTCCCTTTGAGGGACAAGGAGGCTGAAATACTTGTTGATCATTAGTTCTGGCTATGAAACAGAAAGCTGGGTATCCTCAGAAAACTAGCTTTCCAATTTCAGATGCAGTACCTCCTCTTCCTCTTTCCTTAAACATGACGTGATGGCTTGGACTACAACAGCCAACTTGCAACTCTAAAGATAAGTCTAATAACTGAATCACAGAGATATCAGCTGATTTTACTGAGCCAGGAAAACTGCCTACCTCCATTCCTCTTGGGAAAAATATGCTCTATCTAGTCTTACTTGCACCGAAGGGCACAGACCCAGACTTTGAATCAAAAGGTAGCAACGTAAAGAAGCAAACACTGCGGGCAGTAGCAGCAGTGGCTTGGTAGAACCATCCAATATGATGACACTTCAGACCTTATTTTGCTTTCTGGTAGCCTTCACCAGTAACAAAGACAATAGACTCTATGTATTGAATAATAATTGTTACTACTCAATTGTATGACCTGTTTTACAAATTCTCTCCTAATCTTCATATGGGATATGCATCTTCAAGATGGGTGTTAATATCCTTCTTTGAGGTTAACTGACTTGACTCCGATCACACAGTAAGTGGCAGAATGGGACTCAAGTTCAGGTCCAAGTGACATCAAAACCAGATGTGAAGCACTATGTTATACTGTCAATATTTCCTTTGCTGACTTGTAATTTTTGGACTGAGACCCTAGATCAGGCTGGAGCCTGCGGCCCTACTGTAGGAGAAGAAGAAATATGGGCTCACAGAGATTGTTGTGTCATCAGCCCCTTCTGGCAGGGGGATACAGGATCTGCTCAAATGCAGACAGGCTTTGAGCCAGGCTGCACAGATACAGGCGATCCTCTGAGCCAGCTGGGAAACGCTCCAGATGAATCGCCAGACTTCTGTGTCTGAAACTCAGAGAGATAAGGAAGAATTTTAGGTGGCACCCTCAGAGACAAAGCGATTCTGCAGGTTTAGAATGTGCTGAAATCCAGGCAAAATACAAAAGTGGCAAAATACAAGAAGGGAATTGTGTGAGAATCAATCAACTCTCTGTTGGTGATTCTGGTTGCAAAATGATTCACTGCACTCCTTTCTCTTCCCAGGCTGGATTCTGAAGTCCAAGGTGCAAAATCCCCAAACCCTGACCCCGTCTTCTTGTCACCTTCCACAGACCCATGCTCCAAGTCTCAGAGCCATCTTGGCCCCTCTTACTCTTTTCATTTAGTCACATTTTCCCATAAATATCTACTGAGGATAAATTTTGTGCCAGAGAGGCAAAGACTCTAACCTCAAGTTACTTACAGGGAAAGAAAACATTAAGACATGTGTACAGATGATTATTTAATTAGGACTGTGATACCTGCCACAAAGGGAAAAGTAGTATTCAGTGGGAGTGTATAATTGGGGAACTAGATCTAATCTGAAAGATCATATTCAGATCATCCCTCTGCCATTTGTCTTTCTCCTTGTCATCTTCCTCTTTATAACAATGGCATCTCTGCTGCATCCTCATGTTATAGACTTGATTCAGACCCTTGCTACCTCTGTACCCGTTTTCTAAGAGAGCCCCCTGCCTCTTTCCCCCCGACCCCACTCAAACCCATGCTCTACCCTGCAGTTAGAGTTATATTTCTAAAATGTAATCTGACCAGCTCCTCCTTGATTTCACATTAAGGTTTTACGTCTCTTGTCTGGCACTGCTTACTCAACCTCTTTCTCTTCAGCCTTATCTCCTATTCTTCTCCTATAGGATCCTCTCACCACAGTTAGTCACAGATTGTACCTCCACTACTGTTTACTCATGTTTGCCTTTCAAAGTTCTCCCTACCCATCACAGCCCAGGAAATGACTATTCTGAATTCAAGGTACTCATTGGGCATGTGTCTGATGAGAGCTCACCACGGATGAGAAACTGGGCAAGATCAGAGGAAAAGGGTGGGAGCCAAGAGTCAGAGTTCCAATGACTGCCCCAGATGGCAACACCTGTTTCCATGACAGATTGTAAGCTCCATGAGGACATTGACAGAGTTTGACTTGTCCACTCATATACTATTTGTACAAAGTAGAATGGGGCCTAGCACAGAGGAAGAACTCAGTATTTTTTTCTCAGTGTATAAATAAATGAATGAAAAATAAAAAGGAATAAGTAAAAGGCTCTTAAACTGCCTCCCACTGGAGTTAGATTCCTTAAGAGATCAGAAGTTCCTTAGGGGTGGGGACTGTGACTTACTCATATGTGCACTCTATAAAGAAGCACTTTAGGGGATCCCTGGGTGGCTCAGTGGTTTAGCGCCTGCCTTTGGCCCAGGGAGTGATCCTGGAGTCCCGGGATCGAGTCCCACGTCGGGCTCCTGGCATGGAGCCTGCTTCTCCCTCCTCCTGTGTCTCTGCCTCTCTTTCTATGTCTATCATAAATTAATTAATTAATTAATTAAAAAAAAAAGAAGCACTTTACAATGTGGCTTCATATAGGTTACTGCTTCTGTTTCTCAGTCCAACCCCACAAGTTTTTTTTTTTTTAAAGATTTTATTTATTTATTCATGAAAGACACAGAAAGAGACAGGCAGAGACACAGGCAGAGGGAGAAGCTCCCTGCAGGGAGCCTGATGTGGGACTCAATCCCAGGTCTCCAGGATCACGCCCTGGGCCAAAGGCAGGCATTAAACTGCTGAGCCACCCAGGGATCCCCTAGCCCCACAAGTCTTATCCCTATTTTCTTCCTTTCTTTCTTCTCTTTCCTATTTCCTCCTCTCTTTCCCCTTTCTCTGGGATACATGTCTAGGCACTTCCTGTCTCTAAATTCTTTTTTTTTAAAGATTTTATTTATATATTCATGAGACACACAGAGAGAGAGAGAAGCAGAGACACAGGCAGAAGAAGAAGCAGGCTCCATGCAGGGAGTCTGACGTGGGACTCGATCCCAGAACGCCAGGATCACACCCTGGGCTGAAGGCAGGTGCTCAACCGCTGAGCCACCCAGAGATTCCCCCTTGTCTCTAAATTCAAAAAGATACTTAGGACTAAATGTACAACTGATTACAGTGAGGGTCAAGAAGGACACCTTGCCATAGGCTTCACATACATGAAGCACTCAAATATAACCATTTGATGTTATGTGTGAACGAAGTTAAAGTTTTTGTGCTGCACATGTGTGTGAGAGACACAGAGTTTTTGTTAAATGTAAATATTTAAAATATACATTTTTTGTACCATATTTTATTGCGGTCATTTTTCTTTTAACACGAAAGCCATAACATTAAAAAGTGGCCCAGGTTCAGCCAAGTTAGGTAACCTGGCCAGTCTAACCCCCAGTAAAGTGCCCAAGGCAGGAATGGAACCCAGGATGTCTCCCCATCCAGAGGCATCACTGTGCACAAAGTGTAGCAAACGTTATTTTGGTATGGCCTACGGCAGGGGTTAAATTCATGGGGTTTCATCAGGCAGGTGTGTTCCCTTCAAAGTCCCAAGTTGCTCTGTAACTTTGGCAAGTAATTCAGCTTCCTCGTTTGAAAACTGGAGGCCCCACTGGTACCTACCACAGAGAGTTCCTATTAAGGATCACATGAACATGTTCTTGAAGCGTAAGCACAGGCCTGGCACGTTGTCAACACGCAGTAAATGGTAGCTGTCATTATAAGAACCGTATTTGTTGAACCAGTGACTTTGGCACATAACGCCTGCATTCAACGCGAAGCTTGGAGCTGTCACAGAAGCTCAGCTGAAGGAGTGGGAACACTGGCACCGCCAATTTTTTTCTGGAAATAAATCTTTGTGGGAGGATAATCGCCGGTTGGAAAGTGTGAGCCTTGAGGGAACAAAGCTCTGATCCGAGGCCCGGGCGGCACGGAAGCGAAGTCTCTCTCCCCCGCGGGCCGGACTGAGTGCCAGGCGGCAGGGCACCCCCCCTTCCCGCGCCCCCCCAGCCCTCCGCCTCCGCGAGGAGGCCCCACAAACTGGGTTTTAGCGGAGTGGAGGTGGAGCGGGATCTTCTCTAATTCCGCTCATCTTATTCTCGGGGACCACACCCAGGGCGCGGGGAGGAAGGGCTCCGAAACCGCGGGGCGGAGGCTTCCGAGCCGCCCCAGACCTGACCATCTATGGTCACAGCGCGCACGGAACAAACAGGAAGTGGGGCGAGCCTCCACCTTCCCGACCCGGGGGGCCCGGCGCGCGGCGCAAAGGCGGCCACGCCCGGAAACCCAGGGCTGGGCCCCCACGCCAGCCTCGGCAGGTACCGCCAGAACACGGTCCGGAACAATGGCCGCCCCAGGTCCCAACCGGGAAACCGAGGCACGCACGCCCAAAGAGGCGGAGCTGCGCCCCGATCTCCTCCCCGAGTAGACGACTGCCCGGGATCCCCGCCCCCCGGGAATCGGCCTCCTCGTCCCTCCAATACCCCTTCCAGTCGGCTGGGCGAAGGCACCCGCCCCGGCCACGGCCACCGCGACCACACCGATAGGAGCGCTAATTAGCCACTCACCTGTCCTCCCTCTGCGGAGGTGGAGCCTCGCCGGCGACTCCGGCCCTTCATTGGCCCGAGCGACTGGGCCCCCAGGCGGCGGAGAGGCGTGGCCTATCCTGGAGCGCGCTCCCCGGCCGCTCGCGCCCTGGGGGCGGGGCTCTCCGCCAAGGGCCCCCGAGCGGGCGAGGATTCTCCCTTCCGGGCGTGGAGAATAGGGGGCGGAGCCGCGAGCGGGGCGGCCAGACTTCCTCCCGGGTCTCTCCTCCACCTCAGCGACTCGGCGGCCGTCCGTTTCCGGTGGGGGCGCCGCGCCCAGTGAGGGCCCGGAAGTGGGTCGCGCGAAGATTGCTGGGCGGTTCTTGCCGGAAGTGGAGAGCGGCTCCTCGCAGTCGGGAGGTGAGGCGGAACTCTGAGGTGAGGGGACGCGGCCGGGTGGGGACTGGGGTCCGCTCCGCGGCCCATCGGCCCGTGGCTTTGTTGACGGCCCGTCCGGCCTGTGCGCGTGTGGTGGGCCCTACTGAAGGGGCCGGAGAGGAGGCCCTCGGGCCGACCCGGGATCCTGGGCGCGGTCTCTTGAGGTGGGGCCGGGGTGACCAACTGAGCCGGGCTCTTCTGGGGAGGCTCCTCTGCTGTGAAATCCTGTCAGCCTCGGCGGGGCCTGATTCCTAACGTGCCCAGACGTAGGCATTCCTGAGGAACCGGCGATACCTTAGAGTCTTCCCTGTACCCCCCCCCCCATCTCGTCCCCATTGCACGGAGGGGTAAATTGATCCCCCGGAGCGTAGAAGCTGGTCTGGGATCTTAACAGCGAGTGAGGGACACAGTTGGAATCCAGACCTCAATTCCTTAGATCATTAGTTCCAGATCCTCCCCACGACTATTTCCCAGGAACCTCTCTCCACCTCTGAGTGGTCTTCCGGTCGGTGTCGTCTCGCCGGCAGCTGCAGGTTAAAGACCTCCCTCTGCGTGGTTTGAGGGGGCTGGTGGTGGTGTTTGTTTTGTTTTTTGTTTACTGCAACCTGTTTGGGATCCCTGGGGAGTTTTTCAAAAGAGAGTGGGACAGGTCTTTGTATTTGCAGCCAGGTAGCCTCTCCTTCCTCCAGGTCTGTCGCTCCAGTTCGGAAAGGCTTAGTTAACTTTTTGGAAGGTGTTGCTGCGTGCTTCTGGACCTGAAATCCGCTGGCTCAGGTTTGGGCTGGCCCCACTGCTAAGTACCTGTAGCCCTAGATGCATTATTTAGCTTCCTTGAGCCTCATTTTTTTCCTCCTCTTTTAGGCGGAGATCTCTGCTTACCCCCCGCAGGATTAAATTCAGTGTAACAAATTCTGTTTATTCCGTCAGGCGCCGCCATACCCAGGGAATGCAGTTTTGAAACCAAAAAGGCCAGCCCCTGCCCCCATGGAGCTAACAGTTGTTGCAGGGCCGTTTAAGAAGTAATGATAAATGTGATGAGTGTTCGGAAGAACAGGGTACTATGGAAATATATGACGGGGGGCGGGGGTGGGGTGGGGCGGAAACCTCAGGAAAATCCCTTCTGCGGAGCAGAATTTAAGATGGATTTTGAAGGATAAATAACAATAAGCTTGATGAGAGGAGGAGAAGCTTTTAAGGCAGAGGTTAGTATCAGAACTTAGTAGGGAAGCTCTTTGTAGGGTTCCTTGTTCAAGTGAAAAACGGGACAGCTAAGCACATTCTTTCCTCATTCACCCACTCGTTCCCAGAGCCCTTCATATGTTTGAGGCACATATTGAATGAGGCACTTGGCCCTGGTGGCAAGGAATACAGTTGTTACCGTGGCAGGGGATGGGGGGTAGACAAGTGAATCAGGGACAGCTAACCCTGTCACAATGCCCTGTATGAGCCCCGGGCTGCGTGAGAAGAGAGGATAAGCACCTGAGACAGGTGTCTAAGCTTTGAGGAGGAAATGGAGGATAAGTCTTGCAGGACTGACTTAACCATACGGTGAATCTGGAAAAGGTATTTACAGGCAAAGAGTGCAAGGGCCTGGGGACCTGGTGGTGGGGAAGCCCATGGCTAGCTCAGTGTGTGACTGAAATTCCAGTAATGCGTGGAGAAGTGGAGGAAGTGGCAAGTGGTGGGTCAAATATGAAGGCCCTTGTAAATCATGCTGAGTAATGCGGCTCTTATGCGGAAGGCTATGAGGGTGCTTTGAAGGGTTTTATGTAGGAACATGATGTGGTCAGATGTATGTGTTAGAACGTTCAGTTTGTCGATTGAGAAGCGACGTGATGGTGAAGTGGACCAGGGTTGGGAAGCTTTTGCCGCAGTCGTGGCTTGAACTAAGACCATGATAGTGGGGAGGAGAGGATGGATCAGATTTGAACAGTATTTAAAAGATGGAATAAAAAAAAAATTCTATGGATGGAATCCATAGAATTGGGAGGCTAATTATTTGTGGAAATGAAGAAATAGGAGTAGTCTAGGATGAATGCCTGGTTTTCTGGCTTAGGGAACTGGGTGGTACCATTCACTAAGGTAGGTAATGTGAGAGGAGAGGGGTAAGTTGGAGAGGTGGCATGGAAAGAAAATGAATTTGGGGCATATTTAATATGAGGTGTTTGCAGCACACCCAGGCGAAGATGTCTGGTAAGGTATCCCAGCTAGAGGAAACAGCAAGAGCAAAGGTGTGGAGGCCGGAAAGGGCTTATATTCAGTGAAGTACCTGGAGTATTATTAGAGTTTGCCTGGAGTTTGCAGCAGAAGTTAAGACCAGAAAAAAAGATAGATGGCTGCCAACTTGGGAAGGGCTTTTGATACCTTGTTTGAATGTGTTTGGATTTTATTGTGTTTGGCAGTTTGCTTATTGTTTGAGTTGTGTTGGTCTAGCTCAAAGAAATTTCTGGGGATGCCTAGGTGGCTCAGCGGTTGAGCATCTGCCTTTGGCTCAGGGCGTGATCCCAGAGTCCCTGGATCGAGTCCCACCTCGGGCTCCCTGCATGGAGCCTGCTTCTCCCTCTGCCTATGTCTCTGCCTCTCTCTCTCTCTCTCTCTCTCTCTCTCTCTCTGTCTCTCTCATGAATAAATAAATAAAATCTTTAAAAAAAGAAAAAGAAATTTCTGTGGAACTTCCCACCTTTTTTCTTCTCAAGAGATACTTCATCAATCAGGTGGACATAATTTATGTCTGAGAATAGTTTTAATAAAACGGTAGCAGTGAAAGTACTTTGTCAAGTACAGCCTGTCATGCAAACCAAAACTGGTGGTACTGTTAAATTTCAGTGAGTGTATTTTTGCTCTGAGAAGGTTAGCTGTGTGTGTTTGTTTGTTTTTTTTAAGTATTTATTTATTCATGAGAGGGGTGGGGCAGAGGGAGAAGCAGGCTCCATGCAGGAAGCTCAATGTGGGACTTTATCCCGGGACTCCCGGGATCACGCCCTGAGCCACAGGCAGATGCCCAACTGCTGGCTGAGCCACCCAGGTGTCCGGAAGGTTAGCTGTTAATTTGTAAAGTGCTTTGTTTCCAATTTGAGGAGTGATTTTTTTTTCTCACCCCTTTTCTTCATTATACATACATATGTTTAGTTGCAATTATTTTTTTTAACCAGGGACTAAGCCTTCAAAAAGGGACTTTCTCCTTTCAGTTTTCTCTGAAGAATTGTGAGTCAAAGATGCATTTTACTTAAGTGAGCAAATGAAAAGTGTTATTGGAGGTTGAACCCTCAGGTTGGAAATTTAATCCTGAGATTTGAAATTGGAGGATCCTCAAGCCATATCTTACCCAGTCCTTTTTTTTTTTTTTTTTTTTCTATTAACCTGGCTTTCATACTTAAACTTCACTTTCTCTACCATAACCAGGCTAATCTTTTAAAGAGAACCATTTTTGTCTTCTTATCCTAATCTGGCTTCGTATTCCCAAAGAATCAAGTCTAAACTCCATTGTCCAGTTTACAAAACTCTCCACAATCGGACTCTTAACCTTAATTTTCATTAGATGATGCAGAGTGACATTCTAATTTAGACAGTCTTAAACTATTACATTAGCATTTTATTTATACCTCATGCACTTCCCTTTTGTTCCGTATTATACTAGAACACGGTTTCTTAACCTTGGCACAACTAACATTTAGGCTGGATGATTCTTCACTGTAGCGTTGTCCTACCTGTACATTGTAGGATTTTAGCAGTATCCCTGGCCTCTTACCCATCAGATGTCAGTAGTACTCGCTCAGTTGTACCTACCAAAAATGTCTGCAGACATTGCCCAGTGTGTCTCCTGGAGGACAAAATTGCCCCTGATTAAGAACCACTGCATTAGAAAGTATTGTAACTATGATTGTGCAGTGTCTTCTCTCTCCAATGAAATTTTTTAGGGGAGGCTTCATGGCCATGCTTAGCACACAGTATGCACATGATAAGCACTGGGGATCCTGTAGTGAGTGAATCATTTTTTATTGAGGCATCATGAATGATCGTTTATTCAAGGAACTTCTGGGTGGTACTTGAAGGACTTGCCTTTTTGGTTTTCCTCAGAGGATGTGATCTTGATAGAGAAATGCCTCTGATAGGCACTCACTACAAGAAAGCTTTGGGTTAGTTAACAGTGCAAGTCAGCAGATATATATCCCTTATACTGGGGATATAGAAATTCCTATTATGTTCATGTTGCCTGCATTTAGACAGCTTGGTTTAATGAATAGGAGTTACCATTTATTTCAAATTGCTTATAGTTTATGATGTTGGTACTCAGGGTTCATTTTTATTAAGTTGTTAGAGTTGAATCATCTTCAAATTAATGCAACTACAACATTCACCACAAAATTATTTTTTTTGATATACCATTATGTAAACTCAATAAAGAGAATCCGAACTCTCAAAATATTTCTTAGCTATAATAAAGCTTTGTTTGCCTGTATTACCAGACCTGTAGTGTTAAACTTTTCCATTTGACTGGAAAATATAGTTGAGAGGTTTCATGGAAGGAGTGAGCTTGTTTTTTTGTTTGTTTGTTCTTGGGGTTTTTTTTGGATTTTGTTTATTTTGTTTTGTTTTGTTTTTTGTTTTTTTCCTGCAGAGGTCATTTAAAATTCGTATACTTAAGTTTAATTATAGACCCACAGTCACATATCTTTTCATATCTCTAGCTGTAGCTGAATCATGGATAGGGACAACCAGCATCCTTGGATCTATCTTTATGCAGCTACCCAGCTGAAATCATCCAGTGCACTTTTTCCTTATACAATGTAAAAGGTGCCTGCTTTTATGCAGTTAATCTTCATAACATTCCTTAAATATGAGAGGAGAACTCATGGTCACGCAAAGTTGTTTACTTGCCCCGACCATTGAAACAGCTAGTTCCTGAGTCTGACTTCAGTTTACAAACCCTGACTAGCTTTACTCACTCCTGGAATTTCAGATAGGAGACAGAACCGGAGACAAGTGCTGATATTGGATTGGATTCTCTCTACAAGATAGGCCTTTCTCTTTTAATCTAAACCTCAGATGGCAGTGACTCAGACACTAAATGTCCTTGGTTCCCTCAGTGAAACCAAATGCTTGGGGAAGAACAGTGGCTCCTGATTTGGGTTAGATTTAGATGACATCTTTACTGAGGCAAAGTGGTATCTATTCTTTGGTTTCTGGGTTAAAACAGCCTATTCGTGTCTCCTGTTAGCATGCCTAGGTTTTGTTTTGTGGCATATTAGAGCCTTGTGATGAGAACTTGGCTCTAATTCTATATTGTTAGGAGTAGAACTAAGCAATGCCTTATAACTTAGTGGTACCTTAGGAGAGAGATCCAAGTCAAGCTGTTTTTTGTTTTGTTTTATTAGAAAGAAACTATCTATGTTAAAGAAAATTTGGAAAATGGGTCAATTGTCCAAAACCCCATGTGACAAATACTGTAAATTTTGTGTTCTCTTCGAGTCTTTTTCCATGGTGCATTTAGCTATTCCCCTATACGTAGATGTCTAAGTTTGTTTTGTTGTTTGTTAAGTAGGCCCCACTGGGCACCTGCGTGGCTCAGTCAGTTGGGCATCTATCTGACTCTTGATTTCAGCTCAGGTCATGATCTCTAGCTAATGAGAGGGAGCCCTATGTCGGGTTCCATGCTCAGCAGAGTCTGCTTAAGATTCTCTCTCCCTTTCCCTCTGCCCCTTGTCCAGTGTGTGTTCTCAAATAAGTAAATAAATAAAATATTTTAAAAAATAAAGTAGGCTCCACACCCACCATGGAGCCCAACAACAAAGGGCTTGAACTCAAGACCTCAGCTTAGGAGTCGGACGCTTAACTGAACCACCCAGGAGCCCCAGAAGAAGTCTAAGTTAACATTGCAGTGAACCTCTGCCTATCACTTTCCCCACATTTTATTATTTTCTTAGGATAACATCTCAGGAACTGAATTACAAAGTCAAGGCCAAATAAAGTATTCTGAAGCAGACCAGTTGGGCTATCATAGTTTCACTATCATAGTGTATGAGCTGACTTGTATAGCTGCTTTTCAGTTTTAGTTAAGTATATGACTTAGAGGAAAAACTACCAAAGTAGAAAACATTTTAAGCATAGCAACTTCCAACTCAAGTAGACACTCATACTCCTGGCTTCAGTGCCTGGTGAGATGAGACAAGAACTGCAGGAGTAACCTGGTTCCATTTACTTCTGAACAACTTCCTTGAATAAGCAGAAGGAATTGGATTGTATAAATTGTTAGAATGATGAGACTTTGATGCAACTTCGGCAGGAATCACTAGCCATTTCTTGATTTTTCTTGGTTTCAGACCACAAAAAAATTGCTGGGGAATCAACCTCATAGTTTTTTTTGCTCTGTGTGATATCCCTCCAAGAAGCCTCTCCATTCTTATGACTTGATATATTTCTTTGCCAGTAACTTGCAGACATTGAGCTCCAGCCTTGCTCTTTCCCCAAGCTTTATTTCTAAATACTTAGAAGTTTCATCTCCTCTTCAGACTCTGCTTATCCAAAACTGACCTCATCCTCTTGTCTTAATACGTGCCAGAAACCTGTTTCTGCCTATAGTGTCATCATTCTGTAACACCCCTGGGTTTGCATTTCGAGTCATCTTTGACTCCCTTCTCTGAGTGCCACAGTACTCAATAGTCAGTACCACACAGTTAGTACTTGTTCTGTGTTTAATGCACACTTGTTTTGTATGACCTCCAAGGGCAGTACCAGGATCAGTGGGTGGAAGTTGCAGGGAAGCAGATTTTGCCTCCATATAAGGAAGAACTTTTAAATACTTAGAGCTGTCTGAATGGAATGGGCTGCCTCCAGAAGTCTCTGGTTCTCTACACTGAAGGTGTTTGAACAGCGGTTACCTGACTAATTGCTGAGAATGTTGAAAAGATTGTTCTGGCATCAGATGGTGTTTTTACAAGGTGATTTCTAGAATCCTCTTAATCCTGAGAGCCAGTGATTCGATGAAAAGTAGCTTTGTTTTTCCTACTAGATTCCCCTGGGACAGGAAAATTATTTTACCATTCTTTTATATTCCTACTTAATTCAGGTGCTGGTCACTTAGTTACTTAAAACTGATTATTTGTAGGTTAATTGATTCTTTTCCTTTGGTTTCTTCATCTGGCTGAACACTAAATGTTGTGGATTTTTTTTCCTTTGAAATATAAAAGATATTTTTTCAGCAGCCCTCTTATTTTATAGCTGAACAGCAGCATTTCAGCCTTAGACCCTAATAGCTTCCTACTTCATGTTCTGTTTATCAGATAGTACCTGTAAAAATTTTGCTTTCATCATATTATTCATTTACTCAGAATGCTTAAACGGCTTCACATTTATCATAACATCAGATTCTAATACTGCCTGGCCTTCAGTGCCTTTAATAACCTAGTCTGGCTTGCTTATCCAACCTTATTTTCATGATACTCGATGCTCTCTGCAGATTAATTTACAGTTTATGTACGTAGCCTCCTTATTCTCTCCTCCTTGCTTCTGATTGCTCTGGAGTATCTTCCCTTTTTTCTTTACTTTCCCATCAAGATGCCCCACGTTCCTCCTAAAAACAGACTGTCTCAACTGATTTCTTCTCAACCCTCAGAGCATATAGTCATTTATATTGTATCATTCAGAACCATACAACATTCTGCAAAGAAAAGGCTCCAGGATATAGGCTGATACTATAACTTTTCCTAATCTAAGTGGAATTAGGAAAAGTTCTCTTCCGAATCTCTAACAGAACTTTTAAAAAATGTAGTCATTGGTGTTTTTACTCCATTGACATTTTCATTTGTTTTGGCCTTCCCAATAAGAATGAAAATTTCTGGAGGGCAGGAGCCATGTGTATCTATGTCTTCAGTAGCTGCTAAATATAATGGTAAGCACTTTGATTTTATGAGCATCTTCTGTGTGCCAGCTTGTTCTAGGTGCTGTGAATTGGTGGGGCTGGATGTGGGGAGAAGAATGGATAAATTCCCATCCTCTTGGAGCCTGTCTTCTAGCACATCACAGGCAGTGATAACATTTTACACTTGAACTGCATGTTAAGGCACCCAGAGTAACTCATCTCCTTTGATCCTTCCACCTCTGTGTGCTAGAAGGAGAGGCTTTTTAAAGGTCCTGAGTTAATAACAGTGAATACACGGCAGAGTTGAGACTCAAAGTGTGGCCTCCTAAATCCTTCTTTTTTCCTTAGACTTCTGTAGTTAGGACTGACTCTCTTTCTGAAAGGTTTATGATGAATGCTTAAATAGTTAGGAATCTGTACATACATTTATGAAGGCTTACCCTTGGTTCTTGGTTATTGTCAATCAGAAATGACAAAGAACAAGTTCAAGCAGAGTTACAGTTTTCTACTCCGGCATTCTAAATTCTTGTGGAAAAGCCTTACTTTAAACATTTGGCTTCCAAATATGTGTCATCTAGCCTATGAAAAAATATTGGCCTCCAAGGACGAAATTGAAAGCAGGGAAATTAAAAGCTGCTGAAAATGTAACTAAAGACACCATGAAGAGGCCTTGAACCCACAGCACTATGCTCAGCAAGTAGTCAGGGCTAGATGCTGTGATGAACCACATAGTCACTTAATTGCTTAAAACTAAGACATGTGGAGTGGTGGGAAGAGCCTCAGTCCAGGATTCAGAAAATTTGTGCCTGTAGCCTAGTTTCTCCACTCAGTGGTTGTTCCATATCTGGCAGGCTTTTTAACTTCTGTGAGTTTCTTCATTTTAAGATGGGGATCGGTATCTTCATAGATCCCATAGAATTATTATATAATCTAGTAAGCCAAGGCTATTTTCTTTATGGTACTTGGTTTGAAGATCTCTATATCAGTGTGTGTTGTGCCCAAAAAGGTAGCATTTATTTGACGGGGGGCGGGGGGGGGGGGGATATTTGTAAGATCCTGCGGACAGGCAAAGAGGAAAAAAAGAAAGAAAGGAAAAAAAATCTCCCCAGATTTGTCAGGGAGAGGAGACAGCCAGACTTGAGGAGAGAGAGGGCAATAGATCCTTACTAGCCTACTGTATTTATAGTACCTACTACATTTATAGTACTAGAAATTCAAAGACAAGAAAGAGTCTGTCCCCTTAGGACGTCTGGTTGCCTATTAACTATTAACTAAATTATTTTTTAAGCCGTTATATTAAATGTGTGGTAGAGATAAGTGCACAGTGTTGTGGGAGCACAAACCAGAAATGCTTCTTGGGGAGGTGGTACCCTAGCTGAGCCTTAAAAGGCAGTAAGAGTTCTAGAGAGGGAGCAGATTGGGAAGGAAACGCATACCAAACTGGACAAGCTTCCTATAGAAAGTAACACTTTAGCTGAGTCTTAAAAAGTAGGAGTTATGAGACAGAACAACCACCAAGCGGAATAGGTAGCATGAAGGCTCAGAAGTGAGAGAAAATGTGATTCTTTCTGGAAAATGCAGGTAGTCCTGGGTTGCTGTAGTGTGTTTAGGAAGGGTGTGGCAAGAGGTAAAACTGGAGCAGAGTGATAGGAGATAGCACAGCACCAGATTATAGAAACCTTCCTTTGGACTTTACCCTGAATACCCTGGGGTAGGGGAGTACTGAATGATATTTAATAAAAGACTATCATAATTACATTTGTATTTGAAAAAGACTGTGGTGGTAATAGGAGAATGAATAAACAAGGTATATTACTATAATTAGGGGAGACTAGCAAGGAAGTTATTGCAGTAATCTAGGCAAAGTCATGAAGACCTGATTTTTGACAATCAGGATGAAGCAAGGGGGCATCTATTCATGAGATAAGCAGGTAGAGCCTATATATTTTGATGACTGGCTAGATTTGGGGGAGTAAGGAAGAAGATAGTTTAGTTAACGCTTACGGAATCCTTGCTGTTTTTCACTACCAAGTCTGGTACTGCTACATGTATAGTTGACCTTTGAACAACATGGGGGTCAGGAGTGCTAAGCCCTCCAATGCAGTTGAAAATCTGCATTTTACTTTTGACTCCCCCCAAATTTACTAATAATGTACTGTTGACTGAAAACTTACTGATAACAAACAGTTGATTAACACATATTTTGTGTATGTATTATATACTGTATTCTTAAAATAAGCTAGAGAAAAGAAGATGTTATTAAGAAAATCAAAGGAAGGGACACCTGCATTGCTCAGTTGCTTAAGCGTCTGCCCTTGGCTTGGGTCATGATCTCAGGGTCCTGGGTTCAAGTCCCACTTCAGGCTCCTTGCTCAGTGGGGAGCCTGCTTCTCCCTCTGCCTGCCACTCCCCCTGCTTGTTCTCTCCGTCTCTCTGTCTCTCTCTCTCTCAAAGAAATGAATAAAATCTTTAAAAAAAATCAAAAGAGAAAATATATTTATAATACTGTATTGTACAAAATTCATATGTAAATGGATCTGCACAGTTCAAACTTGTGTTGTTCAAGGGTCGAATGTATTTCCCCTTTATTCTGACTTAGGCCCTTTGGATTTTGTACTGTTGTTTCCATTATACCGATAAGGAAGCTGAGGCTCAGAAAGTTCGATAACGCTCATAGTCACAGTGCCAATGAGTACTGTTATTCAAACCCCTAAACTCCCTGACTTCTCTTAAGACCATGCTCTTAACCACTATACTTTTTTTTAAAGATGTTATTATTTTATAAGCAGAAGGAGAGGCAGGCTCCCCCTGGAGAGCTCGATAGGAGACTCGATCCTGGGACCCCAGGATCATGCCCTGAGCCAAAGGCAGATGCTCAACCACTGAGCCACCCAGGTGGCCTTAATCACTATCCTTTGCTGCCTAATAGTTCCTGTGTTACTATCGTGGTCTATCAGGTGATTGATAGTGCTAGATTACTGAGACACCAAGGGAGGTGTGGGAAGAGGAGTTCTGTTTTGGACACTTTAGTTTGAGATGCTTTTGGAATATCCAGGTAGGGATGTCTAGGAGGAAGCTGGTTCTAAAATTATAAATTCCAGAAGCATGGCTTGAGTTGGATATGCTACTCTGGGAGTCATTAGTCTCTAGGTGATTGTGCCACTCCAGAAGCAAGCAGGATGGTACTGCGATAATGGTAGCTGAAGGCTTGGGAGTGGACACAACCACCTGGAGAATGGGAATATGTGTATAGGGATGGAGAATAAGACAAGGTGTGTCTTTTGGTCCCTTCAGTTCTGGATATTCTTTTCCAAAACATCTCAAGTGTCACCCTGCCTCTACTTAAAAACAAAAAAACTAAGTACTGTTCTCCTGTTTGGTTAATGGTAGATTGAGATTACTGTAAATGATAGCCATATTATCCTTTTATATTCTGTTTAAGTTAGACAGCAGAACTGTAGCTTGCTTAGCAATTTAAAGCTTACAAGTACAAGTGAAATACAGGGAGGAAGGATGCAAAATCTCATAACCTCTATTACTAAGCTTTTAAGATAGGTAAGTATTCACCAACCCTGGCAGCCATTAGAGACACTTGTACTCATATTTTCCATGTTAACACTGGCCAACCTATAGTATCCATTGCATATGAAGGAATGTGTTTTATAACAGAATGGGTGGTATCTTTTCTTTTTTTTTTTTTAATTTTTATTTATTTATGATAGTCACAGAGAGAGAGAGAGAGAGGCAGAGACATAGGCAGAGGGAGAAGCAGGCTCCATGCACCGGGAGCCCGACATGGGATTCGATCCCGGGTCTCCAGGATCGCGCCCTGGGCCAAAGGCAGGCGCTAAACCGCTGCGCCACCCAGGGATCCCTCTTTTCTTTTTTTTTTAAGATTTTATTTTTAACAGGGCACCTAGGTGCCTTAGTTGTTTAAATGTCTGACTCTTGATTTTGGCTCAGGGTCATGAGATCAAACCCTGTATCAGGCTCTACACTGAGCATGGAGCCTACCTGGGATTCTCTGTGTCCCTCTGCTTCCTGCTCCTACCCCATCCCCTGCTGCTTGGGAACATTCTCTCTCTCTCTCTCTCTCTCTCTCTCTCTTATTTTATTTTATTTTTTTAAAGATTTTATTTATTTATTCATAGAGACAGAGAGAGAGAGGCAGAGACACAGGCAGAGGGAGAAGCAGGCATCATAGAGAAAGCCTGACGTGGGACTCGATCCAGGGTCTCCAGGATCACACCCTGGGCTGCAGGCGGCGCTAAACTGCTGCGCCACCAGGGCTACCCTCTCTCTCTCTTTAAAGGAAGGGGGAAAAAAGATTTTATTTTTAAGTAATCTCTATACCCAGTGTGGAGCTTGAACTCACAATCCTGAATTAAGAGTTGTACACCCTGGAATGGGTGGTATCTATTAATGGAAGATAGTTTAGGAGTTTATTGCATTTCTTGTCTTTTCCCCTGGATTTATAGACTGTGGTGAATTATATATGAGTATCTTCCTGGGCAGTTTCCAGAATGGTCAGTAATTTGGGTACTTGGGTGATGATGGTATAATGTAAGGGAGAATATATTGGTTGCTTCTAGTCTGCTCCATTTGTGAGCAGAGCAGAGACTTGGAGGCTTCTGCTATTTCACCAGGCCAGACAATGAAAAGGTTTATTTGGTTCACATTTTCACCTTTTTCTCTGATTCTCTTTTAAATGACATTCTTGGGGTGCCTAGCTGACTCAGAAGAGTATCTGACTCTTGATCCTCAGGGTTGTGAGTCTGAGCCCCACATTAGGTGTAGAGATTACTTAAATAACTTTAAAAAGAACTCTCTTGTAAGTCACTGGGCCCAGAGAGACCAGAGCCTATACACAGAAAAGCATGAACAGGGAGGGCACCTGGGCGGCTCAGTCAGTTAAACAACTGCCTTAGGTTTGGGTCATTATCTCAAGGTCCTAGGATCAAGTTCCACATCGGTCTCCCTGCTGAGCAGGGAGTCTGCTTCTCCCTCTCCCTCTGCTACTCCCCCTGCTGTGCTCTCTCAAATAAATAATCTTAAAAATCTCCCTCTGCCCCTCCCCCATCCCCTCTCATGCTCTCTCTCTCTCAAATAAATAAATATTTTTTAAAATATATATTTTCAGGGACACCTGGGTGGCTCAGTGGTTAAGCGTCTGCCTTCAGCTCAGGGCATGATCCTTGGGTCCCAGACTCGATCCGGGATCATGCCCAGAGCCGAAGGCAGACACTCAACCACTGAGCCACCCAGACGTCCCTCATTGAGTGATTTTTTTTTTTTTTAATCACTTATGGTCTCAAATGTTTCATGTGGATGTATATTGAAAACATGATTATTTACGTGTATACTATAGACAACTTTCAGAACACTTTTTCTTTGGAGTTTTGGGATGCTGTGCTTCAGGTTCATTAACTTCATAAATATTTACTGAATACCTTCTTGCCAAGTAGTGGTCTAAATGGTAGAGTATAATAGGAAGCAAGCCAGAGAAGTTCTTTTCTCTGGTAGAGCTTGCTTTCTTTAGGATTTAGACAGTGAGTGAGACTAATTTGAGATAAATTAATACTTGTAAAAGATCTGAAAGAAAGCTCTTCTGGATGCATCTATCTTCCGTACTACAAGTCCAGATCATACCCATCCTCATTTGTGAAGCCTGGTTCGAATGGCAGCATGTCCATGCTATCCTTATCTGACTCTTTCAGCTGATACACTCTTCTTCCTGAAATTGTTACTCTGTCTGCAACTTTATTACCTTAACATTTTTTTTCTGTTTGTAGTTGTTGGTGTACATGTCCAGTACCCACTATTAGACTAAGTTTTTGAGGGCAGAATAAATATCCTAGGGACGCCTGGGTGGCTCAGAGGTTGAGGGTCTGCCTTCAGCCCAGGGCATGATCCCTTGGGTCCTGGGATCGAGTTTCACATTGGGCTCTCCCCGCAGGGAACCTGCTTCTCCCTCGGTCTGTGTCTCTGCCTCTCTCTCTGTCTCTTATGAATAAATAAATAAAATCTTAAAAAAAAAAAAGAATATCCTATTCATCTTGGTTTGGAGCATTCCATATGTAGGCAGCAGGATGTAGGAAAAAACACTGAACTTAGAGCCAGAAGATTGAACTTGAGTGCTGGCTTTCTTGTTAATTAATTAGCTGTGTGACTGTAGGCAAGTCATTTAACTTCACTGTAATTAAGTTTCCTCTCTGCAGACTGTAGTAATTAACCTTCCATTCCTGAATAGTTGTTGGGAGGCACAAATTGAGATCATATATATGACTGTACTTTGTAAATTCTAAATTCTGGCACAGATATTTGGTGATGTCATAGTAGATATCCAGTAAGAATTTGAATGAGTAAAAGTTTGCTTTCAGTGAACACTTTTTTCTGGGTAGCTCTCTTGTTTAATGAGGTCTTCATGATTTTGCAAATATGTTAGTCTGTTTTTCATCTTGTTTTATTTGTTAACTGATTCTGTTCTTCAAAATTAGCATCCTCCTCTCCCCATGAGTATTCTGTTATTTCTTAAGTGCTATGTACTATTAAAATAACAAGTGACATACGATCTCTTTCAGCAGGTGGTACATTATGGCCGACATGCAAAAGCTGGTGGAAAGATTGGAGAGGGCAGTGGGCCGCCTGGAGGCAGTATCCCATGCTTCTGACATGCACTGTGGGTATGGAGACAGCGCTCCAAAAGGTAAGCGGTATCTAGCACAGCAGAATACTCTGAAGACTCAGTGTCTTGGCCTGAAATCGTTCTACCACAGCGTATTCTCTCCTTTGGAGTTAACTTCCCAAAATGCTTAATCTGCTAAGTTCATCGCCTGTGAACAGATCAGGGAGGAAGTGACTTATGCAGGGAGGCCTGTGGTTATTTTAACATAAGAACTTCCTGCTTGTGTGATACTTCCTGTTCTTTAGCAAAACGACTCTAGCATAAGTTGAGTGACAAGTGATACTAAAATTTCCTCTGGCCAAATGATTGGCAAATTAGCCATTTTGCATACGCACTAAATGAACTGTAGGATGTTAGAGCTAAACTCAGGGGATTTTTTTTTTTTCCATTTTCATTTTATAGATTAAAGGAAATTAAGCTCAGAGAGGAAAAGGAACCTAGTCAGGGTCACACAACCAGTTAATGGTGGTACTGGAACTAGCACCCAGCTTTCTGGACTCATGTTCCAGTATTCTGTTTACTGTATTACCTTTCTTTTCTGCTTTCATGTGGAAGTGCTTTTTAACAGATCATCTTACTGCATGACTGATTCTCTGTGGTATGTCTTTCTTTAGCAGGAGCAGCTCCATATGTGCAAGCATTTGACTCACTCCTTGCTGGTCCTGTGGCAGAGTACCTGAAGATCAGTAAAGAGATTGGGGGAGATGTGCAAAAACATGTAAGGATGTTTTGGCCCTTTTTCCCCCTCTTTTAAGGACTGGTGGCTGTCTTCAAATCCTACTCCTTCTGATTTAAGAGCCCCTTGAGAGGCTTCTGGCTCCTTCTCTGTTACCTTAACTGAGGGGCTCACTCCAGGCACTGGAGCAGTTCCTCAAGTTTTTCCAGGCCCTCTGCTTTTTGTCATATTTTCTGTGTGGACTTTTATACTGATAACTGTTTGGTGCATAAACTATGGCTTGGAGGTCATCTAGATGGTTCGGTTAAGCATCCAACTCTTTTTTTTTTTTTTTTTTTAAAGATTTATTTATTTATTTATGATAGACATAGAGAGAAAGAGAGGCAGAGGGATCCCTGGGTGGCGCAGCGGTTTGGCGCCTGCCTTTGGCCCAGGGCGCGATCCTGGAGACCCGGGATCGAATCCCACGTCGGGCTCCCAGTGCATGGAGCCTGCTTCTCCCTCTGCCTATGTCTCTGCCTCTCTCTCTCTCTCTGTGTGACTATCATAAATAAATAAAAATTAAAAAAAAAAAAAAAAGAGAGAAAGAGAGGCAGAGACGCAGGAGGAGGGAGAAGCAGGCTCCATGCCGGGAGCCTGACGTGGGACTTGATCCCAGGACTCCAGGATCGTGCCCTGGGCCAAAGGCAGGTGCCAAACCACTGAGCCACCCAGGGATCCCCCTAAGCATCCAACTCTTGATTTCGGCTCAGGTCATGATCTCAGGGTCTCGTGATCAAGCCCTGCATCAGGCTCCATGTTCAGCAAGGAGTCTGTTGGAGAGTCTTCCTCTCCCCCGCCCCCTGTATGCACACTCTAAGTAAATAATCAACTTAAAAAAAATTATATATATATATATATATATATATATAAAATATGGCTTGGTTCATCTTTATAGTGAGAACATTCTACCATTCTGATTCCAACATGTTATATAACCAAGCCTAGGGTGGCTTATTCAAAGGAGTCATAGTCATGACTTAGCATTTATAAAACTAGGCATGATAGTTATTAGTTATGCTAATATGAGTTATTTTCACACTTAGCTCACAGCAAGAATGTGAAGTAGGCAGTGACAGGTGCCTCTCCACCCACCTCACTTCATGTGCTGCCACCTACATTGTCACCACCCCCACACTCAAATATATATTCTGAATCTCTCTTTAGGATCCAAAATCTTCCTGCTGGTTCTCTGAGTGGTCCTCTGTAAGCAGTAACCATGTTTAGGATCTTCTTGACCCTTCAGCAAGACTGGTTGCTTGATCTTTGGAAGATCTATTTTGAGCTTTCATATGCCATCTGTTGGCAGTGGTGTTAGCTCTAGTGAGTGGGACTGGGGCTTAGATACAAGAGTGAGGGCTTGCATTTTTACTTTATACAGGGTGTAACATTTGCAAAAATTTAAAAACATGTATCACTTTGTATGTTCTCAAAATGCAAATCTAGAAAAAAATAGGTTACCTTATTTGAATTTTTGTATTAGAGAGTACTTATAGCCTTATGTTTCTTAAACTCTGTTGACTATGACTGTCAGTAAGAAATATGTATTTGTAACTGTCATAAGTTTCACAAAGCAATGCTTAACCTACTTGCACTGCACTCTTTTTTTTTTTTTTTAATCTGTGAATGGGTTATGACCCAAACTTGGAGAAATAGCTTTAACCTAAAGGAGTAAATACCTTGAGAATTTAGGCATAAATTTGGCCTTTGCCTTTACTTCTGCCTCAGGTTTTTTTGGGAGGAAAAAAAGAGCTTTTTTGGTAATGAGAGATGGGGGGTTTTTTAGTGCACTTTGTATGATACTGCATGTACATTTACTAACTGATTTCATCTAAGGCTAACCCTGATTATCTTCATTTCCTGGATATATATCCCTGATTAGTTGCAACAGGAACAGTGGTATATGTCATTCTGCTGTCACTCCCTGGAATCTGGAGTACCTGAGGAAAGCAGCATGAAGTGCCTGGGTTGCTACCAGAGTACGTGGAAGTGGAGGTTTCAGGTTATTCTTATCAGGACCCTCTCTGACTGTAATGTGTTGCTGATAAGCGATTCTTCTCCTTTCTGGCAGGCGGAGATGGTCCACACAGGTCTGAAGTTGGAGCGAGCTCTCTTGGTTACAGCGTCTCAGTGTCAGCAGCCAGCAGGCGTAAGTTCACCACTAATCGGTTTCCTTGTGGTTTGAATTGAGAGGTTTCTGCTCAGGACAAGTTGAGAGGTTTATGCTAAGTATCACAACATACTAAAACAGACCTTCCAGGCTCATGTACGTTCACACCAAGTCCCAGAAATAGACATAAAGTGCATGAGAACGTGCCAGTGAGTATTTATTGGTTTGGGGTTTTTCGTTTGTTCTTCTTCTTTTTTTTTTTTTTTTTTTTTGCTTTTTTCTTTTGTCATTTTACTTAGGACCATGGTTACTCCTGGACTTGGTGCTTCTCTCAGTAGACAGCCTTTTTTAACCTCTTGGCTGAGGCCAAATTCATCATGGCCCTTTAGGTCATAAAGAATGGTTCTCTTGCTTCACTGTGACTGGGCTTTAGTAGTGCAGCTGTGGAGATCCTAAAACCCCTAAGGTATTGCTTCTCCCCTTGTCCTTCTGTGGTTGGGATCTCCCTTATGTTTACTTCTACTTAAAAATTTTATGCTGTATAGGTATGGAAATCAATTAGAGAAAACAGGTTTCTCCTGGAGATTTTAGTTTTGTTCTGTTTGTTCTTTCTGCATTTGGTTTTCCTAGGCAGAGTTAATAAAATGCTGTGAATGCTGTTTTAAAACCTCTGGACCCTCAGCATGCCTAAATAATGTAAAATATAATGTTAAATATATTAGACTCTAATTCTTAATCGGTCTTGAATGGTTAGAGCATTTTGTCTAAATCTTTTCTCCAAAACCACACTTTCCATAAAAATCAGGCAGCTGAGACAGTTAATATTTCCTGTGCTTTAGACTAAGGGTTGATAAACTACAGTCTCCAGGCCAGATCTGGTCTGCCATCTATTTTGTAAATGAAAGATTTTTGGAACACGGCCATGCCCATTCTTTCAAGTATTGTCTACTGCTGCTTCATGAACTATAATGGCAGAGTTGAGAAATTGCAGCAGACTGAAATATTTACTGCGTGGCTCTTTAGAGAAAGTTTGCCGACTCCTGCTTTAGACTGTTTTCATGCTAAGGTCTGAGAATTGAGATGTTCAGGAAACTGAGCCGGAAGGACAAAGCATGGAAACACAAGATTTGTCCATTTTGCTGAGCTGCCTGTTCAAATGCCAAGCCCCCTAATTGCATTTGATTCAGCAGATCTCTATTCAGCAGCTGCTACATACTAGCAATGTATTGAGGGCTGTAAGGATTATAAAAGAGGGCTGAGACAAAGCTCTTGTCTTTGAAAAATTAATGAGAAATTTAAAAAAACCTACTCACATGGGTCCATTAATAGTTTGTGCTAATGTGTGATAAGGTGCCAGAATTGGTTATGCAGACAGTAGACACTGTAAGAGGCCAGTGGGGCTGTAGCTGGAGGGCTGTTCCTCATGGGAAGAGAAGAGACCATCCTGAGTTAAGGCTCAGAAATGAGCTAGTATCTCTTATTAGTGGGACAGAAGACAAGTGGCTGAAATGGTAGAATTTTATGGTGTAGCTGGAGGGTGGGTCCTGATCATGAAGAGCCACTAAATCTACCCTCAGGAGAGTGAGATGATGAACAGTAGTTTAGCCATAGGAATCTGTGCAGGATTGAATACAGAGTTTATTTGGGTGTTCATTATAGCCCATAAAGAATTCTTGCCCATAGGATCAGAATTGATCAACACATAAAGTTTTTGGAGAAAGACCAACCTGAATCTTTTCCTGCATCTTTCCCTAGAATAAACTTTCTGACTTGTTGGCACCCATCTCAGAGCAGATCCAAGAAGTGATAACCTTCCGGGAGAAGAACCGAGGCAGCAAGTTGTTCAATCACCTGTCAGCTGTCAGCGAAAGTATCCAGGCCCTGGGTTGGGTAGCTATGGTGAGCAATGCAGCTTCTATGGAAGGGAAGGGATGGAATGAAAGAGGTCAGGAGATAAGGCAGGAGAGGCTCTGAGTCACTAAAGGTTTCTCTTTTCTCTAGGCTCCCAAGCCTGGTCCCTATGTGAAAGAAATGAATGATGCTGCCATGTTTTACACAAACCGAGTCCTCAAGGAGTACAAAGATGTGTAAGTCCAGCTTTTTCTCAAGGGGTAAAGGACAAGCCAGCTGGTTACTTGCTGGAGTAGCACTTTGGGGTTAAGGCTGTTGCGTTGGTTCTGTACCCTAGGGCTGCTTTCTGGAAAGTTTGATTGATACTGGTGCATAGAGGCTGCGTTTGTAAGCAGGAAGTGTTTCAGCTTTCACTTCTGCTTTTTCTCCAGGGTTTGTAGAGTCCCTTTTAGTCTTCTAATCCTTACCCTTGCTGGTTAAGGAGGTTTTACAAATGCCCTTTAATTTGCCTGTTTGAACACGGTGGATTTTGTTCCTTTGTTGAGAATTTCTAAGTGGCTCCTTGACAAAAGGTTCAGTAATATTTACTAGGAAATTACCCTGACTATTCATATAGTCAGGTAAAGTGAGAGGAAGGCTATGTTGGCAAAGCACAGGTATCAAGTAAGCAGGGGGACACGGGGGTGGTCATTGTATGTCTAACCACATATGTTGGCCAGTCCTAACTGACTTCTCCATTGTTAGTTTTGAGCTGGAATGACTGTAGGCAGCTATCACTCAGCTGCATAATTACCCACACCCTTCCTTTCTTCCATCAATCAGTAGTCAACCAACATTTGTTGAGTAACTACTTTGAAGGAATAGCCTTCATGTCTGTGATATATGTCTCAGAACACCAGGCATTTCCTTGATCCTTCCTGCAACCTAGAGTTAAGCATTGCAGTGTTTATATATATGTTAGAGGAGAGACTTGAACCATAGTGCAGTACTCTCTCTATAACCAAATAATGATTATTTATTCCACAGAAGTTTTAAATTTTTGGTGGGAGGGGCATATTTTGACATAAGGCATTGTGCTATAAGGCAGTTGTTTCTTAAAGTCCTGGAGTTCCACAGTGATGTCCGAGGGACCTTCTCCAGCATAGCTTCATGCACAGAATTTTATTAGTTTTAGTTTTATTAGTTTTAATTTTACTAGTTTTGTATATTATGTTCTGCCTAAGGTCTATGTAGAAAAAATGATTTTGCTATACTACAAAAAGTTTGAGGAATACTGCTATAAGAAATAGAAAGAGGAGTGCCTGGGTGGTTCAGTCATTTAAGCATCTGCCTTCGGCTCAGGTCCTGATCCCAAGGTCCTGGGATCGAGCCTCGCATTGGGCTCTCTGCTCAGTGGGGAGCCTGCTTCTCCCTCTTCGTCTGCCTACTTGTGTGTACTCTCTCTGTCAAATAAAGTCTTTTTTTAAGAAAGAGATATAATCTGCAGTCCTTGTCCTAATGTATTTTAGTCTAATTAGGTTAACAGAATAGGTTAAAAAGAATAGTAAAGCACAATTATGATAGGAAAGCTAGCATTGAGCAGAGCCATACCACAGCCAGGAGGGTACAAGCTCACAGATAGGAGGGGTTCTGAAATCCCTATTGTAATATACCCTGGCTGTCTGTGATGCGTTCTTCTTTAATTCTCCCAGCGATAAGAAGCATGTGGATTGGGTCAAAGCTTACTTGAGTATATGGACAGAGCTACAGGCTTACATTAAGGAGTTCCATACCACCGGACTGGCCTGGAGCAAAACGGTTAGTAAGTCTTCCCTCCCTCTTTCTATCCCTCCAAGACAGGGTCCACAAGTTTCTTAGACTTCATTGCTACCAAGGTCCAAGAAAGAATGCTTGTCTTTTCAGTGAAGAGTAGAAAGAGGAGAGAGTATAGAAAGCAAGGGTCAGAGAAATATTCAGTTTTAGTACACATGGGTCAAAGACCAAAGACTTCTGAGGGGAGTCAGAAGAATGAGTTACATTATCCCAACCCTCCGGAAGATTAAAAATAGGAATATAAGACCCCTGAGTACAAATCACCAAACTAAATGCTATGCTTAAGATATAGATTACAGAGTAAAAGGGAGAGTGAGTCTCACTGGAAGAGATTGTACTTTTAACAGGTGTACTCTGCTCTGAGACTTTTTTCAAGAATAGAACAGTGAGAAGTGAGAGAAATAGGGATGCTAGCAAACAGCAAAGCTTAAACAGAGTACGTGTAATGTGTAGAATAAATGTAGAGATTGGTCAGCTCTGGCTTCAGTAAGGAGAAAGATTTTTTGGAGAAAAGGCTGGAAGGGAAGGTTGATTGCAACTTTTAGACAATGATAAGTGATAAAAACCAGTCATAGGTATTTGAGCAAGAGTGATAATGATCAGACTTGTCTTTAAGAGAGTTCTCAGTTTATAGGTTAGGGATAAGGACTCATGGTCAGACAATGGAAGTGCTCTTGTGCTGGGGGCTGGTACAAAAGCATTTGCAGAAGCAAGGAGTTTGATGAAATTGAGGGGTTGGAAGACTTAAGATTGAACAGTCAAGCTGGGATGGCGACATCTTTTACTGAAATAGGAAGAAGGGGGTGATTGTACAGGTAGACAAGCAGGCAGGAGAGGACATCAGTCTTGGACTCGTTGAGGCTGAGGTACTAATGGCACACTAAGTCAATTTACAGAACTGTGGGTTAGAGCTGGAGTTGGGTAGACACCATAGGAATGATACAAAAGCCGAAAAATGGAACTGGGTAGGATCCTTGGGAAAGGATGAGAGGGAATAAAGCCAAGTTGGATGTGGATAGGGAGCATGAATCATAGCATCAAAGGCTACGATGGGTACCCCATGTCCCTGAATACATGTAGGGCTCTATTGGGAATGGTACAGAGGGGAGAAGAGGATGGCTGTTACCTGCGCTTTATTGTTCCAGGGGCCTGTGGCACAAGAATTGAGTGGATTGCCATCTGGACCCTCTGCTGGATCGGGTCCTCCTCCTCCCCCACCAGGCCCCCCTCCCCCACCAGTCCCCACCAGTTCAGGCTCAGATGAGTCTGCTTCCCGCTCAGCACTGTTTGCGCAGATTAATCAGGGGGAGAGCATCACACATGGTAAGTGAATACTTTGGCAAGAAGAGTTGGTACAAAAAGTTGTTTGGGCCAGATCTTATCAACTAGAGCCCTGACGGTCTGAACCAGAACCCTGGTATGTATATGGGAGAATTCATTTGGGGTGTCTCTGTCCTTCAGGTTTGCCCAAAGGGACATCAAAGCTGGCTTAAATGGAAATTGAAATGGGTGATTATAGTCGGGGGAAGCCCTCTGCCCCATAGGAAAGTTATTTAGTATTAAGTGGCATATGTAGAGTACCCTGTTGAACCAAGGCGTGATGCCGGCAGTTTACCCTAGAGCCTTTTCTGTTACCACACGGTCTCTTTGGGAAGTCTTTTTGGTGTGGAGGGTTGGGGGGGTGGGGACGGTTCACTACCTCAGAGGATGTCCGTTAGTCATGGACATTTTGCATAAGATTCACCAATGTTGGCTTATAGAAAGTAGACATCCTTGTACACAGCAAGTAGGACATTTAAGTGATACAGCTCTCTTCCAGGAATCTACCTGTAAACACATCTAAAATAAAGACCAAGTGTTACATAGTATTACTTGTGGTAGCTAAAAAATGGTATAACAACCTATATATATCCAGCAGCCTAGATAACCAGTAAGAGAAATGGCTAACTGTGGTATATCCTCCTAGTGAGATACACTATGCAGCCATGAAGTCTTTCTACAGTGAATCATGCGGTGTTTAAGAAGAAATCTAGTATTTATACTACAGCCACAAGGAGTGGTGGAGCTGAAAGGGCCAGTCAGTATTGGTTATACAGATTGGGCCATAATCAAAAGCAAGAAGTGTATCAGCCTGCAGCGGGTGATTATGGAATCTTTTCCTTAAAAAGGAAAAAAAAAAAAAAAACCTTTTTAGAAACTGTAGATTAACATGAGAAAATTTTAAAATATTAACTGGTTTAAACCAAACTTGTTAACAGTGTGTATGGTTAAACCAAATACAAAACTCTATCAGTAGGAAAACTCATGGAATGTGATTTCAAATGCAAACACTGTCTAGGGGGCATGGTAGGTCAGCTGTGGGTGAGGTTTCTTTCCTTTTATCAAATTTTCTTTACTATCACGTATTACTTTTTCTTCTGTTGCTTTAAAAACTGTACATATTTTGTGAATATATATTTGGTATGTGTTTTTCAATATCTTTTTCTGTGCATTCACATACCATTCCTTTCATACACACACATTCCATTTTTTTTTTTAATGGAACTGTTTAAATGAACCTTGAGTTGGAGGGAGTATTGAGTTGAGTATTACTTGTGGTAGCTAAAAAATGGTATAACAACCTATATATATCCAGCAGCCTAGATACCCAGTAAGAGAAATGGCTAACTGTGAGATACACTATGCAGCCATGAAGTCTTTCTACAGTGAATCATGCGGTGTTTAAGAAGAAATCTAGTATTTATACTACAGCCACAAGGAGTATTGAGTTTTGGAGAAAGTTAGACTTTCTCCAAAAACTGCTCATGAAAGAACACCTTAAAAGGCCTTAGCTTTTGGCTTGAAAGTTTTAAGGCAGTTTAACTTCTGAGAATAGAAGTTAGTTACTGCTTCAGCCTAAAGCCGTGGTATGAAGGAGAGGCACAAGGTAGCTGTTGTTCCTACAGCCCTGAAACATGTATCTGATGACATGAAGACTCACAAGAACCCCGCACTGAAGGCCCAGAGTGGTCCAGTACGAAGTGGCCCCAAACCGTTCTCTGCACCTAAACCAGGAGTCAGCCCATCCCCCAAGCCAACCGCAAAGAAGGAGCCAGCTGTACTTGAACTAGAGGGCAAGAAGTGGAGAGTGGTGAGTTAAAAATACCAGGACTGAGGGAACAAGAAGTGGGGACAGGGGCTTTAAACAGCACAGCCAAATGAGTGCAGGGTTCTGACTTAGATTATAGGAACGAAAGATTGGGACAATTTGTGTTGGGGGATAGTGTGTAGATTCCATGAGATTCCTTAAAAGGGGTATCTCTTTAACAGGAAAATCAGGAAAATGTTTCCAACCTCGTGATTGATGACACAGAGCTGAAGCAGGTGGCTTACATATACAAATGTGTCAACACAACATTGCAAATCAAGGGCAAAATAAACTCCATTACAGTAGGTGAGTTTTTATCACTGTCTTGGCAGGCTTTGTCCTAGAGTCTGAGAGGGCTGGAACTTACCTACCTATTCCTAAAGATTCTTAAATTTATTATAGTAGTTTCCTTTAAAGTTACACTGTTGATAGGGCGCCTGGGTGGCTCAGTTAAACATCTGACTCTTGATTTCAGCTAGGACCTGATCTCGAGAGTGGCAAGTTCAAGCTTCGTGAAAAAGTTATACTGTTGATCTGCTCCCTTTCTCTTAGATAACTGTAAGAAACTCGGTCTGGTGTTCGATGACGTGGTGGGCATTGTGGAGATAATCAATAGTAGGGATGTCAAAGTTCAGGTAACTTGATATCTTGGCTCCTTCCTTTGGTCCCTGAGGAATTAATTGAAAGACACGGCTGACCCACAGATGTTGCTGTGGTGGGAATCTGATTCTACTGAGTCTGTAAGCTGAGCTGCTTTGGTGGCAGGAAAGGAGTTGGCTCTTACATTGAGGCCTTTCCAGCACCCATCCCAGCTCACCTCTAGTATCTAGTATCTGCCGTATACCTGTGAGCTTTTCATGTAGTTGCTGAATCACAAACAGTGAATGCTTGTTCCTGAAGCTTACTGTTGCTTTCCTCTGCTGCTGGGACTCAGGTGCTTGTTTTCTCTGCAGGTAATGGGTAAAGTGCCAACCATTTCCATCAACAAAACAGATGGCTGCCATGTTTACCTGAGCAAGAATTCCCTGGATTGCGAGATAGTCAGTGCCAAATCTTCTGAGATGAATGTCCTCATTCCTACTGAAGGCGGTGACTATGTAAGTCCCTTGATCTCTTTGGTGGTGTGATCTAAAAACAGGAGGGACTAAGATTTCTCGTTATGGCCATTCTGCACTGAGTCAGTCCAGCCTCACATCTCACGCACCCATGAATGTGAGACAGCCTCATGAAGGAGCGCTCCAAAGGAAGCTTTTCCTTTCTTAGGTTGAGCAGATGCTCAGGGTAGTCAAAAAGACTGGGGTTGAGTCATAGCCCCCTGTTGGACTGGTGCGTGAAGCCATATCATTCTCATCTGTGCCTCACAGGTTTGTCCAAGATCACTGATCCTGGAACAATAGGAAACAGATTCAAACCTGTCCCTCTGGCTTTGGGGCCTTTGTTCTCATTCCTACACCACACTGCTCCTTTGTTAGGTCAGTGGCAGGGGAGGTGGGTAGTACGAGATGTTGGGTTTTGCTCTCACTACATCCTCCTTGCTCTAAGAGTTTAGTGGAAGCAGGCATTGGGAGGAAAGTGTAAGATTGAACCCCGACTTGTTTTTGTACCTTCGATTTAAATGTGTTTTTTTATTTGCAGAATGAATTCCCAGTCCCTGAGCAGTTCAAGACCCTATGGAATGGGCAGAAGTTGGTCACCACAGTGACAGAAATTGCTGGATAAGCGAAGTGCCACTGGGTTCTTTGCCCTCCCCCTCACACCATGGGATAAATCTGTATCAGGACGGTTCTTTTCTAGATTTCCTTTACCTTTCTGCTCTTAAACTGCTTCTCTGCTCTGAGAAGCCCAGCTACCTGCCTTCACTGAAATATACCTCAGGCTGAGATTTGGGGCGGGAGAGCAGGTCAGCTGATCTTCTGTAGGAAGGTACGGCTTTTCCCTATCACCCCAACCACACCGCCAGTCCATTCTTAGGGAACCGCACACCAGGACTGGTGTGTTTTAGCTTTCAGCCTTTGGAGTTATTTGACCAACAGTCTTTCCGGAAGAATAAAGCAGTCCCCAGGGATTAACAGATCAGAATGTTCACACAACTTCATCTTTTTCTAACACTGAGCATGAAGGTAGCAGAGGCTGGTGTGATTCTAGCCAGTTCTAACCAAACTGATTTTTCACTGCTGACCAGTGAGGCAGGGGTTGCACTGGACCAAAGGCTGAAGCTTGGCCATCTAGCATTCCAAGCAACATGGTTTCCTCTAAGCATTCCTTTTATTCTGCATTCCACCCTGGGTGGGCCTGAACCTGAGAGTGCAGGTTCTCCTGTATCAGCTGCTGGCAGTGCCCTGCACCCAGGCCAGTTAAAGGAGTCTTGGCCCCTTCCTTTCACTGGGGTCCCTGCCCAGCACCTTCCTATAGAGACAACTTAAAAAAAAAAAAAAGAGAGGAAAACCCACCATTCCGAGGAATCTGGAATTCCTTCCTCCTTCCGTGCTAGGTGCCTGTCCACCTTCATTGCCTCCTTTGCCCTGTCATGCTCAACTGCTTTTGGTTTCTGTCCGGGCACCTGATCAAAGGAGTAAAGTCTCCACTGCAGCCTGGTCTTAGGTCTTACGTAAGAATCTTGCACAGCACTGCTGATGTAAATTACAGTTTTTCTCTCTAGGACACTTACCAAAATATGCAACTCTTTTGGTGGGAAGAGAGATTGTCCTGTTGACTTCTACCCATTTCCTGAAGCCTGTGGAAATAAACCTTTATGTACTTAAAGTTATACAGAAAATAGAATAAAATTAATACCAAACTTGCTTAGTATTTACCTATGATGTTTACTGTATAGAGATGTTAAGAATTTTTTCTTTTTAAAGTAAACTCTACCTCTAACTTGGGGCTCAGAACTTACAGCCAACCCCGGGATCAAGAGTCGCATGCTCTACCGACCGAGCCGGCCCGGTGCCGAGAGGTGTATTGATTGAAAAGAAAAAGGCCACCAGGGATAAGAAACTATTCTTTATTTTAGACAACATCATAAAATTTTTTTCACATCCCCCCACTTATTAGCCTTAATCCTCATCTTTTCGTTGAGAAATAAAGCTTGAGGAGGTGAGGGAAAATCATAAAGGGTAAACTTAGCAGCACTAACAAGATGCTTCCCTCCAGCACAGCAGTGGGCCCACACTGGCATTCCGCAGAACAGTCTTCCAGAAAGTGCTGATAGGTTTTCTCAGGTGGGGGAGTAGAGGCTAAGATTTCCATGCTCTAATAGTGTCAGCAAACAGTAGATAAAGTTTGGTTAGTTTTCTTTATTGTAACTGGAATTCTCAATCTTTAGTATCCTAACGTGAACTGACCTCCAACAGGAGAAAAGGAATGTGCAATACTCCGAAGCTTTTTGAACAAATAATCTTTTTTTTTTTTCATTAAATACATCAGAAATAGTTTAGAGTGTACTATAAATACAGTCTTTGGAGATGGGAGTTAGAAAGCCTGATCTCTTCCCATCGTCTGCTAAAACCAGCAGCGGAGTGATTCTAGAATGCAGACCACTGGCCACACTGAGAAGGGGACAGGTTAATCAAGGATGGAGTGGAAGGGACCAGCTGCGTCCTCACTTTCCATTTCTGCTTGTACACTGTTTGCTCAACTGAAGTATAGCTGACATACAGTTGTATATTTTTCTTCACTCCCCTAAGTTAAGCAAGATATACCCCCCACCCCCCGTGCCCCTACTTTAAGTAATCCAATTGGGCACTACTTCCCCTCTTTTGTGACAGAGCAACTAAGTCATCACTACCTGAAGAGACCAAAAGAGTGCTGCTGAGACAAAGATGATGGCCCAGCAGGACGGGCCAAATGCTGCACACCACAGAAGACCACGTATTGTGCAAAGGGCAACGTCAAATACTGCAGAAACACTCTCTAAGCAATACTTTCACAAACACTGGTTCTATCTCTACCAGCAAAACCGAGAAAGCATTTATGGTCACAACCCTGGATACTGGCCGCCTCTTGGGTTTGAAATGTGGCAAGGCTTTCCTGGAAAAGGTGTCTTCCCCTAGACTCTAACTGCTTCAGTTTCAGCCTCATCTGGGCACAGTTCTGACACTGATCTGCAGCAGACTCGGTTTCCTAAGACAGCCTGACCACATCGAGGGGTTGTAAAAAAATCTCCATGCATGGTTATTAACTAATTAAACTTGCATTCAACACCATATGCTGATAGGATGAAGCAAAGGATAAGATTTGAATCTTAGATCTTTCTGAGCAGGGCATGTTAGGTGATAACTAGAGGGAAGGATTAGTTGCAAGCTGGATGGGAGCTCAGGCTTAGGCATGAGGGGAATGGTCTCCTACTGGTTTAGAAGCACTCGGGGCTCCCTGAGCTCTGGTGTAGACTACAAGGGTTTCACTCAAGGAAGGGTATGATGTGGGCATAAAACCATTCCTGAGACAGTTGAAGATGGTCCCCTTCTACAGCCAGGAACACTAGCTGTCCTGCATTATCCATTTCCTTTAGCCCCAGGCGGTCCTGCAGAGACAAAGACCATAATTAATCAAGAGCCTTAATGAAAAGTTTCATAGTTAAAAAAGTAAAGAAACAGGATGTTCATTTGGGATACGTGCTCAAAAGTGTAGTCTTTCCCTCAGTAGTAAAATTGAGGTGTATTGTTGAAAGTGCCAAAAAGGATGCCTCCCAGTTTGCTTCCTGAGCATTCAAAACATATATTTAATTGAGATTGTTGTCTACAGAGTTCTATATTCTGCTTTCTGGAAAGTTTCCTAAAGTTTCTGGAGAACCACTTATGTGGGTGGGCCAGCCACCAACAAAACTGGCTCAAAATGTCAGTCAAGTGAGACTGAGCCAAAGACAGGAAAGCGTTAGCTTAAAATGTACTCAGCCCTTCGGTAACTCAGACGCTTTTCGCATCCTGCAGTTGAAAAAGGCCTTCCGAGCAGTGCCACACGACAAATACAGCTGGGAGGACGTGCAGTGACGGCCCCGGAGCGCTGCTTCTGCTGCAGCTACTGATGGTTTGACTTTCACGATAGGGATGTTCTTAGTTGTAATTTCCCAAACTCAAAAGACCCCCCCCCCCCAGCTTCCCTATCCTTTGATCTCACCCAAGCTGGGGCACCAAGAGAGGAGACACTCGGCCTGCAAAGTTAATCGGAGGAATTCCAGTAGAAGGCAAGTGGTGCAGAGAGCACTCGCGCCCTTGGGGACCAGGGTCCACCTCCAGTATATATTCCTTAGCGTGTGGAAGGCCCCAGAACTAGAGGTAGGGGAATGGTGCACCCTCTGCGTGAGAAACAGAGCCTACTGTGCTTCCTCTTCAGGCTCCTGCAGGGGGAGCTCCCCTCCTCAGTGCTCTGATTTAAAAACAGGACCTCACGTCCACTCGTGTTTTAAAGTTAATACATCGGGCAGCCCCGGTGGCGCAGCGGTTTAGCACCACCTGCGGCCCGAGGTGTGATCCTGGAAACTTGGGATTGAGTCAGCGTCGGGCTCCCTGCATGGAGCCCGCTTCTCCCTCTGCCGTGTCTCTGCCTCTCTCTCTGTCTCTCATGGATAAATGAATAAAATAAATAATAATAATAATAATAAAGTTAACACCTCTCCCATGTTCTCACGATGCGCGGGGGCTGCTTGGACTTGCAGTCTGCACATCAGCAAAGGAAGCCAGTTCGAACCCTTTCTATCAGGAGGAGGAAACTGGAGATGATGCGACCTTTGTACATACTTGGAAACCATGAGGTACAGGTCCTGCGTCCTTCAGGGTGTACGTTTCTGTAAACCAGCGCTGGCCTAATAGCACCCTCACCAGCCTCACCCGTCGCAGGCACAAGCCAGACACCTCTGCGCCTACTGCTCGGGGGTGCACAGGACGGGCAGCTGCAGGAACCTGGAGCTGAGTAAGACAGCACCTCGCTCCCCTCCGGTTACCTGTGTGTACAGAGCGGTCTCCTGCAAGGGAATGGTTTCCTTGGCTTGGCCACTTCTGTAGAATCCGAACCACTGCAGGAGAGGAACAAGAAGGAAGATGATCACACATACCGTACGCACGCAGTGTTAAGCTAGGACCAGCCGGCACCTAAGACTACCACCAAAAGTATCACAAAGCTGCAGCAAAGAGTAAAAATAGAGTTAGGTCTTGAGTCATGTTTTTTGAAGGGTGGATCCTGATGGGATGAGTTAATCTTTCCAAAGAGCTTTCCAATTCCCCGGAATTCCGGTTTCCTACAATTATCGAGCACCTACGCTGTGAAAACCCTTGTGCTAAATTTGACATTTGAAGGTGAATATATATATGGGTCCCTGTTTTCTACAGCTCTGGTCTAGTGAGGCACGGAAACAACCGTTGGGCACAGGATCAGCCAACTTTTCTGTAAAGGCCAGATACAAAATATTTTAGCCTTTAAGGGCCACATGGGTGCCACCATTCCAAACAAAAGCAGCCATGGAACAAGATTTTAAAAATGGACATGGCTTAAAAAAAAAAAAAGTAAAAATGAATATGGCTGTTTTGCCAAGAAATTCTGTTTATGGACATTGAAATTTGGATGTATATAATTTTTATGTCAACAGATATTCTTCTGATTTTTTTTCCTAACCATGAAAAAAATGGTTCACAGGCTATGCAAAGGCAGATGGCAGGGTGGATCTGGCCGGCAGGCTGCAGTCCCTGCAGTCCCTTTGCTAGTCCCTGGTGGCCGGACATAAAAGAGGGAGCAAACTCCGCTTGGGACAGGGATGGCATCCTGGATGGAAGAAGTGACTGTGGTGCTTGGCCTTGCGAGATGAGCAGGAGCTTGTCAGGTGGAGCCAATGGAAGGGCACTCCAGAGGCTGAGAAGCATGAACAAAGACACGTAAGAAAAAATTTGTGCTAAGCCCAGGGCATTTCAACAAGTACAACATGGCTTTGAGTGCAGTGTATGGAGTCGGTAATGAAGGAAGCTTAGGTTGGAAAGACAGGTCAAGGCAGGCCTTGAATGCCAACCTCAGGGATTTCTAGACTTTGGGCTCCTGGTCTGGGTCCCAGGTCCCCTTGGAAAATGTGGTAAAAGTTACAGACCCTTCCTCAGAGAATCCAACTACATACTCTTGCAAATAATTTCGGGTGGTGGGGGAATAATACCCCCCAGTGTCTCATTTGTAGACCTCGGGTGAAGAAGCCCTACTCTACACAAAGGTGGTGGAAGGGACTGAAGGATTTTCCCCAGCAGGTGGCTCTATCTTAATGCCATCTACTCCTTGGGTCTCTGGGCGTGGCCCGCCGACGCAGCATCTCACCTCAGAGTCCACAGGATCCACAATGGAATCGTTGAGAAATTTCACCATCACAAACTTCTTCAAGGCCATCAGGTTTCTCTTGTAGGACTCATTGACGCCCTGGGGGAAAGGCCAGGTTCCAGCAGGGATGCTAAAGCCTGCCCAGCGCTCCGGCCTCCCCAGCCCTGGGCCACCGGATTTCCTCCCTGTGATCAAGGGCCGCTCTTCCAGCTTCCGGCCCAGAATATACCTTGTACAGGCCTTTCTCACCATCCTAGCTGACTGGCAATGCCCCCACCTACCACAGCACTCAGATGCCACCATAAGTCTGTCACCGCACTCCCTGGGCATCCATCACAAAGGTTAAAGGCCATCGAGAAAGCCAAGGCACGAGGAGAAACTATACATTCTCGGTGGTTCTGCGAGGCTGTTCTGTTTCTTCCCTGCTAGCCCTCAAATTTTGTTTTAAAGAACAAAAACCCGGGCAGCCCCGATGGCTTAACAGTTTAGTGCTGCCTTCAGCCCAGGGTGTGATACTGGAGACCCGGGATCGAGTCCCAAGTCAGGCTCCCTGCATGGAGCCTGATTCTCCCTCTGCCTCTCTCTCTCTCTGTCTCTAAAATAAATAATTTAAATAAATAATTTAAAATAAATTAATTAATTAAAAAAAATAAAAAACAAAAACCTCTAGGCAGGCACAGTACAAATTGAGCCACGGAGTTTACTAGAATCTCCCAAATCAAGTTCGTGCCTGGGCCATACTCAGTGCCCTCTGCAGTCTCTCTTCTAAGTAAATCTCACTTCTGAGAAAATCGGACGCCCAAGGGACCCACTAGGAAGGCCTCCCTCAGTGAGGACAGCAGCAGTGCTGGTCCACCGAGGCCAGCGGCACCCGACTGAGCTTCCCTGCTGCTTCACAAGGAAAGGAAAAGGACCCGAGGGGGGAGAGCCAGATGAATGGCAGCTTTCCTGAAAGAACTGCCGCTCAGAAGCACGGCCTCCCGAGAGCAGACCTTGTGCCTCCCAGGGTCTGTCCAAGGCGTTCTGGGCGAATGCTCACGGCCCACCTGTCTAATGCCCCCAAAGCGAACTGAATGCAGCGCCGAGGCGCCGGGGCTGGGTGCTTACCCGCTCCTGATTAATATCGGCCAGGAAGATGCTGTGGTTGCGGTACATGTCCTCCTTTATGGGGTCGTGCCAGTACTCTGCTTGCACCAGGCTGCGGGGAGGAGGAGGAACGAGTGAAGGCAGCCCAGCTTGCGGCAGGCAGAACACAGGGGTGGGGGGTGCATGGCCAACTGTGTACCCGGTGACTTCAGAAGGACGGAGAGCAGGGCGCTGGGGCGCAGGCCCTGCCCCGAAATATAGCAGAGGGGACTTCCACTCATGAAGTGGTTCAGTAACACACACCCGAGGTGTGGAAGTGCTACTTAGCTCCGGACCCGGGCCCACCGGTTTGGGAAAAGGACTGATTTTTTTAAAATGTGATGAACCCCCTTTTTTTTTTTTTTAAGATTTTATCTATTTATTTGAGAGAGAGAGAGAGAGAGGGCATGTGCACAGTGACAGGGGGAGGGGCAGAGGCAGAAGCACACACACCCCACACCCCACACCCCTGGGGCAGGGGCCCGATGTGGGGCTCGATCCCAGGACCCCAGGATCATGACCTGAGCCGAAGAACACGGGTGCTAACCGGCTGAGTCGGCCGGGCGCCCCTGAACTGCCCGTTTGTAAAATACTGACAGTGGCCCTGCTCTGGTCCTTGCGTCGTAGTGCTGCGGCTCCCCGGTCTCCCTCAGCAGCAACCCGCAGGACCTGCCCGCACATGGCAGATGAGCAGCGGGAGGCCTCCGCCGGGTGCCAGGGGCCAAGCCAGGGATGCCTGGCAAGCTGGGAAGTCGGCGGGCACTGAGGAAGGGGCGGGACTTCAGCTGTGAGCAGAAGGGAGGGCAGCACAGTTAGGCGACCACAGGAAGATGCTTTGGGAGTGGGTGGCCAACAGTGTCACCTGCTCAGAAGGGGGAGCTCGGGGCGCCCACGCACTCACACGGGAGGCCCATCGAAGTTCCTCCAAAAAATGTTAAGTGCGGGCAGCCTGGGTGGCTCAGTGGTTTAGCACCTGCCTTTGGCCCAGGGCGTGATCCTGGGGTCCTGGGATCGAGTCCTGCATTGGGCTCCCTGCGTGGAGCCTGCTTCTCCCTCTGCCTGTGTCTCTGCCTCTCTCTCTCTCTGTGTCTCTCATAAGTAAATAAAATACCTGGAGGAAAAAAAAATGTTAAGTGAATAAATACAAAGGTCTCTGGATATTGCCGGCCGGCCCGGGTTCCGGAGCCCGGGGGCTGACAAAAGCAGGCAGTCGTCACCGGTCACTCTTCTGCGTGAAAGGGAACCAGCTGAGAAGGGGCACTGGGCAGAAGCCCGGGGCGCAGGGCGGCCAAGGGACCTGGGGATGAGCAGTAGCCGCACGTGCTGCACAAGGCGGAGGAGCTGGGGAGACCCAGAGAGCAATCCTGGGCCTGGGCTGTTCTTCTCTCCTTGTCGCCCTGGGAAGGGCCAAGGTCAGAGGTCAAGTGACCCTCGCAAAACCACATAGGCGTATGAGGGGGGGGCCTAGGGGGCTCAGCTGGTTAAGCAGCAGGCTCTTGGCTTTGACTCAGGCGGTGATCTCAGGGTCGTGGGATCGAGCCCCGTGTCGGGCTCCAGGCTCAGCAGAGTCAGCCTGAGGATTCTCTCTTGGACCCCCCACCCTGCTCGCTCACGTGCGCATGCACTCTCTAAATAACTTTAAAAAATCTTTTTTAAAAAAACCTACATAGTCATAGACAAGGTGGGATGGGAGCCTAAATCTGCCCAAGTCCACATTCTTTCCAACGCAGTCACCCCCAAGACACGGAGCCATTGCCCGAGGCCTGCTCTAGACACTGTGGGGTGGAGAGGGGCACTTATCAGACCCTGGGCCTATCCTATGCACTGACATACAGTAGCCTATTTAATCCTGACAAGAATTCCATGGGGCGGCACTATTACCAGCCTCCTGTTTACAAACAAGGCAGCGATACCCAGAGGGCTTATGCAGCTTGCCCTGGGTCTACGGTGGGGAGGTAACAGAGCCAGAAGGGCCTGCATGCAGCCCACAAATACGCACAACACCACTTGGTACCGCACAGACCTGGCCTCCAATCACCGGTCTTCGCCTCTTGGAGCCGGACTCTTTACAGGGTTGTCATGAAAATTAATAACTGTAAAGCTTGGGTGCCTGGGCGGCTCAGCTGGTTAAGCGTCTGCCTTCAGCTCAGGTCATGGTCCCAGGGTCCTGGGATGGAGCCTCGTGTGGGGCTCCCTGCTCAGCGAGGAGTCCGCCTCTCCCTCTGCCTCCCCTGCTCGTGCTGTCAAATAAATAAAATCTTAAAAAAAAAAAAAAATCACAGAACTGTAAAGCTCACTAAGGTGTCCACTCATGGCACAAATTCCACAAAAGGTGGTGCTCTCAGACCTGCCACCTGCTCTATTCAGTGTCCCCCCACCTCCACCCCCGCTCTAAGTCCAGCAGCCAGGACCGTCTGCATGGGGAGATGCTGGTCCAAGTCCTGATGCCAGAGGAACAAGAGAGAAGCAGAGGAAAGGAAAGCAGAAGCAGAGGTGTTGAGGAGATGGCCAAGCCCTAAGGAATTCTAATCTAAATCACAAGACGATTTTTGGTAGAATCTGACAACCTGATTTTATTTTATTTGACAAACTAATTTTAAACTCCAGATGAAACAATAAAAGTCCAATACCAGCCAAGACTTAAAGAAGAGCTGGGTACAAGTTGCTATAGTAACTAAAGCAGTGTGCGTGCAGGGTGGAGATAGACAGATAAATGAGTGGAACAGAACAACAGCCCAGAAAGAGACTCAAGCATAGAAAACCCCAGGTAGATGAAAACATGAGAATCAAAACAAAACCTTAAAAAAAAAAAATCAGACGAAAATATGGGATAGGAATAGCTTTGTGCTTCAGTCCAAAGGATGATGAAGTGGCCTGAATCCAAATTAGAAGCTGCTGCATCTGATGCTGGTGGTAAGACACTGTGAATGTACTTAAGGCCCCTGAACTGCACACTTAAAACAAAATGGCAAATTTTGTTTTATATATAACATATATATGTTTTACCGCAACATAAAAAAATTAATAATGTAGAATGCCCAAACCAATGAATTATATGCTCTAAGTGACAGAACTATATGGCATATGAATTAGATCTCAATAGAACCATCTAAAAAAAAAAAAAAATCTGCTGTACCAAATGAAGACACCATAGGGCATCTTGGTGGCTCAGTGGTTGAGGGTCTGCCTTTGGCTCAGGGTGTGATCCCGGAATCCTGGGATCAAGTCCTGCATCGGGCTCCCCACAGGGAGCCTGCTTCTCCGTCTGCCTGTGTCTCTGCTTCTCTCTCTGTGTCTCATGAATAAATAAAATCTTCAGGAAAAAAAAAAAGACGACACCATAAATAAAACTAAAAGATAAGCTACAGGCTAAGAGAAGTGTAACAGATGTAACAAAGAAAAGGCTTAATAATAATATATATGCATGTGTGTGTATACAATACTTAAAATCAGTAAGAAAGGGGGAGACTCAGTGGCTCAGTGGTTGCTCAGTGGGTGGCTCAGTGGTTTAGCGCCTGCCTTTGGCCCAGGGTGTGATCCTGGAGTCCTGGGATCGAGTCCCACATCGGGCTCCCTGCATGGAGCCTGCTTCTCCCTCTGCCTGTGTCTCTGCCTCTCTCTCTATGTCTCCCGTGAATAAATAAATAAAATCTTAAAAAAAAAAAAATCAGTAAGAAAAAGACAGCATCCAGCAGAAAAACAGGCGAAGACTAGAATAGGCAATTCACAGAGAAGAGAGACCTGAGTAGCCAACAAACAGGAACAGATGTTCAAGCTGCCTAAGAGGACGCGCGGGTTGGAATGTGGAACCTTCCCACATGCATCTCTGACTGGCAGACGTGCAACAGGCACAGGATTAAAAGACTGGGGAAAACAGGAACGCTCGCACTCTGTTGGTGGGAACAGAAACCAGCACATCCACCTTGGCAATCCGGAGTCAAGTCTAAAGTGCACACGCTCATCACTGTAATCACAGCAGTTAACACGCACCGTCTCCGAAGTACTGTTCTCAGCGCTCTACACTTATTGACTCATTTAACCTTCTCTACAAGCCAGGGCATAGAATTTGTCCTATTTTACAGATGATGAAACTAAGGCACTGAGGTTAAGGAGCATTCCCCAAATTACCCCATAAATAACTGCGAGTCCACAGTCGTGAATTCCACTAGTAGATAAATTCTTGTTTCTTGGGATTGTTAGGTAATAGAAAATACGTATTATGAGGGGTGCCTGGGGGTCTCAGCAGTTGAGTGTCTGCCTTTGGCTCAGGGCGTGATCCCGGGGTCCCGAAACCGAGTCCTGCATCAGGCTCCTTGCAGGGAGCCTGCTTCTCCCTCTGCCTGTATCTCTGCTTCTGTGTCTCATGAATAAATATTTTAAAGAGAAAAGAAAATACATATAATGAATGGTCTCCAGCCCTGGTTCCTGGCACAGAGCTCCTAAAACCCTTGTAATTTCCTAAGTGATAAGAATATGAGGAACAGGGCAGCCCAGGTGGCTCAGCGGTTTAGTACCGCCTCCAGCCCAGGGCCTGATCCTGGAGACCCTGGATTGAGTCCCACGTCGGGCTCCCTGCGTGGAGCCTGCTCCTCCCTCTGCCTGTGTCTCTCTTTCTGTGTCTCTAATACATAAATAAAATCTTTAAAAAATAAAAAAAAAGAATATGAGGAACATCTTTTGTTCTGTGGAGGTGGCCGCGGGTGGGCTCCTGGGTGGCTCCTGAATGGAGCTGCTCACCAGAAAGATCAAGCCTCCACCTGAAGCTCGGAATTTTCTGCCCTGCTTCCTATGCTCCAGAGAGTGGTGGGGGGCTAGAAGTGGAGTTAGTGACTGATCATGGTTACGTGAAGAAGCCTCCATAAAATCCCAATAGTAGGGGTTCAGAGAGCTTCCAGGTTGGCAGACATACTCACATCAGAAGGGTGTGCACCCCACCTCCTGCACTCGGGACCCTCCCAGACCTCACCAATGTATCTCTTCAATCTGGCTGTTCGTCTATGTCTTTAAAAAAAAAAAAATTATTTATTTACTTGAGAGAAACAGCAACAGTGAGAGGGGGAGGAGCAGAGGGAGAGGGAGAAACAGGTTCCCCACTGAGCAGAGCCTGATGGGGGGGCTCCATCCCAGGACTCTGAGATCATAACCTGAGCCGATGCTTAATGGGCTGAACCACGGAGGAGGCGCCCTTCATTTGTGCCCTTTATCACACCCTTCAACAAACTGGTAAACATGTTTCCTTGAGTTCGGTGAGCCGCTGCAGCAAATCAGTCATCAGAGGTTGTGGGGTAACGTGGACACACACCACTGGCGACGGGCATGTGGGGAGATGGCAGGCTTGCAGGACTGAGCACTTAATCTGTGGGATCTGACGCCCTCTCCAGGTACGCAGTGTCAGACTGAGAAATTGCAGGACACCCAGCTGGTGTCACAGAGAATTCCTTGGTGTGGGGAAAACCTCCACACATTTGGAGTGTCCTCTGTGAGTACGGTAGCAGCGTAAGAGTAAAGCTGACATGCGGGAACACAGACTGGGCTTTCCAACACAAGGATGCTCCCTCGGGGCACCTGGGGGGCTCAGTCAGTTAGGCATCCACCTTCGGCTTAGGTCATGATCCCAGGGTCCTGGGCTGGAGCCCCACATCGAGCTCCCTGCCTGGCAGGGAGCCGGCTTCTCCCTCTGCTCCTCCCCCCTGCTCATGCACTTGCACGCTCTCTAATAAATAAATAAAATCTTAAAAAGAAAAGGATGTTCCCTCAAAGTTGTTTGTTACAATGAGAAACTAGAAATGCCAAAATGTTTGCAATACGAAAATCAATACACTGTGATGAAGTCAGAATACAGAATGCCACATAGCAGTCAAGAGGAATGAACTAGATGTATATATAACGTTATTAAACAAATATTATTGAGTGAAAAACTCATGTGTAGAATGAAGTGCCCACGATATCTGTTACATAACATTTAAAAAAAGATTTTATTTATTTATTCATGAGAGACACACAGAGAGAGGCAGAGACACAGGCAGAGGGAAAAGCAGGCTCCCTGCGGGGACCCTGATGGGGGACTCGACCCTAGAGCCCCGGGGTCACGTGGTCAACCACTGAGCCACCCAGGTGCCCCTATTATATAATATTTTAAATATACAAAATAAGGCTATGTATGAAGAATATATATGTATTTATAATTTTTTTTCTTAATGGGCAGAAAGGATCTAATACTCCAATTTCTTGACAGTGGGTGTCACTATGGAGGGAGGGCAGGGAATGGAACCTGGCAGAGATATGTAGAATTCAGTATTATCTGAAATGTTTCTGTTCTTAAAATATTGGAGGCAAATATGGCAAAATATTAATTTCAGGTCTTAGATGATGTCACTCTCTAGACTTTTCTGAACCGCTGAAACGTGCCTAAGTGGATGCCTCAGTATTTCCAGAAAGGGAAGTGGCAAGTTGAGGGCGGAGGTGTGATGAGAGTGGGACACCTGTGGATAAGCACACGGTGGGAGCCCCGGGGCCGCAGGGCTGAGGGCCACCTGGGAGGGCAGGGCTGGCACAGGGGAAGAGGAGAGGCCAAGGCCAGGGCGACACTGCAGCACCCACCGCAGCCCGCAAGGGTGCCATGGGCAGGGTTATGAAGGAGGAAACCGAAGGGAGGAGAAACCCAGGAAGGGCCACCAGCAGCTCAAAGCGGAACCAGAGGGCAGATTTCACATCCACAAAGCGAGAGATAACGGTCCCACTCACCATCCTCATTGCTGCCCCCACCGAGCCAGGGGCGGGGGCTCAAGGAGACCCTCTTCACAGGCTTCCCATGGACTAGATCAAACTTGCTTTGTTAAGGTTGAATGATCTGAACAGGGCAGAAGACTTTGGGCGTCTCTGCTGAAATCAAAATTAACTCTCCCCTGGCTGGAAACCACACCCTTCCGGGGCCCCCCTTGTGGTGACAGGGGCGGGCACAGTTGTACCATGTGGTCTCACTTTTATGGCCGCAGCCAGTGATGGAGATCTGACCTGAGCTGGGACACGGTCCCTCCCCCAGGAATCTGGATCAAGCCTTAGAGATTCCAGCACCCCACCCCCCAGATAATATTCTAAGCAGAGATCATGAAAAACTTGGAAGCTGGGGGTACCTGAGTGGCTCAGTTGGTTGAGTGTCAGACTCTAGGTTTCGGTTCAGGTCATGATCTCGGGGGTCATGGGACGGACCCCAAGGTGGGCTCTATGCTCAGCAGGGAGTCTGCTTGAGGAGTCTCTCTCCCTCTGCCCCTCCTCTGCTCCTGCAGGTACGTGCACTCTCTCTTCAAAATAAATAAATAAATCTTTAAAAACAGAACAACAACAACAACAAAAAAAAAACAAATTTGGAAGCTGCGCAAGGCCACCTTTCACCACATGGGTGGCCAGAGAGGCTGGTGTGCACAGACACAGAGGCAGCAGCAGAGCCAGCAGGAGAGACGGACCCAGCTCTCGGTGGCTCCCATTTCTTGATTCCCTCTGAAACCTTGGGCACCAAAAGACTATGAATTTCTTTAAAATTTTACTCAGGGGACAGCCCCAGTGGCTCAGCAGTTTAACACCGCCTTCAGTCCAGGGCATGATCCTGGAGACCCAGGATTGAGTCCCACGTCGGGCTCCCTGCATGGAGCCTGCTTCTCCCTCTGCCTGTGTCTCTGCCTCTCTTTCTATGTATATCTCTCTGTGTCTCTCATGAATAAATAAATAAAATCTTTAGAAAAATAAAATAAAATAAAATTTTACTTTGGTTTGCTTTGGTTATTGTCCTGCAGCCAGAACCCTCCCTGGTACAAAGGACAGCCGAGGACCATCCTGCCGGAACGCGGTCTCCTTCTGTCCCTTTCTGCCCTCACCACCCCCTTCCCGCCTCTGCTGGGGCCACCCACCTCTTTAAGTCTCATGTTGGCCATCTGCTAAAAAGAGATATACATAGAAATACAAAGAAATTGCAAAAAAGAAAAAGGAACTCCATGAAATTAGAAAAGTATCAATCTGTAATTGAGCCACTGGGAACTCAGACAGCATTTCCCAGGGAAACCGTGGTATAAATGCTGAGCTGTATCCTGGCTCGTTCAGCTACGATGTTTTGAAAAGTATCTCAGGGCGCCAAACGTCTGCCTTCGGCTCAGGTCATGATCCCAAGGTCCTGGGATCGAGCCCTGCATCGGGCCCCCTGCTCTGTGGGGAGCCTGCCTCTCCCTCTCCCTCTTCCCTGCTCAGGTTCTATCTCTGTCTCTCAAATAAATAAAATCTTTAAAAAGGGGGGAAAAAAGTATCTCAGCTCTTCCAGTTCTTTCCACCTCACTGTGGCCGCCCCGGTGTCCACGCCATCATCACCTCTTACCAAGACACTGCAGCAGCCTGTGCTTTTCCTCGACCCGCTTTCCAATCCCCCTCCACAAGGCAGTGGAGACCTTCCAAACACAGAAATCAGGCCATATTATTCCCTGGCTTCAAACCTCCCGAACTACCGATGTGACCTGCTCGTTCTTGCGGGTGGAGCCCCTGTCAACTCCCATCTATCACTCAACCTGTCATCAGAGCCTAGAACAAGCCAAACGTGTCTGAGGATCAGGCCTTGGGGCCTACTGTTCCCTCGGCTTGATGGCTCTCTCCTTAGTCCTCCTACCTCTTCATCCTTCAGACCCCTGCGTGAAGACCACTTCTCCGAAGGCCATTCTGTCCAGAAGAGGCACCTCCTCCTCTCCTCAGCGTGCTGCTCACTCCCACCACGGTCTAGCACCATGAGGTGACCCAGGGCCTCTGTTTACTTGGCAACCTCTTTCCCCACTGCTACGTTCCTTCAGGAGCGCAGGGAGCCGTCTTCTTCTCCGCTGCATCCGTAACACATGATGAAATTATGAATGAAGGGGTGCCTGGGTGGCTCAGTGGTTAAGTGCCTGCCTTGGGCTCAGGGAGTGATCCTGGGGTCCCGGGATCGAGTCCCACGTCAGGCTCCCCACAGGGAGCCTGCCTCTCTGTGTGTCTCTCGTGAATAAATAAATAAAATCTTTTAAAAAATTATGAATGAAATACTTTAGAGCTGCAACTAAAAATAGCAAACAAGGGGATCCCTGGGTGGCTCAGCGGTTTAGCGCCTGCTTTTGGCCCAGAGCGCGATCCTGGAGTCCCGGGATCGAGTCCCACGTCGGGCTCCCGGGATGGAGCCTGCTTCTCCCTCCTCCTGTGTCTCTGCCTCTCTCTCTCTCTTTATCATAAATAAATAAATAAATCTTAAAAAAAAAAAAATAGCAAACAAAACCCCTGCAATGCTTATAAACAAAGGAAATAGGAAGCTCAAGTTGAATAAATATTTTAAACACAGCACCACTAGTGGCTGACAGCCCGACCTGCCTACTTAGTAAGAACTGAGGATGCTGGGGGTGAGGACGAGGCTCAAAGCCACATCGGGCCACACGGTGGGCCCACAGCCCACACCCGTCCAGAAAGAGGGTCATTCTCTTTGTGTGTGTGTGTGTGTGTGTGTGTGTCCACGCGCCTGAAGAGGCCTTTATTTTGCCTTCACGTGTGGCTGCTACTTATAGGTTTGGCGCAGAACTCTAGGATGGAAATCACATTCCCTCCTTCCGTGGCTGTTAGGAACAGACCTGTGGGCGGCCTCCCTGGGGTCTACTCTCTAGGGTGCTGCTCCAAAGGCTCCCAGGAGTGTGCCCCAGGGTGAGGCTTTTCTCATTCCCTGCCCTGACCACTCAGTGAGCCCTTTCAATCTGGAAACACGTCCTGTCCTGTCGTTCTGAGAAACTTCCTTGCGTTGGCTTCTCAGCCAACTCCAATCCAGCCTTCTCCTCTGGGCTCTTTTCGGAGCTCCTCTCCGGCAGATCTGGGGCTTCCAAAGGGGCTCCTTTAATTTTATCAGTTCTCTCCCCTTTTATAAACCTCTTTGAGTTTTTGTTCTAATTTCTAGTAGGAGATTTCCTCAAGTTTATATTCCCATATCGCTCACCTGTTTTTTACTTTGGTCATCTTATTTTTAATTGCCAGGAGCTCTCTTACTCTCCGATTGTTGGTTTTATTCACATTCTTTTCTGGTGTGACAGATGCAATTGCTCATCTCTAAAGATAATTTAAATGTAGGCTTTTTCTTTTTTTCTTTTTTTAAGGTTTTCTTTGGCTCCTTGAATTGCCGTCCTTTCCTTCCAAGTGGCTTTTGACTTTTTATTGGTTTCAGTCTGTTTTTCATGCTAGAAGCTTCCCTCAGACGTCTGGCTGGGCATGCCTGTCCCATAGTTCATATGGAAGCGAGGTGCTACAAAGCTGACGGGAGGCTCCTCATGCGACAACAGAGCTTACCTCCTGGGGGCGTCACCTCACAGTGGTCCACAGGAATCCTGATTTCTTGGAGGACTCTGAAACATCAACCTGTAGATCTTTTCTCTGGGGCCAGTCAGGTTTTCCAGAGACGGCTCCACCAAATATCAGCCTAGCAGGTACTAGGCCTCATTGCTCTCATTCTGGGAGCTGAGTGGGAGGAAAGTAGAGTGGGAGGGAACGGGGTTTCAAAGTGGTGTCTCACCACAATCCTGTGCTTGGTATCTCAGAGTCTGCTACTTCTCTAGTTAAATTGCTCCGGAGAATAAATTTTGTTTCTCTTGTCACAGTGAGGAGCAGTCATTTGGATGTGCACTTAAGGGAACTGGGAGTTTGATCATTCCTTATATAGAAATGATTCTTTTTTTTTTCCAACAAAAAGTCCTCTTTTTAGCTCCATGCACTTATTTCTACCTTCCAAAGGATCTTATGCATCTAATTCCTGACCCTCTCTGGAGCTATAAAAAGTGAATCTGCTTCCTTCTTGTCAGTGCATCCTTCTACAGACATAAAGGTTTCAGCTTTTTCTGCTCTGCTGAAAGTTATCACTTATTCATCCACTTTCTATCTTTCAAAGACATGTTGACGTCTTTTATTGTCTCCTCTCTCTACTGTTCTCTTGGCCCTTATGGGTTTATCACTTCTTATTCTTTTGCTACCAGGTTATTGCTACAGTTTAAGGAGGAAGTGAAGATAAACACGTCAACCTACCACTTTTAATCAGTACTTAGATGTTACCGTCTCCCTCCCACCCACAACTGCTCATTTATAGTCACTAATAATTCTGAGGGCCAGGGGCTGTGTTTGGTTCACAAAAGAAACACAAAGAAAGAAAAGGATGAATTTTTCTGAAGCATCTGGAAAGATAAGAATACTGAGTAAAGAATAAAGAAAAATGGAGGTGCCTGGGTGTCTCAGTCAGTAGAGCATGCAAATTTTGATCTTGGGGTCCTAAGTTCAAACCCCACACTAGGTATAGAGCTTACTTAAAAAAATAAAATTCTTAGTTTCCTTCACTGACCATCAAGTGGCTCTACTGACCTAACACAGCTTTGTGGCCCTGCGCATGGCCAATGGGTAAGAAAGGAAGAAAGTTCCAGCTGCAGGTTGCTTCCATGTATGAGTCACTGGCAAGACTGAACCTAGGAAGATGGCTTCAAGGAAGTGCTGTGATGAAGAACTGTTATTAGACAGGAACGATATGCTTGGAAAACCCATAGGCTAGCTGCTGTAGCCATACTAGTGGATCCCAAATCTCAGTAATCATCTACTCCAGACCCACGGAATCCAAATCAAATCTCTGAGCCCAGGGATAGAGCACCAGGATCCATTTCCAATGAATTTCCCAGAGGTTCTGATATAGAATTTAAGTTTGGAAACAACTAAAAAGAACACACGCCAAAAGTAATACTGTACGTGTTTGGATATTTTTAGAGGAAGGTCAAGAGGGGCAAAGGGAGAGAGAGAATCTTAAACCCAGAGATTCCAATGAGGGGCTCAATCTCACGACCTGAGCCAAAATCAAAAGTCGGATGCTTTAACCAACTGAGCCACCAAAGCGCCCTGTGATTCTGTATATTTTTAAATATCTGAACACATCTGAATGTTGGGACTAATGATGTAGGAGGGTAACCTCTCGCTGGTAACAACCCAAAGAATCTGGCCTCCATATATGCACAGTAATTCCTTAGGCTTGGTACTTTCTAAAGGCTCTTTTGTTTTTTTTTTTTTTTTAAAGATGGAAATTTATTCTGTTGTAATTATATTCTGTATTTTTTTTACAGTACCCTCAAAACCAAAACAAAACCTTCTAGGGGCACCTGGGTGGCTTAGTCAGTTACGCATCTGCCTTTGGCTCAGGTCATAATCTCATGGTCCTGGGACAGCGGAGCCCCACATCAGGTTCTCAGATCAGCGGGGAGCCTGCTTCTCCTTCTCCCTCAGCAGCCCCCACGCCCCGCTCATGCTTTCTCTCTCTCTCTCTCTTTCACATTCTCTCTCTCATAAATAAATAAAATCTTAAAAAAAAAAAAAAACCCTCCCTGTCTTTTTAAAATTAGTATTACAACAGTTCTAGGCTTCTCTAGACAGCACAGAGGTATTTACAAAAAGCCTCTCATGTGAGTAACCGTGGCCACTACTCCTGGAATCACTGCTGGAGAGAAAGTCAGCATATTTTCACACAGTGACAGTTCTGCATCCTTTTCAGCCAACCATACGTACCGTTCTTGAATAGCTTTGTTGTAAGCCCCAGCATTCAGTGTTTTTCTGATCAAGTCACAGATGTGAGAGCTCTCCCCTGGGCACCGAGGGAGTCCATAAACACCTAGAGCAGCAGAAGACAAAATCCATTCATCCCTTCAATAGTTGTGCATCAAATACCTACTATGTACAAGGCACTGTGAGGAACAAAACACACCAGAGCTGCCTCTGGTCTTATTCATTTATTCTTCAAGAAAATAATGGGCTGAGAAGCCACATCATGCCCGGTTTCCCCCTGGTGCTCCTACACTCTTTTCTGCCCAAGGCCTTGGCACCAGCTCTTCCCTGGGAGATGTGCTTCTCTCACTGCTTCAGTGGTTGCACTCATTTCAGCTCTCAGGTCTTAGCCTAGGGAGGTCACATCTGACAACCCTAATTCAAGTGGTATCCACCCCCTTTCCCTCCCCTCCCTCAGTTACACCTTCCATCCTATCCTCATCATCCTCAGCAATATTTTCAGGGGTACCAGGCATAGTTCAAAGCATATATTGGCAGTAATTCATTTAATCCTCACAGCCACCAAGTGGAGTAGAAATCAGTATTTGCTCCATATTGCAGATAAGAAATTTCAAAACAGAGAGGTTAAATACTTTGTCCAAGATTCAACAGTAAGTATAGAGCCATGATATGAACATAGGTTGTTTGGCTCCAGAGCACACATCTTTCTTTTTCTTTTTTTTAAAGTAGGCTCCACTCCCAGTGTGGAGCCCAACAGGGGACTTGAACTCACAACCCTAAGATCAAGACCCTGAGAGAGAACAAGAGTCAGATGCTCAACCAACTGAGCCACTAAGGCACCCCCAGAGTCCATATCTATTCTGTCCTTCAAGTATTATCCTGTTTTTTTCTTTAAATATGCTCCAGGCCCAGCGTGGAGCCCAATGCAGGGCTTAAACTCACCACCCTGAGTTCATCTTGAGCTGAGATCAAGAGTCGGATGCTTAGCCAACTGAGCCCCCCAGGTGCCTCATACCCTATTTTTTTCTTGATCATAGTTCCCACTATCTGTATTTATTAACTTGCTTCATCGTCTATTTCCTAAATCCCCTCACTAGAATGGAAGTTTCCTGAAGACAGGGATCTTGTCTGTCTTATTTACAGATTTTCAGTAAATATTTGTTGATTGAATGAGTGAATGATAAAGTTCTTTTTATCAACTTGCATTTGAATAATACTTGTGTTTTTAAAAAAGTATTTTTCTACTTATTATCTCACTTCATCCTCTGAAAAATTCCCACAAGATGGGCAGGGGCTTCTATCACTTTCCCTTAGCTGCAAAAGGGACCTAAGGGGGACACCTGGGTGGCTCAGTGGTTGAGCGTCTGCCTTCGGCTCAGGTCGTGATCCCGGGGTCTGGAATGGAGTCCCACATCGGGCTCCCCATGGGGAGCCTGCTTCTCCCTCTGCCTATGTCTCTGCCTCCCTCTCTGTGTGTCTCTCATGAATAAATAAAATCTTTTTACAAAAAGAAAAATAAAATAAAAAGGACCTAAGGTACTAAATTACTTGCCCATCAGCAACAGTTAGCTGAGTGGATCAATTTCTTGATTATCAGGAGAACCCTTCTGCCCCTACCCCATGCCAGCTGATAGCTATATCCATGAAAACAGAGATAAAGTTCTATCCCAAGACACATCCTTCCCCAAAAGTGTATTATTCTGCCTAAAGAGAAGACCTACTATTTCAAAGGATTTAATTTCCACTTTTACTTTACAAACAAAAAAGCTTACATGCTATCATTTGCCTGAGTATAGATTCAATAGGACATCACCAATGTCAGAAAACAGGAAAGGTGGGATCCCTGGGTGGCGCAGCGGTTTGGCGCCTGCCTTTGGCCCAGGGCGCGATCCTGGAAACCCGGGATCGATTCCCACGTCGGGCTCCCAGTGCATGGAGCCTGCTTCTCCCTCTGCCTGTGTCTCTGCCTCTCTCTCTCTCTCTCTGTGTGACTATCATAAATAATAAATAAAAATTAAAGAAAGAAAGAAAGAAAGAAAGAAAGAAAGAAAGAAAGAAAGAAAGAAAGAAAGAAAGAAAGAAAGAAAACAGGAAAAAAACAGGAAAGGCAGGGCACCTGGGTGGCTCACTCAGTTAAGCATCTGCCTTCAGCTCAGGTCATGATCCCAGAGTCCTGGGATCAAGCCCTGTGTGGGGCTCCCTGCTGAGCGGGGACTATGCCTCTCCTTCTCCCTCTGCCCCGCCCCCACTCATGCAAGCTTTCTTTCTCTCTCTTTCAAATAAATAAATAAAAATCTTAAAAGAAAAAAGAAAAGAAAGAGAATAGGAAAGGCTGTTGGGGGATCCCTGGGTGGCGCAGCGGTTTGGCGCCTGCCTTTGGCCCAGGGCGCGATCCTGGAGACCCGGGATGGAATCCCACATCAGGCTCCTGGTGCATGGAGCCTGCTTCTCCCTCCGCCTGTGTCTCTGCCTCTCTCTCTCTCTCTGTGACTATCATAAATAAATAAAAAATTTAAAAAAAAAAAAAAAAAGGAAAGGCTGTTGGCCTTCCCTGACTCAACCCCTACCTGCCACGAAGCTGCAACCATCTCACCTCACCTCCACATCAAGCTGGAGAGAAGCAGATAGCAACCTACTGATTTCACCTGTGTTCTTGGCAGCAGCCAAGAACTAGATAGTCTTCTAGTCCAGAGACTCTAGAATCTGGAGTCTCTTCCTATTTCTTTAATTCTGGCTACTTTGTTATAAGCTGGGAAAACAGGATTTTCCAAGGATCACTGGCTTTTTGTACAAACAGAGCTACTGGAATGTTTTTAAATCAAGTTATGTGGATTAGAACAGAGAAAAAAGGAGGCAAGGAGGCCAAAGTTACCTTGATGTTGTCCCCCAATCGAGATCAGATTGATCATGGGAGGTGATGGGCATCTCTGAGCCACTGCCCTCCTGTGGGAAAAAAATTATCAGCTGACTGTCAGATAAAAATGTATCATCAACAACCAACTTCCCAGATTAAGCTACTTCATCCTCTGTGATTCCCCAAAGCCATGGGATGTCAGGATTTCCCCCAATATGGCCAAACACAAATCCTTCTTCTTTCATAGAAAATAAATTAAGTTCTGGGCAGCCGAGGTGGCTCAGTGGTTTAGCGCCGCCTTCAGTCCAGGGCCTGATCCTGGAGATCCAGGATCGAGTCCCACATTGGGCTCCCTGCATGGAGCCTGCTTCTCCCTCTGCCTGTGTCTCTGCCTCTCTCCCTCTCTCTCTCTCTCTCTCTCTCTGTGTATCTCTTATGAATAAATAAAATCTTAAAAAAAAAGAAAGAAATTAAGTTCCATAAAGCTTTTCACACGGAGACATTTTAGAATAGTTTTCCTTCCAAGATATATGAAGAGCTCAAAAGAATTCGAGTGGATCTATCTGAATAAAAGAAAAAAATGAATTCCATGTAAGTGATACAACAAGAAAGGGACTTACAGAAATTGGCCTCCCTGAGAGAATCCCATAGCATTGTAGCCTTGCTGCAATTTAGGATCCTTAGCAAGAATCTGACACACAGTTGTTACTTGGGAATTGACATTCAAGAAGAAGCTGTTCTCCACATCCTAAAAGAGAAGCCACAGAGAAAGGACGGGATGAAAACCATGCATCTTCTCTAAGAGGCCAAACCTGGTTAGGTTGGAATTCCCACATGAACTACTCAAGAGCTAAAGTATCATTGTATGATCCGCTGCTAAAAATGCAAGGCAAAGCATTTGAATAGTACATTCTATGGGGCGCCTGGGTGGTTAAGTGTCTGCCTTCAGCTCAGGCCATGATCTCAGGTGCTGGGCTCCCTGCTCAGCAGGCAGTCTGCTTCTTCTTCTCCCTCTGCCCCTCCCACTATTTATGCACGCACACGCTCTCTGTCTCTCTCTTAAATAAATATAAAATCTTTTTAAAAAATAGTACATTGTATGAAATCAGTCAGCAAACCTTCAAAGGGTCAAAACTGTGAAAGGCCTTACCTCCATCAGGGTCTTCCCAATCTCTAAAGATAAGACGTAAATTCCAGGTATTTTCTCCTCAACCATTTTTTTAATAGCTCCCATGCTTAAGGGATTACAACAGCTGTCTCCTAGACAACAAAGACAACAGTGGATACTCGTGAACCAAAATATTACACATTTTTTTAAAGTTCTATACTTCAGGGGCACCTGGGTGGCTCAATGGTTGAGCATCTGCCTTTGGCTCAGGTCGTGATCCCGGAGCCCTGGGATCAAGTCCTGCACCAGACTCCACACAGAGAACCTGCTTCTCCCTCTGCCTATGTTTCTGCCTCTCTCTCTCCCTGTGTCTCTCATGAATAAATAAATAAAATCTTTAAAAATAAAGTGAAAGTTCTATGTTCCAAAGGCCATTAAGAACATGAAACATACATAATGGGAAAAAATATTTGCAAAATACATATCCAATATGGGTAAACCCATATTAATACCGAGGATATACAAAGAACTCTTACAACACGACAAGAAGTTAATCTAATTAAAAAATGGAAAAAGAATTTCAACAGACCTCTCTCCAGAAAAGATATACAGATGGCCAACAAGCACATGAAAACATGCCCAACATCGCTGGTCATTAAGAAAATGAAAATCAAAACTTAAATGAGAGACTATTTCATACTTACTAGGATGGCTTTAATAAAATTTTTTTTTAATTAAAAAATGGAAAGTAACATGTATTAGTAGGGATGTAGAGAAACAGGAACCCTTGTACATTGCTGGTGGGAGTGTAATATGATGCAACCACTGTGAAAAGTTTGGTGGTTCCTCAAAAAAAGGTAAACCTAACAATTACCATATGACATAGCAATTTCACCTCTAGATACCTACCCCACATAAATTAAAACATGCCCAACAAAAACTTGTACATTAATGTTTATGGCAGCATTATTCATAAGAGCTAAAGGGTGGAAATGACCCAAATGTCCATCAAGGAGTAAGTGGATAAACTGTGGTATATACATAGTGGAATATTATTCAGCCATAAAAAAGGAATGAAACACTCAGGTGCTACAGTATGGATGAAATTAAGAAACATTATTGTAAGTGAAATATGCCAAACACACAAAAAAAATCACATAATGTATGATTACCTTCATCCAGAATAGGCAAACCTATAGAGGCAGAAAGCAGATTGGACATTTCTACAGGGTATTGGGAGTGTGGAATAGAGTGATTACTTAAGGAGTATCCCAGGGATCCCTGGGTGGCACAGCGGTTTGGCGCCTGCGCTTTGGCCCAGGGCGGGATCCTGGAGATCCAGGATCGAGTCCCACGTTGGGCTCCCGGTGCATGGAGCCTGCTTCTCCCTCTGCCTGTGTGTGTGTGTCTCTCTCTCTCTCTCTCTCTGACTATCATAAATAAATAAAAAATTAAAAAAAAAAAGGAGTATCCCAGGTGTTTCCTGGGGTAATGAAAAAGTTCTGAAATTGGAGAGAATTGGTGGTTGTACAACACTGTGAATACACTAAATCCCACTAATTATATATTTTAATATGGCTAACCAATCATATGTTGAGTTCCACCCCAATTTAAAAAAAGAACATCTTTTGCTTGGCTCATGTTTATCAAGTAATAACAAACTTCAAAAGCCCACACAATATAATTGGGACACCAGATTCACAATTGAAAAATGAGCAGAGGTGCACATTATGCTCCCTTATCATCTGGAGCACTTGGGGTTAACAGACTCAAAAGCACTTAAGAGTCAGACTCAAAAAAAAAAAAAAAAAAAAAAAGTCAGACTCAAGGCTAGGACCAGAGAAAGGCAAGTGAAGCACCCGGGACACCAAAATTGAGGTCCGTGCAAGCGCTGACCCTAAACTTCTACAAACTGGAGAGTGAATGCCGTCTTAAATTTTGTGCCATGGGCATGGGGGCCTCCTTGCCTCATCCCACTCCCAGCCCTGCTTCCTGTTCCATGGAACCAAACTTAAAAACAGGAAGCAAAGAGAAATAGGCTGAGGTCATTTCCCATTCTGAGCTTAATCATCACATTTCGAACCCAAGGGGAACCTGAAGAATTCATTTTTGAAATAAAAGCTAAGGCTTAGAGCATCTTCTTATTTCTCCTGTAGTGACTTAACTCTGCTGCAATAGCCCCAGGGCCCAGCACAGAGCTCTGTCTAGATTTGTGGACTCAAGTTTCTCTCTCTTTTTTTTTTCTAATTTCTCTTTGAACAGTGTTCTTTAACAAAACTGTCATCCTCTTCATGGTCCACAAACTGCCTTTAATAGGGTCATTAGTGGTCTTCACATTGCTAAACCCAATGACCCGTTCTCAGCTGACCCGCTGATAAAACTCTATATAACTGATTACTCCTTCTGCATGGACTGGCCTTCCGTTACACTCTCCAGATGTCCCTCCACCATCACTGTCTCCTCAGCTAGCTCCCCTCATCTCCTCAACCTCCACATGTTGGAGGGCTCAATCTTCAGATCTCTTCCCTCCTGTGTACACTCAAGCCCATGATCCTGCTCAGTCTTGGGGCTTTAAACGCCAGCCATATGCTGAAGGCCCCCAACCTAAATCTCCAACCTGTATATCTGTCCTGGACTCTGAACTCCAAACGCCCCTCCAATGTCTCCTGGATGTCTTAACAGGCATCTCACATCTACAGAGTTCCAAAGCAGACTCTTGATCTCCCCACCCCAAATTTGCTGACCCTGCAGGCTTCCCCATTTGGGTATAATGACAACTTCAACCTTCTACTTGTCCAGCCCTAAACCCATGGGAATCATCCTTGGCTTTCTCTCTCTCTCATCCTGAATCTAATGCATTAACAAATTCCGTTCGTTCTGCCTTCAGAAGATACTCACACTTTGGCCACTTCTCAGCATCTCCTCTGTTACTATACTATTTCATGCCACCACCATCTCTTCTTTAAATTGCTAGAATAGCTTCCTAACCTGTCTTCCTGCAAATGTCTGTAACCCACTATAGTCTTTTTTTTTTTTTTAAAGTAGGCTCCACACTGGGCTTGGAGCCCAATGTGGGGCTTGATCTCACTACCCTGAGATGAAGACCAGAGCTGATATCAAGAGTCAGATGCTTAAGGGACTGAGCCACCCAGGTTTCCCCAATCCATTCTTAATGTAGCAACCAGACGGGGATTCCCTGGGTGGCTCAGTGGTTTGGGACTGCCTTTGGTCCAGGGCATGATCCTGGAGTCCCCGGATCTAGTCCCACATCGGGCTCCCAGCATGGAGCCTGCTTCTCCCTCTGCCTCTCTTTCTCTCTGTGTCTATCATGAATAAATAAATAAAATCTTTTAAAATATATATATAGCAACCAGACTGGTGCTTTTAAAATGTAAGTTATATCAGGTCACTCATGTGCTCAAAACACCTCAAGGACTACCCACCCATCTCTTTGTAGCCAACTCCCTTGGCAGGGCCAACGTTGGCACCCCCCTAACCTAAACCCTTATTTTCTTCTCCTTGCTCATTCAGTTCCAGCCCCACGGACCTAAATGTTGTTCCTTCAACTTATCAGACATATTTCCACCTCCCGGCCTTTGCATTTACTGTTACTTCTACCAACTATCCACATGGCATCTTCCCTCACCCACTTCACATCTCCGCACAGATGTCACTTTCTCAATGAATCCTTTCCTGACCTTGCTTATAAAACTGCAAGCCCCCACCTCCCATATGTAGCCCCCTCCCTGCTTTATTTTTCTCCATTGCACTTATCACCATTTTACTTTAAGACCTGTCATTTTGGGGATCCCTGGGTGGCTCAGCGGTTGAGCGCCGCCTTCAGCCCAGGGCGTGATCCTGGAGTCCCGGGATCGAGTCCCACATCAGGCTCCCTGCATGGAGCCTGCTTCTCCCTCTGTGTCTTTCAAGAATAAATAAATAAAGTCTTAAAAAAAAAAAAAAAAAAAAACAGAGACCCGCCATTTTTTTAATAGTCTGTCTCCACCCCTCCCCCCTCTACCCCCACCCCGGCCTCCACCCCCCGGGGGGAGTAAGTTCCGAAAGAGCAAAAAATTTGCTCTGTTGGTTGTCGTACCATCTCGTAGGTCCTCAATAACGACGCGTTAAATGTAAAAAAAAAAAAAAAAAGGAAATGAACCCTAGGTGCCTAACAAATCTCCGTTCAAGGTGTGAATGAATAGGAGGATGTCCGTCCGGGTCCCGCAGCCTCCGCCGCCGCCGCACCCGGACGCCCCCGCCCTGAGGATTCCCCGCGAACAGCCCGAACCCCCCAGCGCGACGCACGGCTCCCGGCGAGCCCTCCCCGAAAGCCAGTCCCCGCTCCCGTCTCCCCCTTCCACCAGAGCAGCCCCCCCAAATCCTGCAGACGTCGGGCCAGCCGGGGGCCGCGCGACCACGGCCCTCGCCCGGCACGCCCGCACCCTGCAGACGCGAACCCAGGTCGGGGCGAGCGGGACAGGCGCCAGGCCCCTCCGACCCCGCCGCTCTCGCTCACCCATCCCATGCCAGATCACCAGCGGCAGCGGCGCGGCCGGGTCCAGACGCCAGGGCGCCCGGGCAGCGCCGGACCCCGGCAGGAGGGCGACGGCCAGAAGCCACAGGCAACTGGGCGACGCCATCTTGGCCCGATCACGTGACCGCCCGCCCGCCCCCGGCCTGGCCTGGCCTCGGCTCCCGCGGGGGCGGCCGGTCCGCGCCTCGCCTCCCGCCGCACTCCCGTCCCACGGAAAAGCGGGTTGCGTCGGCGCATCCTCCGCCGCGGGCCTCCGGCCTCCTGACAGCGCTGGACGCCCTTCTCCCCACTTTACAGGTCTGGACACTGAGGCAGCCGAGAATGTGAGACAGGTGCAAAGTTGGCAGGGCTAGCAAGTTGCTGACAGGTGTTGCTCAGCCCCTGCGCTGTAGCGCGTTGGAGAGAAACATACTCCGTGCAAGGAAGGTAGGAAGGGGGCATCCGGCCCCCTATTAGAAAATGAAGGGGGCAGCCTGAGTGGGGCAGCGGGTTAGCGCCTGCTTCCGGCCCAGGGCGTGATCCTGGGGACCCGGGGTCGAGTCCCCCCATCGGGCTCCCTGCATGGAGCCTGCTTCTCCCTCTGCCTGTGTCTCTGCCTCTCTCTGTGTGTGTCTCATGAATAAATAAAATCTTTAAAAAGACAAAAAATAAATAAATGCCTAGACACACGTGGGGCACCTGAGTGGCTCAGTAAGTGAGGATCTGTCTTTGGCTCAGGGCGTTTTTTTTTTTTTTTTTTTTGGGTACCAAATTACTTTATTTGAAGGAATGATACAAACGAAAGAAGTAGATGTTTTGGTACAACTTATAGAAAAGGTAAAGGTAACCCCAACATGCATGCACTGCCTCGGTGACCAGGGAAGTCACCCTGTGGCTATGGGAAGACAACCTAAGGCTTAGCTCTCACTATCACTGTTTCCCAGGGTGTGCTTGTCAAAGAGATACTCTGCCATGCCAGATTCGGGAGCCCCCATCTTGCGCAGGTTGGTTACATGGTCACCCAATTCTTTGATGGATTTCACCTGCTCGTTCAGGTAATGAGTCTCAATGAAGTCACACAAGTGGGGGTCATTTTTATCAGTGGCCAGTTTGTGCAGTTCCAGTAGTGACTGATTCACGCTCTTTTCCAAGTGTAATGCACACTCCATTGCATTCAGCCCATTCTCCCAATTGTCACGGTCTGGTTTCTTAATATCCTGAAGGAAGATTCGACCACCGCGTTGGTTCTGCAGCTTCATCAGTTTCTCAGCATGTTCCCTCTCCTCATGAGATTGGTGGAGAAAATATTTGGCAAAGTTCTTCAAAGCCACATCATCACGATCAAAGTAGTAAGACATGGACAAGTAGACGTAAGACGCATAGAGCTCCAGGTTGATCTGGCGGTTGATGGCGGCCTCGGAGTCCTGGTGTTTTTTTTTTTTTTTTTTTTTTTTTTTTTTTTTTTTTTTTTGGTATAGAATTACCACATTTTAAGAATAAAAACATAGACTGGGTAGAAATTATTGGGTGACAAAGTGTTAAATGGAAAGAGCATCCAGCTGGTCCCAGGTGCAGACCCACCACCAAACAGTTGCATGACAGAGTGAGTCACATTTTCCAGAATAAAATGTGGAAATTAGATCAGATAATGGTTCTGGTACCTATACCAACTGTATCAACAAGTCTGTTTTTAAAATTAATCAGCCCTGTGTGGTTTTCTTTTCTTTTTTTTTCTTTTTTTCTTTAAGCAAAGAAATCTATGCACCTACGCAGTTACTTTACTGCGAAGGGATTTCCGCTCCGATTCCCGACCTCTCTATGGCTCTGCTCCTGCCGCTTCTTTCCGTCATTAATATTGTCCTTTCACGTGAAATGTACGAACCCCTGCGACCGCCGTGGGGGGAACCGCACAAAACGCTGTTATGATGCAAATCACTGGGTTTGGATGCAGAGAGGCTGGGGAACCGGAGTGCACTTTTCCTCAGATCCTCCCTCTTGCAGGAGGAGGAGGGGGCCCTAAAAAAAAAAAAAAAAAAAAAAAAAAGTAGAAGGTCCTGGGATCGAGTTCCACTTTGGGCTCCCTGCTTGGAGCCGCTTCTCCCTCTGCCTGTGTCTCTGCCCCGCCCCCCCGTGTCTATCATGAATAAATAAATAAAATCTTTAAAAAGAAAAGAAAATGGAAGGAGAGAGGTCATTTCCAGCCAGCGCTACGAATGACCTGGTGTGGGGTATTTGTCTTGGATCGTGAAGGAAATGTGGGATTTCAACAGGCAGAGATGAAATGCAGGAGGAATGGAATGAGCCAAGACGGAGAGGTGGAAAGGAATGGGGTGTTTTGCAAGAAAGGGCAGGGCTTTTAGACTGACACGAATATCTGTTGGATTTTTATTATTTTTTTAAGTTTTTATTTATTTATTCATGAGACACAGAAAAAGATATATAAAGGATAAGATAGACTTTTATATAGCTACATGAAAAAGTCCTCTGTATAGGGTAAAGGAAAAAGTGGTTGTACACCCACCTGAAGCCCTTTTTATCTGATGCTGTTGGGCCTGGTGGTTGGTTGTTACTTGAAAAAAATCAATAGAAATGCAGAATTGTAAAGCATTATACAGTATACAGTTGTGTTTATTTTTTTTTAAAGTAAGTTTTAAAAAAAGTAACTTTATAAGCCACTCTGTTTTCCTTAAATTTAAGACTTGTGGGGGGGAAAAAAAAGACTTGTGAATGTAAATTGCTTCATCAATCTTTTGAAATAACCGCAGGCTTTTTCTGTGATTATGGGGCCACTGGCTGAAGTGTTTCTTAGATGATTTGTACTTCTTGCCTTTAACAAATCACCCATCATTTTTTTCAATGTTTCTTTAAAGTGGGGCATTAAGTGGAGGGCACTGGTAAAGCAATCTGAATGCAAAGTTTTTCTAGATGTGTGTAGTTCTTACAATCACAGAATTCTCATCAATACCTAACTTAGAAGTTTTCACCACTTTGCTTTCTTTTTTTTTTTAAAGATTTTATTTATTCATGAGAGACACAAACACACACACACAGAGGCAGAGACACAGGCAGAGGGAGAAGCAGGCTCCATGCAGGGAGCCCGACATGGGATTTGATCCCTGGACTCCAGGATCACGCCGTGGGCCAAAAGCAGGTGCTAAACCTCTGAGCCACCCAGGAGTCCCTCATCATTTTGCTTTTAACTAGTCTTTCCAAAGCATTCAACTTAGTTTTCATAGAAACATCTTTTTATGCTTACATTTTCAAAAATTTAATTAAATTACAATAGCAAATTTCACTGATATAAGAAAGTGGAATAAACCCAGCCGAAATTTGGAAGTCAGGTAGCTCAACTGGCAAGAACAGATCTACCCCAAAGCTCTCAACAATAGCCTCCCTGAGCACCTGTGTGGCTCATTCAGTTAAGCATATGCCTTCAGCTCAGGTCATGATCCCAGGGTTCTGGGATCAAAGCCCTGCATTGGGCTCTCACCCTGGTTAAGCAAAAAGTCTGCTTCTCCCTCTGCCTGCACCTCCCCCTGCTTGTGTTTTCTCTCTCTCTCTGTCAAATAAATAAATAAAATCTACAAATTGAAAAAGTAGCCTCCTAAAAAAAATAAATAAAAAATAAAAACATAAAAAAGTAGCTTCCTAACCCTGTTTAGCATCCTGGGGGCATTGGTAAGTACGTTTTAAAGTTTTTTGTTTTTGTTTTTGTTTTTTTTCCTTAAGTAATCTACACCCAATGTGGGGCTTGAACTCATGACCCTGAGATCAAGAGTCAAATGCTTCACCAGCTGAGCCAACCAGGTGCCCCTTTATTAGATTGGGAGAATAGATTAGGAACAAAGAAAGTTACTATTTATTTTTGCAAAAAGTATATATGTTACAGTGATGGTTGCATTTGTACCACTCTATGTTTATTAAAAATCATTGGATCAGTGACGCCTGAGTGGCTCAGCGGTTGCGTGTCTACCTTCCACTCAGGTCCTGATCCCAGGTCTGAGGATTGAGTCCCACATTGGGCTCCCTTCAAGGTGCCTGCTTCTTCCTCTGCCTATGTCTCTGCTTCTCTCTATGTCTCTCATGAATAAATAAATAAAATCTTTTTAAAAATCATTGGATCATACACATGAAATGGGTGAATTTTATTGTATGTAAAACCTACCATAATAAAGCTGTTCTTAAAACATCTACTCACGTATTTCTAGATTTTTCACTGAATTTCTAATTTTCACTGAATTGCTAAAGCGCTGGCAAGGCAACAGAGTTTTCACTATTCACTTTTGGGAGGGGAGGAACGCTTCACCAATTCGTAAGTCATTGTGCAGGGGCCATGCTAATCTCCGTATTGTTCCAATTTTAGCATATGTGCTACAGAAGTAAGCACCACATTTTACCTTTTTTTTTTAATGTGTATTTATTTATTTATTTATTTGAGAGAGAGGGAGAGAACACACGTGCATGCTAGCAGGGGAAGAGGAAGGAGAGAAGCAGACTCTGTGCTGAGCATGGAACCTGACTCGGGACTTGATCTCACAATTGAGATCATGACCTGAGCTGAAACCAAGAGTCAGCCGCTTCACTGAGCAATCCAGGTGCCCCACCACTTTTTACTTTTTATACGTAAGTATGGCTTGAATTTTTACAACAAAAGATACATAACTTTTATTTTCTCCCCCCCCCCACCCCGGTTTTATTGATATAATTGACATATGACACAGTATTAGCTTAAGGTGTACATCATAATGGTTTGATAGAGATACCTTAACTTTTATAGTCAGAAAAAAATTAAGATGTACATACATCAAATATATAATGAAAAAGTGTATAATGTATATATACATCAAAAATTATTATACTGTTTGGGACGCCTGGGTGGCTCAGCGGTTGAGTGTCTGCCTTTGGGTCAGGACATGGTCCCAGGATCGAGTCCCACATTGAGCTCCCTGCATGGAGCCTGCTTCTCCCTCTATGTCTCTGCCTCTCTCCCTGTGTCTCTCATGAATAAATAAATAAATAAAATCTCTTTAAAAATTATTATACTTTTTGATTAAGATAACGAAATAAAACTTTCTCATAGGCTCTGTTTCCGCCAATACCTAAGAAAGTTAAAATTTCATCCACAGGGAACAAAGGGCCACAACTCAGTATCTTAAATGTCAACAGTGAAAGAAAGAAATAGAATATTCTGGTCTGGAGTAAATTAAGGCTTCCAGTCCTGCCTCCATTCCATCAAAATCCGTATTGCTAGGTTCACAAAATCTTCGGAATCAATGCATACATATGCACGTCTATTCCAAGAGAGAAGAGAATTAAGTAGTGTCTTTATCTTCAACCTCTTCTCTCCAGAGAAGTGAAAATGACTATCCGGGAGAAGGTGCAATGAGAAGTGGAGAGCAGGCTAGGTGTTTTAGGTGGCTGTGATGAGTCCAGGAGAGCTAATACTTAATTGAAAGAGAGGGTTCCAAGGACTGAGGCCCTTTCAGGTTGGAATGAGATACAACAACCCCTAGTAGAGTGAACTCTGAAACAGACTCCTAAAATTTCAGAAAACATGGAAGACATAGAGGAATGTAGGTATTCTAATAAAGGGTGCCTACCGTTGCCCCTGAGTTCTGCCCTCCTCTCTTTCAGACAAGCTTATAAATCATAGAAAAAGTGCAGGGCAGCCCCGGTGGCGCAGCGGTTTAGTGCCGCCTGCAGCCCAGGGCGTGATCCTGAAGCCCCGGGATTGAGTCCCACATCAGGCTCTCTGCATGGAGCCTGCTTCTCCCTCTGCCTGTGTCTCTGCCTCCTCTCTCTCTCTCTGCATCTCTATGAATAAATAAATAAAAAAAGAAAGAAAGAAAAAGTGCATACGGCATAAAATTACAGCCCTCAAGCTGCAGTTCATTAGGAAAACCAAGTTGGTTTCAGATAAAGTGGCAAGGAATTTAGGAGGCAAGGAGAGAAATCAAAGGCGTTCACCCCAAGTGCTTTGAATTCTAGGATAACCTACAAAGAAAATGAGCTCGATTAAGAACTCAAAAATTAAAATAATAATAATAATAAATAAATTTTAAAAACTCAAAAATGAGATAATTAAACAACTGAAAGAGATGAATAGAGAAATTGCACATCCAACAAAGCCAGACCGAAACAATATCATTATAGAGCTAATAAATACATCAAAAAAGCAAGGAGCAGAGTAGACATGGCTGGAAATGGAATTATTAATGTGGAAAGATGTCTTGAAATAATCATAATAAAGGCAAATGAAAACCACAAAGAGATTAAAACAATCATCCCCGACCCAAACACTTTTTAATCAAATAGTTCAAAGTATCCGTGTAGAAAGGCACCAATAGAGTTCTTACTTCCTCTGGATTTGGTTTTAGGAGGAACCATTCAGTAAGAGACAAGTAGAGTTCTTCCAATTTAAGTCAACACCAAATTGTTATTTTAATAAACAGCCTCTGAAGCTTATTAATATTGTAACAGTAAGTGAGAACTTACAGAGCCTGAAATTCAGTGTGACCTCAAAGAGTACTGAAAGTTAGTAAGATACATATCCATTCCCTGAACAGACAAGGAACAGTGGGAACATGGAATAGAATCTGAATTGCTCATAGGTTTCAGTTGTGTGTTGTTATTATTATTATTGCATACAAGAAATGAAACTGCTTTATGTAAATGAAAATTTTTTAATTAGGTTTCTTGCTATTATCTTAAAGATTTTACTTATTTACCTGACAGAGAAAGAGAAAGAGCACAAGAAGGGGGAGCGGCAGGCAGAGGGAGAAGGAGAAGCAGGCTCCCCACAGATCAGGGAGCCCGATGCAGGGCTCGATCCCAGGCCCCTGGGGTCATGACTTGAGCCAAAGGACTCAAAGCATTTAGCTGAATGAGCCACTCAGGCACCCCAAGTTGCCTGCTATTAAAAACACATCATACGTATTAATAATCCAGATTTAGAACGTACTGGCTTTTCAATAAAATGAACAGAGAATTTACCAAGTGGCCACTTACAGTGAATTCTCTCAGACTGAGAAATAACCTATTTCCATTATCTGAGCCATGAAAAAAGATCACGATACCATTACCTGATGGCAGCAATGGATAAAAGTAATACCGAGATTTCTTGGTTTGGGGACACCTGCCTGGCTCAGCCCATAAAGCATGCAACTCTTGAGGGATCTTGGGGTTGTGAGTTCAAGCCCCATGTCGGGTGAAGAGATTACTAAAAAAAAAAAAAAAAAAAAAAAAAAAAAGAAGGGCACCTGGGTGGCTCAGTTGGGCATCTGCCTTTGGCTCAGGCTCCCTGGTCAGTGGGGAGTCTGGCTCTCCCTTGCCCTTTGCCCCTCCTCACCCCTTGTGTTTGTTCTCTCAGATGAATAAATGAAATCTTAAAAAAAATTTATTGGTCTATTAACTATTGGGAGCTACAAAAATGATTCATAAAAATGAAAAAGTTTTATTAGACATGCTGTCTACGTTAGAAAACTTTTGAGAAAAATGCTTTCTTCTTGCCCAATGGAAAGGAATATCATCCCTTTCTTTTTTCTTTGTAACATTGAGACAACTTTTAAAGCTTTTGATATTTCTTATCAGATACAGACACACACACAATGTTGAATTTCTAAGAAAGGCATGAAAAAGAAAATAAGGCCTTTCTTCCTCCCCATTTATTAGATTTTACTCCCTAGAGGCAATTCTGTTAGCATTTTCTGCTGTTTCATTTTCCTGATATTTATCATGATTTCTTCAGTTTAATTTATTGGTTTGTTGATTTTAAACTGTATCTCTCCACAGTAAAAGATAAAGAAATTAACAAATTTCCCCTTCTTTTACTTCTCTCCACCTCTAAATTTTTATTACTTATTGTAAATATAACATTTATATTATTTTTGTTACTAAATTAAATACTAAATTAATTTGTATATAGATTGACTAAAAATAAAACACCAAAACCCAACACTTACCATATTATAATTCTACAAATATTAACAGGAGAACCAAGTAGTGTGATTAGACCTTTAGTGATGAAAATATATTCCCAGGTCATTAAAATTTTGCAACTCACAAGGGAGCCTTCCATGTATCAGGACCTTATGGATCTTTTATTTTTTCTCCAAGTTTTTTTTTCCTCCCAAACTTTTTAAATTAGCCTGGTCTTACACTTCTACTACTTAAATCCTACGTGGTCCTCTTTGTTAGATGGTATCTAACAAAGGGGTATATCTATTGATGTGAAGTGTTGGTGGGTTCAGGAGTAAACAGTTAAGAAAAAATTCTTGAGACATCTTCAGTGCAAAAAAGGTGGTTTTATTGAAGCATGGGGACAGGACCTCTGGGCAGAAGAGAGTTGCACTGGGATTTATGAAGAGTGACTGATTATGTCCTTTTAAGTTGGGAGTGCCTTAGGGATAGCCTAAGTCTCTAAGGAATTTGTTGTTTTAAGATTTTATTTATTTATTCATTAGAGACACAGAGATAGGCAGAGACACAGGCAGATGGAGAAGCAGGTTCCCTGTGGGGAACCCGATGCGGGACTCAATCTCAGGGCCCTGGGATTATGACCTGAGCCAAAGGCAGACACTCAACCACTGAGCCACCCAGGAGTCCCCTATCTGTAATTTTTAAGGGGTTTCTGACATCCTACTGAGTTCTGAATGGCCATTTTTGTCACTGTTTTTGAACATGACAGTCCCACCTAGGACGAGTACTAGGGCCCAAATGCATGTGTTTTAACACAACTTTGGAAATACAACCTATGCAATTATTTGCCTCATTCTTAGGATCTGTCCTCAGCCTGTACAGTCCAGTTTTAGCAAGAATCCTGATAAATCAGTTTGGCAAGAATTCCATTGATATCTTTAAAAAAAATTCCATTGATATCTGATCACCATTGATACTTAATCAAGCTCCTCATTCCACACCCTTGATGTCTAAGTTCTTGGCCTACTTTTAGCTAGAATCCTGTTAGACAAGTTTATAAAGGAGTCCCAGGTGCCATGGCTGGCTCAGTCAGAGACTCTTGATCTCAGGATAAAGTTTGAGCCTCATGTTGGATATAGAGATTACTCAAAAATAAAAATTTTTAAAAGATTTTATTTACTTATTCATGAGAGACAGAGAGAGAGGCAGAGATACAGGCAGAAGGAGAAGCAGGTTCCATGCAGGAAACCCAACGTGGGACTCGATCCTAGGACCCCGGGTTCACACCCTGAGCCAAAAGCAGGTGCTCAACTGCTGAGCTACTTAGGCATCCCTCAAAAATAAAATCTTAAGAAAATAAAAAGAATAAAGAATCTCCTTATTCCTGAGTTCTCTTAATAATTTTCACTCCATTGACTCTGTTCCCACTTTCCCCCACCCCCACTTTGCTCATTGCTTTTAAATCACCAGCTGTCTTTCTTGTATTTGGAGTTCAGCTCAGTTTTACTGAAGCCTTTCCGCTCTATTGCAATAGTACTGAATGAAATCTGCCTTTACTGATTTTAACTAATGTCTGGCTCTATTGCTCCTTAACAATTCTGGGTTAGGGATCCCTGGGTGGCGCAGCGGTTTAGCGCTTGCCTTTGGCCCAGGGCACGATCCTGGAGACCCGGGATTGAATCCCGCATCAGGCTCCCAGTGCATGGAGCCTGCTTCTCCCTCTGCCTATGTCTCTGCCCCTCTCTCTCTGTGTGTGTGACCATCATAAATAATAAATTAAAAAATTAAAAAAAAAACCAATTCTGGGTTAAATAATTATTCCCTCAAAACTTTGAAGACATTCATTACTTATGATGACAAGCCTCATTCCTTTATGGAGAAATTGCTTTGTTTGCTTGCTTTTTTTATTTTGTGGATGCCTGGTTGCCCACTCATATTCCTATAGGGAGAGCTAGCCCGAGTTTCCTCTGCCTGTGTGTTTTTTCAATAGACCTATCCCTTAACCTTGAATTCTATGTGAACAGGAGGTATGCATCATTATCATCAGGCAGGCTTCCTTAGAAGTTTCCTGGGGAGTAGGCAGGCCGTCCAAGGACCTCTATAACTAACTCCATCATGAAGGTGGAGTACACAACATGAATCATCCGAGAATAAAGCTGTTGTTCCCCACCCACACTACCTTTTATGCAGGTCTGATCTGCTTTTTTTTTTGAGGCTAAACATCCCCTCCAGGAGCCTGCTCCAGGCAAATCCTCAATGTCTTCAGAAAACATCTAGGCTGTGATTAGCAGATAGACCTTTAAAAGGAAGCAGTTAGGTTCCTCCTTTTGTGGATTGTCTTCTTTTGCCAGATTGTCTATTGGAAATTCACCCTCCTCTGTGCTATCCCATATCACAAGGACTGGAAATTTGGGATCTATATTTTCCAAAATCCCTTCCCAGTGAAGTTCAGGTTAGTGCCAGCCAATCATTCAGAAGATATGGATAGAAGCAAAACAAAAAACAAAAAACAAAAAACAAAAAACAAACAAACAAAAAAAAACCAAGAAGCAGCAGCCATACATTATTGTTGCTCAGGCAGCAACAAGAAGGTAAGAGGTTTTGCAGTGGCTTCCAGGTATTTTCCCACAAACTGCCCACTTCTGACTCTGGAATCTAGTGGGGAATCTGAGAGCAAAGGATGACTTTTCCTGACTTTCAATCCTCCAGCTCTTCTAATGGTTTGGTAAAACAGCTATTTTCCTGAAATAAACTCCTTCCTGCTTAAAATATCTAGAGTAGTTTCTGTTACTCTGATTGATCCCCAACTGACACAGTGACAAAAACAAGGAAAACTGGGAAGATAAGCCTACTTTGAGACAAAATTGGCTGGAAAAAGTCCCATGCGGTGAAGGCGGGAGGTGGTAGCTGTAGGAAGAGAGAAGAGCTGATCACTAGAGCTCACACTAAGAACTAAGGGCCAAAGCTCTTCAAGGAAAAGGTAGCTGGGAGGGTTAGGGTTTTCAGACTGTGAGGACACAATTTTCTTTGTTTACTACTGTATCCCTAGTGCATGGCACACAAAATTGTAATATGAACATGTTTGTGCTTGCTTCAGCAGCACATATACTAAAACTGAACATGTTTAATAAGTGAATAACCCAGTAAGGAACTGTGCCTTTCTTTGTGCTTCAGTTGGAATGCTTTTGGTTGCAAGTAATGAAAAATCCAACTTGAATTGGCTTAAGCAATAAAGGAAATTTATTATTCCACGTATCTAGATTTTTAGAGCTATGCTGACAGCTTTTTGCAACAACTCAACGAGGATCTAATTTCATTTAATCCCTTAGTCCCTGCCTTCTAAAATGCCGACTTCATTAAAACTACCTTCTTTTGGGGGCGCCTGGCTGGCTCCCTCAGCAGAGCATGCAATTCTTGATCTCAGGGTCATGAGTTCATGCCCCATGTTGGGTGTAGAGATTACTTTAAAAAAAAAAAAAAGAAGAAGAAGAAGGAGGAGGAGAAGGAGAAAGGAGAAAGGAGAAAGAAAGGAGAAAGAGAAGGAGAAGGAGAATAATTTTGGGCAGCCCGGGTGGCTCAGTGGTTTAGTGCCACCTTCAGCCCAAGGCGTGATCCTGGACACCCGGGATCGAATCCCATATCAGGCTCCCTACATGGAGCCTGCTTTTCCCTCTGCCTGTGTCTGTCCTCTCTCTCTCTCTCTCTCTCTCTCTCTCTGTCTCTCATGAATAAATAAAATCTTAAAAAAAAAAAGAATCTTTAAAAACAACAACAAAACCCACAATTTCTTTTGTTACCCCAAGATTGATGTCCATACTTTCAGGGTTACACACTTTATCTTTCACGTCTTACAGAAAACAGGGAGTCTTTGATCCCAGCATTCCTAAAAATCATTCCCAGCATGGTTGTATTAGATTGCATGCCCACCCCTGGACTATCACTGTGGCCAAATAACCTGTGATTTACAGTCAGCTTCCTTGGACAAAATGAATGCTATAAAGGGAGACAAAAATACTTTCTATTCTTAATATGTGATCTGTATTGCCAATTCTTGGGGAGACCTTCATCTCTGGCTAGCTGAGGCTGGGCACAGGAACTATTTACACAAGGAGTCACTAGATAGATGTAGATTCTACAATGGATAAGACATAGCCAAATGACTCCATTTAGTGGGAGAAGATCCTGTCTATCTCAACAATAAGCCCCAGACATTTTCTGGGTGAAGATGTTCTTTCCTCAGAACCAGTGTTGATAAGAAAGAAGGTATGCCTCTGTCTCGGACCCGGCCACAAGAGTCAAGGCCTGGGGTCTTTAGAATTTCCTTTCGCTATTGAATTGAGTGGTCTAAAACCCTAGATCCCACTTCTCTTATCTACTCTATGACTTAGCTCATTAATTTATTCCCTCTCACTTGCTTATCATCAGAATGTCCCTCCCTACTTGAGTGTTTCCATGAGCATATAAATAATGCTGTAATTTCCCCTATCATAAAAACATACCTCCTTGGCACTTTGTACCTTCCTCTGGTGATTGCCCTATTTCCCAGCTCCTCTTTGCAGAAAAAAGATCCCTTGTAAAGTTGTATTTACTTCAAGTCTCTGTTGCCTCTCCTCTCATTTGCTCTTGAACACATTTTAATCAAGCTCATATTCCTAGAACTCCCTAGAGTGCTCTCCTCAAGGTCACTGATAATTGCCACTTTGCTGAAATCCAAGGGTTACCTCTCAGTCCTCATGTCTCTCGGCTTTTCAACAGCATTTGGCACAATTAATCAGACCCTTCTTCTTAAAACCCATTTTTCACTAGGCTTCTAAGACCTCACACTCCTAACACTTTCCCTGCACCTCACCTGCTGCTACTCAGTTCCCTTAGCTTGTTCTTTCTAACTTCTAAAGGCAGAGTGTCATGAGTTGGTCTTCATAACTCTTTTCTATGCATGTTCCCTGGGTAATATCATCTGGCCCCATGACTTCAAAAATGGTCTATTACCTACTGAAGTATTTACGGGAAGAACAGTAAATATCCAGAATTTGCTTTAAAATATTCCAGGCTTGGGGGCACCTGGCTGGCTTGTTAGGAGGGTGTGTGTGACTCTTGATCTCAGGGTCATGAATTAGATAGAGCCCAACACTGGGGTTAGAGATTACTTAAATAAATAAAAATAAAATAAAATAAAATAAAATAAAATAAAATAAAATAAAATAAATAAAATAAAATAAAATAAAATAAAATAAAATAAAATAAAATAATAAAATACTCCAGCCTAGGGAGGAATGAGGAAAGATGGGACACGACTAATAAAATATTAATCATTGATAAAGCTAAGTGATGGTACACAGATATCCATATTATTCTCTCTACTTTTGTATATGCTTAAAAATTTTCCATAATATAATAAATAAAATCTGTATACTGAACACTTCTATATTTATATAATATATATATATTATTAAAAAGGCTTTCAAGCCTTTTTTTCCTAAACTCCAAACATGTATTTGCAACTGCCTCCTCAACATTTCTACTCGATTGTTCAACAGTCATTGCAAATTTAACATGTCTAAAATGAACCACCTACCAAACCCTCCTTGCCCCACAAAAAAACAAAAAACAAAACAGAAAAAAAAAACTGCATCTCCCAGGGTTTCCTGTCTCTGTAAATGACATTACATTTACCCAATTGTTCAGACCAAAAACTTTGGAGTCATCGTTCCCTCCTCTCTTTCACTTATAATCCACATCCAATCCCATTGCCAAAACACACTCAGTTTCTGACAATTCACTACCTTCTGCGTTACCATCTTTTCTGTTTGTTGGTATACCCAGCCTCCAGCCTCCAGCCTCACTCACGTCCAGGGTTGAGGCTCTCCTGCTCTCTCTGTCTTTACTACAGTCTAGTGAACTGGCCTCCTGCTGTTTCATGAGCACAAAAAGCAGACTCTCACCTCCAGAGACCTGCTGTTCCTTCTGCCTGGAATGCTTTTCCCCCAAGCATTTGCCTGGCTTAAACTCTCTCTTCATTCCAAGCTCCAATCAGTCATTAACTTAGGTAGAGCTTTCCTCAAACAATTTATGTAAAACCAATGCTGCTTTCACTGTCTATCTCCCTTCCTGTTTGATTTTCCTATTATTTTATATATCCATTAGTTACTTGCTTTGTAAGCTAGGTAAGAACAAGAACTTTGTCTTGTTTACTGCTATAACCCTAATACCCAAAATAATTCATAGCACAAGTAGTGTAAGTAATTTGTTGAGATAATAGATGATTGGATGAACGGGTCTCAGATAAGGGTAGAAGATAGCCCTGCATTTGGATGCTCCAGGTTGAGGGGATATGACTCTCCCCTTCCCCACTCCCAGCTTCTGTGCTCACCTGAACCATGCTCAGACCCTTTAACATCCAAAAGGTTTTTTCCGTGAGGTGGAAATAAGCAGGTATAACACCAGAAATTAGAACAGTTAAATAGTCCTGAGTAAGATATTCCTTAGAAAATGAATTCTTTTTATTTTTTATTTTCTTTTTAAATATGGAATACTTCACGGATTTGCGTGTCATTCTTGTGCGGGGGCATGCTAATCTTCTCTGTATCGTTTCAATTTTAGTATATGTGCTACCAAAGCGAGCATTGAATTCTTAAAAAAAAAAAAAAAAAGATTTGGGGATCCCTGGGTGGCTTAGCGGTTTAGCGCCTGCCTTTGGCCCAGGACGTGGTCCTGGAGTCCCAGGATTGAGTCCCACATTGGAGCCTGCTTCTCCCTCTGCCTGTGTCTCCGCCTCTCTCTCTCTCTAATGAAGTAATAAATAAATAAATAATCTTTAAAAAACAATAAATAATAAAAAGATTTTATTTATTTATCCATGAGAAACACAGAGGCAGAGGGAGAAGCAGGCTCCCCGCAGGGAGCCCGATGTGGGACTTGAATCTGGACCCCGGGATCATGCCCTGAGCTGAAGGTAGACGCTCAAACCAAGCGTCCCTGATTGGATTTTTGTCTTAAGAACATCAAGACGAAGGTCAAGATCCCCTTTCTTAAAAACAAAATGTTGCTGAAAAGTCAGTATAACAATATGGAAAAAAAATTTTTTTAAACAAGTAACTATAATTCTCCCAACAAACATTGCAACTATTTATATTTTTGCATCCCATCTGCCAAGTTTTGTCTACATGCAGGTGTCTTTTCAATCTTTTGCATACACAGAAGACGCCATCAAAATTTTGTGGGGACCAACTCCACGGCCAAGGCTCCCGGCTCAGATGGAGCCTGATTCCAGAGTCACTTGCCTATGGCTCACCCAGGGAGGAGGAGCCTTCACTTCCCACAGGCATTGGGCAAGCCCTGTGAGTGGAGACATGGGGCGTGGCCCTGGGTATACAACAACTGATGATCATTTGGGGCCAGAAATGGACTACGGCAGGGGCTGGTTTATTCATTCATCCAATAGCCACTACAAGAATCTCCTATTTTCTTTGATTCTACGGGCTCTACTTTTTTTCCTTATTGTGGCTGGCTAGTGGACCTACCACAATTTATTAAACTTATTATGTATTCCTTTTTGGACCTTACAGAACTTTGCAGTTGATTCTTCCTACATGGAGCTTTTTTACATTAATTGTACCATTGCCTTATAGTGTTGTAGTTAAAAGTGCAGGTTCTGGAAAGAGAATGTCATTTTTTAACACTAGTTTTATGACTGTCTGTGGTACGTTGGGCAAATTTCTTCTCTGTCTCAATATTTCCTTTATAAAATAAGGTCACTAATACTACCTTCCTCATAGGATTGTTAAGAGAATTGTGAGATACTTCACTTGAAAAATGCTTGGTCCAGGGCACCTGAGTGTCTGCCTTCGGCTCAGGTGATGATCCTGGGATCCTGGAATCCAGCCCAACATCAGGTTCCCTGCTGAGCAGGAAGTCCGCTTTTCTCCCTTTCTCTCTGCTGCTCTCCCTGCTTGTGCACTGTCTCTCTCTCTCTCTCTGTCGAATGAATGAATAAATAAAATCTTTAAAAAAAGAAAAATGCTTGGTCCTGAGTTAGAACTCAAGAGTTGGGATCCCTGGGTGGCGCAGCGGTTTGGTGACTGCCTTTGGCCCAGGGCGCGATCCTGGAGACCCAGGATCGAATCCCACGTCGGGCTCCCGGTGCGTGGAGCCTGCTTCTCCCTCTGCCTGTGTCTCTGCCTCTCTCTCTCTCTCTGTGTGACTATCATAAATAAATAAAATTTAAAAAAAAACATTTGAATTAAAAAAAAAAAGAACTCAAGAGTTATAACTACTAGTACTATTACTTATTGACACAGGAATAACTTCAAGGATATTAATATCTTCCAGACTTTCAAGATTGTTGCAATGGTTATACAAAATAAATATGTTAAATACACAGTGAATATATTAAAAGCCATTGAATTGTATACTAAAGGAAAGATTATGGCTAGTTATGACCATTCTGCTTTTCCAAATGGTATTTTTTTTTAAAGATTTATTTATTTTGAGGGGAGAGTGAGAGGAGAGGGGCAGAGGGAGAGCAAGAGAGAAAATCCCAAGCAGGCTTCAAGCTCAGCACAGAACCCAATGTGGAGCTCAATCCCACGACCCAGAGATCATGGCCTGAACTGAAATCAAGAGTCAGACACTCAACCAACTAAACTACCCAGGTGTCCTTCCAAATGGTATTCTTGTTTTCATCTGTATTCTCACCTCAATTTTATCACAATCACATCAGTAATAGAGGATATTATTTTTTGCTTGCTTTTTTTGAGAAGGGTCAAACAGAATCCTGAAGGCACTTTCTTTGGAATTTTTTCCCCCTGATTACTAGCAAGGAGGAATATTGTCATACATATTTGTTCTTCTTCAAACTCTTTGCCCATGTAATTACTGCAACTGAATCCTTTTTTTAAACAATCTATTCCTTAATACCTCTAATTCAGTCCCAGGAGTGGGTTGGTCTCTAACAAGGGGCGCTTCAAAGAGGCCCATTGTTCCTCTGCAGAGGACGCCTCAGTGCTCCCCTGGACCCATTTTCCTCATTAACCAAGGATCTTCCTATTAACTAGAGCTTCTCCCAGCATAGTCCTACTATCATGAATGGCCCACAGCATTTTATCTGGGGCATGTACTCTAAAGACAGAACAAGAAAATTCTTTGAATACATCCTTTCTTCTTGATTTTTGCAACTGCTGATTGGGCCTGGGAATTCTGTATGTAAAAGCAAACATCTCCTCCTTTCAGGGAAGAGCAAGGTTTTTTTGTTTTTGTTTTTGTTTGTTTGTTTGTTTGTTTGTTTTTAAGAGCAAGGTTCTTAACCATCTTTGAGAGGCCTACTCCAGGTAACAGCTCCAACAGCATGCTCCCCGGAGAGCTTCGGGTTGACATGACCCCCACTTTAGAGACAATAAAGCTCCAACTGGAAAGAAACCATTACCACCTCTTCCTAGCAGGACGGTGTTTATTAAAATATATGGAATGTTGTTGTAATTGTCATGGTTGCATCTAAATAAACTGAGGGTGACATGCAGAGGAGTTGGTTACATGCCCCAACAGGGGCCTCCTAGTCCAGAGTCTGAGCTTGGTCGGTGTACCCAAGAGGATCAGGATCAGAGAGTTGACTCAAAATAACCAAATTCACAAGAGTCTAAGTCTTCATAAAGGAATTCTGAAAGTTCTTGTTTGTGACAGTCATGCCCTCAGAGATGAGAAGGGGAAGACACGTGTTAGCTTATTTATATGGAAAAGGGAGATGTCTCAGTGGCAGAGGAGACTGGGTGCTCCGGGGGTGGGCTCCTGTTGGTGCATCCTGCTTGTTAGATGATATCCTGAAACCATAGATAACTCAGTGGCTTTGTTCCTTTTAAAAATAGGCCAGGAATAGTCTGTAGTTCAGGAGGGACTCCTGTCAGTACTTCTAGTCACCACCCCCTCTCCCCTCCCGAGGGAGAACACTGTTGGGCGAAGCATAAGCAATTAGGGAGAATGAGGAATTCATGCTCTTCTTTATTCCTTTGTCTACTGGTACCCAGTAAATAAGCACCCTTCCCCCTCGTATTAATAACCTCATGTTGGGAGGGATCCATTCTATTGTCCCTTGTGGTGAATCAGAAAGAATCGTAAGTTCTTCTATCTTTAATTCTCTCGGCTCAGTCGGGAGCCATTTAGAACAATACAAATGCCAATTTATTAATAAATATTCTCTTTGATGAGATAATCTTGTCTGCTGAGAAGCCAAATAAAAGACTAGCCTCTTAGTTCTGAAAAGCACCGGGATACTTCAGGCTCAGCTGTATTGGAGATCAGCCAGGAGCGCTAGGCCATCAGAGTAAACTGAGTCTACTGGAGTGGACATAGCGCTTTCCTGAGAACAAATTAAAATTGTTATTTCTGGGCAGTCCGGGTGGCTCGGTGGTTTAGCACTGCCTTCAGCCCAGGGCGTGACCCTAGAGACCTGGGATGGAGTCCCACGTCAGGCTCCCTGCATGGGGCCTGCTTCTCCCTCTGCCTGTGTCCCTGTCTCTCTCTCTCTCTCTCTCTCTCTCTCTGTGTGTGTGTTTCTCTCATGAATAAATAAATAAATAAATAAATAAATAAATAAAATCTTTAAAAAATTGTTATTTTAAGTGAAATAGAAAATGCACACAAGCTTATTTTATCTTAAGAGCAGTTACCAAAATTTCACAGACTATACAGAGGTCAGCAATCCCTGATTGCCTACTGGTTGCCCTCAGAGTTATCCCGGCAGGAAGCGTGGAGAATGTAGCTTGTCTCAAATATAATTTCTATTTGGGACTCATTATTTTTAAGGTCAGTGCTACCAACAAATCAGAAGGTCAGAGTACTAGGATTTTACCAAGCTTCAACTCTAGGCTGCCAACACACATTAACTCTATTGTAATAAGTGTAAAGCATATTTTTCTTTTTTTTTTTTTTAAGATTTTATGTATTTATTCATGAGAGACAGAGAGAGAAAGTGGGAGGCAGAGACACAGGCAGAGGGATAAGCAGGCTTCACGCAGGGAGCCTGATGCGGGACTCGATCCTGGGACTCCAGGATCATGCCCTGTGGGAAGGCAGGTGCTAAACTGCTGAGCCACCCAGGGATCCCAAGCATAATTTTCAACTACAATTTTTTTAAAATATTAAAGTCCAACAAAAAGAACTTATATTTATAGATAATTCCAGGAGTGATATTTATCTTCAAAACATTTTTTAAATTCCTACTATATGTGAGGCACTATGCTAGATCCTGGAGACACAAAGGTGAGCAAAAAAAAAGTAGTAGGGCCTTCCCCTCTTGGGACCCGCAATTTTGTGGGAAAGCAGATTCAAACGAAATAACTATGTAAAAAGGTATAAAATTACACTCTGGCCAGTTCTATAAAGAAAAGATGTAGGAAGGAGATTTGACCTAGACTAGGAAATCAATGACTTTTCTTACCAAAGGCACCCTTGAACTGTGATCTCAGATATGCTTACTTTGCAAAACTTGAGTTGGAGATAAACAAGGGAGCATCTTAGACAGGAGGAAGCCCTGTGGAGGGAGGAAGTGTAGTATCTACCCCTCACTGTTTGTATTTTAACACCATCTATAAGTCACATCAAAACTATCTGAAGGCTATATATTTGGGGGTTTTTTGTTTTGTTTTGTCTTCTTTGTTTTTAAAGATTTTATTTATTTATTCATGAGAGACACACAGAGAGAGGCAGAGACACAGGCAGAGGAAGAAACAGGCTCCATGCAGGGAACCCAATGTGGGGACTCATCCCAGGACCCGGGGATCACAACTTGAGCCAAAGGCAGGTGCTCAACCACAGAGCCTCCAAGGCATCCCAGCTCTCTATTTGTTAATAGCCATGGCTCCCCTGAGGCCCAGGGGTAAGATAAAGCCCAGTGATTAACACTGACATTTATTGAGCACTTAACCATGAGCCATGAACTTTGTCAGACACCGTAAAGGAAAATAGACTCTCCTCTGTATCTTCTCCTTTCCTCTCACACAGCAGCTTTACTTCTGACACCAGATGTATGGGTTTCCACACATCAAGCAATTCTCTGACACTAGCTGGATGCCCTACAATTTAACTCAATTCTGACCCTGTAGCATCAGATCCCACAAGGGCTTGGTCCCACACACTGTCTCCACCTTCAGATGCTAATCATAAGTTCCAGGTTGTCACCTATGCTCTGACCAACCCACTAAAAGTCTAGGTTCTCATGATCCCCTGCTTGGGTTCAGTAATTTCCGAGAATGACTTACAGAATTCAGGGAAACATTTTTTTTTTTTAAGATTTATTTATTCATGAGAGAGGCAGAGATACAGGCAGAGGGAGAAGCAGGCTCCCTGTGGTGAGACTGACTCGGGACTGATCTCAGGATCTCCACCTGAACCAAAGGCAGATGCTTAACCACTGAGCCACCCAGGTGCCCTCAGGGAAACACTTATGTTTAATGGTTGATTATAAAGGTTTACTAAAGTTACATAATAAAGAATCACCAGCCAGATAGAGAGACATAGGGCAAGACATAGGGCATGGATTTGGGATGCACCACCATTCTGGTTCATAAATGTGTTCACTAACCCAGAAGCTTTCTGAACCCTATACTTTTAGGATTTTTAGGAGGCTTCATTGCAGAGACATGATTTTTAAAAATAATTTTTATTTATTTATTTATTTATTTATTTATTTATTTATTTATTTATTTATTTATTTATTTGACAGAGAGAGAGAAAGCACAAGCAAGAGGAGCAGCAGAGGGAGAGGGCTCCTTTCACTCAGCAGGGAGCCCTACTTGGGGCTCAATCCCAGGACACTGAGATCATGATGTGAGCTGAAGGCAGTTACTTCACTGACTGAGCCACTCAGGTGCCCCCAAGACATGATCAATCATTAGCTCAATTTCCAGCCCCTTTAGCCTTCCCAAAGGATGTGGCATGGAGCTGGAACTTCCAAAGTACCTAATCATGGCTTGGTCTTTCTGGTGACCAGCCCCATCCTGAAGCTGTCTAGGAATCTACCAAAAGTCACCTCCTTAGAACAAAAGACATTCCTTCTGCCTGGGGGAGTTCTAAGAGATTTAGGAGCTCTGTGTTAGGGACCAGAATCAAAAATGACCTCATTTAAGCCAACAACAACAACCCAATGAAGTGAGCTCAATCAACCCCAACTTGCAGATGAAGAAACTGAGACATGAAGTTAGGGCCAACGTGAGACAGCATGTAAGAAATAGAATTTGAAGCTAGCAATTCTAACTGCAGAGCCCTAATATTTAACCTCACTGCCACCTAAAATTTGCAAGTTCTCAGGAGATTTATTGAACTCACAAGGCAGGGACGCCTGGGTGGCTCAGGGGTTGAGCATCAACCTTCAGTTTAGGGCGTGATCCTGGAATCCTGGGATTGAGTCCTACATCTGCCTATGTCTGAGCCTCTTTCTGTGTCTCTCATGAATAAATAAAATCTTAAAACAAAACAAAAACCCGAAGGGCAGCCCAGGTGGCTCAGTTGTTTAGCGCCACCTTCAGCCCAGGGAGTGATCCTGGAGACCCGGGATTGAGTCCCACGTTGGGCTCCCTGCTTGGAGCCTGCTTCTCCCTCTGTGTCTGTCTGTATGTCTCTCTCTCTCTCTCTCTCTCTCTCTCTGTGTGTGTGTGTGTGTCTCTCATGAATAAATAAAAAAAATAAAATAACAAAAAAAGAACTCTCAAGGCACAGTGGCATCTTGGAGTCAGTTCTAAGGAACCAAGTTTTACGAAGAGTTGTATGATCTAACTCTACACATGCTAAACCATTCTCTGTAGTCCAGCTCCCATCCTATGTCACCAGCAAGCCCTATATACCAGTAGCATATAAACAGTGGTGGGTGGAAGATATTTTTGAACAGGAGAGATAGAAAAAAGAAGCCATTTGTCCCAGATTAAGAAATGTTTTCCTGGGGAGATATCTGGTTTTTCTTGTAGTATCTTGGAATATTGTAACATATAGCCCCTTCCGATATAAGCCTTAGTAAAGTTCTCACATGTACCCCCTAAGAATGCCTGATACTGGGCGCCTGGGTGGCTCAGTTGGTTAGGCTCTGCCTTAGGGTCAGGTCATGATCCCAGGGTGCTAAGATCAAGTCCAGCCTTGGGCTTCCTGCTCAGCAGGGAGTCTGCTTCTCCCTCTCCCTTCTCCCTCCCCCCTGCTCATTCCCTCTCTCTCTCTCAAATAAATAAATAAAATCTTTTTAAAAATGTCTGATACTTTTGCAACAGGTCTATTCCTTCCCCAGTGTCCAGCAATACACCAAGAAAAGGTAAATTCTGAGAACATTTTCTAACTATTCTCCATACAAAGACATTTGTAAAATACACTATTGAAAGAGAAACAAACAAAAGGAAGAGAAATCAGGTTCAGGGTGTCCAAGGACTGCAGGCCTCTACACCCAAAGTTGGGTGCTTGGTAGGATGAATATGGTGCTCCATTTCAATTTCTAGTTTATTTCATGAGTTCTTGCTGTAAGTTGCTTCAAATATTTTTATTTTTTATGAGTTTGGACACAAATCTGTTTAATAAGCCATTCAGTGTTGATACAGAAACTTCTGATCACTTATGAGAAATAGACGTGGTACCATGAGAGCAAGAGCGGGAGCCAGACCATTATCAGACTGTTTTCATTATAAAACTGGACTAAATTATCTTTAATTCTTTCAACCCCAAGATTCTGTGCTTCTATGGTGTTAGATTTATCAGTAAAGCTTAATTTAATAGTTCCCTATTTCATTTTTTTAAGGAGAACCGATAAAGAGGAAGGCAAAGAAAATTGTGCCGCATCTAAGAATTGAAGTCAAATTCTGTTGTAAGCAACAGCTCCATATTTAGATACTGAAAATAAAATACTCTTAAATATAAGTTCAACACAATACAACTGTATTAAGCTAGGTTACGAGCCATGTACTAAGCAAAGCAGAATAAAATAATCTTAAATATCTTAAAATACCCATGCTAGAGATCAATATTTAGCACATTTTTTTAAAATATTTAGCACATTTTTAAGATTCTTTAATCTCTTTCAATGTAATCCATACTCTTGTGAACCACCTGAGTAATCAATTCATCAACTTTGTACATATGGTAATAAAGTGAGTTTTAGTAAAGCATATTTTATTTTAGGTAAGTGTATTTTTTTAAGATTTTATTTTTTCAAAAATTTATTCAATATTTCTTTTTTTTATTTTTTTTAGAATTTTTATTTATTTATTCATGAGAGACACACACACACAGAGGCAGAGACACAGGCAGAGAGAGGAGAAGGCTCCATGCAGGGAGCCTGACATGGGACTTGATCCTGGGTCTCCAGGATCACACCCTGGGCTGAAGGTGGCGCTAAACCACTGAGCCACCCCGGCTGCCCTAAGATTTTATTTTTAAGTAATCTCTATACCCGATGTGGGGCTCAAATTTATAACCCTGAGATGGAGAGTCACACATACTGTACCAACTTGGCCAGCTAGGTACCCAGCTAAGGGTATTTCTAAATATGCTATTATAAAGTTCATTTTTTTTTGTTTTATAAAGTTCATTTTCAATGCAATCCTTGATTACATTTATAATATGGAAAGATAAATTTAGACTTTTTCCAATTTGACAACTTAAGTGGTTAAAAACTTCATAATTTTCAACATAAATTTCAGAATGATAGGTTATGTTTGTGGACCAAAGATATCACAAAGTGAAAAATAAATAAAAGTTGACTTTCTGACCAATTTTTAAGTTACTATGGTTAAAGATTAAGAATTGCCTGATTGTATGTGGCGGGGTTGTTGATTGCCAAGTAAGAGCTGCCTGACTCACGGGAATAATTTGGAGTTTTTCTAAATTCTAATTTCGGACATTTTACAAAATGAACATTTAACATTTAACAAAAATATTGTTTTTAGATAAATTATTGCTGTAATTTGTGCACATGGGTATGTATGTTTGCACGGGGGGAGTGTTTTCTGTGTCTGCAGTTATTTGGAAAATTTGGGGGCAAAACAAAAAATGAACAGAGATTGATTTAATTAATTTTCTTAATATCTTAAATGCAACATGTTGTTAGAATGCAATGGATAGAACTCAAGTAAATAGGCTGGCCCAGAATGTAATTTTGTCTTGAATCCTCAATATGGAGGCAGTGAGATTCTGGGAACACAGTAAAAGTTTAATTTATGTAGTTTTTATTTCCTGCAGACCAGCATAGTGAAGTAAGAGAATAGTCTATGGACTTTTAGAAAATTTTGTCTGCAGTGAAAGTTTATTGTTGCATATAATTTGTGATATGTAACTGGATTTTTAGAACAATTCTTCAGTTTTATTTATTTATTTATTTATTTATTTATTTATTTATTTATTTATTTATTTATTTTAATTCTTGAGTTTTAAAAGTCTTTTGGAAATTGGGGATGGGTAATAAGTAGAAAATATCTGTTTTAGGGATGCCTGGGTGGCTCAGTGGTTGAATGCCTGCCTTCAGCCCAGGGCATGATCCTAGAGTCCAGGGACTGAGTCCCACATCGGGCTCCCTGCATGGAGCCTGCTTCTCCCCCTACCTGTATCTCTGCCTCTTTGTGTGTGTGTCTTTCATGAATAAATAAGCAAAATTTTTTTAAAAAAAGAAAGTATCAGTTTTAAAAGGCTTTCAGGGCACCTGGGTGGCCCAGTCAGTTAAATGTCCAACTTTTGATTTTGGCTCAGGTCATGATCTCAGGGTTGTAACATCAAGCCCTGCCAGGGGCTCCCCTCTGGGTGTGAAGCTTGCTTAAGGTTCCCTCTTGGGGTACCTGGGTGGTTCAGTCAGTTAAGCATTGGACTCTTGGTTTCCAGTCGAGTCATGATCTCAGGGTCATGAGATCCAGCCCAGTGGTGGTTCTGCCGTCAGCACAGGAGTCAGCTTGAGATCCTCTCTCTCCCTCTGCCCCTCTCCTGCTGCTTCTGTGTGTGCACATGGACACACACTTTCTCTCATAAATAAATAAATAAATAAACAAATAAATAAATAAATAAATCTTAAAAAAAAGATTTTCTTTCTCTCCTTCGGCCCCCCCTCCTCTTGTTCTTTCTCTTTCTAAAAAAAAGGGGGGGGTGGGCTTTGGAAATTATCCAGTTCGTCCTTGTAATCCATTCCACTAATATTCAACTAATATTTATTGACAGCTATTATATGTCAGGCATTATTCCAGGCACTTGGAATAGGTCAGTGAGCACACAGGACAAAGATTCTTGTGGTGCTTCTAGTAGGGGAAATGGACAACAGCAATCAATATAATAAATAAGCAAATTCAATAGTATGTTGGAGGCTGATAAGTAAAATGGAATTTTAAAAAATAGAATGGGAGAGGGGCGCCTGGGTGACTCAGTTGGGTAAGTGTCTATCTTCAGCTCAGATCATGGTCTCAGGGTCCTGGATCAAGCCCTTCATTGGGCGCCCTGCTCAGCAGGGAGTCTGCTTTACCCTCTCCCTCTGCTGCTCACCCTGCTTGTTTGCTCTCTCTCTCAAATCAATAAATAAAATCTTTAAGATAAATAAAAATAAAATAGAAAAGGGTAGGAAAGATTGCTAGGCTCTGCAAGGGTGTCATAATTTTATCTTTTTTTTTGTAAGATTTTATTTATTCATTCATAAGAGACAGAGAGAGAGAGAGAGAGAGAGGCAGAGACAGAGACAGAAGCAGGCTCCACGCAGGAAGCCCGACACGGGACCTGATCCTGGGTCTCCAGGATCACACCCCGGGCTGAAGGCAATGCTAAACCGCAGAGCCACCTGGGTTCCCTGAGTGTCATAATTTTAAATAGGATGGTCAAGGTAGGTCTTGTTAAGAAGGGACATTTTTTCAAAGACTTTATAAGGAGGGGAATTTAGCCATATGATTCTCAGGGGAACAGTCTCTTAAGCAAAAGACCTAATTTGTGTGAAGCCTGCAAGGCAGAAGTGTGCTCACTAGAGTTTGAGAAACAGTGAATAGGCCAGTGTGTCTGAAGGAACAGGGAGCTGACAATAGCGGCATCCAGGACCAGATCAAGGAGAGCTTCATAGGCCATTGTAAGGACTTCGCCTTTTTCACTCTAGATCCAAGTGGCTCAGTCTTAGCACTGTTGACACTTTGGGCTGGACAATTCTTTGTTGTGGAGGACTAGCCTGTGCATTCTAAGATATTAAGCAGCACCCTTGGCTTCTCCCCACTAGATGCCAGCAGTACCCTGACAATGAGACAACCAAAAAGGTCTTCAGACAATGTCAAATGTCCCCTGGAACAAAAACCTTCTTTCTCTCCCTGGTCAAGAACCACTATTGTAGATGCTATGGGAAGCCACTGGAGGATTGTAAGCAAAGGAGTTGACGTCTTACATATTTTTAAATAGCTTTATTGTCATATAGTTACATATCATAAAATTCACCTATTTAAAATGTACATTTCAACACTTTAGTATATAGTTATATAGTCAAACCACTTCTCGAAGAGACCATTCTTTCTGATTTGTTTTCACACCCTTCTTGAAATCAATTGATTATAAATGTAAGAGCTTATTTCTGAGCTCTCACTTCAATTCCATTGATCTCCATGTCCAGCCTCATGTCACTACCACAGTGTTTTCATTACAGTAGCTTTGTAGTAAGTTTTGAAATCAGAGGGAGGCCTGGTGGGTCAGTGGTTGAGCTTCTGCCTTCAGCTTAGAGCATGATCCTGGAGTCCCAGGATCGAGTCCCACATCAGGCTCCCTGCATGGAGCCTGCTTCTCACTCTGCCTCTCTCTGTGTGTCTCTCATAAATAAACAAATAAAATCTTTTAAAAATTAAAAAAAAAGTTTTGAAATCAAAAAGTGTGAGTCTTCCAACTTTGTTCTCCCTTTTCAAGATTGTCTTGGCTATTCTAGATTGCTTGCATTTTTAAAAAATATTTATTTATTTATTTATTTATTTATTTATTTATTTGAGAGAAAGAGTGCGAGTGGGGGAGGGGCAGAAGGAGAGGGAGAGAATCTGAAGCAGATTCCTCAGAGTGCAGAGCCTGATGGGGGCTTGATCTCACAATGCTTAGATCATGACCTGAGCCAAAACCAAGAGTCAGACACTCAAATGACTGAGCCACCCAGGCGCTCTGAGATCTCTTGCATTTTCATATGAATTTTAAGATGAGTTTATCAATTTCTGCAAAGACTGGCTGAGATTTTTTTTAAAGATTTTATTTATTCATGAAAGACACACAGAGAGAGGCAGAGACACAGGCAGAGGGAGAAGCAAGCTCTCTGTGGGGAGCCCCATGTGGGACTCCATCCCAGGACCCTAGGATCATGACCTGAGCTAAAGGCAAACACTCAACCACTAAACCACCCAGGTACCCCTGTGTCACTATTTCTTGATTTATTATCTATTTTTGGCTTCCTGCTATGATAGATAGGGGTTTAGCTTACTTAAACACATCCGATCTCCTGCTATCTTCTTAATTAGTAATTCTAATTAATATTTTACATATTTGTTTTATGTATAGGCAATAGAAACATCTCTAGACTCCACATTTTTGTAAAACACAAATATCAGCTATCTTCCCTTTCCTTCAGTGTTCTTCTCCACATTCATCTCCCAACTTCTATCATTTGTATGTCTACTTTTATGTGACCAAGATGGAAAATGTTTATATTCGGGCAGTCCCAGTGGCCCAGTGGTTTGGTGCCACCTTTGGCCCAGGGTGTGATCCTGGAGATCCGGGATCGGGTCCCATGTCAGGCTCCCTGTATGGGGCCTGCTTCTCCCTCTGCCTGTGTCTCTGCCTCTCTCTCTCTTGAATAAATAAATAAAATCTTAAAAAAAAAAAGAAAATGTTTATATTCAATCTTCTGTGGCTTGTCTAGAAGTTAACTCCCAAAGTCAGTCAACTACATATTTCTACTGTTTTAACTGTGTATTTTTCATTCATAGCAAAGCCAAATCATAACTTGTAATTTATATAACTTAATTGTATTTCCCTTATTTTTTCTTTTGTGTTTTTTCAAATTAAATTATTGACAAAGCTGTTTATGATGAGCAAAGGAACTCATTTTCCACCATTGACAGGAAATAGCCACATTGGGTTGTTTTTTTTTTTTTTTTTTTTTGACATGATCTCTTGATGTGAAAATTCAAAAAAAGAGGTGAAAATAAATGAAAGATTTTATTCACATAGTAAAAATAACAATTAAGGTATATGGTAAATTATGGGACATCTCAATTTGTGTTTTAACACCATGGTAGTGACCTAGTCTAGTTTATAGGCAGCTATTTGTTGTGATATAGATTTTATGCAATGTTTCAATGTTTCCTTTTCTACGTGGTAATCTTTTTGAACTGAGTATATATTGTTTGTCAAGAGACCCTACGCCACAGTTCAAATGTCGAAAAATTATGCTGGGCAGCCTGGGTGGCTCAGCAGTTTAGCACCGCCTTTGGCTCAGGGTGTGATCTTGGAGACCTGGGATTGAGTCCCACATTGGGCTCCCTGCATGAAGCCTGCTTCTCCCTCTGCCTGTGTCTCTGACTCTCTCTCTCTCTCTGTGTCTCTCATGAATAAATAAATAAAATCTTTAAAAAAATGAAAAAAAAATTAAAATTATCCTATTGAATCCTATGTACCTGCCCCTGAATGTTTTATATAATGTCCTTAGATAAGATCAATTTCAGTGATTTTGATATTGGTATTAGTATCTTAAACCCATTACCTATGAATATATTGAGTAAATGAGCTGAGTAAATTAGAAAAGTTAAATTAGAAGTCTTATGACAGTAGGCCTCTGGCCAAAGGAAATTAATAGTCATAGCATAAATTTAATGGGAATAAGCTGCCATATTGAAAATGGAATACAAATGTTTCTAAAGTTTTGGGTTGCATTGTAAATTAAATATATGATCTGGTGTGACCATATGTGGCATGGGTCAATGTCTGTCAGTGGGAGACCAGAAGGTACACACCTATAGCCAATCAAAGTAGGGTTTTTTAATATATTTTTTAAAGATTTTATTTATTTAAAGAGAGACACAAGGAGAGGAGAGAGAGAGAGAGAAAGAGAGAGAGGCAGAGACACAGGCAGAGGGAGGAGCAGGCTCCATGCAGGGAGCCCAACTTGGGACTCCATCCCAGGGCTCCAGGATCACGCCCTGGGCTGAAGGTGGCGCTAAACCACTGAGCCACCCAGGCTGCCCTCAAAGTAGGGTTTATTGGCTCATTGCAGTCTGAAAGATAGTAAGCCATGGGGTGTCTCCTTAAGAAGATGTCATAAAGGACTTACAAAATGTGCGCTTGGGCTGGATGATTTGGGAAAGGGTTTAAGGAAGTGTGGCTCTGGTTTGTATTGGATACTTTCAAGAAGCAGGACAAATTCTATGATAGAGTAGCTTAATAATTTTTATCCAGAAGTCAGAAAGATCAACGTAAAGTTAAGGCTGTATTGGCAAACGAGCAGTAGTCAGTCATATTATTCAGGAAAAAGGCATGTCTTCAGTGGCTTTTGTGATTTAGAGGACATTATTGTTTTTGTCTACTCAGACTTGATCAGGGAGTGGTCTTGTTCTGTCTGCCTCTATCATACAGTGGCCTTATCTGATGTTTGTGTTCTGCAAAATGTTTCATGTTCTGCCGGAGAACACCATGCTGAGTTAGGAGTACCAGGCCAGCTCCCAGCTAGGCCAAGGCCCAGGTGTGAGCACCAGGACAGTCCAGATGAAAGGGGCTACATTTCTCTTTCTCCTGATATTAAGAATGTGTATGGTATGGGAGTGTCTGGCTGGCTCAGTGAGAAATACTCTTGATCTCGGGGTTGTGATTTAGAGCCCCACTCTGGGTGTAGAGATTACCTAAATAAATAAATACTTTAAAAAATGTATATGGTATGAATATATCATGTATTAAAAATTAAACAGCTAACAGTTCAGATAAGAAAATAAATGAAAATTGAGAGAAGTATATTGAAACTTCTAACTACCATGGTAAAAATAGAGCAGGAAAAAAAGGAATGTTAGAGAGTGGAATTGCCCTGTTAAATGATTCAAATTTTTGTGTAGAATTTTAACTTCTATTTATGTATTTATTTTAAAAGATTTTATTGATTTACTTATGAGAGACACACACAGAGAGGCAGAGACATAGGCAGAGGGAGAAGCAGGCTCCCTGAAGGGAGCCGGATGTGGAACTTGATCCAGGGACCCCAGGATCATGACCTGAACCAAAGGCAGATGCTCAACCACTGAGCCATCCAGGTGCCCCTTAACCTCTATTTAAGCTGTTTGTATTAAACTAAGATAAAAATAATGAAGTGAGGGTTAAAGGGAACTCATGAATGAAAGCCTTCCACTCAGTTAATAAGATGGTTAATGTTTGCTTTGTTCTGGGCCAGCTGACACCCAACAGTTACTGAGAATGATACAAATGCAGCCTTAGGTCCTAAATCTCTCACACTCTCCTTAGCAAAAAGAAACCAGGGCTTCTTGGAGCGCAGCCAGTGCCAAATCTCCAGGCAGAAAAACTCCTGGTACATTTTGTTACTGATGGGAAACAGCAATTCTTTGGGGATTGCATGTATGGGCGTTGGAGGAGGCAGAGAGGGCAGTTCGAGAAAATGTTCACACTCAGGGACAGTTACCCCCTGGCAAGCTGAATATTGAAATCAATGACTGTGATCAAATGAACTCAGTGAAATCTATAATAATGCCTTAAATCTAGGATAATATGGAGAAAAGAGATGTTAACATATAGTAGGTGTGTTTTTTTATTTCAATGTTTTTTAACATGAAGTAGGTTTAAAATAGAATTGCAATGTAGAAGTAAATGATTGATATATGTTTATGAACATTTGGTTAATATTGTTTACTGATTAAGCCAAGTTATGAGAAGTCTACATTAAAGCTGTGGTCATGACTTGAGTAAATAATCACAAATTAATACCCTACAAGACAGCACTACCCAATAGAAATAAAATGTGAGCCACATATGTAACCTTAAATTTTATAGAAGTCCCATTTAAAAAGTAAAAAGAAACAGGTAAAATTAACTTAAGTAATATTTTTATTTAATCCAGCATACTCAAAATATTATAATTTACACATGATCAATGTAAAAATCATTGAGATTTTCTTTCATTCTTTTTTTTTTTCATGCTAAGACTTTGAAATCTGGAGTGTATTCTATAAGAGTTCATCTCAATTTGTACTAGCCACATTTCAAATGCTCAATAGGCAATATATCCACAGGCTACCATGTTGAACAACACAGCCATAGGCCAAAACACCAAATTGCTTGGCTGAAGAATAACTGTGAAAAAAAAAAAAAAAAAAAAAACAATGCTTGGGACAGCCCAGGTGGCTCAGCTGTTTAGTGCCACCTTCAGTCCAGGGTGTGATCCTGGAGACCCAGGATCAAGTCCCACGTCGGGTTCCCTTCATGGAGCCTGCTTCTCCCTCTGCCTGTGTCTCTGCCTCTCTCTCTCTTTCTCTCTGTGTCTCTCATGAGTAAATAAAGAAAATCTTTTTAAAAAAATTATTTTTAAAAAAACAATGCTTGTTATTATTTTTTTTTAATTTTTATTTATTTATGATAGTCACACAGAGAGAGAGAGAGGCAGAGACATAGGCAGAGGGAGAAGCAGGCTCCATGCACCAGGAGCCTGACATGGGATTCGATCCCGGGTCTCCAGGATCGTGCCCTGGGCCAAAGGCAGGCGCCAAACCGCTGCGCCACCCAGGGATCCCCAATGCTTGCTATGATAACAAATTCCTCATATGTCCAAACTGTGAAAATGTACCTAATAAAAGGGTAGGCTTCATAGAAAATCATAAAAACATCTGTTTATAATGATAACCAACCCTTATTTAGCACTTTCCTTGTGCCAGACCTGTACCAAGACCTTCACAAGGGTTATCTCATCCATCTTAATCCTCACAACACCTGATAAAGTAATTACTGACATTGATAGAACATTGTTCTAAACATTTTGCATCTATCAATGCATTTGATCTTAGGCAACCTGATGATGTAGTTTCTATTAATATTCCATTTTGAAGACCTAAGATGAAGAGATTAAGAGCCTTATCAAGTAAGTGCAGAACTAGAATCTGTGTAAGCCTATTTGTAAAATATACATTATTTATTATTTTTCTTGTCTTAGAAAGAAAAAGGTCACGGCGAATGCATATCAAATGCATTGTTTGCACAAATTAATCTGAGATCACTTTATACTGCTAAGTGATACTAGGCCACAAAAGATGTGATTTTGTAGTAGGAGTTAAAAGTTTTCTCAAAAAAAAAAAAGTTTTCTCCAGAGGCAAGATAAAAGCAGTCCTATCAAGAACCACTAAATTCCTCATAGCTCTTAAAAGGTCTTTGAAACAAATAAACCAATGAGAGGTAAGCTGTCTTTTCTGTTCTAATAGCCTTAGGAAAATAGACCCAAAGTGTTACTGAGCCTGCTTTCTTATGGGTGGAAAACAGGGAAGGGAGATCTCATAAAATGCTTGGGCTTTTCAACTTTTCCTATACAGGGATCCAGTGCCATTATGACATGTCTCAAAAGGGTCCCTAATTTCACATCTATGGTCAGTTCACAATACTTTTTTTTAAAGATTTTATTTTTGTGTAATCTCTACATCCGATGTGGAGCTCAAATTTACCACCCCTAGATCAAGAGTCACATGCTCTACTGACTGAGCCAGCCAGTCATGACCATTTTAGGGAAAACTTTGAATTATAAGAATGTGTAGCATTTCTTCCATAGAGAAATATTTTTAGGGCAGCCTGGGTGGGTCAGAGGTTTAGCGCCGCCTTCAGCCCAGGGCATGATCCTGGAGACCTGGGATTGAGTCCCCTGTCCGGCTCCCTGCGTGGAGACTGCTTCTCCCTCTACCTGTGTTTCTCTCTCTCTCTCTCTCTCTCTCTCTCTCCTGTGTGTGTGTCTCATGAATAAGTAAATAAAATCTTAACAAAAAAAAAAGAAAAATATTTTTCAACCTATTCGGTTTTATAGAAAAATCCATCCTAAAATTCATATTGAATCGCAAGGGACCCCAAATAGCCAAAACAATTTTAAAAAGAACAATATTGTATGTCTCACAATTCCTAATTTCAAAACTTTTTTTTCAAGATTTATTTATTTATTAATGAGACACACACAGAGAGAGAAGCAGAGACATAAGCAGAGGGAGAAGCAGGCTCCCATAGGGAGCCAGATGCAAGACTTGATCCCAGATCCCAGGATCACAACCTAAGCCAAAGGTGGACACTCAACCGCTGAGCCACCCAGGCATCCCAGCTAATTTCAAAACTTAATCCTACCCTGCAGAAGTCAAAACAGTTTGGTCCTGGCACAAACACAGACATAGCCTAAAAGCCTGGAAAAAAAAAAACAACTCTTGCATATACAATCAAATTATTTTTTTGACTTTTGTTTTATTATTTTTTTTAAATTTTTTTTTTATTATTTATTTATGAGAGTCATACAGAGAGAGAGAGAGAGAGAGAGAGAGAGAGGCAGAGACACAGGCAGAGGGAGAAGCAGGCTCCATGCACCGGGAGCCTGACGTGGGATTCGATCCCCGGTCTCCAGGATCGCGCCCTGGGCCAAAGGCAGGCGCGAAACCACTGCGCCACCCAGGGATCCCTTGACCTTTGTTTTAATTGAAATATAATTGACACAAATTTTATATTACTTTCAGGTGTACCAGTGTTTATATACATTACCGATAATAAGTGTAGTTACCATTTGTCACCATACAAAGTTGTTACAATATCACTGAATGGCCCTGTGCTGTACTTTTATCCCTATGACTTATTAATTTGATAACTGGAAGCCTGTACTTCTGAATCCCCTTCACCTATTTTGCCCATCTCCACAATCCCTTCCCTCCCAAACTGGCAACCACCAGTTTGTGTTTATGAGTCTGTTTCTGTTTATTTTGCTTGTTCATTTCTTTTAGTTTTTAGATGTCACATATTCTTGCAGGTCCTTTCAGTAGAACTAGAAAATAGGACATCAGCTAGGAAATAGACTTATGGACACATATCCACACAAACATATTGTGTGGATTCTGAAGTGTTGGGCTGCAGTCAGCTCATATGGGCTTGCAAAAGCCCAATGTTGAATATTCAGAAATTCTGCAAGCAGCTGTTACACTGGTGGTGGTTTGAAATTGGCTATAGTAGGAGTATTTATACCATGGAAATCAGCAAATGCTAAATATCAATGTGGTTTTTTTAAATCAGAAAGCCACTTTACCAGCACACCACTACATATATATCACACACATGCATCTTCTCTTCTCTTTCTTTATATATGATAGTTAATATTAACTCTACCTACACACACACACACACACACACACACACACCCCATGGCTCATGCTTCTATCTTTAATTCTATATTAACATCAGAGTTTGTTCTAGTTTTTTCCATTTCCATATTTGTAACTGTCTTCTTCAACAGTGAGAAACTTGGCTCCCATTATTCTTGATATATTCACTTTTTACTCAACCTCCTAACCCCAGGAGCCATCTGCTTGGCCCCATTCCCACTGATTCTGACTAAGAGAGCTGGATCCTTTGCCTTGAGGGCCTCCTAGTCCTGATGTTTCCAAGCCGCACTTCAGCCCTAGCCCTGCCAGTCCAGACCACCAGAGTTGCTTTCTTAGCCTGGGCCCGTCAGCCCTAAACTCATCAGCTAGGGGATCCCTGGGTGGCTCAGCGGTTTGGTGCCTGCCTTTGGCCCAGGGCACGATCCTGGAGACCCGGGATCGAGTCCCACGTCGGGCTCCCGGCATGGAGCCTGCTTCTCCCTCCTCCTGTGTCTCTGCCTCTCTCTCTCTCTCTATGTCTATCATGAATAAATAAATAAATCTTTAAAAAAAAAAATAAACTCATCAGCTAAATCTTGACTTTAGCTTTTCACATTTTCTTTTTTTGGGGTATCCCTTTCCATTAAACATGCTTGTTTCCCTATTGTTTTTGAGCTCATGGTTTTGAGTAGTTAATTTAATTCATTCATAAGGGTTGCCAGATAAAATACAGGAAGCCCAGTTATGTTTGAATCTGGGACATACTTATACTAAAAAAGTATTTGTTATTTATCTAAATTGGAAATTCAACTAGATGTACTGCATTTTAATTTGCTGAATCTGGCAATCCTAGTTAGAGAGAACTACAAATAAACGTCCTTTAATCCTAATCAGCCCCTGGGTCAACTGAATATGATCTGTAACTCCAGTGTGTCCCTGCACACACTGGGCTTCTAGCTTTTCCTGTACCAAGTACCATCCAACTCATACCCCTGCTTGAAGGGCACAGGTAAGTCCCCCCTCCCCAGTCTCACTTTCTGAACAGCATCTTTTCTCCATCCTTGGTCTGCACATACTGCTTTTGCTCCCTGCCAAACAAATATCAGAGTTGCAGACAGAAGCACACAGTTTAGTACACAACTAGAGGGTTTGGTTTACTAATTAGTTTGTGTTTTTTTATCCTGGAATACACATAAAAGAGATGAGACTGCCCCATTAATCTCCAGGAAGCTTTACCTAAGCTAGCTAGAAGTCTGTAGTATTCCACAGAACCCACTGCATTCTTTTTTCTTTTTTTTAAGATTTTATCTATTTATTTGAGAGAGAGAACACAAATGAGAGAGAGAATGAATGGGGGAGGGGCAGAGGGAGAAGCAGGCTCCCTGCGGGACTGGGTCCCAGGATCCTGGGATCATAACCTGAGCTGAAGGCAGAGGCTTAGCCGACTGAGTCACCCAGGCACCCAATCCACTGCATTCTTTTTATCCCTCTACCATGATTTTTACCTCATTATATATTGGAAACTGTTTACAGTAGGTGGGAGAGGGGGGGAAAAGTATCTGTTTGATATGTTTTGTTATGGAATTATCTCCAGAGTAGAAGTGTTAAGTTAAAAAAAAAGAAAGAAAGAAAAAAAAAAGGCAAGGAGAAGAACCAGAATAAAGAAAGGGCAAAGCTACTATATACAAAGCTACTGTATATAAATACCATATTGAAAGGGGGGATGGAGATAGGGATCACAGGGAGACTTATTTTTACTATGTATTCTTCTGTGCAGATTTTTTTAAAAATCAAAAGCATATTTTAATTCTTCAAAAATATTCACTTTTTTAAAAGAGAAATGATCTGTTTATGTGTGGGTCCCTCACTACACAGTAAGCTGCTGCTTGACGTGAGGGATCCTGTCTATTTCAATTTGAATGCCAAGAGCCCAACATTGTCTCCAGGGCAGGGTCATTATCTGGGCTGTTCATATGTATAATAAAAACAGCATTTCTTCTCACTGATTCATTTCCATTACTATCACTGACAGCACATTATCGTGATATTAAGATAAATTAATATTTATTAAATTATTTAATGTCAAGTGTAGGTTAGTGAATAATAAAAACAATTTCAAATTCAATTGCTACTTGAATTTAAATAAAAGAAGTATTAAAATAATAAAACCTATGAAAAGATTAGATTTTTAGAAATTCCTTTTAAATAAAAAGAATTAGCTCGGGGCACCTGGTGGCTCAGTCAGTTAGCATCTGCCTATGGCTCAGGTCAAGATCCCAGGGTCCTGGGATCAAGTCCAGCATTGGGCTCCCTATTCAGCGGGGAGTCTGATTCTCCCTCTCCTCCCTACTTCTCCCTCTCCTCACTGCTCATGCTTTCTCTTGCTATCTCTGTCTCTCTCAAATAAATAAATAAAATCTTAAAAAGAAATTAGCTCTATTGAGGTATAACATACAGTAAAATACCCACATAAATGTACAGTTCAATGAACCTTGGCAAATGTATATACACATGTAACAATGATCACAATCAAGATATAAAACATTTTTGTTATCCCAAAAGGTTCTGTTTGTCGCTTTCAATCAATTTCTATTCCCTATCCCTGGCCACTGACAACAACTTAATAATTATTAAGTTTTATTAATGGATTTTAAGTATATTCAGTTACACATAATTAACAGAATGCCTGTTTCCTTATTAAACTAAAAAGCAAAGTACTACCTACAAAAAAAGTACCTAGTTTGACCATATTCTTGTTTTAATTTTTTTCTGATTTTCTCTTTATTTTTAGAGAATAAATTTGTCATTTGGCATAAGAAAGAAAAGTGGAAAGGCTGCCTAATTTTCAAAAACAATAGTACCAGTTGCCAATTATTGAGCATCTATTGTGTACCAGGCACCATATTCACACTTCACACAAATCCATCTTCTCATTTGATCCTCACAACAACCCTGAAAGGTGGGTATTTATTAATATCCTCATTTAATGTATAGCTCAGAAATATCCCTAACCTCACCCAATCGTGGTTAACAAATGTACCACACATTTAGCAATAACCCAAATTTCTAAGCTCTAAGCAACCCACCCAATGCTTAACTGGCAGTAAATCTGGTCTTTCAACCAGGTCCCCTGCCCAGTTCTCAAGAATAACTAGAATGACCACTCTTACTCTGCTACCCAAGGACTGCTGCCCTCTTCCAGGCTGCTGAACTTTTCATCTGTTGCCAGCCCGCCCTCCTCTCCAGGGGGTCAGAGTAGCTGGCAAAGACCTTCAAACGTTCCTGGGCTTGAGTCCAGTAGTCCAGAAACAAAAGCCCTCTAGGGGGCAGTGTAGATTAACACCTTGGCCCAACCTAACCAAGGTAACCTCTGACCGCTTAAAATTCTGTTCTATATGAAGGACAAAGCTTCAGACTCAAAGAAGTAAAATGGTCAAGCTTGCCTGATCAGTCAGCAGCAAGACTGGGATTCAATCTTAGCCCTTCTGACTTCAAGACAGTAAAGGCTCTCTCCCCTCTTGTTAGACTATCTTTCCTGACCATCCATCAGACTGAAGAGAAAAGCACACAGCAAGAAGCAATTAAATAAATATGTGTGTGGCAACCATCCGTGCCAGGCCCCAACCCATGAATTGAGCAAAAGAGGAAGGACAGCAGATGAAGGAAGAAATGTTCTCTGGGAAGAGCCAGGTGTAAGTTAAAGCAGAGAAGAGACTGCGAATCTAGGTGGTTTTGCTGATGATAGACCATGAGTTCCATGCATTGTAACCTATTCAGTCACTCAGGCATCCAGCAAAATGTTCATGCTTGCTGTGGCCTCTGAGTTAGGCACTGAAATAGAGTGGAGAACAAAACAGGCCTGCGTGTTTATGATCTAGTGAGGTGGTGGTAGGGGATGTTAAACAAATATGCTAATACTTACATACATAATCACAGATTTTGCTAAGTACTAGGAAGAAAAAAAGTACAGGCTGCTAGAAGAGAGAAAAGCAAGGGACCTACTTTAAGAGAAGAACCTTGAGGATTGAGGAGCTGGATAGGTAGAAAACAAAGCCCTTGAGGTAAGAAAAAGATTAGGATTTGAAGGGCTGAAGGAAGGGCCAGTCCACCATGAATGGTTAATACTATCTCTTCATGCCATCTAGGTCTTTTTGTTGTTGTTGTTGTTGTTTTTAAAGATTTTATTTATTTATTCATGAGAGACACACAGAGAGGCAGAGACACAGCAGAGGGAGAAGAAGGCTCCATGCAGGAAGCCCGATATGGGACTTGATCCCAGGACCCCAGGATCATGCCCTGGGCCAAAGGCAGAGAAGCTCAACCACTGAGCCACCCAGACATTCCTCTTCATGCCGTTTAGTATAAATGGCTGGGAATTCCAGGAAGAGGTGACAAATTGGGCAAAGACACAAAGGTAGGAAAACTGTATAAGGGAGGGTGGTGGTAGTGACATGTTTGGGGAGCTGGCAAAGAACTCCGTGCTCTTAGGAACTGCAGGTGGTAAGTGGTTGGATTTATTTTATTTTTTAAAAATTTTAAAAAGATTTTTATTTATTTATTCATGAAAGACACATAGAGAGGCAGAGACACAGGCAGAGGGAGAAACAGGCTCCATTTGGGGAGCGCGACAAGGACTCAATCCCGGGTCTCTAGGATCACACCCTGGGCTGAAGGTGGCGCTAAACCACTGAGCCACCGGGGCTGCCCAAGTGGTTGGATTTTTATTCTATTTGAAGCAAGAAGGGGCTGAGCATGTTTCAGCAATGTTGGTGAATTTAGGGAGATGAATTTCAGGGAGCAAGGGGGATGACCTAGAAGCAGGGATTACTGTTCAGACCCTCTTGCAATAGCCCAAGCAAGAGAAAAGTAGGACTTTGTCTAATGGTGGTGGTACAGAAAAGGAACCAATGTAAAATCCTCCAAAAGGAAGAGCAAAAAATTCTCTTGCAAAGAGCAAAGGTTCTCTCCCTGGGAGAACCTCTGGCAGGAAGACTGAAGCAGCATCTGTGAGGTTTTCTAGTTTGCATCTCCTCTGAGGGTTCTCTGCCTTTGGGACCCCCGATCCTTCATCAAAACACAGCAACAAAGCCTCCTAGAATGGAACACTAGGCTCCTGGGAGCCCAGGGCGGTGAGGAGTCCAAAGGAGAGAGATTGGGAAGACGTGGTGACAGTCCTGGGAGCTCAGCATTTAAAGGAGGTTGTGGAGTATAGACCTTGCTTCCTCACCTTGCAGGTACTCTTCCCCTCCCTGCTCTTCTCAGACTTTTAGAGGACATTACGCTGTGTTCTATACATGTTCCCAATCCCAGGGCATGGATATGTGGGAATCGGCCACAGAAAAGACAGATGGAAGAAAGTTTCCTGAGGACAAATGGATAGGATTTGGAATCAAACCTGATTAGATCTTGAGGAAATGAAAGAGAGAATAGAAGATAATTATAAAGAAGGCTGAGTGTGGAATGGAGTGATTTAAGATCCTCTAGCTCCCTTTACACTGATCCCACCTGCCCTAAGCAACCTTCTGATGCTAATTTTGTTTCCCAAGTTGACTTTTCTGTAGGGATGCCATTATATTTCTTAGGGTGAATTAATAAATTGGGCTCTTGTGACTTAATCACCACCTCGGTGAAATGATAGAGTTGAGTTCTTGAACTTGCGAATCGGAAATTCTAGCCTAATCAACACCTTTAATGATCCACAATATAGGTCTGTCCTCTGATCATTTTGTGTCTCACACAATAGTCATGAAAATAGACTGCTTCCATAGTCACTACGTGTGGGAGTCTACAATAAGGGAAGCTAAAGTTATTCTCTGAGACTCAACCTCATATAAACGGTAATAAAATTTATTGAGCACTTAGTATGTGCCCAGCCCTCTTCTGGGCACTTTAACAATCCCCCTCTCTCTTTTTAAATTTTGTTTTATTTTTATCCTTTAAGAGGTGGGGAGGGGAGGGTGAAGGAGAATATTAAGAAGGCTCCACATCCAGTGCAGAGCCCAACACGGGTTCAATCTCACAACCCTGAGATCATGACCTGAGCCAAAATCAAGAGTTGGATGTTTAACCACCTGAGCCACTCAGGTACCCCTAATGATAGGTCTTTATTTATTTTTTTTAAGAATTTATTTATTTATTTATTCATGAGAGACACAGAGAGAGGCAGAGAGACAGGCAGAAGGAGAAGCAGGCTCCCTATGAGGAGCCCGATGTGGGACTTGATCCTAGGACCCTGGGATCATGACCCAAGCTGAAGGCAGATGCTCGACCACTGAGCCACTCAGGCATCCCCCCCCCCTGTTTTTTTTTTTTAATGGTATCTCTTTAGATACATTCTAATATTATGTCTATCCTAAGATAAATAACCTGAGACTCAAAGAAATTAAATGATCTAAAGGCATACAACTAATATGCAGTGGGGCTGGGATCCAAACTCGGCAAACTTAACTCCAGAACCCTCTGCTTTTCACCTATTTGGAAAAGAAGTTACCACTACTGTGGTAGATGTCCACATGTTTTTTGAATCTGAAAAGATGAATCTGCAAAATGAAACTACCTTAAATCATCACTTGTAAATGTATTGCTGATGGTGTATTGAGAAATACCCTAAAGGAAAAAAAAAAAGAAATACCCAGCTTCAAAATCTTAAAAAAAAAAAAAAGCATTAAGGATGCCTGGGTGGCTCAGCAGTTGAGCCTCTGCCTTTGGCTCAGGGCGTGATCCTGGAGTTCCAGAATTGGATTGAGTCCCACATCAGGCTCCCTGCAGGGAACCTGCTTCTCCCTCTGCCTGTGTCTGCCTTTCTCTGTGTCTCTCATGAATAAATTAATAAAATCTTAAAAAAAAAAGATAGAGAAATACCAGCTTCATCAAGGAGAACTGAGAGTATCTGTAGAAGTAGAATAGGACTCTCGAAAGTTGAAGGTAAGTTAACTGTAGTGTAACTTCTGGGAAGAAAACAATACAAAACACAGGGACATCCTTTATTCATGACTTTTTGTTTTGTTTTGTTTTCAGTAGGCTCCACAACCAATATGGGCCTTGAGCTCATGACCCTGAGATCAGGAGTCACATGCTTTACTGGCTGAGCCAGCCAGGCACCCCCATTTAATGACCTATTTCTGCACTTAGAACAGTACCTGAAACATAGCAGACCGGCCACGAGTATTTGTTAAACAAATGAAGAATGCCACTCAACACTGCCCTCAGTCTTCGCACACACATATGGTAAGTATTCTTTTCTTTCTCACTCTGAAACAACTCTATCTCTAAAGTTTCTTCTCTCTTCCAATGTTCAACACTGCCTCTCCCCACCTCCTTCCTTACTGTCATGTCAGCTCAACACTTTATCTCATACTTCATGGAGGAAGAAGCACTCAGGAAGCGACTCCAGAGTCTCTCGTTGCCACATTTACACACTTCCCCGCATCGACACCCATATTCAGCAGCTTCCCTCCTGTCAAAGTAGAAATGTGTCTCTAATTTCTACCCTAGACCAAACCTTTCCCTGTTATCTGGATGCCATCTCTTCTTGCCTTCTCAAGGACTTTTCTCTTGCAGTTTGTCCTCTTTTCTACATCACACTTTTTTTCCTGTTTTCTTGTACCATTTCCATATGCATACAACCATTCTGCTTTGAAGTAAGATAAGAATATCCTTATCTTCAAGAATTCCTTCCAAAATCTCACATCCCCTTATAGCACAGCCCCATTTTTATGTTCTTTCACAACCCCCCCCAAAAAAAAACAAAAAAAAAAACTTCTCCAAAGTATAAACTTCCTCCCCTTCCCATCCTACCTTTTTTACTTCCTTACCTCCAGTTAATTCTTCAACTCTCTCCAACAGGCTTCCATACCAGAGATCCACAGACACTTCTCTAGTCAAGGCTATTGACAATACCTATGACGTCATATCAAATGGTCACTTTTCTGTCCTCATCTTACCCAAACTCTTGTTAGCAGTCTGCATAACTAACTGCTCTCTTCCTGCCACTTTCTTCTTTTGTCTTCAGGAATATTCCACCCTTCTGATTTACCCTCCACCTCTTTGGTAGCTCCTTCTCAACATTTTTACTAGTTAGATACTAGTCTTGTGTGTCAATATTGAGTGATCCTGGACCCTCCTCCTTTTTTATGTTTGAGGATTAGAAGATCTAACAAAATACGATCTACATTCCCCCATAGCAATAATTGGCTGGAGCTGAGTACCTGCTGCCTGGGTCATTTTTTTTTTTTAAGATTTTATTTATTTATTCATGAGAATACACAGAGAGGAGAGAGAGAGAGAGGCAGAGACACAGGCAGAGGGAAAAGCAGGCTCCCTGAAGGGATCCCAACACAGGACTTGATCCTGGGACCCTTGGATCAGGCCCTGAGCCAAAGGCAGGTGCTCAAACGCTGAGCCACCCAGGTGTCCCTCCTTCAATTCCATTTAAACACTATAAGCTTTTAAAGCTTCTTCTTTCATTTAACAAGTTGATTGCCCACAATATGCCAGGACCTAATTGTACCAGAGACACTAGGGTTACAGCACTGATAAAGCAAGTCATCCTACTTTCAAAGACCCTACCTACTGTTATACATCAGTTTTATTTCAATCAGGAAAAAAAAAAAAAAAAAACTTGGGGCATCTGGGTGGCTCAGTGTTTGAGCATCTGCCTTTGGCTCAGGTCAGGGTCTCAGGGTCCTGGGATAGAGCCCCATCTTGGGCTTTCTGCTCATCAGGGAGCCTGCTTCTCCCTCTCCCTCAGCCTGCCACTCTGTCTGCTTGTTCTCTCTCTCTGTCAAATAAATAAATAATAATCTTGAAAAAAGAAAAGAAAAATAATAAGGTAAAGCCAATTAATATGAAAATATTACAGAAGAGCAAGGGGATAGAGAAAGCTATTTCAGATAGGGTCACGAGAAAATGTCTCTGAGGTGATACTTGAACTTGAATAAAATGAGAAAAGAAAGCTTTGCGCAGTGGCAGTATCGTAGCCAATGAGGTTTATCCGAGGCGCGATTATTGCTAATTGAAAATGAGAAAAGTAAAAGTACATCAGAGAAAGGAAACAGTAGGTATGAAAGTCATGGGCCTTATTTAAGCATGCTAAGGCCACTGTGTTTAGAGCCACAATGGAGCAAATGAGATGAAGTGATGGGGAAGTGAATGTGGAGAGGTAGCACGGCCCAATAAGGTAGGACTTTGTGGGCTCTGGTAAGGATGATGGGAAGCCCCTGGAATATTTTGAGCACAGGGATGCAATATGAATTATGCCTTACAAGTATTAATGTGGCTATGATATAGAGAATTGACTGTAGAAGGACAAGAATAGAAACAGCTAGCTTACCAGAAGGTTTATTACCTATATTTAGATGGGGTGGGGGGACACGATATTAGTGAAGAGGCCTAGGGGGTATTGCTGAGGAGGTAAGAATGGATTAGATTTGAGAATATATTTTCAGTTTATTTTTTTAAAAGATTTTATTTATTCATGAGAGACACACACAGAGAGAGAGGCAGAGACACAGGCAGAGGGAGAAGCAGGCTCCGTGCAGGGAGCCCGACGTGGGACTCGATCCCAAGTCTCCAGGATCAGGCCCTAGGCTGAAGGCCAGCATTGAACTGCTGAGCCACCTGGGCTGCCCATATTTTCAGTTTAGAGCTTGGATTAGACATGGAGTGTGAGATAGAGAAAGGAGATGAGCATGACTCCAAAGTCTTTGGCTTAATTAGCTGAATGAATACACGGTGGTTTACTGGGAAAGGAAAAGTTTGGGGGGCATATTTTGTGTGAGATGCCTGCTAGATATGCAGAGGAGGCAGGAGGCAGAGTCTGGATGTCAGGACAGTGGTGATAGTTAGGTTCATTCTTATTATTTGTAGGGTCAATAGATTTATTGATATCTATTGATGATATAAAGAATCTCTCAACCCATGTTATGAGTAGACAAATATACATATGACCATAAAATTTAGGGGTCAAAAGAATTGTTTAGTATTGCAAAAATTTTCTTCAGTCACTATGGGAAATTGTGCTAATTCATTAATTGTTTCCAAACTATGAATTAGAATGTGAAAGGCAATTTTAAAAAAGGGACATTCACTACTACTGGGAAATAATACTTGGTTATGCAAGAATATGTTGCATTTGTGCTATCTAAGAGGAAGACTATGACAAGTTAATCTGTGTTTTCTTATCTAAGTACTTCTGCTGTTCAAATTCTCTTAGCACTGCAAAGCAGTGCCTGTTTCTCTTAAGTGGCTCCACCTAAAACTGTAAAGGCCTTAGGATGCAGTTGCCTTTCAGTTTTTTTTGTTTTTTTTTTTTTTAAAGATTGTATTTATTTGAGAGGGAGAGAGGGAGAGAGCACGAGTGGAGGGAGGAGCAGAGGGAGAGGGAGAAGCCAACTCACTGCTGAGCAAGGAGCCCAACCTTAGGACCCTGGGCTTATGACCTGAGTCGAAGGCAAACGCTTAACCTACTGAGTCACTGAGGAGCTCCTCAGTTTTTTATATCATGAAAAAATACACATAAAATTCACTATTTAACCTTTTTTTTTTTTTAAAGATTTTATTTATTTATTCATGAGAGACATACAGAGAGAGGCAGACACAGGCAGAGGGAGAAGCAGGCTCCATGCAGGGAGCCCGACATAGGACTCGATCCTGTGTCTCCAGGATCAGGCCCTGGGCCAAAGTCAGCGCTAAACCGCTGAGCCCCCGGGCTGCCCTATTTAACCATTTTTTAAAAAGATCTATTTCTTTATTTGATGGGGGGAGGGGCAGAGGGAGAGAGAAACCCAACCCAACTCCACACTGAGCACTGAGCCGGATGCAGGGCTTGATCTCATGACCCTGATCTCAGGACCTGAGAGGAAATCAAGAGTCAGATGCTTAATGGACTATACCACCCAGGCACCCACCATTCAATCATTTTAAATATATGGTTCTGTGGCATTAAGTATACTCACATTGGGGATGCCTTGGTGGCTCAGGGGTTGAGCATCTGTCTTCAGCCTAGGTGTGGTTCTGGGGGCCTGGGATCGAGTTCCACATTGAGCTCCTCGATGGGGAGCCTGCTTCTCCCTCTGCCAATGTCTCTGTCTCTCATGAATAAATAAATAAATCCAAAAAAGAAAAGTATACTTACATTGTTGTACCACCATCACCACCATCCATCTCCAGAGCTTTTTTATCTTCCTAAATTGAAACTCAGTACCTATTAAATACCAACTCCCTATTGTTATTTCCCCCAGCCCCTTGCAACCACTGTTCTTTTTGTCTCTGATTTTAAATCCTTTAGGTACCTCACACAGGTAGTAGCACAGTGTAGTTGTCTCTGATTTACATATTTCACTTAGTATAATGTATTCAAGATTCATCTATTGTGTAGCATGTGTCCTAATTTCTTTCCTTTTTAAGGCAAAGTAATCTTCCATTATATGTATATACCACATTTTGCTGATCCATTCATCTCTCAATGAATGCTTGGGTTGCTTCCACCTTTTGGTGATTATAAATAATACTGTTTTTATTTAAGATTTTATTTATTTATTCATGAAAGACACAGAAAGAGAGAGGCAAAGACATAGGCAGAGGGAGAAGCAGGCACCATGCAGGGAGCCCGATGTGGGACTTGATCCCAGGACTCCAGGATCAGGCCCTGAGCCGAAGGCAGACACTCAACTGCTGAGCCACCCAGGCGTCCCTAAATAATACTGTTGTAAACATGGGTATACAAATATCTGCTCAAGTCCTTGCTTTCAATTCTTTTGGTGCCTTTTAGTTAAGGAGGACATAGAGCAAAAGATATGGGAAAGAGGTTCTTGAGTTTGAATAGTGGTAGTTACAAAAGCAAATATTTAGGGTTGTTCTTTGTGGTGAGTGCTAGATCTTGAAAGAAACTTGTGTTATTTAATATAGCTATAGTGTGTGTGTGTGTGTGTGTGTGTGTGTGTGTGTACAGAGAGAGATTTTTGCCAGGACAGGGTATCTTTGCATTGTATTAATGGGATTAATGGGCATAAGTACGTAAATGGTATTAGAACTGGGTGAGTATAGCAGTAAGTGTAGATAGAAAAGAGGTTGGGGCACCTGGGGAGCTCAGTCAGTTAGTGTGTGACTCAATTTCAGCTCAGATCATGATCTCAGGGTTGTGGGATCGAGCCCCGAGTTGAGCTCTGTGCTCAGCATGGAGTCTGGTTGTCCCTGTCCCTCTGCTCTTCTCCCTGCTCATGTTCTCTCTCTCTCTCTCTCTCTCTCTCTCTCTCTCTCTCTCTCACACACACACACACACAAATAAATAAAATCTTAAAAAAAAGAAAGGTTGAAGGGCTGTGCTTGAGACGTTTAGAAGTCAGAAAAAGAAGGGAGAGCAAGAAAATAAACCAAGAAGAAACACCAGGAGAGTATGGAGACTTGGAAGCCAAGTGATATCCAATGTTGAGGAATGATCCACAAGCTAGAACACTGTCAAGGGACTAGATAAAGGACTGATAATTTGACATTTGATACAACAAAAGTGGAAATTACTGGCAACATTAAAAAAAAAAAAAAAGCAGTTTCAGTTAGAAGCGAGGATGAAAGCCTGGCTGAAAAGTGTTCAAGACAGAATGAGAAGAAAGTGCAAACAGAGGGTTTGGCCAGCTCTTATAGGAGTTTTTCTATAAGAAAGAGCAGAGAAACAGGGCGGAAACTAGAGGAGGATGTGGGGAGTCAAAGAAGTGTTGTGGTTTTTCTCCCTTGTTGTTGTCTTATAGCAGGGATATCACAACTGATGGCTCTGCATCTAGAGCCCTGCCCTCCCTGAAGTTCCAAAGACATACTTCCAAGTGCATCCATTTGGATGTCTCATAGGAAAATTAAAATTAACCTGTCCCAAGCAGAACTCTTGGTTCTCTCTCCCCTTCTTCCCAATCTGTTCTTTCCTAAGTCTTCATTTTTCTCAGCATCATTGCCAACCATTCAGCCCAAAAGCCATGCAGTGATTTCAGATTCCTCTCTTTCCCTCACTCCTCATAACCAGTGCACCAGCCTGTTGGTTCTGCCCCCAAAATATATCCTTAATCTATTTACTATTGGGACTGCTACAATAGCTTCATTCTTGCCTCCTACCACCTAATTCTGTGTGTGGTGGCAGCAAGAGTGTAAATCAGATGATATCATACGACCACTTAACACTTTCCAGGGGTTACCTGTCACACTTTAAAAGATTTACTTATTTGAGGGAAAGAGAGCATGAGTTGGGGGTAGGGCAGAGGGAGAGGGAGAGGGAGAGAGAGAACCTCCAGCAGATTTCCTGCTGAGCGTGGGGCCAGAGGTGACGCTAGATCTCACAACCTGAGATCATGACCTGAACCAAAATCTAGAGTCAGATGCTTAACTGACTGAGCCACTGAGGCACCCCTACCTATCCTATCACCCCTAAAATCCCCACTGCCTACCTTGAACTATAAAATCCTATATTATCTTCTCCCTTTCTCCTCCAACCTCATCTCTACCACCTTCCCTGTCTCTCATTACATTACAGATACATTGACCCTCTCCCCACCCTACTCAATCCTGCCTTTTTTAAAACCTAATTATTTATATTCTAAAGATACAAAAAAAGTACAGAGAATATTATAGAAAATCATGTGTCCACTACTTAGATCTAACACATTAATATCTAGTCACATTTGTCCATTAAAATACCATTGTTCTTGGGGATCCCTGGGTGGCTCAGCAGTTTGGCGCCTGCCTTTGGCCCAGGGCGCGATCCTGGAGTCCCCGGGTGGAGTCCCGTGTCGGGCTCCCGGCATGGAGCCTGCTTCTCCCTCCCCCTGTGTCTCTGCCTCTCTCTCTGTCTATCATAAATAAATAAATAAATAAATAAATAAATAAACAAACAAATCTTAAAAAAAATAAAATACCATTGTTCTCTTAATCTCTATTACCTGGGAAAATGCTCAGCACAAAATAGGTGCTAATCAATCAATGTTGACGTTCACTATGCTAATCAATGTTCACTATGCTAATATCGGAAATTTTCATTCATTCATTTACTGGCTATATACTTCCGTGTGTGAATATACCATAATTTATTTATCCATCTCTCCACTTTTGAACATTTAGGCTGTTTCTGATATTTTATCCTTATAATAGTATTGCAATGAACATCAGCAACATAGTGGTTAAGGGGTCAGATACTTTTTTTTAAAGATTTTATCTATTTATTTATTCATGGAGACAGAGAGAGGCAGAGACACAAGTAGAGGGAGAAGCAGGCTGCATGCAGGGAGTCCGATGCGGGACTCGATTCCGGGACTCCGGGATCACACCCTGAGCCGAAGTCAGGAGCTAAACTACTGAGCCACCCAGTGATACCCAAGAGGTCGGATTTTGGGGGTGTCTGGGTGACTTAGTCGGTTTAATGTTAGACTTTTGATTTCAGTTCAGGTCATGATCTCGTGGTTGTGAGATCAATCTAGTCTGGCTTAGCGCCAGAGAGATTCTCTCTCTTCCTCTGACCCTGCCCCAATCTATTAAAAAAAAAAAAAAAAAAAAAGAGGTCAGATTTTGGAGTAGACTATTTGGGATTGAATTCTGGACACCACAATTTATTAGTTCTGTTACTTTGGTCAAGTTATTTAAATTCTCTGTGTCTGTTTCCTGAATTATAAAATGAAAGTAATAACAGTAGCTTCCATAGTATTGTTAGTAGGATTAAATGAGTTGAAATATGTAAGGAACCTTAAAAAGTGCCTGACACATATCAAATTTCAACAAACATCAACTCTTATTATTAGGAATTGCTGAGTCACAGGACATAAGTATCTTCAATTTTATTAAATATTATACATTCTTCTAGGTGATGTACCAATAAACGCCTCTACCGGCAATATATAAATTCCATATTCCTAAATCCTAAAACATGGCACTAATTTAAAACTTCTGCCAATCGAATGAGTATTAAATTATATCTACATATATCTCAAGTTTACTTATTTAATTTCTACACCCAACATGGGGCTGGAACTGGCCACCCCCTACATCAAACACCACATGCTTTTCTGACTAAGCCAGCCAGGTGCCCCATTGTTTTAATTTGTACTTTGATAGTTACAGCGAAGCTAAACATCTTTTCATGGGTTTATTGGCCGTTCGTGTTTTTTTGTGGAGTTGGTTGTTTTTGGTGTTTTTTTTTTTTTTTTTTTTTTTTTTTGGTGAGCTAGCTCTGCATATCCTTTATTTACTTTTCTACTGTATTGAACGCTTTTATCCTTTCGATTTTGGTTCGGAATGTGTTCGGAAACATATATTTTGATGGTTTTGTTTATCTGAATACCATCTAGTTTTTGGCTGGTCTTTGTGTTGCACCTTTTAAAATATATCTTGGTAGACAATCAACACATTTTGGTGCAGTCAAATCTAACAGTATTTTCCCACATGGTTTGTGCTTTCTGGATCCTATTTAAGAAATTCTTCCTTATTCTAGTACCAGAAAGCTATCTTCCCCGAAAAAAAAATATTTCGAGCCTTTCATCCATCTGGGATTTATCTTGGGATATGGTTTAAAGTAGAAATCTAATTTTTATTTGTTTCCTATCGGGAGAAAAAAAAATTTCAGCACCACTTCTTGAAGAGTTCATCCTTGCCCTACCGATTCGTAATGCCCACCGTTATAAAGCACCTTCCCACGGAGCAGGTCTTCATTTCCGCTTCTCAACCTGTGCTTCTGTTCTTTCTACTGGGGGATGCGTTCCTGTCGCGCTTCCGATCGCAGCTCAAGCGTCAGCCCCCTCATACCTAGGTTTTGTCTACAGGTACGTCAGGCTCCTGTAGTCCGCGACTCCAGAGTCCGGGAGGCTGAGGCAGGTAGGAGCACAGGGGCAGGTATCCTCCAGGCTGTTGCCAGGGCGGCCGTCGGGAAGGCCGCCGAGAGGAGGAGCGCCCTGAGCCTCAATGACGCAATCGGGCCGGCGCCCGCGTCGCCAAGGACTGCGTCACTACGTGCGGTCGGCCGGGGGCGGGGCCAGGGCTGAATCACGTGGCTTGGTTGCCTACGCGCTGCTGGGCCGTGGGAAGATGGCGGACGGAAAGGGAGACGCCGCCGTCGCCGCCGGGGCCGGGGCTGAGGCTCCGGCGGGAACGGGAGCCGCAGACGGACCCGAGACTGAGTCCATGGCTCGGGGTCATCGCCCTGCTTCTCCGGCGCCGGGAGTCCCGGGACTGCGACCGTGTCTGTGGCAGCTGGAGACAGAGCTGAGGGAGCAGGAGGTGTCGGAGGTCTCATCTTTGAACTACTGCCGGAGCTTCTGCCAGGTGAGGGGCTGACTGGGGGGCTGAGGGCGGCGGGGCGGGGAGGCCTGGGGGAGAGGCCCCGGATCCGTTGCCGCAGCCGGGGCCGGACTGAAAGGCGCCACCTCTGTCTCGCCGCGCCCCCGGGGCCGGGCAGGCCCAGCTCGGGAAGCTCGACCGCTGGCCCCCCTTCTCCACTGCCCGACTTTGGCCACCGCCTGGGCGGGTTGCGCTGGGCCAGACTGAGAGCCTGGAGGGCGCCGGCGGCTCCCGGGAAGGGCCGTGCCCTGTCGCCGTTGCCTGTCCCCCTGCCGGGTGGCTGGATCGCCATTGCCTTCTGAGAGATTGATTGCTCGTTCCTGCTGGGAGAGCCTTTTTTTTCTTTTTCTTTTCTTTCTTTCTTTCTTTCTTTTTTTTCTTTTTTCTTTTCTTTTTCTTGAGTGCAGATCCCCAAACTGGAAAACCTGGGTTTTCCTGAAAAAATCCGGAGATATGCGTTGGGGCCAGAGACTTCTCTTTGGAGTCAACGTCATCTGGGCCCCTAAAAGGTCTGACAGTTGGCTTTGAAAGGCGTCTAGGGCTTTCTCACTAGGGATTGCGGAGCCCATTGGTTGTTTGGTTTTGTCTTTTTTCTTATTTTATTTTATTTTTTCGAGGGCGGGGGGAAGACTGTTAAGCTGTTCTTTTTGCCTCTTCTGTATTCCTCTGAGGATTGTGCTACCAGTAATGAGGCTAGCGAGCCTTGTAGTGGCTATTAACGGTCTTTGAGTAGAAGAGGATTGAGGAAGATGTGGAGTGTGGTCTCAGTGGTCCCTCTTGGCAGTGGTGTCACCATTTCCATGCTACGGTGGGTTCCTAACCTGTGGTTACATATTTATTGGTATGTTTAGTTTAGTCTCCATGGTTACCTCGAGATTTTTTTTTTTTTTCTCTCTCTCTGAATTTAAAGATATGCCATTATTGCTTATACTTCGACTGTTCGTTCTATCAGGTTTCAGGGCCAACCCTCTGCTCCTCACCTGGTGTATCTTAGAGAATGCAAAATAATAGTAGTATGTTGGTACTTGGACTCTTGATGAGTAGTTGTGTGCGCCGAATAAATTGCAGTGTTCCAAAGTTGTAATTTTAGGGGACAATTTGCTCTGTTGGTCCAGTGGAAAATAAAAAAGTAGACCTGCTTGATTGCTTTTCTTCCTCTCCTTGCTGAGCCAGAGACACCTCATCTCTTCAAATGGAATTTTGTCCATGCTAATCTTTTCTACACATTGTATTATTACAGTTTTTGTGTCTACACCCCGCAGCATTTCCCTACTAGGAAGCGTTGAGGTGTAATTATCCTTTGCTTCTTGGCTCTTAAAGAACATTTGTACTTAGTGCACACGTTTATTCTACAAACTTCTATTGACTGCATTGGATGGTGCCAGGCACTTTATCAAGTGCTGAGGAAATAAGACGCCCTTACCTGTGATGAGCTTACAGTTTGGAGGACATGGTAGACATAACAGTATCTCCAAAAACAGTTTTGGTAATGACTGAGATGGAGGTGTTGTAGAGACATTGGGGAGGGGAAAGCCATCATGGGACATCCTAATGGGAACAGCAATTACTAGTAAAAATAAATTAAAACTTTAACTGTGGATTGTACCTACAAGTAACTAACTAGGAGAGGCTACTTTAGATAGGGTGGTCTAGCAAGGCCCTATGGCTGAAAGGTTAAAAATGAGTCATGGGAATGTTGGGGGAGGAGAGGGGAGCATTTCAGTGCCAAAGGTAGAGATGATGAGAAGGATTCAAGCTTTGGGAGAATGGGGAGCTAATTGGACGAGGAGGAGGAGTGAGGAGGAGGACAGGGGAAGAAATGTGGGTTTGGTGGAAGCCTTCTAAGCTTGTGTTTTCATCTTAGATAAAAGAATGGCTGTAACTAGTCAGATTGAAGCTTCTTAGAGGGTACCATATATATATATATATATATATTTTTTTTTTATGCCTAGTGCTTGCACTTCTCATCTCATTTTAACTGAATGTTTTAATGTCTTGAGTCTTGGTGACACCTAGAAATGTAAGGACAAAGAAGAATTTAAAAAGGAAAGTACTTTTTGTAATCTGTCTTTTCTGTGAGATTTTCTTTTCGCCTGAATTTTTTTCAAAAATATTTTTTTTGGACTAGTAAATGAAATAAGATGTTCCTGTGATGACAATATGTTATAATAGGAAGCACATTGGATTGGGAGCAAGTTGCCCCAGTTGTGACTCTACTACTTATTAGCTAATAACCTTGGGTAAATTGTGCTTGTAGAATTTATTTTGTTTTCTGGCTTTTATTTCCTTATAATGCTTTATATAAACAGTAGAATAGAAAGTTTATATACAATTCTTCACAGTATTTTTGTCACTTTTTTTCCAGTAGCCCAGATAAAATCAGGGTATCCTGTTCACCAAATACAGAAAAAAATTCCTAATTTTGTGATGGAGGAACAACTTCGCCATTCAAATTTGGTTGAATAGCTCTTGGTTTCACATTTGAAAGGCAGAATAAGATTTATTCATCCACTCACTGTATGCCTGACATTGCACTAAGCGCTGGTGATGGAACATGCCCTCTAGGAACACTTAATATGTAAAGATAAGTAACCTGACTTGTGCTCTCTGGGATATTGAACTGCCACAGAAGTGTTTTTATCAGGTATTTAGTTTTTTTGTTTTTAGATTTTGTTTATTTATTTGAAAGAGAGAGGGAGTGCGAGCACAAGCAGGTGGAGGGGCAAAGAGAGAGTGATAAACAGACTCCCTGCTGAGCAGGGAGCCTGACTTGGGGCTCCATCCCAGAACCCAAGGATCATGCCCTGAGCCAAAGGCAGATGCTTAACCAACTGAGCCACCCAGGCGCCCCATCAGGTATTTAGTTAAGAAGTGTTGTTCTAGAGACTTAGATTATACCAAGTAGACAGGCTGGGACCATATTCTCTCCAGCTCTTGCAGTATGGCTCTATCTTTGGAATTGCACCAAGTCAAGAAATAAACTAACATATGAAAGGATAGAGAAGCTTGTCTCATTCTGGGCATGTTTTCAATTTTGAGAAGTTTGTGAAGATGATAAAAATGAAACTTCAGAAGTAATAGTTACTAAGAAAATGATACTTAGATCAACTTGTATTCAGTGAACATTTGTATTCAGTATTCAGTGACTATGGGATGTGGCTTTTCCCTCCTTTCCCTCAATTCCTCTTCTGAAAACATTGTCTTCCAAACCGTGTGGATAAGATTAACTCCAGAAGACATTTCTTCTTTGTTTTTTTGAAAAATTGATGGTATCCTCTCAAGTTTTTGCTATATTTTGGGAATCATGATTTCTGAAGTTTTACAACTGGTAGTTTTCTTTGCAATACAAATTTTGAAGGCTTTTATTTTTATTTTTATTTTTATTTTTATTTTTATTTTTATTTTTTGAAGGCTTTTAAAGTAACATTAACAAACTTTAAATTATTGGGTAATGATTATACTTTGAGAATACCAAAGTAGTTTTATGAGTAAAACTTGTTTATATGAAACACTTTTAGTTTCTAGACTAATAGTGCCTTTAGATTTTTCAATGGTAAAATAAATAATTATGGCATATATTTAAGTTTCTCCTAGATTAGTGATTGAATACAAAGGATCTAAGCAGATGGGCATACTGGCTTCATCATTTAAACTAGAAATATAACTTTGGAATGTACTTTCCTTTAACCCTTAGTTTTCTCATTGGCAAATGGAATACTAATAGTACTTACTATTTCCATGTGAATGTATTATTGTATGGACTAAATAATCTGTAAAAAAAAAAAAAAAAAGTGTTCCCAGAATTGTCTGAGTTACCCAGATTTCTTAGCCTTAGAATAAAAAGTCTTCACCACCTTACCGCTAGTTTACTTATCAGCTCCTACCTTAGCCAATCCTGTCACATAATCCTACTCTTATTTAGGAGTACTATACTTGGAGTTCTTGAACCAAATGTGATCTCAGTTACCCCTGTGATTAAATTTTTGCCTGTACATTTCCAAGCGCATTATTTTGGGTAAGGTGATCTTAATTTTCACTTAATTCTTCAAGATCCAAGACACATATTAAGCTATCAGTAAATATTTACCAAATGATTGATCTCCAAAAGGATAGAATTCCTACTTTTACAAGATCTCAGGTCATTAAGCATTATTTCCCTTTCATTGTCCTTTTCTCTCATTTTCATTTATGTATGTACGTATGTATGCATGTATATATGTGAGAGAGAGCAAGCGAGGGAGCACGCCGGTGCACAAGCACAGAGTGAGAGGGAGAAGCAGACTCCCTGCTGAGCAGAGAGCCTGATGCAAGGGTTCAATCCCAGGATCTTGGGGTCACGAACTGACCTGAGCTGAAGGCAGACACTCAACTGACTGAGTCACCTAGGCTCCCCTCTCAATTTCTCTATGGCAAATTTTCCTTGTCTAGGGCCCACTGCAAACACCGCCTCCCCTGTGAAGCCTTCTCTGAATTCACTAGATAGATTTCCTCCTAAATGTTTGTATTCTTTTGACACTTTGAACATACCTATGCTTTTAATTCTTGTTTTTCTTGCTGTCACTGTTTTAGTTCAGGCTTCATAATGTCCTATTGCAGCAATGTCTTCACTAATCTCTTGCTCTCTGACTGGATTTATCTACAGTCCATTTTGGTATTCTAAATTATAAATATAATCTCATTAGTCATTTTATTTCTTAAAATTCTTAAATGATTTCTTACCCCAAAGACAAGATAAAATTCAGACTTATTAACCTAGCCTGGGAGACAAAGCCTCTTAGAATCTGGATACTGCCTCCCCTTTTCCCAGCTCCTAGCTCCCAGCTTTCCAGCTTCTTTTTTGATAGGTGAGTGTGTGGGGGTCTACCTTCATTACAGTATCCATCTCAGTCTGCCTGATTAACCTCAGGGTCCTTCCTTCTCCATCTGCCTGTTTACCCTTTAAGACCAGGTTCACATATTAGAGTATTTCTTTTTTTTTTTTTTTTTTTTTTTTAATTTACTTATGATAGTCACAGAGAGAGAGAGAGAGGCAGAGACACAGGCAGAGGGAGAAGCAGGCCCCATGCACCGGGAGCCCGATGTGGGATTCGATCCCGGGTCTCCAGGATCGCGCTCCGGGCCAAAGGCAGGCGCCAAACCGCTGCACCACCCAGGGATCCCTATTAGAGTATTTCAGAAGTGTTTTCTGATGTTAGCAGACAGAATGAGGTGATTCTTTCACTTAAGGTCCTCTAGTAGCATCTTTTACGCAAGTGTGGTACTTGAAGAGTTGTTTCTATGTTTGTCTCTTGTATTGACTAGTAAACCAACATGAGCAGGGGTCTTGTTTAGTCTTTTTTGTATGCTTGGTACCTAGCAATTAATATAATGCCTGGCAAACAAAACTAATTTGTTGAATGAATTATAATGTAGAACTTCATGATACTCTCAAGAGGTGAGTACTTCAAAAGGAACACTTGTTGTAAAATCTGATATGTTAAAAAGCAACTTTATCATAAGAAATAACTGTAAAGGAATAGGATAGGACACTGCTAATTTTTTTAGAGATATAACATGTCAACTTAGCCTAAATTAATATAATATTGTACAGATTTACATGTGTGGAATGAGGAGTAATGTTGTTGAAGGGAGAAAATTGGAGGCATTATATTATTGAGGAAGAGTTAGCAGCCTAATAAGACAACAGTTTGGGGATGCCTGGATGTCTCAGCGATTGAGTATCTGCCTTCGGCTCAGGATGTGATCCTCAGGTCCGGGGATCGACTCCTGCATCGGGCTCCCTGAGGAGAGCCTACTTCTCCCTTTGCTTATGTCTCTGCCTCTGTGTCTCTGAGGAATAAATAAATAAAATCTTTAAAAAAAAAAAAAAAAGACAGTAGTTTGAAGATGTTGAGATGGAGAGGATCGGTCTTCCTGACTCCTTGAGATTGGTGGCCATGAAACCTTTTGAGCTCTTGAATTCTTTATTTTATTTTATTTATTTATTTATTTTTTTGAATTCTTTATTTTAAAGGGTTTTTAATACTTTATCTTTTCTTTTTTGTGATTCCTTCTCTTGGGGAGATATCTAAATAGAAACTAGAGGACAGGCAGTTATAATGGCAAAAGCTAGCATTGCACTACATATGATCAAAATGTAATTATAAATGTGACTTGTGAAGCAATGGGAACTTTGGATGCTGTCATTTAGTTGGTACCAGCCAGTCTCTTTTATATTAGTTTCTTTTTTTTTTTTTTAAGATATTATTTATTTATTCATGAGAGAGAGAGAGAGAGAGGCAGAGACACAGACACAGGCAAAGGGAGAAGCAGGCTCCACACAGGGAGCCTGACGTGGGGGACTCGATCCTGGGTCTCCAGGATCAGGCCCTGAGCTGAAGGCGGTGCTAAACTGCTGAGCCACCCAGGCTGCCCTATGTTAGTAGTTTCTGTGTCTACCTATAGATCACACTCTTCCCAACAATGTTAATAAGTCTAATAGAAAACATTTATTTCAAGCCTACAGAGGCATTGGTAAACTAAAGTGTGCTTTTGTTTTCACTTAGTTCCAAACACCTGTTACCTCTCCAGGAGGCCTTCCCTTGACTGTCTTTATTTAAAACAACGCTTCTTCGTCTTCCATCTCCTTAACACTGCTTTCCATTTCTTTAAGTCACCGACTATTATCTGATGTCTATGAGAAATATATCTATTTGTCTCTATCTGCATCTGTAATGTAAGTATCATGAGAGTGTTGACTATTTTGTTTACCCAGTGCCTAGAAATGTCCCTGTCACTTAATGGGTACTCAGTCAATATTTGTTGATCTTTTATCTCCTCCCTTCCTTAAATCACAGACTAGACCTTGAGAGTAGCAATTCTTACCTATGTTTATTAAGAAATAGTGACATTTTTTGGTCAGCGAGTTTATGCTGCTTCCCAGCAGGGATCCGGTCTTATTGTTCTTTGTATCTTGATTACTAAAGAGTAGAACTTAATTTTATTTATGCTTTTTAAGAATTTCTTTGGTTGTCCATATTCCACAATATTTAAAGTAAAGATTTTTTTATAACAGGGTTTGCTTAGCCAGATTGAAACATTTATTTTGGATATGATTGACATCAAACTGGAAAAGTTGAACATAGATAAGGGATTGAGCAAGATGGTGTAAAATATACAGATTCCTAAAATTTTCATTACTCACTAAAGCCAACATAAATTGTTATATGAAAATTAGAGGGACTATTTATTTACTTATCAATCCTTTTTTATGTGCCAAGCACTCAGGTAGATGGTGTTATTTTCATTTAACAGCTAGAAAACTGAGGCTCAGGGAAATTAAGTAACTTTCCCAGGGTCACACAACTAGCAAGCTGTGGGTCTTCAGACTCCTAAGTCCATGCTCTTTTTCCTATATCAGCATTCCTAAACTGTTTTGTTCCATGAGTTATATGTATTAGTAAGTACTTCTTGAACTAAGGATTCTATGCTCCTGTAAATTGGGATAATGTTGGGATAAATTTTTTTTTAAATGTGTCTTCTTGTATATTTTGAGATGCATTGTGAGTCTCCTAGAGAGACATTAAGTGTTGTGCAACATTTGCCAAACAGCAGGTCCAGAACCTTTCGCCATGTTCTAAACCTGGTATCACCCCCAAATCACATGTTTTTTTTTTTTTTTTCATTCTAGTAAAGCGAATCACTGGGGAAGAGTGGATTGCTTTGTGTCTGCATACTACTGAATTTTGATTCCCCAGTTTCAGCCTAAAACATGACTGTGAGCTTTTTATGAAAAGAATTCCCCTCCAAAGTTTTTGCAGGTTTTGAATTATACTTACTGTCCCATATGAAAAATATTTCAATGTATTGTGATTTTTTTTGGAAATTGAGATTGAATTCTATTTCAGACATATCTTGAGTTCAAGGTTATTCACTTAGTTTTACCTGTATTTTTGCAATATAGCTAGCTTGGGAACTACGAATATTTGTCTGTTTCTTCTCACTTTTGGGCTGTCTGAATTCTTTAATATTTTTTTAATGCCTTGTCCTTTTTGGGGAACTCTATTAGCTTATGTGCTCACATTTGATTACATAGTATTTTTACTCCCAAGGAAATAGACTGAGTGTCACATTAGCCAACCAATAATGCCTCTTTAATATGGACACATGTAGGAATTATTACCAGATATGATAGAGTAAATGGCCTAGCTTAGAAATTGCATTTTTTTGATATATGGTTGTATAAAATAGGCGTATTTTTAATTTTGGTTTCATTTTCTTTAATTGCTTTTTAAATATATGTACTTGAAATACATAAGGTATCTTAAAATAATAAAACTAAATATATACATTTAAAAATTTTTGTGACTCGTACCTAATATGTACTCATTCTAAAAGCTTACAACAAGATGTATAGATGCAGAAAGTGAAACCACCATGTATTCCCACTGTTAATAGCTTGGTGTATAACTGTGATATTTGGAAAAATATGTATACAGTATGTGTGTATAATATAAGTATTACATAAATTTAAAAATTTAAAAATTTGAGTATAGTTGACACAAAATGTTACGTTAGTTTCAGATGTACAACATAGTGATTCAGTTTCTCTGTATGTTATGCTATGCTCACCACAATTGTAGCTACCATCTGTCACCATACAAGCTATTACAGTGTCACTGACTATATTCCCTGTGTTGTGCTTTTATTCTTGTGACTTACCGTTCTGTAACTGGAAGCCTGTATCTTCTACTCACCCTCACCCGTTTTTTCCATCATGCTATCTATCCCCCTTCCCTCTGGCAGCCATCTGCTTGTTCTCTGTATTTATGGATCTGATTCTGCTTTTTATTTGTTTTGTTTTTTAGAATCCACATATGAGTGAAATCCTATGGTATTTGTGTTTCTCAGTCTCTATTTCACTTATTAGCATAGTACCTTCTAGGTCCAACCATGTTGTTGCAGATAGCAAGCGCTTATCTCTTTTTATAGCTGTGTAATATTCCATTATATGGATAGATATGCGTTTGTCTGTTAATGGACACTTTTTTATATAAAATCTTTTTTTTTAAGATTTTATTTATTCATGAGAGACACACAGAGAGAAGCAGAGACACAGGCAGAGGGAGAAGCAGGCTCTATGCAGGGAGCCCAATGTGGGATCCCGGAACTCCAGGATCACACTCTGAGCCAAAGGCAGACACTCAACTGCTGAGCCACCCAGGCGTCCTTGTTAATGGACACTTAAGTTGCTTCTATATATTGGTTATTGTAAATAATGCTGCAATAAGCATAGGGGTGTGTTTATCTTTTTGAGTTTGTGTTTTTGTTCTCTTTGGGTAAATACCCAGAAGTGGAATTATTGGGTGTTACGTATTTCTCTTTTTACTTTTTTTCCCCCTATTTTTACTTTTTGAGGAGCCTCCATACTGTTTTCCACAATATGGGAAAAAATTGGTTGTGCCAATTTGCATTATCACTGTGTACAAGTGTTTCTGTTTTTCCACATCCTCACCAACACTTATTTCTTGTCTTTTTTATTTTAGCCATTTTAATAGATGTAAAGTGATACCTCCTTGTGATTTCGATTTGTTTTCCTTGATTAGAGCTGTTGAGCAATTTTTCATGTGTCTGACCATCTGTATGTTTTCTTTGGAGAAATGTCTCTTCAGGTCCTCTACCCATTTTTTAATTACATCGTTTGTTTTTTTGATGTTGAGTTGTCTAAGTTCTTTATATATTTGGAATATTAACCCCGTATCAGATCATCATTTGCATATATCTTCTCCCATTCAGTAGGTTGTCTTTTTATTTTGTTGATTTTTTCCTTTGCAGTGTAAAAGGATGTAGTACCAGTAGTTGATTTTTGCTTTCATTTCCCTTGCCGTAAGAGATATATGTAGAAAAATGTTGGTATGGCAGGTGTTAGAGAAATTAACGCCTGTGTTTTTTTCTAGGATTGTTATGGTTTCAGGCCTCATATTTAGGTCCTTAATCCATTTTGAGTTTATTTTTGTGTATAATGTTAAAGAGTGATCCGTTTTCATTCTTTTATATACAGCTGTCCAGTTTTCCCAGCACCGTTTATTGAAGAGACTGTCTGGGGATCCCTGGGTGGCTCAGCGGTTTAGCACCTGCCTTTGGCCCAGGGCGTGATCCTGGAGTCCCGGGATCGAGTCCTGCGTCAGGCTCCCAGCATGGAGCCTCCTTCTCCCTCCTTCTGTGTCTCTGCCTCTCTCTCACTCTCTATCATCAATCAATCAATCAGTCTTTAAAAAAAAAAAAAAGAGACTGTCTTTTCCCTATTGCATATTCCTGCCCCCCTTCATCATAGATTACTTGGCCACGTAAATGTGGGTTTATTTCTGGGCTCTTTATTCTGTTCCATTCATCTACATGTCTATATTTGTGCCAGCATCATACTGTTTTGATTACTACAGCTTTGTAGTATATCTTGAAATCTGGAATTACAGTATCTCCAGCTTTGTTTTTCTTTCTCAAGATTGCTTAAATATTGGAATTTTTAATAATCCAAGCAATTCATGAATACATTCTAATTTAAAAAATTAGAACAATGTAAAAGAAGAGAGAATAAAAGATGAAAACTGTCACATATACCCTTATACTTCAGTTCTGTATAATTATTTAGGTTATTTAGGTTAATGGTTTTCTTAGGTTAACAGTTTTGGAATGTATACTTACAGAATTTTTCTATGTATGTACATGTTTTTAGAAAAATAGGGTCACTTATATATTAAAGCTTAATATACCAAAGATATCTTTCTTGTGGAAAACACATGTTTACTACTTTGAAAAAATAACTGCATAGTATTTCATTGAAAATTGCTTTTATTTTAAATTCTGCAGGTAGCACAACCTTCAACACTGAACTAAAAATTTTTAACTTGTAAAAGCCGTGCTCAATATGTATAATGTTATAGGAAGGCTTACGGAAAAAAGTAAAAGCTCTCTTTTGCCCTCAGTCCCTCCAGTCAGTCCCCAGAAGGGTTAAGTAAATCTTTTGTGTATTCTTAAAAACTCAGTTCTGCAATTTGATTTTAATTTATTGAGAACTGTTTTCTATATGAAAACATGTTGAGCATGTACCATAATTAAACCACCGTCTTCTTCATTATCATAAGTAAAGTTGTAGTGAGTGTCCTTAAACATTAAGAACTGGTTATTTATACCTATAGCATAAATTCTTGGAATTGAAGTTACTGTATTAAATAGAATGTTTATTTTAAATTTTGCTGGATACTGGCCTATAAAATGTTTGTTTGTTTTTAAAAACTATTTATTTATTTATTTATTTATTTATTTATTTATTTAATTTATTTATTTATGATAGACATGGGGGGGCAGAGACACAGGAGGAGGGAGAAGCAGGCTCCATGCTGGGAGCCCGATGTGGAACTCGATCCTGGGACTCCAGGATCACGCCCTGGGCCAAAGGCAGGCGCTAAACCGCTGAGCCCACCCAGGGATGCCCTATAAAAAGTTTAATATGTACTTCCTTCAGTAGTGTTTGGGAGTTCCTGTTTGTTCGTTGGGTTGTTTTTTAAAGATTTTATTTATTTATTCATGAAAGACACATAGAGAGAGGCAGAGACACAAGCAGAGAAGCAGGTTCCATGCAGGGAGCCTGATGTGGGACTCGGTCTGGGGACCGTGGGATCACACCCTGGGCCGAAGGCAGGCAATTAACCGCTAAGCCACCCAGGCATCCCTGGGAGTTCCTGTTTGACTATATTTTGCTAACCTTGATGTTATTAAACTTTTTAATATTGGCGTGTCTGATAGTGGCAAATAATTACCCTTATACCATTTTTACTAATTTTCATTTTAACAGCATTTGCAGGTTTTTTCATGCATATTAGATATTTGATTTTTTTTTTCCTGTGAGGTTTGTCTTTACTTTTTCTTTAACATACCTATATTTTATTATTAATTAATTAATTTTTAACATACCTATATTTTAAAATGTTATTACTTGAAGGTCATTAAAACTCGATTGTGTCTGATCATGGAGTATGATCATTTAATCCTAAGACTGCATGCTGCTTTGAGGTTCTCAAGAAGCATAGTTAGTTGCAGCCTAATCTGAAGCCATTGGAATATATGATACAAATTCATGATTGATTGTTGCTGTGAGAAATGTCAGTGTACTCAATTCCAACAAACATTCATGATGTTTTGCATATCAGTGCTACTAGACCTTAGGAAGACTAAGTCATAACTGGAAAGACCCTAGATAACGTCTTCTTATATTGTTATTTTTATATGTTTTCAAATAAGGTGCTACTGAATGGATGTATGACCTTGAGCCAGATCAGTTTTTTTTAGGGGCTTTAAGTGTGATTCTCCTTCAAAATTATATAATTACATTGAAAAACATTTGCTAAGGATTATTTTCTAAGTCCCCAAACATTTGTCTTGTGTATCCTTATTGAAATAAATGAATAATAAATGTTTTATTTATGCAGTACCTATGTCATAAGCAACCTCAGAAAAATATAGAAGTGAGTGAAATTTTTGAAAATCATTTAAATAAAAGTGTTGATGTTATAGTTCTGCCTATAATGGGTTATTACTTACCCCTCTAGGGTAAATGCCCATCCCAGTGGAAACCACTCTACTATTTTGAACTGAAGTTATTTGTTACATTAGTTATGTTTATTATCCTTATTTGACTTTTTCCTTAAGAGTGAAATCTTTATTTCAGTGTTTAAGGGATTTTGTAAATGAAAATGTTAAATCTAGAACAAATTATCCCATAAAGTTCTCACAGTAAATGTGAATACCCCATCAAATTCGGTCAGTCTTGTGTTTTGAAATGGATAACATATCCAATAGGAAGTAGATTTGATGTTAGGAGATTTTACTCTAAATCCTCATTCTAGCATTCTTGGGACCTTACATTCTGCCTTGGATCTCTATTCTTGTCTATAAAATTGGGGATAATAGCTCCCCAGTAGGTGGTTGTGAATATCAAGTGGGACAGTATAACATTGCCATTAGCATAGCTTTTGGTATCAGATACTATGCAGTGTGTCCATTTCTTTATTTCCTCTCCATTCTGAATACTGTTTTAAAGAAGTATGTCATGTGGAGCAGCTTTCCACCATTTTCCTGTCAGTATGTACAGCCCATTAAGAGAAAAAAGTTTCCTAGATCTTTATAGAGGATTTGTAATATGGTTTTAGATTCAGAGAGCCTGTGATGAACTATATAGATTGGAAGTGTAATTTACAGTAAATTTTTTTTTACATTGAAACAATATAGATGTTCTTTGGGATCCATATATGGTAGATATACTAAATTTGACCTGTCCCAACTAACCGATCATTCTATATAAAGGTTTTATTTCTTTTTAGATTTTTTTTTTTTTTTTAATTCATGAGATACCCAAAGAAAGAGAGAGAGGCAGAGACACATGCAGAGGGAGAAGCAGGCTACATGCAGGGAGCCCGATGTGGGACTCGATCGCGGGTCTTCAGGATCATGACCTGGGCCAAAGGCAGTGCTAAACCGCCACCCACCCTGGCTGCCCTATAAAGTTTTTTTAATTCATTTGACCATTGGTTTTAACTTGGTTTATTGTTTGGCACTTAAATTATGTATTTCATTTTATTGAAATCTGAACATATCAAAAGTAATTTGAATTTGTAATACAGGGATCCCTGGGTGGCGCAGCGGTTTGGTGCCTGCCTTTGGCCCAGGGCGTGATCCTGGAGACCCGGGATCGAATCCCACATCAGGCTCCCGGTGCATGGAGCCTGCTTCTCCCTCCGCCTGTGTCTCTGCCTCTCTCTCTCTGTGACTATCATAAATAAATAAAAATTAAAAAATTAAAAAAAAATTTTGTAATACATTGGATTTGAGTCCCTGGGTAAATGTGGCCATGTTTTCATAATCCTATGTTTGAGGGAGGAACTTAGAAAGTTATCTAATTCACTTCCTTTTCAGCTTGCAACTTTTTTTTTTTTTTTTTTTAAGATTTTATTTATTTGTGAGAGGCACAGAGAGAGGCAGATACACAGGCGGAGAGAGAAGCAGGCTCCCTCCCGGGAACCTGATGCGGGACTTGATCCCAGGACTCCAGGATCACAACCTGATCAACCAATGAGCTACCCAGGCATCCCTACAGCTTACAACTTTTAAGGGGGAAACCTCTGATCCCTGGGTGGCGCAGCGGTTTAGCGCCTGCCTTTGGCCCAGGGTGTGATCCTGGAGACCTGGGATCGAATCCCACGTCGGGCTCCCGGTGCATGGAGCCTGCTTCTCCCTCTGCCTGTGTCTCCCCCCCCCCCCCCCCCCCCCCCCGCCGTGTGTGACTATCATAAATAAAAAAAAAAAATTAAGGAGGGAACTCCTCAGTCTGGGATGTAGATTGAGGATCAAGAATAGGCAATAATATTAAAATTCTGAACATTGACATATCTATTTACCCATCAAACAAAATTAATGACTAGTGTATCATTACTCTGATGTGAATACCCATCTAAAAAATAGAACCTAAGTATTTCCTTTAAAAAATTCCCAGAAGTTCAGTTTGGTCAACATTATGCTGCTCTCCTTTACAGAATTTGAAAGAAGCAGTGAGAATTTGGAACCAAATCTACTTGGTTGAATTTTTTAATTTTTATTTATTTGCTTGGAATTTTTAAAAGTATTTGAGAGAGAATGAACAGAGAAGGACAGAGGGGAGAGAGGGAGAAGCAGACTTCCTGCTCAGCAGGGAGCCTGACACGGGGCTCAATGCCAGGACCCTGGGATATGACCTGAAGGCAGAAGCTTAACCTACTGAACCATGGAGATGCCCCTGAATTTTAGTATTCATATTGTACTCACATCAAAGATACATATCTGAAAAATTATCTCTTTTTTTTAAAAGATTTTATTTATTCATGAGAGAGAGAGAGAGAGAGAGAGAGAGGGGCAGAGACACAGGCAGAGGGAGAAGCAGGCTCCATGCAGGGATCCCGACGTGGGACTCCATCCTGGGTCTCCAGAATCACGCCCTGAGCCAAAGGCAGGCGCTTAACCGCTGAGCCACCCAGGGATCTCCCTGAAAAATTATCTTAAACTTCAAAAATAAGTTAGTGAATCCTTTAATAATAGTACAAAGCATCAAAAATAAGTAATTACAGAATACCTGCTACATTCTATGTATTATGCAGGATTCTGGTCTATAGTGATGAAAAAAACAGATTTGATTCTTGCCCTCCTTGTTTATTGTCTAGTGGAGAAGGTAAATATTAAACAATTTTTATGTTAGTTTGCTTATTGATATAATAGAATAGTAGTCAGTATTTGATGATCTTCTGTTTTTATCCACCTTCCAATTAGTTTGTCCTTAGGTAAGAGGAGTGTAAGAAAAACAATTCCATGCTTAATTATTACATAATTATTTTTAGGTCTAATATGAATGGTTTTGAATAAACATTATTGTTTTTTTCCAACTTGTGTAGGTTATAAGGAATGATTTTCTTTTCATTATTGAGATTTTTAATTATTCGTGAGAGATAGACAGGCAGAGACACAGGCAGAGGGAGAACCATTCTCCCACAGGGAAGCCTGATGTGGGACTCAATCCCAGGACCCTGAGATCATGACCTGAGCCAAAGGTAGACACTCAACCATTGAGCCAACCAGGTGCCCCAAGAAATGATTTTCCATGCCACTTATCTGTAGTCAGCTTCATTGATATTGGTTGTCAAACTAAAAAATTGAGGCAAGTGTATGGTTAAGAAGGGAAGACCTTACTAATATGAGGGAGAGTAGGATTGGCAGAAATCTATATTTTAGGTTTGGAAATGCCAAAAATAAGTACCCCTTTGAACATCCCAAAACCATAAGACATTTGAGCCCTGGAGATTATTACAAAGAATTAGAAAGCTTGTACGAAATTATTTATAGGAATTATTTGGAGGTGGGGAATGGGACTGGAATTAGATGAAATACAAGTATGATTTTTCCCTTCTTTATTGCATGCAAAATTTTAAAGTGGTGGGATTGTAGGTGAATTTTACTTTTTTGTTGTGTTTTAGTAGTTTTTGGAATAAAACTTAAGCAGATGATAAGTTAGGGCTATATGTATTAGTATGAAACGATATCCAAGATGGTTTTTTTTTCCTAAGAAAAGAATCATATTATCCTCTTCTATAAAGAAGTGATGTATGAAGAAGTTTTGAAAGAATTACTAAAATGTTATGTGTTGCATGAATTAGTGGGACATTCACTTTGTTTCTTGTGTTTTTAAATGGTTTGTACTTAATGTTACCCTTTTATTTTTATTTTATTTTTAAAAATACTTCATTTTTAAGTAATCTCTACATCCACCATGGGGCGTAGACTTAACCCAAGATCAAGAGTTGCATTCTCCACCAACTGAGCCAGCCAGGTGCTCCACCTGTTACCCTTTTAAATTAGTTTTCATTTTATCAGCTGTTGTTTCAGTTCTTGTCTTTGCTTTTCTCCATTCTCTCTGTGTCCTAGCCCCCTTGTGTCTTTTTTTCCTTTTACTCCCTTACTTGAGATCTGAAGGAATACCCTCTGGTAGCTTCCTGAGATCTTTCCTGTCTCTTGTTTGTCTTAGGTTGCGTGTAAGAATCTAGGTTTAAAATCAGTTTTGCTCAGAACTTTGAAGCATATGTTACAAGTCAGATATCTCCAACATACAAAGCAGTAAAGAATGTATAAAATAAACATGACCTGGGGATCCCTGGGTGGCTCAGCGGTTTAGCACCTGCCTTTGGCCCAGGGCGCGATCCTGGAGTCCCGGGATCGAGTCCCATGTCAGGCTCCCGGCATGGAGCCTGCTTCTCCCTCCTCCTGTGTCTCTGCCTCTCTCTCTCTCTCTCTATCAGGAATAAATAAATAAATAAATCTAAAAAAAAAATAAACATGACCTAACAAATAAGATGATTGAATGAACCCTTTCACAAATTCTTTTACCTCCCACCACCATCCTGATTTTGGTATTTAATCATTCTCCTGCATCACTTTACTTAATATTTGTGCATTTTAATACAGTCTGTAGTATTATTATATGTGTTTTTAGCTTTACTTAAATAGTGTACTATATGTATTCTTCTGAAGCTTTTTAAATTCAATGTAATGGAAAAATAAATTCAACATAACATTTCTAAGATTTGTCTATATTGCTATGAATAGCTTTGGTACATTCATTTTCAGTGACATGTAGTGTTTTATGTGCATATGTTATAATTCATTTCTTATTGTTAATGCATTTAGAAGCATTTATTAACTGTTTAGAAGTTTAATAGTTAATGTATATTAATATATTAATATTTATTAGCAGTTAAATTATTAATATATATGCTTAGAAGCATATATTAACTGTTGGAATAGACATCTTTCCAGTATATCTTGATACATGGGTACAAGAATTTCTTGAGGATGTATACTTAAAGTGGAGCTGCTGGGTTCATATATAGGCCTGCCTTCAACTATAATAAATACTGCCAGGTTACTCTCCAAAGTATCTATAGCAGTTTATGTCAGTTTTCAGCGTATGGAAGTTAATGTTGTTGCACATTCTTGCCAATACTCCATGTACTTAAATTTTAGCTATTCTCATTGGACGTGGTATCTCATTTTGGTTTTAATTTGTTTTTGTTTTCATATTTCCTCTTCTGTGAATTGCTTTTTCTTATTTTTTGCTCATTTTTTAGTTGGGTTATTTGTCATTTCATTTTATTTTTAATTTAGATTTAGATTATTATTTATTTTTATTTTGGATTTTATTTATAAGTAATCTCCATACCCAACATGGATCTTGAACTCACAACTCTACGATCAAGTTTTGCATATTCTACTGACTGACCTGGCCAGGCACCCCTTATTTGTCTTTTTCTTTTTTTTCCTAAGATTTTATTTATTTATTTGTGATAGACACAGAGAGAGGGGCAGAGACACCTGCAGAGGGAGAAGCAGGCTCCATCCCGGGAGCCTGACATGGGACTCGATCCCAGGACCCCAGGATTGCGCCCTGGGCCAAAGGCAGGCACTAAACCGCTGAGCCACCCAGGGATCCCCTGTCTTTTTCTTTATAGTTTTTTTTTGTTTGTTTTGTTTTTTTGGGGTTTTTTAAGATTTTATTTATTTATTTGAGAGAGAGAAGACACATGAGCACTGGAAGGAGGGGGTCAAGCAGACTCCATGCTGAGCACACAGCCCAATGCAGGGCTTGATCTCACAACCCTGAGATCATGATCTAAGCTGAAATCAGTCAGCCACTTAACCAACTGAGCCACCCAGGCTCTGCAACTTTTTTTACAGTTTTTTATGAAATTATGTATGCTAGACATGAATCTTTGCAGGTCATGTATCTTAGAATTTTCTTCTCTCCAGCTTATCTTTCATTTTTTGTGTTATCTTTCTGCACAGAAGTTTTATTTTTTGCAATGTAAATTATAAATCTGGCAATTGAAACATGATGTGTACTTTTGACCCATGTGTCTTTTTTTTTTTTTTTTTTTTTTTTGGTGTGCCTGATTGCCTCAGTTGATTGAGCATCCCACTCTTGATCTCAGGGTTGTGAGTTCAAAGCCCCACTTAAGCTTCCTTTAAAAAAAAGCTTCACGCCCAACGTGGGGCTTGAACTCACAACCCTAGATCAAAAGTCACACATTCCACTGAGCCAGCCAGGTGCCCCAACCCAAGGCTGATATATTTTTTAAAACAGCTTTATTGAAGTATAATTGACTTATAGTAAACTGTTTCTAGTGTAAAAATGTGAGATTTGATAAGCTTTGGCACATCCAAACACCCATGAAATCATCACCATAATCAAGATAATGAATATATCCATCACTCCTAGAAGTTCCTTCTCACTTCATTGTGTTTCCTCTTTCTTTCCCTGCCATCTTTCCACCTTCACTCAACTATTGATATACTTGTTGTCTATATAGATTAGATTGCGTTTTAAAGAATTTTATATAAATAAAACTCTGCAGTGTCTTTGGCTTCTTTCACTCAGTATAATTATTTTGAAATTCATGTTGTATATATTACTAGTTAATATGCTTTGTTGCTGGTTATTCGTTATATGGTTCTATCATGATTTGCTCATTCACCTATTGATAGACATTTGGCTTATTTCTAGTTTTTGACTATTGCAAGTAAAGTTGCTTTGAACATTTGTGTATAAGTCTTTGTATGGACGGATGCTCTCCCGGGTAAATACCTAGGTAGAATGGCTGGGTCACATGACAGGCTTTTCACAATAGTTGTATCATTTTACATTACTACTAACAATGTATGAGAGTTCTAGTTTTCCACCTCCTGATCAACACTAGGTATGGCTATTCTTTTTCATCTTAGCCATTTTAAAATTCGTGGTAGTTATTTGTGGCTCTAATTTGCAGTTTATTTTATTTAAAGATTTATTTGTTCATTTGAGAGAGGGGCTGAGTAGGGTGGCAGGAAGGGCAGAGGGAGAGAATCTCAAGCAGATTCCTGCTGAGCTTGGCAAAGCCCAACTCAAGGCTGATCTCATTACCCCAAGACTTTGACTTGAGCCAGAACCAAAGCTGGATGCTTAACTAAGTGTGCCGCCTAGGTGCCCTTTATTTATTTTTTTAAAAAAGTTTTATCTATTTATGAGAGAGTGAGAGAGCGTGTGCATGTGTGCATGCGTGAGTGGGGGGAGAGAGAGAGGGAATGGGAGAGAGAATCTTTCATCAGACTCCCTGCTGAATGTGGAACCTGATACGGCTTGATCTCACGACCCCGAGATTGTGACCTGAACTGAAATCAAGAGTTGGATGCTTCACCAACTGAGCTAGCCAGATGCCCCACTAATGACTTAACTATGTTGAATACCTTTTCATGTGCTTGTTTGCCATCCTTACATCTTTTTTGGTGAAATGCCTTATCAGATCTTTTGCCCATAAGAGAAAACGGATTGTCTTTTTATCGTTGAATTTTGAGAGGGATTGTGTGTCTGTGTCTTTGCCTGATTCTGGACATAAGCCTTTCATCAGGTAGGTTTTCTTTTCTTTTCTTTTTTTTTTTTTTAAACTTTATTTATGATAGTCACACAGAGAGAGAGAGAGAGAGAGAGGCAGAGACATAGGCAGAGGGAGAAGCAGGCTCCATGCACCGGGAGCCCAATGTGGGATTCGATCCCGGGTCTCCAGGATCGTGCCCTGGGCCAAAGGCAGGCGCCAAACCGCTGCGCCACCCAGGGATACCCTCTTTTCTTCTTTTTCTTTTCTTTTCTTTTCTTTTCTTTTCTTTTCTTTTCTTTTCTTTTCTTTTCTTTTCTTTTCTTTTCTTTCTTTTTCTTCTTTCTTTCGAGGCTTAGTTGGCAAAGAATGGGCAGAATGGCAATGGTGATTTGTATCACTTCTAAGGTTATACATGTTCTGACTCTGGTTCACTTGGGACTCTCTGGAGGGAACACTCTTGGTCATGACACAGATTCCATTGTAGTGATGTGGCCATGGGGAAAGCCTGAGGTGCTTCTGCTGTTTATAGGGAGCAAATTACAAGGATGAACTTAGGCAGAACAGTATGGTGGACGTCACACATTCTGGAAAGAACTGTTGGTGAACTCGTGAGATACCATTAAGAACTACTAGAAAATACTGGGTAAGACAGGAAAGAAAGTCCTACATAACTAGATGGGCACATGAGCAGCAAGCACATGGTTTATTTCATTAAATTGATCCCTTCTATAACCACAGAGTTGATGGAGTCAGGGGGAAAAAAACTGAATCAAATATATTCTCCACAAAGATCATCTCCTAGGCTGTGGCTTTTCTTTTTATTCTCTTAACAGTATCTCCTGAAGAACACAAGTTCTTAATTTTGATAAAGTTCAGTTTATCAACTTTCTCTTTTATGTAAGAAATCTGCCTAATTCAAGACCACAAAGATTTTCTGCAGGGTTCCCTTCTAGAAATTTGTTTGAGGTTTTACATTGAGATCTGTGATCCATTTGGAGTTAATTTTTGTATTATATGAGTAAGGGTGGATGGAAATTTTTTGTTTTTTGTTTTTAATTTTTTGTGTTTTTTTAAAATGAATAGCTAAATGTTCCACATCATTTGTTGAAAAGACTGCTTTCTCACTGAATTAAGAAATTGCCTTTGCACCTTGTTGAAAATCAATTAGCCATATGTATGTAGGTGTATTTCTGGACTCTTGTGTTCATTGAGCTATTTGTCTCCTCTGATGCCATTATCATACTCTTGTGTTGCTTTTTCAAACAAAATATAGTTTGAAAGCAGTATCGCACATAGAGGCAGGAAGTAGAATAGTGGTTGCCAGGGGACTGAAATGAGGGAGTAATAGGGAGTTATTGTTTAATAGGCTCAGTTTCAGTTTTGCAAGGTGAGAATTCTATGGATGGATGTTGGTGATGGTAGCACAATAACTTAATAAATATACTTAATGCCACGGAACTGTACTTTTAAAAATGGTTAAGATGATAAATTTTGTTGTGTGGGTTTTTTTATTATAATCTTTTATTAAGAGTTATATTGTACAATGTCTGGGGCAAAATGAGTACTCAGTTTCAGTTGATTGTTTTTTAAAAAAAAAAAAAACCCACAAAAAACAAAACCCAAAGAGGTTAACAAATGATGAGGGTAAGACGTTTGAATCCACAGCCACAGGCATATTATTTCACTCTATTACACAGCTACACTTGAATTTTAATACTTTTCCCCAGTGTGATAAAGCTTGGATTTTAAAGTCTCTAAACTTAGTATTCTAGATCAATCCTTTTAGTAATAATGACTCACTAAAGCAGAAATGGGGGATATTTGAATTTATCTTCTCCCCATCTTCCTGTTGCACACTCACCCACCTATGCTTCTTGAAAGTTGGTAATCTGAAATCTCAAGGCATAAAGTTGACTCTCTTTTTGAGGTGTTTCTAAAATCGTAGTGAAGTGTGCATAATATAAAATTTACCATTTTAAGCATTTTTTAAAAGTTTATTTATTAATGAGAGATAGAGAGAGAGAGAGAGAGGCAGAGACACAGGCAGAGGGAGAAGCAGGCTCCATGCAGGAAGCCCGACATGAGACTTGATCCCGGGTCTCCAGGATCAGGCCCTGGGCTGAAGGCAGTGCTAAACTGCTGAGCCACCGGGGCTGCCCCATTTCAAGCATTTTTAAGTATACATTTGCTAGTGTTAAGTATATTCCATTGATATGAAACCATCACCACTATTGATATTCAGAACATTTTCATCTCAAGCCAAAACTCTGAACCCATTAGACACTAATTCCCCATTCCTCCCTCTTTCCAGTCTCTGACAACTACACTTCTACTTTTAGTCTCTAAGAATTTGACCATGGTACCACGTGTGAGTGGAAACATACATTATTTGTCTCTTTGTGATTTGCTAATTTTACTTAGCATAATGGCTTCAAGATTGATCCATGTAGCATGTGTCAAATATCCTTTTTCTTAAAGATTTATTTATTTATTTCAGAGAGAGAGCAAGAGAGCATGAGTGTGCGAACATGTAAGTTGGGGGAGGGGCAGAGGGAGGGAACTTAAGCAGATTTCACACTGAGCACAGAGCCTAACATGCGGACCTCAGATCTCACAACTGTGAGATCATAACCTGAGCCTAAACCAAGAGTTGGACGCTTAACTGACTGAGCCAACCAGGCCCCTGAAATTTCTGTTCTCTTTTAAGGCGGAATAATATTCAATTGTGTGTTTATATTACAATTTGTTTGTTCATTCATACATTGATGGGTTCTTGGGTTGCTTCAACCTTTTGGCTATTGTAAATAATGCTGCCATGAACATGGGTGCAAAGCACAAATACCTTATTAGGTCCTGCTTTTGATTGTTTTGGGTGTATGTCCAGAAGTGGTAGTGTTTAATTTTGGGAGGAACCACCGTGACATTTTCCACAGTGGCTGCACCATTTTTACATTTCCACCACCTATACATAGGGGTTCCACATCTCCATATCCTTGTCAGTGCTTGTAATTTTCTGATTTTGGTTTGTTTTGTTGCTTGAGAATAGCCATCCTAATGGGTATGAAGTGATTATCTCATTGTGATTTTGATTTGCATTTTTTAAAGATTTTATTTAGAGAGCTCAAGTAGGGGGAAGAGCAGAGGGAGAAAGAGCATCTCAAGGAGACTTGGCATTGAACATGGAGCTCCTGATGCAGAGCTCAATCTCATGACCCTGAGATCATGACCTGAACCAAAACCAAGAGCAGGTGCCTAACCAACTGAGCCACCCGGATGCCTCTGATTTGCATTTCTTCTTTTTTTGGAAAAAAAAAAATTATTTATTTGAGAGAGAGAGGGAAGGGCAGAGAGGGAGAGGGAAAGAATCTCAAGCAGATTCTTCCACTGAGTGTGAATCCCGATGTGGGGCTTGGTCTCAAAAATGAGATGATGACCTGAATCAAAATCATGAGTCAGGTGTTCAACCAACTGAGCCACCCAGGTGCCCTCCTTCCCCAATTGGCATTTCTTAATTAATGATGTTAAGCATGTTTTTAATGTGCTTTTTTGCTGTTTGTGTATCTTCTTTGGAGAAATGCCTATTTAAGTCCTTTGCCAATTTTTAGTTGGGTGGTTTCGTTTTTTGTTGATGAATTTCAAGACTTCTTTATATATTCTGGCTGTCAGTTCCTTAACAGATATATGATGTACAAATATTTTCTCCTGTTCTTTGGATGTCTTTTTATCATGCTGATTGTGTCCTTTGGTGTGCAAAAGTTTTAAATTTTGATACAGTTCAGTTTGTCTATTTTTACTTTTGTCACCCATGGTTTTGGATCTTATTCAAGAATATCATTGTCAAATCCAGCTTTTCCCCTGTGTTTTCTTCTAAGAAGTTTTAACACTTATATCTGTATTGAGTTTATTTTTGTCTATGGTATAGGGTAAGAGTCTAATTCTTTTGCATATGGATACCTAGTTTTCCCAGCACTGTTTATTGAGAAAACTGCTCTTTCTCTCACTGAATGATCTTTGCACTCTTGTGGAAATTCATTGACCATACATGTAAGGTTTATTTCTGGGCTCTATTCCATTGGTCTGTATGTCTGCCTTCATGCCAGTTTGATTATTGTGCCTCTGTAGTAAATTTTGAAATCAGGAAATGTGAGATCTACAGCTTTGTTCTTCCTTTCAAGACTGTTTTTGGCAATTCAGGGTCCCTTGAGATTCCCTAACAATTTTAAGATGAATTTTTCTAATTCTGCAAAATAAGTAATTGGGATTTTGCTAGGGATTGCATTGTATCTTTAGACTGCTTTGGATAGTATTGACATCTTAACAATAGAAGTCTTCCAATCTGTGAACATTTCCATGTCATGTCTTTGATTTGTGTCTTCTTTCATTTCTTTCAGCAAAGGTCTGTAGTTTTCAGTGTGTAAGTCTAGTCTTTCACTCCTTTTTTTTTTTTTAATTTTTATTTATTTATGATAGTCACAGAGAGATAGAGAGAGGCAGAGACACAGGCAGAGGGAGAAGCAGGCTCCATGTACCAGGAGCCCGACGTGGGATTCGATCCCGGGTCTCCAGGATCGCGCCCTGGGCCAAAGGCAGGCGCCAAACCGCTGCGCCACCCAGGGATCCCTCCCCTTTTTTTTTTTTTTTTTTAAGATTTTATTTATTTATTTGAGAGAGAGAGAGAAGAGAAAGCACAGGCAGGGGCAGGGAGAAGAAGAAGCAGATTCTGCTGAGCAGGGAGCACTGTGTGGGACTCCACCCCAGGACCCTGAAATCCTGACCTGAGGTGAAGGCAGACACTTAACTGAGCCACCCAGCACCTCTGATTAAGTTTATTCCCAACTATATTTCTGATGTTACTACAAATGGAATAGTTAACTTCCTTTTCAGATTATTCATTTGTTAGTATATAAAATCAGCTGATTTTGTGTGTTAATTTTGTGTCCTGCAAGTTCAGTGAATTTGTTTAATTCTGCTTGTTTATTTTAAATGTGGAGTCTTTATCATTTTCTACATACACAATCATATTATTTGCAAACAGTGATATTTTTATTTTCTCTCAAATTTGGGTAGCTTCTATTTCTTTTTCTTGCCTAATTGCTCTCACTAGGACTTCCAGTATTGTGTTGATTAGAAGTGGTGAAAATTGGCATCTTTTTTCTGATGGTAAAGGAAAAGCTTTCAGTCTTACCATTGAGTATAATATTAGTTATGGGTTTTTCATCCATGAATCTATATTATGTTCAGATAGTTTTCTTCTTTAATAGTTTTTATTTATTTATTCATGAGAGACACACGGAGAGGCAGAGACCTAGGCAGAGGGGAAGCAGGCTTCCCTGCAGGAAGCCCTATGCAGGACTCGATCCTGGGATCCCGACCTGAACCAAAGGCAGATGATCAACCACTGAGCCACCCAGGTGCCCCAAGATAGTTTTCTTCTATTCCTTGTTTGTTGACTGTTTATCATGAAAAGTTGTTAAATTTTTTAAATGCCCTTTCTGCATTAGTTGATATGTTCTTGTGAGGGTGTTTCCCTTTATTGTTATTGTAATTATTACATTATATGATTTTCTTTTCTTTTTTACATTATATGATTTTCATACACTGAACCATCTTTGCATTCCAGGAATAAATCCCACTTGGTTGTGTTATCTGATCCATTTTACTATGCCATTGATACTAGTTTACTAGTAATTTGTTGATTTTTAAAAAATCAATGCTTATAAATGATAATATGTAGTTTACTTGTAATCTTTGTCTGGCTTTGATATCAATAATATTGGCATTATAGGATGAATTAGAATGTATTTCCTCCTCTTTGATTTTTTGGAAGATTAAAGTTAACTGTTGGAGTTTTCCTCATCCAAGCTCTCTGCCTTACTGTTATTGATAACTCAGATGAAGATACCTTACAGATGCTGTGGTGATTTTTAAGATTATTTCATAAAAGAAATATATGAAGATTTTATTCAACTTCACCAGTAATGAAAGGATTATAAATTGAATAAACATGATAATTATATTTCCCCTATCCAGTTGACCCTCAAAAATTGTATTTAGGAAAAAAAATTGTATTTAGGTTGTAATATACAATAACTTTGACAGCTCCCAATCTGTCACTGTCTTAACACTAATAATAGGAATGTAAATTGGAACACATTTTCTGGAGCAGAATTTGAGTCTATGTAAAGCCTTAAAAATAATGCATCCTTTGACCCAGCAATTCCATTTATAGTATATTATCCTGAGAAAATTGTCATGGATACATGAAAGAAGTTAGCAGTGCTTTCATCATTATAATAATGCAAAGTTAAAAACCATAATATCCAGAAACAGAATTCAGTAATAAATTGTGGTATACACACACAGCTGTACAGCTATAACATACTGATGTTGGAGAAAATTTTACAAAACATTGTGTAGTATAATCCCATTAATATACTTCTATTGATGCATTATGAAAACCTCTCAGTATTACCTGTTAACAGTGGTCTCTTTCTGGATAGTGGTAGTGTGTATTTTTGACATTTTTATTTCTACTACTTCTCTCTGTTTTTTAAACAGTAAATGATACTACTTTTATGATAAAATAGGAAAAGGTATTCTATTAGAATTGAAAATGAAATGATGCAAGAAAGTGTAGTTAAATCTTATGGCAGAATCAGTATCTAAAAATAATCTTGGTAGGCTGGGATGATGGACTGAATCCAGTGAAATTTAATCAGGATGGGTGAATTAGATGAGATAGAGTAATAAGCAACTCATATTTCTGAGTTTAAAAAACCAACTATAACAAGTATGCAAAGTGTGAGGTGGGTCCTAATAGCAGCACATAGAAAAAACTTAAAGGTTTTAGTGGATGCTAAACACCTTCTCTATGTGAGCAGCCAGCAGTTTTCCTACTCTTCTATTTCATTGCACACCCAGCTTAGTCTCTTCATGGGAAACCTCCAGTGTTTCTCACTGAGTGATATTCAGTCTTGTCACCATTTGCCCCCATTTGTTTTAGTCATTTCTGACTTTGTTCAACGTTGCTGTCTATTTGGAGTCCTCCTGTTCCTCTCACTTTTGCTTTTTCAAACTTGACCTGTACTTCAGAAATCAGACTTAGGCTTGCTAGAAGCCTTTTTGTCATAGTGCAATCACATTTTACTCAGATTTATTTAATTCTGGGAATTCCATGTGTCGAGATATACAAATCAATAAGGTTTCTCACTTTATGTGCAAAATCTGAAATAATGCAAATCCCCTTCTATTATTAAAAGTGACATAAAAAAAGTGACATAATTTCCTTTTGCCATAGGACATGCAGATTTAATGATAACTACCAGATACCTTTTATCATGTCTTTGTGAACCACCAGCATTCTAAAGTGTGGGTTGTCAGCACCATTGCCTCAAAAACCTTCCCAGAAGCAGTCTTTTAATGACACTACTTGCAACAAAATATTAAAGATGGTGTATAGGTGAAAAAAGCAGAATTTAAAAGTACGCTTAAAATAGTTGTAGAATTGTGTATTCTGAGAAGACATGAAGCAAAGCAATGAAGTGTGGGCTCTGGAGCCTGATGACCCTGAATTCAAATTTAAATCCTGAATCCAGCACTTACCTACTGGATGATTTAGGGTGAATAACTTAATCTCTCTGTGTCTGTTTCCTCATTTTTTTTTTTTATGATAGTCACACACACACACACACACAGAGAGAGAGAGAGAGAGAGAGAGAGAGAGGCAGAGACACAGGCAGAGGGAGAAGCAGGCTCCATGCGCCGGGAGCCCGACGTGGGATTCGATCCCGGGTCTCCAGGATCACGCCCTGGGCCAAAGGCAGGCGCCAAACTGCTGCGCCACCCAGGGATCCCTGTTTCCTCATTTAAAAAAAAAAGAAAAGATTTTATTAAGTATTGTCTACACTCAATGTGGGGCTTGAATTTACAACCCCGAGATCAAGACTTGCATGCTCTACCAACTGAGCCAGCCAGGCACCCCTCTGTTTCCTCTATTTTAAAATGGGCTGATGATAAATCACCTACTTCACAGGGTTGTTGTAAATTGTGTTAGTAGCATGTAAAACTCCTAGGAGAATGCCTAGCTTATACTATGTGTTCAAAAATACTGTGAGTATTCCTTTGGGAATATTAGTCTAGAACCACTTTTTTAAAATTTTTTATTTATTTATGACGGAGAGAGAGAGAGAGAGAGAGAGAGGCAGAGACATAGGCAGAGGGAGAAGCAGGTTCCATGCACTGGGAGCCCAATGTGGGATTCGATCCCGGGTCTCCAGGATCGTGCCCTGGGCCAAAGCCAGGCGCCAAACCGCTGTGCTACCCAGGGATCCCCTAGTCTAGAACCATTTGAAATTGATTGATTAAGATTTTATTTATTTATCTGACAGAGGGAGCGGTGGGCAGAAAGAAAGGAAGAAGCAGGCTCCCCTCAGAGCAGGGAGCCCAATGCAGGGCTTGATCTTAGGATTCTGAGATCAGGACCTGAACCAAAGGCAGACACTTACTGACTGAGCCACCTAGACGCCCCAAAGATTTATTTATTTGAGAGAGAGTGCATGCACACACAGCCATGAGAGCAGGGGGAGGAGCAGAGGGAGAGGGAGAGAGAATCTCATACAGATTCCCTGCTGAGTATGGAGCCTGAAGAATCCCACAACCTCGAGATCATGATCTGAATTGAAATCAAGAGTTGGACACTGCTTAACCTACTGAGCCACCCAAGCACCCCATCATTTGAGTTTTAAATTGTAATACATCTCTGCATAAAATATGGCAATTCTGTAAGAAATGCTCCCTTTTTGGGGTACCTGGCTGGCTCAATTGGAAGAACACACAACTCTTGATCTTGAGGTCGTGAGTTCGAGCATGTTGGGTGTAGAAGTTACTTTAAATAAATAAATAAACTTAAAAAAAAAAAGAAAAAAAATCCCTCTTTGGTAGTTTCAGAAAATAGGATGCTTCCAATCTCTTTGGAACCATGTAGTGAGGAGTGTAGGTAGAATTCAGATGAGGGTAGATTTTTTTTTTTCTCCTTCATCAAAAACATGGTAATGTTCATTAAAATTTGGGAAATTTAGGGGCACCTGGGTGGCTCAGTGGTTGAGCGTCTGCCTTTTGGCTCTGGTCATGGGATTGAGTCCTGCATTGGGCTCCCCGAGGGAGCTTGCTTCTCCTTCTACCTATGCCTCTGTCTCTGTCTCTCATGAATAAATAAAATCTTTAAAAAAAATTGGAGAAGTTTAGAAAAATATAAAGACAACACAAACTTGTTCATAATGCTACTACTGTCCCTGTGCTAGCCACATTAGCATTTTAGTTGAGTTCCTTCTGTTTTTTTTTTCTCTGTACATTACCTTTTTTTATGTACAAATACATTGTGATTATACCACATATATAGAACTGGAGAGTATTTAGCCTAGAGAAGAAACTATTGTAGAAATCCAGGTGAGTCCATAGTAAACTATGTTGGAGGCCTGGTTAGGGTCACGGTCTATAGAAATAAGTAAAGTGTAGGGGCAGGAAACAGGTATTTCTGAGGTTGATCAATTTGAATCAACAAACTTTGGGGCAATGGTGTCAAAGATAGGTTTTTTTAGCTCTAGCTCTTGAAAAAAGAGGCAGATGGAACATGGGAGGAAGAGCATATTTGCTCGGGAAGATGTTTTGGACATGTTGAGTTTGAGAATTGAGTAGGACATTCAGATGGAAATGTCTAATAGGCAGTTGTCTAATATAACAAAGACTTGAGAAGTAATCTGCCTGGGATGCGAATGAGAGCATCCAGGCATGCCATAAAAATGGCATTAAAACGTTGAAAATTATCAAAGATAGCGCCTATAGAGATACAGATGTATTTGATCTTTCAGTATACCTTGCTTTTTAAGGGCAGGTAGTTAGCCATAGTATTGCCCACATAGTAGGCGTTTGTGGAATAAAGGAGTTAACTGAAACAAAGAGAGGGGCCATTAATTTGGTCTCTGTCGAATCCTAATGAACTTGAGGGAGTCATATTTATTATTTATCTTCCCTTTCTCTTTCAGTTTTGTTGGTGTCTAAAATTTAAATTTCTAAGGAGAAGTAAGAACTCTATTTTTCTTCACTGCTTCTGATGGAATTTTGTTTACATGAGATACTTAAAATGTTATTTGGATGGCTATAATTCGTTCAACTTAATCTTGAATTTTTAAAAAGATTTTATTTATTTAGAGAAAGCATGAGCAGGGGGAGGAGCAGAGGAAAAAGCAGGCTCCCTGCTGAGCCTGATGTGGGGCTAAATCCCAGGACCCTGGGATTATGAACTGAGCTGAAGGCAGATGCTCAACTGACTGAGCCACTTAGGCACTCCATTCTTGGATTTTTAAAAAACAGGTGATAGGAAGATTATTCCAGTGATTGTTCAAATGCTCAGGGTATGTCATAATGGATATGTTAAAGAGACCTATTTATTTTTTAATTTAATGTAATTTAATTTTTATTTTTTAAAATTTTATTTATTCATGAGAGACGGGGGGGGGGCGGCGGCGCAGAAACACAGGCAGAGGGAGGAGCAGGCTTCATGCAGGGAGCCCGACGTGGGACTCGATCCCGGGTCGCCAGGATCACGCCCTGAGCTGATGGCGGCGCTAAACTGCTGAGCCACCCAGGCTGTCCTAAAGAGACCTATTTAATTGGACTAACACATGAGGGTGAAGATTCAGGAATATAAAAATGTATAAATCAGTATAGGGCACGCTGTAAACATAAATACCCATGGGGTATTGAATATTTGAAATTGTGTTACTTGTGGAAGTCTTAATGGAATGTCAGTGTCAGAAAGTACTAGATTGGTGTCAGGAGCATTCTGAGTGGGAAGGTGGACTGAAAAGACCTACTTCACCTATATGCACTCTGCCCTTCTCTTTGTATATACTTCAGGCAACAGTTGGTTAATTTGCATGTGTGGTTTCAACTGTCACACTGTGTTGACTCATTCTGAAAGCTCCATGAGGATAGGCCCCCCCATGTCTTTTTCCTCAGCACCTTGCAGTCTAGGTTAGAGTAAGCTATCCGTAAATATTTGTCCAGTGGATAAAATGGTGAATGAATCAGCAAACATTTAGTGAGACTTGAGAATGTCCTGTGGCAGTGGAAGTGAGTAAATTGTTAAGCCTGTAAAGATTGATAACATAATATCTGACCTTAGGGAGCATAAAATCTGGTATTGAGTATAAATTTGTCAAGCTCTCTGGATTTAGATTAACCAGTGCAGACAATAATTAATTTGCTGACCTGAAACAGACTTTGTTTGTAACAAAGATTTTAATAAATTTCTTGAGAGATTGTGTGAACTCTTATTTACATAACAGATAAGTACATATTCTGCATTCCTTCTCTGTACTCATTCAGCTGCAGAAAAAGGATTGTTATGGGGTTGGTTTTATGAGCCTCTGGGTTTTGGGTTTTTCTTTTTTAAGATTTTATTTATTTATTTGAGAGAGAGAGAGAGGGAGAGAGCAAGAGAGAGAATGAACAGAGGGAGAGGCAGATGGGGAGGGAAAGGTGGACACCCTGCTGACCAGGGAGGCCAGATGCAGGGCTCTATCCCAGGACTTTGGGAACATGACCTGAGCTCAAGGTGCTCAACCGCCTGAGCCACCCAGGCGCCGTTGATCCTCTGTTACTAAGTTTTTGCTTTTATTAAAATTTGGGACTTGATTAAATAAGGACAAAATACTCTTCCGAAAATACAGAAGGAACTCACATTTCTAAAGTGTGGTACAGCAGCAAGACACTTATTTGAATTGATATACTAAAATAAATGACTTGATCATTCAGATATTCAAAGACCAGATAATCTGTTAGCTAAGAGAGTTTTTACTGTATATGGTATGATTGTTTATCATGTATTTCCTTTAAGGTATTTTTTTTAATTAATCCAGATTATTCAGTTCTTAATTATCAGAATAGATATAGATAGGGACTGTTACTTTGGGAACTAAAACTGCAGAAAATCCAGTGGAATCCTGCCATGCTACCACAGCTACTTGTGGTTCTTCAGGCAGAAAAATAAAAGACAGGAAGTCACAACTTTTTGAAGAAATTATTGGAGGGATAATAAATTCAAATCATATGTAATTCACTCAGGATAAAGCTACCCTCTGAAAATAAGACTTTACTATAGAAGTAGCCCCAACCAAGGAATTAGGACTAGCTCAGTCAGAATATGTATTCTAGAGGAAAAAACTTGTATCCTGCCTATGCATAATTCAAGTGGTAACCTAACTTGATAATATCAATTGACCATAAGCAAAACCTAATCAATTGTTAGAAGAAGGTATCTCTATATAATAGAAGAGAGTACAACTCTGAGGAACTTAGAGTGTCCCCAAACAAGAATTTAGTAGTCATTTTGTAGAATTGTCCAAAGAGAACATAAGCCAGCTTTCCACCATCATTTAAACAAATTATTGTGTTGAACACATGTAGTTTATCAGGCTTGATTGTATTTCATTTTCCTTTGTTTTAGATTTCATACTCACCAGATACCCTCTTAGAAAATCATAGTATGGGTAACAGGGTACTCTGGGTGGTAGTATGACTATACTCTATTATAAACATAAATTAGTATTTGGTCTATATGTTAATTTTTAAAAACAGACTTAGTTAAAAATATATAACATCATTCTTTCACAAATTGGTTAGTGAGTGTAAATCAAGCCTAATCAGTTCTATGGGTGCAGGAAAAACTGAATTTGATGGAGCTATAGAGCTGAGGATCCATACTCAGGAATAAGTCTCTTTTTGTAGAAGGCGGGGGATCATAGGCTTATTCTTGGATACCCAGTGCTTGGCACATGGTTAGTGCTTAGTTTAATGTATTAATGAAACTCATTATTGAATTTCAGAGATCAAAACTCCAGACCAACTGTCTGTGAGAACAACTACAGACATTTTATGGCTCTAAGATTTATTCTCATGTCAAAAGAGCAGTTCTGGCTTTTCTGTAACTCAGCAGAAACAATTCAGTAAGTGATGAAAATAGAATCCTCTAAATAAACCAGAGCCTAAAAAGGCAAATAAAAGGTGTATGCATTTATTCGAAAAAAGAAGAGGGACCATGCATTTAAGAACGAAATTTGCTTCATTATTTTTATTTTTTAATTGATACTTTAATTTTATTTTTTTTAGACATTATTGCAATATGCAAACAACAAGAATGCCTCAGAACATATGGTGTATCTTCTGGAGGTGTATCGACTTGCCATCCAAAGCTTTGCCAGTGCACGCCCATATTTAACTACTGAATGTGAAGATGTCCTGTTAGTGCTTGGCAGATTAGTACTGTAAGTTTAAGTACTTAAGTCACTGATAAAGTTGAGTACTTTTGGTTGCGATGTTTGCCTGACTTCTCTTTACTGTGATATCACGTTATTCATAGCACCATTAAAGTCATACCTTTGAATGAAATTTCCTTTGCTTTGAGACTTCATACTCTGGTTCCCAGGAGATAAAGTACAAGTGAAGTTCCAGCCAAACAACATAATCTTTAATTGCCTCCAGAATCTCTTCCTCAGGCTTAGCATCCAAGAATGATACATTTTCTTCCTGTCCTTAGGTATAGATCAATATGAGTGACAGAGTGCCTGGAAACTGTGGTGGTCTTTGAGGATCATTTTGGGGGGGAAATACTGTGACATTGTGCCATTCAGTTATATTATTTGAACTAAGAATAATTTTACTAGCAGAAAATAACAGGGTATATATAAGATTACGACCCTGAGTCCATGATAATCTAGCTGCTGTTTTAATATTTGATGGCCTAGTGGCAGATAAAATTATAGCTTTCATTTAATTTTCATCTGCAAACTGAAAAGGTACAACAGCTATTCAGCTTTTAGATTGGGTTAACTTACAGATTGTTTGGGAGGGTAACTTCTAGTCTAGGTGGTCTTGATTTGTTAGAGGTAAAGATTTGGCCTTGCTAGTCTTTCTGTTTCCTCTGCAAATGACAAGAACCTACATAGATGACAGTTACATATATTTATCTTTATCAACTGAATTAACAATAGCATGAGCTCCTGATTTTGTCTTCTGGACTCAGAATGGTTCCTATTTGAGTATCCTCCTACATCCTAATAAACTAAATAAAACTGCTTTGAATGTGATTTCTAAAAGGAATATATTACCAGATGTTTTAAAGCCCAATGTAATTATAAAGCCTCCTGGTTTTTCTTTTTTCTCTTTTTTAAAGTTGAAAAGCCAATATAACAATGTTGAGGAAAAATTTAAAGAATAAGAAACAAATTTCAAATAGTCTAAACAAATGTAAAATGTGTATTCAGTATTCCTGTCATACTATATTTTATTATGCTTATAACCACATTTATATACTGACTTCATTATTTTACATTATAGGAGTTGTTTTGAATTACTGCTTTCAGTGTCTGAAAGTGAACTGCCATGTGAAGTCTGGGTACTCTTCCTTCAGTCTCTACAGGTGAGTTGATTTGGTCTCAAAAAAGATCTCTGTTTAGATACCCAAGATACCTGGTTAATTTCTCCTAGCAAACTGAAATTGAAAGCTTGGAAGAAAAACAAGTGTATTGTATATTTGTATTAAGTTCATGAGATTTTGAGAAAGAGGTCTTCCAAATGAAAGAGGTGTGTTAAAAAATTGTTTTGGTGTTTCATTTGGTTTTGTTAGCCTTTATATAGCTTAGAAATCAGTGCATATTTTCATTATTCACAAACAAAGTTTTAGACAGAATAAAGCTATTTAAAAATGTAAAATTATATTTGGTTACAAATTAGCCATATTTGGATCATTCTTAGTATACTTGTCTAGTAATTTCCCCTAACATTTCAGGGATTATGTCTAGCATTTTAAGTCTCTCAGACAACCAGAATAGTCATCATAGATTCTGTTCATGCATTTTACTTGCAGGAGAGCTACATTGGCTCTCATATTGACTTGATTATCAGCTTGCTTATAGGTGAGCACATCAGAAAGTAGCAAGTTACGGAGGGTAGAATAGGATAGGAGGAAAATTTGCTTGTTACTGATAGAGACAGTAAAACTATTCCAAAAAATAGACGCAATAGTAATAACTATCATCATTTGTTACCACTGTATACTAAATACTGCTTTACTGTTTTATATCTTTTTTTTTTTTAAGATTTTATTTATTTATTCATGAGAGACACAGAGAGAAAGGCAGAGGGGGAAGCAGGCTCCCTGCAGGGATCCTAATGCAGGACTCGATCCCAGGATCACGCCCTGAGCCAAAGGCAGACACTCAACCACTGAGCCACCCACACGTCCATGTTTTGTGTCTTTTAATCAAGTTACAAACTTTACAATGTAGGGATCATTTGAATCTCCATCTACAAATGGGGAGACAGGCATAGAGTGTTAATTAGCTGCCCAAAGTTATACTTAGATTTATAACCACAGCTTGCTTTTTGCTAGCTGCTCCTCAAGAACACAAACTCTGTGGTAGCCTGGATGTGTTTCATGTAGGCACAAGTAAAGATCTGCGTATTAACAGACATACTTCATTATCTGGAAGTTTCTTTCCTTTGGGATATGTAACCCAAAATGAGATGATAATAATGTTAATCTTTCTCTTTTGGGGGAGAAGAGGATTTTTTGGGTCATGTCCTTGGCCTATTTTAATCCCTGCAATGCAATCCTAATTTCACATATTCATACAGCTGCTAAAATCATCTTTCATACATAACACACTGATTTTGTCATACTATGTTTTGAAGCTTGCTAGTAGTTTTGTCCCGGCATATGACAGTCTAGAAGGGCAAATCTCATTACTCTTCTTAGAACTGTTACTGTTATTTATAGTAGTATCCTTTGTAGAGAGAATACTGTCCTATTTCTTTATTATTTTCTTAGAGTGTATGCCTGCATAAAATCGTTGCCTTTTCCCTCTACCTGCATAACTTTCCACAGGATATATTTTTGAATATGTGTTCAATAAAATCAATGCAGTAGAGGTACAGATAAATATAAGACGTGGTCCTTATTAAAATCTGAAAGGTAAAACCCTGAAGTTTCCTTATTTCAGTGTTAAATGGACAAGGCAGCAGATAGTTTTGAAGAAAGTTTTGGTAAAAGAATAGTTTTATCAGAGCAGGCCACAAACATAACAGACTCATTTCACTGTTTTCAGCTTGTAGAACCCTTCCAGATGTTTTGCCTACGGATATGAAAATATACCCTGAAATAAGTCTTCTAATAAAAATGAGATCTCATTTTTTGCAACTTTTTTAAACCTAATTTTATCATGGTTGTATGTCTAGGTTTGTATATATAGGTCTCCCTTATTTTATGATTGCCTGTGATTCTGTTAGGTGATTACACCATAAATTATTTGGCCACATCTCTGTTATTATAAATCATGCTAGAGTGAACTTCTTGTGCTAGTACTTCTGTATTGTAGATTTTAAACTGTGGACTAGTATATTTTTTACCTTAACAAATTTAAGTTTTAAAATGATTTTTAAATTCTGCCATAGTTTTTTAAAGACTTTAATATTACTTTTTTAAAAAAGATTTTATTTATTTAGTCATGAGAGACAGAGAGAGAGAGAGAGAGAGAGAGGCAGAGACACAGGCAGAGTGAGAAGCAGGCTCCATGCAGGGAGCTCAGTGTGGGACTCGATCCTGGGTCTCCAGGATCACGCCCTGGGCTGAAGGCGGTGCTAAACCGCTGAGTCACCCAGGCTGCCCCCTAATATTACTTTTTAAAAGTAACTTTGCTATAATATATACCTTTTGGTAACAGAGGATTATACACATCATTCTTATGCAGAATACACTGTAGTTTGAACAGATGAAAAATAGAAAGCTGTTTTTATTTTTTTAACCCAGACTATGGCATTTTATTTTAGTTGCTGTGTATCATGGTAGATGGTATTATTTTCTGCCAAAGTGTGATGATATAGGTCTGTTAGATATTGTATATAAGGTGACCAGACCCTGCAGATTCTGAAATTTGTATATGGAATCTTATTCTTCACTGTAGGATAAATGTCTCTTACCCTAAGTTAAGGAGAAAGAAGCCTGAGTACAGTTCAAGCCCTTAAAGGAAAAATTGCAGCATTGATTAAATATTGCTATTAGTAAACTGTTATTTAGAAATATCACTTTCTGTGTCAATTCTAGATTTTAAACCCTTTCTCTACAGAAAGTAACTCAGCATATTGGGAATGCATGTATTAAAAACCTATCATTTTGACATTAGGAGACAAATTAATTTTATTTCTTATATTTCACTTACATGAATATAAGATTATATACTTAGGTCTGTGAACATCATTAACTTATATTTCCAAAGAATATTGCTATAAATGGAAGCTTATGTTTTTTGAGAATTTCGGCAGTCTAAAATAGAGAAACCATTAAAATTTTAGAATATGGGAATAACCAATAACATTCACTAGTAATAGAGGACAGTGACATATACTTAAATCATTTATGTCAAGTTGTATTTCTGACCCCTTTCTCCTGATCCTTTGTGTACATAAATATTTTAAAGAACAAATTATTGGCAATATATTTTGTTTTCTGAGGAGATAGAATGATAGCTACTAACCTAGACTTTCCATGATATTTTATGTATAGCCACTTTTCATTTAAAAAGTCATTTGTGGGACGCCTGGGTAGCTCAGTGGTTTGAGTATCTGCCTTTGGCCCAGGGCATGATCCCGGAGTTCACATTGGGCTCCCTGCATGGAGCCTGCTTCTCCCTCTGCTCATCTCTCTCTCTCTCTCTCTCTCTCTCTCATAAATAAATAAAATCCTTTTTAAAAAAAAGTCCTTTGTTAGAATTTAAACAAAAAATATATCAATTGGCATCATTACATAATATTCCCATTAGAAGGAATAGCTTGCCTTTGTGACTACTTCAGAATCCTTTAAAAGAAAGTTGAACAGTGGGCTTAAAATAGTCTAGTAATGTGAAATTGTAAATTGAATTGTGATAATTTTACCTAAGGAGAATTAGGAAAACATTTTAAAGGTGCCCTTTAATTTAGTGGAATCACTCTAGTTTCATTTTTTTTTTAAGAAAAAGCTAACAATTCACAAAGCTTTGAGGATAGTTTTTTTTTTTTTTTTTTAACCCTTATTTCTTCTTAGAAAATCCAAAGTAATGGTCCTTTTTGTGGACGTTCAGATACATTGAAAAGGCAAAACTATTTTATATATTGCTTACGAGCCTGTTTGTGGATGTGCTATTTTTGTTTTAGGAGTCACATGATGCATTATTGGAATTTGGGAATAATAACCTACAAATATTGGTTCACGTTACCAAGGAAGGGGTGTGGAAAAACCCAGTTCTTCTTAAAATTCTGTCTCAACAGCCAGTAGAAACAGAAGAAGGTAAGCCTCAAAACTTGACTGACTATATTGAAGGAAAGTTTAGCTCTTAGAGAGTTAGAATTGATTAATGGAATAAAAATTTGTGAATATCACCTGTGTATCTATACCCCTCTCCTTTAAATAGTAAAAACTAACCTTAAGCATTTAATGTTTTGCCTAAGGATTCTTGCATTTTTAGGTAGTGTTTTAAATATCCCTTGTACTTACTTTAAAATGTTGCATTGAGTAACAATGTTCAAAGTTCCTGAGATACAAGTGAGTAATCTGTTTCTAGTCTTCCTTATATGGTAGAACTTTACTGCCCATATGTTGTTCACTGGTTACTACAACTAAGGACCATGAAAAAAATTGCTTTTTGATTTAAACTTATGAAATATTGGAATTTAGCATTTTGTAAAGAAATGCAAAGAATGGAAACTTTCATTTGCAAAATTGTCAGTTTAAGACCAGAAGATTTGTGGGTTTGAATTGATACTTGCATTTTAGACACAAAAAATTATCTCATTTGATACCACCAATTATGATTTCATTTGCTTTAAGGTAGTAGAAACTTAAAAGGATCACATTCTGTTAAATATATATTTCTGGAATAAAAATGAGATTGAGAAGAGTTTTTATACTTTTGGTATGTCTTTAATTTAGGTCTTAAACAGACCATTTAAATATTGATGCCTTAAAATACCCTAGTTAGCTTATTCATTCATCAGGTTTGAGAGCCTACTGTATTCACAGTTTGGTTTTTCTGTATAGTTAGAAGATTGGCAATAAGAGTACTTATTCTTGGTTCCTTCTCTCTGCTATCTACTGCTTATTAGTCACACTGACAAAAGGGAAAAAAGAATAAGAGAAAGAGCTATTTAATAGAAAACGATTGGTTTTATTGTTTTCTGTTGAGGTTCCAGTAAATGTCATCCCTTCGTAGATATAAGCAGATGGAGGCTAAAACCACCTTTCTTACTAATAAAAGTTGCTTAGAGGATAGAGCCAAATAGTTTCAGAAGAATCCCAGAATTAGGCAGATCCCAGTCCAGATAGGGCTTGACTAGGGCCAAGAAGAACACTTAACTCTCATACTTTCTAGAGGCAGGCCTAAACTCAAAACAAAAAAGGATAGAGTGGCATTAAAGGTCCCCACTTTATTTTCTCATGATGTACAAATCAAATACATCACCCTACCTCAGGAGTAAACCGCAATTTCTTTTTATATAGAAAAATATCAAGAGATGAGGAGAAGCACCCTTCACCTGATAACCTTGTGGTATTCTGTCTATTCAGAGATTAATTAAGGCCCCACTATCTATAAGATTCTGAATGGGTACAGAACACCTACATATCTAAGGGATTATTCTGTGAACTATCATATAAGTGATGGGTAGCCTATATAGTCTGCCTACTTTCTCAGTTACTTTTACCCTAATTTCAGGTCAGGAGATTAGGAAACTTCCTTTATGGCTCCACTGCCCTTATAGCCCAGGTTTTAACATATATTTGAAACTAGAAAGCAGTGACCATCGTCTTATTGATGAGTGTTTTGGGACATTTCTGCTGGGCATAGTCAGCAGGGAAATAGTAGGTTCTCTCACCCAGGTTTTAGCCCAGATACTGGGCTATCTGTGTATACTACATTGTGTAAAAAATGGTAACATTTAAGGTCCAGTTAAAAACAGCCCTTTTGGAGCCTTTCCACCTCAGGCCACCCCAGCATCCTATCACAGAAGATGGGGATGGTGAGACCAAGCCCAGCTAAGGCTACATTGGTGGTTCCCATCCTGACCCCCATGACTCACGGAACCACTCCTCCCCACAGTAGTGATGGCAGTAGCCACCTGGATCCAGGCAGCTCACAGACCAGGAGACTTCAGCCCACTGACAACAGTGGGGACCCTCCCCACATGCCATAATAGAGTGATTCTAACTCCAACTCAAAAACACCCAGAGCTACCATTTGGTATCTGCTAGTTTTTCCAATTGACCTCTACCCCTTCCAGCACCCTTCTCCCCTTACTTTGCTATAACTTGTGACATCAAAACAATGGCTTTTCCTCCTTTTTCTTGAGACTCAGGAGGACCAAAGCCATAGCCTTTGTGTGTGTGTGTGTGTGTGTGTGTGTGCGCGCTTTTTTTTCTCCCCTCTCCCCTACCAATGGTTGTAAGAGAGTTCCATCCTTGTTTAGAGTCACTAACTCCTTTCCCTAAATGAGGCTGACAAGGAACCAGCTCCTATACCTCCTTCCAGTTGTTTTTATTTCCCACTCCAGTTTATTTTTTGTGTCCCTTAAACCATCTACCTCTGCAGCCATTTTGTGGATTGTCATGTGCCACTTGACCCTCTAGTAAAAACAAAAATGGGCTTTCCTCTTAAAAAAAAAAGAAAAAGGGCTTTTTTTTTTTTTTTAAGATTTTATTTATTTATTCAGGAGAGACATGGAGAGAGAGAGAGAGGCAGAGACACAGACAGAGGGAGAAGCAGGCCCCATGGAGGGAGCCCAGTGGGGGACTCGATCCCGGGTCTCCAGGATCATGCCCCGGGCCAAAGGTGGGCACCAAACCGCTGAGCCACCAGGGATCCCCAAAAGGGTTGTTTTTAACTGGACCTTAAATGTTACCATTTTTTACACAATGTAGTATACACAAGGTAAACTGTCATGATGTTTGCAATTTATTTTTAAATAGCTCAGGAAAAGAAAAGCTAAGTAAAAGGACAAAAACGGTTCAATTGTTGAATCTAGATGGAAGAAAGAATATATAATTAAAAATTATTTTGTAGTGGGGTGCCTGGGTGGCACAGTCAGTTGAGCATCTGACTCTTGGTTTTGGCTCAGGTGGTGATCTTGGGGTCATGGAATTGAGCCCTGCATAGGGCCCCATGCTTAGCAGCATGGGCTTGGGCTTCTCTCTCTCTCCCTCTGCCCCTCCCACTTGTACACACTCTTTCTCTCTAAAATAAATAAATGAAAAAAAAATTTAAAGTACTAAATTGACAGGATACAGGATTTCCTGCCCAGGATTTCCTTTTTAAAAACAAAGTTGAGGGGCACCTGAGTGTCACAGTCAGTTAAGTTAAACAAGAGTTAATCTCACTCTTGTTTTCAACTCAGGTTGTGGTCTCAGAGTTGTGAGATGAACCCACATTGAGTTCCATGCTTAGTGCAGAGTCTACTTGAGATTTTTCTCTCCCTCTTCCTCTGCCCCTTCTGCTTGCGCTTCTTTATTTCTCTCTAAAATAAATAAAATAAATCTTTCAAAAATTGAATAAATAAAAAACAAAGTTAAGATACATAACTTGAAATGAATTTTAAAATTCAAGATTAGGGGCAGCCCAGGTGGCTCAGTGGTTTAGTGCCTCCTTCAGCCCAGGGTGTGATCCTGGAGACCCAGAATCGATTCCCATGTCAGGCTCCCTGAGTGGAGCCTACTTCTCCCTCTGCCTCTCTCTCTCTCTCTGCTTCTGTGTCTCTCATGAATAAATAAATACAATCTATAAAAAAATAAAATAAAATGCAAGATTGGGGCGCCTGATGGCACAGTTAGTTAAGTGTCCAACTCTTGTTTCAGCTGAGGTCTTGACCTCAGGGTCATGATATTGAGCCCTGCATTGGGCTCTGTGCTCAGTGAGGAGTCTGCTTGAGACTCTTTCTTCCCCTGCCCCTCCCTCTATGTGCAGTCTTTCTCGTCCTCTCTCAAATAAATCTTAAAAAATAAATGAAATGCAAGATTGGTTTGTGTGTTAAAAGTTGATACAGGGACACCAGGGTGGCTCAGTGGTTGGGCACCTGCCTTCGGCTCAGGTCGTGATCCTGGGATCCAGGATCGAGTCCCATATCGGGCTCCCTGCGAGGAGCCTGCTTCTCCCTCTGCCTGTGTCTGCATCTCTCTCAGTCTGTGTCTCATGAATAAATAAATAAATATTTTAAAAAATAATAGTAATTAAAAAAAATAAAAGTTGATAGAGTTGTGTAACTTGTTCTAGTATATTGGGTAAAGTAGAAATAATAGCAATTTAGAATTCATTATGTTGTAACCACCATGTAAATGCTTTTCATATCTCATTTAGTCCATAAACCAGGAAGAGATTACACATGCCCAAGGCCACATAGTTAAAATAGGGAGGCAGAATTTGAGCCCAGGTGAAGAGGTATTAAAAGTTTTTTTTTTTAAGCTTTTATTTATTTATTCATGAGAGACACAGAGAAAGAGGCAGAGGGAGAAGCAGGCTCCATGCAGGGAGCCCGATGTGGGACCCAATCCTGGGACTCCAGGATTATGCCCTGAGCTGAAGGCAGAGCTCAACTGCTGAGCCACCTTAAGTGTCCTGAGATACTAAAAATTTTTGACTGAAGAGTGCTAAAGTTGCTAAATATATGGTTTTGTTAAACCCTTCTAATATGTAAGGCATCGTGCTTACTGCTGTAGGGAACACAGAAGTTAACAAGATGTGGTATTTGTTTACAAATTGTTGATGGTATAGTAAGGGAGATGACAGAAACAAATAGCAGCAGCTAGTATTGAGCATTTACTCTGTGCCTGGCTCTGTACTAAGTATCTTATCTGCATTACTGGTATTTCATTTATGATTCCTTCAGCTCTGTGAGGTGGATATTACTAACTTTTTTTTTTTTATAGATAAAGAAACTTGAAGCTCAGAGAGGTCAGTTAATTTGCCCAAGGGTCTCACAGCTAGTATGTGCCAGTCATAATTCAGCCTCATATTAGTGATTCCAAAACCTGAGATCTTAACCTCTTTAAACTGTAATCCTTTATTCCTATGGTTAAAGAGAAAAATAAGTGTGGTGAAAGAAGTAAAATGCTGTGAAAATTTAGAAGAGAGTGGCTTGTATAGATACATACCTGTACTTATGGTGGGGTTTGTGACTCAGCTTAACCTGGTAGGACAGATAAACAGAGCAGAATCTGATGTTGGGTAGGATAGGATATTGGGGTGACAGATGTGGCAGGAAGTAGGATGGAAGAATTAGATTGGAGAGTTTAAAGAATTGCTAGGATACAATAAGGATATAATAGTAATTGAAGGACAGAGTTGGCAAGGAAGTATAATGCCAAAATTTCATTTCTGTATGATTAAGAGAATACCATTACTGAAAATAGAAGTAAGGAATAAGGAGCTGTTTGAGTGGGAGATATGATTATGAGTTCATTTTGTGGAATTTAGTGTCTATGGGACTAAAATAGAAAAATCTAAGTGAAAGTGATCTGTTTTCTGTACATACTTTTTGACCTTGACTAGATATTAGAGTACCTATGGAATTTATTTTATTTTTTAAAAGATTTTATTTATTCATTTGAGATACATGCGCATGCACACACACACAGCATTAGCAGGGAAGAGAGGCAGAGAGAGAAGCAGACTCCCTGCTGAGCCAGGAGCCCAACATGGGGATCGATTCCAGGACATGGAGATCCGACCTAAGCCGAAGGCAGACACTTAACCATCTGAGCTACCCAGGCACCCCTAGAGTATCTATGGAACTTAAAACCAACACACATTCACTCCCTCCCCCCATTCCAGCTCCACGCTTCACCTGCTAAACCAAAATCTGCAGAGTTGGAGCTCTAGAATCTAGACCTTTTGAAGTACCACAGGAAATGAGCACCTTCTTGCCTATATAGAATGAATTATATTTAGTGGGAGAAAAAATAGGTCCTTTAGGTCCTCTGTACTCAAAATATTTCTGGAATGATAAATAAGAAATTGGAAAGTTACTGTTTTTTAAGAGGAAGACTGGAAGAATGGAGTTAGGGCAGAAAGGAGACAATAATTGTACACCTTTTTGGGCTTTTTGCATTTTGTGTCATGAGCATATGCAGTATTACCTGTTTTTGAAAAAATTTTAAAAGCTTTATAAACAATAGCCAAACTATGGAATGAGCCCAGCTGTCCACCGACTGAAGAATGGATAAAGAAGATGGTGTGTGTGTGTGTAAAATGAAATATTACTCAGCCATCAAAAAGATTGAAATCTTGCCATTTGCAACAATGTGGATGGAACTAATGTACTCTGCTAAGCAAAATAAGTCAGAGAAGACAAATACCATTCATTCATGTGTGAAATTTAAGAAACAAAACATATAAATCTGGGGGTGGGGGGCAAAGGGGGCTAGCAAACCATAAGAGACTTAACCATAGAGAACAAAATGAGGGTTGATGGAGGGAGGTGGGTGGAAGATGGGCTAAATGGGTGATGAGTTTTAAGGAGGGCACTTATGAGGAGCACTGGGTGTTGTATGTAAGTGATGAACCACTGAATTCTCTTGAAATCAATATTGCACTGTATGTTAACTACCTAGAATTTGAATTTTTTGAAAAAATGAAAAACTACAGTTTTGCTGTAATTAAGACTGAGCCAATGGTTTATCCTCCCTGAGTTCAATGGTTTATTATTAATACTAATGATTTCTACTCCATGTATAGCCTGTAGACATACCAGCGTGGGCATCATCTGAGAGGCTTGTTAGAAAAGCAAAATCTCAGGTCCCATTTCATACCTACTGAATTAGAACCTGCATTTTAAAAGGATACTTGCGGTTATTTAGAAGGCACTTTCAAGTTTGAGAAACACTCTTTTAGATGAAACACTTAAAGCAGTTTGTTTGCTCATGACTTGTCTTAGCATACAGTATTCTCACCTCTGTTTTTTAAATAATGGTATATAATGATGTCACATATTTGTTGAGTATCTGTTATTCGTAAATCTAGGGATTGTCTGGAACACTGTAAAAGTCAGTGCTTGGGTGCTTAATATTTAGTAGTGCTCAGAGCAGCATTTTCCAAAGTGTGTACTGAACCAGGAACATATATTTTACATTGTACTAATAATATGTGTAAAAGGGTTCTCTGGTCAAATCAGTTTGGGAGACATTGGGTTAAATAAAAGTGAACAGTTTTCTTTATTGCAGGACTGTTCAGAGATTTGACCAAGGAATCCTTTTTTTTTCTAGGACTATCTCTCAGGTCTTTTGGTCGGTGGAACACACTTTGAGAAATTCCTGGTTTAGAGGAAAGAACACCACTGGCTTTGGAATCCTTGGCAAGTTACCTAATTTCTCTGAATATTAATTTTCCTAACCTTAAAGTGGGGATAATAATACTTGCCTTGGTGGTGGTGTGAAGAATAAATGAAAGGTATATTAGAAACACTCAGCCTAAAGCTTGGTACCTCATAAAAGTGTTCAAGTGATAGTTGTTAATATTACATAGGTTACGTCTTTTTCTTCATTTACACTTACGGTTGATTTCTGTATTCCTTAATATCCTTATCAGAAAGTGAGGGAAGAGAAAGTCAATTAATTTTGATAAAATGTTAGTAGTTTTATGAAGAGGTTTGGTGTTCAGAATAAAACTACTAAGTAATGTGGGAATCATTAGCAAATTTAGTTTATTTTGCTCTCTGCTCTGTTAGATGAATATTGAGATCAGAATAAACTTCCCAGGTTATATCAACTGAATGTTTATTCACTAAAAACAAACCAACAACAAAAGATACCAAACTTGCATCTTAACCTTGACATGTTATGAGGTATGTTACCAGATTTTTATTTTTCCTCTTTTCTAGTCAATAAATTGATTGCACAAGAAGGACCTTCCTTTCTACAAATGCGAATAAAACATTTGTTGAAATCTAACTGCATTCCTCAGGCCACTGCTTTATCAAAACTATGTGCAGAATCTAAAGAAATTTCAAATGTGTCGTCTTTTCAGCAAGCCTATATCACATGCTTATGTTCCATTCTCCCTAATGAAGATGCTATTAAGGAGGTGAGTAAAGCAAATTACTATGAATTTAATAGATTTTTATAAATGTCATATGGCAGGATGAAAACCAAGACTTTTTTTTTCTGACTACTGAAAAGTACCATTTTAATTGCATATAGCTGTTCAACAGATTGAGTATAAAGTTGTCCTGTAGGTGGATTTGAAAAGTAGATAATTAAAAAATATACAGATGGGTATTTATGTGTTTGGGCAATGGTTTGCTTTGAAATCTTCAAATATGAAAGTTTTTGTTTTTAAGTAATGCTTTCTTGTATTTGGGAAATGCAGAAATTATTAATACTGACATCAAGAGATAAACTAAAGAGAATGGCACTTAGCTTAAGTTACTTCATACATGTAACTGTAAGCAGAGAAGTACAGAGCTTTAGAACCCAGAAATACATTTTGAACTCTTATTAAGTGGATAAGCTGGACACCCTGGAAAATAATAAAGCAGTTGAGTCTTTTTTAAAAACTATTTTATGAGTCAAAAATGTGTTTTTTCTTTAAAAAAGTTGGAACTTGCTTTCTCTAATAGTTTTTGATAAATTATACAGAGAAAGATGAGGAATTCCTAGTATATTCCATCATCTACCTGTAATCTCTAAGATCTGGTACATGGATTTTCATTTTACCTCTACACTGACCTTTTCTTATGAAGGTAAGAATCCCAAGGATTTGGTTTTATGCTGTAATAATTCTTAAACTTTAATGACAATTTCAATTTACAGTTTTATTTATAGTTTCCTACTCCAAATGCAACTCTGTCTTTCTACCTCTCTCACTGCAGGACCAAGAATCTGTTGATCCTATCACCTTTTCACTCTCCCTCATCCTTCTCATGTATTCATTTCCCTCCTTACTTTGCTTTTCCATAATCAATATTATCACTTCTTTAGTTTCTCTACTGTCTCTCCCTTAATTGTACTTACTTGACTAACCAGCATCCTGATTATCCCTGAATCTTTACCTACTCCATATCTTTACCTGCACCAGTAGGGTCAAACTTGGGTGGAGGAAAGGAAACCAGCCTACCGATTTCACTTGAAATCAGTCATGCTAAATTTTTTTAGGCCTTTCACTTTCCACTTTTGTAGATTACTATTTCATAGTTTGTCTTTTCTCTTCAAACTTACAATGTCTTGTGCCCTATTGCCCTATCTACTGATGAACTTTCTATTTCTCTGAGAAAATTCAGGCAGTTAGGAGAGAATTTCTGTAAGCTGCTTCCATGACATCTATTCATCTATTTGTATCAGTATCAGTGCATGCACTCTTTTGCTTCCCTTACTAAGGATAATGGTATCTGTTCTCCCACCTAAGCAATCCCCTTGACTTCACTATCACATCCCATCTGCTCTCGCCCTCTCAGAGGAAATGCTACAGTACTTCTTTTCTCTACTGCTTCTTAAGTTGCCCCTCTGCTGTAACCATCCTGTCAGCATTTATGCTGTTATTTCTTTCATCTTTAAAAAGGAAATTTTTAGATTCCACTTCCCTTCCAGTGATTCCTCCCCCTCCCTGCATTTTTCTCCTGGCCTTTCAGCCTAATTTCTTAAATGAATGGTGTGAATTTACTGTTCTAACATTTTTCTCTTTGAACACATTGTTTTAAAGATTGTTTTTTAAAGATCTTATTTATTCATGAGAGACACAGAAAGAGAGGCAGAGATGTAGGCAGAGGGAGAAGCAGGCTTCCTGCAGGGGTCCTGACTCAAGACTCAATCCAAGGACCCCAGGATCATGACCTGAGCCGAAGGCAGACACTCAACTACTGAGCCACCCAAGTGTCCCCCCTTTTCCTGAGCACATTGTACATTGCAATATGGCATTCACCCCTGTCAGTCCACCACATCACTAAATCCAATGATGATTTCTCAGTTTTCATCTAACTCAATCTGACGTTGTCTTTTAAACTTTAACAGTTTTCCCACTTGGATTCTAGGTATCGCGCTCTCTTGGTTTTCTGTGCACTTGACTGATTAGTCTTTCTTAGTTCTACCTTGCTCTTCCTCCTCAGTACCCTAGGACTCTGTCCTTCCTTGAGTGTCCTTTATTTCCTACCTATACATATCCCCTCAGTGACCTCTTTTTGATTCATGGCTTTAAATACCAACTGTAATCTGAATCCAAAATATTTTATCTCCAGCCCAAACCTCTCCTCTGGTAGGGCTTGATCCAACTGCTTGATCACTGTCTCTACTGGTATGGCTAATAGCAGCTTAGACTTCACATGTCCATAACTAAGCTCCTGATCTTCCTGACATTAGGGCTTTGTTTTTATGAGCTTTCTTCTGAATGAAGTCTGTTGCTGTCCAGACTCAATGTTTGAGTCCTTACTATATGTTAAGCACTATGCCAAATGCTTTATACAGATTGTTCACATTCACTTCTCACAATGACTCATGAGTAGCTCCATTTTATTGGTGAGGAAACTGAGGCTCAGATCAAATAATGAAAGTGGTTAAGCTGAGATTCAAACCTGAGTTTGGGGGCAGCCCCGGTGGTCGACGATTTAGCACTGCCTTCGTCCCAGGGCCTGATTTGGAGACCCAGGATCAAGTCCCACGTTGGACTCCCTGCATAGAGCCTGCTTCTCCCTCTGCCTGTGCGTCTCTCTCTCATAAATAAACAAACAAATAAATACCTTAAAAACAAACAAACCTGAGTTTGGTATACTATCACTAATACTATATTAAAGATACAGAATAATAAATATCCTAGGTGATATATATGAGATATATAGGGTTTATATGACAAATGCTGCCTTAGGCATTGGGGTTGCAAAGATGAATCTATAAGCCTCTGAACTGGCCTACTTGTTTTTACTCTTGCCCTCTACATTCTTCCCAAAAGTAACTAGAATAATCTCTTTAAAACTTAAATGGAGCCATTACATCCCTTCGATCAAAACCATTCAATAGCTTTCTGTCTTCTTCAGAATAAATCAGAAGTCTTTATTCTGTGTGTTATGGCCCCTGGCTATTTCTATAAATATCTCTGATAGTATCTTATACAACTTAATGGTCACTGCTCTCTAGCTGCCTTATCTTTGCTGTTGTTTGAACAAACTAATTATATTCCTAACTTAGAGCTTTGTAATTGCCATTTCCTCTACATGGAATGCCTTTCTGCAAGATCTTCTGGATGGCTTGTTCCCCTTAACATCATTCACAACCTTCCTCAATATTGCCATATCAGAGAGACCTTCCTCCTTGTCCCATCTAAAATAGTATCCCGGAATACCAGGGTGGCTCAGCAATGGAGCATCTGCCTTCGGCTCATGTCATGATCCTGGGGTCCTGGGATCAAGTTCTGCATCAGGCTCACTGCAGGGAGCCTGCTTCTTCCTCTACCTATGTCACTACCTCTTTCTCTGTGTCTCTCGTGAATAAATGAATAAAATATTTTAAAAAAAAATCCCATCCCTCTACTCTGCCCTATTTTTCTTCAAGTAATACCTGTTGTCATTATTATAAACAAATACAGATACATCTAAAATGGCCCCCTTCATATTCCGTTCCCTTACCTACCTGTTTTTTCTTTATGTTTATATTACTACTTCCACTAGACATCATATTTGCTGCTTCTCCTTCCACCCACTAGATTGAAAATTTTGGAAGGATGAGGACAGGTTTGTTTAGGTGTATCTCTACATTCTAGAATACTTAGCAGCATAATAGTTATTCATGAGGGACTGACTTTAAGCCTGTTTGCTAATATTTATTTGCATTATTGGGAAGGGTAAGGAGACAGGAGAGTGCTTACCTCTAGTAACAGCTGGGAACTGTGTTTGGGAAAATTGATTAGAGTTTTTAAATTATAGTAATGGTTATATTCAGCACCTGATATATACCAGAAGAATTCATTCAGAAGAAGCAGAAAAGCTAGACTATGAATTTGATTCCTTTTCATTCTGTAAGTTAACAGTTTTTCCTTTAATGTCTCAGTCTTTGTTTATTTAAAACTTATTTTGTTTGTAGCATTGTATGAAGCATCGGCAAAAACAGAAGAGTATATATTGCCTAGTTTGGTTGCTAGAAACAATTATAGGGAGATAAGTACTAAGGTGTATACTGCTGCCCCTAAACTATAATATAAAGCTTTATAAAAATTGATCCTTGAAAAAAAAATTGATCCTTGAGTTGGACCTTGAAACGATGGTAGTGTTTGGATGGGTAGAAAGAAATGGTTTTGGGATAACTGCCTATGATAGTAAAGGCAGAAAAATGAACGTGTATGGTATAGGGCCCCACTAGAGCACACCTTGCTGTGGCAGAGTAGATGCAGTAGAAATTAGGAAGGTTTTAAAGGTAGAAAGGGAAATGACTGAAACTGTTTTAGGAAGCTTAGACAGAAGGAGAATGTATTAGGTTTAGAAGAGGTTAGAGTTAGCAAGAGGAGAAAGAACAGGACTTGCTGACAGGACAGAAATAGAGGATAATGTGCAGAGATGCTGTCAAGAGACTCCTAAGGCCTGGGAGACCAGAAGAATGGCGGCGTTCTGCTAACTGACTAGACTGTTGGAGAAGGTATGGACAACAGAGAGAGATTGGGAGAATAATTGGCCTTGTTTGTATTCATGACCTTCTCTGGTTTATTAGTAACAAGGCAACAAAACAGAATTTTTTCCTAGAGTTACATAATTAATTCCTTTCAACAAATTTGTTGAGTTTGTAAGGAACGGAATTAGAGGAAATATGATTTGATTCTCTACAACAGTGGTTATCAAACCATGGCCTGTGGACCAAATCCACCCAACTGCATGTTTTTGTAAGTAAAGTTTAACTGGAACACAGTCATACTCATTTCTTTATGTTTATGGCTGTTTTTACTTTACAATAGGAGAGTTGAATAGCTGTAAGAGAAACTACCTGGCCTTAGAAGCTGACAATATTTTATATCTGGCACTTTATAAAAGAGTGTTGGCGTGTTGGCTAGCCTTTGCTTTACAAGAATCAGATATTCCAGTGTATAGCAAACATTAAATATCATTTAGTCTAACCCTCCATGTTTTACCAGTGATGAAACTAAGGCCAAGATCATAATGTTTCCAAGGTCCAGCCTGCATTAAATTAGAGAGTTCAAGCTCAGGCTTGAACACAGATCTTGCTTCCTGGCAGTGTAGTATAACTTATCTCCACCTGGTAAACATGATGAGCCATGTAAAAATAGGAAACATCTTAGTGGTAATTCATTTTGTTCATATTTATATACTTATGTATAGGTGTGATTTAAAACAGTATTATGATTATTGGAATTAAATAAATCTATGCAAAAACATGTAGCACACATCATAAACTTATTTTGAAAGGAACACTGCTAACCAGCACAATTAGTCTCTTCTCCAGTGATGCTTTCTTTTGCAACTGACAACAGAATTAAAGAGAATCTTTGAATTTAACTTTGGAAAAGTACTAATGAATCACTAGATGTTCATTAATTGGAGTTTAAAATCAGCATATGTTGTAAGGTAACAGGGCTCTATACTTGCCATCTACTTGAGCAGAATTCAGGAGAAGAGTCAAATTAACTTGAGCAACAGCTGGGAATAAAACTACTTGTATGTTGGCTCCTGTGGGTATCACCATAGTGGATGTGTGTAACAGGATACCTCTGCTGGGGAAGATTTAGCCAGACACATACAATTAAGATTAATTGAGGGGATCATCTTGAAAGTCAAAATTCAGAACCCCACATTCAGAACTCAGTGGATCCTTAAGTTCTAGTTTCATTTACAATTGAATGAGATAATATTGCTATTAATTTTAAGTAAGAAGGGTTTTAAAAAAAATTTTTTTTGGAGTTCAGTTTGCCAACATATAGCATATCACCTAGTGCTCATCCCGTCAGATGCCCCCCTCAAAGCATATGAAAGGTTTTTAATGAGTCACAGATTCAGCCATGGCCTAGTGTCCCAAGTGGATGTCTTCTCTATTTTTTTATTACTGAAAGAGGAAATCTTTGCAAAGATCAAGTTTTCCACACATATGAGGATAATGATGTTTTAAACACAAAACATTTCTATTGTTATGAAGAGGCAAGGAATCTGTCAGTAGAATTCTTGGCACAGTTAAGATAGGAGTCCATTTCAGTTTTAATCCCTGAATGAACTATATCTTTGGTGTCTGATGTTAATAGATACAGCAGGAGAGGCTTGTTTCTTCTCTTGATGGGGAAATGAAAAGACAAACAGGACTTAATTTACTCACTAGTCTAACACTGGTGGGAATTGACATAGTCACTAGGTGTAGATGATAAACAGAGCAAATACATTTAAACAGGATCCATTGGGAGTTCTGTTTGGGAGTAGAAGAAAAAGTAAACAGGAGCATAGAAATTTCAGGTGTAGTTTAAATAAAAATCAAGATTAAGATGGATCCTGAACAAGGAATAATAGCAGAGTGCATGATTAAATTAAAAATTAAAATCTAAATAATTTTACTGCATTATATGGGAAATGAATGGTACACTCAACAAAATAGATTAAAGGTCAAAAGGCTGTATGAAGAATTGAGGATTTGCCTAATAAATATTTTCTCTCTTGACACAGAGTTCTTGTAAGTAGCTTTGAAGAGATACCTTTCCAGGTGACCCAGTTTTAAAGGTCTGTTATGAGGAACAGATTATTTGCATTATGCCTCAGAATTGATCAGGAAAATACTAGATTGAAAACTGCTAGTCTAGAGGAAAAAAATGATAAAATATTTCTTTTTTTTTTTTTTAATTATGATAGTCACAGAGAGAGAGAGAGAGAGAGAGGCAGAGACATAGGCAGAGGGAGAAGCAGGCTCCATGCACCGGGAGCCTGATGTGGGATTCGATCCTGGGTCTCCAGGATCGCGCCCTGGGCCAAAGGCAGGCGCCAAACCGCTGCGCCACCCAGGGATCCCTGATAAAATATTTCAACAATGGCACTGACCAGAATACTAGTTCACCTTGGTAGCCTAATTGTGAAAATGAGCCACATACGCTGCCTCTGCTCACCTTTTCTTATGCCATTTGGCTACCGGTTATATATATACCGTTGGTGTTTAATTGGCTGTTTATTATGAAAGTCTTCTAATTGCATCTGCTCTTGTCCCCACAGTTCATTTCCTACAATATCCAAGGTTATCTTTTTTCTTTTCTTTTTAAGATACAAGTAGATATTGGGGCACCTGGGTGGCACAGTTGATTAAACATCCAACTCTTGGTTTCGGCTCAGGTTGTGATATCAGGGTCATGAGATTGAGCCCTGAGTCTGGGTCCATGCTCAGCACAGAGTTTGTTTAAGATTCTCTGTCCCTGGGATCCCTGGGTGGCGCAGCGGCTTAGCGCCTGCCTTTGGCCCAGGGCGCGATCCTGGAGACCCGGGATCGAGTCCCGCGTCGGGCTCCCGGTGCATGGAGCCTGCTTCTCCCTCTGCCTGTGTCTCTGCCTCTCTCTCTGTGACTATCATAAATAAATAAAGAAGAGCTCCTTTAAAAAAAAAAAAAAAAAAAAAGATTCTCTGTCCCTCTGCCCCTCCCCACCCATACTTGTGCATGCTCACACTCTCTCAAATAAGTAAATCTTTAAAAAAAAAAAAAAAAAAGTAGGCTTTTTTTTTTTAAAAAGATTGTATTTATTTATTCATGAGAGACACACACAGGCAGAGACATAGGCAGAGGGAGAAGCTGACTCCCCACAGGGAGCCCAATGCAGCACTCGATCCCAGGACCCAGGATCACGCCCTGAGCTGAAAGCAGATGCTCAACCACTGAGCTACCCAGGCATCCCGACATTTTGTTTTAAGATCATTTTAGATTCGCGTATTATTGTAAGAAATAGTATAGGCATATTTTCCAGTCATTTAACTGTTTTCATTGGAAGACTCTGTTAGGCACTAGGGATACAAAGATGAACAAGACACAAGGGAGAGGAACAGCAAACAGAATTCACACACTGTGAGACTGAAGGAGAGAGATCTGAGTTGGAAATTTAGAGATCCAAGTTATCAGCATTTATACCCAGAGAGTGAATAAGATTAAATTTTTCAGAACCCCAGAAGTTAATAAAGGCTTAGTACAACTCAAGAAGGTTTTATTCAGGCAAAACAGATGAGTCTCACTAAGAACAGTGAAGTCGGTGGCATTCAGCTTGCACTACTTCCCAGCTTCTCCCCGGTTCACAGTAACCTTGAAAACAGCTTAAAAACTACATTTGTGGATCCCTGGGTGGCGCAGCAGTTTGGCGCCTGCCTTTGGCCCAGGGCACGATCCTGGAGACCCGGGATCGAATCCCACGTCGGGCTCCCGGTGCATGGAGCCTGCTTCTCCCTCTGCCTGTGTCTCTGCCTCTCTCTCGCTCTCTCTCTCTCTCTCTCTCTCTCTCTGTGACTATCATAAATTTTTTTTAAAAATTCAAAACAAAACAAAACAAAACTACAGTCGTGAAAACCAGCAGCCTAGCAGCCAACTGAGGAAGCAGAATGGATTTTGGAATTCTGCAAAAGCCTATCCCCAGAGAATTGTCACTATTTGATTTTTCTGGCAACTTTTCTGAAAAGCTCCATTCTCAAGATTTGTCGTCTTCTCTTCTTCTTCTTTAAGATTTTATTTATTCATTCATGAGAGACACAGAGAGAGACAGGCAGACACAGGCAGAGGGTGAAGGAGGCTCCATGCAGGAGACCAAATGTGGGACTCGATCCTGGGACTCTGGGATTGCACCCTGAGCCAAAGGCAGACACTCAACTGCTGAACTGCCCAGGCGTCCCCCTCAAGACTTGTCTTTATTTGACTCACAGCTCACAATGCCAAAAGCTCTATCCTCAGTGTATTTGTCAGAAACAATCAGTGGTAATTGTTTAACGTGACAATTGAGGAGGCATTACCAGTCAGGCTAATAAGAACTTGGCCAAAAAAGATTAAAAAAGAGAAAAACTGGGATATGGGATGTCCATAGGGGATTTTGAAAAGCTCTGATATATTCCTAGAATTCTGTAAAGTAACATGCATGTACAGGGCTGTGTGTCTGATGAGGATTGACCCAGGATAGCCCTAATCCCTCACTTTTTATATACCTTTAGGCTCTGCACAAGTAGGAAATGAAAAGCAAGGGAGAATTTTAAGCTGCTTCCTGAAATAGTGAAAGTATGCCCCAACACACAGAGCCACTTGGCAAAAGCAGAGAATTATTCAGGCATTTAAGTAGATCTCTTGAATATGTTGAACTTGTAAGCTGACCATTAAGCTAACCAAGCCGAGACTCCGGTGGCCACACATGACAAAGAATACAGATTTTATTTACAGAATTATTCTCAGAAAGTCAATAACCAAATAGTATTAATAACAAACCCTAAAAAGGTGGAGGACTCTGATATCCATAGTTGCCACAACATATTACTTAAAATATCCACTTACCATGTAAAGAAACATGATAGGCCATACAAAGGGAAAATAGTAGCCAGTAGAAACTTTTCCTAAGTACACCCAGGTATTGGATTTACTAGACAAAAAATTATAAATCAGCTATTACAAATATAGTCAATTTTGCCACTTGTGGTAGTTATGTTCTACATAGTGATTGCAAACACCAAATTACCAAATACTGAAACCATTCCTATAAGGGGAAATCTGTGGTTAGGTTCCTGCAAGGCTCTGGTCATGACATTTTTGTCAACTGAACAATACATAACTTTATTCTATGTGTGCTTCTGTTAGACACCTTATTTTAGGATATATTGTTGATTTCTTAACATTGAACTCACAACCAGCAGCATGGTAACTCAAGCCTGAATGAAGCTTATCTAAGACATGCATTTTCTCCATGAGGCACATCAAAGCCTCTTGCACTTAGCACTAAACAGCACTTCATGACACTGATGGGCTATTTTAAACAGCAAAATCCCAATGAAAAGCACAAAAATGTAAAAAAGTGCCACTATATAGTGTGTACACCAAAGGACTCCAATTTTTCACCACTCTTTGCATGTTTATGAATGACTATGAAAGCATCATGACTTTGAGAGTCAAAAATAAATTTAAGCACATAGTCAAATTTGTGATTGTAGAATCTGTGAATAATGAAGATCAACTATGTATTCAAAAAACCAAAGGAACCATGTCTAAAAAATTAAGAGAAGGGTGCCCAAGTGGCTCAGTCAGTTAACCATCTGCCTTCAGCTCAGGTCATGATTCCAGGGTCCTGGGATCAAGCCCAAAAGTGGGCTCCCTGCTCAGCAGAGTCTGCTTCTCTCTCTGCCCTTGTTCTTGCTCTCTCTCTCTCTCAAATAAATAAAATATTTTTAAAAATAGAGAATTAAGGGAGAATATGAGAACAGTAGTGAATAAATAAATAAATTCAAATTATAAAAACCAAAAAAAGATCTAGAGTGGGAAAGTACAATAATTGCTAGAAAAATTAATTTGTTAAAGAGGTTCAACATCACATTTGAATTAGCAGAAGAAGGAATCCACAAACTTTGAGTGAAAGAGGTTAATTGAGATTATCCAATCTGAGGAACAACCAAGCCCAAAAATATATATGAGCTGACAAAATTGAAAGGGGAAATAGACAATTCAAATATAATAGTTGGAGACTTTAATACCCTACTTTTAATTAATGGACAAACCAACTAGGCAACAAAGAAATGGAGGCTTGAACAACACTGTAAACCAACTAGGCCTAGCAGACATCTATAGAATACCCAACAGCAGCAGATTATACATTTTTCTCAAATCACAGGGATGATTCTCTGGGAAAGAATATATATTACACCACATAGAAAATCTTGAAAAATTTCAAAGAACTGAAATAATACACTATGTTCTTCAGTCACAGTGGAATGAAATCAGAAATCAGGGAGGAGGGCGGGGGTGGGGGTGAATGGGTGATGGGCAGTGAGGGGGGGCACTTGATGGGATGAGCACTGGGTGTTATTCTGTATGTTGGCAAATTGAACACCAATAAAAAATAAATTTATTATTTAAAAAAAAAAAAAAAGGAAATTTGGGAGGGCAGCGCCAGTGGCCCAGCGGTTTAGGTTCAGCTTGGGGCGTGATCCTGGAGACCTGGGATCAAGTCCCACGTCAGGCTCCCTGCACGGAGCCTGCTTCTCCCTCTGCCTGTGTCTCTGTCTCTCTCTCTGTGCCTCTCATGAATAAATAAAATAAAAAATCTTAAAAAAAATTTTTGGGAAATTCACAAACATGTAAAAATTAAACATCTTCCCAAATAAGCCACGGATCAAGTAGGTTTTATCACAGGAATGCAAAGTTGGCTTAAATCCGTCAATGTAATACACCACGTTAATAGAATAAAGGACAAAAGCCACATGTTCATCAAAGAGAGGCAGAAAAAGCATTTAACAAGGTCCTACACCATTCACGTTAAAAACACTAAACAAATTAGGAATAGCAAGGAACTTCCTCAGCCTGATAAAGGGTATCTGAAAATCCATGGGTGACATATTTAATGATAAAAAATTCAGTGGTTTTCCCCTAAGAGGAGAGACAAGACAAGAATGTATGCTTTTGCTGCTTCTATTCACTATTGTACTGGAAGTTTTAGCCAGGACAATTAGGCAAGAAAAGGGGGGAAAGAAAAGCATCCAGATTGGAACTGTCTCTGTTCCAGCATCCAGATTGGAACTGTCTCTGTTTTCACGAACATACTATCATGTATGTAAATAATCCTAGTAAGACCAGTATACTAAAAGTTACTTATTTATATACATATGACAGTAAACAACATGAAAATGAAGTTAAGGAAACAATTTCATGGACAATAGCATTATAAAGAATAAAATGTTTAGGAACAAGTTTTTAGAAAGTGTAAGACATATCCACTGAAGACATAAAATGTTGTTGAAAGAAAGTAAATAAATGGATCAACATCCTGTGTTCTTGGATCAAAAGACTTAGTATTGTTAAGATGGAAATATTCTCTAAATTGATCTACAGATTCAATGCTATCTCTGTCAAAATTCTACCTTCCTCTTTTGGAATAATTGAGAGACTGATCCTAAAATTCCTGTGGAAAATTAAGGGACCCAGGATAGCAAAAACAATCTTGTAAAAGAACTGAGTTGGAAGGGCACTTGAATGGCTCAGTTGGTTAAGCATCCAACTCTTGATTTTGGCTCACGTCATGATTTTAGGTTGGTGAGATCAATCCCCACATTGGGCTCCACACTGGATCCTGCTTAAGATTCTTTTTCCTTCTCCCTTTGCCCCCCACCCCCACCCCACTCATGCCCCTTTTCTCTCTCTCAAAAAAAAAAAAAAAAAGTTGAAGGACTCACACTTCATTAAAAGGTAGCAGTAATCAAGTCAGTGTGGTACTGGCAAAAAATAGGCAGAAAGATCAGTGGACTAGAATCCGGAAATAAGCCATTACACTTATGGTCAAATGATACATTTATGTGAATTCCAAGATAATTCATTGGGGGGAAGAATAATCTTTTCAATTAAGGAGTCTTGGACAACTGGATATCCACTTGCAAAAGAATAAAGTTTGACCTCTAATACTATATATAAAAATTAACTCTAAATGAATCATAGACTTTATAAATATAATAGCTAAAAATGTAACATCTTAGGAGGAAATATAGGAACAAGTATTTAAGGCCTTGGATTAAGTAATTGTTTTTTTATATTTGACACCGAAACACAAGTGACAAAAGAAAAATAAAATTTCATCCAGCTTTGTTAAAGAACATCAAGAAACTGAAAAATTAATGCACAGAGTGGGAGAAAATATTTGTAAACTTATAAGGCTTTTTATAAAGCCTTTCGTCTAGAATATATGAAGAACTCTTACAAATCAACAATAAAAAGAATCCAGTTTTAGGGCAGCCCTGGTGGTGCAGTGATTTAGCGCCGCCTGCTGCCTTGGTGGTACAGTGATTTAGCGCCGCCTTGATCCTGGAGACCTGGGATCAAGTCCCGAGTCGGGCTGCCTGAGTGGAGCCTGCTTCTCCCTCTGCCTGTGTCTCTGCCTCTCTCTCTGTGTGTCTCATGAATAAATAAATAAAATCTTAAAAAAAAAGAATCCAGTTTTTAAAATGTTTAAAGGTTTTTTTTGTTAAATGAATAGACTTTTTTTTAAAAAAAGAGAAACAGCAGAGGACAAACATTATATGGTTTCATTCATTCGGGGAATATAAAAAATAGTGAAAGAGAATAAAGGGGAAAGGAGAGAAAATGGTTGGGAAAGGTCATAGAGGGAGACAGACCCTCAGAGACTCCTAACTCTGGGAAACGAACAAGGGGTGGTAGAAGGGGAGGTGGGCGAGGGGAAGAGGTGACTGGGTGACAGGCACTGAGGGGGGCACTTGACGGGATGACCACTGGGTGTTATGCTATATATTGGCAAATCAAACTCCAATTAAAAATGGCATTAGGGGGATCCCTGGGTGGCGCAGCGGTTTAGCGCCTGCCTTTGGCCCAGGGCGTGATCCTGGAGACCCGGGATCGAATCCCACGTTGGGCTCCTGGTGCATGGAGCCTGCTTCTCCCTCTGCCTATGTCTGTGCCTCTCTCTCTCTCTCTCTCTCTCTCTCTCTCTCTGTGACTATCATAAATAAATAAAAAATTTTTAAAAATGGCATTAGGTAAACCAAAAATAATAAATAAATAAAAAGCAGAAGCAGTTTAAGAAAAATTGAGTGGAAAGTATAGAGTTCCCAGTTTTGTCTATTAACATCTTGCCATTAGTGTGTTATATTCGTTATAATTGGTGAACTATAAAATCTATAGTTTCCATTAAGGTTCAGTCTTGGTCATGTTAAACATTCTGTGGGTTTTGACAGACGTATAATGACATGTGTCTAGCATCACAGTATCATACCGAATAGTTTTACTGCCCTAAAAATGTCTTGTGCTCCACCTCTTCATCGTTTACCCTCTCCCCTCAAGCCCCTGGCATTCTCTAATCTTTTTACTGCCTCTACAGTTTTGCCTTTTCCAGAATGTCGTAGGGTTGGAATTATGTAGTATGTAGCCTTTCCAAATTGACTTCTTTCATTTAGCAATATGCACTTCAGGTTCCTCCGCATCATTTTGTGATTTTATGCCTCCTTCCTCCTTCCCTTCCTCCCTTTCCTCCCTCCTTCCCTTCATTACTCATGTTGCTCTCTGCCTTTCTTTTTTCTTTTCTCTCTCTCTCTCTCTCAAAAAGAGAGAGTGAGTATGCACTGAGGGGACAGGCAGAAGGAGAGGGAGAGAAAATCCCAAGCAGGCTCTATGCTCATGCAGAGCTCGAAGCTAGGCTTGATCCCATGACCCTGAAATCCTGAACTGAGCTGAAATTAAGCTGTCTGGTGTTTAACCGACAGAGCCACCCAGGCGCCCCTCTGCCTTTTTTTTTTTTTAATTCCATGTTTAGGGTTCAGTCTTCGTGTTGTGTTGTAATTCTATTATCTCAAGTTCTTGGGAGTCTAGTTCTGCTGCTTATTGTGTATGTTGCACTTTCTGGAATGACTGGCGTATTTATACTTTTTATAGTTTGGGATTGTGAACTCAGTTTCGGGTGGGTGAGTAGGAATAAGGAATGCTTTATTTCTAAGAATTCTAATAGGCCTTAGCATGTGTCTCTATAAATCTGTTTTATGTTTGCTTCTGCCAGGTGATTCAGAGGTTACCAGCCAGGACCTTATTTTTATTTTCTTTCTTTTTTCTCAGTTTGGAGATTTTAGACAACAGAGTAGTGTTATAGCCAAGGACAGGTTATAAATTCTCAAATACTTTTTTTTTTTTTTTTATGATAGTCACAGAGAGAGAGAGAGAGAGGCAGAGACATAGGCAGAGGGAGAAGCAGGCTCCATGCACCGGGAGCCTGATGTGGGATTCGATCCCGGGTCTCCAGGATCGCGCCCTGGGCCAAAGGCAAGCGCCAAACCACTGCGCCACCCAGGGATCCCTCAAATACTTTTTTATCCCAGCAGAATCCAGGTTGAGATTGCCATCTACCTTTCTCAGAGTTTTTAGTTCTTTAGGAGTTATAACTTTATGCAGAAGGTCTCACTACCAACTTCCTATGCCTCAGTCCAAGCTTTACCATCTCCCATCCAGGAGTTGTAAAACATAAGCTTCTTAGCGAAATTAACAATGATCCAGCAAGTTGTCCAGTCACATTTAATAAACACTTTTTCCCTTTAGCGATTTATTTTATTTCTTGAATGTTTGGCTGTGCGTTCTATAAAAAGCATTTCTAGGGCAGCCCCGGTGGCTCAGCGGTTTAGCGCTGCCTACGGCCGGGGACGTGATCCTGGAGACCCGGGATCGAGTCCCATATCAGGCTCCCTGCATGTAGCCTGCTTCTTCCTCTGCCTGTGTCTCTACCTCTCTCTCTCTCTCTCTCCTCTCCGTGTATTCTCATGAATAAATAAATAAAATCTTTAAAAAAAAAAAAAGCATTTCTATTTTACCTGGATTTCTAAGTGCTTTGCCACCAGAGAACTTTCAGGCTTTACTCTTGTCAGGTCTGATTCTTTATTCCTTATTCAGCACCAGGACTGGCAGGAAGGTATGTAAATATATATTTGGTTTTTATACATATAAAACTGAGAAAAAAGCAATAAAAAGAAGGTCCTGGCTAGTAACCTCTGAATCCCCTGGCTGAAGCAAACATAAAACTGATTTGTAGAGACACAATGCTAAGGCCTATTAGAATTCTCAGAGATAAAGCACTCCTTATTCCTATATATACATATATATATATGGTTTTTTAGATATAAAATTCATGGGGTAAGGTGGTACATTTTCATCTTTGCCCCCAGAGTTTTCCAGCATTAGGCACTTTATTCCTTATGCTGAAAGTTTTGATACTTCCAATTACAAATGCAATTAACAATGCTTAAGCATGATTTATGTTTTTGTATCATTAAGTTTATCAGACTTTGTTAGGGAGTAGATTCTGATAAGGAAGAATATGAGGAGCTAGTTACGATCTTGAGGAGGCTTAATGTGTAGGATGAAGGTTCCTAACTAGTCTTTCAGGTGCTTTTAAGTTCTTGACTGACTCTGCTTTCTGTCCTTCAGTTCAGTAAATGTTTATTGACTATCCTTAGAAACAAAACAATCACATGTCCTCCAGTCTCCTGCTATTGTTAGCCTATATGGTACCTTTATGGGAATTGGCAGAAAGTACCTTCTCTTTCACATGGTTGCCTTCCATAGGTCTCCCTTCTGTAAGGAAGAGCCTCATGCCAAAACTTAGGGCTTGGCAAGCTGACTGAATTTCAGCCTCCGTTAACTTCCTTAGCTTTGTGTAGTATGAAACTACACAACTCTAGGGTATGGCCTTATTTAGGATGTCTTCTGCTGTCAGATTGAGCTCTGTCCAGAGTCTCTAACTTTTTTAAATCCAACCTTTCATTCACTGAATGCTAGCTTTAATGGTAGATATCATTCTTTACAGTTCTGTCTTGTAACCTTTTCCCTCCTCCTAAGCCATAGTTACTCTCACATTTATCAGTTTCCTCATTCTGGCATCGTTTTTTTTTTTTCCCCATTTTTTAATTTGCATAATATTTTTATTATTTTTTTTATAAATTTATTTTTTATTGGTGTTCAATTTGCCAACATATAGAATAACACCCCGTGCTCATCCCGTCAAGTGCCCACCTCAGTGCCTGTCACCCAGTCACCCCCACCCCTCGCCCACCTCCCCTTCCAACACCCCTAGTTCATTTCCCAGAGTTAGGAGTCTTTAATGTTCTGTCTCTCTTTCTGGTATTTCCCACTTATTCTTTCTCCTTTCCCCTTTATTCCCTTTCACTATTTTTTATATTCCCCAAATGAATGAGACATATGTTTGTCCTTCTCTGATTGACTTATTTCACTCAGCATCGTTTTTTTTAAGCCATCCCCACCCAAATGTATCTAGACCCTGATACTCCCCCCCCCAAGACCTATTTCCTTAAAGCCTCCTTTGCTTACTCTAGTCCATGTTATTTTTGTCTTAAGGTAGTTTTAAAATACTCCTTACTTATTTATCCTGTGGCCACTATGTTATTTATCTTGTGGTTATCTTTTATTCTAACAAGCCTGGGACCATTGTAGGCACTGAAGATACAGTGGTGAATAAAAACAAATTCTTGCCCTGATGGAACATATATTCTACTAGGCAAGATGGAAAGTAAACAAAGAATCATTTGATGCATGTTATCCGACTCATCTTAATTATAGAATGTAAGCCACAGGGATATGAATCATTTTTAAGAACAAAAAAATTCTTTCAGTACCTAATGCAGGTATTTCCTGGATACTGATTGAAATTCTCAGAAGCGGGGCACCTGCATAGCTTAGTCAGTTAAGCATCAGCCTTCAGCTCAGGTCATGATCCTGGGGTCCTCAGATTGAGCCCCACATCAGGCTCCCTGCTGAGCAGGGGCCTGCTTCTCCCTCTCCCTCTCCCTCTGCCTGTAGTTTCCCCTGCTTGTGCTCTCAGGTTCACTCACTCTCTGTCAATAAATAAAATCTTAAAAAAAAATTCTCAGAAACTTGTTAGTAATCTCATTTTAATTTATGGTAACTGAAAAGTATTTTATGGCATATATGGTTTTTAGTGTGTGGTCTTAAGGTATTTTTTAGAAAAGGTTGGGGACCAATAGTATACCATACTTATTAATGAAGCATTTTAAAAGTATATCATTTTAATTTACCTGGATTTTTCTATTTTTTTATCTTATTTTATTTCTTTATCATAATTCTTTTTTCCTCTGTTTCAAGAAAATACAGGTGTTTGGGGCAAAATACTGATAATTTTTTTGACTAAAAATGTTAACTGAATGCTTACTTGTCACATACAGATCCTAAAGTAGGCACTAAGTGAGATAAAAGCATGAAATGAAATTGGTATCAGCTTTTAAAGGATTTAGAATCAGGGAGAGTAGGTAACAGACTGAAGAATTCTGTTTCTTCGTTTTTTTTTTTTTTAATAAATTTTATTTTATTATATTTTAAAAGATTTTATTTATTTATTCAAGAGAGACACACAGAGAGGCAGAGACACATGGCAGAGGGAGAAGCAGGCTCCATGCAGGGAGCTCAATGTGGGACTTGATCCCAGAACTCCGGGATCAAGCCCTGAGCCAAAGGCAGACACTCAACCGCTGAGCCACCCAGGCATCCCCAGTTTCTTCGTTTGTAAGAATGATCAGATTTTTTTCATTACTTAAAGGAAAGTGAAAAAGTATTGAAGGATGCCCCTGGATTAGTAGCATCAGTAAGTATGTGTGAGGCAAATGAGTTCTTGAACTGGAAGGTTGTACAAAAACCCCACTGTATGCTAATCCTGTTTTCTCAATAGTAACTTAGATAGAAGTAAAACAGTCAAGGTAATGGATAATAAAAATGTATGTATGTTACCATGCTTAGATGTTACGGACCTCTCAGAAACTTCATGATCAGACATATAATTGAGTTCTAAAATGTCAGGTAAACTGTAATATTAAACATGAACTAAAAGGATGCTAGTATTTGAAATTTGCTAGAAAATGTATAACATTGGAGAGAGTTGAGGATAGAAGTTGGTAGAGGTTAGGTTGGTGCAGGAGCATGCATGGTTACCAGCATTCACTGTGGTAGTGTCAGAAGACACTGAGATACCAGAAGAGCAGAAAGTGTCTACTCTTTAAGAACTCACTAGATATGATGCTCCAACACTAGTGCTGTATTACCTTTAGCTATACAGAAATAATTTATTTCTATTTCTCCAATATCATACTCATTTTTACCCTTTGGCTCTTGCAATGTGTTTTTCTTCCTTCCTGGAACAATTTTATTTCATTTTACCCTTTCCCATAGCTTATTTCTACTCATTCTTTAATTCTCATCTTATTTGTGACTTCATCGAGGAAGTTGTTTTTGAGCTCCCAGGTTTGGGTTAGATTTTTCTTGCCAAAGGTAGTTTGTTTTATTTTTAGGATTTTATTTATTTGAGAGAGGGAGCATGAGCAAGGGTGGGGGTGGGGGCAGAGGGAGAGGGCCAAGCAGACTCCCTACTGAACAGGGAGCCTGATGCAGAGCTCCATCCCAGGACCCTGAGATCATGACCTGAGCCAAAGGCAGATGCTTAACTTACTGAACCACCCGGGTGCCCCCAAAGGTAGTTTTAAAATACTCCTTACATCCCCATTGTAGCAGTTAACATACATTGTAATTCTCAGCAATTACCTGCTTCCTCATTTATTATCTGTAACTCAACTGTGAGTTCCATGAAGGCAAAAATCAGGTTGGCTTGTATCCCCGCCACTGATTTTGAAAGATACGTACATTTTAATTTTAACGTGGCTTTTTTTTTCCTGTGGATTTTTTGCACAGAGGATTTTGGATATCATTTATAAGACTGTGCTCTTGTCTTCAAAGAATTCATAGTCTAGTTGAAGAGCATAAGTTAAAACCTCAAAACAGGAAAGTAATAAAAAGGCCAGTATGAGTTACTAGTTCAGAAGTTGACCCAAGGTGAAATAAAAGCCCAATTAAAAACATTGATAAGAGGGCAGCCCCGGTGGCGCAGTGGTTTAGCACCGCCTGCAGCCCAGGGTGTGATCCTGGAGACCCGGGATCGAGTCCCACGTCGGGCTCCCTGCATGGAGCCTGCTTCTCCTTCTGCCTGTGTCTCTGCCTCTCTCTCTTTCTCTGAATAAATAAATAAATCTTAAAAAAAAATGTTGATAAGATGTTGTGAATTCACAGCAAGACAGGAGATCTTAGACATTAGAATAATCTATAAAGAAGACTTCATGATGAAAGAAGTTTCCACTGAATGTTGAAGGATGGGGAGGATCGGCTCAGCATGCAAGGGGAGGAGGGCTGTTTGTTTAGGTTTATAATACACTAGCAGTGTTCATCTGTAGAATATTTGTAATAAGTGGAAATAATATATATATATATGCCTTATAAACTACTAATCTGGATTTTTCATATCATTTCCTCCTCCCCCCATCATTTTAGGTTAGGAAATTTTGGCTTGAAATCTCTATTTCTAGTTTACTTCACTTTTGTCCCGTTTTTCTTGACACTGGTTCCAAGGTGAAAGCTCCTATACCTCTGAATTATACCCCTTTAAAATGTAAGGGCTTCCCTGTAGGAATAAAATGAAGTGAGATTCAGTTTTCATTTAGTTTACTGTTACTTCTGATTATTAGCCACAGTTGACTGGAGACGAGAAACAGTCTCTTCTTAGGCTCATCTTTTACTTGTGAATAGAAATATTGCCTGCCTTGTCCATCTTACTATTTATCATCTGATAAAATGAGATAATACAATGATCTCATTCAAGTTATTTGAAACAGATAAAAAATGTTCTAGAAATGCAAGTTGACAGGGAACCCTGGGTGGCTCAGCTGTTTAGCGCCTGCCTTCGGCCCAGGGCATGATCCTGGAGTCCCAGGATCGAGTCCCACATCGGGCTTCCTGCGTGGAGCCTGCTTCTCTGCCTGTGTCTCTGCCGCTCTCTTTCTGTCTCTGTGTGTCTCTCGTGAATAATTCTTGGTTTTAGACAGGAGCTTGAACACACCTGGATAGTAGCTGCTCTGGAACAGCTGTTTTCACTTACTGTAGAATTCTCATTTTAGTCCCTTAGTCACTTAGATTTTATTTTATTTTATTTTATTTTTTTATTTTTATTTATTTATGATAGTCATACAGAGAGAGAGAGAGGCAGAGACACAGGCAGAGGGAGAAGCAGGCTCCATGCAGGGAGCCCGACGTGGGATTCGATCCCGGGTCTCCAGGACCGCGCCCTGGGCCAAAGGCAGGCGCTAAACTGCTGCTGCGCCACCCAGGGATCCCAGTCACTTAGATTTTAAATGCCCTATGGCTTTTGTCTCTGGATGACCCTTCTGATTCATTGAGCTATGAATGAGGACATGATTGTTTAGGGCATCAGTAAAATTCCATCTTCATTAAATACGATGAGGTCTTTTTTCTCTTAGCTGAAAATTGATTTTAATTATGTTTTAGGTTCTAACAACTTAACTTTACCTCCCAGTACTCCTTAAATATAAATTTGCATCAAGTGTGGTCTCGCATCTGAGAGTGATCTTTTGGAATGACTTTTCTTATTTCCTATTTTTAAAATTTACATATTTCATAAAAACAGTTTTCTTTAAATATTGTATTTATTTATTCATGAGGGACACAGAGAGAGGCAGAAACCTAGGCAAAGGGAGAAGAGGCTCCCTGCGAGGAGCTTGATATGGGACTCGATCCCTGCACCAGGATCGTGGCCTGAGCCAAAGGAAGATGCTCAACTGCTGAGCCACCCCGGTGTCCCCATGAAAACAGTTTTTTTCTTTTTTAAAGATTTTATTTATTTATTTATTTATTTATTTATTTATTTATTTATTTATTTATTTATTTATGAAAGACAGGGAGAGAGAGAGAGAGAGAGAGAGAGAGAGAGAGGGGGGCAGAGACATAGGCAGAGGGAGAAGCAGGCTTCACACAGGGAGCCCGATGCGGGACTCAACCCCAGGTCCCCCGGATCAGGCCCTGGGCCAAAGGTGGTGCTAAACCGCTGAGACACGTGGGCTGTCCTGAGAACAGTTTTTAATAGCTCTTCTTCTTGATCCCTATTAGCCAATCCCTGTTAGAACTTATTTTTTAAGACTTAACTCTAATAGGCACAGATACCACATTTTTTATTGATGTATAATTGACATATTAACATTATATTATTTCAGGTGTACAACATAAAATTTGATTTTTTATATGTTGTCTAATGGTAACGAAAATAATTCTAGTTGATGTCTGTCATCATACATGGTCACAAATTTTTTTTCTTTTCATGAGAACTTTTATGATGTACTCTCGTAACAGCTTTCAGATTACTAACTAGAGTCACCATGATGTACTAAAATATAGTAACTTCTTATAATAACTCCATGAGGGAGGTTCTACTATTTCCATTTTATAGATAGGAAACTGATACATTGAGTTACTGAGAAGTTATGTGATGTATCCAGGGTCACACAGCTAGCAGCTATAGAGCTGGGAAGAGAATATATACAATCTGGTTTTAAAATAATTACTTAAAAAATAAAATAAAATAATTACTTTTAGGGACTCCTGGGCTCAGTGGTTGGGTGTCTGCCTTCTGCTCAGGGCATGATCCCAGAATGCGGATCGAGTCCCACATCGGGCCCTCTGCATGGGGTCTGCTTCTCCCTCTGCCTGTGTTGTGTCTCTGCCTCTCTCTCACTCTCTCTCTCTCTTGCTCCCCCCTCCCCCATCTCTCATGAATAAATAAATAAAATCTTTTAAAAAATAAAATATTTACTTTTAATCACTGTACCACACTGCTTATTATTTCATTGCATTGTCTTTGAAAACATTAGAAAACACAATTGTATGCGTTTCACTTTGTAAACACGAACATTTTACCCTGATTAAATTTGATTCATTTACTCCATTTATCAGCATTTACTTTTTTTATGTGTTGCAGACACTGTTAGGTGCTGAGTTTTGAACAAGGTATATACATAGCCCGACCTCATTCATTTTACATTCTAGTAGAGAAGACAGATCCTAGTAAGTTCTTCATCTAATGATTGAATAGCAATTGTGATGGATGTTACAAAGGAAGAATTAAGAGTACAGTTTTTGTATGTGGGTTTGTCCTTTTTCAAAATTGAAGTATAGTTGACTTTTGGAGGAGTTGTTTTTTAGTTTTTTAATTGATGGGAATAGAGTTTTTGATGGATATTCTTTTTTTTTTTTATTTGATGGATATTCTGACATGATCTTAGAAGTAAAATGATTCTATGAGAAAATGGTATTTGATCTAAACTTTGAAAGAAGCCTTTCTGAGGGTCTGACTAAAATTAGAGACTTAGAAACCACCTATTGGAACTGTATAGCACTTTGGAAGAGATGAGCTCTTATATACCTTATTTGCCCTGACATATGCTTCATTTATCCTGAAATTTAACATTGTTTTATACATTTAGTGTCTGGCATAATTAAGATTTATAATGCTAACACATAGACAAATGACAAAGATTATTCTTCATCTTCTTTATTAAGGTAAGGAATGATAAAACACAGTTGAGAAAGGATCTTTTGAGGTCTTTTCGCCGTTTTATTAGTATGTAAAATAACTAAGCCCCAGAAAATTCTTGATTTGCCCAGAGGTAGTTTTAAGATTTCTATAAATAGTATAAATAAAAAAGATATATATCTAAATGTTTTAGTTGTTTGAAAACTCACTTATACCAAAGATTTTTTTTTTCCTTAACTCTATGAAAAAGTGATAAGTTACTACAGTATTTGAATTTAACAGTTTTTCATCCCGCCTCCTTTAGCTTTACTGGCAGTGAGGATAAACTTTGTGTTTTTCTATCTGTAACTAGAGTGACTTGAATAAAATTGAAAAAGAAATAGGAGTACCTGTTGGCTCAGTTGGAGGAGTATGCAACTCTTGATTTTGGAATCATGAGTTTGAGCCCTATGTTGAATGTGGACATTACTTAAAAACAAAATCTTAAAAAAAAAAAAAAAAAGATGGTGCTTCAGGTGAAAATAATCTGAAGTTATTTCATTTATATGGTGGCAGTATTCATGAATAATTTTTTTAAATTAGATTCCACACCCAATGTGGGGCTTGAACTCACAACACTGAGATCAAGTTGGAATGCTGTACCGACTGAGCCAGCCAGGTGCCCATGAATAATTTTTTTTTAACTGTACAAAAATGTTTTTATCTGCCTTGGGACTAGAGGGGGACTTCCTTACAGTGTCTACTCTCTTCTCTTTAATATTTTCTTATATGAAATATTCCAGAACACTTGGCCATGAGTTAATAGAAAAAAATTAAATCCTTCTAATTGCTTCATCAGTTATCAAAAGAGAAAATGTTAGGGACACCTGGGTGGCTCACCGGTTGAGTGTGATCCTGAAGTTCCAGGATTGAGTCCCACATTGGGCTCCCTGTGGGAGGCCTCCTTCTCTGCCTATGTCTCTGCCTCACTCTCTCTCTCTCTCTCTCTTTCTCTCATGAATGCATGCATAAATGAATAAATAAATACCCAAAAAGCTAAAAGAAGCTTCATATTACATAACAAAATATGTAGGAAAGTCACCATTTTCTTTTTGACTCCATCTTCTCATTTTTGATAGATTGCAAAGGTCGACTGCAAGGAAATACTAGACATCATATGTAATCTGGAATCTGAGGGTCAGGATAACACAGCATTTGTTCTTTGTACGACTTACCTTACCCAACAACTCCAAACTGCAAGTGTATATTGTTCTTGGTAAGTATATTTACTTTTTATTCTCCTTATTTGTTTAGTACAGAGTATGGCATTTAGAGTTTATGTAAACATTGGTTTGTTTCAAATTTAAAGCCTGATGACATGTGAATTAAATCTTGCTTAGAAGCTAAACCATTTAATTAAAAATATTATTGGTGGGATCCCTGGGTGGCGCAGCGGTTTAGCGCCTGCCTTTGGCCCAAGGCGCGATCCTGGAGACCCGGGATCGAATCCCACATCGGGCTCCCGGTGCATGGAGCCTGCTTCTCCCTCTGCCTGTGTCTCTGCCTCTCTCTCTCTCTCTCTCTCTCTCTCTCTGTGTGTGTGTGTGTGTGTGACTATCATAAATAAATAAAAATTTAAAAAAAAAATATTATTGGTTTGATATTTTCCAGAAGAGTCCAGAAATAAAGAGAAGGTAAAAAGTTTGAGCTCTTCTTGATCATCCTATAGAGGATTGTCTGTTAAATTTAAGATATATCTTTGAAGATAAAATTATAGCAACATGAAACAAATTGGTGTTAGGTCGTTTTCTTTTACACTTAATGTATCCTCTGATAGTTTTTTCCCCCTCTTGTTTGGAAACCCACTAATTATGTAGGTTTCTAGGTCAACTTTGCCCTAGAGAAGGATATCCATTTGAATAAGCATCTCTTGCAACTTTGGTACTATATAGCAGAATTACACAATTTGGTTTTAATTCAGTTTATATCTTGTTTGCCTGCAGAGTACTTAGTTGCTAAAAAAGGAAACAAACAGTAAGTGTAACCCACTGTTCTTTCATTCTAACTGTATGGCATCTTTTTAGTACAAAGAGGCAGACTTGGTACACAGGAAACCCAGAATGTAAGACTGTAAATGAGTATCAGATTAGTAATACGGATAATGCTATAGGATGGATATTAAAGAAAGGTGCTCTCACTGTATGTTTAAGAAAAGTTTCAAGGAGGAGGTAAATATCTGATGAGCTTTAATTCAAAGAAAAAGTTGGATTTGCATGATCTTGGTAAGAGGAACCTTGAGCATTTTAGAACCTTAGGATGGTTTAAAGTTGAAAATGAGCATTTTAAAACCCAGTATAGCCCTTTGTTTACTTTAACCTTCATCAATCTCTTTTTGGAGGATCTGTGTGTATTAGTACAATTTTATTATTATTAGCATTATATACCACTATATTTCTTTTTATTATTTTATATAGAAATATTATTTATGTACTATCAATCATCTCACCCAACTCTCATAATTGTCATTGTGCAGTTGAGGCAGTGGAGGTCCAGAGGAAGTTTTGTGATTGTCCAGGATCTTAAGGCTAAAGTGATAGAACTGGATTCACATCCAGGGTTTTGGACTGCTAATCCAGTGCTTTTCTTCTCCTGTGGTGGTTTTCTTGGCACAGGCACCAGAATTCAGATTGTAGCCTTCTACCACTGGGTCCACTAGTCCAGAGTTATATCTCCTATAAGAAGGTAGATAGTGGAATAGAGAGTTAAATATATTTTGTAATACTCATTATGGGCGTTTTATAAGGAAAATAAAAAATAGGTGATATAAATAAAAAGAATTATGTAGCAATGAGGGTTTTGATCATTAAATTGAGGGTTTTTTTCATACATTATAGATTAGAGATTTTAGCTTTAGAAAAACAGATGTGTTTCTTGAGAAGCAAACCCCAATTTTAATTTTTCTTGGGACCGTTAATTTCTTTGCTTATAATGAAAAAGTATCTGCTAGTGATAGCTAGATTTTCAGGACTAAGAAATGTATTAAATCACATATGGGATGTGTGTAGATTACAGAGGTAGGTTTTTTGTTTTGTTTCAGATGTACAACATATGATTCAACATTTCTGTACATTACTCAATGCTCATCACAATAAGTGTGCTTTTAATCCCCTTCACCTATTTCACGTATCTCCCCACCCACCTCCCCTCTAGTAACCACCGGTTTGTCGTTTGTCCTGTTTTTAAGAGTTTTTTCATTTGTCTCTCTTTTTTATTTGCTTTGTTTCTTAAATTCCACAAATGAATTAAATCATATGGTATTTGTCTTTCTCTGCCTGACTTATTTCACTTAATATGGTACCCTCTAGATCCATCCATGTTTGTTACAAATGGCAAAATCTCTTTTTATGACTAGGGTGTGTGTGTGTGTAGTAGTATCTTTTTATCCATTCATCTATTGATTATGTTGATACTTGGGCTGCCTCCATATCTTGGCTCTTGTAAATAATGCTGTAATAAACATAGGGGTGCATATATCTTTTTGATATGGTAATTCTATTTTTAATTTTTTGAGGAACCTCCATATTGTTTTCCAGAGTGGTTGCACCAGCCTGCATTCCTACCAACAGTGCATGAGGTTTCCTTTTTCTCTACATCCTGGCTCATGCTGGTTATTTCTTTTATTTTTTTATATTGGCCATTCTGACAAGCGTGAGGTGGTATCTTATTGTGGTTTTTGGGGTTTTTTGTTACTGGTTTTGTTTTGTTTTTAAGGGGGGCACCTGGCTGGCTCAGTTGGTTAAGCATCTGCCTCCGCTCAGGTCATGATCCCAGGATCCTGGGATCGAGCCCTGCGTCAGGCTCTCTGCTTAGCAAGGAGTCTGCTTCTTCCTCTCCCTCTGTCCCTGCCCTGTCATTATCTCTCTCTTTCTCTCTCTCTCTCTCCCCCCTCCCCCACAAATAAATAAATAAATAAAATCTGTGAAAGTTTGTTTTAGAGAGAATGAATTGGGGGAGGGGCAGAGGGGGGGAAAGAGAGAGAATCTTAAGCAGGCTCACACCCAGTGCATTGCCTGATAGAGGGCTCCATCTCAGGACCTGAGCCAAAATCAGGAGTCCAAAGCTCCGGATGCCTGAGTGGCTCAGCAGTTGAGCATCTGCCTTTGGCTCAGGGCCTAATCCTGGATTCCCTGGATCGAGTCCCACATCCGGCTCCTTGCATGGAGCCTGCTTCTCCTCCCTCTGCCTGTGTCTCTGCCTCTCTGTGTGTGTCTCTCATCAATAAATAAATAAAATCTTGAAGAAAAAAAAAAAAGAGTCCAAAGCTCAACTGAGCCAATGAGGATCCCCTCATTGCAGTTTTGATTTGCATTTCCCTAATGATTATTGATGTTGAACATCTTTTCATATGTCTGTTGGTCATCTGTATATCTTTGGAAAAATGTCTTTTTGTGTCCTCTGCCCATTTTTAAATTGAATTGTTTGTTTTTGTGTCTATTCCATTGTATAATTTTTTTTATATGTTTTTGGGTATTAACCCCTTGTGAGATACATCATTTACAAATATCTCTCCCATCGGTAGCTTGTCTTTTCATTTTGTTGATGGTTTCTTTTACTATGCAAAAGCTTTTTACTTTGGTATAGTTTGAATAGTTTTAATTTTGCTTTTGTTTTCCTTGCCAAAGGAGACATATCTAGAAAAATGTTTCTATGACTGATATCAAAGAGATTACTGCCTTTGTTTGCTTCTAGGAATTTTATGGTTTCAGGTTTCACATTTAGGTCTTTTAATATAATTCTGAGTTTATTTTTGTGTATGGTCCAAGAAAGTGGTCCTGTCTGGTTTTCTCAACACCCTTTGTTGAAGAGATTGTCTTTTTCCGATTGTATATATTCTTGTCTCCTTCACTTAGATTAATTGACCATAAAAGTATGGGATTATTTCTGGATTCTTTATTGTGTTCATTGAATTGATCTGTGTGTCGGTTTTTGTGCCAGTATTATACAGTTTTGATTACCTCTAGCTTTGTTCTTTTTCAAGACTGCTTTAGCTATATCTGGGGTCTTTTGCGGTTTCATGCAAATCTTAGGATTGTTTGTTCTAGTTCTGTGAAAAATGCTGTCGGTATTTTGATAGGGATTGCATTGAATGTGTGGATTGCTTTGGGTAGTGTGGACTTTTTTTTTTTTTTTTTTAAGAGAGTGGGAGGGGAATGGGGAGTGCAGAGGGAGAAGGACAAAGAGAATCCAAAACAGGCTGCACGCCAAGCATGGAGCTCAACACAGAGCTCAGTCTCAGAACCCTGAGATCCTGACCTGAGTGAGCCAACATCAAGAGTCAGGCATTGACTGAGCCACCAACATGCCCCAGGTAGTGTAGATATTTTAACAAGAGTAATGGTCTTTCACTTCCTTGGTTAAGTTTATTCCTAGTTATTTTATTATTTTTGGTGCATGAGTTAAATGGGATTGTTTTCTTAATTTTTCTTTCCACTACTTTATTTTTTTTTTTTAGGATTTTATTTATTTTTTTGAGAGAGAGAGCACAAGTAGGGGAGAGAGGGAGAGAGAATCTGAAGCAGACTCCGTGCTGAGCACAGAGCCCAATGTGGGGCTTGATCTCTTAACTGCGAGATCATGACCTGAGCTGAAACCAAGAGTTGGACGCTTAACTGACTGAGCCAACCAGGCAACCCCCTTCCACTGCTTTATTAATGCATAGAAATGCAACAGATTGCTGTATATTAATTTTGTGTCCTGTGAATTTACTGAATTCATTGCTCAGTTCTAGTAGTTTTTTAGTGGCATATTTAGGGTTTTCTATATATAGTATCATGTCATCTGTAAATAGTGAAAGTTTCACTTCTTCCTTAATGATTTGACACCTTTTATTTCTTTTGTTGTCTGATTGCTGTGGCTAGAACTCCCAGTACTGTGTTGAATAAAAGTGGTGAGAGTTAAAAAAAAAAAAAAAAAAGTGGTGAGAGTGGGGGATCCCTGGGTGGCTCAGCGGTTTGGTGCCTGCCTTTGGCCCAGGGCGCAATCCTGAAGTCCCGGGATTGAGTTCTGCGTCAGGCTCCCGGCATGGAGCCTGCTTCTCCCTCTGCCTGTGTCTCTGCCCCTCTCTCCCTCTCTGTGTCTATCATAAATAAATAAATAAATAAATAAATAAATAAATAAACAAATAAACAAACAAACAAATAAACAAACAAACAAACTATCTTTAAAAAAAAAGTGGTGAGAGTGGACATCCTTGTCTTGCTCCTGATCTTAGAGGAAAAGTTGTTTTTCACCATCGAGTATGATGTTCACTCTGGGTTTTTCATATATGGTCTTTATTATGTTGAGGTATATTCCCACAAAACTTACTTCCTTGAGAATGTTTATCATGAATGGATGTTGTACTTTGTCACATCCTTTTTCTGCTTCTGCTTTGAGAGGATTGTATGGTTTATCCTTCCACTTGTTTATGTGACATACCACGTTGATCGATTTGTGACTGCATCCCTGGAATAAATACCACTTGATCATGATGAGTAATTTTTTTAATATATTGTTAGATTTGGCTTGCTAATATTTTATTGAGGATGTTTGCATCTGTGTTCATAAGAGATACTGTCTTAAATTTTCCCTTTTGTGTAGTGTCTTTTTTTTTAAATACTTTTTTTAATTATTTATGATAGTCACACAGAGAGAGAGAGGCAGAGACACAGGCAGAGGGAGAAGCAGGCTCCATGCACCAGGAGCCCGCTGTGGGACTCGATCCCGGGTCTCCAGGATCGCGCCCTGGGCCAAAGGCAGGCGCCAAACCACTGCGCCACCCAGGGATCCCCTTGTGTAGTGTCTTTACCTGGTTTTGGTATTGGGTGATTGGTATTGGGGCCTTGTACAGTGGATTTGTAATCTTTCCATCCTCTTCTATGTTTTGGAATAGTTTGAGAATAGATATTAACTATTCTCTAAATGTTTGTCAGAATTCACTTGTTAAATCATCTGGTCTTGGACTTTTGGGACTTTTTTGATTACTGATTCAGTTTCACTGCTACCAACTAATGTTGGTCTATTCAAACTCTCTATTTCTTCCTGATTCAGTTTTAGAAGGTTATATGTTTCTAGGAATTTATCCATTTCTTCCAGGTTGTCAAATTTACTGACATATAATTTTTCATAATACTCTTTTATAATCCTTTGTATATCTGTGATGTCAGTTATTTCTCCTCTTTAAATTCGGATTTATTTATTTGCACTTTTTTTTTTCTTAGTCTGGCTAAAGGTTTATCAGTTTTGTTATCTTTTTAAAGAACCAGCTCCTGGTTTCGTTGATCTGTTTTCTTTAGTTTCTATTTCATTTATTTCTTCTCTAATCGTTTTTATTTTCTTCTGTCTTCTGGCTTTGGGCTCTGTTTTTCTTTTTCTAGCTCCTTTAGGTATAAGTTTAGGTTGTTTGAGATTTTTCTTGATTACAAAGTAATTTTAAAACTATAGTTAGACAGTTCTTTTAATATTCCTGATAACGCTTCCCTTTTAGAATGACCTATAACTTTTTTTTCTTTCTTTGTTCACTCAGCCACATTATAGCCCTTCCAAGGATATTAGTGGCTCTGGGATTAATGCTGCTCCCCTGCAACAGGAAGGGATTAAGAGGGATTTCCCTCTTGTTGGCCTCCTGAGGAGCTATAATGAGTAGACGAAAGAAAATATTAAGTCACATCACACTTTGTTAAAAGTGAGCTACTTACAGGCAATTCATAGAGAAACAGGATCTACAATTTTCAGATTTGGAAACTTTTTTTTTTTTTACCCTTTTGTTGTTTTCATAGGTGTTTGCTTACTTGTTTTGCTATTTGGATATTGAAATTAGAATAACTATAATGTAAAACAGTGAATTTAAGGAAAATGAAACTCAGGAATTCTTTTCAAATAGGTAGGATAGATTCTTTTGTTGTGCTAGAAATTTCCTGTGTTGAAAATAGTGGGCTATATGGAATATTTGTGGAGAAGAGAAAAAAAAATTTAAGTGGTATTTTTTGTAACATATTTGTAAAACTGTGACAGGTTGGAATCTGAAAAAAAGCAGTCACTTTTTTTTTTTTTTAAGATTTTATTTATTTATTCATGAGAGACACACAGAGAGAGAGAGAGGCAGAGACACAGACAGAGGGAGAGGCAGGCAGGCTCCTTACAGGGAGCCTAACATGGGACTCTATCCCAGGACTCCAGGATCATGCCCTGGGCCAAAGGCAGTCACTCAACCGTGGAGCCACCCAGGTGTCCCAGAAGTCCCATTCTTGAATGTGATCACTACAGAAGATAATACATGAAGTATATAAACTATGTAACTATCACCCAAAATAGTTTATTTTCTTAGAAATCTTCAGAGATATTTACAAACCACAATAAAACATGTCATAATACTTTATAGCAGTCGCCACTTTTTTTTTTTATCAACAAAAGGTATATTGCTTAACTTATTCATTAATCTTAGCCCCAAAAGAGTTTTGGTTCTCTGCAAAAATCAAAATTGTGCTGGAGGAATGAGTTTCCTATGTCTGCAGTGGTAATAGAGTAGTCAGGCAAATGAGAAAGATAACCATTTTTGAATGGGACAGTATACACATAGATGTGTAATTACTATTGCTACTTTTATTTTTTATATATTTTGGCTTTACTTAAATTCAAGTTAATTAACATATAGTATAGTATTAGTTTTAGGGGTAGAATTTAGTGATTCATCAGTTGCGTATAACACATCAAGTGCCTTCCTTAATGTCCATCATGAATTATTCCATCCTGTCACCCGCCTCCCTTCCAGCAACCCTCATTTTATTCCCTGTAGAGTCTCTTATGGTTTGCCTCCATCTCTGTTTTTATCTTATTTTTACTACTTTTATTTATTTATTTTTTTACTACTTTTAAAATAGAGTTAATACAGGTGAAACTTAAACTTCCACACAGAGCTTTCAACAAGTATTTGCTAGATGATTGTTGCTTTCTTAGATCTGAATTTAAATCTTGTATATTGTACATTTGTGTTTCCTCAGATGTAATTTCTTGCTTGTTCTTTCTCAGCCTAGACTGTGATATATCAGGGTCAACGTGAATGTTATTCTCAGTACCTGTCAAAGACCAGATATCCATATGTGTTTTATTTAACCCAACTTTGTCAGAAATAAAAAGTCAAAAAAAAAAAAAAAAAGTAGTCATGAGAATCAACTACTATATTTGTAGGAGCCATCTTTAAGGATGGTCACTCCTTAATTGCACAAAGTTTTCTTTGCCTCATTTCCAAAATCCCTAAATTCCGGATATCAGTGTGACATACTAGCTAGACTCCACAAGCTTTCTGCAATGCCATAACACAGTGTAATTTAAAGTTCCTGCTTGGTAGCTAGATCTCTACCAAAATATGTTTCCCACTGTTTTTTTTAAGACTTAGAGAGAGAGGGAGCACAAGGAGGAAGAGGGAGGAGGAGACTCACCACTGAGCAGGGAGCTGGGATGTGGGGCAAGGGGAGGCTGGGGAAGGGGTGTGTGGGGGCTCTATCTCCGGACCCTGGGATCATGACCTGAGCCCATAGCAGATACTTAACCAACTAAACCATCCAGGTGCCCTGTGTTTCCCACTATTAATAGAACTAAATGTCCTTTCCAGACTGTTTGAATTTGTATGTAATTTTTTTGACTTGAGGTATGGATCAGGCTAGTTTGAGGGTACAATAAATTATCTGAATACTGGAAGCATCTGTACAATAGAATCATTTTCAATATATCTTTTAACGGCTATTCATCTTTTAAAATTAATGGCTATTCATCTTTTAAAATCATCATTGTAGTAATGAAGAAGCATTTGTCCTTCCTAGCACTATTTATATGATCCAGCAGGCTCTGGGTTACTATTTATTGGTGGTTTCAGTTTTCCAGTGTGCAGATTTGAATGGATGGCATCATGGCATTGTCATAAGTAATATACTGTTTTAGTTTCATTTAGGCAAGTTTATATGTTTGGGTGGGTAATGGCAGTTTTAAATTATTGAATTGTAATTGTGTAAGTATGTATAAAAACAAAAAATACATGATAAAAATGATCCTTTTTTGGTCATGATTATTTGGATTTAAAATAACTATAGCTTGAAATATTTAGTTTGGAATAAATCAAGCCCTAAACATTCTGGTTTATTTTTTAAAAATTATTTAAGGGGTGCCCGAGTGGCTCAGTTGGTTAAGCACTTAACTCGTGATTTTGACTCAGGTTATGATATTGGGGCCATGAGGTTGAGCCCCCCCCCCCCAGGTGGGCTTCTTGCTTAGCAGAAATCTTCACTCTGCTTGAGATTCTCTCTCTCCGTCTCTCTCTGCACCTCTCCCTCTAAAATAAATAATCTATTAAAAAAATTATTTGAGAGACTTTAATTCTCAACTTATCACTTTATCAGATTTGCCTGACTTTGAACTTCTAGCCAGTTGATGAATTTTATTTTATTTCATTTTATTTTTTTGACAGAGAGCACAAGCAGGGTAACGGCAGGCAGAGAGAGTGGATGAAGCAGGCTCCCTATTCAGCAGAGAACCCAGTGAGCTAAAGGCAGACACTTAACTGACTGAGCCACCCAAGCACCTCTAGTTGATGAATTTTAGATAGTAGATATTCCTTACCCTTTTCTCTTCATAATGAGGTTTTACTGGTTTTCTTTTCAAATAGGATAATTTTGTTCTTTTCAAATAGGATAGATTTTTTTTTGCACATATATTTTGGTAGAACTCCTTTTTATCTCTGAGCATATATAAGTCTCCACTTCCTTTGTTATTCTGAATTTTGCACTATCCTCAAAATTTTTTATTACTAAGATCTTAACATCTATAAGAAGCAGTCTTGTGGGGATCCCTGGGTGGCGCAGCGGTTTGGCGCCTGCCTTTGGCCCAGGGCGCGATCCTGGGGGACCCGGGATCGAATCCCACGTCGGGCTCCTGGTGCTTCCTCTGCCCGCTTCTCCCTCTGCCTGTGTTTCTGCCTCTCTCTCTCTCTCTGTGACTACCATAAATGAATAAAAATTAAGAAAAAAAATATTTAAAAAAAAAAAAAAAAGAAGCAGTCTTGTGAGTTTAAAAACTAACAGTGGTCCCAGTTACTTGCCTGGCCACTAGCTATTCTGAAAGGTGACCTGTCTCAATTTTTACTTTTTCTGGTTAGGAAAGCAACCCTAGTCACCAAGACAAATATTTAAAGGCATTTTAAGTTCATTTTATTTATTATAGCTCAAATTTTCCATCACAAAATGATTATAAGCTTTTTTTTTTTTAAATTTTTTTTTAATTTTTTTATTTATTTATGATAGTCACAGAGAGAGAGAGAGAGAGAGGCAGAGACACAGGCGGAGGGAGAAGCAGGCTCCATGCACCGGGAGCCCGATGTGGGATTCGATCCCGGGTCTCCAGGATCGCGCCCTGGGCCAAAGGCAGGCGCCAAACCGCTGCGCCACCCAGGGATCCCTGATTATAAGCTTTTAAAAGTATAATAAAATAAGTTCTGTTAAATATGTTTATTTTCTTTTTTTTTTTTTTTTTTTAATTTTTATTTATTCATGATAGTCACAGAGAGAGAGAGAAAGGCAGAGACACAGGCGGAGGAAGAAGCAGGCTCCATGCATCGGGAGCCTGATGTGGGATTCGATCCCGGGTCTCCAGGATCGCGCCCTAGGCCAAAGGCCAAACCGCTGCGCCACCCAGGGATCCCCCAAGTCACTAACATTCTCTCTTTAGTTTTACTCAGTGACTTACCTTGCATTCACATTTCACGTTCATATTAGCATTTTTATCCTAGGTACTTTTTAGTGCTTTTCCTTAAGAGTTTTCTCTTAACCCATTCAATGCTTTTAATTAACTTATTTCCAAACTTTTCTTTGTTTCCATAATGAATATTTATAGGATTCTCGTATTTTAGCCATTTCCAAGAATGCCATTTTACTAGTTTTATTAGTAATATTTAAACATTCCAAAATACATGCCTAAGTAGCATCATCAAATTTAATAGAGCTGGAAAAGAGCAGATTTAGTGTGGAGAAGTATGCTGTTAGAATATTTATTAGTTGTGTACATTTTGCTAGCAGTGTAGGAATGTCAGATGATCCCTGCCTACTAGGATCATGTTTAATTCAGTCAATATAATTACCACTGTAAGGGGTAAAACCTTTTGGAACACGATGGGAGTGTTGAGGGTCTAACTCTTGGTCTCAGCTCAGGTCTTGATCTCAGGGTTGTGAATTCGGGTCCTTCATTAGATCCGAGCATTAAAAAAAAAAAAAAAAGTCAATATAAAGGAAGTAGTCAAAAAAAAATAAAAATAAAAAAATAAAGGAAGTAGTCTGTTGTTTTTAACTTTTCTCCACAAAGAAGAAAAGTGGTGGAATTTTCAGAGAGGATTCTTAACAATATTACCAGTTTGAAAGGACACAATAAGGAATATAGATAGCTTTTTTTTTCCTCTAGTTTTTGCTTACTATTAAATACAATCAAACAAAACACCAAAATGGGGTGGGGAGGTGGATAGCAAATACCAGTTGCTTTAAATGTTTTACCTTAATCTTTCTTTTTATAGGGAATTGACTCTCTTTTGGAGTAAACTACAAAGAAGAATTGACCCTTCTTTAGACACTTTTTTGGAGCGCTGTCGTCAGTTTGGTGTCATAGCTAAAACACAGCAGCATTTATTTTGCCTGATTAGAGTTATACAAACTGAAGTGAGTAATTTTGCTTTTTTATGATAATTGTCCTGAAATGGAGGAATGAGTGGGGAGATAACTTCTCAGGCAACTCCTCTTAGATGAGGGAAAATGAGAAATAATGGGCTTTAATAAGATTATGGAACTGGACATATCTAGCTGTTTCTACGGATTGACCTTCTGGAATCTATAGCTTTTCTTAATTTGAAGGGACAGGCCATTGGAGTAAAGAACAATTATGTTTCTGAGCTGTCACTTCAACTACTCTATATCTACTTTTACTAGAATAATTTTCTGTTTTTATATTTTCCTTAAGAATGGAATGATACATTTTCTAAGTGTTGAAAGAGTAGAACAGTTCCAGAATCAACTGTATATAAATTGTAAACCTCTGTGAAAACCAATTGGAAGCAAGTTAGATATTTTCAGGAAATAAATATTTGCTAAAATGAGAGGAAGCACCATATATAAAGCCTTGTGTTTTGAGTTCAGCCCTATATATATGCTAAGCCTACCAGCCTAGAGATTCAGGATGAATCTTAACTCTATTTTTGCTCTATTTTTGTGTTGTTTTTAGTATCTGCTCATGAGTGAGCTCTTAGTATACCCGTATCTATAATGGCAAATGGGTATGTTTTATGGGTTACTTCTTTGACAACATCCAAGAATTGTTTATACCAAAGTCAAGGCACAGTTGTATCTTTGATACATCCTGTCTCTTTTAATGTTGTAACCGTCTATATCCTATACTTTTTTTTGAAATATGTTAGTCTGGTCTTTTCTAGTGAAGACAGGAAGAAGCAAAACATTTTATTAAAAGTAAATTCAGTAAATAAATAAATAAATAAATAAACGTAAATTCATGGTCAGATAGATAACTTAGGTGATAATTATTTAATTACCTAACTAAATAAGTTAAATATAACTTTATAAATATAAGTTAAGTTATATTTAACTTACTTAGTTAAACCTTTATTTTTTAAAAATTACTTCTTGCTATATGACATAATCATAGGAATGATACTGTATTTACAGGATCCCTTTACACTTGAGGGGAGGAGAGAACCTCTCACCTCTCATACAAAGGTGAGAGTCACTGGGGGGGGGGGTCACTTTAGAATTCTACTTACCATGAGAAACCACAGAAAATGAGAAAGCTGCTAGAGGACTAGGGAAAATGGGTTTCTGACACAGACTAAGGAATTTCTGTCCATTTGCATAACCAGACCCATTTCTCTTTAAGCCTAGTCTAGGGTACTTTCTACTATAATCATTCATGATAATTGGCCTGAAGGGTAGAAAATATGTGGACTGGTGGGTGGAAGGGAAGTGAGATAGAATTCCTTTCAAACTGAGAGACTCACTTCTAGGTTTTTAAAGAGAGATGATCTAACCTATTTCAGTTAGGATCTAGTTCTGCTATGAATGGTAGATATCCTGCAATAGTAGTGGTCTAAAGAAGATGGAAGTTTCTCCCTTTCTCGTATAGATAAATAATCCAGGCAGACAGGCGAAGGTGGCTTATAGTGGCTCCACTTAATGGAAACCCAGGTACCTTTTGTCTGTCTACAGTCAATATATAGTTTGATCTCATATTCTAAAACCTAACTATTTCAGTCCTAGGTATCATGTCTCCATTCCAGATAGCAAGGTGGCGGGGGCGAGGGGAGTGGAAAAACCACAGGAACCACACTATGATACACCTTTTCCTCACTCCCTCCAGTATATATACACACAAACACACACACACACACAGAGACAGACAGATACAGGGCCATCCATATCTAGCTGCAAGGGAGACGAGATATATTCATTATTTCAGGTTACTTACTTTATAACCGATAGAAATCAGGTATTCTGTTCTTAGAGTAAAAGAGGGGAAAGGATATTGGGAGGCAACTAGTAAAAAGTGACATAGACCTTGGGATGGAACAGGTTAATGATGCTGAAAAGCTTGTATGGGCTTTAGGCCTCTTATGGCAATAGTGGGGACGCCTGGGTGGCTCACTGGTTGAGAGTCTGCCTGTGGCTCAGGGCGTGATCCTGGAGTTCCGGGATCAAGTTCCACATTGGGCTCCCTACATGGAGCCTGCTTCTCCCTCTGCCTGTGTCTCTGCCTCTCTCTCTGTGTCTCTCATGAATAAATAAATAAATAAATAAATAAATAAATAAATAAATAAATAAAATCTTTAAAAAAAAAAAAAAAAGAAGGCAACAATGAGTATATAATGGAGAGGGCCTTATTATAATACCTTTTATCTTCTGGGCTTCCATTTTATATAAATAGCTTAAGCCAGAGTACATCATCATAGAAGTCACATAAAGTTATGTGACTTGTAAGGATCATAAACCTGTTTTGCAGCAGAGTCAGGACTAGACCATGGGTATCTTGACAAATTGCATAATGTGATTATCATTTATAAATTAGAGCACAGAGAACTTGGAGGATCTGATAAGTTTTAAAATAAGTCACAAATAATCTGTTCTCAACAAATTATGATTACTTAAACTCCATTTTGGAAGACTGAGATAAACAGCAGAGAATGTCTATTCTTTCTTAGTCAAATCTGGTTAAAAGGGTAAACTGATGAAATCACTAAGCACTGTTCAAAAAATAGACTGAAAATACCATTATACATTCTAAACAAGTATACCAAGAAGTTACTTGTTAAAAGATGGTGAATATATTAGAATTAGGATATGGAATATGGAAATAAATTTTGAAGACATTGATAGATAAAACTAAATTGATTTTAAACCAGGTAGCTGAAGGAATGAGAGTGGTGAGATACATTATATCCAGGGCACATGGGATATAGGCATGTCAGATAAGCTTTGGAATTTTTATTGGCTGTGTAAAGTGGTTAAGAACTCGGGTTATGTACAAAGATCGCTTTAAGTTTAAATCCTTGTTCCTCTGCTTATTAGCTGGTGACTTTGGGCAATTAACCTACTGAGCTGTGGTTTCTTCATCTATAAAATGAGGATAATATATGAAAAGAGTATTTGGAGTAGTGCCTAGAATGTAGTAAGGGTTCTGTAAATTGATGGTAGTTGTTTCTTTGTGTTCCTAGAATTAGAATGGTGCCCAACACAGAAGAATTGCTTAACAAATTGATTACCAATGTGAACAACAATTTATCCTCAGTTATTTTACATGGTATTCTGTTGAATACTTATGATGTGCCAGCAACATAGTAATCACTTTATATTATCTTCATTTTCATAACAATACTAGGAGGAAAATCTAACATTACCACTACTGTTATCATTTTATAGATGAGGCAGCAACAACTTAGAATTTAAGAACTTGTCACTGTAGTGAAGCTGGTATTCAAAGGTAGTCAAAATCTGATTCAAAATTCTATGCTCTTGGGGACCTGGCTGGCTCAGTTTGTAGACCATGTGACTCTTGTCTCAGAGTCATGAATAGAGCCCCATGTTGGGCAGAGGTAAAACTTTTAAAAAACCTTTATGCTCTTAAGTACCAAATTTTAAGCCACTCTGCCATATAATCAATCCCACTTTACTTTGCTCATATTTTCACATTCCATTTCAGTCTCTCACATAAATCATTTTGTATGCACTAGCCTTTTATCACATAATGACCAGATCTTTTTCCTGATTTTTGACTAGTTTCCGAGAACCTCTTGCTATATAGAGATTTAAAGACTCTGTTGTTTTTCCCATGGGAAGTACTTTCCCATAAAGTACTAATTATTTTATGAGAAAATAGGGCAAGGGCACTTGGGTGGCTCAGTCAGTTAAGTATCAGACTCCTGATTTCAGCTCAGGTTATGATTTCAGAGTTGTGAGATCCAGCTTTGGTTCAGGCTTGCTTGAGATTCTCTCCTTCTGCCCCTCCCACCTCTAAAAAAAGGGGTTGGGGGCAATGGGGCATCATTTATTTTAGCCTTAAGATTTTGAAAACACCCAGCTTCTCCTGACCCATGTGTTTCTTCAATTGAATTCAATCCTAGACTCACTTTTATACAGGTGTTTCCTCTTATACCCATTTATTTAAGCCCTGTCCTTCTAACCAGCTTAAGACAATTCTTTTTTGCATCAACTTCAATGACCTTATTTATCCTGAATTCCTTTGAATTCATATACCTTTATTGTTTATATACATTTGGCATATAAGCAAATTCTTTGAGGGTTAGAGATTGCTTTAATATGTAGTGCCTTATAAAGTTGGACACTATAAATGTTCATTGTTATTCATGGTTGTAACATCTAAGCAGGATCTAAATGTCAGTTGCAGGAAGAGAGAGTAAACATAAATTTAAGAACTCTAAAAGTTCTGAGAAGTCTATATCTTACCAATATTCCTTGAATGAATATTTAATATGAAAAAGAATAATGACTTTCCCCCCTATTTTTCTTACAGGCTCAAGATGCTGGTCTTGGGGTGTCAATTTTACTATGTGTCAGAGCTCTTCAGCTCAGATCAAGCGAAGATGAAGAAATGAAGGCATCAGTTTGTAAAACAATTGCTTGTCTTTTACCAGAAGATTTAGAGGTCAGACGAGCCTGTCAGCTTACAGAATTCTTAATTGAACCCAGTTTGGATGGATTTAATATGTTGGAAGAACTGTATTTGCAGCCAGATCAAAAATTTGATGAAGAAAATGCACCAGTTCCAAATTCTCTCCGATGTGAGCTCTTACTAGCTTTAAAGGCCCACTGGCCTTTTGATCCTGAATTTTGGGACTGGAAAACTTTAAAACGACACTGTCACCAACTGCTAGGACAAGAAGCCTCCGATTCTGATGATGATCTAAGTGGCTATGAAATGTCTATTAATGACACAGATGTTTTAGAATCATTTCTCAGTGATTATGAGGAAGGTAAAGAAGATAAACAATACAGAAGAAGAGATTTAACAGATCAGCATAAAGAGAAAAGAGACAAAAAACCTATTGGTTCTTCTGAAAGATACCAGAGGTGGCTTCAATATAAATTTTTCTGTTTGTTATGTAAGCGGGAATGTATAGAGGCCAGGATTCTTCATCATTCTAAGATGCATATGGAAGATGGAATTTACACCTGTCCAGTTTGTATTAAAAAATTCAAGAGAAAAGAAATATTTGTTCCTCATGTGATGGAACATGTTAAAATGCCACCAAGCAGAAGGGACCGCTCTAGAAAGAAATTACTGTTGAAAGGCTCTCAAAAGGGAATTTGTCCCAAGAGCCCCTCTGCAACCCTGGAGCAAAACCAGTCCTTGGATGAACAAGCCAAAGGAGAGTCTCATGAATATGTCACATTCAGCAAACTAGAAGATTGCCACCTGCAAGACAGAGATCTGTACCCATGTCCTGGCACAGACTGTTCCCGTGTATTTAAACAATTTAAATACTTAAGTGTGCATCTTAAAGCTGAACACCAAAATAATGATGAAAATGCCAAGCACTACTTGGATATGAAAAACAGAAGAGAGAAGTGTACTTACTGTCGACGACATTTCATGTCTGCTTTTCACCTGCGGGAGCATGAACAAGTGCATTGTGGTCCTCAACCTTATATGTGTGTATCTATAGATTGCTATGCAAGGTTTGGATCAGTGAATGAACTACTTAACCATAAACAAAAACATGATGATCTGCGTTATAAATGTGAATTAAATGGCTGTAATATTGTTTTCAGTGACTTGGGACAGCTTTACCACCATGAAGCACAACACTTTAGGGATGCATCTTACACATGCAACTTTGTTGGCTGTAAAAAGTTCTATTATTCCAAAATTGAATACCAAGATCACCTCTCAATGCATAATGTTGAAAGTTCAAATGGAGATGTGAAAAAATCAGTGAAACTTGAGGAGGCTGCGCCAGGTGAAAAGCAAGATTGTATCAATCAGCCCCATCTACTTGACCAAACTGATAAATCACATTTACCTGAGGATCTTCTTTTCTGTGCAGGATCAGCTAATTCTCAAATAGAAACTGCAGAAAATCTGAAAGAAAACAGTGACAGTAATTCTAGTGATCAGTTAAGTCATAGCTCTTCAGCTTCCTTGAATGAAGAGTTAATTGATACACTGGATCACTCTGAAACCATGCAGGATATATTATTATCTCATGAGAAGGTCTTTGTGCCCTCCAGTTTAAAAGAAAAATGTTCCAGTGTGGCAGTTTGTTTTGATGGGACTAAGTTTACCTGTGGTTTTGATGGCTGTGGTTCCACATACAAAAATGCAAGAGGGATGCAAAAGCATTTACGGAAGGTTCACCCATACCATTTCAAACCCAAAAAGATAAAGACAAAAGATCTCTTTCCCTGTTTGGGTAATGAACATAATCAAACAACTGAAAAGTTTGATGCAGAACCTAAACCCAGCTCAGATACAAACAGTGACTCCCCCGATGAAGGTCTAGATCACAATATTCATACTAAATGCAAACGAGAATATCAAGGTTATTCCACAGAAGCTTCCATTTGTGCTTCTAAAAGGCCGTGTACAGAGGATACCATGTTGGAACTTTTGTTACGCTTGAAACATTTAAGCTTGAAAAACTCAATGACACATGGATCTTTCTCAGGGTCATTGCAGGGGTACCCATCCAGTGGTGCTAAGTCTCTTCAATCGGTTTCACCTATATCAGACCTTAATTTTCAGAATCAAGATGAGAATATGCCAAGTCAGTACCTGGCACAGTTGGCAGCTAAGCCTTTTTTCTGTGAGCTTCAAGGATGCAAATATGAATTTGTGACCAGAGAGGCTTTGTTAATGCATTATCTTAAAAAACATAATTATTCAAAAGAAAAAGTCCTTCAGTTAACCATGTTTCAACATCGGTATTCCCCATTCCAGTGTCATATTTGCCAAAGGTCATTTACAAGAAAAACACATCTTAGGATTCATTATAAAAATAAACATCAGATTGGCAGTGACAGAGTAACTCACAAACTGTTAGATAATGAAAAATGTGATCATGAAGGCCCGTGCTCAGTAGACAGATTAAAAGGTGATTGCCCTACAGAACTTGGCCGTGATCCCAGCAGTAACTCTGAGAAGCCACACTGTCACTCTAAAAAGGATGAATGCAGTTCAGAAACAGATTTGGAGTCATCCTGCGAAGAAACAGAAAGTAAAACATCTGATATTTCATCACCAATAGGTAGCCATAGAGAAGAAGGAGAAGGAAGAGAGGGACGAGGTAGCAGGAGAACTGTTGCTAAAGGAAATCTCTGCTATATTTTGAATAAATACCACAAACCATTCCATTGTATCCATAAAACTTGCAACTCCTCATTCACCAATCTAAAAGGCTTGATTCGTCATTACAGAACTGTACATCAGTACAACAAAGAACAATTATGTTTAGAGAAAGACAAAGCAAGAACCAAAAGGGAACTTGTCAAATGTAAAAAGATATTTGCTTGCAAATATAAGGAATGTAACAAACGCTTCCTGTGTTCCAAAGCTCTTGCTAAGCACTGTAGTGACTCTCATAACCTAGACCATATTGAAGAGCCTAAAGTGCTTTCTGAAGCTGAATCTGCAGCAAGGTTTTCCTGTAACCAGCCTCAGTGCCCTGCTGTTTTTTATACATTCAGCAAGTTGAAGCACCACTTGATGGAACAGCATAATATTGAAGGAGAAATACATTCAGATTATGAAATTCATTGCGATCTTAATGGCTGTGGCCAGATTTTCACCCATCGCAGTAATTATTCTCAACATGTATATTACCGACATAAAGACTATTATGATGATCTGTTTAGAAGCCAGAAAGTGGCAAATGAAAGGCTACTAAGGAGTGAAAAGGGGTGTCCTACAGCGCTCACTCAAGGGCATGAACATCAGACTACCAGGAGATCATTTAATGCTAAAGCTAAAAAATGTAGTTTAATCAAAGAAAAGAAGGCTCCGATTAGTTTTAAAACAAGAGCTGAAGCCCTCCATATGTGTGTGGAGCAGTCTGAGCACACACAGTATCCCTGCATGGTTCAAGGATGCTTATCTGTGGTGAAGTTGGAGAGCAGCATAGTGAGGCATTATAAACGCACCCATCAGATGAGTAGTGCCTATTTAGAGCAACAGATGGAAAATCTTGTCGTCTGTGTTAAGTATGGTACCAAAATTAAGGAAGAGCCCCCTTCTGAAGCAGACCCCTATATAAAGAAAGAAGAAAATAGCTGTGAATCAGAGCGCACGAAGCACAGCCATTCCCCAGGTGACAGTAGCGTCCCTGCCCAGAGCACTGATTCCCTTCATCCAGGCGAAAGGGAGGGAGGTCAGAAAGGATGTACAGAAAGCAAACCAGTGTTTGATGCAGATACTTTGCTCTACAGAGGAACTTTGAAATGTAACCATAGTTCGGAAACCACTTCTTTGGAACAATGTAATATAGTTCAGCCTCCTCCTTGTAAAATAGAAAATTCCATACCTAATCCTAGTGGGACTGAAAGTGGGACTTACTTCACAAGTTTCCAGCTGCCTTTACCAAGGATCAAAGACTCAGAAACTGGGCAGCAAAGTTCAGGGCAAGAAAACACTGTAAAAAATTCAACCCATGTCCCAAAAGAGAATTTTAGGAAGCATCCACAGCCTAGGTCATTTGATTTGAAGACTTACAAACCTATGGGATTTGAATCTTCATTTCTGAAATTTATTCAGGAAAGTGAAGAGAAAGAAGACGATTTTGATGATTGGGAGCCTTCGGAGCACTTAACATTAAGTAATTCTTCACAACCCAGTAATGACTTAACAGGGAGTGTTATGGCAAATAATATGGTGAATGACAATGACCCTGAAGTTGACATACCTCATTCTTCCAGTGACTCTGCAATTCATGAGAACCTGACTGCAATCCCACCTTTGATAGTAGCTGAGACAGCAGCAGTTCCTTCCTTGGAGAACCTGAGGGTTGTATTGGACAAAGCATTAACAGACTGTGGAGAGCTTGCCTTAAAACAGCTTCATTATCTACGGCCAGTGGTTGTCCTTGAAAGATCTAAGTTTTCCACACCAATTTTAGACTTGTTTCCAACAAAAAAGACCGATGAGCTTTGTGTAGGAAGTTCCTAAATAGCAATTTTGTTTTAGAAACAGACTGGCTCCAACACTGCAACATGGGGACAATTGCCAACTTGAACAAAGGCTGAGAACCAGCCACACTGTTGTTTAGGGTAGAATAGGCTGTGTATTTACATGAATGTATAATATCTATGTCAGCAGTATTGGCTGAGTCCATTAGCTCTCCAGTTGGTTTATTGATTGGGTTTTTTTGTTTGTTTGTTTGTTTATTAAAAAAATGGAACTGTACTCTTGTTTGGTGCTAATTAATACATCAAAATATATTGGGGCTTCCTTTTTCAAATTAAGTGTGCATGATTGTATATGGAACAAATACTAAGATCCCAGGGTGGGAGGGCTAGGGAAAGGGATATGGAGTTCTTACTTGACTTGAATGTGCACCTGAGGGTGCTTTGTGTAATATATTGTACACTACAGCATCTTATATTTTTTGAGTTGAGTTTCAATAAATTACAATTTTTCACCCATTTCTTGTTTACTCATAATGAGTTTTCATACCATACATAAACTGCACTTAATATTTTCTGGAATGTGCACTTGTATTTGCCCCAATAGTTTTTCTTGTTAACCAAACCATTTCGATACAGCTTCTTTCTGAATGACAATATATTGTCTTTAAATTTTTGTGCAAAGAAAAATCTAAAATTGAATAGTCCCAAGAGTCAAGATAGCTCCCAAAAAAGGATGTCCAGGAGTTGCCTGGGTAGAAGGAGAAAATACCAAGTAGAACATGAAGGGCATAGATGTGTGCAGTCATGTTTCCAGGGAACCACAAGTAATTTGGTAGGCTGCAATGAAAGAGAAGCACTGAGGTGGATGAGATTATTGTAGAGATAGGTGGCAGGAACCCAACCATGAATGCTAAGGAGTTTGGACTTGAAGCCACAGGCAGCTGAGACCCTTTGAAGGATTTGAACAAAATAACATGATGAAGTTCATTGTAATAATGTTAAGTCAGTAACAATTTGTAGGTCACTTTAGTATGATTGAGACACCTGGTGGATTCATTCTTAAGACTCCTTATACTAGAGACTTTTTGGCCCGGAACAAGAAAAAGTTGCTAATTGTCTTAAGACTGAACTACATCCATTCATCCACTCCTGACTTATACCCTCTGAAAGGATATAGTTAGTCCGTTTGTAGGGGAGCCAAACCCTAAATTTCAGAACCCTATTGAAAGTTTGCTTCAAGTACAAGCCTAAATGATTTATCCTAAATCACTTTCTATTCCAGTTGGAGATATTGTTTCATTTTGTGGACTTACTAACGACCATGTTTTATGTCAAACCCAGCATGTGAAGTTACATGACAATATAGAAGGTCAGAGTTTTGTACTTTTATTACTATCGTTTATATTTGATGTGTCTTTAGGATTTATCCCCAATGCTGGTATGAACCTGGAAGCAATGACTTTGTTTTCAAAGCCCTTTTATTTTTTATTTATTTTTATTTTTACTTTTAAAGATTTTATTTATTTGAGAGAGAGTGGGTGGAGGAACAGAGGGAAAGGAACAAGCAGACCACACACTGAGCACAGAGCCCCACAAAGGGTTCTATCCTATGACCCTGAGATCACAACCTGAACTGAAACCCAAGAGTTGGACGCTTAACTCCGTGAGCCACCCAGGTGCCCCTCAGAGTCTTTTTAAATTCAAGATCTGCCCTGTAACTGACAGAAGTTGAGAGTGCCACTTTCATTCTATCCTTTTACCCAGAATGCACTTGTTTCAGTGTTTCCCCTTGTTCATGAACATGTGTGAAAGAGAGGGTGGGGAATGATGGAGAAGAAACCTTTTATTAATCCCAAATCTATCCTCTATTTGTCCTGGGTTGCCTACTTCTGACCTGCATTGCCAAGAACATAGTCATTGGAAGATGGAATTAGTCATTAACCAAATATTCAAGTGTACACGTATTTAGAGGCAGTTTCAGATGCTTAGGGAGATAAAAATCCCAAAATAAATTTGTCAAGGCATCTGCCAGTGTGGAGCCTTCATGTGAGGGCTAGGGTAGCTTAAACATTGTTAATCGTAGTGTGGCAGTGGACCTGCAGCATGGGCATCACCTTAGAGCTTGTTAGAAATGTAGAATGTCAGGCCAGGCCCCACTCCAGAACTTCTGGCCCAAAATCTACATTTTAGTAAGATCTCTAGATGATTCATAGGCACAGAAAAATTCCTGAAGCAATGGCCTAGAACATAGTGGAAAGTACTGTGAGAATTCAGGATAGCTACACTTTCTTAAAAGCACTTTACATAAAATTATCTTGTTGAATTTTCATAACTTCAGGAAGTAGGTACTTTTCCCTTCATTTGACATACAGACTTAAGGATGGAGTGTTTTCCCTAGCTGTTAGAAGCTGGGGATAGGTGGAGCCTCGTTTCCAATTTCTTCTGACTGGAAGGATATCAGGGAGTGGAACTTCATGTGAAGAAAGTACATCAAAAACAGTATATTGTTTGTGGGAGTGAATAATTGGATATAAAGTTTGAAGTGTAAGTATAAGCCAGGTCATGCAGATCCAATTCTAATTCTACATCTGTTGACGTTTTCTCATTTGAGGAAAGAGAGGAAAACTGGCTCATACTGTTTCTGTGAGCCTGTTTCTCTTTCTGAGAGGAATTTGTAAAAGTCAGAAAGGTTTCTCAGTCCCTTCTCCCCACCTCTCACCCTCACGATAGACTGTGATGCCTCTCGCTTTATCCTGCTGACTCAGGGGCAAAGCCTTCTCTTATGTAGAGCTGAGACTGGAAAGAGGGACCCGCTCTAATCTGACTTGCTTGGTCTACACCTGCAGGAATAGATTCTGTGATAGACTGCATTTGGAAGTCGGAACCACCTTGAGAACAGGAACCAGGATAGTCAGACTTAACCTGTCAACCTGTATTTGACAGGTTTCACCTGTATTCCAGGCGCCTGAAGGCACAGGAAAGCTACAGCCAAATATTCACGAAGCAACACTATCTGCCAACTCCTGGGTGTTGAACTTCACAGTTTCCTGCATCGTGGAGATGAGAGTCTAGTAAAGAAGATACACAATAAACAAAACAATACAAATGAAGCGCTACATGAGAGCTGTGGCTGTGACAGGACCCCCAAAAAAGGCCAGGAAAAGCTGCTTTGAGGAAGGGATGTTTGAAGTGAAACCCAAAGAACCAGTAGGAATTAGCCAGAGAGTATAATCGTATTGTGTGGAAAGGCTTTGTGGTGTGTTCATGACATTGATGAGTCTGGTATAGCTGGTACTGAGGCTAAAAATGGGAAAAGGAAATGAGAGAAGGCTGGATAGGTAAACAGCAACCAGGTATTTTAGGGCTATGTAACCAGCTTCTAGATTTTTGATTTTGTTTGAAAGGCAATGAAGAACGTATAAGGCATAAAGTAAGCATTGCATGAGTCCGAAGTTCCATCCTAATAGGGTCCGATGTGGAAGATTACTGGGTGGACTGGCTGGATAGATGGATAGATGACTATCTAAAGGTAGGCTGAGATGCCTTGCATATCGATAATTCTTCGTTGTTGGACGTTTTCAGGTGTCTAAGAAGGGAGTCAAACTATAAATGGGGGTTTTTTTGGACTAGATTCTTTTAAGGCACCTTACACTATTGAGATTTACAATACTGTGTATTTTGTCATAAATGTCACTACAAATAATAGTTGCACTTACCTATAAGGGTAGCTTGGGGTTTTTTGTTTTTGCTTTTTTTTTAAGATTTGTATTTATTCATGAGAGACAGAGAGAGGCAGAGACATAGGCAGAGGGAGAAGCAGGCTCCCTGCAGGGAGCCCAATGTGTGACTCAATCCTAGGACCTTGGGATCAAGACCTGAGCCAAAGGCAGATGCTCAATCACTGAGCCACCCAGGCACCCTAGCTTCTTCTTTTATACAAATTATCAAATTCCCATTACAGGCCTACAAGGTAAGGAATTACTCCCACTTCACAAATGAAGATAGATATTAGGGCTCAGGTTTAGTAATTTGCTCAAGGGAACAAGGTCAGTGAATGGGAGAGCCAAAACTTTTAACCCAGATTCATTGTACTCCCAAAAGCCTACCCTCTTAACAGCTACTCTATAAAGATTCTGTCCAAACAAGTACACAAATACGGTAATAGGCACTTGATGAATGAACAGTTTAGGCCATAAGGATATTTAGGATTCTTTTTATTTTTTTTTAATTTATTTACGATAGAGAGAGAGGCAGAGACATAGGCAGAGGGAGAAGCAGGCTCCAGGCACCGGGAGCCCGACGTGGGATTCGATCCCGGGTCTCCCGGATCGCGCCCTGAGCCAAAGGCAGGCACCAAACCGTTGTGCCACCCAGGGATCCCGATATTTAGGATTCTTTCCGGGGACTTTGCATTCACCTAATATTTTGTTTAATGCCTGTTATGTGCCAAGCCCTAGGGATACAGTAGTCAATAAAAGGGGCATGGTCCCTGTCTTCCTTAAGTTTACAACAGTCACAGAAACGCCTGGGTGGCTCAGTGGTTGATCCTCTGCCTTCGGCTCAGGGTGTGATCCTGGGCCTGGGGATCGAGCCCACTTCAGGCTCCTGTATGGAGCCTGCTTCTCCCTCTGCCTGTGTCTCTGCCTTTCTCTCTGTCTCTCATGAATAAGTAAATTTTAAAAAATTTTAAAGTTTACAACAGGGAAGACCAATGTTAAACCATAAATTGCACAAATAACTATAATTATGTCAAGTGCTTTGAAGTAAGGTGCCGTGTAACAGGGGGCTCTAATGTAGTAAGGAGAGTCTCAAGTAATGATTTAGTTGTCACAGCCCTATCTTTCTCCAAAAAGTTTCTGGTTACCATTCTTTAATGGTTTCTGACCTATGTCTAATCTATAATAGCCAAATCCAAAGTCTTATCTGAGTCACTTTTATTCCTTGCTAGAAAGAATTCTCAGTGTTGTCAGCCTCTAGCCGACTGTGGATTTAACATCAATAGCAGTCACTCTTAAATCGGTAGGTCATTTCACCCTGACATAAGTACTACATTTCCTTTTTCTTTTTTTTTAAGATTTATTTATTTATTCATGAGAGAGGGAGAGAGGCAGAGACACAGGCAGAGGGAGAAGCAGGCTCCATGCAGGGAGCCCGATGTGGGACTCGATCCCAGGGCCTGGGACCATGCCCTGAGCCCAAGGCAGACGCTCAACTGCTGAGCCACCCAGGCGTCCCAGTACTACATTTCCAACAGCACTCGAGACTCCATTTTCTGGATGTGTCTCTGATACCTGAAGCTACCTGCCATACCTCCCCTTCCTGCAAGAACAAAACAATTATTCCTCCTATTACAAACCTCCCTATTACTGTTCTTTCAACCTGAATGAACAAATTGAAATACAATCAGACAGTACTTTTCTAAAAATTGTCATAACCGACCCTTTCGCCCCTTCCTTTTTGTGCCTCCCCCCTCCTATTGGTACAAACCCTCTTTTGGATTCTTGCTGACTTCACAATTGACCTCACAGTTTAGAATATACATGTGTGTGAACTCTTCTCATAAGGTTTTTGCATACAGATGGTACATATTTTCATACCTCCACGCTGAATGTAGATAGGTACAAGTCAGCAAATAATTGATTTGATAACATGTCATATAACTTACTGCACAATACGCTACAGTTTACAAAGTGTTTAGAAAATTATACCATCTGTTTCTAATATAAACTTTGTAAAGGATGCGGAATCCCCATCTGTAAACAGATGAACAAAATGAGGCTCAAATATGTTTAAATAGTCTTCCCTAAGATCACAATTTCTAGATAATAGTGACATGTGAAAAAAATGAATGCTGCAAAATAATCCAGTAATAATCTCCTTCCACATTTACCAAGTAAACTATTCACTCTTTAGGAAAGCTTTCTTTAAATCCTCTCAAGTCTCCACTTAACCTCAGTTTTCTCATTTGCCATGTAAAAATAATTGCTGTCCCTTCCATGTGTCATTGGAAATGTTCTGTATCTACACTCTCCAAGCCATATTGGCTAACTTAAATGTAATTACAATTAAATAGAATGTAAAATTCAATGTCTTGGCCACACTATTCACATTCCAAGTGACGACTGGCTACTATATTGGACAGAGCAGATATAGCATATTCCCATCGTTGCAGAAAGTTCTATTTGGACAGTGCTGTGCTACAGCTAAAACTTGCCAAAAATCGAAGAAAGCAATATTACTGAACTGAAAATCTAGGAGAGTGTCTGATTGAGTGAGAAAGTTCACTGGGTGAGTGGGAAGCAAGCTGACCTTTAGAACAGTGACATCACAATGCACAGTTCACACTGGCTCCAGAACACCTGGGCTCCCAGGCCACTCTCCCTAACGCATATCTAGGTTCCTGAAGCCTCTGTACATGTAGTTCCTGGAGCTGCTGTCTTATTAAAATGTCAACATATTTTTCTTCATCTTCATCTGTCTGGGACAACATCGTAGATTACCTTTCTCTGAGCTCAATATGGAATTGGCTACAAGCAACTCTTCTGGGAGAGACTAGTCCACCTCAGCAAACAAATTTGGGTCTACTAGATAATCTTGGTCCAACTGTGCAAGTTATCCTGGGGATTTCCTTTTTGCTTTTGTTGGGAATAGGAGTGTATGCCATGTGGAAACGAAGTGTTCAGTCAATTCAGGTTATACTCTTTTGTTACAGAGGAATTTAAATAATTCTAAATTGAAATTTGGTTAGTCCTCTCCTGTATTCCTGCTACCCAGTTTTAAGACCCTGCAGATGAGCAAAGATGAACCCTAGTCTCTGAAATCAGTTGAAACTAGATTAATCTTAAAAACTTTTGCCAATTAGGTTTTGAGCATAAAATGCTCTTTCTCACAGCAGTCTTTGGCTTGTTTTAGAATAAAATAGATCAAACAAGTTCATAAACTGAGAAGGCAGCCTAACCCCAAATTTATTTGATCACATATTCATCTTTCATTTCCTGCTATGTGCCAGACACAGTGAGGGATACCTTTTAAAAGTATAAGCATTGCAAATATAATTGGGATCTTGGGTTTGGCCTTTCTGTCCCTACTATGACATTGTTCTGTAACTGATGCCAATGCATATATATTCATTTAGGCATCACAATATTCTCATTATTCACTTGTTTTAACAAATATCAGGCTCAATAAATATACAGGGGTTCTTTTGGGGGAATAGAAGTATAATTGGCTGGGATTGTAAGAAACATAGGGTTTTCCATCTAATTACCAATGATTATAACTTCATAGTTTAATCACCAAAAAATAGTTCTATTTACAATATAGTCAAAATGCTTTTAGAATCCCAACAGTTCCATGAAATGGATAGAGGTTATTTTCATATGACAAACAAGGAAACTGAGGTGCATTGAGGTTCAGTGGAAATCTAAGGGGGTAGGATTCTAAAAGGTCATTCTTAAGGTTTACTTGGTAAATGCTGAGAGAAGTTATAACCAGATCATTTTGTAGCTTTCACTTTTTTCATATATCACTACTGTCAAGGAATCATGGTCACATGCATTCTCTTAACTTTTCAAAACCCTGCATGGTAGTCATGGCAGGGATTATCATGTCCATCTTGTGGGCAAGGTAACTTGGTTATCACTGAGTCAAGTTGACATAGATTGTAAAAACTTGCAAATCTGAGATTCGAACCCAATTTTTAGAATTCCAAAATCAAATCTTCTCCAAAGTCTCATTTAATATAATCCAACTAACCTAAATCCCCAACAGGGATATGTGGGCATACATGCATTTCAATTAGCTAGTAGAAGAATATAAGAAAAAAAAACCCAAACTATTATCAATAATTCTGGGTTCTGCTCTTGTTTGGTTAATGTTCGGCTCAATTAGATAAATTTGCAGACCTCCAGACACCTCAGCCAAGAAAGAGGTAGTATAACAAGTGGTTAATAGCATGGGCTCTGGAATTGGACTGCTGGGGCTCAAACCTTGGTCCCATCACTTGCTGTGTGAGCTGAGAGCAACCAGCCTCCAAAACCCCACTTTCCTTATCTGTAAGATGGGTTTGCCAACAGCATCTCCCTTAGGGTGGTCATGAGGGTAAAGGAGATATTGTGTGTATAAAGCTCAGCACACAATGAATACTCAATAAACAGTGCCAATGATCATAATAAGGAAGAAAGATGATTGGTTTCTAATTTTTATCCTGACAGGAATCTGTCCTACATCATTAAAAAAAATTTTTTTTCCCCATGACCAGAAAATCTAGTTTTTCAGACCACTGTGTCCTGAGGGAACTTACATGAAAGTCAGTATTGCTGGATTTCAGTCTTGGCTCTATCATTTCCAAGTATATGACCTTGGACAATGTCAGGATCCAAACTGGAAGTTATTTAAATGCTACCTAGTTCTGAGGTTTTTCTACATGAATAGGTCATTCATAGGGAAAACAGCCTCCTAGCACAGACCCTTGCATGTGGCAAGTTTTTAGCAAATGGTATCTATTATTATCATCTTTATTAATTAAACACAAATAATAATCCCTGACCTGCCTATCACTCTGTTTTGTGATGAAGATCAAAAGACAAAATAGATGTGAAGATGTTTTGTTAAACAGAAGCTTTGGCATAGTAATGAGGGATTATTGTTACTATTAGGTTTTTGTTTTGTTTTGAATCTGAGGCAGTCACATGAATAAACTAGTAACATTCAACTTCTGTTGTTTTATTTTAGAAAATATTGTTGTTTATAATCACACTCTACAAACTTTACAAGAAGGGCTCAGATTTTTTTCAGGCTTTGCTGGTCAGCCCAGATGGGAATCTTCTCCCAATTCAAGACAATAATCTCTTCCTGTCCTTGGGTCTGCAAGAGAGAATTTTGAAAAAACTTCAGACGGTGGAAAACAAAGTGAAGGACCTGGAGGGGATGATCATTTCCCACAAACCTGCCACAAAGAGGGAGTGCTCCTCTGAGCCCTACTGCAGCTGCTCTGACTGCCAGAGTCCCTTACCCACATCAGGGTTTACTTCCACATCTGAAATGTGATGGACTCCAATCTTTTCCAGAAAATCACTGTTTTTCCCTCATGTGTGTGATGCTGTAACAATAAAGATAGAGAACTATATTGAAATGACCCTGTAAGGACTGGCCCTCTCTTTGGTAGGGCCCAGCTTCTACTTATGTATGTGGTGGGGTTATGTGGGATGTAGTAGTGTCAAAAATGTTTCTGAGATAATGATGCTGCTTGGTAGGCTGGAGACCCTAAACAGCCATATAGAAAAGGAGAGCCCAACTGGAATCCATGGGAAAGAAGGGAAAGTGGGTCAGTGATATGGCCTTGAGCTCCATGCTGAACAGGTTGGATTAGATATAATAAAAACAGCAAGAAAGTGCTGGGGTTTTTAAATAAAGATTTTATTTATTCATGAGAGACAGAGAGAGAGAGAAGCAGAGACATAGGCAGAGGGAGAAGCAGGCTCCATGCAGGGAGCCCCATGCGGGACTTGATCCCAGGACCCCGGGATCACACCCTGAGCCAAAGGCAGACACTCAGCCACTGAGCCACCCAGACATCCCAGAAAGTGCTGTGGACTGTCCTGTAGAGGTGGGCTGGCTCTTGTGCTGGTCTTCAATCTAAAGGTAAATATGTAGCCCATGAGTTTGTCTGCATTAATTACTCAGAGATGGACAAGGATACTTTAATTTTATCCAACTTTTATTGATACTCCAGGCTAAAGCATTATGACAATCCTTGGGAATCTGTCCTGAGTGCTTTAGGAGCAGCCAGTTCGGCTGGTTGGGCAGGTAATTTTAGAACAAGGAGTAATATAAAATACAGTGGGATCCCATCATCTTGAACTTAGCTGAATTCTCCTATGTGAATCCCAGGTGGGCAGGGAGGGAAGGAGGTACCACCTGTCATTTCACTTGATGAGTGTGTGCTCTGATGGGAAGGGGGAGGACACATGGTAGCAGATGATCCCCTCAGTGGATGGGTCTCAGATCCCACAAGCCTAGTGTGTGCATTCTTGCCACAATAAAGGTGATTAAACAGTCATTGAAATACTTCGTAACCATCTGACACCCAAATGAAACTCTGCAAAGAAGCAGTGATTTATTGCCATGCTGGAGCAAAAACTGGCTGTGTTATTCAACAGGAAGAAAAAATAATCTCCCTAGTGGCATCTTCCTAAGGGAACAACGAGGGCAATTTTGATCATAATTTTTTTCCAGTGCACTGGCATTAAAATGCAACCTCTGTGTAGTGTAGTGTCCTCAGCGTAAAAACAGGTCAGTGAATACAAGGCAGGGCCAGGAAAGGCTTTCCCTAGGAAGTGACACAGAGTAGTCCCATAAGGGGTTACATAGGCAGACAACGAATTGGAAGGTATTCATGCCTGTGGAATTAGTATGGAGCCAAATAAAAGAGGGTGACTTGGCTGGAAAACAAGGACAATTTCAGGGTGGCTGGAGCACTGGCTATTTCCTAAGCTACAATGAAGAATTTTGGCTTCAGGGTAAGACACACTAATCTCATCTTCAGATCAGCTTTAATTCATGATGTGCATTATCTGACAGTGTAGGTGAGAAGTTTGTTAACTATGCTGCTGAAGGAGTGCCATGCAATCTTTTATAGTCAATGTCTCAGAGCACCTGGCTCATGGGACTCTTGATTTTGGGGTCATGAGTTTGAGTCCCACACTGGGTACAGAGATTACTTTTTTTTTTTTTTTTAAGATTTTATTTATTCATGAGAGACACACAGAGAGAGGCAGAGACACAGGCAGAGGGAGAAGCAGGCTCCCTGCGGGGAACCCGATGTGGGACTCGATCCCAGGACCCCGGGGTCACACCCTGAGCCAAAGGCAGACACTCAACCACTGAGCCACCCAGGCGTCCCTCATTGTAGGTTTTTAGATAGGGGATTAACAGAGATAAGGTAATCTGGGAGACAGAATAGAATGAGATAGATGTTAAAGATAAAACAGCTGGTTACTTCTATGAGGATGCACAGTGTGGTAGAAACTGAGGGAGTCACCTTGTTTCTGGCTCTCAGCTCCCCAGGAAGGGTGTGTAATTTACACCACAGTCACATTCCCAGTGTGGAGAGTAAGCCATTCTTGAGACCAGAGCACTTATGTCCAGGGCATCAGTTAAGAAAACCGATGTGTAGCAAGCAGAGATTCAAGGCAAAATGGAAAAAGGGCTTGAGAGCTACTTTACCATTCAGGTTAGATGGGGTAGATGAACTACGCTACCCCAGTGTCCACCACTTTAGAGATGAGAATCCTTATTTTCCAAATACAATTTCTCTCCTTTGGCAAAACCCTAACAATAGCCTCCTTTGAGGCTCTTATTTAGGTCTTCACACACATGAGCCCCTCTATTTATAAACACTAGCTTTCTGTACAAGGGGAACAAATAATTAACTTTCCAGACTTTGCTTCTGCCTCTGCTGATCCCACCCTAGTCTTAGCCCCCATCATTTCTCACCTTGATTCTCAAAATGGCATCCTAACTGGACTCCCTGCCCCCATCTGTGTCCCCATTCAATTTATTCTCCCCACAGTTACTACAAAGAGATGTTACTTCTCTGCTCAAAATTTCCAAAGACTTCTTGTTTCACTCTGAGTAAAAAAGTTATTAACTAAAGGACTGTGTATGATGACATGATCTGTCTTCCTTCCTTCTTACACTCTTCATCCCACACCTTCTTATTCCTCAAATATGCTAACCATAGACTGGCCTTAGGGCCTTTACATTTGCCATTCACTGCCTCACACTTTCCCCAGATACCCATGTAGCTTCTTCTCTTACTTTCTTTGAGTTTATGCTCAAATGTCAATCTGAGAGGTCTTCCTTGACTATTTTAAACTTTTTAAAGAAGGTTTTATTTATTCATTTATTTGAGAGAGAGAGAGAGAGAGCAAGAGAGCAAGAGCAGAGGGAAAGGCAGAAGGAAAGAGAATCCCAAGCCAACTCGTCGCTAAGCCTGGAGCCCAATACAGGGCTCCATACACGACCCTGAGACCACAATCCAAGCTGAAATCAAGAGTTGGATGCCCAACAGACTGAGCCATCCAGGCGCCCCTTCCTTGACTATATAAGGAAGGTGCCCCTTATGCCAACATGCTGTATCCCCCCTCTCCCTGCTTTTTCTGCACAGCACCTATCTTCCTATAATCTATCTTCCCCTCCCTTTACCTCTGCCTACTAAGAATGTAAGCTTTAGGGGAGAAAGAGGTTTTGTCTAATTCGCTGCTATATCCCAGGCATCCAGAACAATGCCTGGCACTTAGCAGATATTCCATCTTCATCGAATGAATGAGTGAATTCCAGTCTTCACTCTTAGAAACGCTTTATCAGCTTCCTCTTCCCCTGTGTCTTCAGACACATGGTGACATATCAACACTACGATGTGGTTCTCCCAAGTATGGGCAGCTAGTAGCTAGTCTTCATAGGGCACTTGTTTAGAGCCAGATACGTAACTAAAAGCTACACGATTTTTGTGTAGTTTGTTCCTCACCATAGGAGGTGGTAAGTACTATTATTCTCAGTTTGCTGATGAGAAACTGATGCACAGAGAGATTAGGTAACTTGCTAATATGTGGTGCAACCGTGACTGGCACTCAACCAGCTTAATCTAAATCTGTGCTCTTAGCCACAAAGTTTGGTTGGCAGGAGTTTCTCTGAGGCTTTTGGACAAACTGAAGCAGGATGGAGCTGAATGAATCCAGACAGATGAAGACAAAAAAACCAAAGAGGGTATGGCAATGACAGCCCAAGGGAGAAAGCATTTTGAAAAAGTGTTTATCCCCTCATATTTTAAAGTTGATACCTAAAAGTCTTCATCATAGGGGCATCTGAGAGTAGCTGAGTCTGTTAAGCCTGCAACTCTCCATTTCAGCTCAGGTCAGGACCTCAGGGTTGTGAGATAGTGCCCTGCTGGGGGTGAACCTGCTTGGGATTCTCTCTCTGCCTCTCCCTCTTCTCTGACCCCCTCCAACTCCTGCACACTCTTGTATGTATGGGGGCTCTTTCTGTAAAAATAAAAAGTTTTCATCATAAATTTAAATAGTTGCAATCAATGTAAACTCTGACAAGCTGTAAATAAGGACAATGTAAGATAAAACTATTAAATCACTTTTTATAAGATATCGAACAGATTCTACATAACAATGACTGACCGTCATCATCCATTTAAAATTAAACAAGTGATGGGATCCCTGGGTGGCGCAGCGGTTTGGTGCCTGCCTTTGGCCCAGGGCGCGATCCTGGAGACCCGGGATTGAATCCCACATCAGGCTCCCGGTGCATGGAGCCTGCTTCTTCCTCTGCCTGTGTCTCTGCCTCTCTCTCTCTCTGTGACTATCATAAATAAATAAAAATTAAAACAAAAATGGATAAAATTAAAAAAAAATTACACAAGTGAAAAAAAAATAAATAAAATTACACAAATGAGCTCTTTAACATTCACCGAATGAATTTCGGTGAACAATATTCAGTGAATTGAATATTTTATCATCCCTAAATTATATTTGTGTTCTACTCAATTTTTATGTTTCAAAGAAACCTTTTGTTGATCACTTACTCGAGATAAAATATAGGTTAAGGGAATTAAATTTTTTTCCCTGTAATTGTATAGCTCTATGTATTAGAATTCTTCCAAGTTGAGTACTCATTACAATTATCTTTAATATACAGCCACTCAAAATGACACGATTATAAATTTTGATGATACATAAATATAAAAGGTAAAATTCTACTGAAAATGCATCTCTCAGTGAGATGGATGGGGTTTCCCCACTAATTAATGCATGTATCTAAATGACTATTTCTTGCTGCTACATTAACAGGGTTCAGTTTCAATTTTCTCTTTTCATAGATACAGTGCCAAGAAATACTACTCACATAGATGGGTATGCTGGTAATTTTGTTTAGAAATGTCAATTTTTTGGTTTCATTCTGAGTGATATGCCAAAAGTCAAATAGTGCTCCTTCCTCAGCTGACATTTCAATTAGGTCTATTACTAATTCTACTGAAGGCAAAAAAAAAAAAACAAAAAACAAACAGAAACAATCTGTCTAGCAAAAGAATTTGTTATCCTGTCATTTGAGTCCTTCACTTCATCAAGTGATTTTTAAAATTATACTGATTACTTTCTCTTAGAGGCATTTAGGAAGAGTTGGGGACTTGGAGACATTAATTTCAACACATCTTTAGCATTACAATATTACTGTAATTTAAATATATTTTAGTTGCAGCTGCATATTTAGCTCAATTTATTGTAAATAATTATGCAAATTAGCAAAGCCAGTCTCTCTGACAAACCAATTAACCAAATTAGACTTTTCTGTGGTGAGAAAAGAAATTTCCCTTTTCAAGTCAAATGAATGCCTTAACAGCCATTCCAAGGTGACTCCATTTCACTTCTCAATTCCAAGATACACAGGGCACTGAGCTTTGACAGGAGTTTGTCCTTGGAGAAAGGAAGGCCCTTTCAGCTCAGGTGTTTTTACTTTTTTAAAGATTTTATTTAGGGATCCCTGGGTGGCGCAGCGGTTTGGCGCCTGCCTTTGGCCCAGAGACTCGCGATCGAATCCCACGTCGGGCTCCCGGTGCATGGAGCCTGCTTCTCCCTCTGCCTATGTCTCTGCCTCTCTCTCTCTCTCTCTCTCTCTCTCTCACTGTGTGCCTATCATAAATAAAATAAAATTTAAAAAAAAATAAAGATTTTATTTAATTATTCATGAGAGACACAGAGGCAGAGACACAGAGGGAGAAGCAGGCTCCCTGCGGGGAGCCCAGTGGGGGACTCGATCCCGGGTCTCCAGGATCATGCCCTGGGCCTAAGGCAGATGCTCAACCGCTGAGCCACCCGGGCTGCCCAGGTGTGTGTATATATGTATGTATAAAGATTTTATTTATTTATTCATGACAGACACACAGAGAGAGGCAGAGGGAGAAGCAGGCTCCATGCAGGGAGCCCGACGTGGGGCTCGATCCCGTGACCCCGGGATCACACCCTGGACCGAAGACAGACGCTCAACCGCTGAGCCAGGTGTTCTTAATCTATGCTTTCCTTGCTTTGCTCTAGAACAGACTCTGGGGCAAAAATCTCCCATCTGCCTTCAGACGGGGTGGAAGAGGCAAAGCCCTTCTTTTTTTTTTTTTTTTTTTTTTTTTTTTTAAGATTTTATGGATTTATTTGGCAGAGTGCACAGGCAGAGGGAGAAGCAGGCTCCCCGCAGGGCGGAGAGCCCGAGCTGGGGCTCGACCCCAGGCTCTAGGGGCAGGGCAGGGCAGAGCCGCAGGAGACTCCCGCAGGCCTGCGCTCAGAGCACCCGCACGGGCACGCGCCGCGCCCTCTCCCCGGGCCCGCCCTCGGGGCCCAGGGCAGTTCCCAGGAGCCGAGCCCCTCCTCCCCGCGGGCAGCGGCGGCGGCGCAGACTGGGCACCCGTCGCACCCCGACGGAGGGAGGAAGCCCTCGGGGCTCCGCCGCGCTGCCGCAGCCGGGACGGAGGCTAGAACCCTCGGTGGGAGCCCGGCGCGCCTGGCGGGAAGCGGAAGGACCGCGGGCGCCGGGCAGCCCAGCGAGACCCGAGCGGGCGCCGCCGGAAGCCGCCCGCGCGCCTCGGACCGGAAGTGGGGCGGGCGCGATTGTCCTTTTCCGGCAGCAAGGAGGCGGCCCCTGGGGCGTCGCCATGGGGAAGACTGTTGGTGTAACACTGCGGGCTGCGCGGAGGGGGTGGGATGGAGGCGGGGGCCCGTGTGGGGGCGCTCGGAAGGGACGGATATCGCGGTGGCACTGCGGGCACGGCGTGAGGCGACGCGTGTCGCGGAGGCACGGCTGCACGCCGAGGGAGCCGGCGGAACCGGGCGGCCGCGGGGATGTGGGGGTCGCTGGACGCGGTGTGGGAGATGCCGGCGGAGAAGCGTATCTTCGGGGCCGTGCTGCTCTTCTCCTGGACCGTGTACCTTTGGGAGACCTTCCTGGCCCAGCGGCAGGTGAGCCTAGGCGGGGCCCACCTGGGCCCGACACCTGGTCAGCCCCGGCCCCCGCCACGCCCCCGGGGGCTCCCCCCGCGAGGCCTTGTGACCCGGAGGGCGTGTGGGGCAGCTGGGAGCTCCTCGGCGCTGCGAGCCTGGGACCCCGGCCGCTTGGGGCCCGGTGAAGGGGAAGGCAGGGCCGCCGCTGGGTCGGACGCGCCGGGCCTGGCCCGCAGCGCCCCCGGGATCCTCGGGCCCGGACCTACCTCCCGTCTGTGGCCGCGGCCCGTGTGCCTCCAGAAGCACAATTTTTAGAATCCCAACTTCCTCATGACCTTTGTGTCATCACGCTCCACCACGGGCTTAGGAAACCATTTTCTGAAAATAAAGACTTCACAGCCCTTCCTGGACTTTTTTTTTTTTAAACCGTATACAGTATGATATTTTGCCCAAAGAGCAATAGCCTCATTTTTTTTTCTTAAAAACGTCTTTATATTGTTGTTTAGACGATTACAATTGTAGAAAGTAAGGAAGTGAAAGTGACTAACAGTTTTTTCTGGAGGTGATCATAATGAACAGCCCCCCTGGATTAGAGAGCTGACCTTTTTTCTTTTTTGTAAGATTTTATTTATTTAGTCATGAGACAGAGAGAGAGAGAGAGGCAGAGACACAGGCAGAGGGAGAAGCAGGCTCCGTGCCGGGAGCCAGATGGTGGGACTCCATCCGGGACCCTGGGGTCACGCCCTGGGCGGAAGGCAGGTGTTCAACCACTGAGCCACCCTGCCCTCCCGAGAGCTGAACTTTTAAATGAGAGATTTTAAGTTTTGTCTGCTGTATTGCTGTCTCTCACTGCTGATTCGCTTTACCTACACTCTTGTATGTTGTCGTTGAATTGTGTCAACCATGATGGTTATTTATGAGAACCATTCTCTTTTTAACTGCTGGAACTCTTTTTTTCTTGAGCATTACAGCCATTTTCCTCTGCAAATTTCTTCTCATTACATCCTGCGTGAATCTTTAAATGGAAAATTTTAGTATTTCGTCAGTGTCAGAGTTGCATCTCGATCTCTTTTATTTTTTTTTTCAGATTTTATTTATATATGAGAAATACAAAAAGGGGGGGGCAGAGACACAGGCAGGGGGAAAAGCAGGCTTCACGCGGGGAGCCCATCGTGGGACTCCATCCCAGGTCTCCAGGATCACATCCCCAGACCAAAGACGGTGCTAAACCGCTGAGCCACTGGGGCTGCCCTCGATCTCTTCTTTTAGTCCAGAGTCTTTATTTATTTACTTATTTTTAAATAATCATTTGAGTCATCTTGTCTTTTTTTTTTTTTTTTTTTTTTAAGTAATCTCTATGTCCAACATGCGGCTGGAACTCAGGACCCCACGATCAAAAGTCGCATGCCCTCCCAACTGAGCCAGCCAGGTGCCCCTAGCCTAGGTGCAGAATACTAGGTTCTTTGACAGATCTCTTTGGCTAGCTTCATTAGGTCAGTAGAGAAGATCCTTTGTGTAAAAGAAACAGGTATATACTGTCTAAATGGGGGATGGGGTATTGAACACCTATCTGTCTTTAATGATAAACCCCATTACAGTAACTACTTTTCAATAATATCTCCTTTACTCAGTGATGGTTTAATATAATGCCTTTTGTTGAGGTGCCCAACAATATATAGAGAAGCCATGTGTCATAAAACCATTATAGGAGATGCCGTCCATTATATTAGTTTCTGTGCCCTGTATTAGGTTCCATGGGGTGAAATTACCATTTAGAATTTGGGGTAATAATAAAGTTTGTCTTTCTTGAAGACTTGATCGGTTTCTATTTGTCAGTCCTCAAATTTCCTGTAATTTGGTTTCTAGGACCAGGTTTAATAATGAGCCACAATACTTACAGCTAGCACATTTGCTTCCTTCTCCTTTCCATGAATTTGTTTTCTAAATTTTACAGGACGTATGTTTTACTTGGAGTGAGTGGTGCCCTTTGTGATGTACAGTTTTGGTTTACATATGCAGACTGAAGTATGATGACAACCCTGATTTTAATTTTACCTAGTCAGCCAGCCTCGGCTTCTCTTGTTCTGCTTTTACTTCGTTGAATCAATTGTTTAGTGGTCAATGCACTTGATCAAATGCAATATTTGTGTATCTATAAAGCAAATTCAGTAGGCTTAAGTGACAATAAATGCTATAAACCACTCAATATCTGGACATAAATAACTACTGTAATAAAAAAAATTAGTTGGTTTGACTGTCTCAGAGTGTTTTCTTCAAAATATTTCAGAGACGGATCTATAAAACAACAACTCGTGTGCCACCGGAGTTAGGACAGATCATGGATTCAGAAACCTTTGAGAAGTCCCGACTGTATCAGCTGGATAAAAGTACTTTCAGCTTCTGGTCAGGACTCTATTCAGAGATTGAAGGCACTGTGAGTAATTTACTTCTTGGAGACACAATCCATCAAATTGTTTAATACTTTGTGGGATCCCTGGGGTGGGATCCCTGGGTGGCGCAGCGGTTTAGCGCCTGCTTTTGGCCCAGGGCACGATCCTGGAGACCCGGGATCGAATCCCACATCGGGCTCCCGGTGCATGGAGCCTGCTTCTCTCTCTGTCTATGTCTCTGCCTCTCTCTCTCTCTACGTGACTATCATAAATAAATAAAAATTAAAAAAAAAAAAAAGATTAAAAAAAACATTTAATACTTTGTAATATTTGTTTTCATCTTGTATTTTTGTTACACAAAAGAAGGTACCTTATCTACAAATCCCAGAATGCTTTCTTAACCTTTTTTTGTCAATAGTAATGGATGTAGAGCAAAAGAGGCTGAAATATAATTGTTAGTGAGTTGAAAACTGTGCTATAACTGTCATAGGTCAGGTGTGAAAAACAACCTTATATTCTTAAGTTATTATTATAGCAGTACCTCCTTCTTGCCTCTTTTTTTTAAGGTGTATTTATTTGAGGGGCCCCTGGATGGCCTAATCACTTAATAAGCATCTGCCTTTCAGTGGGGTCATGATCTCATGGTCGTCAGATTGAGCCCTGCATAGGGCTCCCTGCTCAGCAGGGAGCCTGCTTCTCTCTCTCCCCCTTTTTCTGTTCCTCCCCCTGATCATGCGCGCAAGCGCGGTCTCTCTCTCTCTCTCTCTCTCTCAAATAAATAAACCTTTTTAAAAAAAGATTTTAGAAGCAGACTTCCCACCAAGCAGGGAGCCTGATACGGGCTCAATCCCAGGACCTCAGTGTCAGGACCTGAGCCAAAAGCAGACCAAAGACATCCCCAGGCCACCCAGGTGACTTAACTGACTGAGCCACCCAGGTGCCCCTTCCTGCCTCTAGCTTAACCCTGTCTTCCACATTGCAGTCAAAGGAATCCTGAAGGACAATTCGGATCATGTTATTCTCCTATATAAAAGCTATGATTGGCTCACTGTTTCCTTCAGGGTGAAGCCCATATTTCTTGGGCTTTTTGAGGTCCTTTTTAACCTGGCCATTACTTGCTTCAGCTCCATCTTTTTTTCCCTTTCCCCAAATTCTTTCCCTTTCTTTTTTGTCCACCTCATACCCAGCTTGGTTTCCTGTGACTTCGGGTCTTTTCATATGCTGGTATCTGCCAGGGGCTCCCACCTCTTCAAGTCCACTCTCGCTAGAAGCTGATTAATCCCAATCCTCCCATTAGGTTCCAGCTGAGACGTCATGTTTTCTTTCTTTTTTTATTTTATTTTATTTTATTTTATTTTATTTTATTTTTTTTATTTTATTTATGATAGTCACAGAGAGAGAGAGAGAGGCAGAGACACAGGCAGAGGGAGAAGCAGGCTCCATGCACCGGGAGCCCGACGTGGGATTCGATCCCGGGTCTCCAGGATCGCGCCCTGGGCCAAAGGCAGGCGCCAAACCGCTGCGCCACCCAGGGATCCCAGACGTCATGTTTTCTAAGAATCAGTTTGAAACTTCCCCTGTCCCTCAGGACTGGACAGGGTAGCATCTTATCATTATTCCTATCAGAGTACTTATCACATTGTATTGAATTTTCCTGTTTAGTTGACAGACTTAGAGTTCCTTAAAGAAAGGATACTTTAACGTTTTGTAGTCTTTTGGTACCTAGTGCCTGGTATAAAAATAAGCACATTATTCATATTAATTGAATGAAACAAGTGGCAGATCATTTTTACCTAGTAAAACAGACCCAGGCTAACCCCCATGCTAAAAGAAGAAAGGCTGTATAGTGTAGAGCAGTGTTTCTTAGTCTTTTTTTCATGATCCCCTCTGGCCACTGGCCCTGTATATTTTTAGACTTTTTATTTTTTAAGTGGGCTCTGTGCCCAACATGGGGCTTGAACTCATGACCCTGAGATTAAGAGTTGCATGCTCCACCAGCTGAGGTACCCCTAGACATTTTTTCCTTAATCACCCTTCCATGAAATTTTAGTACCACAGATAGATTGTATATCTGTGTCTGTACTATATGTATGTGTATCTGTGCTTTATAAATGAAGATTTTTTTCCTTTCCCAAAAACCAGTTCTTGGCTTTCCACCTCCATGAACAGCTGAAAGTGCATGGTACAGAGGTTAAGAGCAGACTCTGAACTCAGGTGGCTTGAGTTTGAGTCTCAGCTCTATCATACCAGCTATGGGACCTCGAGCATGTCACCAATACCATGCCTCAGTTTTCTCATCTGTTAAATTGTGTGGTGATAATATTTCCTCATTCATAGTGTTGTTGAGAGGATTAAATGAGTTAATATATGTAAGATGATTAGAACAGTGCTTGATCATTGTAAGTGCTCTATAAGTGTTGGCTGTTATTATTTTTATCATCATGATCATGATTATCATCACTTTTCCTCCAGAACTCTCTTAGATCTCCTGGTACCACTAAGAGAAAGATTTCTAATTTTTTTTTTTTGAGAAATATTTCTAAATTGAAAATAGATGAGATTAGCTACCACAACTATTTTGTCGGTTAAAGAGAAGAAACTAGCTGTTCATAGCTTTAAGTGATGTCTAGCTAGTTACAAAATTTTCCTTGACAGTTATGGTCTAGTGTGGTTGGAACCAAATAATATTTCCCATTGCCTCAGGATGATGGAAAAGTAGCAGAGAGTTAAGAAAAATTAAATCTTGGTATTTTAGAAAAATTAGTAAACGGTCTGAAAATCAAAATTGCAGGACACCTGCGTGGCTCAGAGGTTGAGCGTCTACCTTCGGCTCAGGGTGTGATCCTGGGGTCTCAGGATCAAGTCCCACATCGCCTGCATGGAGCCTGCTTCTCCCTCTGCCTGGGTCTCTGCCTCACGCTCTCTGTGTCTCTTATGAATTAATGAATAAAATCTTAAAAAAAAAGAAAAACAAAATTGCTTTTGTTTTGGGATACTTAATGATTTCTAGTAATTATTCTTTTCAATGTTGATTTTTTAATTATATTTTTACTAGTCAAAGCCTGGTTTAGTTACTGAGACATTAAAGATTAGTATTGAAACCTGATGTTTTTCAACCAAGCCAGGAAAGGTAGCTTTATTATGGATTATATTTGGCTTCGGTTAATTTATCTGAAACATTTCTCTTTTTTTCTTTTTATTTATTTATTCCTGGAGTCCTAGGATCGAGTCCTTATTGGGACTATGCTGTGGGACCCCTGTGGGGAACCCATTTTTCCCTCTGCCTGTGTCTCTGCTTCTCTCTCTGTGTGTCTATCATGAATAAATAAATAAAATCTTAAAACAGTGTAGGCAACAAGCTGATAATAATACCAAATAAAGTTACAAATCACCATCAAATCACCATGGATGGGTCTAAAAATATGTAGAGTGTAAAAAGCCAACTTGTAGAATGATAAGTACGATATGATATATCATTTATATATAGTCTTAAAAAGCATATGTAAATCACTACAGAATTTATGGACAGATACATAAAAATGGAAAGTAGATTGGAAGTCTACCCATGAAATATAGTGCCAAAACTCCTCACAACCCCAAGGAACTGTATGTGAACCAATGAAAATACTGTGCTTCTAACCAAGGAGTGTGATGGATTGTTGTGTTCTTGAGCCTCCACAGAAAAGAAAAAAGAAAAATAAATTGATTCCTCTTGAGTTCCATAAACTTTTTTTTTTTTTTTTTTAAGATTTTATTTATTCACTCGAGAGAGAGAGAGGCAGACACACAGGCAGAGGGAGAAGCAGGCTCCGTGCAAGGAGCCTGATGTGGAACTCCATCCAGGACTCCAGGATCACGCCCTGGGCCAAAGGCAAGCGCTCAACCACTGGCCCCCCAGGCGTCCCAAGTTCCATAAACTTAATATCTGTTGTGGAAAGTTGTGTTTTGTAAGCACATATTCTTTTTAGATTTTAAGACCAGCTCACTCATTCAAATGTCATGGTGATTTGGTGAATATCTTTATTCACTTTATCTGCCCAAGACAAAGGGTAGTGCCGAGAAGGGTGCCTCCTACGAAACCCTGACTCCTACCTCAGGATTCCTTACCTGGGGAAAGCACAGATATCCCGTTCTGTCCCTTAGCTTGGAAAGTGGACCTGAATCTCTACTTAAGCAGATACTAATACTTTGTTCTGATTGAAGGAGGAAACTTTTCAAGGAAAGCCACTTAGAAAGCCACATAGCCTGGTTCAAATCCCATTTATGTCACTCATCAGGTGTGGGATTCTGGACAAATTGGTTACCTTTTCTCTTAGCTTTAAGTTCTTTTTTTTTTTTTTTAATATATTTTATTTATTTATTCATGAGAGACAGAGAGAGAGAGAGGCAGAGACACAGGCAGAGGGAGAAGCAGGCTCCATGCAGGGAGCCTGACGTGGGACTCGATCCTGGGTCTCCAGGATCAGACCCTGGGCTGAAGGCAGACGCTTAACCGCTGAGCCACCCAGGGATCCCCCAGCTTTAAGTTCTTGATTCATAAAACCGTTGTTGTGGTCTTTGGCATTTTTTTTCCCCTTACAGCTCTATAGAGATATAATTTACATACCATATTAGTTTATCTGAATGAAATGGATAGGTAAAAATCTTTACTGGTCTAAACTTAGTATCTCAGTTGGTTTGTATTCATCTAAATGCATAGTTTACCTTAAATAAGATAGGTCTCTTTTCTATCTTTCTTTTTTAAAAAATATTTATTTATGTATTTGAGAGAGAGAGAGAGAGAGAAAGAGCAGGGGTGGGGTGAGGGGCAGAGGAAGAAGCAGACTGCCTGCTGAGCAGGAAGTCTGATGTGGGGCTTGATCCCAGGACTCTTGAGATCATAACCTGAGCTGAAGGCAGACGGTTAACCCACTGAACCACCCAGGTGCCCCTCTTTTTTTCTTTAGAGATAATTATTTTGTCCTTTTTTTCTTTATAAAATGCTCTCACCTGATAGTTTCTAGTCTGTTCAAATGTAACCAAAATATGTCTTGTTTTATAGCTTATTCTTCTTTTTGGAGGAATTCCTTATCTCTGGAGACTTTCTGGACGGTTCTGTAGCTATGCTGGCTTTGGAACAGAATATGAGGTATGTTATTCATCGAGAGTCTTTTGGCTTGGCCAGCTTTATATGAAAGTTAATTTTTTGACTGTCTTTAGGCTTCTCTGTACAGTCCTTGTCCACGTATGCTCTGTTAGGATAATGCTAGTTAATTGTAGCAAACTCCAGAATTCCAATGGCTTATCACAATAGTTCATTTCTCAATTACATAATAGCCTAGTGTAAGGATTTTTGGTCAGCAGGTGACATTCTTCTATGTAGGAAGCCAGGGACCTGGTCTCTTTTCATCTAATTGGCTCTGCCATCCCCCAAGTGCCCCAGAGTTCTCTGCATCCAATAGCCAGAGGGAATGAGAAGGTGGAGAAAGTACACCCTCTTCTTAACTCCTTTGTCTCTGATGAAGTGTCCTTTGGATTCACATTTTGTTGGCACACTGGTCATTTAATCTCAGGTGTAAAGGAACTGGGAAATGGTAGTCTCTGATTAGGCAACTATTTCTCAGGGACAACCCCTTGCAGTGAAAGGGGAAGCATGAATTTTGCTAAACTCACTAAACAGATAGTCTTGTGCCATATGCATGTAGCAGATACTTCAAACATGGACAGAGAGTATATCTTCTAGAATCTCCATGGAGCTGCTGTGTCTAGCTATACAATGGAATATTCTAGAGTCTTTAATGATGAAAAGATAGATATAGATATGGAAGGATTTTTATAAGATGTTTAGTGAGAAAAGCAAGTATTCACACAATCAGTACAATACAGTTGCATTTTTGGAAGATGGGATTCTGATTCATTAGTTTTGAGAAAGGTCCTAGAATCTGTTTTTAATTTTTTTCCCATTTCCTGTTTGGGAACAGTGCCAAAATAAACCACCCTGCATGTTATAGCCAGACAAATCTTCCTTTCTCCTTCACTCTCCCTTCTTCCCTTCTTTCTGTGTTTAGAAACTTAGATTGGCTGAATCTTGTTACCAAATCAAATGTGTTTTGGTGATGTGTGGCATATTCACACTTACCTTAAAAGCATTACATTTTATACCATGTGGTAAGAGGGTGAGAAGGAGAGAGCAGAGATTCTGTTTGACGCATCACTCTTTCTCTGTCCCCCACCTCCCTCCGCACTCAGGTGCCCTTTTCCTCCACTGTCCTAGGGAAAATTTGGAAGAGAAATGAAGCAGTTCTTGGCTTTTGATTTCCCAACAATCTATAGTGAAGGCACTTAAAGTAGTTCTTTTTTTTAAAAAAAGATTTTATTTATTTATTCCTGAGAGACACAGAGAGAGGCAGAGACAGAGGCAGAGAGAGAAGCAGGCTCCATGCAGGGAGCCCGATGTGGGACTCAAGTCCCGGGACTCCAGGATCATGCCCTGAGTTGAAGGCAGGCGCTAAACCGTTGAGCCACCCAGGCGTTGTCCCACTTAAAGTAGTTCTTGAGAATAATTTTCTCTGTTGGTGTTTGGCTTCTTGTGAAAACTTTAGCACGCTCCACCCCACCTGTCCTAGGCTAGCTTTTTTGATGCTCTGGGATCAATATCTCTGCCTTGTCCCAGGGCCTCTCATCTTTTATTCTTCCTTTTACAGGGTACTCCATGCTTTCACAAATTGCAAGGAATTCCTTCTTTCCTTGTCTCTCCTGTCCCATTAATTTACCTCTTTCTTCAGAGTGGCATCCCGAGTCTCAGCCTTTTAAGCCTTGTTTGAATTCTGGAGCATACATGATTGTCCCTCATTTTTTAGTTCTTTTTTGTCTGGCTTCAGATAACTTTCACATAGTGCCTGTGTAATAAAAGAGAGATTGTTATTGCCGCCTCCTTGCAAGTAAACTCCGAAGGTAGAGATGATGTTGTTTTACCCATAGAATCAAGCCCATTGCTAGAGATGTAGTATGTACTCAACGCCTGCTTGTTCATTTGTTTACTAATCATTCATTTGAAAAATGGATTAATATTACACTATAAAAACTGCTATTTTTTTCTTCTTGTGTTTAGATCACTCAGTCCTTGGTGTTTCTCTTGTTAGCTACACTTTTCAGTGCATTGACTGGTTTGCCATGGAGTCTTTATAATACTTTCGTGATAGAAGAAAAACACGGTTTCAATCAACAGGTAAACTAGAGAATACACGTTCTCTTTTAAATATAAAGACTTTTGTGCTTTTTATCCCCTCTGCTGGTAATAATTGAAACATAATTTACTATTTTTTTAAGATTTATTTATTTATTTATTTGAGAGAGCAGGGGGAAGGGGCAGAGGAAGAGGGAGAGAATCCTAAGCAGACCGTCACTGAATGCAGAGCCTGACTGGAGGCTGTATCCATGATCTTGAGATGATGACCTGAGCTGAAATCAAGAGTCAGACACTTAACTGACTGAGCCATCCAGGCACCTCCATAATTTGCTATTTTAGAGCATGAATTAATTGAGGGAAAAGGAACTGCAGATACGATAAGGATCATAGCTTAAAGTCTTGCCATAAATTCTTCTAGTACTAAAGTCTAGTGTTTTTCTGCTAACATTCAAATGGTATATTTTGAACTGTAAAATGCCAGACATTTACTTATTGTCCTAGGCTATCCTATAATATAGACCCACTGCCTTTTAACTTAAAATTGCTTTTTTTTTTAAATTTTTATTTTTATTTGTATTTTTTTTAAATTGCTTTAATAGTGTATCCTTTGTATTCATGTATTATTTTAAAAGCAATTTCTCAGTTTCTTGTGATGATCTTTTTTTTCAGACTTTGGGATTCTTCATGAAAGATGCAGTCAAGAAATTTATTGTGACTCAGTGCATTTTATTGCCTGTGTCTTCACTTCTACTTTACATTATTAAAATTGGGGGTGATTATTTTTTTATATATGCCTGGCTGTTCACATTAGTTGTTTCTCTGGTGAGTAGAATCTTTTTTTTTAATTTTCTTTTATAAAATGTCCTTGGCAAGATAAATGATTTAATCTTCATTAACATGTGGACAGTTCTTAAGAAGCAAATGCAATATAAATAAGTGGGCTTATAAATTTCCCTCTTGGTTTCTGTATTTGGGTACAGAAACAGGAGAGCTGACTCTGACCATAGATTTTCTTCTTATGCTGACTCAGATTCTAGAAATTCTTTGTTAATGATCCAGTTGTCAGGTAGTTTTGGGCTGTGCATTTGTGAGTTGTCACCAGAATGGATGACTAAGTTTGATTGATTAGTGACTCTACTGAGCTCCAGTGCCTAAAAAAACATCATGGATGTTTTGAAGAGCGACTAGATTTAAGAGGGACAAGAAAAAGAAAGCATAACCTTACCTGATTTTTTTTTTTTCTGCCCTCCTTCCCCTCCTCCTTTCTCCCTTCTTCTCTCTTCTGTTTTTCTTTTTTTTTTTTTTTTAGTCTCCTGTTTTTCTCCCCTTTTTCCTCTCCCCTCTCCCTCCTTTGTCCCCTCACCACCACCACCCTCTTCCTTCCTCACGTCTTTGCTGCTTCTTTCTACCATATTCTAAACCACCTCACAGCACATACACTACAACACAATGAAAACAACCTGTTCACAGGCCCCAGAAAGTAGCATCTATTACCTCTTCAGCTCCTCTGATGATAAAGTTTACTTTAGTCTGAATTGCCATGATGCTCACTGCTTCACTTTCCATTGGTGGGATCAAGCTCTGAAAATAGGTACTAGTTGGATTTACACACATCTGTGTGTGGCAAATGAAGTAAGGGGAAAGAGAACAGAGGAAATGCTGCAGAAATGCTTAAGGAAGTGCCATTTCAACCACAGAATAGTTACACACTGCAGATAGTTAATTTTAGCAGACCACCCAAATAACATCACATAGTCAAGCTCTAGTAATTATTTTCTAGCAAAGACTGCAGGTCTCTCAGGATTACTCTGAAAGGCAGGATTCCAAGTTATTATGGGCATGTGAAGTGTCAGAAATTCCCAAGATAATTTTGAGTGGACCATTTGACTTTTCAGTCACTGAGACTACTCACTTTGATTTAATTTAACAAACAAATATTGAGCATTTACTATCTGGTACTATTTGGGGCTGGGAATACCAGAGCAAATAAGGCCCATGTTCTCAAGGCTGGATCACATAGTTGTCTCAATATAGTCTATATAAATTGCAGTTTTTGAGGACAAATTCATAGGTTCTGAATTTATTTTTCAGGTGCTTGTCACGATCTATGCTGATTATATTGCCCCTTTATTTGACAAATTTACACCTCTGCCTGAGGGAAAGCTTAAACAAGAAATTGAAGTAATGGCAAAGAGTATTGACTTTCCTTTGACTAAGGTGTATGTTGTTGAAGGTAAGGCTACTGAGAGGTGAGGAAGTTTTATTCAAGTGTTTTGATTTGTTAGGATTTTGCATTTTGGTTTTTTAAGGTTCCTAGGAATTGATGACATAGTCCAGGGACAGAAACTGGTTGCCTGATACCTGTTCTTACCTGCAGCTGTGTGTGGTTGGCTTTATAGTGTTGTTTGGCCAAGGCTTTTTTCACTCCTTGTTACATCATGTATATTAGGCTGACTTATGTATTTCTATTATCTGCCTGGCTCCCTCAGGTAACTGAGTTGGACTTTTGCCTAATCAGGCACTAGTTTGGGGCCTCATAAATAAAACCCGTATTACTGGCTTTGTCTCATCCAGTAAAACTTCCAGTGTTCTGGAGGAGTCTGATTTCACTTGTACATTACCAAAAACAGTAGTACCTTTGAATATTTCAGATCAGTTATTCTCTGCTGTTTTGATAATTGCTTTTGAGAGTTAAGCTATGTGTTAGCTTACATAAGACTACTAAAATCTCAAGCCCAAAAAGATGTAGAGTGAAACTGTTGTATGATACCATGACTTTCAGAATCTATAAATTAAAATCCATGTGAATGCCTGAAACTGGTTCTGCCTCTGCCACTTAGCAGCTGTAGGATCTTGGATGAATCCCTTCACCCCTCTAGGTTTGTTTTGCTTCCCCTAAACCATAGTTGGGCAAACATTTTCTGTAAAAGGCTAGTCAGTCAATATTTTAGGCTTTGTGGGCCACAATGTCTGTCTCTGTCACAACTCTTCAACCTTGCCATTATAGTTGGCAAGTTAGAGTACAGAAGCAGTCATAGATAATACACAAACAAATGACTATGGCTATGTTCTAATATAACTTAAAAAAAAAAAAGTGGCAGATTAGATTTGGCCTGCAAACCATACTTTGTCCATCTCTCCTCTAAATTAAAAAAAAAAAAAAATCACCAGTGAGAAACAGCTGTATTGGATGAAGGAGTAGAAACAGAAGTAATTATGGGGTCAGGGAGAACAGAAATGGCTACAATGGAAAAGAACAAATTAACAGCAACTAGAAGAGTATAGAAGTCTTAGGCAACCAGTGGCTTCTGAGGCTGTATTGCCCAACTAATGGGATAGTTGGGACATTTCTCTGGGGGAAATGGTAGAAGAATGACAATTGCTGCTACTTTTTAGGCTCTTTGATCTCTACTCTTAGTAAACTAGAGGCACACTAATCAGTACAGTAGGACCATCTTTTAGCGTCTTTTAAGCAACTTTAACTAAATTGCTTATCACTTAAGTTATAATCAGATAATATGAAATGACAGCTAACGATATCACAATGGAGTTAATTGGTAAGGTGTGTAATATATACTGTCATTGCCACGTGGCTTTAGATGAAATAGGGAAGGCTTTATGGAGAAATATAACATGAGCTAGTACTTTTTGGAATATCACGATTTGGCCTTTTTTTCCTCACTCCCGGCCATCTTGTGGGGCCGGCCTGCACCTAAGGCAGGAAGATAGTGGCTGCAAAGAAGATGAAAAAGCCACTGGAGTTGATCTACTTTGGGCTCCAAATTAGTATGAAAAGTGGGAAGTACGTGCTGGGGTACAAGCAAACTCTGAAAATGATTAGACATGACAAAGTGAAGCTAATCATCCTTGCCAGCAACTGCCAGCCTTGAGGGAATCTGAGATAGAGTATTGTGCTGTGTTGGCCAAAACTGTGTCCATCACTACAGTGGCATAATGGCAATAGTATTGAATTGGCATAGAAAGTGGAAAGTACTGTGGAGTATGCACACTGGCTCTCATTGATCCAGGTGATTCTGATATTATTAGAAGCATGCCAGAAAAGGCCAGTGAAAAGTGAGTCATTTTTTATTTAATAAAAGATTTTTTATTTAATAAAACTGACCAGAGATTGCTTTAAAAAAAAAAAAAGATTTGAGTAGGTACAGGGTAGCATTTCAGAGGTCAGGCTGTGAGGTCAGTAGGTTTGGGTTTGAATCCCAGTTTATCACAAATTACCTATGAGTTTGGCAACTTACCTTTACTAATCAGAAGTTTACTGATCAGTAATATAAGTTTTTGTTAATAATGGTAACAATCCTCAGAAGTATTTTGAATGCTTAAGTGTTGTTACTAAGAATAACAAGGTACATTATGGATTTGTAAATTAATAGGGATATTGTAATGAAAAGCCAACATTCTGCTCTGAGAAAATAACAGATAGCAAGTGTTGTGCAGAGAATGAAACTAATGTGATGTGATCAAGGACGGCTGGATAGATATTTTATTTTATTTTATTTTTTTAAAGATTTTATTTATTTATTCATGAGAGACACAGAGAGAGGCAGAGACACAGGCAGAGGGAGAAGCAGACTCCATGCAGGGAGCCTGACGTGGGACCGGATCCCGGGTCTCCAGGATCACACCCTGGGCTAAGGATCCAGGATCACACTGCTGAGCCACCCGGGCTGCCCTGGGTAGATATTTTAGATTGGGTCATTAGGCAACAGCTCTCTGAGCAAATGAATTTGAGCTGATACCTGAAGGAAGAAGCCATCCATGCCAAGATCAGTGGAAAGACCTTCTAGAGCTTTGTGTCTGTAAGAAACAAGTTCCAGTGTGGCTGTAGCCTAGTAGGAGGGTGTTATGACATGAAGTATGAGACAGACAAGAATTAGACCACATAGGCCTTTGCAAATCAGGATGAGAGTTTAGGTTTTATTTTAGTTTTGGGGAAAATGCCATTGAAAATTTTAGTGACATGGTCTGGTTTGTAGTTTTTAAATATTGTGGGTTGCTGTATGGAGAAGAGATTGTAGTGGGAGGGCAAGAGTAGCAGCAGGGTGAAAAGTTAGGAGACTGTGGCAGTGGTCAGGAAGGAGATAAGGCAGCTTAGACTAGGACAGTAGTAACTTATGGAGAGAAGTCAATGCATTAGGGATATTGTTTTACAGGTAGAGTTGATGAAATTTACTTACAGGTTACCTGTGAGTAATTGGGGAAAGGGAGACATTGAGGGTAATGACCTGGATTTTTGGCCTGAGCAGCTGTATAAATGGTAGTTTACTGATATAGGAAAACTGAGCGAAGAACAGGTTTGTGGGGAATTAAGTTTTATTGGATGTTACATTTTGAGGTATCTATTGAACACCATATTAGAGTTCCTCAAACAGTGGTTAGCTCCAAGTATGCAGTAGAACCAACTCTGGCTGATTGAAGCTGGAAAATTCCTTTTTTGACAATCTTTGATTCCTAAGATCACCTTGAAAGTTAAGTTTACAAGCTTGGAAATGGGCTGTTCTCAGGGAGACGAGCTGAGAATCTCACCATAGAACCAGTCTGGTGAGGACCCTGCTGTTGCCTCCTGCTGTTGAATTCGGCAGTTTGTTCTCTTGACATCCCCTCCACCCTACTAGCACTCTTAGCATTGATTCCTCACTGCCTGCTTCTTTGCATAATTAGCTAGATCTTCTGAGTCCCCAGTGGGTATAGCTGATTAACTGAGCCAGGGCATGGGCTGGGTTCCAGGAGTGCTGGGGGCACAAGTATCTGGCCTTCTAGATTTCTCAGATGGGAAGCAGTCTACTACAGTACTTACATGATGAGAACTCTGAAAGGAGGATTCAGCACTGGGCAGGAAAAAAACCAACAACATAAGAATATAAACAACAAATCTGCCGTATAGATATCCTTGTGGAGATGTAGAGATATCAGATAGGTAGCTTAATATATGTCTGGAGTTCTAGGGAGAGGTCAGGGCCAGAATATTGATAGGAAAGCATCTGGCACATAGATGGTGTTTAATGCCATGGATGGGGATCATTTAGAGAAGAGAAGGGGGATCAGGTTGGATTCAGCAAGGGAGGAAGAGCCAGTAGCAGAGGCTGAGGAGGAGAGACCATTGAGGTAGGAAGAAAGCCAGGAGAAAGTGGTAATTCTTTTGAGACAGGAGAAGGAAGTCTTTCATGGAAGAAGTGGTCAGCTGTGTCAGATGTTGCTGAGATGTGAAGGTAAGACGACATAAAACACATAAAAGACACAGAGGGCAATGCCTTACATTGGTTTTCAGAGTTCTCAAGTATATTACTTCATACCTCAAGTGGAATCATCAACCTATTCAGTAAACATGCATTATTGAATATATATTACATATATCAGCCCAGTGATACAAAAAACTGATGGTCTAGGGCAGGGACCTTTAAGCTTTAGTGAGTGTAAGAATTTTCAGGAGGGTTTGCTAGAAGACAGATTCTTGGGCTCCCTGCTGAGGTATTTTAGTGTCTACCTTTAACAAGCACCCCCAGGTGATTTTGGTGTAGGTATTCCTTGGGCTATACTTTGAGAAATGTGGACCAGTGGGAGGTATTAAGACATTAATTATATTTTGTTTATAAGCTTACAGTCTGCCTACTTCCAAGCTGCCATAAGGCAGCTTTTAAGAAATATTTGCATTTAAAAATTAGAATCAGAGAAGACAGACATGAGAGAGAAGTATGAGACCTCCAAATGATACATAGCTTTCCAGATGCTGAGGTCCTATACGACTGACAGAATTGGACCACATGTTTGGCATTTCTAGGTCATGAAATCAAAAAAAGGAAAAAACAATAAATAAACTACTATTTATCAAAGTCTTCCTACATTCTAAACGTATTGCCACACATACTACTCTATATGCAGAATGTACTGCATCCTAAATATATTGCTAAACATACTTCATATTAGAAGTATGAGTGGTTACATGCTAATAACATGCTATTACATTTTGTATTTGTATCTCAGCTTCTCAAGTGAAACATGTTTTGTCCTTTCTTTTAAAAAATGTTTATAAGTAATAGTAAGTTTATGGGTCAGGCAGTGTATGAATTTATTTGCTTAGAATTTCTCATGTAATCCTTAATCCAGCTCAGTGAGGTGGACATTAGCTTCATGTGATAAACAGGTAAATCTTAAAGAAATTAAGGAAGTTTTTTACATTTACCCAACTACTACATGGCAGAGCCAAGATTTAAACCCCAAGTCTGTTCTTAACCACACAGGTAGAACATTTAGAAAATAAAGAAAAATATAAAGAAGCAAATAAAAAATCAACCATAGTTGAGCTCCTGTTAGCCACATACTGTTAGGTATAGTTTTATTTTCCCAGTCTTTTTAAAAATAGCTTTAGCTTTTTTTCTCATTATAGAAGTAAGTATACTTATTTTAAAAAGCCTGGAAAAGTATACAGGAGGGAACTAAAATCCATAGTCCTAGAAACCAATGCTAAACACCTCAGTGTTTCGAAATATGTCTTCATAGGCTTGTGTTATGCTTTTCTACTTACATGTACTTTTTTTCATGACAATAATGGAACCTTATATACATGAAGTTTTATATCCTTTACAGTATATTGGTGAGCTTTTTCCTATCTTGTTAAGGTTCTTCGAAAAATATTGCTTTTTTTCTGGCTGTTTAAAATTCCATTTCACAGCGCTGCCATACTTTAATCATTCCACTACTGTTAGGTATTTAGACTTTACTTGTTTTCTAATTGCTATAAAGCTGCGATGAGCACAAACATTTGTTGGCAAGTCTGTAGGAAAGCAGACACTCTCCACTGCAGGTGGTCATTTATGTTGATACAGTTTTCTTCAGGTATTAAACAGTTTGAAAATGTTAATGTCCTTTCCAGTAATGCAATTTCTAGGAGTCTCTCCAGAGGACCCAAAACTTTTTAATTATTTTCCATGCTTTGAACTGTCTTTTCCTTAGGATCTAAACGCTCTTCCCACAGCAATGCTTATTTTTATGGCTTCTTCAAGAACAAGCGAATAGTTTTGTTTGACACTCTACTAGAAGAGTATTCTGTACTAAACAAAGACATCCTGGAGGAGTCTGGCATGGAACCCCGCAAAGATGGAGAAGGGGACAGTGAAGAAATAAAAGCTAAAGTTAAAGTGAGTTCTTCTTTTCCTAAGAGACTCTGGCTTAGTTTTTATAAACAGTTCCTATGACAACTCAAAATAACATCAGTTTCTATGTAGTGAGTGAGTGGTAAATTCAAGGAGGCCATCAAATAAGAACCCCATGGCCCCTTTATAATTCTGGTATTTGGGAGAGATTATCACTATTATTACATGCTAACTGCCTCACGAGCTTTTATAGAATGTACACATGAAAATTGGAGGCATAAGATAGGAAAATTCTTATGATTATAAGCTATCTTTAAAACAGGGGTGTTGTATATATTCCCTATATGTTTATGTTCAGAGAATTCCCACAGCAGGATAAAGAGAAGATAAACATCTGATTTTTAGCTCATTGAGACACAGTAATGATAGGCTTTGACAATGGAGAGACTTGGATTTGAATCCTGGTTCTGTCATTCAGTAGCTGTGTGTCCTTGGGTACACTATACAGTGTGGTCAGTTTTGTTTTCTTTTGTTTGTTTGACACGTATTTATGAAACATATATTCTGTGCTGAGATACTTTGCCTGGCACTAGAAATGCAAAAATAAAGAGGGAAATTTTGCTCTCAAGCAGTTTATGGTAAGGGGAAAAAGTCACCGAAGCACAGTACAATATGATAATTACAACAGTGAAGTTACATGTACTGGATACAGTGGGGAGCACAAGAGAAGACATTTCTTAAATCTGACTTGAGTCTCAAGCTTTTTCTGAATTCTTTCCTGGATGAGATCAACTGAGGCTGATTAGCAAGATCTCAAGTACTGAAAACTAAAAGGGGGAGAAGGGACAATGATAAGAAACAAAACAAATTTAATCAGAAACAGCTGCCAGTATTTGTATATGTATGGGAATGTGCTATTGGCTTTGGTTTCATTTTGGATCTGTGTAACTCTGGGCAAGTAAGTTCTCTAAATCATAGATTTCTTAACTAAAAGATGATGCTAGCAGGGTTTCTCAACTTGGCACTATTGACATTTGGGGCCAGGTAGTTTTTGTTGTGGGAGGGTATCTTGTTTAGCAGTATCCCTGACCTTTCCCCACTACATGCCAGTATCAACCTCCCCTATCCCTAACAACTGTTACAACTGAAAATATCTCTAGACATTGCCAGACAGCCCTGGGGGGCAAGGCAAAATCATTTCTGATTGGGAAACACTGGGCTAAAGATGCCTGCCTTTTAGGGTTGGGAGGATTTTTTTTTTTTAAGATTTTATTTATTTATTTATTTGACAGAGAGAGAGAGAGAGAACCAGAGAGCACAAGCAAGGGGAAATGGCAGTGGTAGAGGGAGAGGTAGAAGCAGGCTCCCTGCCGAACAGGGAGTCCAACGTAGGGCTTGATCCCAGCACCCTGGGATCATGACCCGAGCCGAAGGCAGACACTTGACTGAGCACCAGGGTTGGAAGGATTAAATAAAATAATACAGGGGGAATACCTTATACTCCATTTTATACATTCTAACTACCAGAAAATAACCATTATCTTTTGAACATCCATTTTGATCCTAAAAGGATAGCCGAGTAATGTGCCTAGCCCGTTATAAATATGTACATGGAGCAAGATTCTGTGAAGGGATTAAGTAGCATTGGGAAAGGGCTAACTGCTTTGATTCTGCTTATTTTTGAAGTAGGGTTATCCTTCCAGTTAGGTTATTGGCATAAAAATCACTTTGGTCTGATCAAATGTCAGGATTTTAAGCTAGGAAGAGGTTCTAAGATCATCTTATCAGAGATGCCTGGGTGGCTTAGGTCACACGTTGGTCTCCCTACGTGGAGCCTGCTTCTCCCTCTGCCTATGTCTCTGCCTCTCTGTGTCTGTGTCTCTCATGAATAAATAAATAAAATCTTTAAAAAAAAAATCATCAGTAGGAATACTGAAGTCCAGAAAGGGTAACCCAGGAATGGCACTGGGGAATCATGCACGTTCAGCAAGTCAGCCTGCTTAAGAGGTATCCACATAGAGGGGGATGTGGGTGGGGGTGGACAAAATCATAGCCAAATCATGGTGTTAGTGGTCTATTGATTTCAAACAGTAATGAAATTACTGACCTTTAGTATCTAGGAGAACAGTATTCTTTGGCTTAAATCTTACAAAAGATTAGTCTTTAGAAGTGTGTTGAGTGGAGTTTGAGTTATTTTTGCTGACTTCTTGAAGAGCCCACTTAAATTCATTGACAACTACAAATATTTTAGCATCTATGTATAGATTATATGATGAAGATACACTAGACATAGTCTTGCCCTGAAGAACCTATAGTAGAGGAGACTAGCCATGTTTACACATAGCCCATAAATTAAAGTAGAGTGCAGTGAATAGTGGCTGGGATAGTTTGACTTGTAGAAATTAAGAAATTAATTGAGAATTCTAATAGTTTTCTTAAAAGAGAAGGTATTGGGGATCGCTGGGTGGCTGAGCGGTTTAGCGCCTGCCTTTGGTCCAGGGCATGATCCTGGAGACCCAGGATCAAGTCCCACATCGGGCTCCTGGCATGGAGCCTGCTTCTCCCTCTGCCTGTGTTTCTGCCTCTCTGCCTCTCTTTCTGTGTGTCCTTCATGAATGAATGAATAAATAAATGTTTTAAAAAAAAAAGATACTTGAACTAAGAATTATGACTGGGGAATTGGGCTTTTCAGATTGAAGTTATGGAATGAATAAAGCTATAGAGATAAAAAAAAAAAACAAAACTACATGCTGGCTATTCTAAGACTAATGATTATGTGGATTCTTAAAGGTGAGGATAGAAAGGTAGGCTGGGGCCAGTTTGTAAACTTCTTCCTGAAAACATCAAGTTGTTGTTTCCAGTGGCCTGGGAGATTTAGATTGATTTGGGTAGAAGCCAGAGCTTGCTTTAGGAAAATTACAGTTTGGGGGCAGCATATAGGATGAAGCTGACTGGAGGCAAGGAGACTTCTAGAGGCCTGTTGCATCAAGATAACCAAGACATTGAGGGTCTGCACTAGACTGAAAGTCAGTATGTTCAAGAGTCACAGTAAAAAATGATTTAAAGTACCCAGTGATTGCTATTGTGGGAAGTGAAGGAAGTCAAAGATTGACTCAACCAACACAGAGGAAGACAGATACCATACGATCTCATATGTGGCATTTAACAAACAAAACAAACAAGCAAGGGGGAAAAAATAAGAGAGGCAAACCAAGAAACAGACTCTTAACTATAGAGAACAAACTGATGGTTGCCGGAGGGGGGGTGGGCAGGGGGGAAATAGGTGATGGGGGTTAAGGAGGGTGCTTGTGATGAGTACTGAGTGTTGTATGGATGTGTTGAATCACTGTTTTGAACACCTGAAACTAATATAACACAGTATGTTCACTATATTGTAATTATGATTAAAAAGTTAATAAAAAAATAACAGATTGACTCAACACTCATTAAATGTAATGCCTTCCAGTGCATGTGCCATACTACTATTTTAGGTAGCATATCAGTATTTTAAATGGGAATACCAATAAATAAATAATCAATTAAAAATTTGAATAGCTATATATTTGAATTTATTAAGGTATATTAGAACAAAGATAGAACTAGCATACAGTGACTTCATGAATATTGCCATTTATGACAAACCTAAGTTTTTAAAAGTGAATTGGTTTAAAAAAAAGCTATTGAGTAAATAATCACTGAGTACACAGATATACAGCAGAAGTTTAGGAAACAGGTTTATTCACTTGCTACTGAACACCTGTATATAAAGCAGTGAGGGTTACGAAAATGGTTGTCAATCTGATTGAGGTAGAGAAAATGAAGCATTTCATTTAAAAAATATATTTTATTTTATTTTTTTTTATTTATTTATTTTTTTAATTTTATTTATTTATGATAGTCACAGAGAGACAGAGAGAGAGGCAGAGACATAGGCAGAGGGAGAAGCAGGCTCCATGCACCGGGAGCCTGACGTGGGATTCGATCCCAGGTCTCCAGGATCGCGCCCTGGGCCAAAGGCAAGCGCCAAACCACTGCGCCACCCAGGGATCCCTAAAAAATATATTTTATTTATTTGACAGCACAAGCAGGAGGAGCAGGAGAGGGAGAAGCAGGCTCCCTGCTGAGCAGGGACCCCAATGCAGGGCTCTCTGGGATCATGATCTGAGCCAAACAGACAACTAACTGAACCACCCAGGTTCCCCTAAAACTTAAGCGATCAGAAATCCTTCCTCTCAGAGAGAACTAGAAAACTAAGTGATCAGAAATCCTTCCTCTCAGAGAGAACTAGTAACATTTTGGTGCATGGCTCAGTACTAGTTATTAACATTTTAAAAGGTGTCAAGGAAAATTAACTCTGGGATTTTACCCTTCTGGAGACAAACAGTATTTGGAACAACTTGTCTTGAAAGTAGTTTAATTAAAAGGAAAAGTAAAACTATAGAAAAGCTGTCCCTTTACAGAAGAAAGTATGTCCCTGCAAGTGCTAGGGTTGTGTGTAAGTCTTCCCAGTTAATAAGAGTAATAGGGCACAGGCTCCAGAGATTTGGGTTCAGGGTTTACCTACTACTCACTAACAAGACAATCTGAAGAAAGGCATTTTTAATTTCTCAGCTTCCTTTTCTTCATTTCTAAAATAAAGATAATACTCCCCTCCTGCCTAGTTTGGTAGTCTTGGGATCAAACAAGTCAGTAGATGAATCCCATGAAAAAGAACATGCTGGGATGCCTTGGTGGCTCAGTGGTTAACCGTCTACCTTCAGCTCGGGGTGTGATCTCGGGGTCCTAGGATCAAGTTTCTGCTTTGGGCTCTCCATAGGGAGCCTGCCTCTCCCTCTGCCTGTGTCTCTGCCTTTTTCTCTGTGTCTTTCATGAATAAATAAAATCTGGAAAAAGAAAAGAAACTGCTATAGAAAAGTAAAAGATGTGTGGTGCTTCTTTCTCTTCCTTTATGTGAAGTGAGTGTGAGAAGTAAAGGAAATCCAGTTTTGTTCAAGAATCTATCACAAAAAGCAAGCCTCCTTTGTGTGGAAAGTGGCCTTCATTTAAGCTCTGATCATTCCAAATCTGAATGTGACTCTGTGTGCTTCCAAATAGTGTTGTAAACGCAGCCACACGCCAGACAACAGTGCCTGTGCTGTTCAGTAGACAGCTGGTTGTTCTATGAAAGAATTCATAGTTCATATCAGGAAGCTGGCAACTAGTGAAAACAGAAGCCTGAGGATCGTGTTACTTTATAGCAGTGGAGAGTAGCAGACTGTGTGTAAGTTGGTGTAATATATTTGGTGGCTGCTGCATAGGCTGTTACTGTGAGAGCTGTTACCATTATTCTAAGTATTAAACACAACAGCCATATTTTTGCTTATTTTGGAAGCAATAGAAAAGTTAGAATACATGAATAATCCAGCTGACGATAAATATCTTACCATAATGTATTTCTGATCTTTATAAACCATCATTTTTTTCATCATTCTCCTAGTACATACATGGATTGTTTCCAGTTTTTTGCTGTTAAAAATATTCTTGCAGTGAATGTCTTCATATGTGGATCTTTACTCTTCATTTCCCGCTTAGAATAGATGTCTATTAATTGGTGCTTTAAATTGTTACTCTTCCTTAATGGCCCTGAAGGTATAGGTGCACACGTGTCTCTCTGCCTTTTAAAGAACTAGGTCAGTTTTCTCATTCTTTTCTTCCCCTACCAAATGTGCTCTGACCTGAATTCTAATATTTGAAAGGAAAAGAAATAATATGTCAATACTATCTTGCAAAATCTCTTTATCTTCTTTCTTACATATCTACCCAGAGGAATTGGGGAAGGAGGGGAAAAGTGGTACAATATCTAGATTCTAATAAATCTGGCTGTTTGTGTTCCCATTAGGTTGCATTTTTCTAACCTGCATACAACAAAATCAATTCCACATTCATTTGTTTTTTTTGTACTTCATCCTTTTAAGTAGCTGCAGTTTATTTCAAAACCCTTAGCCTTCACTTTCTAGGATATATATTCTCTAACTATTGCAGGATACTGTTGTGTCAGCGGATCAAGCTTGTTTATTCTTTGGTTCCGATTTCTATATGTCTTTGATACTTTGTTTGCTTGATGTTTCAGTTATTGAGAGAGGTATGTTAATATCCTCTATTATGATAGATTTGTCAGAATTGATATATTCCAAGGGAATAGTATTAGGTACATATAAATTCAAGAATTAATGCATCCTCTTGGTAATTTGAACCTTTGAACATTCTGTAGTGACCTTCTTTAACGCTGTTAAGTCATCTTCTCTTTTTTTTTTTTTTTTTTTAAAGATTTTATCTTTAAGTAATCTCTCTGCCCAACATGGGGCTCCATCTCACCACCTTGAGAACAAGAGTCCCATGCTCCGGGATCCCTGGATGGCTCAGTGGTTTAGCGCCTGCCTTTGGCCCAGGGCATGGGCCTAGAGTCCTGGGATCGAGTCCCACATCGTGCTCCCTGCATGGAGCCTGCTTCTCCCTCTGCCTGTGTCTCTGCCTCTCTCTGTGTCTCTAATAAATAAATAAAATCTTAAAAAAAAAAAAAAAAGAGTCCCATGCTCCACCAACTGAGCCAGCCAGGTTTCCCTTGAGTTGCCCTTAAGTTGATTTTGTTTGATCTTAATATAGCTACACCAATTTTCTTCAGTTAATGTATGCTAGATGTCATCCATTTACTTTTTAAAATAATTGAGCTAAAACTCACCATTTCAACCATTTTTAAGTGTACAATTCAGTGATTTTTAGTATATTCATCATGTGCAACCAGCCCCCCTATCTCTCTCTCTCTTTTTTTTAAAGATTTTATTTATTTATTCATGAGAGACCTAGAGAGAGAGGCAGAAACATAGGCAGAGGGAGAAGCAGGATCCCTGTGGGGAGCCCAGTGTGGGACTCGACCTCTGGCCCCTGGGATCATGCCCTGAGCCAAAGGCACAGGCTCAACCACTGAGCTACCCCCCAGCTACTACTGTCTCATTCATCCTTTTGCTTCCCACCTTACCATCCTCTGTCTTAAATGCTGTATACAGAGTATGTAGGTAGGTTTTGTTGTTACGGTTGTTTTGTTATTTATTTCTTAAAAAATTTTTTTTAAAGATTTTCTTTATTTATTGAGGAGAGACACACAGAGAAAGGCAGACACAGGCAGAGGGAACAGCAGACTTCCTGTGGGGAGCCTGATGTGAGACGCCCTGAGCCAAAGGCAGACGCTCAACCGCTGAGCCACCCAGGCATCCCTATTTCTTAAATTTTATTTATTTGAAAGAGAGAGACAGAGAAAGCACAAGCACAGGCAGGGCAGAGAGAAAGTGGCAAGCTGGCTTGATACTAGGACCTCAAGATCATGACTAGAGCCCAAGTCAGATGCTTAACCGACTAAGTCACCCAGGTGCCCTATTATGGTTGTATTTAAGTCCAAATTGAGAGTCATTATCTTTTTTAAAATTTTTTTATTAAGTCTGTTTTGATTACGGATATATTTGGAATTATTTCTACCATATTATTTTATGCCCTCTTCTTCTGTCCTTTCCATACATGCACTGTACCCCCAAACATATATATGTACACCTTTCTTTCTTTCTTTTTTTTTGGAGGGCTTTTTAAAAATTCTATTTGAGGGGGATCCCTGGGTGGCTCAGTGGTTTAGCGCCTGCCTTGACCCAGGGTGTGATCCTGGAGTCCTGGGATCAAGTCCCACATCAGGCTTCCTGCATGGAGTCTGCTTCTCCCTCTGCCTATGTCTCTACCTTTCTCTCTCTCTGTGTGCCTCTCATGAATAAATAAATATATAATCTTTAAAAAAAAATTCTATTTGAGTTGCTGTTCAGTTTGGAAAGTTCTTGTATGAGTATTCTCTCAGAGACCACTGTTAAAAATTAAGCTTGCCCATATAATTTAAAATCTTAAAATATGGGGCGCCTTGGTGGTTCAGTAGTTGAGGGTTTGCCTCCGGCTCAGGGCATGATCTTAGGGACCTGGGATCGAGTTCCGCATCAGGCTTCCTGTGTGGAGCCTGCTTCTCCCTCTGCCTGTGTCTCTCTCTACCTCTCTCCCTGTGTCTCTCATAAATAAATAAAATGTTTAAAAAAAATCTTAAAACACTCTGCCTCTCTCCCTGTGTCTCTCATAAATAAATAAAATCTTTTAAAAAAATCTTAAAACACGGTATCTCCACTGCTGAGCAATCCAGGGACCATACACACTTTAATCCAATCACTCCTTTCATCTTGTGTTTTAGCTTTGTTTAATTTTTACCCCCCCAAATTAGCATTATTATTATTTTATACAGTCATTATTTAGATTTATTCCTGTACTTACCTGTTTCTTTGCTTACCATTCCTTATTCATTTTACACCTTCCTTTCAGACATAACTTTCTTTCTTCCAGAAGTATGTTTTAGCACCTTCTTTGGAAATTTCTGGGTTTTGTTTTTATTTCATTCTCATTCTCAATCAGCTCAAGACTGATTATCTTATTGAACTGTTTTTCTTTTTCTTTTTCTTTTTTCTTTTCTTTTCTTTTTTTTTTTGAACTGTTTTTCTTAGCACTTTAAAGATGCTATTCTGGGGTACCTGGGTGGCTTAGTCGGTTAAGTGTCTGCCTTCAGCTCAGGTCATCATCCCTGAGTCCTGGGATCGAGCCCCATGTTCCAAATCTGGCTCCCTGCTCGGGCTCTGCTTCTCCCTTTTCCCCTCCCCCTGCTTGTGCTCTCTCTCTCTCAAATAAAATATTTAAGAAAAAAAAAAGATGCCATTCTGTTGTGTTGTAGCTTACCTTGTTCCTATGAAAAAGTCTATTCTCAGCTTATTGTCATTTCTTTATAGTTCTTTCTGGTTGTTCTTAAGATTTCTTTTTGATTTTTATGTTCAACAGTATGGACTTTATCTCAGTCCTACTTGAGATATAGCATTGTTCCTAAATCTAATAAGATCTTTCCTGAAGTTTTGAGAAGCTTAGTCATTGGTATCTTTGAGTGTTGCCTCTCTCCCATTCTCTCCAGTCTATTTTTCGGGAATTCCAACTAGATGAATGTTACACTGTCGCATTCTGCCTTTCACAAGTGATCACCCTTTGATATTTTCTGTCTCTCTGTCTCTGTGTTCCAGTTCACTGATTCTTTTTCTAGATATATTTATTCTTTAAGTGGGCCATTGTGTTTTACTTTTAAAGCTCTATTTGTTTCTTTTTCAAATCAGTTTAGTTGTTTCTAGGGGTCTCCTCTTCCTTCTTCCGTGTTCTTAGATCTCTTCTTTGTATAAAGCTTGCTTTTAAAATATTTTGTATCTAACATTTCCATTGTCTAAAGTCTTATGGAGCTAATCATGCTCTTTATTTTTTCTGCTCTTACTCATTATTCCATCATCTTCTGAAGTCTTTGGCAATTTTTATTGTGAGCTTATAATGCGTCCCTGATTTTAATCTTTAGGAATCCTGAGGGATCTGGGTTTAAGGTACAATTCTCAATTAGAGGATTTGCATTTGCTCCTGTTATCTGTCCCCAGTGCTACCAAACCAGAAGTACTTTAACCTGTCAGATTGGGATTTTTCTGGACCATACAGATAATGATTTTGAATTTTAATCAGAGACTTTTTTTTCCACTTTAGGTAAGACTTGACACAATTGGGTAATTTTGCCACTGTATTTTTTTCTAAGCTTGTGCAAGGGATATCAATTTCAACTCCCCACCTTTGGCTTTTCCCTATAAATTGTATGTCTAAAAGGATATTTATTAACTTCTTAAGCATTTTTAGATGTCTGGGATGTTTTTTTAGACTATCTAGTAATTAACATTGCAGGAAGAAGGTGTCTGGTGGCGGGTGTATATGTGTGTTTTTATTGGTGAATGAATATGTATGTGCACATGTGTGAGTGTGTGTATTAAGATTAAATTGTTCATTGTGTCTTGGCACTATTTACATTGAATCTGGGAAGTTTATAAACAATTCTATTTGGCTTAGTAAACATATTTCATCATTGATATGACCATCTGGCATTTATGTTTAATTATTTGGCAGTACTGTAATAATATGCAAAGGGTTACACGTTTCAACTAAAATTATTTTATTTGATTGATGAAGCTTTTACATTCATAATTGTGTAAAAGTTGAAAGCACAGGTCTCTGGCATCAGACTACTTGGCTTCAAATGCCAGACTTTGGCTGTGTGGCCAGAGGAAAATTAGTGAACTTCTCTGTGCCTAGATTTTCTCATCTGTAAAGTGGTAATTATAAAATATATCCTATGGTGATAATGATGTATAAATGAGATAGTTAAGTATTTAGCACAGAGGGCCTATGTTTGTAGTTATTGTTTAATAAACATTAGCAATTTCTGTGGTTATTTTTTCATCTTTCCTGGCCCAGTCTTTATATGTGTTGAAGGGGAAAAATTAAAATTTTCTCCTTATATAATGTCTATGTCTTCCATATTGCTTTACTTTCCTGCATCTAGTCTTCCATCTTAACAGCTTCTTTCATATATTTGGTAATTCTTGGTTGTCTACTCCTTAGCAAGAGAATGAGACTAAAAACTTGATTGGAATCTCTGAGCCTATCGATAAGAGGTATTCACTGTAGGTTTCCTGTAGGTTCCCTGTACCCCGTGTGGTCTTCTTGCCAGAGAACACCTGGTGTTAGTATCCTCCAGTCTTTCCTGGAGTGGCGAGAGTTCCCAGGCAGTACTCTCTTGATCTTCTGCCTAGAGGGTAGTGTTCTAGGAGCTGGGTATGGGGAGGGCTCCGTCAGGAGAGAGTCCTCAGTATTCAGCATCCCTTCCCAGCAGCTAACCAGGTACGTAGTCTGCTGCTGGTGTACTCTACCCTCCGCTTTGTGGAGCCCTCCTTTGAAACGTTTTCTTTTGCCCTATCCAGAGAGAACAACCGCGTTCAGGCTCCTGCTGCAGTGAGGGAGGAGCAGTTAGTTGCCTTTTGGTGTAGAGTTGGAGAAGGAATCTGGAGCCTTAACTACTCCTGAAACCACTCTTACCCATTTCTTACTCTAGTGACTTCCCCTTCTCTCCCAGTTCCAAAAGTTCCTAGTATTGTTAGTTCCCAAGCCCTTTGAAGACTGTGTTAAATCCGGCTTGTTCTGTTTGCTCCACTGCTGGCTTGTGAGTCAGCTTTCTCTAGTCTACTAAGCCTGTTCATTTGCCCATCTGCTTTCCTGCTTCCCAGATGTTACTATTGTCACCTCTTCTGTTTTCCCTATCCTTGTGGGTTTCTATCTTTTTTTTTTTTTTTTTTAAGTCCCTTGGACTATAGTTTTTTGGGGGATTTTGGAAGGAGTAACATTAGTTGTGCATTGTGAATGTTCTTTTTGCCATCTTAACTTGCAAGTCTCGATTTTTTAAATGGCATTTGATAGTGTATTAGGGGGGATCATAAGTGATATGTGCTTATTTGTAGATAATTTGGAAAATAGAAAAAATAGAAGACGGTTAAACATTACTATAATTGTATCATATAGAGAAAACTAATTAACATTTGATACACATCTAGTTTGTTTTCTGTATTTGTGTTTTTATAACACACATTCATATTTTTTCATAATCGGAATCATTACTTTTACTTTTGTATCATGCTTTTTTCACCTAATAAGCCATTTTCCCATGTCAGAGCATAACTTTGGAAACATTTCTAACGGGTTTACAATATGGCTGTCATACAGCTTTGTCATGATTTATTTAAATATTGTTCTATTGATAAAGATTTATATTTTTTCTAATCCAGATTAGACTGAGCTTCATGAAGTTAGAGAATGTCTTGTTCATGTTTCTTTCTCCAATGCTTAACCCAATGTCTACCATGGAATGATTTCAGAGAATATTTTGTTAGGTAGATGAGAAATTTTGCATAAAAGACTGATTGTTTTCTTAAATTAGTTAGAATCTAAGAAGGACTCTTACTGAGTTAAAAGGCATAAAGTTTCTGAAGGTTGTTAATAATTTATTTTCAATGTGTTCTTTGATTTAGAATAAGAAACAAGGATGTAAAAATGAGGAGGTGCTTGCTGTACTAGGCCATGAACTGGGGCACTGGAAGTTGGGACACACAGTCAAAAATATCATTATCAGCCAGGTAAGTTGGAAGTGACAGTTCTCTTTGTATGGCATGGTAGTCAAAGGAGAAGTACAGCAGGCAGGAGAAGTAGTCTAGTTAGAGAGGCTAAGACAGACTGTAACTGGGCTACCTGGCTTCACCTCACAGCTCCCTGACTTAATATCTGTGGCTTCAGGTAAGTTCCTTAAGCTCTCTCTGCCTCCATCCCTTGTTGAATGATATTACCCCCTAGGACTGATGTAAGAATAAATGAGTTAATGCGTGTAGAGTTTGGAGTAGTATGTGGAATCAGTAAGTACCGTGACAGTGTTTATTGCTATTACCACCATTGTGGCCAGCTCCGGTGTCCCTCAGTTAAGGAACTGTGAAAATCAAAAGGCGTGAGCCTTGATAAGCTAGACATTAAAATGCTTTCTGTTTTCTTTTTTTAAGATTTTATTTGAGAGAGCGAGAGAGAGAGAACAAGAGCATGCAGAGCAGAGGGAGAAACAGACTTCCTGCAGAGGAGGGAAGCCCAACGCAGGCCTCAATCCCAGGACCCTGGGATCATGACCTGAGCCTAAGGCATGCTTAATGACTGAGCCAATCAGGCGCCCCTAAAATGCTTTCTTTTTAAACCTTTTTTCTCATTTACAAGTCATTATACATCTATTGAAGAGGACTGTAGTAACTAAACAAGAAAATAACAATTCCTGTAACATTCCTCCTCTGGGGTCTAAATCAGCTCTCTAAACCAACAGTTACCACAGTTGTTCGGCTCCAGGTGAAATAGCACTATATTCTGTTGACTGGTTCTGAGCAGATGTGGCCTTAGCTGAGTCTGAAGTGGATGTTTTGTTTTGTTTTGTTTTGTTTTCATGTCAGATGGGTAATGTGCTAAGGTCATAACAAGGTTTGAGGGAGGCACATGTCCTACAATGGCGTAAACACCCAGTCATCATACTTATGAACTATAAAAGGATCTGAAGTGGGTTCTGGATGATGGCCTACAAGGGAAGACTTGTGAGCCTCTGGTTCTGGATGATGGCCTACAAGGGAAGACTTGTGAGCCTCTGGGGGTCCTTCCTGTTGCTTTGCATCTTTCAGTAAAAAATGAATTTCTTGGCTTGAAGTTATTTGGATAGATGGCAGTGAGTAAGACAATAAATAAGTCCAAATCCAAGTTCAAAGTATTTAGTCTAAAGAGGAAACTCACTGCTGCTTTCGTGAAGGAAGCAGGCGTGCAGTGGAATCAGGCTACCACGAGGTGGTGGGCTAGTCCCTGTGGTGTGGTACCTGATTCATGGTGGGATTGACTGCCCCTTCTAATAGACTGTGTGCTCAGCAAAAGCCAGTTGGGGGAATATCTGGGTTGTTGGTTAATGCACTGACTCCATCCCTGGCACCTTGGCCACTTTGTTCAAGAGCCCCTTGACCAAGTCCTAGAATAGCTGGGGAGAGAAGCTAACATCCGCAGAGTAGATATCTTCACCTTACTGACAGCTTCCTTTGCTGTGGCCTCTTTTAGTGAACATTCACATTGGACTAAAATATTATCATACTCTGGGCTAATTTTGGAAGCTTTTCCACATACCCTATTTTCCACATCTTGTTAGCCATTCTTTTTTTTTTTTTTTTTAATTATTTATTTATTTATGATAGTCACACACAGAGAGAGAGAGAGAGAGGCAGAGACATAGGCAGAGGGAGAAGCAGGCTCCATGCACCGGGAGCCTGACGTGGGATTTGATCCCGCGTCTCCAGGATCGCGCCCTGGGCCAAAGGCAGGCACTAAACCACTGCGCCACCCAGGGATCCCTGCCATTCTTAAGTTCATTCCAAAGCCCTGATCATCCAGCCAAACCATTATTTGCCCACTGCCAGTGATTATATATTCTTAGCTCAGGCCTTCTGTCTTTCCAAGCTGAGTGAGCAATGAAATATACTACCTAAAGTTTCCCTCACTTAGAGTATTTCCTTTACTGTTGTCTTCCAAGAACAGCCCCAAGTGGTTCTGTAATGCCACAGCAGTGTACTTTGAGCCAGTGCCAGCATAGTTGTACTAAGTTAATTGTAAAACAGGCTCACATTTTTCCTCCTCAATTAAATGATTATAGGGAGCTCCCCATGAGTAAGGATTGATTGAGAGGTGGTAGCATGGCAGGAGTTGACATACTAGGAGTATGATCCACTTGCTCATTTAATGTACTTCTCCCTTCATGACATCCTTCATTCCCACTTGCATATGTGCCGCTTATACCTGATTTGGAGTGCTTCAGGGCCTACCAGTTTTCTGGCTAGGTGGATCAACATAGCAATCAGTTTAGAAAGGGCAGCTCAGATTGCAGGTTTGTAGTGTCCCACAATCAGGAATCAGTCTCTGGTAGGGCCCAATAGCAAACTAAAAGTTGTTTTTCAAAAGGCAAGTAGTTACTTGACAGAAATGGCATGCATAGCTTATTTTAACTCTAGGGGCCTTCACTGTGAGTGAAGTTTTCTGTTGGAGCTTGTCATGTTGAATCTACTGAATTATAAGGACTAAATGATAGAGCTGGTTATGCTTCAACCCAGGCCAGCTGGCGAACCTTATGCTGAGCCCCACTCTAGGCTGGTAGCTTTTGAGTCATCTGGCAAATGGTTTGGAGCAGTACATTTGAATAGGGTACCTCTGGCCTCCAAGATCCTGACCACCCAGTACCCCTTTTACTCATATTTTGGTACAGATTTTTGATTTTTTTAATTTTCCCTCCCCTCATTTATTGTTAAAGGTACATCTACTTTTTTCTTGGACTTTAGTACTCAGTACAGCTCCAGTGGTTCTAAAAAGTAGGGAGTCTTGTTTTTTTGGAGCTTCCACATCAAGGTGAGTGGAAGGCCTTGTGTCTGATTACAATTTAGTGCAAACAGAGCCTGAATTCATTCTAGCCTTTTAACTTTTTACAGAAAGAAAATACTCCATTGCTATTGGCCACTTCAGACTCTCAGTCATAGGAGGCTCCACTTAAGCTTGCTTATCCATATAGAAACCTACAGTTTAGACATTTGGGGAAATTTTATTTTTCTTTCTAGAATAAAACTGTAAAATTACCCAAATAACTTTTTCTATGATTACACTAAAACTATTCGTAGTTAGAATCACACCATGATGTCTTATTCTAGTTTTTTGGTGCTTCTGATCCCATTGTGAAATCACCTTAGTAATAACTTAGGAATTTTGTGTCTTTCTTTCTAGATGAATTCTTTCCTGTGTTTCTTCTTGTTTGCTGTATTAATTGGTCGAAAGGAACTTTTTGCTGCGTTTGGTTTTTATAACAGCCAACCCACTTTAATTGGATTATTGATCATCTTCCAGTTTATTTTTTCACCTTACAATGAGGTAATGTATAATCGTTAAAGTTATCTCACATATGCCCTTGCATTTCAAATCTAGAACCTTTAGGATAGTGAAAAAAGAAATAAAACTATATTTTTAACAAGTAGATGAAACAAAGTTTTTTAATCCTTTGATTTGCTGGCCAGTCTAAGAAAGTAGCAGAAAAACCCAAGCCCAAATGAACAAATGCTTGCATGCTGCCAGCGGGGGTGGAGGTGGGGGGGGTGGGTGAGTAGAGGACTAGACTTTAGTGATGGAAACCTTGATCTAACCTGTACCTCAGAGACTTGGTAGATGGAGGTTAACTATTGGAATGCTATGTTCTAGATCACATATTCCCCAGTGCTTGGCTGAAAATCTTGTGTATGTGAGGGAATGAAACAATGATAGTTGAGTATATGTATGGCTAAATATGGGAGACAGTATGACACTGTTCCTCTGATTGTGTTCTCTGACTACCCGCTTCAGAATAGCCTTAAGGGTCCCACCTCAGGCCCTTTTGGTGTGTTATGGTAAGTGAAGTCTAAGAACCGCTGTTCAGATTGCTCAGTAGCGGGACTCCATGCAGGTGGTAAGGTATGGGTTAATGAGACTGTATATTAACAAATCTGATGATGGCAACATGTCATGATATTTAATAAATTAAGTCAAATTAAGCCAAGAAATAATATTGGGGATTTTGAGATGTCTCCATACAGAAAGATTCTTTCCTGGAGACAGATTGTAAAGATTTTAAGATAAACTAAATGAATCCTGTTTCTCCATTACAAAGGAGGAAAGGGTTGGAAAAGAAAAGTAGAAAAGAATAGATCATATTTACATAGCATTGTCCATATAAACTAAGAAAATTTCCCAAAGCACTGAGATTTACTACCTTTACATTCTTTTTTTTTTTAACTGAAAGTATTTTCTAAAATGCCTTATGCATTTTGTTACTAGTTAAATAGATTAGAGACACTTTTTGTTTTTAAGATTTTATTTTTAAGTAACTTCTACACCCAACATGGGGCTTGAACTCACAACCCTGAGATCAAGAGTCTCATGCACCACCGACTGAGCCAACCAGGTGCCCGTAGGGAACACTTTTTAATGATTTTGCCATTTCTGTCTTCTGTCGCAGTTCAGCCATGCCTTTGACAGTGAGCTATGTATACTAAATGACCTCCACTGCTTTTTAAGCAGTTATCCTACTTATTTAACTAATTTTTGGGGGTCTTTTCCTGTCAAGCTGATAATGCTTACTACAGTCAGTGTGACTCACTTACATCGTTATCCCTTTCTAGTTTTTTTTTTTTTTTAAGATTTTATTTATTTATTTATTCATGAGAGACACAGAGAGAGAGGCAGGGACACAGGCAGAGGGAGAAGTAGGCTCTGTGCAGGGAGCCCCACATGGGACTCAATACCGGGTCTCCAGGACCACACCTTGGGCTGCAGGCAGCGCTAAACTGCTGAGTCACCCAGGCTGCCCCCTTTCTAGTTTTCATCCTTAACCTACCCTAGATGGGGAAATTAGATCATCAAACTCATTAAGGAGCAGTTACCAGATTCTGATTTGAAGGGTCCCATTCTAAGTATAAGCATGCACAGTATTTAATAGTGTTCTCCTTTGTGGCAGTTAATTTGGCTGCTCAGAGAGTTTTTGTTTTGCTTATTTGTCTCCTTTTATTGAGTGATTGAGTTCACTTCAAAAAACACCTAAATATATGAAGGGTATTAGAGTAATTTGAAGTGTGATTAATCTGCAGAGATACTAGCAACTGTTTAAAAAATCTTGGAGAACCCAGAAGATTTGTTTCAAAAGGACTAGATATTTAAACAAAAAAATTTATGCTTAATGTCAGTGTTTGAGAAGGCATGATAAAAAAGAGCTATTTTCCTCGGAAAGTTGGGAAAATTCCCCCTTAAGAAGAGTTTGGAAACCTACAGCAGAGCAGGCAGGTGCAGGTTAGTATCTGCTTATGTTTTTACTTATATGTTTAATATGAGATTCAAAGAACACTTAAAATCAGATAGGTTGATAGAGACTAACCATTTTTTTTTAAGGATTTTATTTATTTATTAGAGAGAAAGAGAGGGAGCATGAGTGGCGGGAGGAGCAGAGGGAGAGGAAGAAGCAGATGCCCCGCTGAGCAGGGAGCCTTACTGTATCCCAGAACACTGGGATCATGGCCTGAGCTGAAGGCAGTGAGCCACCCAGGCGCCCCCACTTAATGATTCTATCCTGAAAAGTATATTAAAGATGTAGAAAGAAATTTCTGGCAGAATTCATTCAGGTGATAGCTTTGAATATGTCTAAGAAGGTATTAGGAACTCCCAGGCATTATTTTGCAACTCTCTTATTTGCTAGTAACAGTGAGAGGTATAAATGAGAGACTTTTTAAAACTTATTTTTTGTTTTGATGCTGAAGTATTTTAAGGTAAGAACTAGAATTCGTGCCATTCAATCTGAGGTACTCCAGTGTGCAAAGAAATTGTTTTCCCCTCGAAATGTATATTTTTTCTTTTTTTTTTTTAATTTTTATTTATTTATGATAGTCACACCACAGAGAGAGAGAGAGAGAGGCAGAGACACAAGCAGAGGGAGAAACAGGCTCCATGCACCGGGAGCCCGACATGGGATTTGATCCCGGGTCTCCAGGATCGTGCCCTGGGCCAAAGGCAAGCGCTAAACCCCTGCGCCACCCAGGGATCCCGAAATGTATATTTTCAAATGAAATTGGACTCCTTTGTAATGGTCATCATCAGTAACTGGATATTTATTCTGGCAATGCTGCCGTAGCTCAGAACACTTTAGAAAATTCAATTTTGAGGTTTTCATTAGAGGCCGTAGCCTCTTATGTGTAATTAGTGAACAAGAGAAAGAGTCTGAGCAGAAATGACAACTTAACCTCTGATCCTGAGGAAGGTGGTGTGCGTGATCTGTGGAGGCACCGAGACTCCCAGTGCCACCACCTTCTAGCTATGTGACTTCCACCAAGTTATTTCAGCTTTCTGAACATCACCTTCCTCACCTGTGAAACATCAGTAAGAGTAACTACCATGGTAATTGTTAGGATTGTTGGGGAATATGTACAGTGCCTCCCTCAGTGGCTGGCACATGGCAGATTCTTAAAAATTAGTATTTTCTTGGTCAGAATAACATATAGATTTGGATATATATCTTTTTCTGGTCTGTTTGCTTGGGGAAGAAAAAAGCTCAATTTATAATTTCCCACCTAGGTTCCCTAAATACTATTGGTCTTTCTTTGGGTCTGCTGTTTCTTATCCTGAGCTGAACTTCCCCTGTAGGCCTTGCTCATGCAGCTGGCAGTGGCAGCAAAGAGGGGGGCAGTGGTTAAAACTCTTCTGTTTACTTTTTCAGGTTCTCTCTTTCTGCCTAACAGTCCTAAGCCGCAGATTTGAGTTTCAAGCTGATGCATTTGCCAAGAAACTTGGGAAAGCTAAAGACTTATATTCTGCTTTAATCAAACTAAACAAAGATAACTTGGGATTCCCTGTTTCGGACTGGCTGTTTTCAATGTGGCATTATTCTCACCCTCCACTACTGGAGAGGCTTCAAGCTTTGGAAAGCTCAAAACAAGACTGATGTGTCCAGGGTCTGCGACTCAAGACATTTCTGATTATTTCTGTCCTGGCAGCATGTTCCAGCTCTTGATGTTTTTAAACTTTTTTTTTTTTTTTAAAGGGAAATTATTAAGTACAGAAAACCCAGATTTAAATACATTTAATATCTCATGTCAAAAATGATTTTAATAATCCATTTCATAAAAAAAAACACTCAAAACACATTTTGAGTCAATGTTTTTAAAGGCATGGTTTTATCTTTCACATCTAATTTACCATCATCTTTTAAAATTATTTGAGAAATACAAAACTTGTTTTATTCACACACTTATATGGAATCTGCATATAATGTGTTTAGGGGCATATATTTAATAGAGGAACACCACCTCAGAGTCCTTTCTGTGAGGCAGAGACAGTGGTCCCAAATCATTGTGCTCATACCTAAATTGAGATTTGTTATTTTCATGCTATCGTGACCTAACCTGGCCAATCATTGTTTTAAGTAAGGAAGAAAATAATCAGTAAGACTGATGTTATTTAAATGAAAGCAGTTAGAGATATTTTCTACTGTTCTACCAAATTTCTCTGTTGCCCGTCTTGCTTCACACTGATCAGGAGCCTCTAATAGTGCTCTGAAATTTGAAATTATGTTTAGAATGTTTTAAATCACTGGGTTTTGTTTTTGTTTTTAGGAAAATATCAGTCTTTACCTTTCTTTCTACCTGATGGATACGACTCCATTAGAGGTAAACTAGTATATTTCAGAACACTCAGCTTTTTCCTCATTTATACTCTTTTATTCAGTAAATAGTGCATCCTTCACTTAGCAGAAATTGCCCTATTGAACAGGTTTTGCTATTTTTAAAGTGGCAGAATGTGGAAAGAAGGAGAAAGGAAGTGTTAAGAGATGTAAGGGTGAAACGATGATTCTCTTATGGTGTTTCAGGAAAAAATATAGTTTTATATCTCTTTCAAGGACAGAAGAGTCTCAGTTTTTATTTTTGTAATTTTTATCAGGAAGTCGTAAGTACTACTCAATCAGGCCTGGTTTCCATTTTTGAAAATTACAATTCTTGATGTGCAGCTAATTTTTATTTTCAAAACAGATGTCATGAAAGATTTCCGGTTTTCAAAGCTGTGTGTTTGACTGCTTCAGATCTCTGTCCATTTTCTGAACGAGAACTTACTTTATGCCCAGAGCTCCCACCCTCTGGTAATGTTTCCCTTCTGGGCATTTATTCCAAAGTGGAATCAACTGTGTACCTTTGGTATCTGGCCAGAAAGTCTTTTACTCAGCTCATATTTGGGTAATGTCTTTACATGGAAGTATAACAAAAATAAAGATCTAGTTTAGTACTGCATTATTTATTTTCCTAAGGCTAAAGAGGAGCAGTCTTTTGCTTTTATCCAGCATCCTTTATCTGTGAATTCACGCTGTGATAACTGCCTTTCCTTCCTTCTGTGCCTTTCAATACAAATTTCATTTCTGCACAAGTGAAACATTAAAAATTGCCAATGCAGATTAATGGACTTTGTCTTTGATTTGACAAAATTGTGTGTCATTTGTTACCTAGAGGTATGTTTATTTCCCAAGAGGACTTGGGGGCTAGTCATGAAGAGTAGGAAGAAGCAGCCTTACCATTGACTGATGTCAATGCTGCGCTGTGCCTGACCCACACAGTCCTCTTCCGTGCCTCCCTCCTGTTCCACTCCAGAACGCCACTGGTTCTTGATGTTTCATCAGAAGCTTCATTTGGAACCACTCCTCCACTTCCATCCGCTCCGATGGTCTTGGGCCTGTCTGGTCTGCTCCAGCTGCCTCTTTGGGCTCCTTTACCTGTGGCAGCAATAACTTGCTTTTTAATATGTAATTGTTTTGACCTAGTCCTCTCCAGTTTATTGATGGCAGAGGCATAGGGATGGCCGGACACTACCAGTAGGTTCTCAAGGTATTGACCAATCAGGGGCTGGAATAGAGAGGCCAGCCAAGGAAAGAGGTGGCACTCTGGACCCTAATACTCGGGGGATATGCAGGGGGCAGGATGAAGCAAATCCGGGCCTCAGGTAAAATGGCATGACCTCAGCAGTATTGATCTCTAAATCTAAGGTAGAGTCTCCATGAATGTAGAGTATACACTGCCTTTATCTAACATAGTCCTTTGTGGAAGCCTGAGAGCTACTAGTAAATTTTGTCTCTGTTTAGGATAGGAGCAGAGTTCCTAGGATTAATTCAGTAATTTTAGTTCCATTGATGGTGCCAGCTTGCCCTTGGTCTTTATATTCTCACTGTCATCCTTAATCCCTTGTGTGGTATTCCCCTCCCTGAAGAAGCATTCTTCTGCTTGGTCTTCTTCATTAATCCTTTGGATTCTTTTTTTTTTTTTTTTTTTAATATTTTCTTTTTTTTTAAAGATTGTATTTATTTACTCATGTGAGACACAGAGAGAGAGAGAGTCAGAGACATAGGCAGAGGGAGAAGCAGGCTCCCTGCAGGGAGCCAGATGTGGGACTCGATCCTGAATCCCAGAATCATGCCCTGGGCCAAAGGCAGATGCTCAACCGCTGAGCCACCCAGGCGTCCCAATCCTTTGGATTCTTCTGCACATATATGCTCTGTGTTGCTTTGTTTTGAGTGTTTTATCATCATTAGCAGAAAGTTTACTAAGTACTACCTGAGGGCTCTAAGTTCTGTTCTAGTTGCTCTATACAAAGAAAATTACAGGGAACTTATATTCAAAAACTTATGTTTCAAGACCACAATGAGTGAGCAAGTAACTTGTATATGGAGCTATACATATAGTTTGGTGGGAGGCAGAAATAACCCGTAGTGGCATGGTATAGTCCTGTTCAGACAATATGGATAGGAAAAATTCTGGGTCTTCTCATCCAGGATGGATTCCAGGAAGGAGGATTTTCCAAACAATTTGACCAGAGACAGATAGGATGACACACACCCCCATGTTTTCTAAAAATCTGTGAAACCAGAATTTCCTACACCCAGTAGCAGGATGAAGCCAGCATCTCAGATACCAGCCTGCGCCTTCAGATCAGAGCTCCTCTCTGGCACTCTGGAGGATGGTGATAAACAGGAAGGGTGTAACTTCAGGGTTAAGATCCAGGGTTCTAGAATCCACTGTACCATATACCACTTACTATGAAAATTTTGGGTAAGAAACATGACTGAGCCTTCATTTCTCCATCTGTTACTTAGGAAATACCAAGTCCTCACTCTACCAAACTGTGCTCCAGGCTCTGGGAGATATGTTAGTAAATAGGTGATAGAAAAATCACCCCCTCATGGAGTTCACATTCTAGTGTGGAGGGAGGTAGACAATAAAAATACATATAATATTAAACAGTGATACATGTCTTGGTGAAAAAGGAGAGCTGTATACATGTGTATGGGGAGTGGGAGTTGCAATTTATTATTTTTTTAAAGATTTATATTTTAAAGGTTTTTTTTAAAGACTTATTTTTATAAAGATTTTATTTATTTTTTTAGAGAGCAAGTGAGAGAGTGAAAGTGCATGATCTGGGGGAGGAGCAGAGGGAGAGGGAGAAGCAGACTCCTCACTGAGCAGGGAGCCAGACGTGGGGTTCCATCCTAGGACTCCAAGACCATGACCTGAGCAGAAGGCAGATGTTTAACTGATTGAGCCACCCAGGTGCCCCAAGAGTTATTTATTTTAGAGAAAGAAAGCTTTTGCATACACACAAACGGGGAGGGACAGAGGGAGAGAGAGAATCTCAGGCAGATTCCATGCTAACTGTAGAGCCCAATGTGGAATTTGATCTCAGAACCCTGAGCTGAGGGCAGCCCTGGTGGCTCAGTGGTTTAGTGCCGCCTTCGGCCCAGGGCATGATCTTGGAGACCCAGGATCGAGTCCCACATCAGGCTCCCTGCATGGAACCCGCTTCTTTCTCTGTTTTGCGCGCGCTCTCTCTCTCTCTCTGTCTCAAATAAATAAATAATCTTAAAAAAAAAAAAAAAAAACAACAACCCTGAGCTGAAATTGAGTGGGATGCTTGACCAGCTGAGCCACCCAGGTGCACCGAGAGGTGGAATTTAACATACGGTGATCATAAGGTGTCGCTAGAGGTAATGTCCACACAAAAACCTGATGGAAGTGAGTAGGTGATTTGTGGGAAGTGGGTGTTCTGGGGAAGAATGTTGCAGGAGAAGAGAACCACAAGTATGAAGACCTTGATGTGGTAGTGAGTGGTGTGTTTGAGAAACCCCATAAGGCCAGAGTGTCTGGGATGGGATATACCAAAAGGAAATAGTGGGAGGTACAGTCAGAAAGGTAGGGATAAGGTAGCTTTTACAGAGTCTTGTAGGCTGTTGAAGAATTCAGGCTTTTCCTAGAGTACAGAGGAAGCCATCAGAGGGTTTTGGGCAAAAAGAGACATGATCTAATCTCAGTTTTAGCAGAATCACTCTGCTTGCTCAATTGAGGAACAGGGGTGCCATCAGTGGACTAGTTAAGTGGATTAGTTGATTACAATACTTCTGGCAAGAACTAAAAATGGTGCCTGGGTGGTGGTCAAGAAGGTGGTGAGAAGTGATTGGATTCTAGATGTATTTTCATGGCTGGAAGAACAGGATTTGCTGATGGAGAAGATTTGAGGTGTGAGAAAAGGAGTAGAAGATGATTCCAGTGTATACTGAAAGCATGAAGTTGCCAGTAACTGAGATGGGGAAGGAGGAAGGAAAAGGGCATTCCAGAGGGGGTTAGGTTGGGACTTGCACAGTGGGCAGCCTAAACTTGAGATGCCCACCAGACTTCTTAGTGAAGATGTTGAGGCAGTTGGAGAAATGGATTGATTTAAGGGGAGAAGCCTGGGTTAGGGATGTGGGGATGGAATTTAAAGCCATGAAACCAAGGGAGGTTGCAAGAGGAGTGAGAGAACAAGTGCTCCAAGGACAAGCCATGTGGCACTCCGACCTTCATGACCTTTATGTACTGGGAGATGAGAAGTCAGCAGAGGAGTCTGAGAAGGACCGTGTGGTGAGCTGTAAGCCCAAATCAGGCAGCGTTCTATTCCCATAAAGGGGAGCAAAACTATGGGATGGTAGCAGTAGGTAGAAGTCAAGTCAGGAGAGTTATTATATTTAACAGGATGAATAGGGATAATACCTGTGTCAGGGTTGCTGTAAGGGTAGAATAAGATCGTGTTTGTAGGGTGCTTAGCATGGTATCTGATAATAAAAGCTCAGTAACTGGCTAATAGCAATAATAGGGGCAGCTCTGATGGCCCAGGTTTAGCACCGCCTGCAGCCCGGGGTGTGATTCTGGAGTCCCGGGATCGAGTCCCATGTCGGGCTCCCTGCAGGAAGCCTGCTTCTCCTGCCTGTGTCTCTGCCTCTCTCTCTCTCTCTCTCTCTCTCTCTGTCATGAATAAATGAATAAAATCTTTAAAAAAAATAGCAATAGGGGATCCCTGGGTGGCGCAGCGGTTTGGCGCCTGCCTTTGGCCCAGGGCGCGATCCTGGAGACCCAGGATCGAATCCCACATCGGGCTCCCGGTGCATGGAGCCTGCTTCTCCCTCCGCCTGTGTCTCTGCCTCTCTCTCTCTCTCTCTATGACTATCATAAAAAAAAAAAAATAGCAATAATAGTTAATAATTTACAATAATTGCTATGATATAAATAAGCACGAGAGACAAGTGCCTAACCCAGCTGGCAGCTGCGGGGAGGAGAGGATCACCAGAGACCAGAGGACAGGATCAAGTTTTGAACGAGGAATAGGAATCAGCTAAGGAAGGGTGAGAGTGGTATTCCAGGGAACAGCAGGTACAAAAACATCAGAACATGGGGCTTTTTTGTTTTTTTCACATATTTTATTTATTTGACAGAGGGAGAAAGAGCACAAGCTGGGAGAGCAGCAGAGGGGGAGAGAGAAGCAAGCCCTCCACTGAGCAGGGAGCCCGAGGTGAGTTCGATCCCAGGCCGCTGGGATCTCGACCTCAGCCGAAGGCAGAGACGCTTAACCCACTGAGCCACCCAGGTGCCGGGTACATGGGGCATTTTAGGAATTGCAAGAAGTTAGGAGTGACAAATGACTGAAGAGGAAGAGGGGTCAGGCCCAAGGGCTTGTGTACCATAATAACGCCTGTGGATATTACCCCAAGTAATATTCATTTGGCCAGTATGTATGAAGTTCCTGCTAAGTACTAGGTATTGTTGAAAACTCGGAGGACACAGCAGGGAACAAAACAGGTAAAGTCCCCTGCCTTCATGGAGCTTACGTAGCGGAATGAATGAATATTTGCTGAACGAATGAGTGAAAAGGAGAGATCGACAGGGTTGGAGACGAATTAGCGATGGGGATGAAAGCCAAAGGAGTTAAAAGATGGTGCAGGTTTCAGGCCTGGGCCCCTGGTAGGTGGTGTAACTGGTCACTGAAGCAGTTTGGGGGCAGGATAGGCAAAGGGGCAGAGGACACAGTGCTCCTCACCCACCTAGAGCTAGAGCCACTAGACTTTGGTTGACTGTGACCTCATGGCAGCATGACAGGCCCAGTAACCAAAGCAACTGGCAGTGGGTCCTACCACCAGTCAAGGCCTTGTTCTGGGGATAAGGACAGGCTCCCCATTTATCCTGAGACTTTTTCTGCCCTTCCCCGGCTCCTTTACAGCAGCCTCTGGACTGCTTGCTGTTCTTGGGCAGTGCTCACCTGGCAGAAGATCTCGTCAGCTTCTGTGCCCGCCTAGTGCCACCATAGCGACGCCCACTCCGAAAATTGCCAAAATACCTGGCAGCCAACTGAGATCCTAATTGTCAGTAAGACGCCCGAGCTCTGGCCGAAAGCCCTGTCACTGTTGACTTTAGCAGCGTGGCTTGGACGCTGGCCATCTGGGCTGGAAGATTAGTGACTTACTAAATTACTTGCAACAAAAGCCCATCATCCAGACTCCGGGACCTCTGCCAGGGGCAGGTTTGGGACCCTGAGTCCTCACAGGCAACGTGATGGAGGAGAAGCTGCTGAGCCTCCGGGAAGGAGGTTCCTCCTCCATGAAGGAGCCAGGCCCACTTGATGCAGTGCTCCGTTAGGCCGCCCGAATCCCCCTTTTCCTAATTACTAACAGGGGAGTTGAGTTCCTACTTTGTTTCTGTTACACTAAGACTTTTGTCTCTTGGTTCAGTTGGGGGAGGTTCATTCTTGCTGGTGAAGGGAGGAGCCTGGACGCTGTGGGCCCTCTTGGAACATGCCTCAGCCCCATACAAGCGGAGACCAAATCCCTTCCTTCCCAGTGTGAGGCTTGGTGGGGTCTTCCTTTCAGCATCCCGAACATACTCATCTACTTAATAACTACTTATTGAGCACTTGCTATGTGCCAGGCATGTTTCTGGTTTTGAAACTTTTTCTCTTTTCAAATGCTTTTTTCGAGTGTGTGTGTGTGTGTGTGTGTGTGTGTGGACACTTAAGTTCTGTTCTTAGCAAGTTTTAATTATACAGTATGCTGTTCCCAACTGCAGTCACCATGTTATTAGATCCTCACACCAGGCACTGTTCTATGTGCAGGTTCCAGAATGGAGCAGCAAACGAGAGACCAAAGTTGCTGCCCTGCAGAGTTTATAGGATATTGTCAAATAGTGACAAGTGTAAAGACATAAAGCATGGGAGGGGAATCTGGAATATTAGGTGGGGATGTGAAGGCCACTTTGGAGTAAAGACCCGAAGTGAGGGCACTGGCAGTGATGGTATTTTGGGGAAGAACACTCCCGACAGGGGGCCCAAACATGTGTGGCACAGCATGTTTGAGGGGCTGGCATGGCTGGAGTGGGATGTACCAGGGTCCCAGTGGAGACATGAGGTCAGAGACGCTTAGGAGAGTCTCGTAGATGGGGTTTTCCTTAGTGAGATTCAGCCTCCAGGAAGTCTTGGGGCACCTGTGCCGAGGAATCCACAGCCCCCCTCCAGCCCTTTCAGATGCTGGAGTCAGAAGGAATGAGGTGTAACTATAGGATTCAAACCCCTCCTCCCGTGGCAACAATCCCCCAGTGGACATGGTCTCTGAAAAGTTGCAGAGAGGGCCACGGAGAGAGCCCAGAGCACACGGGGAAACCTCAAGGTGCACCCCGGCTGAGCCATGTCTTCACACGCTAGGACAAGCACTGTGACTTGGCCTAGGGAAAGGGAGCCCCCCTCCCCACCTGCTGCTCCCACCCTCCTCCCCTGCCCCCCCCCCCCCCACAGCCTGCTCCAGCAGCTGCAGCAGAAGTGGGGCCTCCTGGGGGAGCGGGGTGGGGGGCTGGGATGCTGTGATACAGGATTTGTCAAAGCATTGAGGGTGAAGCCACCTCTGTGGCCCTTGGAGCTAGGGGCCATGTCACCTTATCTTTCCTTTTGTCCCTTAGCTGGGGTAAGGGGACTGAGACCTCACTGGTGTGTGTGTGATGGGGGAGGGGAGGGAGGGCTGGGAGTGCATTAGTGAGAGTTCTCTGCCCTGCTGGTCGGAGGGGAAGGGCGCCCCGGCTTGCTTGGGGACCTAGTGCCAACATTAGGGTGAGGTGTAGGAGGACCCAGACTTCAGCAAATGCTTGGGTCTCACACTGGAGGCCTATGCCTTCAGGGGGGGGCTGAGGACAGCAGAATGCTTCGTTTGGGAACAAATGCCCAAATCAATAATGGAGCATGGGGATTGGTCACTCCCTGGATAGCAAAAGCTTCCATCCTTTTTTTTTTTTAAGATTTTTGTTTATTCATGAGACAGACACAGAAACAAAGGCAGAGGGAGAAGCAGGCTTCCTGTGGGGAGCCTGATGCAGGGACTCGATACCAGGACCCTGGGATCATGCCCTGGGCTGAAGGCAGATGCTAAACCACTGAGCCACCCAGGTACCCTAAAATCTCTCATCCTTGCAGGGTCCAAGGTACCTGTCATGACCCCCCACCACCACCACCCCACACACACCCCCAACCCCACTTTGCTGCCCCTGCTGCCCGGAGCAGCCTTCCTGGCCTACATAGCTCTAAGGCTGGAAGTGCCCAGGGGCACAGATCAGATGTGAGCCAGTCTCCCCTGGACATCTCTCAAGGGAAAGTGGCATGAATGTCCCTTCTACTCTCATCTGGTGCCACAGATCTGGGAACCCCTGAAGGCAAGAACCAAGTCTTTGGGTCTTTCGCTATGAGCTCCCGCACCAGGGCCAGCACAGTGGGTCTCCAGAGGACCTTCCGTGCGCTGGGCCCGGCAAGACGCTGGGTGTGTCCTCCTGGGACTTGGCTGGGTCCCTGCTACAGCCGTACAGAGGCTGTGAAGGGATTTGCCCAAAGTTACACAGCAGGTCACCGTCCCGACTCCGCCCCAGGTCCTTCCCACAGATGTTCCCCGAATGTCCCCTGGTCCTCATGCTCACATTCAGGGTGCCCCGAGGAAAGCGCATGCCGCCCCTCCAGGACCCCTGACCCTCCTGCCCAGACGGGGGGTGGGGGGGTGGGGGGGTGCCAGGCAACAACCTCCCGCCCCCAGTCCACCAGAAATGAACTCCAACTCCCATCCTAGTTTGTACCCAAGTCGGGGGGCTTTAATTTACAGAAAGGCTGGGGTGGATCTCAGGGTGGGTGGGGGTAAGGCCAGGAAGAGAAGGGGGAGGGGTGCTTAAATACTCAGATGGGAGGGACCCAGGGAGGAAGTAGTGGGGCCGCTTCAGACGGCCACCTCTGGGTGGGTCACCCACCAGCAGTCACCCAGCAAGTCCAGGGGAGGAAGGTGGGCTCAGGGACCGGCAGAGACCTCAGTCCACCTGCCCCAAAGAGGTGGCTGCTGGAGGACAGCACAGATTACGGAGACATTTGCTTTGGTACCTTGTGAGTCGTGCTCTGGGAGGAAAGCCACCTCTTTGGAGCTGGGACTCTCCAGTGACCCTTGCCATCTGTTGGCCTCACCTTTTCATCCCAATGCCCTCCCTTCACTTCCCCCGAATCTTAGAATTTCCTTTTCCTCAGGACTCCAGGGTCCCGGATGGAAGGGCCTGGAAAGCTGGCTTCCTGGTCTGAGGGATGGGGTGCGTGTCCACCCCGCGGGAATCTAGTCCCCCCCCCCCACCAGGATGCCCATCAGGCTCTGTCCTGGCCTCCTGCTCATGGCCCTTTGATGGATCCGGGCTCCGTGAGGCGCGCAGAGGCGTAGGCCGAGGCTGCCAGGCAGGCCGTGGGCTCACAGAAGCCGGGCAGCCCCACGGGGCCCGGCGGACCCGGTCGGCCTGCTTCCCCCGGGGCCCCTGGGGCACCGCGGGCCCCGTCCTTGCCATTGATTGCCTGCCCGGGCCGGCCGGGGAGCCCTGTGGAAGGGAGAAGACCCTGCCGTCAGGGGCACCGCCTGTCCCAGCGCCAGGGGGGCAAGTGCTGTTTTTCATGGAGGCGGGCGGGGGGGTGGGCAGGACGGAGCCCACCCAGTGCTCCTGGGTGCTCCAGAGGGACGCCGAAGCTGGAGGAATGGGGCGCGGGCGAGCAGGAGAGGCCTCCACGGCAGAGACCGGGTGTCTGCGGGTCATGAATCCCAGGGCCCCAGGGGCAGGGCCAAGGTCTTACCTGGGATCCCGGGGGGTCCAGGCATCCCAGGGTGCCCGCGTCCCATCTCTCCCCAGTCACCCTTCTCTCCACGTTTTCCTGCGGAGAAAGAAAGGAGCTGTCGTTTTGCAGAACTGGAAATTCAAAGTTTGCGACTTTGGTTGCTATTTCATGTCTATTTCCTACGCAGCAGTTATTCCTGTTTTGTGCTAGTTTTATACTAAAAAGAAGTTGGAAATGTTGGTAGAACTGGTTACACAGAGGAGAGTCCAGGGCAGGTGGCTCGGGGGTTTAGTGCCACCTTCAGCCCAGGGCGTGATCCTGGGGACCCGGGATCTAGTCCCACGTCAGGCTCCCTGCATGGAGCCTGCTTCTCCCTCTGCCTGTGTCTCTGCCTCTGTGTGTGTGTGTGTGTGTGTGTGTGTGTGTGTCTCATTAATAAATAAAATCTTTTAAAACTAAATAAAGGAAAGTCCAGGCAGAATGGAAGGTACAGCCGGTCGGGTTCATTACGGAGAGCGTCTAATGAGCATCCAGCCAGCCTTTACCATGTGCCGACGCTACCAAAATTACCTCCATGTGTAATCCTCAGGACTGTATGAGGCGGTGCTTACTAACCCCCCGTTTACAGATGAGAAATCTAGGGCCCAGGGAGATTATCAGGGAACTTGTCCAGGTCCACAAGGGGAAAGTCGCAGAGTCTGGACAGACACCTGTCTTGTGACTCGAGTTTGCGTGTTTTACGACTTTGCTACGTGGCTTCCAGAGACACAGATGTTTACGGGGCACCACTAAGCAAATTTACAACCCCCCCTCCCCCAAACCCCAAGTTATAAAATAGTACATTCATTTCCATCAATTTGCTACTGAGAGAGCCCAGGAGTCACATATGACTTCTGGAACCCTTGGCAGAGGGAACAGGGGATCCTGAGGGGGAATGAGGAGAGAAACCAAGAGGCTGAGCCATCAGCCCACAGAGCCCACAAACCCACCTGCACCCTGATCAGCACTCACCCTTGGGGCCGGTGTTGCCAATCTGACCCACGGCTCCCACGATGCCAGGAACGCCCCGAGGGCCAGGGTGCCCATGGGGTCCCTGCTTGCCTGGGTACCCAGGAGGCCCGGGGGGTCCTGGCGGACCCACCATCCCGACGGCACCCAGGGCCTCCCGCTTGGCACTCACAGCGACCTCTGCCAGTTGCTCTGGAGGGAGGGAGGGAGGTCAGTGAGATGGGGGTCAGCTCAGTCCAGCCCGAAGGCGGAGCGGGCGCAGGGCCCCGGGCCCCGGGCCCCAGGTGTGAAGACCCCCAGGTGTGGAGACGCGTGAGCCACGAGCGTCCTGCCCCCTCCTCCTCCCCTGCCTTCGCGGAAACCGAAGACCAGCGAGGGCGGAGGCGGGGCAGCCGCGGGCCCTGCGGGAGCAGAGCTGGGGGAGGAGGGGCCGCCCGCCCTCACCTTGCATCATCTTCATCATCACGGTCACGATGTGCTGGTCGCTGGCGTCCCGGCCCTGCGGGCAGAGGAGGCCTCCAGGAAGAAGCCCCGCCGGCTCCGGCCCCGCCGCGGCCCGCCCGCCCCCTCCGGCCCCGCCCCGGCCCCGGCCCGGCCGACTCACCGCCACGCCCTGTCTCCCGGGCAGTCCGGGCACGCCTCGGTCTCCCGCCAGTCCTCGAGGGCCGGGGGGCCCGGGGTAGCCCTGCACCCCCGGGGCGCCCGCATCCCCGCTGGGGCCCGGGTAGCCGGCTTCTCCGCGGACTCCTGGCTGCCGGGGCGGAGCGCGGGTGAGACTTCGCACGTGCCGGGGAGACGGGGGGGGGGGGGGGGGCGCCCCGGGTAGGGGGAAGGCGGCGTCGCAGGGGCTGGACTCACCTGTCCCTTGGGCCCCGGCTCGCCGGACTCGCCCTGCAGGTACAGGCAGCTCGGTCACCGGGCGCTGAAGCCCCGCCCGCCCCGCGCCGCCCCGCCGCCCCGCCGCCCCGCCCGCCCCGCGCCGCCCGCTCACCTTCTCGCCTTTCTCTCCCCGGAGGCCGGCCACCCCCGGGTCGCCCTGCGGATTAAGCACCGCGGGTCAGAGCAGCGGCGGCCGCCCAGCCACCTCCACCCCCCATCACCCCCACCTCAACCACCCATCACCCATCACCCCCACCCATCACCATCCCCACCTCCACCCACATCACCCCCACCCATCACACCCACCTCCACCCCATCACCCATCACACCCACCTCCACCCCCCATCACCCCCACCTCCACCCCCTATCACCCATCACCCCCACTCCCCATCACCCATCACCCCCACCCCGCCGCTGCCCAGGACGCTGCTACTCACCACGCTGCCGCGGGGGCCGGTCTTCCCGGGGGAGCCCTGCAGCAAGCGGGGAGGCAGGACTTGGTGAGGTCCCCTCTCCGTCCCAGTGGGGTCACGCCCCCCCTCCCCCCCCCCCGCCCCCGTTCTGGCCACACCCCCCTGCAGCCCGCCTCCCCCTCCAGCCCGCTCCATCCCCCGCTCCCCGCAGGTCTTGGGGCCTTGCTCCCAGGTATTTTCCAGCCCCTTCTGTACCTTGTCTCCCTTGATGCCTGGCAAGCCTTGGGGCCCTGGAATTCCGGGGGGGCCCTGCTCCCCCTTGGGGCCCTGAGGAGACAAGAATCCAGAGCAGTAAATGGCAGGGGGCGCCCAGGCTGCTCCCTGCTGCCCCTCCCAGCCGCCTCCACTTACCTGCCGTCCCTGAGGGCCTGGCTGCCCCACCGGCCCCCTCTCACCCTGGTCACCCTGAAACGGAAAGAGAGGATGAGGAGCACGGGGTCAGCAGGGGCACCCCCCCAGCCCCCTCTCCAACCCTGATCCTGCTGGTCAGGGTGCCCTCCCCTCCGCTGTCCCAGCTTGGAGACCCTTGCTCCGCATCACACACCAGCGATCAGCCCTTGCTGGGAAGGCCCCACGCAGCCTGGGCAGGACTAGGCGGGTGCTGGAGCCTTAGTAGGACCCACATCTGGGTCCCCGAGTGCCCGGGGAGCAGGCAGGCGGCAGAAACCACTGTGCCAGGCCCTCACCTTCTGCCCCAGGATGCCTCGGGGTCCGATTTCTCCTTGAGGTCCTGGCTCTCCCTGGGGGACAGAAATTGGGAGTGAGCCGTTGGCCCCTGGCCGCCCTGGGCCTCAGCTGAGTCACTTCATCAGGGAAGCCTTTCCTTGTGCTCTGTCCTTCGGGTCCCCATACTCCTCCTCCAATAGGACCCACAGCTGTAGTTACTATCCTGTGATCGTAGGTTCAAGATCCGCCTTTTCCACTACACTTTAGCTCTGAGTGAGAGACTGTCTCGTCCAACACAGCTACAGGGATTTGGTGAATGTTTATGGAATGAATGAATGAAAGACTGTCTGCTGGATTCTTAGCTCGGGTCAGTGTGGCCATCGGAGGAGGGGACACCCATACAGGACAGACCGATCCCCACCATCACTGCATTGTACATAGAGAAACGACCACCCAGAGAGGAAAAGGGAGCACCCCTGGGTCAGTGGGGTCAGTGGCACAGCCCAGACTGGGATCCAGGGCACCCCCCGCACTAGGGCTTCACCCCACACCTCACCCAGGCCGCATATGCTGGGTGCAGGGTCTTCAGGCCTGGGAGGGGGGCCGGTGCAAGAGCCCTGTGTTCTGGGGAGAGCACTTACCTCCTTCCCAGGAGGACCAGAGAATCCAGGGAGGCCCTGCTGGCCTGGTTCACCCTGCAGGAAAACACAGTTTTAAGGTGAGTCTGGGGGGCCCAGGCAAGCCCTTGACCTTGGGGAGCCTGGTGAACCCTAAACAGAATCTAGAACCACATGAATTGGGGATACGGTGTCTTTGGTCAGGTCTTCTGGAGTCCACAGATTTTCCTGTGTTTGTTTCCTCCTCTGGATTGGGAGCCGTGTCTCTTGTCCCCACGGAGGGCAGGGGGAGGGGGCAAGCGGGAGGTGGTGAGGCCCAAGGGGACTTGTGTCTAGGCCATGTCCTTGAGCCTGGAGTGAGGCCTGGCCTTGCAGTCTTTGAGCCATGCCCCTAGACCCTGCCCGCAGGCTCCCTTGCTCAGATGAAGCCAGTTCTGTCCCCAGCCTGGAGTCACCATACCTTGTCTCCCGGGCCTCCTTTTGTCCCAGGCTGGCCCGGCACGCCCTGTAGAAAGAAGTTGGTATCAGTTTCTACCCTGGCTTTGGGGAACCCCAGGCATCTCCGGCTTTACCTCCCATCCCCAATCCAGACCCCTTCCTTTGGGAGGCCCAGTTCTGGCCTCACAAACCTGACTGAGCCCTGAGCCCTGGTGGGAGTGGGGGTGTGGGGGTGTGTGTGGAAGTGTGTGGAGGGATGGCCACAGGGGCCTGCAGCCTGCAGGGAGGAAAGGAGGCCCCTGCGCTCACAGGCACACGTGAACGCATGTAGGAACGTGCTCTGCACCTGAGCATGTTATCAGGCTTTGGCCTCAGTACCCCCAGCAGGGAGGGAGGCGAGGCGCCCATGGACTGGGCTCCCAGAAGGCGTGGGATTGAGGTGGCCCTGAACGGTGACAAGGCCCAGAGAGATGGGGAAGGGCGGTCCAAGCAGCAGCGCCTGCAAGGGCCTGAAGGTGTGGGGTTAGAACAGCCAACAGCCGAGAAAGGAGAGGACCCCGGGGGCAGTGGCTGATGAGGATGGAAGGGTAGGGTGGCGTCAGATTAGGGTGGGCTGTGAGGACAAGCACTGTGGCTGTCCTGTTCACAACTCTCCCTGCCACTCAGTGTGCCCCGGGGACTCTGTCTGTCTTGGAGCACTGAATGGAATGGCTTTCCTGGAAGCAATGGGGGCCACGGAGAGCACTTCAGTGGGGAGGAGCCAACATGGGGAATCTGAGTGGCCACAGAGATGGTGATGGGGCCTGGGCTGCGTGGGGACAAGGACTAGAGCGAGAACCCTGGGTGTGTGTTCACACCCAGCCTCATCAGCCACCCATGCCGCCATGAGGGAGTGGGCAGCCCTGAGGAGAAGCAGTGTGCCCGTGGGGCAGCCCCTGGGACCCCCTCACTCACCGCTAGGCCTTGGTGGCCTTGGTTTCCTGGCCGCCCTGCCTGTCCCGCGCTGCCCTGGGAGACACGGAGAACAGAGGCACAAGTGAAAGCCCCAGCAAGAGGGTCCATGGCTTCCACCCAAGTGCCAGTAGGGAAACTGAGGCCCAGAGGCAAGTAGGGCTCTGTCTGTGACACACCTGAGGATCCCAGGCTCCTAGGCCTCCGGGATCAGTGTGATGAGACTGGCCTGAGCCAGGAGGGACCCCGACCCTCCCAAACCAACTGGCAGTCCCCACTCCTACCTTCATGCCTGGCGTGCCTGGGGTCCCGTCCTTGCCGTCGATGCCTGGGGGCCCCTGCTCAGAAGGAAAGTTGAAGGGAGACTCACAGTGGGGAGACGCCTGGGGTCAGGCCACGCACACGTCCCTGTGTGACGGCCGCAGCGTGCGGGTGGGAAGTGGGTCTGGTTATCTCGAGAACCCCCACCAGCCAACTGGGAGGGGAGCAGAAATGGGAGGAGGGTCTGGGAGGACAGACCACAGTCCTTCCTCTGAGTGGGGGACAAGTGTCCCAGATTGCCGCAAGATCCCCCCACCCTCTGCTCCACCATCACCCTATTTGCAGGTGAAGGAACTACAGCCCAGCAAGAGGGCTTTTCCCAGGTCACAGAGCAGCCTGCCCTCTGTCCTCCTAGAATCCCAGGCTCCCGGTCCTCTAGGAGCTGGGACAGACTGACCCGCTCTCTGTCGGGGTAGCCCTGGGCCACTTACGGTTGCTCCCTTTGGGCCTGTTATGCCCTGAGGTCCTCGGAGACCTTGGCCGCCCTGCAAAGTAGACAGAAATGAGGTCACCTTCAGGGTGCCGAACCCCCACCTGGCTGTTCAGAGAGGTGATGAGAAGGTGTGGGGCCCAGGATCCCTCTTGGCACAGGAACACCGAGCAGAAGCTGAGGGAGGGGGCCTGGGAACTGGGGGGGCGGGAGCAGAAGTCAGCCCCGCACAAATGGGACGGGGCACGTCCAGGGGAAGGAGCTGGTGCTCACCGGGACCTCCCCCACCTGGGCTCTGAGCTCCACTTACTGAAGAAACACAACAACTCAATACAATGTGTGGACTCTGGGTCTTGATTTGAACAAGAACCTTGAAGGGACTTTTTTTAAAATATTTTATTTATTTATTCACGATATATATATATATATATAGATAGATAGATATAGATATAGATATAGATATAGATATAGATATATAGAGAGAGAGAGAGGGAGAGAGGCAGAGACACAGGCAGAGGGAGAAGCAGGCTCCATGCAGGGAGCCCGATGTGGGACTCGATCCCAGGACTTCAGGATCACACCCTGGGCTGAAGGCAGGTGCTAAACCGCTGAGCCACCCAGGGATCCCACTTTTTTTTTTAAGATTGTATTTATTTATTTGAGAGAGAGACAGAGATGGCAACAGAGCCAGGGAGTTGGAGGAGAAGCAGGCTCCCCAATGAGTAGGGAGCCCAGATACGGGGGTGGGGGACAGGGGGTGGTCTCCATCCCAGGACCCTGGGATCATGACGTGAGCCCAAGGCAGCCACGTACCAACCGAGCCACCCAGGTGCCCTCTGAAGAGACATTATTGAGATAATTAGGAAACACGGAACACAGACTGGTTATTTTGCGGACATTAAGGAATAATTGATCATTTTGTTGGTATGATAATGAAGGATAGTGTGATTTGGGGGAGGAAAAGTCCTTATTTTTCCTTGTAAAAGTCCTTGTATGTAGAGACATGCAGAAGTATTTAAGGGTGGGACGCCCGGGTGGCTCTCCCTCTTCCTGTGTCTCTGCCTCTCTCTCTCTCTCTCTCTGTGTGTCTCTCACAAATAAATAAATAAAGTCTTTAAAAAAGAAGTATTTAGGGGTGAAATGACATATGAGGGGATTTGCTTGGAAACATGAGCCACAAAGTGGTGGATTGACTGCGACAGAATGTCACCTTGGGGAGACAGGTATATGGAGGTCGTTCTAGAATTCTCTCTACTTCTATGTACGTTTAAGGACTGGCACGGCCAAAAAAACATTTACTTTCTGCTCAACTTCTCTCTAAACTCAAAACTGCTCAAAAATGAAGTCAATTAATTAAAAAAAAAAAAAAAAAAGGAAGTTCAGAGGTTTGGGATGTGGCCCAAATCCCATTAGCCCCGTGGCTGATCCGCTGGAATGTCATTGTCTGGCCGCCGCGGGCCTGGGACCAGATCCCGCGGCTTCTCTCAAACTGAATTTGCTCAGCACAGGCTGGGCTTGCAGGAGTGGGGCTGCTGGGGTGCGGGGCTCCCAGCACAAAGGCTCCTGCCCCACACCAGTCGCTCACGCGCACTGACAGAGTAACGCACACGCATGCACACACGCACGTGCAGACGCACAGAGTGACCCATGTGTGCACACCTGCGCAGCACAGCACGGAGTCCGCACACACCCCCATGCATCCGCACAGACACAGAGTGGCACACATGCATGCACACACCCGCACACACGCACGTGCAGAGTGACCCATGTGTGCACACCTGCGCAGCACAGCACGGAGTCCGCACACACCCCCATGCATCCGCACAGACACAGAGTGGCACACATGCATGCACACACCCGCACACACGCACGTGCAGAGTGACCCATGTGTGCACACCTGCGCAGCACAGCACGGAGTCCGCACACACCCCCATGCATCCGCACAGACACAGAGTGGCACACATGCATGCACACACCCGCACACACACATGTGCAGAGTGACCCATGTGTGCACACCTGCGCAGCACAGCACGGAGTCCGCACACCCCCCATGCATCTGCACAGACACAGAGTGGCACACATGCATGCACACACCCGCACATACGCACATGCAGAGTGACCCATGTGTGCACACCTGCGCAGCACAGCACGGAGTCCGCATACACCCCCATGCATCCGCACAGACACAGAGTGGCACACATGCATGCACACACCCGCACACACACACGTGCAGAGTGACCCATGTGTGCACACCTGCGCAGCACAGCACGGAGTCCGCACACCCCCCATGCATCTGCACAGACACAGAGTAATACACACTCGCGCACACACCCGCTCACACTCGAGCCCCAGGGGGAGCTGAGTCCCGCCCAGTGCTGTCCAGGGGCCCCGACCCGACAAGCGGTGGCTGAGGACTCACCACATCGCCCTTCTCCCCCGCTCGGCCCGGTGGCCCCCGTGGACCTTCCTCACCCTGGCAAGAAGGACAAAGGGGAATCCAGGTCACCTGGGCTCGGGGGGAGCCACCCTCCGCTTGTAGCCCCAGGAGCTCCAGCGGGAGCAAGAGGACACTTACGGGTGACCCGGCAGCACCAATGGAGCCCACCATGCCTTTGTACCCACGAGGACCCTGGGGACAGGAGAGGGACAGTCAGTGCTGCTGGAGCGCATAGGCCAGAGAGCAGGTCATGACGACTCTTGCAGTACCCCCGGCTGACTTACCATCTCTCCTTTGGGTCCCTCCATGCCCGGGTAGCCCCTGATGCCCTGGGGACCCTGTCAAGACAGAAGAATGACAGCAATGGCAATTCCACTTCATTGCAGCTTCTCTGACCCCCACCCCTGCTGTTCACCATGCCTCTCTGAGGCAGGGGGCATAGTCCCGAGAGGGGACAAGGAGGCTCAGGGACCGGGGAGGGACTCACCAGGGTCACTCGGGGGACACTGCCAAACCTGGGCCTCGGCTGGATCTGCTGGCTGACAGCCTTGGCTCCTGTCCCCCGATTTCTGACCGCCTCGGCCTCCCTCCCCCACGCAGAGACATGCCACCTGCACGTGGCTGTTTCTTTTTCAGGTTGGAGGCCAGACCCAGGGGGTGGCTCCACTAAGATGCCCTAGGATGAGGAGGGGAGGGCCCCGGGGTGGGGGGCGCCGAGTGTTCTTTACCGGTGGTCCAGGGATGCCTTGCTCTCCAGAGGCACCCACATCTCCCTTGGGACCCTAGGGGGGCAGGAATGAGTGATCAGACAGGCAGGACCCTAGAACCCAGACAGTCCCATGTGTGACAGACAGAGGAGAAATGGACACCCAGGAGGAGAAGGGACTTGCCCAGGGACACACTGGGCCTCCTGCTTCTCAGCTCAAGGCTCGGGCCCCAGAGACCCACAAGGGAAGGAGGGGGGGATGAGGACGGGAGGCCCCTGTGAGCCCTCTTCCCACCACCTGCCGGGCCTCTGCCCTCACACTCACCGGCTTCCCCTGGCGGCCAGAATCGCCCAGAACCCCGCGTTTGCCAGGATGCCCCTGAAGGGAAGGAGGGAGCTCAGTGTGAGGTCCACCCCCAAACACCTGCTCTGCCCCCCAAAGCCTTGCGCCAGTGGCTTACCTTCACCCCCTGCAGCCCTGGGGGGCCTTTCACCCCCGCCGGACAGTTGGTCGGACACTGGAAAGAAAATCCCGCCAGGTTCTGGGGTCACTAGCTTGCCTCAGGCCAGCGGGGCCGTGCCCCCCATCTTGCCAACTCTTGAACCCTCCTCTCACCCCTCCCCGTGACTCCACCTCCAGAGCCCACCCGCCCCAGGCCCGCGTCTCACCAAGAAATCGGCGCTGCCTTCCAGGCCCTGGATGGTTCCGGGTCGGCCCTGAGGGAGATGTATGAAGAAGGAGCCCGACCCCAACCTTTCCCACCCCAGGCTTGTGCCAGAGGCCCTCATCCTGACCCATGTGGGAGGTCCGAGGACACTTACCGGTTTGCCAGGTGGCCCCGGGGGCCCCGATGGCCCATCTGGTCCGGGATCCCCCTGGAAGCAAAAGGGGCCAAAATTTATTCTGCCTGGCACTGCCAGGGTCACTCTACCCCCCTCCTGCTACTGCCCTGCCCACTCCGTCCTCCAGGTCGGCTTCTTTTTGCCTGAAAGTTCTACGGCAGGGTGGGCTCAGCAGGAGGGGTTTCTGTCTCAGACCCAGAAGTAGGCGAGCTTGGAGGTAAAGGGCAGGAGGCAGAGAGTGCGGAGTGGGGGCTGGGGCTCACCTTGGGGCCTGTGATTCCAATCTCACCGGGGAGGCCAACAGGTCCAGGTGGTCCCTAGGAGCAGAGCAGAGCCGTCACTGGCCAGGATGCCTCGGAGGGGTAGCTCACCCTGACACAAAGGTAGGGACTCTGCTACCCAGAGGCCCCTTCCCCACTTTTACTTTGCAGCCAAGCCCAGAGACACTGGCAGCTTAGGGCTTTAGGGGCCGGAGAATCCCAGAGCCGGCAGACAGGCCCAGCGTGAGCTGGCCCAGAGTCCTCCCGGCAAGTGTGCCTGTGCTTGACACCCTCCCCTTCATGGCCAGTCCCCTGGAAGCCCTTCTGTGTCCTCCTTCCCCAAGAGTCTCAGGGACCCTGTTCCATCCGGGAAGACTTACAGGAGGTCCAGCAAAGCCAGGGCCCTGGAACAGAAGGAAAGGAGTTCGGGTTCATGGCTCCTTCTCCAAGTTCCTCCCCTGCCCCCCCGTAAAAGCATCCCTTGGAGCCCAGATGTCACTCACCGGCAGGCCAGGGGGACCGGGGAGCCCAGGCTGGCCCTGAAGGAGCAATGGGACAGGTTCAGAGGCTGGGGTCTCCTATGTCCCTGCTCCTGTCTACTACAGCCCACCTTTCCCCCTGGAATACCCAAGCTGAGTCCTCAGCAGGCCACTTACCTTGACTCCAGGGATCCCCATGGGGCCAGGCTCCCCCTTGGCTCCAGTTAGACCCTGGGGAAGAATGAGAAGGTAGATCAGGGAAGGGCAAACCTGTTCCCTGAACCATGCAACAAGCCAGGGCCTGAGGTCTCTCCTGGGTGGGCCCAAGCTGCCCTTCACCTGCTCCAAGAAGGCCAAGGGGCCTCAACACCTTGCTTTCTCTTTTGCCAGTTCCCACAGCAACCGTGGGAGGCAAGCAGGCAGAGTAATTCCCCTCTTTTGAAAGATGAGAAACCAAGGCCCAAGGATTTGTCTGCCCAGGCCTCACACCTGCCAGGTTAGGAGCCTGGGAGACCTAGAGGTAGGCCTGCCCTTGGCAACTTCTTCTGATCCTTAGTGTTCACATCTGTAAAATGGGTTAATCACGTTCAGCTCTCTGCATAGATGTGAGAACCAAGACGCTTGTGGAAGGCATGCGATTTTTAATCTTTGCAGGGTGTGGAAAATTTTGGAGGGGCCCTGGGGGCTGCTCATAGCTCTGATGACACCTCTTGAGCCAGCAGGACAAAGACAACTCATGGGACCTCTTTGTCCTCCATCTTTTAGTGATTAACCCAAGTGTATTCCCCAATCAGATGACTGTCCCAGTAGTCCTAGCTGTGTCCAGGAGCCTGTGACCCTGGCGTCCCTGGGAATTTTGTGGTATCAGTCAATAATATTCCTCTCCTGAGTTCTCCTGGGGCTGCGAGGGAGTAGGGTACGGCAGGGAAGGAAGGGACAGCTCCATCCACAGCATTCGATCTGTACTCGGAGGCCAGAAATGTGAGAGTAAATCCATTAGCTGCTGCAGAGGAACAGAACCCCTCTTTGGGACCCCATGTGCCTGTGATCCATGCTTCCGGGTGGCTGTGAGGTCATGAGCCACATGAAGGTGAAGGGAACTCATAGCTGTACAGTCTCCATCCTGCTGCCCTGCTCTGAACAGAAAAGCAGGGAAGATGCCAGAACTGGGCTCTGAAAGTCAGGGAGTGCAGCCCTAACCTGCTTTAGCCGACACTCAGGTACTCACATCAATCCCAGGCTTCCCATCAGGCCCATCTGGCCCGGGTTTGCCAGGCTCTCCCTTCGGTCCCTTAAAAACAGAGGTGGGGCAAATATTAGCCAGAGGAGGGCAAGACCCAGAAAGGTCAAAGGTCAAAGTAGAAAAAGCACTCACCGGAGGGCCGGCTTTCCCAGGGGGCCCCTTGTCACCCTGCAAGATACAAGTCGGTCAAATAGTACCCTGTGGCTCACGCTACCCCAAATGGCCACACACAGGCCCTGGCTGGCTGGTCCCACATGCCCTCTCCTCACTCTCTTCTCTTCTGCTCTGGGTTCCCCTCAGCCTGGTATTTTTATATTTTTATTAATTTTTTATTTTTTATGAAAATAGCTCCCTTCCCCCGCCCCCCCCCCCCCCCCAAAATCATGGGTGGATTGAGATCAACCCCAGCCAGGCTGGAGAGGGTTCTGTCAACATGCAAGCAGGCTATAGACACACCGCTGTTGCTAAGGTGCCAGTTACAGGACCCACAGAGAGGGTTGTGGGTTCCAAGTTATCTGAGCATGGGCGCCTCTTGGATTTGGGCAAGTGTGGCAGAAACGTGGGACTTTCAGAAACACATGAAAGGGGACATGAACTGGGTGGGCAGCAGCTATTTTTGGATTGGGGTCAGGAAGAGAAGAGACTGGGACAAGGACAAGGGCCAAGAGGGACTACGAAGGGCTCCGATCCAATCCGTTCCCAAGGCAGGAAGGCCCCCCCCCCACTCCCATGACAAAGGACTCATAGTGACAAAGGACAGACAGGGCCAGTGAAGTCATATTTAGCCCCAGAGCGGCCTTCAGGCAGCTCAGGGCCTGCGGCAGCCAGGGAGCCTGGCAGGGACCCAGCGGCCGGGGCTGGGGGGCGGCGCACCAGGTTCAATAGAAGTCTGTCCAGATGGGTAAACACGGAGCTGACCTCCTGGGGGAGCCTCCTGAATGGGGCATTTAACCCTCCGCCCGCTAGGGAGCTAGGAGGGCGGCGACAGCCCCGTGCTTCTAAATCGGGGAGGAGGAGGCAAAGGAAGAGCGGGGTCTGGCTTCGGCGGGGCAGCGGTCTGACCGAGGCTGCCAGCCACCCCAAGAAGCATCCAGACGTGCCGGGGGCGGGGCCGGAGGTTAGGGCGGCTCCCGCCCCCAAGGGAAGGGATCGGGGGTGGGGGCTGCGGCTGTGAGCTCGGCGGCCACGGGACAGCAGCCCCTTGTCGGCGGGCGGCGGCCACCCGCTCCTCTCTCCGGGCTGCTTCGGGGTTTTCCAGGAACAAACGGGCTCCTTGTGGCGAGGCCGGCGCCGCCTACTGACCGCAGGGGGCGCTGCACACCCCCCCCCCCCCCCCCCCCGGCCTCCGGAGGCTCACAAAGTCCCCCTTTGTCCGCAGCTCCCCCCCCCCCCCCCGTCCCAGGTTAGAGACTCACGTCGATGCCGTCGGATCCAGGCACTCCCGGCGGCCCCGGGGGGCCCGGGGGCCCCGGTTCTCCGGGCGGACCTCTCTGAAAACACACAAGGGGGAGGCCCTCAGACGGTGCAGGGGGCGGGGGTCCCTGCGGAGAGCCCCCCCGGGGGCGCGGCGCGCTCACGGGAACCGACTGTGCGGCGCTCAGGACCGGAGGCGGGGCCCGGGTTAGCCGCGGGGGGACCCGGCTCACGGAGAGCGCGCGCGAGCGCGGAGCGCATCCCGGTGCGCTGGCCCGCGGGGCCCGTGCGCGGTGGCGGAGGGCGGAGGGCGGAGGGGGGGACGCCAGGGCGCCGCGGGTCCCAGCGGGCAGGCGACAGCGGGCTCCGGGACCGCTCGCTCGCACGACAGGTACAGACGGTGAGCGGGTGCCCTGCCCTCTGCGCCTGGCGCGCGTAACCCGAAAGGAGCATGCGGGGGGCGCGGGGGGCGCGGGGGGAGCCCCTGCCCGGAGCCCCTCCGCTTCCCGTTGGCTTGCCCTTTGCCCTCCGCGGGGCAGCGCCCCCCGCAGGGCCAACGCGCCCTCCGCGCAGCGAGGTGCCAGGCTGGCGCCCGGGCCGGTCCCGGTGGGTCCCCGCGCCCCGGGGGCCCCGGCAGCGGGGCCGAGCGGCGTCTGGCTGGAGCCGCCCGGGGGGAGGCGGCGCCGGGGCACCGGAGTGAATGGGCACCATTGTCTCGCCCGCCACCTGGGCTCTCTGGGCTCCCGGCCACGCCGCCGGTCCCAGGCCGGGCCGCGCGGCTCCGGACAGGGTCCCCCTGGCTCCCCGGGCCCCTCCGCCTCCCTCCGCGGCGCCCGGACGCGCCCGCTGTGCGCCCCGCCGAGGGGAAGCGCCGAGGCCCGCACCCCGACCGGTCCCCGCCCCCGCACCCCGGCCCCCGCGCGGCGGCCGCGGCACTTACGATCTGCGCCAGGGCGAGCGCGAGCCCCTGGAGCAGCAGCAGGAGGCGGCGGGCGGCGGCCATGCGGGCGGCGGGCGGCGGGCGGCGGAGGCTCGGGCGGGCGGCGCGGGCTGCTCTCGGAGGGGCGGGCGGGCGCCTGAATATGCGGCGGGGCGGGGCGGGGCGGGGGCCGCGGGGCCCGTCACCCGAGAGGGCGGCCGAGGGGCCGAAGCCCGCGCGCAGCTCCGCCCCGCCCGGCGCCGCAGCCAGCGCCCACCCTCTGCCCCCGAGGGGAGGCGCCGGCCGTCGGGGGCCCCTGCAGCCTGACCCCGGGCCTAGCCCCGGCCGTCGCTCCTCTGCTCCAGGGCGCAGGCCGAGAGCGAGCCGTGGGTCCTGCACCCCAGGTAGCAGAGGCCCCCACCGCCCGGGTCCTGCACCCCAGGTCGCAGAGGCCCCCACCGCCCGGGTCCTGCACCCCAGGTCGCAGAGGCCCCCACCGCCCGGGTCCTGCACCCCTGGTCGCAGAGGCCCCCACCGCCCGGGTCCTGCACCCCTGGTTGCAGAGGCCCCCACCGCCCGGGTCCTGCACCCCTGGTCGCAGAGGCCCCCACCGCCCGGGTCCTGCACCCCTGGTCGCAGAGGCCCCCACCCGCCCGGGGCCTGCACCCCTGGTCGCAGAGGCCTCCACCCACCTGGCTTAGCGGCACAGACCGGCAGGCCTCTTCCGCAGAAAAGCCTACCACAGGCCTTCTGGGTCGGAGGTCCCGGGAGCCCCCCCATGCACCCTGCACCCCACCTCCAGACCCCCTCATCTCCCTCTCACCTCCCTGCTCCCGCCGCAGCTAGGAGGTCAGGCTCTTGGAGGCCACCAGCGAGCCCCAGGCCTTCTTAGTGCCCCCGGAAGCACTGAAGCTCTTGTTGCTCCTGGAGCCGCCCTTGGCCATGCTCTCCTTGAAGCCTCCCTGCCCAGGCCCCCTGCCGTACAGCGTCCTCCTCGTCCTCCTCGTCCTCCTCGTCCTCGTCGTCCTCGTCGTCCTCCACCTCCTCCTCCTCCTCCCCCTTCTCCTCCCGTTGCCTTTTCTTCACTGCAGCTTCTTGAAGCACCAGAGCCTCTAGGTGTGGGCCTCCTGTATCCCTCGGGGTGATCTCCTCCATGAAGCGCCCCCCCCCCCCCCCCCCGCGCTGTTTGTCCAGCATCACCCCTCTCCCAGTCTCTTAGCTCCCTTTTCCTTCCCTTAAGCAATGTTGGTGAAGTGCTTTGGAATCTGTCGCTAACAGTGACCACAGGCACCTGAAACCATATAGTGTCCTCCTCTGTAAAAGGGGATAATAATAATAATAGTCCCTATCTTATAGAGTTTTTGTGAAGATTGAATGAGATGATGCTAAGTACTTCATATGAAGTAGTAGGGGCTTCATAAATTTCAGCTTTCATTATGATTTATGGAGAATATACTTTGTTTACCAGTCCTGTGCCCAGAGTGGGGGAGAAAATCCACAAGGTCAGCTAAAATAGTCCAGGAGAAACCCCTCTGGAGCCTGGGAAAGTCCAACCCCACGTGGCATTGTGAGCAAAGGGCCCTGGGCTTTGAGAGGTGTTCCTGGAGCTGAATTTGGGAGAATTTAATTGCTCTGCCTAATGGACCGAGGAGGAATTTGGAGTTTATAGGAAGAAAGCTGAGAGGAGGAGGGAGTAAGGGAGAGATGGTGGGCATTGCCCCGGTGGGATGGTAATATGGGGTATGTGTAAGGGACTTCTCAGAAACAGGGCAGCCTTATTGGTTTTTATGTTGTTCATTTCTTCATCTCTTTGTGGGCTAGACACACCAGGGACTCGTGTGAGTAAGTTTTCTTTTGTGTGCGTGGAAATCATGGAAAGGGGATGCGCCTCCCATCTGGATAGCACACGTTGGTGTATTCACTGTATATCACGGCGTAGGAAAAGCACCTAAACACTTAGTGGCTCAAAGCAGCAATTTCTTGGATCAGAAATTCAGGAGTGGGTCCGGTGCTTGGTTCTGACTCGGAGTCTGTTACGAGGTTGCAGTCAGATGGGCTTGGCTCATCTAGAAGGCTTCTTCATTCACGTGTCTGGTGTCTGTGCCAGGAACCCCCCAATAGCTGGGGCTGGAACAGCTGGAATTCCTTGGGAAGCTCTGTCCTTTATTTGTGGGCCTTCCATAGGGTCTCTCCAGCACTTCAAGGTGGCTGACCTTCAAAGGTGGCAGCTCACAGAGAGAGAGAGAGAAAACACCCAGAACAAAGCTGACTTGCCTCTGAGGACTTAAGTCACACAGCATCAATGTCACCATATTTGGTCCAGGCAATTCCAAAGCCTTGCCCAGTTTCAAGGGGAGAGAACAAAGATCCCACCTCCTGATGAACTTAGTATCAATGGGACAACATTTCAGGAGTATCATGGAGTGATCGTGAGGGGTGTGGTGGGACATTCATGGGTGCAGTCATCTTCGGAAAATATGACCTACCACACCTGGGCTTATAACCTGAACCAAGTCAGTGGGAACCAAAACTCAAAGCTGGAGCTGATTGGGAGAAATCATAAGGAAGGCTTCGGACCCACAAATCATGGACTAAAGGTTTGGGCCAGTCACATACATCTCCTAAGGGACAAGGAGACCCAATAAATGGGGAGTCTATCCACATTCCTGGATAGGAAGACTCGTTGTTGCAAATATGGCAAATTAATCCAGGGGCGCCTGGCGGGCTCAGTCTGTGGGGCATGTGACTCTCGATCTCAGGGTTGTGAGTTCAAGCCCTATGTTGGGTGTAGAGATTACTTAAAAATAAAATCTTAAAAAAGTTAATCTATAAATTCCATGCAACCACAGCCAGAATCGGAATGCAGATTTCATGAAGGTTGACACCCTGATTCTAATTTTTTTTAATTTTTTAAAAATTTTATGATAGTCACACAGAGAGAGAGGCAGAGACACAGGCAGAGGGAGAAGCAGGCTCCATGCACCGGAAGCCCGACGTGGGACTCGATCCCGGATCTCCAGGATCGCGCCCTGGGCCAAAGGCAGGCGCTAAACCGCTGCGCCACCCAGGGATCCCGACACCCTGATTCTAAAGATATTCTAGGAGAGAAATGACATGATGATAGTCAAGAAAATTTGAAAAAGCAAATGAGAAAGGTCTTTCCCCATCACAGATCAAAGCATATTTTAAAAAAGCATATTATAAGGGAGTTATTCAAATAATGTTTTATCAGCCCAAGAATAGATTTTTTTAAAAAAGAGAAAGACAAGACGCACACTCGTACACACACACATTTATTATGTCTAATTTATGAGAAAGGTCTACATGTTTAGTTTATGATAAAGGTTAAATTTAAAGTCCTCAAGGAGGGGCACCTGGTTGGCTCAGCTGGTTAAGCTTCTGACTCTTGATTTCAGTGACAGGTCTTGACCTCAGGGTTGTGAGTTCAAGTTCCATTTTGGGCTCCGTGCTGAGTATGGAGTCTACATAAAAAAAATAAAAATAAAAACAAATGTCAATGAGGAAAGAGCAGCCTGGTCAATACATGCTGAGAAAGTTGGATACATATTCAGAAAAAAACTCATTAAATTTCTATATAAGTGTACAAAAATATATCCCTGGACGAATTATTTTTTGGGACCTAAATATAATAATAACAAACTATTAAGACCTAAAGGAAACTGTTTCTTTAAAAAATAATTTTGTAGTAAAATCAATAAAAATAACTTTGTGGTAGGGAAAACTTTCCTGAGCAATACTCAAAACCATGAAAGGATGCTCAAGTTTGACTTCATAACCCTTAAATGTCTTTATAATAAAAATGTATGGAGAAAATTAAGAGACAGGAGGAAAATATTTATACTACACATTACCAAAGAATTCATCTGGATAACACACAAAGAGGTCTTACAAATCAATAAGCAAGCTCTAGCAAACATTTAATGGAATATCTAATTTGAATCTCCTACAAGCTTTTTAAGAGTAGAAAAACAAAGAACACGCAAACTCATTTTACGGGCTAATATAACTTTGGTTTTCAAACCAGTGATGGGTGGTACAAGAAAGGATATTAGAGCCAATTTGTCTTATGAACACGGACGGAAAAATCCTATTGAAAGTATTAGCAGGTTGAATATAGCAATTTTTCGAAAGGTACATCATGACCGAGTTGGTTTCACAGCAAGAAAGTAAAGATGATCCAAAGTTAAGAAAATCTAGGGGCGCCTGACTGCCTTGGTTGGTGGAGCATGTGACTCTTGATCTCAAGGTTGTGGGTTCGAGCCCCACATTGGGTGAAGAGATTACTTGAAAAAATAAAATCTTAAAAAAATAATAAAAATAAAGTTAGAAGAAAAGCTTAAGATCATCTCAATGATGTGGGGTTGGGGGAGGGGAAAGAAGCTCAAATGTTTCCTTTTGTCTTTCCACTTAACGTAGTAATTCACTTGGCAAGAACAAGCCTGAAAATGGTGGCCCAAGAATCCCAGGTCGTGGACCAGAAGGGAGCCTTGACACTTCCCGCCACCCACAATCAGCCTCATCTCTCCCGAAGAGTGTACACAGCCTGGATGCATCCTCACTATGGGCTCCAGCAAGACATAGGAGGAGGAGAAATGCCCCTTCTATTCCCAACCCCTTTTTAAAAAAGATTTTCTTTATTTATTCCTGAGACACACAGAGAGAGGCAGAGACTTAGGCAGAGGGGGAAGCAGGCCCCCTACAGGAAACCTGATGTGGGACTGGATCCTAGGACCCTGGGGTTCATTCCCTGACCCAAAGGCAGTCGCTTGACCACTTAGCCATGCAGGTGTCCCCCTTCTATTTCCTTTTCATCTGAATGAACTCAGAATTTTGTTTCCGTTTTTCAATAAAATTTTAAGTTGTTTTTTACTTTTTTAAAAAATTTTTAAGTTGTTTTTTTAAAAAATATTTTATTTATTTATTGGCAGAGAGAGACATACCAGCCAGGGGAGCAGTGGAGGGAGAGGGAGAAGCAGGCTCCCCACTGAGCAGGACCTGGTATCATGACCTGAGCTGAAGGCTCAGATGCTTAACCAGATGAGCCACTCAGGTGCCCCAAATTTTTAAGTTTTCATCATAGAGATACTTTATGTTTGAGCATAGACTAAATATGACTCATCATCTGTGCTCCCAAACTATAGATTTTTGGGTGAGCAAGTGACTGATCAGCGAATCAAGCCCCAGCTGGATCCACAGGCCAAGGTTTTCCTTAGGACCTTCCCTAACCACGTCCCTTCTCTCTCAGGGGCAGGGTCTCAGAACTTAGTTTGGAGTAAATGCCTAAATCCTCTTACACCTGACTAAAAACACCTGGTCAGTGTTGTTGCTGTTGTTGATTGAATGAGTCTTGTTTTTTAATCCACTCTGTCACCCTATGTCTTTTAATTGGAGTGTTTAGTCCGTTTACATTCGTAGTAATTATTGATAGGAATATATTTATTGCCATTTGATTACTCAGGTCATTAGTTTGGTGGCATTCCCCTCATGGAACCCTCCAATTCCTCCTCTCTCATTCATCATCTTTCAAAGCTCCTGACAGGAAAGGTTCATGCACCCCATGACATAACCGAAGCACAAGACCTATGGGGTCAAGCTCAGGTAGCAATTTCAGACAAGTCAGTGTAAGTGTGTACACTGAGACTGAGTGTGTATACTGGAGAATGTCTGGGACCATAGACATCAGAACAACAAAGACCTAAAAGTTACCTTGTCCAGCAAGGAGAGTGTGGGGGGGTTCCCAGCCATTTTACAAAGTATTTTCCTCCTTGCTGCTGTTTCCCCTCCCCCAAACCTGCATCAAATTCTCAGCCAATCTCCCATCCCAACCTTTCCACTGGGACTTCTGGAACACTGGTTCAATGATCACCAAACTTTCTGACTGTTCTCAGTTTCTCAGACCGTGTTGACCACCTCCAAGCCTGGACCTCCAAGTGATCCTCCCTGACAAGCTGCTTCCCGGCCACGTCGCAGATGGAGGCCTCCCATCCCTCGCGGTCAGGATGTGGGCTCAGTGTCCACATGATTTGTTTAAGTGTTTCTCCAGATACATGCTTGTAGAAGCCCCTGCTCCCTCATGTGCCAACGGGGCCTATCACCTCTCCTCTTTGCCCTGGGTCACTTTTCCTTACTCACCAATGATTTGGGCCCCTGCGTCACATCTTGCCCTTCTCTTGGAGTCCTGGCACCTGGGGTTCTTCATCATCTTCTTGAATGACTCCTTAGCACCTCGGATTCCAGTGCCCTAACCACCTCATTTCTTCTTCTTCCTCCTTCTCCTCTTCTCAGTCTCCCTCCTTCTCCTCCTCCTCACACCCCTCCTCCTCCTCCTCCTCCTCCTCCTCCTCCTCCTCCTCCTCCTCCTCCTCCTCCTTCTTCTTCTTCTTCTTCTTCTTCTTCTTCTTCTTCTCCTCCTCCTTCTTCTTCTCCTTCTCCTTCTAGAGACGGAGAGAGAGGCAGAGGGAAAGGGAGAGAGAAAGAATCCCATGCAGGCTCCACGTCCAGTGGATCTCAGGGTTCTGAGATCTCATAACCTTGAGATCATAACCTGAAACAAAACCAGGAGTCAGTCAGACACTCACCGGACTGAGCCACCCAGGTGCCCCTGATTCTTTCCTTCTGGTTAAACCCTGAAGGATAAGGAAGAAAGCATTTAGTTTTTCATTACTAAGTATAATGTTAGCTGTACTTGGTTTTGTAGATAGTTTTTATCAAGTTGAGGAAGTTCTCTATTCCTAGTTTGCAGAGAGGTTTTTTGTTTTGTTGTTGTTTTTTAAATCATGAATGGGGGTTGAGTTTTGTCCAGTGCTTATTTTGCATCAATTGATATAACCATGTGATTTTTCTTCTTCAGTCTGTTAATATGGTGGATTACATTGATTGATTTTTTTTGGTTTGATTTTTTAATATCGACCCACCCTTGTATCTCCGGTATAAATCCCACTCAATCATCATGTATCATTTCTTAATATATTGGTGAATTTTATTTGCAAATATTTTGTTAGGGATTTTGTATCTGTAGTCATGAGGCAATTGGTGTATAGTTTTCTTTATTTTGTACTTTATTTATTTATTTGAGAGGGAGAGCATGAGCAGAGGGAGAGGGAGAAGCGGAGTGCCTGCTGAGCAGGGAGCTGATGTGGGGCTTGATCCCAGGACCCTGAGATCTTGACCTGAGCCAAAGGCAGACGCTTAACCGACTGAGCCACCCAGGTGCCCTGGGACCAAGCATATATTGATATCAACTCTACTAAGCATTTTGCTAGGGATCCTGTTTGTAGCCCCTTCTCAGAGATTCTTAACTCAAAACCTCCTTGAGCTTTTCTTTCATTTCTCTCCTTCCTTTACTTGCTTTCTCTCTTCCTCCCTCATTTCCTTCTTTCCTTCCTTCCTCATTCCCTCTCTTCTTTCTAAAGCATTTACTCAGGAGCACCTGGGTGGCTCAGTGGTTGCGTGTCTGCCTTTGGCTCAGGTTATGACCCAGGGGTTCTGGGATTGAGTCCCACAGGGTGTTCCCCCCAGGGAGCCTGCTTCTCCCTCTGCCAGTGTCTCTGCTTCTTTCCCTGAGTCTCTCATGAATAAATAAAAATAAAATCTTTTAAAGCATTTACTGAGCATTTCCTGTCCTCAGGCACTGCTCTGTATATCAAAGAGGGTGTGATTATCTTTAGGTGGTCCTTAAAGATTCCACCTCTAAAAAGTCTTTCCAGACTCTACAAGTTGGAACAGCCCAGAGAATGTGACTGAAATTTATTTTTATTTTTATTTTTTATTTTTTTTCAGTGTGGAGAAGGGGGATTCTCCTAAGTTTATTGGGCAAGGGCTGACAAGAGGAGGGGGGTGTATGAAATTTATTTTTTTAATGTTCCCTCCCACTAATATTTCCCGAGGACCTACTGTGTATCATGCCTATAGGGTGAGGAAATAATTAAATAATTGACATAATTATAAAAAAAAAAAAAGGTAGCTAGTAACTGCTAATTACTGCAAAGATTTTATTTTATTTTTTTAAGAGTAAACTCTACACCAGTTTGGGGCTGGAACTTACAACCCTGAGATCGAGAGTTGCATGCTTCACGGACTGAACCAGCCAGGTGCCCCCAGGAACTACTAATTATTAATAATACAATTTATCATTTACATATTTGTATTATTATAATTATTGTATATTTCTAATCATACTTTTTGAGCACCTGCTCTATGACATACATAGTACTAGTCCGTTCTGTGCACTTTGTGGTTAAGGCCTCACAACCATTCAGTGAAGTAGGTCCTGTGATTAATCCCCATTTTATGTGAAGACGGAGGCTTAGAGGAGTAAGTGGTTTTCGCCAAGGGCACCCAGCTGTATTTCCACCATTTCATGGTAGGTACCAATAATGGGCATTTCCTGCCTTTTCCCGGGAAGATCACAGCGTAGGGCTGTACAGGTTGGGCTCTGTGCAAACACAGATGACAGAGGGGCAGCCCAGGTGGCTCAGCAGTTAGCGCCGCTTGCAGCACAGGGCAGAATCCTGGGGTCATGGGATCGAATCCCACGTCGGGGCTCCCTGCATGTAGCCTGCTTTGCTTGTGTCCCTATCCCCCCCCCCCCTATGAATAAATAAACCTTTCAAAAAAAAAAAAAAAAAAAAGGATGACAGACAGGGGCAGACAGGGGAGTGGGGCTGACACCCAGCCCTTGCCACAAGCTTTTTTTTTTTTGCAGGTCCCAGCTCTTTTTAGAGAATTCTTAGAATCTTCTATTTGACTTGAGGCCCAGGCCACTCCAGTGTACATTCCTCAGTCCTCTAATCTCTAACCTTCGAATCTCCTGCTTTTCTCTCCCCGGCTCTGATGGGGTGGGTGACTGGGCATGGAGGGGAGAAGAGAAGGCGGGGCCCCTGGGTTGCCCCCCCATCACCCCCACCCCACCCCGCTGTATGTCAGGCCGTCTGGTACTTTGGCGCCACCTAGCGGGTCTCTGCTGCAGCAACACGGCCGGCAACCGGGCCAAGTGGAGTACTTGAGTACTTTCTCCCGGAGAAAAATCCTTGAGAGATGAAACGGGGAGAGAAGATAAAACACAGTGGGAACTCAACGAGGGAGAGATCGTGGCTTTGGGGGAAGTAGAGCTTAGAGTCTGCATTCAGCTAGACTCGGCTCCTGTATGGACTGCATGCTAGTTGTGTGACCCTGCGCAAGGCACTTCAGTCCCCGGAGCCTCAGTTTCCCCGTTTGGGAGACGGGGAGAACACCGATGCCCCTTGATGCCCAGGACGGTGCCAAGCAAGCTTTGGACCTTTACTTTAGGCAGAGGGAACTTTGTAAGCAAAGGCGGGGACCAGGGCTGGTGTTCAGAGCACAGGGTAGGTGACCTGATGCCCCTTCCCTGTGAGTCCCTCCCCGGAAGGGAACCTGCTGCCCGTTCTAGGCTGAGCTGCGGCCCCAAGCAGGTCTGCTCCCTCGGATCTGGCCACTCTACTGGGGCCGCAGGTGCCAACCACTGGGCTTTCCCGGTGCCCTGCTGCGTTGCTGGACTGTGGCCCTGGCTTCCACGAGCTATGATAGTGCTCGGGTTTTCCTCCCACCTCTCTGGCTGTTCCTTCTGCAGCCCGTGGGGATTTCCTTGTGCTGCACGCCCTTGTTCACCTTCTTCCTCCCCATGTGCTTCCTGGGACACCTGCCCCCTCCTCTGGCTTCCCTATCACCTGTGCGCTTCCCACCTTGTTTTCCGCAGCCCGGCCTGCGCAGCTGCCTCTCGGATGTTCCACCGGCTGGGGCTATGTTCAAAATGAAATTATCTGCTGGCTCCCAAGCCCACAGCCAGCGGTGTAGGACTCTGTCCCGTTGCTCCCGCCAAAAATATGGGTGTCGGCCTTGACTCTGCCCCGTTCCTCCCCTGGTTTTATCACCACGCTCCAGTCCGGGTACTCAAATATGTTTATCTAATCCTTCCACCTGTCCGCACCCCCCCCCATCCCCGCCCCCCTCCAACCGCCTCATCCCCGACACCATCCTCTTTTGCTTGGATTATTACAACCGCCTCTGAATTTGACTCTTGGCTTCAGTTTTACCCTTTGCTTCTTATGTTCCCTTCTGGAGGCTCTAGGGGAGGGCCCATTTCCTAACATCTTTACTATTTATTTATTTATTTATAAAAGATTTTATTTATACATTCATGAGACACACACACACACAGAGAGAGGCAGAGACACAGACAGAGGGAGAAGCAGGTTCCATGCAGGGAGCCCCACGTGGGACTGAATCCTGGGTCTCCAGGATCACACCCTGGGTTGAAGGCAGATCCTAAACCACCAAGCCACCCAGGGATCCCACATCTTTGCCTTTTAGAAGCTTCCCTCATTCCTTGACTTATGACTCCCTTCTTCCATCTTCGAAGGCAGAAAGAAGACTTACATCTCTCTGACCATTCTTCCTTGGTCAGATGTCCCTACACTGCTCTCTTCTGTTTTCTTCTTCCACTTTGAAGGACCCTTATGTTTTCATTGGACCCACTCAGATAATCCAGGATAATCTCTCCATTGCAAGATCCTTAACTTAATTATATCTACCAAGACCCTCTTGCCTTGTAATCTAACAAATAAATTCACAGGTTTTGGGGGCTACAGTGTGGACGTCTTTGGAGGGCTCCTATTGTGCCTGCCACAGTCTTCTCTCTGACCTCCAAATATTTATGTCTCCCTACATGCAAAATATACTTACCTCATTTGGGATAGTTCCCCAAAGTGCCTCAAGTCTCAGCCCATTATTATTATTATTATTATTATTATTATTATTATTATTTAAGTCTCAGCCCATTAAAGTATCAACTCAAAGTCCAAAATCTCAGTCTCATCAGCTCACATTCCTGTGTCTCATCATCCCTATCATCTCTATTAGGTATCAGATGAGACTCGGTGTAATCTATGTTGGGGTGGAGCTGCTTTCCCTCTGTGGACCCATGGAACCAGAAAACAAGTTCTTTGCTCCCAGAGTAGAAGGTCGGGATTGACATATGGTCACAGTTACAGACATTCCTGTGATAAAAGAGGGAAAAAATGGAAGAAATAAAGGAGTCATGGGTCCCATGTAATTTCAAAATGAAATTACAAATTCCATTAAGCATCAAGGCGTAGGGATAATACTCTGGCTCAAGGCTCAGCCCTGTGAGTCATTCTTTTCTTTCTCATGAAAGACAACACCTGCTTTCAGTAGGGCCATTTTATCAGCCTCTTTCCTGCCTGCAGAATTTTGGGAGCCTCGCAGCCTTCTTTCATTTCAGACTTTGTCCCTCTCCATCTGGGTTCCACTGTGTCTCCTGGTGTGAAAGTCTCAAGAACCTTGTGGGGCTCTCGTGTAGGTCTCAGATTTTTGCTCCCTTAGGCTAGAGGCTCATTCATAGATGCTCCCTGGATAATTCAGTTTCTATTTTTGGCTTCTGTTGAGACAGCCGATGTGATCTATGAGTCATACACTAAGTCTCTTCAAAAGGCCTTTTACGAGGCACCAGGGTGGCTCAGCGGTTGAGCATCCGACCACCTTGGGCTCAGGGTGTGATCCCGGGTCCTGGGATCGAGTCCCGCATTGGGCTCCCTGCAGGGAGCCTGCTTCTCCATCTGCCTGTTTCTCTGCCTCTCTCTGTGTGTCTCTCATGAATAAATAAATAAATAAATAAAATCTTTAAAAAAAAAAGACCTTTTACATGGTGACCAAATACTTGGACTTTTGGATCTTTCTGAGATGTTCACAAAAGGTTGTCTGGTCACACCCTCAGCTTTTTCTCTAAAAGTACACTTTTCCTTTTCTTCTTTTTAAAATATTTTATTTTATTTTTATTATTTTAAAAAAGATTTTATTTATTTATTCATGAAAGACAGAGAGAGAGAAAGGCAGAGACACAGGCAGAGGGAGAAGCAGGCTCCCTGCAGGGAGCCGGAGGTGGGACTGGATCCCTGGTCTCCAGGATCACACCCTGGGCCGAAGGCAGGCGCCCAACCCCTGAGCCACTCAGGGATCCCCAAAAAGCACACTTTTCCTGATACTGAATCTTTTCGTCTTGATATCATTTGCAATCCAGATCGGCTGAGAATTGCTCCGCATCATCAAGCCCTGGTTTGAGTTGGTTTGACTGTTTCTTCTCCGTGGATCTGTGTCCCCTGTCTTTAAGGCAAGTGGCAGGAAGGAGCCAGGCCACATCCTTCAACGCTTTGCTTGGAAATCTCGGTGACATACCGTAGTTCATTGTTTATAAGTTCTGCTTTCCACACGCCTGCAGGACATGCAATTCGAGGCCTCTTGCGACTGTGGACCGAGTTTTTTTTGTTTTTTTTTTAAGATTTATTTATTTGTTCATGATAGACAGAGAGAGAGAGAGAGAGAGAGAGAGAGGCAGAGACACAGGCAGAGGGAGAAGCAGGCCCCACGCCAGGAGCTCGACGTGGGACTCGATCCAGGAACTCCAGGATGGCGCCCTGGGCCAAAGGCAGGCGCTAAACCGCTGAGCCATCCAGGGATCCCCTGGACCGAGTTTCTGACACTGCGTTCTTTGTTTCCTTCTTAACTCTCCCAGCAGCACCTGTAACGTCCATCCTCACACCCAGGCTGTGCCCATGGCGCGGGCGGCCTCAGGGGTGGCTTATGCTTTCTCCTCCGTGCCCCTCACTTCCGAGTCTACACTGGCAGAGTCGTTAACATCCTTATATATTTTTTAAAGACTTTATTCATGTGATATAGAGACAGAGAGAGAGAGAGAGAGAGAGCACAAGCAGGAGGAGCAGCAGGCCAAGGGGGAGGAGGAAGTAGGTTCCCTGCTAAGCAGGGGGCCCGATGTAGGACTCGATCCCAAGACCCCAGGATCATGACCTGAGCCGAAGGCAGATGCCCAACAGACTGAGCACCCCCCCAGGCCTCCCCAATAACATCCTTACCGCTACTAAGTCAGTTCAGGGCAGTCTAGGCCAGGTGTTCGTTTCCTGTGGCTCCTGTACCAAACGACCACACCCTTAGTGGCTTAAAGGGATACAAATGTGGTAGCTCAGAGTCCTGTAGGTCAGAAGTCCAACCCTGGGATAAAATCACCATGTGAACAGGTCGGCCTTCCTTTCTGGAGACTCTAGGGAGGTCTATTTCCTTCCTCTTTCTACCTGCTAAAGGCTTTCGCATCCCCTGGCTTGTGGCCCCTTCATCTCCGAAGCCAGCAACAATAGATCTTTCTTTCTTTCTTTATCTTTTTTTTAAGATTTTATTTATTTATTCTTGCGAGACAGAGAGAGAGAGAGAGAGAGAGAGAGGGAGAAGCAGGCTCCATGCAGGGAGCCCGACTTGGGACTTGATCCCGGGTCCCCAGGATCATGCCCTGGGCTGGAGGCGGCCCTAAGCCGCTAAGCCACCTGGGCTGCCCACGATAGATCCTTCTGACCGTTTCTTCCAGCACAAAGTCCCCTCTGCATCCCTCTTCTTCCTCCCTTGTCCATTTTCATGGATGCTTGTGGTTGAGCCCAGCAGGTTCATCCAGGACCGGCTCCTCCTCTGGATCCTGACTTTAATCGCACCTGCGATGCCCTTCCTGCTGGCTCATGTCACGTAGTCGCAGGTCCCCGGGATTGGCCCCAGATACCTGGAGGGAACATTGTTCTGCCTCCCACACCCTCCAAAAGTTAACCCACGTGGTCTCTCCCAAGGGACTTGGTCATGTTTGTCTCCTGCTTGAAATTCTTCAAGGGCTCCGCATGGACTTGGGGTACAGACCAAGTTCCTACATCAGCTGATCTAGAACAACCTTTGTGATCGTTACTGCTGGAGGACACTGTCTCTCGCCTTCCCTCCCTGTGGCCTCAAGCGCCCGGCCTTGCAGCCATGCTGCCTCCTGGCAGCCGCGCAGTTTCCACGAAGCCATCAAGCTCCCGGTTCGGCTAGCTCACACTTACTGTTCTTCAGGTCAAGTGGAGGCATCATCCTTTTCCAGAGCCATCCCTGGGTTGTCTGCCCCTGCCCTCCTCCCCCCTGCCACATGCTCCAGCACCCCCCCCCCATCAGAATGCATCGTGTGGCATTGGCATGACTGTGGACTTCACAGCTCCCCTAGTAGACTGCGAGGGCCATGAGGGCAGGGCTGTGTCCTTGGTGGCCAGCCAAGATCCCCTGTGAGACAGGCTCCTCATGAGTGTTTGCTCTGGCAAGTAATGGGCATGATTCCTTCCAGCTCACACCTTCTGTTCTTCGAGCTCTCACTGCAGGATGTGCTCGAGGATTTTGGCAGAGGTGTTCAAGGCAATCATCACGCTAGTGGGAGCCACCCGAGCTGCGAATGGGGGTGGGGTGAGAGGGCTGAGCGGTGGGCAGGGCCACTGACGACTGTGCAGGTGTCAGCTGATTCCCAGGTCTGGAGCCAACACTTCAACTATACCATCACCCTCCAGATTAGTCCAGGAGGAGTTTCCATTAATGGAAAGGAACTTGAAAAGGTTGACACTTATTTTGTTTTGATGTCTATTGTTGTTTGTAAAAAAAAAAAAAAACCAAAAAAAAAAACAAAAAAAAACAAAAACAAAAATAGGGACGCCTGGATGGCTCAGCGATTGGGCGCCACCCTTTGGTTCAGGTCATGATCCCAGGATCCGGGATCAAGTCCCGCATCAGGGTTCCTGCAAGAAGCCTGCTCTTCCCTCTGCCTGTGTCTTTGCCTCTCTCTCTCAGTCTGTGTCTCTTATGGATAAATAAATACATCTTTACAAGAAACCAAAAATAATAAATAGCATTCAGACTCCCATCTCTTAAAAATGTCCCCTCTGTGTCTCTCTTGAGTGGTTTCTACAAACACAAGCACACACACGCACACACATGCAGGCACCTGTGCACGATTTACTTTTCTTCAATATGTCAAGATATCATGAATGTCTTTCCTACTAAGTGCATAAAAATTTCCCTTCTTTTTAAATACCTGCATCTATTATGTATAACAGCATAATGTTAAAGCCACATCCCACTAATGAAGGACATTGATATTGCCTCCAATCTTTTGCAGTTACCCGTGTGCTTTCCCGTATCCAAATCTTAGTAGTGGTCTCTCCCCAACCAAATTCAAGTTCATTTCGCTCAGCTTCTCCCCTCACTTTGCCACTATCTTGCCTCCTACCCAAAATTCCGTCCTGTCCCAGGCTTTGTACTTCAGGATCAGGAACAGGTGGAGAGATGGGGCAGGAGGAAAGGAAGAGAACAGAAAGTTAGAGGCTTGCATTTGGTGGTTTGGCCAGGGAAAGGACCAGTGTCATTGGAAGTTAGGGAGGGGTATGGTCACAGCTTACAGAAAAGTTTATCACTCTTTGAGAGACACAAGCTTGCCATTCTTCTCTTTTTTTAAAAAGATTTTACTTATGTATTCATGAGAGACACACAGAGAGAGGCAGAGACACAGGCAGAGGGAGAAGCAGACTCCATGCAGGGAGCCCAATGTGGGGACTTGATCCTGGGACCTCAGGATCACACCCTGGGCCAAAGGCAGATGCTCAATCGCTGAGCCACCCAGGGATCCCCTTATCATTCTTCTCTACTGCCACTTAATTTTGATGGCTAAACATCTTTGAATGTGACTCCATGTGGAGACTGGGCTGCCAGGAGTCCCGGAATGTGTTAGGATCACACAAGCAATGCTACAGTGAATGCCACTGGATATGCTTCTTCTGGTGCCTCTGCTATTATTTCTGGGGGATCAATCTCTAGGAGAGGAGTTGATTGGTCCAATAGTATGTGCATTGAAAATCCACTCCAAAAATGTTTCAAACTACTTTCAAGAGGTTTGGAACCATTTTCTACTCCTGCTACAGTTTATGAACCTGGCCATTTCTCTACACCCTCATCAATTCTAGTTCTTGTCTATCATTTACGAGTGAGCTACTGTGATAGAAAAAACGTGCAAGAGCCAAGTAACTTCTTCTTTCATTATTAGGGAGATTGTGCAAGGCATTTTGATTGCACCATTTTGACCTAGTTGAGTTTTTCACCCTGTATTTATGAGTATAAATGTTTTTTTTAGTATAAATGTTTTAATCAGAATCATACCAAGTGCTTTATAGACCTAATGCCTTCAACATGTCTAGTGTCCAGTGAGTTGCCTAAAGCTGCACGAGAAGCAGCAGAGGTAGGTTTAGAAATCAGCATTCTTGATAAATTAACCAAAGAGATAAAAGACTTATTCTCTGGAAACTAAAGCACTGATGAAAGAAATTGAAGATGACACAAAGAAATGGAAAGACTTCCATGCTCATGGATTCGGAGAACAAATATTGTTAAAATGTATATACTCTCCAAAGCAATCTACACTTAAAAAAATGTGTTATTTATTTATTTATTTATTTATTTATTTATTTGAGAGAAAGACACAGAGAGAGAACAAGTATGACCCAGGGAGGAGCAGAGGGAGGAGGACAAGCAGATTCCATGTTGAGTGTGAAGCCTGACTTGGAGCTTGATCTCACCATCCTGACACTATGACCTGAGCTAAAATCAAGAGTCAACTGCTTAGCCAACTGAGCCACCCAGGTGTCCCAGGTGCCCCAGCAATCTATACATTTAATGTAATCCCTATCAAAATACCAAAAGCATTTTTCACAGGACCAGGACAAATAATCCTAAAATTTGTGTGGAACCACAAAAGACTCCAAATAGCCAAAGCAACCTTGAAAAAGAACAAAACGGGAGGCATCACAATCCTAGATTGCAAGATATACTACAGAATTGTAGAAATTAAAACAGTATGGTACTGGCACAAAAATAGACACATAGATCAACAGAACAAAAGACACAACCCATAAATAAGCCCATGATTATATGGGCAATTAATCTATGACAAAGGAATGTAATGGGAAAAAGAAAGTTCCTTTAAATAGTATTGGAAATACTGGACAGCTACATGCAAAAGAATGAAACTGGACCACTTTTCTACACCATACACAAAAATAAACTAAACATGGATTATAGACCTAAATGTGAAACCTGAAACTATAAAAATCCTAGAAGAGAGCACAGGCAGTAATTTCCCTGACATTGGCTGTAGCAACATATTTCTAGATATGTCTCCTGAGGCAAGGGAAACAAAAGCAAAAATAAACTTTTGGAGCCGCACCAAAATAAAAAGCTTCTGCACAGCGAAGGAAACAATTGGCAAAACTAAAAGACAACTGCCTGAATGGGAAAAGTTGTTTGTAAATGACATATCAGGTAAAGGGTTAGTATCTGAAGTATATGAAAACCGTATACAGCTCAACACCAAAAAACCCAAATAATCCAACTAAAAAAAATGGGCAGAAGACATGAGCAGATATTTTTCCAAAGAAGACATGTGGATGGCCAACACACACATGAAAAGATGCTTGACATCACTCATCAACAAGGGAATGCAAATCAAAGCCAGCGTGAGATACCACCCCACACTGGTCAAAATGGCTGAAATCAACAACACAAAAAACAACTGATGGTGAAGATTTGGAGAAGAAGGCACCTTTGTGCACTGTTGGTGAGAATGCAAACTGGTGCAGGCACTGGAAAACAGTATGGAGATTCCTCAAAAAGTTAGAAATAGAACTACCATTTGATCTGGTGATTCTACTGCCCAAAGAATATGAAAACACTAATTTGAAAAGATATAAGCCCCCCCACTATGTTTATTGCAGCATTATTTACAATAGTCAACATATGGAGTCAACAGGTGTCCATTGATAAATGAACTGATAAAGAAGATGTGGTATACATAAATACGCGTACACATACAGGATGGGGAGGCAGGAATATGCAATGGGATAAAGAAAGTCTCTTTTGTCATATGTGTGTGTGTGTGTATGTGTGTGTGTGTGTATACACACACAATGGAATATTACTCAGTCATAAAAAGGAACGAAATCTTGCCTTTTACAATGACATGGATGGATCTAGAGGGGTATAATGCTAAGTGAAATAAGTCAGAGAAAGACAAATACCATATGATTTCACTCACGGGGAATTTAAGGTAGAAAACACACAAAGAAAAAGAGACAAACCAAAAAAAAAAAAAAAAAGAGACAAACCAAAAGCCAGACTCATAACTATAGACAACAAACTGGTGGTTACCAGAGCGGGGGTAGGTAGGAGGGTGGGAGAAATAGGTGATGGGGATTAAGTGTACACTTACCGTGATGAGCACTAATGAATAGAATTGTGGAATCATTACATTGTACACCTGAAATTAATATAATACTGTATGTTAATTATACTGGAATTAAAATGTTAAAAAGAAAGAAATCAGCTTCCCTGATTCTCAGTTGTGAACTATGTCTACCGGGTCATGTACCCCTGCCCCCAGCAGGAAGCAGCTGGTGGAGAACAGAACACCCCAGTTTACAAAGTGGGCTTACGTCATGATCTTTTTTTTTAGGTTCTGAGTTTTAAATCTCTCTGAAAGAACCAGTCATTTCTCTGTTCTACTATATCCTATTACTTATTTATCCTACAAGCTTTTTTTAGAGTGCTCGGTACTGAGCCTGCTACAGTGAAAGTGATGTTTCAGCTGCACTGTGTAGATGGGCAGAAACACCTGGATGTTTCCTTGAATGTCTAGGGCAGGATATTAATTTGGCAGCCCTTAAGTCAATAGTCCTTAAATATTTATTCAAAATTTATTTAGCAGAGAGGATGAATTCTATATAAATAAAGGTTGGAGAAGAAAGCCTATTGGGGGATGTATTCTCTTTCTTTCTCATTATATCCTAAGCAATTCAGCTCTGGCCCCAGACTTGCAAAACAAAAGTTGTGCTATTGACTAGACTCATCCATCCTTTTTAGAAGTTGGTTGCAGGGTGCCTGGGTAGGTCAGTTGGTTAAGCGCCTGTATTTGGCTTAGGTTGTGATCTTCGGGCTCTGGGATCAAGACCCGCATCAGGCTCCCTGCTCAGTGGGGAGCCTGCTTCTCCCTCTCCCCTGCCCCTCCTCCTGCTCATGCTTCTCTCTCAAATAAATAAAAAAAAGATAAAAAATAAAGTTGTTTGCATCACCTTCAGGGGTTTCGTGAGCAAAGCCTTGGAGTCTCAGCGCTCCATTCCCACCCAACAGTTATACACATTCTTGAGAGGGGTTTGACTTTTTTTAAAAATACAATCAACCCTTATGTTTCTAGGGTTTCCTTTCATGATTTGGGTTCTAGATCTGAGTGGGAGCTGGCCAAAGGAAGAGGAGGGATGAAGTGGGGATGAGGGGTGTGGAGTAAGGTGTGATCTTCCAGGCAGGGGGAACAGCAAATGGAGGCCCAGAGGGGAGGAGAATCCTGACTTTTAGAAGAACTGAAATTGTATCTGGCTGGAGGGCAGAGGGAGAGAAAAGTGTGAAGTCAAAGTTTCTTCCTCTTCTTATAGATCATATTAGAAAAATAGTCTTCAGACCTGGTATTTTTCTATATGTTATACTTTTCAAATCATTTTTTAATAAGATTTTATTTATTTTATTTTATAGAGAGAGAGCACAAGCAGGGACAGAGGGAGCGGGAGAAGCAGGCTTTCCACTGAGCAAGGAGCCTGATGTGGGGCTTGATCCCAGGACCTTGGGATCATGACCTGAGCTGAAGGCAGACACTTAACCAACTGAGCCACCCTGGTGCCCCTCAAATCATTTTTGTATCTATCTGTGGTGTCCACCAGAGTATGCATGAGGAGTTAAACAATGGGACCCATGCAACTGATTTCCCTGCCCTAACCTCCCACCTCTACAGAAATACGTTACTCAACTAGCCTCTATGTTCACAAAACTGTGAATAAATCTGTGAAGAAAGTTACAATACATAATTATTTTTTTTTACAGTACATAATTCTTTATGGATTTTGGGGATCATTTCCTTTGGAGTCATTTCCTTCCTAGTGCTAGAAGCACAGACCCTAGAGCACAGGGTCTGATCTTCTTCTTCTTCTTCTTCTTCTTCTTCTTCTTCTTCTTCTTCTTCTTCTTCTTCTTCTTTTTTTAAGGTATTTAATATACCACTGGTGGTTTTCCAGAAAAAAAAATTAAACCAATTCAAACTTCCAACAGCACTTAGTGAAAATATATAGTTCCCTATATCCTTAACAACACTGGGTATTATAATTAAACTTCTTTTGCTGACTTGATGTATTTCTTCCAATAAGGCTAAATATTTTTCTTATGTCTATTCATGATTTATACTCTTTCTGTGAATTGCCTTCAGCTAACTAACTCTTTATCTTTCTTTTGGAAGGCTTTTTTATTTGTAGTGTAGTAGGATCCTAACCCTCTGCCAATTTGTGGTGCATATTTTCCCAGCTTGTTGGTTGCTTGTAAATATACTTTTTGATTTTTTTAACATATAGATTTAAATCTTTTGTACATGTGAATTCTTTTATGTCTTTGTGCTTAGGAAACTCTGTGGTGGTAACCTCTAGAAAGTTACCTTTTACGGATTGATTTTGGTATGTTTCCAATTTTTCAGTATTATAAATAGTGCTTAAAGAATATCCTTGCATTCAGCTATAATTACTGCTTAAGGATAAATTCCTGAAACTGGAATCATCATGATAGGATATGCACTATTCTGAGACATCTAATATATATTCCTGAATTGTTCCCAGGATTGGGAGGTTGGGTTAATAAGTCACACACCCCTCCTCCCAGCCGTATACAGTATTACTGGTTTTCAACCCCTAGCCCAAATGAGGGTATCATAATTTTAAAAGCTTTGCCAACATAACAGATGAAACTGAATTTGATTATTCCAGTAATTTGTATTTCTTTCTGGTGAGAGGAAAGTTTTTTTCATATTTATTTATCATTTTGTTTTTCTTTAATCAAAGCACTTGCTCATATCCCCTACCCTGTTTTTCTATTGGGACTTTCAATTTATTAAATTCTCTCACAATTGCATTTCTGTAAAATTTTCTGAGATTACTATTTCTGCTTTTTGTGGTCAATGTTGCTGCTGTGTTATTTACTGCAAAGACTTTTATGACTTCAGTGATAGGGTGAAGGTCAAAATAGCCCTGCTGTTTATAATTAATAATTAATAATAAAGATAGGCACCACTTGTTAAACACCCTACAATATTCCAGATACGTCTCATACATTATCTCAAATTTTTATAACAGCTCTTATTTTTTAAAAGATTCTAGTTATTTATTTGAGAGACAGAGAGCATTGGAACAGGAGGAGGGACAGAGGGAGAGGGAGGGGAAGAAGCAGACTCCCGGCTCAGCTGGGATCCCAGGGGGATCTCAGGATAGGGGCTGGATTCTAGGATGGGATCACAACCTGAGCCGAAGGCAGATGCTTAACCATCTGAGCCACCCAGGTGCCCCCATAACCACCCTTAATTCCATGCTAAAGATAGGAGCCTGAGGCATATAGAGATTAAGTATCTTGTCTGAGGTCACGCAGTGAATAAGTGGAGAGCTCTTTACTATTTCTAATCCTCATGTTATTTTCTCTGCAGTCCAAGCACCCTTTCCTCATCCTTTCTAAGGTCACTTACCGGAGCACCTTTCCCAATGTGGCAGCTCATAGGCGGCTGTTGGAAATGACAGAGGGCTGGTAAGTCAGAAAGAAGACAAGCATTGTCTCCAACCATTCCATAGAGTCAAGATTGGTGGAGTGGGCTCTCCAGCCCTCTAAGAGGCTGTGAGGGTGAATTTCCCTCTCGTGAGGAGGGGCAGGTAGGTGGCCATGGGATGCTCATCTCAAAAAGCCGTGGAATGGTAGCCCAGCTAGGTGCTCTGAATTCAATGAATGCACCACATGATGAAGCCAACGGTTGGACATCATTAGTACTAGAGACCAGGCCAGGTGAGCCAGCAGAGAAATCACTGGTTTCTCCAGCCATGACCTTCAGCAGACACCCAAACAGAACCTCAGAGTGCCTGTGCCTCAGAGTGCAAGGCTCAGATCGGACCCGTCACACGGTGTTGGAGATTAGCAAAGGTTACAAAGGTCAGCGTCCCTACCCAAGGACACTGTAAGAGCATGACCGGAAGAGGTCCAGGAATCAGTGAGGACTTTGGGAAAAGAGGAAACTGGGCTGACATGTCTCTTTCTGGGAAGAAATAAAGCCAAGAGGAAGACAGTATCATTGGCGCAAAACCGAATTTGTGTGGTGGTTTGCAAATCTGGACCACTTCCTGTTCAGGCACTAGTTGTGTCATATGTTTGGGTAAGTAGGGCCCTGTAAGCTGGGTCGAGGGAAGTTCCTACCTAATCAAGGGTGCTAACTGTTGAGGTCTGTTGAGTTTACTTGGGTGAATATTCTCAGTGTGTGGTACTTAAAGGGCCAAGAACATAAAAGTCTTCTTAAACTCGGGGATTAATCCAAAATAACCAAAATAACACCACGGGGGAGCAGGTTTGGTCACCTGAAGAACATTTCTGTGTCCTCTTCTAAAACAAACATTTTTTAAAGCTCTGTTGTTCGTTTTGATTTTTGTAAAGTGATTTCTTTTTGAGTCAAGAAAAATGAGTGATACTATTTGGCCCCACCATGCTTGCCCACTTATTAAAATAATGATCATGAGCCTCCAGGGTTGAGACTTCTAAGACTCAAGGTGGGGAGCAGGTCCATTGATCTTACTTTTTACCAGGAATCACAGGGGTAAATCATAGGCAAATTCCTTTGCATTCATTCCACCCCTGCCCCCCCACCCTTGGAAAAATCCACACCTGTTCCACTTTCTGGTGCCTTCCTGGGGTGCCATCCTAGAGCGCCATAGCTGTGATGGAAAGCTGGTAGATCTCTCTTCACAGATATCCCATGTCTTCCTTTCTCCTTGTATGGGAATGGTGACAAGACTGAGAGGTTTTTGGAGAGAAAAGGACCTCTGTGACAGGCAAGTGTTTCTCCCATGCTTGAGGAGAACCTGTCCCTCTCTTGGCACTTGTTGGAGATTGTCCATTGCAGACATTGCACAGAAAAAGGTTCTGGATGGGAAAATGGAATCCTGGGTCTAGTCAGAACTCTATCCTTTTCCAGTTAACCTGGATCTAGAAACCAGAGTCTGAATGTATTCTGGTGATTAAAAAAAATGTTAATGACTAATTCCTTGACTCCTGAGAGAAGCGATTCCTAAATTAGTCTGGGTTACACATGTAGCACCCACTCCTCAGAAAAGTGCACATACCCACACAGCCATGAAACTTGTCAGATCGTTGCAGAGCCTTGACAAAGTGCCAAAGGCCATTTGTGGCCCTAGGTAAAGATGCTCTCCAAGCTTTAATGGTACCAGGAGAAAGGTGGAGTCCAACCTCCTCAGCACACACACAGGGAGGGCCCTTTGTGATCTGACCCCTGCCCTTCTTCAGCTTTTCCTGATGCTCACCACCTGCATCCTCTCTAACAACTTGTGGTTCTTCTTTTTTACTTCTGCATGCTAATCTCCCTGCCTGGAATCTTCTCCCTGGCTGCCTGGAAACCGTGATGAACGCTATGAAGGCAGAGTGAAGCACTTCTTTTCTTGTGTGATGTGTACCCACTCAGGACATTTTGCTGGGCTGTTTGGCCAATGGTATCAAAGTAGCCACAATGTCAAATCTCCATGTTAAAGTGTAGGAAGTTTGCTGTAAGCTGCTAGGGCAGGATGGGTTTCTCTGTTCTCTCTTGTTCTTTCCCCCGCTCATTTCTGATGGAAAGGGGTTCCTTTAACATAATGAATTATGATCAGAGCCAATGTTCCATGAGAGGCAGATGACAGTAAGAATGAGATTTCTATGTCTTCAATTCTCCCAGCTGAAGAATTTGGAAGTTCTAAGCCTACTTTTGCAGATAAGTGTTAGGATCTTTTGCCGCTTTCCGAGGTGGGAGTCAGGAGTGATGGTATCTGTGGCCCTGACTGTGGCACTGTGGCAGGCGTTGTTTTCCGGCTGGCCCCAGCCATTCCCAGCCCTTTCTCTCCTGCTGCCTCCCCCCAGAGGGGCTGGAAAGCTAGGTCCATACTTTCCCAGCTGCCTTCATAGTTAGGTGTTGAGCCATGAAATCTAGTTCTGGCCCAGGAGTTCTAAGGGAAATGTCTTTTGGGACTTTCTAGGAAACATTTTAATTCTTGATAAGAGGAACAGCCACACTGGAGACATTCCTTTTTCCTCCTTTTTGCCTTCAAAGATATTGTGATGTCTGGAACTGTGGCAACTATTTTGTGACCATGAGGTAATTTGCATGCACGGTGGTTCTCAAACTTGAGTGTGTATCAGCAGCACCCAGAGGGCTACTTAAAATATAAGTGTTATGTTTTAAGTTTTATAGTATAAATTTTATTTATTTATTTTTTAATTTATTTATGATAGTCACAGAGAGAGAGAGAGAGAGAGAGAGAGAGAGAGAGGCAGAGACACAGGCAGAGGGAGAAGCAGGCTCCATGCACCGGGAGCCCGACGTGGGATTCGATCCCGGGTCTCCAGGATCGCGCCCTGGGCCAAAGGCAGGCGCCAAACCGCTGCACCACCCAGGGATCCCTATGGTATAAATTTTATATAGCCTCCCTCCCAGACTTCTGACTTTTAGGTCTGGAGCAGGGCTGGGAATTTGCATTTCTAACAAATTTCCAGGTGATGCTGATGCTGTTGGGCTTGGAACACACTTTAAGATCCACTGAACAAGGGGATCCCTGGGTGGCTCAGCAGCTTGGCGCCTGCCTTGGGCCCAGGGCGTGATCCTGGGGTTCTGGGATCAAGTCTCACACCGGGCTCCCTGCATGGAGCCTGCTTCTCCCTCTGCCTGTGTCTCTGCCTCTCTCTCTCTGTGTCTCTCATGAGTAAATAAATAAAATCTTAAAAAAAAAAAAAAGATCTACTGAACATGGATGAAAATTCCACAGGCTGATGATGGCAAAATAGGGTGCTAGAGTCTAAATGCTGACGGCCTTGTCAGGGAGCTGAATAAATGTATATGATTGCTCTGCCTCTGTATTTCTTGTTCTGTTGATATTTGTTTAGTTGGGTTTTCTTATAATGTACATTCAAAAGCATTCTGAACTTACAGAGAGCTGGGCACTGTGGAACAGGCAAAAGGAGAACAAAATCTAGGTGAGTGCCCATTTAAGGCCAATCTGGAATGGAATAAAAACTGCCTCGACAGGAAATATTTTGAAATATCTCTTAGCATCAGTGAGTGTTGATATACTAAGGTTATGGGGTTTTGAAAAGTATTAGGTTAATTAAATTTTTTTTAAATAAAAAACTTGTACATAGCTAAAAAGCCAATTAGTTATACAAGGCTTATAATGACACATGATAATGCCATGGCCCACCCTTACCCTCTACCCCTCACTGATCCCTACTCCTCTCAACTTTTGCAATGTTTCTTCTAGAATTTATGAATTTACCTAAACGACATGATTATAAGATCATTATATACCCTTTCATCTCTGTTTATTCACTTCCTGCTATGGAAGATAAGAATTTAGATTTCTTTATATATCCTCCCTCCTTTCCATGCCATAAACTTCTTCTCCCACATTTCCCCAATATAGTTAGGTAACAATGTTTTGTTAAATTAATGCTCAATACCTGTGATATAATGACTAACTAGTACTGACAGATGAACTCTGATTACATTTCTTTTCTGGTTAGACTTTCTTCCCCTTGCGCTCAATACTCACCCCATTTTTTATTTGCTTCATCTTCTATGAATCTCTGATTAATCCATCCATTCATCCTCTGACAGAAGAGAACTTCCTTTTAGTTCCAACACATCAGCTCATCTATATGTTTCCTTTTTCCTGGCTCTGTCCTGTTCTAAAGTTTCTGTCCTCTGGCTCCAATCTGGAGTAGGCATTCTGCAAAATCATCACCCTGGAATTCCCCTTCACCAGCACACTGGGAATGACCTTTGTCTTTTTCCTGTGCTAAATGCTCTGTTTTCTGGACTTGGTGTTTTCCCTTTTCTTGGTTTATTCGGTCATTTTTGACAAAACAAGCAGGGGAGGTGACCTGATTAGAGTTCCAAGAGGAAACTTATGGCTGATGCAAAAGAGGCAGTTGAAGAGAGTTTAAGGAAAGGATATTTATTTATTTATTTATTTATTTATTTATTTATTTATTTTAAGTAGGCTCCATGCCCAGCACGGAGCCCAGTGTGGGGCTTGAATTCACAACTCTGAGACCAAGACCTGAGCCGAAATCAAGAGTCAGATGCTCAGATGCTTAACTCAGCCACCCAGGCGTCCCTAAAGAAAGGACCATTCAAAAAATTATGGGCAGGGTTAAAAACACCAACAAGGGGCATGATGGATGTACATCGGGCTAGCTACAGCAAAAAGCTATTGTCTCTCAAGCCTGACAGGGCAAAAAGAGAGGGTAGTCCCAGAATGGCCACAGCTGGAGGAGAGCGCCACCCTCACAGGACTCTAGCTGTCACTTAGGGGTGTGATGGTTCTGCCAGCAGGAAGGAAGCAGAGAAAATAACTCAGCTTCTCTCCACCTCTGCCCTCTGGTTTCCCAGTCATGCCTACCATTGGCTGAAGCCAATCAGATGTCAGCCTGCCATGGGGCTGTCTTGCTCAGTAGTTGCCTCTGGGGGCAAGAACAGGGTGAAAGGTGGAATGGATATAGAGGGGCAATGGGGCACAGCCAGCACAGCAGGTAAGAGTTTGAAATCTAGTGTAACTAAAAGTGTCTCTCTTCAACACAGCCTCTAGAGCAATGCTTTGGCTGATATGGAATTCTGGGTTGGCAACTCTTTTTACTCAAAAATTTCAAGGCAATATTCTATTGTCTCCTGGTTTCCAAAGTTGCTATTGAGAACTCTGTGCCATTCTGATTCCTGATCCTTTTTATGTGACTTGTTTTTTTTCCTTCCTGGAAACTTAAGATCTGTCTTTCCCCCCAGTGTTCTGCAAGGTGGTAAGGGGTGAGTTTCTATCATTGTACAGCAGGGTCCACAGAGTAGGCTCAGGCCAGGTATCCTTGCTCAGTGCCTCCTGACTGAGCCCTGAAAATGCAAGAAATGTGAATGTAGGTGCATTGTTATGTAGCTATAATCCACCACTCATGTGTGATGTCTGGTCATTATTATGCACCTCTGGACAACACAACACAATCCCATTGGTGGGGAGTGAGGCTGGGATTCAGATATTGCCAATACAGACAACTATGTCTCCTCTCCCAGAATCCATGCTGGTTGACAGTAATGGGCAGTTATATTGTGAAACTAGGGTTGAGGAGGGAAGAGACAGAGATATTTAATAAGAGTGGGAGCATAAACTGTTTTGAAGAAAGTGGTGGGTTTGTATTGACATGAAGCCTGTTCCCATCAGGGTCCTTGGGTCCCTGGTGATGGGTCTGAACCCCCAGGTTAGAGGGAGAGGTTCAAAAGCTAGGCAAGCTGTCTTTAACAAAGACTGTGAGACTACATACAAGTAATTTGGGGCCCAAATGATGATGTATGACACAGAGTTGGGGAGAGGCCACTCTATCCCTCTTTGCAAGGGATCTCCTGGAATCCCAAGGAGTCCTGGTGCTATGAACATCAAGAAGGAATGCTGTTGACATAGACAGCAGCTTTCTCATAGTGGGCTCCATCAGCAACAGAAAAGCATGGCTCTTCCAAGAGTGTCAGGCTGTGGAGATTGAGCCTATGAGCCAGGAAGTAGGCTTTCACCAGACATGAAATCTGTTGACCATGGACTTCCCAGTCTCCAGAACTGTGAGAAATATATTTCTGTTGTTTGTAAGCTAGACAGTCTACCGTATTCCGTTATGGCATTCTGAACCAAGACAACCAGTATTTTGAACGTTGATTGTTGTCATACTAGAGGAAAAGAGAATCAGAGGAGTCTTAAAGCAGCAAATAAATGATTTGGGTGTGAAGTGACACATATCCTTTCTGCTCAAACTCATTGGCCACATCCAACCATAAGAGGGCCAGGAAATAAAATCTATCATGTGGCCAGAAGGCAGAAAGTCAGAAATATTTACTGAAGAGAATTAATAGTCTGTCACTCACTTTGTGGCAAGAGTTGTTCTAAATATATTATAGGCATTAACTTAGTTAAGTTTTGTAATAATTCTATGAAATAGGTCCTGTTAATATTATCATCACCCCCAATTTGATAGATGAAATAACTGGGGTACAGAGAGGTTAAGTAACCTGATCAAAGTCACATAGACTGTAAAGGTGAAGCTGAAGATTTAAACCCAGTCATTCTGGTCCTGTAGCCTGTGAACTTAACCACCAGACTATGCAGCCTCTCCCTAGATGGGAAAAATTTGAGAGCCATGGTCAGAGATGATGGAGAGCCACTAAAAGATTTTTAAGCGGGAGGGTGCGATTCAATCAGATTTGCTATTGAGAAAGCTTTCTCCAGAGAGTGGGCTGAAAAATCAAATTGAACTAAGGTTATAAGGCTATTTACATAGTGAAGGGATGGAATGAGGAGGATTGAACTAAGGCACATTTACAGCGATTAATCTTGAGCCTCCGTTCCATCAACTTAAGCCTCTGTTTCATCATTTCTTGAAACATGATTATGGTAATATCCATCTTAATGGGTTTTTCTGAGGATTATAAAAAATAACATAAGCAAAACTGACAGTACTAAGGCTCTGGAATTACAGAGATCTACGTCAAAAATCCCAGCTCTACTACTCACTAGATGAGGGAGCTCATTATTCTAAGTCTCAGTTTGCTCATTTATAAAACACATATTAAAGTCACAAACATTAAATAGGTTAAAGTAAGAAAAATGATTACACGCTGGCTACAGGCTGAGAAAATTAGCTCAGGAGAAATGCAGAATTCCTTCTAGAGAAAGAAGTGAGATTTTGTTTAGGAAAAATACCTTAATGAACTTATGTGTTTATGAAAGTCAGGTCTCCTAGGCACACCTAGAAGGGAAGAGGTTTCGACAAAGAATTAAATAATTTTGATTAATAAATAGGAAATATTGGTTTCCCTCTGATGAAATGAAAGTTTTGAGGGAAGCCTGGAGGGTTTTACTAGAGAGAACTATGAGCATCCGGTCTTAATCAGTTTCCTTGACCCATTCTTCCCAGGCAGCCAGTGATCTTTTAAAACCACTAATTGGATCATGTTGTTCCCCTTTCCCCTAGCCCAGTGCCTGATACTTAAAAGTTTCTCAGTAACAATTATCTGAGTGAATGAATGAATGAAAACATTAGCCAGGGAGCAGGTGAATCCCTAAAGAAAAATACTTTTTTTTTTAAAAAGATTTATTTATTTTAGAGAGAGAGAGAGGGTGAGTGAGGGGAGGAGCAGAGAGGGGGAGAGAAGGAGAGAGAATCCTCAGGGAGACTTCCCACTGAGCACAGAGCCCCATGCAGGGCTAATCCCAGGACCCTGAGATCATGACCTGAGCTGAAACCAAGAGTCAGATGCTTAACCAACTGAGCCACCCAGGCTCCCCAAGAAGAGGATTTTTGTGGAGGGGTTCTGTGTAGTGAGGGTGGCTTTGGACAGTGATGCTTAATAATCATTTTAAGTAGTTCCCTATCGTGTGTTTTGCTGTAATCACTCGTCCTCTCTAGCACATCCCTCCAGATGACCTTTAGTGAACGTCTGCCGCACAGAACTGCGCTGTTTGGGGAGGATTTAAGACATGAAAGTATCCAGGCACCAGGTAAACAATGCCCTAAGATGGCAGGAAATCTAATGAACAGAGGAACCCAGAATTCAGTGGGAACAGTGAGAGGTGACCAGGATCCTCTGAAAACTTGGGGAGGATGTGCTGTTCCCGTTATCCCGGATTAGGGGGTTGGGCCCTCCATCTGGCTGTTGAGGAAAAGGACAAGCTGGATGACTTTGGAGTAGCCACAACCTTCAGGTTACATAAGAATGACAAATATTTAACTCATAGACACGTTTTGAGGATTATACTGGGATAATTCGTATAAAGCGCTTAACACAGAGCCTGGCACAGGGCAAGAACTCCGCAAGTGTTAATTGTCGAGGTCCTTCCCTTGCTTCCACTCCCTCCACTAGCTTTCCGCGCGGCTCCATTCATTCTTTTCCAAGGACGCGCGGGAGGCGTGGCCGCTCCGCCCCTCCCCAAGCCCCGCCCCTCGCCGCCGCCCGGATTGGCTCCCGAGAGGCGGAGCCGAGGGAAGAGCCCGGCGCGACGCGGTAGGGGCGGGGCGCATGCGCGGGCTGGGCTGGGCGGAGGTGGAGAGGAAGAGCTGCCGGAAGTAGGCGGCTGAGGTGGTGGCCGAGCGGGCGGCAGCTGCCAGGGAAACCGAGGCGCGGGACTCGCTGCCGGCAGACTGACAGACAGACAGGCAGACAGACAGGCGGGCGGGCGGGGGGGCGTCTCTGCGCGCCCCGTTTGCCCGGGCTGAGGGTCTCTAAGTCCGGCAGCCTCCTCGGGACTCGGGCCTTTCCCTGAGCCCGCCAGGGGGCGCCGCGCTGAGGGGCTGCAGAGTGGGGGGCGGGCGCGGCTGACGAGAGAAGGGGCGCAGGGCCCGGCCCGAGGGAGGGCTCCCCACCCCCACCCCTCACTCCTCACCCCCGCTCAGGAGGTGCCCCTGGGCGGGGGACCGGGAGTCCTCACCTCCCGACTGAGCAGGGGTTTCGGGGGGGGGGCGGGGAGGGCGCGTCGCCCTCTGCCCCCGGCGGCACCCTGGCCATGACGGGCAAGTCGGTGAAGGACGTGGATCGGTACCAGGCGGTCCTGGCCAACCTGCTGCTGGAGGAGGACAACAAGTTCTGTGCCGACTGCCAGTCCAAAGGTAGCGCATCCCTCCCGGCGGGCGAGGGGTCCAGCCTCCGGCCGCGCCGCGCAGGTGGCGTGTGTGGGGAGGGGGCTCCTGGGGCTTAGGCCGCCGATCCTGTCAGGTGGCGGGGCGCGTGCCCCTCTGGCTGGGCCGGCCGCTGGGCGCTCCGCGGCGCCGGCTCGGGGGGCGGGGGGCTGCGAGGGCGGGGGCGGGGGGCGCGCAGGTGAGCACGTCGGCGCGGCGGGGCTCCGAGTGAGTTGCGGGCCGGCTGTCATTCCAGGGGCAGCCCGGAGCTCGCCGCCTTCCACATGCAAAGCTGGGGGATGAACTGCAGTGTGTGTGTGTGTGGGGGGGGAAGGTGACATGACGGCAGGAAAACCACTTAAAAATTTTTAAAAAAAATTTTTTTAAAGGCGGTGATGGTTGCTGCCCCGCTCTTGGCTGAGCAGCTCCCTCTGTCCTGTTACGGGCATTGCTGAGACCTGGCAAGCGCGGGGTGGGGGTGGGGGGCTTTCTTTTTCCTGGATGTGTGAAGTGGGAACCTGCCGTATATGCAATGACACAGTGCGGATTTCTAGACAGCCTGGCCCTGGCCGTGAAGTGCGTTGGAGGCTGTGTGTGTGTGTGTGTGTGTGTGTGTGTGTGCGCGCGCGCGCGTGCGCGGGCGCAGGGCACGTGCGGTGGGAGAAACTAGCGGCAGATCGTGGCTGGAGTGCAGGTTCCGTTTAATCAGTGGAGAGAAAGAAACGGGGTGGATGCATCAGATTTGTCGCTTCTGGGGTCATTACAAAGGCGAAAATGGTGAAATATGAGCGCTGTGAATTGTTAGAGCCATTTTAGTCTTTGCTGTGCCCTCCAAGACGCATGATTTGATCCAATAAAAAATCAGTATGATAGGAAAGCTTGGTTGTAAGTGAAGGCTGGGTTATTAGCACTGAAAATTTATAGATTCAAACTTCTGTGAATATTGTTTCCTTAATTTTCTCTCTTTTTAAAAGATTTTATTTATTTATTCATGAGAGAGAGAGACAGACAGACAGACAAGCAGAGACACAGGCAGAGGGAGAAGCAGGCTCCATGCAGGGAGCCCGACGTGGGACTCGGGCCTGGGTCTCCAGGATCAGGCCCTGGACTGAAGGTGGCGCTAAACCGCTGAGCCACCGGGGCTGCCCTTCTTTCTGCATTTTTTGGGATGTAATTGGAGAAGTTGGGGAAATTATTTTCCCTTTGGGGAGAAGGGGATAGTTCCCATTTTGGGAGCTATTGTTAATTTGCTCCTGTTCGTAATGCAGTGGATTTACCACAGTTGTTTGCCATATAACATTTTGGGCACATGGTCTACAACAAAGATTCAAATGTATTTGTATTTATAGATATTGAGAAGGGAAGTACATGCCTAATTGATGCTCTTAGGTAATTACCTTTTATTTTAGAAAAATAAGGTTACGTTCTTCTTAAGAACAGGGGAATGATACATTGGTTTAAACGCCTAATAGTATATTTTAATGTCCTCTTCCAATAGATAAGTGGCATGTACTTTTAGGAAAGTATGTCCCCAGACTTCTCTCCTGAATTTTTGCCTTAGCAAGAATTTGCTTTAAAAAGTATTTTAGAAAAAAAAAAAAAGTATTTTAGAATCTGGTTATGTTGAGTAGGTTAATTTCTTATAGGTGACTCTTATTAAATCTTGTCCTAGACTTATTGGAACATTTCAGTGTAAAATTTAGGAGTATGTCTACTGGCTTTACTCAAATTCCCTTATGTCCTCAGTTAACAAATCTTGAGTCACAGTGAAGCAATCCACTAGAGTGACTCCCCACATTTGGGGAATCAAATGCCATTTTGATGATTAGTACTACCCCCAACTCTCCATTTCTCCTACCACTCATACTTACTCATATTCCAATGAAATATAGCACATGGAAGGGAGAGCTTGATTCATCACTTCTTCTGCCAAATTTTCCATTGCTCTTTATCAATAGCATCACTGGGGATCAGGTAATGAACATTAGTTAATTCTTGATGAGAATTACTAACTGCTGGGTTGTAAATTTTATCAACGGCTATTAATGGCAGAATCCTGGTTCCTGAAACTATTTATTTTCACAAATTAGTTTTACATTTTGGCTTGGTGGCTTCAGTAACTTGGCCATTGTATTAAACTTGAGATGACAAGATGTCCATCATCTTTCAAGTCATTTAAATAACATGTTGTTTAGGTCTCAGTTTATTCAGTTTGTGAATTATCTGGCTCCTTGCACTCTTTCAGTCCTTCTCACTCGTTTTCCTCCTCCTTTTCCCTAATTTTGGTTGTTATAATGATCATACAGGCAACTATTGGATCATGGAAGGAAGAGACACTTGTATCAAATTAAGTTACGTTTTAGCTCTGGTAAAAAATACATGTAGTGGGAGGAGGTATTTAAAAGCTATTTGGTTTGGAAAATGAGATTTTGATCTGAGTTTATTCATCCCTGTGTCTCATGTTGTTTCTTTTCTTTTCTTTTCTTTATTTTTTTCTGTGCCTCTCATGTTGTTTCTTACTTAGAAAATTAAGAGCTAATTGGACAGGACCTGATGAATGATTGCTGATCTATTAATATTAAATCAGATGATGTAGCCCTGGACTGCAGACCTGTGAGCAGTATTTTTTCTGATGTTCTAAAATAACCCTTTGGCAGTGGCTCTTCTTTTTAAAATCTTATACTTGTCTAAGGATGTTATTATCTTCAGCTATGTAATGCGAACATCAGAGTAGAGAACAAGCATGTGTTTTCTTTACGAAGTACGAGTTTTGTTGGTCCTGGGATTTTTAACTCTCTTAAGCACAAGACTCACCAGTTTCTGGGACCCCTAAGACATTGAAGTGATTCCTGCGTGGCAAAGAGAGCTACTTAAGTATTGCCTTTAAAAAAATGCTTTGACATACTTTTAGGCCCAAAGATATGGTGTCCTCATCACCCAAAGATATCGTGACCTTTAGGGTAAATTTTTGGACTGACTTACATAGTGATAGGACAAAGGAAAACATACTGAAAATTCCAGATATGTCAGTGGTAACTCTAACTAGTTTAGGCTGGGACCAATTTTTGGATAGACCCTTGTGGAGCTGTACTAGTCCAAAGCTTAATCTTTAGCTCTGCGGTTCCATATTTTATCTGTGTGCCTAGAATAACTCTTAACCTCTTCAGAGACTGGTTTAAACTAGGCACTATCTTATTTACCATGTAAGAATTCTGTCTTTCTCATGACTTGAATACCTGTGTCCACTACTGGGACATTACTTCCTCCATATTGAGGTTTATAAAAAAAAATTGAGAGCTTTTCAATGAGCAAAGAATTCAAATTCAAGAGATTTGATGGTCTTGTGGAATATTTACTTCAGACTGTGAAGCACCACCTGGAATTCTGGAGTTTGACAGAAACTTTGTAATATTTTGTGCTTTTCTGCTACATCCTACCTGAAATGTTTTACCTTGAATTACCTAACCATTGCCTCTGCTCCAATTTCCATTATATACTCTTAAATTTAAATTTACTTTTTGGAAAAGGTAGCACTTTCATGTGTTCAAAATTTAAAAGGCGCAGAGGTGAACATGTATAATGAAAAGTTGTGTTCTTGTTCCCTGATCCCTTAGTCACCATTTTCCTTCCCTTCCTAGAAGGAATGGCTTTTGGTAATTTCTTATGGGACTTTTAAGAGATAATATATGCACAGGCAAACAACTACATTTAAATGTATTTTTCTGCAATGTTTTTATGGAAGTAGTAGTATATTACGGTTCATGGCACCTTGCATTTTTCAATCAGCATTATAACATGGAAAACGTGAAAATGCTGTCTCAGTGCACATTGAGGGGTTCTTCACTCTTTCAAGGGATTTTCTAAGGCTATCCCTTAGGTTATCTTGATTAAGTTGAAAGATATGCTTAAGGGATTTGGAAACATCTGCTATTGTTGAAGGTATCTTAGAAAGTGTCCTAGGCCTATCCATAGCCCGTATAAGCCTACCCTTCAGGTGGGAAAGAAGCAAAGTACTGGAAAGGGCTGTAGACTTGATGTTGAAATGTCCAGTTAAACTCCTTCACTCAGGTTATTTTAGCTTGGTGACCTTCAGCACTGAACCAAAGTTTCTCAGTTTAATTTTCCTCACTTGACAAATCAAAGTGCCTTGTAAACTAAAGTGTCATACAAATTTAAGATTACTTATTACCACGATTGCTGGTCTTATTTACTCTATCTTGGTTTTATTTGTTTCACTTTCTGACTTTATTCCCTTAAATACTCTGGTTACTGGAAGCCATGGTTAGTATGACTCACCCAATAATTCCCTAGTCTTTAAGCCAAAACCATTTCCTATACATGGGGGTTCTGGCATTTTTGCAGATGTACTTTATGGTACTCTTAAGGATGGTCTCTGGATGTTTCCTCTTTAAACTTGTATGAAAGATTAGATGAGGAAATCTTTGTGTAGAAATTTTCTAAAGTAGTCCTAAATTTTAACTCCAGTAAATTAATCTCTAGCTTTGTTTTATATTTATTTTGTGTTGATAGCTAAGTCATTGCTAGTTAAGTAGCACTCCTTAAAACATGAACTTTCCTATCAATTTTTGATTACTTTACCTATATCTGTGGCACCTTTTGAGAGATTAAAACAGTTCCATCAGATTTAGACAACAGAAGTTTTGTGTCCATCTCTCATTGTTAAACATCCTTCTCCAGCCAAGATCAAGTAACTTTCTGAGTTTTTACAGCTAATGCACCTTAACTTGAACAGTCATGGTTAGCTTGACACAGTTACACTGAATGTAATTTATCAAAGTCCTCATTAGATTGTCTTTTAATATGAACTTGTTAAGCCTGTTTTCCCTGTGAGATACTTTCCTATTTGTTCTCCTTGTCCTTTAAATATCATTCTGTGACAGTGGGATAGAGAGTATAAAATGCCTTATCACTTAGAGGGAACTCTGCAAGCCTGCAATCCCACACTATATATATTCGTTCTGAAAATATTTGTTAAGCACTTACTTTGTGTCAGACACCATATCAGGATATGTGGTAGATTCAGATCCTGTCTTTGGTCTGAGGGATCATACAGTTGAATGGGGAAGCAGATGTGTAAACTGATAAAAGATGCAATGTAGTATTATCATGATGGCATTGCGTGCAGGGAGATATGAAAGCGCTGGAAAAAGCAAACAAGTCTGCCTCAGGAAGTCATGGTTTCAAAGAGACAAGTAGGCTGTGTCTTCAATGATAAGCATGACTTTGCCAGGTGAATTTAAGGGACTTGGCATTTTAAGCAGAGGAAAACAGAATGTACAAGGCCTCTAAGGTATTGAGTGTATGTCATTGTGGGGGGGGATTATCTAGTATTTTGACTACATGTTGGGGAGTGGCAAGGGAGGAGGTAGGCAGGGGCCAATAAGGTAAAAATGCTAGCCCTGTAGTTGATTTGCTGTATCATAATGAGATAAATATGCTTTAGACTCTCTGTTGTGTAAGAAGTCCATATGATTGGAAGTCCAATAGCTGGTACTCAATGAAATTATAAGTATTGCGGACATGGGATGTTTTCTAACTGATGAATAGTTAGAAAGGCCCAATAGCTGCTACTCAAATGAAATTATAAGAATTGCGGACATGAGATGTTTTCTAACTGATGAATAGTTAGAAAGGTCCAATAGCTGCTCTCAAATGAAATTATAAGAATTGCGGACATGAGATGTTTTCTAACTGATGAATAGTTAGAAAGGTCTCAGTGTTGTGCCTACAAGACAACATGGAAGTGTACCTTCATGAGTACATTAAATTATCTTAGAAAAGTCTAGTGAAGTGCCAGCAGTAGATACTATGTCATTTCTGGAGTTGATACTGATTTTTGAGGCTGAGCATGCTTATATACTCAAGTGGCCTAGGAGTGCTGAATATTTGATGTGTGCACTTAGTTTCTCAGTGCTTAGGAGGTATAAGCAGGTAGTGTAGCCTGATCTCTCAGTATACTTTTCAGCAAATCTATTGCTTTCCAATAAATCAGAAAACTACTTTCTGCATTTTCCCTCTGATGTCATTATGAAACGTAGGTGGCAGCTTTCTTGGGCACAGTTGTCTATATAACTGTTCACCACATGAGTCATTGTCTGTTTCTATTCTTCTGCCTGAAAATTCCATCTTGGAAATGATGTCATGCAATTAGTGACTGCTACACTTCTCTCATTATGCACATTGGCAGCTGGCTCTGTATGTTATGTTAATGCACCCTACCTATGCCACAGACAAGGGACAAAGTGACCTGTTAAATGGACTCAGACTCAACTGCTCCAAATGTTATCTCCTGTAAAAAAGATGGCAAGCAGGAATCTGCATAAAACACACTTATGTTTTATATTCTAAGCATGCAGTGCCTAACTTCTGTTATTGTGTCTGCTTAAATCCTTATCACAGTTGTACTTCTGTTTGAGCAAGTGGCCAGTTTAAGTAGATACTAATTTTGAAGAAGTTCTGTATTGGCCCCTGGAATGTGACAGTTCAGCTTAACTACACTGAAAAGGTAGGAATCAAATCTATGTAGAATAGAACACCTTAAAGTTAATTCACTTTTACTGAATTCCTCTACTGTTAAATAAATATTCCTGTACTGATAAATTTTTTAAAATTATAATGTGCCACAGTTAACATGCCCCCTAGATTGTAAGCTCCATGAGGGCAGAGGTGGTTTGCCTGTTTCATTCACGTAGTATTCTTAGAACCTAGAGTAGTGCTTGGTATAGATGTAGCTCTTAGTAAATATTTGTTTGATTGAATGAACTGATCTTGTCATCTATAAATCCTTTGTTTCTTATTAGAAGAAATCATTAACAGATTATCTGAATATTTGTTTAATTCTTTTTTTTTAAGATTTTATTTATTTATTCATGAGACACACACACACACACACACACACAGAGAGAGAGAGAGAGAGAGAGAGAGAGAGAGGCAGAGACGCAGGCAGAGGGAGAAGCAAGTTCCATGCAGAGAGCCCGATGTGGGACTTGATCCCGGGTCTTCAGGATCAGGCCCTGGGCTGAAGGCAGATGCCAAACCGCTGAGCCACCTGGGCTGCCCTAAATATTTGTTTAATTCTTAAGAAAGCTAAGTTTTAAAACATTTTTTTTTTATTTTTAAGATTTTGTTTATTTATTCATGAGACACACACACAGAGGCAGAGACATATACAGAGGGAGAAGCAGGCTCTCTGCGGGAGAGCCTGGTGCAGGACTCAATCCCAGGACCACAGGATCATGCATGACCTGAGCCAAAAGCAGACGCTCAACCACTGAGCCAGATAGGGTGCCTCTAAAACATATTTTAAAGTCCAGGACCTATCAGGGAAACAGAAACCACTGTAGGTAGTAGAAGCAGAGAGAATTTAATCTACAGAATAGGTTACACTGATGATATAAGAGCCTAGAAGGTAAGTGGGCCAGTGAGGTAACCGAGGGATTAGCAATACCTGGGAGCTAGTGTGCCCCTAAGGAAATTAGAAGGTGCTGGTGTCACCAAAGGCCAGAAGTCTGAGCTATCTGGTGTGAACTAGAAGCATGGAAAGAAAAGCTGTTTGATGGCAGCTAGAACTGTGACCCTATTAAGAGAGCATTACCCTGGCTTCCCTCTCCTCCTACCTCTTACCCTTATCGGTTACCTCCCATTGATGGAACTTACTCAGAAACCAGTTGGTGGGGGAGCCTAGGAGATGTAGTTCCCACTGACAGAGTGGAGCAAGAGTAGGATCTAAGTGGAAATAGGCAGAGGCCCAAAGACACTTAAAAAAATCTCCCAAGATGCAATTCTTTCTCCTTGTAAGTCAGTAGTTATTTTGGACAAGAGATAAGAAGGGTTTTCAGACAGATACAACCCTTTGTGCTTCTAAAGAATCTTAACTGTTGCTGAAACAATACTTAGTCCTTGGAAGTAATGTAACAAGTCAGTCATTGCCTAAATAATTAGGATGTGACCAGGAAAATTGGCTTCTGTTGAATCTTCTGACCAATTTATCATTGGTCGCTTCTACTGGTAGTTTATCATTTTGGTTACTCAGGAAATAAGTTCCTACCCTGTTGATCCTGGGATGCCTTTGGTGTGATTTTGTGTGTGTGTGTACATATGTGTATATACACACATACATTGAGCTTGTCCCATCTATAACTGAAAGACTTGAGTCAACACATGAGATGTACAAAGACAATTTTGAGGATTGCAGCCTCATGGTACAGATTAGACTTTCTTTGACAGTTAAGGTAATTGCAGTAGAGCTAATTTTCTTTCTGCCACATATCATTTTAACTAGTCTCATTGGTTTGTTGGGGTATTTCCCCCACAGCTTCAGCTAGGTTAGCAGTGTGGGAGGGAGGTGAGACCACTGGACCAACTTTCTTCTCTACTGGACCTGAAAAATATTTTTTGTCTTATAAGAAAGGTTGGTGCTGCTCCATTGAAAGGCAAAGCTTTCTAAGTTATTGCTAGTAGTTTTCTTCTTGATTATAAAGTGTTTAATGAGTTACTTGATAGAAGTTTGGCACTTTCTAGAAGGGCTTTTTTTGTCAATCAGGTCACCTGCCTTTGGGCCCCTGCTACATTAATGGAATTGGTGGAACTAGGCCAGCAAAGGTTTTTAGTGGAGTGTGAGTGCGTTTCTCTTTAGGCTGTTATTTTCCACAGAGGCCACAGGTAGGGGACTCTGAGTAAAGTTGCCATCTATAAAAATTGCATAGGTTTGGTTGTTTTTCCCTTTCCTCCAAAATTTAATTTCCTCTTGGCAGGTATAATTCACAGATGTAATTAAAAAGTAATTTGGTTCTAAAAAGCATATGAGACTGCTTCCCAGAGTACCAGTTCTTTTCAGCCAGTTCATTTCAATTTAAGAGGTACATCTATGCATTTTTGAAGCCTCATGTTTAATAATTACAATATTTTGCTACTGTATTTGACTCTTCCATTTTCCAAACTTTCTCCTTCCCTACCCCACTCTTTTGGCTCCTGTATTTCTCCACAGGCTTTGTGGATGCTGGTCCATTGATGGCTGAACTGCAGGTCCCTTCCCAGTGGAAAACCCCAGAGATGAGCCAAATCTGCCTTCAGCTGTGGCCATCCATCAGTGTAAGGTTGCCCTGGTGGTTGTCTTCAGTTTGTCCAACACTCCTCTGCTCTACTCCCCCTCCCCCATTCTCCCTCCTGTGTAGCTGAAACTTGCCCTGGAATCCCACCTTTTTAACATATCACTGGGTAGTAATAAGATTTTAATATCGGTGCTTCTTTTCATTTTCAAGTAATGTGAAGTAGTTCTCTGACCATTTTTGTTGACCATAGCCCTGTGTTCCCTGCCCCTCCCCCACTTCGTTTGCATATTTCCTATGGGTGGGTATTCTGGTTTGTTTTTAAACGCATATAAGATATAATTTATTTAGAAAGTTTTGAATTTCATAAGCCCAATTAGAGAATGCTTTGTTGATTTCCTTTTTTTAATTTCAAGTCAGAGCTTTCAAAAAGAAATTTCTTAATTTGAAACAATGAGAACTGGATCTCTCAGGCTCCATGTCCTTTCTCCTCACCCAAAAAATAAATGTGTAATGTTCCCATTTTATTATGTGTTGAAAATAGTAAAACAAATACAGAGTAAGAGAGACAGTCTCTCAGCTGTAGTCAATAAGCTTGGCCTAGAGTGATTTGAGAGAACAGAGCACCTTTTTTTTTTTTTTTCTCAAACAAACATGCTGTCTTTAACAGCTAATGTTGGGAAGACCATAAAATCCCCAAGCCCCTACCACAGAGCTTACATCTTTAGATTCAAGTTTACATATTAATCCTACAACGTTACTTCCTGAAGTGCCCTCAAAGTACATTTGTTGTTCACCTTCTTCCTCTTTCCTTGCCTTTCTGGAAGTCCCCCAATGTGTAGATTTAGAAATGAGTTCTCTAGTGTTTCAAGCGTTGAGTTAAACTTTTTAATATTGTTTAGATGGTTGCTTTTGTTCTTATGCCTTTAAAAAATAATTTCTTACAGAGTTTTCTGTGTGAGCTGGTAACATCTTATGCTGCAACATAAAGCTCATAAAGGAGAGGGTGCTGGTGTCTTCTTGTTGATACTTTACCACTTGGGGTATAACTAACACAAGCCCTTTGATGAGAAATAGGAAGGAAATTCCCTGTTCTTACCATGATGCTTTTGTTCAAAATAGCAGTAAAACAGCACAGTTAATGAAAAAACCAATTTAAATGTGACAGCTGATTTGAGAAAGAAAGAGTGAAATGATTCAGGCTCTTCTGCTATGTTGAAACATATTTGTCGAAAGAATAGCTGTTGAGCCTGAGACCCTGTCTCTCTGAAGGTAGGCCGGAGGAATTTTGTTTGAGGAGCTGTTTTAGACCAAGGAGAATTGTGAGGAAAAACTCTTTACCGAAGTGTGAGTGCTGTGTTAACATCCTAGCTTGTAGGTGAGAGAAGGGAAGAATCATTAAACGCAGCATTGGGAGGAAGATTCTAAAGCAGTTCCTCTGAGCATTCTGACTTTATTCTGAGCCTAGTTTCTGAACAGGAGTCTGATACAACTGACTCAAATCAGGGGCCCATATTGTGGGCAGAGTAAAAATAGGGCTCAATTTCGTTAGACTTCTTAATGCATTTAAGGAAGAAAAAAGATTCATTACCATAGACCAGTTATTTTTTCTCTTGTGGGATATTGGGGGGTGGGGATGCATGAGGGTCCTTCTTATACTTACCAGCTAAAAATCACTAAATACTATTTCTTTAAAAAGCAAACACTTTGGGATGCCTGGGTGGCTCAGTTGGTAGGGCAGTTAACTCTTGATTTTGGCTCAGGTCATGATCTTGGTCAATAGGATCAAGCATCCCCCCCACTCCACCCCACCTCATCACCCCATCAGGCTCCATGCTCGACACAGAGTATGCTTGTCCCCCCCCCCCCCAACCCTGTGCTCTCTCTCATAAATAAATAAATAAAATCTTTAAAAAAAAGCAAACACTTTATTTTTTTCTGATTTTGAAAGTTATATTTGTGAAAAAAATCTTTGGGAAGTATGAGAAAGCATAATGATGCAGAAGATATTTCACTTAATCCCTATAATCCATTTTTTTTTTTACTTGTACTTATTCCATAATAATTTTATATCATTATTGTTTTAACATTTATCATAACCATTTTTATAACATTAATGACATTTAAATACCTTTATTATATTCCATTATTTGAATATGTCATTATTTAACTCTTGCCCATTGTTGAACATTCAAATTATTAGTTTTTCAGTATCATAAATAATAGTACAATGTAAATTTTTGTGTTGCTGTTAGACTTATGGGTTATTCATGTGATCAGAGGTGAGTGGTCACATGAGCCCTCTAATTTTAAAAGGTTGTTAGGGAGTCCTCTGGGCTGAGCCCATGCAGAGACAGCCTTGCTGTGAATTGTCATTCTGAACTGCTTCACTGTAGTGGACATCTGTTGAGGCAATGGAGAGATACTGTGTTGAAGTATGGAGAATCCTGGCTTGACCATAAGGAACAGATTTATGGAACATGATCACAGCAAGATAGGCCAAGATATATTCATATCTCATGCACAATCTTCACATTATATGCTTTGAAATATGGAAATATTGTGTAATCATCAGCATCTTAATGTTGTTCACACTCTCCTCTCTCACTTAACCAGTCCACTGGGAAGGTGGATTAGAGGTCCTATATTGGTAGAAAGGGATTAAGACTACTGGGTTTTTGTTTGTTTGTTTGTTTTGTTTAAGATTTATTTATTTGAGAGAGAGAGAGAGAGAGAGCAGTGGGGAGGGGCAGAGGGTGAGGGAGAGATAGTCTTAAGTAGACTCCATGCTGAGGGCAAAGCCTGATGTAGGGTTCATTCTTAGCACCCTGAGATCATGACCTAAGCTGAAACCAAGAGTTAGGTGCTTAGAGCCACCCAAGCATCCCTGGTTCTTTTTTGAATAAGACCTTTCTTTGGACTATAAATTACATCAAGACAGGGACTGTGTTCCATGTGTATCTGTATACATAATGCACAGCATCTGGCACATAGTGTCTATGCCTACAACATGAACCCTGTTACTTTATTAATGTGTGTTCAGATCATATTTTTTATTATTTATTTGTGAATACTTTATTTATTTATTCGTGAGAGACCCAGAGAGAGAGAGTCAGAGATACAGGCAGAGGGAGAAGCAGGCTCCCTGTAGGGAGCTGGATGTGTGACTCGATCCTGAGACTCCAGGATCATGCCCTGGGCCGAAGGGAGGCACTCAACACTGAGCCACCCAGGCATCTCAGATCATATTCTTTTTTAAAACTATTTTATTTATTTGAGAGAGAGAGAGAGAGAGAGAAAGTGTGAGCACACAAGTGGGGGGAGGGGGAAAGGGAGAAGCAGAAGCAGGGTCCCCACTGGCAGGGAACCTCGATGCAGGGCTCGATCCCAAGCCCCTGGAATCATGACCTGAACCGAAGGCAGACACTTAACCGGCTGAGCCACCCAGGCACTCCCAGATCATATGCTTTATTTGTTTTGTTTTCTGAAAGTCATCCTCATGCTTTTAAACTCAGATACTTGAAGATATGTGACTTTCTGGGAAACTGAGCAGGTAAATTTCCTGGTTGCTTTGTTGGAATTAATTTCTTCATACCATTTTTATTTTGTGCTTCTGACACATGTGCCGCATTGAAACCTGGAGCCAGTCACGAAGCTAGTACTCTGCCCTCTCAGAGGTTTTAGTGTGACACATCATCTTGCATCTTGGGAGAAATGTAGCATGGAGTGTGAAACAGGAGGCTGAAAAAGCACTCCGTTAGCCTTTTTGTGGAATGGGAGTAAATATTTAGACACTGTTCTCAGGTGCTGCAGAAATTAATAACCTTGCAGCGGTTTTAGAAGCTCTTCTTATACCTACTGAAACAGTTTGTTTAATTTGAAGAACCTTGCTTTGGCTCTTTTGAAGTGATTTTTTTTTTCCTAGAGACCTGCCCTGGGTTCCTCAACAGAATGTTCTGTTTGCAGGATCTCTCTATCCACACCACTGACATTTGCCCCACTCCCTTAGTACCACACCTTCTGACCTGAATCTCATTATACTCAATTCTGAAACATCTAGTTTTGAAACATGGTAGTGTTTTCGTTTTGAAAGGGCCAGATCTTCACCCTTTGCTCTCCTCCCTTAGGCCAGGGCTGTTTTGATGACTAACATTCAGCATGCCACTGGACTAACTGTACTTTGATCCCAGAATTCATTTCTAGTCTGCTGTTTGTTTGGAAATGGAAGTTTTCTAGCTTGTTTGGGTATGGTTGTGATTCAATTAAACTGACACTGATTTTCCATCTGTTTGCCATTGTTTGGGGCTCCTCTGTGCATTAGGAAAGCTGCTACACACGGTTGCAGAGAGGTCATGTGTCTGTGGTCTCGCACAAGGGTTTGTTTGTGGACTCAGGTTTTGGGTAAAGCCTCCTCTGGCTGAAAGGCATGAGCCTCCCTTCAAATAATTGAAAGACATAATCTGCCTGGCCACTTGTTCTTGGGCTCTAGTATATTCCACTCGTCTCTACTTCTGGGCTTCCTTTGAGGAAGAAGAATGTGGGTAGGAAGGGATGTGAATAAGCCTTCATATCCAGTCTCAGATGTTGGGCTTCCCAGCAGCAGAGAGTGAATTGTATGTTGTAATAGAAAAGACCACCTAAAGAACAGGATATCGGTTTAGGGACCATTATTGAACATCTGTGTGTAACATACAGTTGAGGGTGTGTAGAGATGATTCTAATTCCATCCCAGCTAGTGATTTCTTCTCTGAGCTTAGGTAATGACCTCTTTGGGCCTTAGTTTCTCCAGATGTGCTTGGACTAGATAACCCTTAGGGTTCTTTCCAACTTTGGAATTCTGTATCTAAATGTTTATCTGTTTGTTACAGAACAAGAGAAGAGATTTTCCCACAAAACTGGTATATTCTTATATCTCACATGCTTCAAACTAAATGGCCTGAAAATGATACCTGTAGAGAAGGACTTCTCAACTTCAGCAGTATTGATGTTTTGGATACTTCTATGTTGAGAGATTGTCCTGTGCCTTGTAGTATGTTTACCAGCATCTCTGGCTTTGCCCACTAGATGCCAGTAGCATTTTCCTCCTACTCTCTGCCAGTTCTGACACCTAAAAATGTCTTCAGATATTGATGTTGCCCCTGAGGGGATATTGCTTCTTTTGAGAAGCACTGCTTCGGAGAGAGAGAAGAGTGGTGCTTTTTGAATGTGGGCTATTTTTAATGTCTATTTTCATATTGTTCCTCTTCTTATTACCAATCCTGGGATTGAATGAAGAGCAGCCTCTTGGTCAAGAGCTATATCACTCTTCTTTAATAGCTTCTTTTCAAGATACGCCTTTCCTAACTTTGCATCCTCAGTATTTTTTTCAGGATATGAATAGATACTAATTATTGCCAAGAGGAAGTTAAGGCTTTAACCTGAAACCACCTAAAAATATATAAAGAAGTAAATGTCCCCAGGGGTTGAAGACAGTGACTTCTAGTGAATCAAGTGAGCTTTTGTTACCTGAAGTGAGGTCATGAGTGATAGGAAATTTGTTTAATTATAACAAGTTTTGAAATATCAGGTCCACCTGGTCAGCTTTGAAATGGTTGCCTAGCTTTTAGCGCAGCGATCCCTCCGTGTACACCTCCTTCCCACAGCCTGCTGTTAACCATTGAGGTAGTGATTGGAATGTACCAGTTCTCTTAGGAGATCTAATTTTAATACTTGTTACTTTTGCTGTAGTATATTGGTTTTAGGTTGAATAACTCTGCATTTTCCCTCATTGTGATCTTTTCCTCATTTCTTGTAAATCCACAGTCTTGACTGTGTTCGATACAGAATGATGCTGTTTGCTGACTGGGTAGAGTATGATTTGTGAGCATCCTTGCTGGGATGCTGTGGGATCCCAAAGCCATGATTGAGACACTTAAGCCTGTGTCAGTCCCTGTCCCTCGGTCCTGGCAGGCTCCGCGTTCCATCCCAGCTGAGCCTTTGCTGGAGTAATTGCCCACATAGAGCCTGCAAGCCAAACAATTGTTCGTACTGAGATAGTCTCACTGTTTAGCTCCTAATGAAACAATCTCCTTCCTGCCCCCAATGAAAGCAGCTATTTTTTATTTTCTCCCTCCCTTTTTGGAGACGCTAAGTCTCAGCCGCCCCTCTTCTATCTTATTCAGAAATGCTTTAAGCAGAGTCTTTGTGCAGAGGAAATTGGCTAGAGCCAAAATATCATGGGCTAACCAGGAGACAGAGAGCATTAAGGATACCCTTTCCCTAACTTTTTATGTAGGATATTTAAATTAACTCTGTGTGATTTTCTGAGTAATAGGCAATTTAAACCTCAAGTCCATGTAAAAAAAATACTAGGTTTTTATTTATTTAACCTAAAAAACGTTTATTTGTTTATTCATAAAAGACACACACACACACAGGCAGAAACATAGGCAGAAGGAGAAGCAGGCTCCCCACAGGGAGCTTGATGTGGGACTTGATCCCAGAACCCTGGGATCAGGACCTGAGCTGAAGGCAGACGCTCAGTCACTGAGCCACCCAGGTGCCTCCAAATACTAGATTTTAAAAAATATACTAAGTTAGTTGTACATAAAGGAGCTTGCAGAACTAAGCAATAAGAAAAATAAAACCCAACAACAAAATAACCATAGATAGATGAGTGCCACAGGACAACAATAAGATGTTCTGGGAATCAGGGCAGGAAGGAGAAGAGGCCTGATTGGGAAAGTGGATAGAGCAAGTTTTTCACAAAATGATGTTTTGCAAATGCAAGTAGTGGCCCAGGTACAGCTATTTGTGAGAGATCCAAAGTTGACCAGGAAAGTATAAGTAGTCCAGTTTTCCATACCAAAATTTAGAACATCCAAAATATGAATTTAGGAGGGAGAGCCGAAAGTAGAAATGATAGGTTCCCCAGGCAGCTCCAATGTGTCCTGCTTCTCTTTCCCACTCTGGGTTGCTTTTTCTGGATTATCAATGCTTTATCATGTTGCTGTCTCTGTTCTGAAACTCTGGCTCAAATAGAGACACAAATCACTTCCTTTGATTCTTTCCCCTTAGCCCTATTAAAATTGTTCAGAACTTTGAGTACAAAGGGAGAACAAAAAATGAATTTGTTATGAAATATATGAAACTAAAAATCACCCTTTCATTTAAAAAAATTTTATTTATTTATTTATTTGACAGAATGAGAGAGAACACAAGCAGGGGGAACAGCAGAGGGAGAGGGAGAAGCAGGCTCCCTGCTGAGCAAGGAACTCGATGCAGGGCTTGATCCCAGGACCCCAGGATCATGACCTGGCCTGAAGGTGGATGCTTAACCCACTGAGTCACTCAGGCTCCCCAATAATCACCATTTCAAAGTTTAATTGCTGATCCTGATTTGGCTCGTGCCCTAGTCCCTGTTCTACTTCCTAATCCTAAAGTCTCTGTGCCTTAGCTTTATAGAACCAGTGTAGCTTCCTGGTTACTTTGCTTGATTTGTTTTTGCTGAGCATCATGCTCTCCTCTATGTGAAAGGTGCTATCATAGGATCCACCACCCAGGAGTTTACTCTCTAGAGAACTTGACCTAGAGGTAAAACCAAATTTGTCTTCTTGTGTTACTGCTCATGTAGGGCTCTTTTACTCATTTCTCTGTAGTTAGGCATCTAGGCCTCTTCCTGAGGTCATCGACATAATTAGAGACCTCATCCTCCAAGTAGAAATGAAGGTTCTCCAGAAAGAGTGAGGCTTTCCACTTGGAGGCCCAGTAGTAGGTACCACAACTTGTATACTACTCTCTCATGGGAGGATTTATTTAACAAGAACTGTGTACATACTGTGTTTTTTTTTTTTAAGGGAAAACTTTTATTTTGACTGCATTAAAATGTAAAAACAGTTAAACAGCAAAGTACATTCTTTTTTTAATAGCAAAGCACATTCTAAATGAAGTAACAGTGGTTAAAAAGAAATTTAGAAATTAAGAAAGAAATCATTGCAAAATGTTAATTCCCCTAAATTAATCTATAAATATAGGGCTAAATGGATATAAATATTACTAAGTTTAGCCGGGGGGGGGGGTGTTGTTTATTTTTTGCTTGTTTGTTTTTTAGAGGGAGGAGAGGCAGAGGGAGAGAATCTCCAGCAGATTCCTTGCTGGGCTTGGAGCCCATCTAGGGGCTCAATTGATCTCACGATCCTGAGATCATGACCTGAGCCGAAATCAAGAGTCAGATGCTCAACCAAGTGAGCCACCCAGGCATCTGTGTTGCACTGTTTTTAAAAATAATAAAAATTTATTGAGATAAATACTACGTTACTTTCATAGATTTTAAAATAACAGCTCATTGCATTTCCTGTATTGTTTCAGGTATCTCTACATGATTGTGTCAAACTTCAATTAATGGTTTAAGTGATAGTGAATATTTTATTTCCATCAAAGTGCAATAATTGTATGGTCCAATTTGGACCAATGAATTATTAATAACATGTTCCTAAGAATGATATTTTTTTAATTTGAATTCATTTAGCCTACATACAGTACATCATTAGTTTCAGTTGTAGTGTTCAATAATTTATCAGTGGCGTATAACACCCAGTGCTCATCACATTGTATACCTTCCTTAAGGGCTATCACCCAATTACCTAAGAATGATATTAAGCAGTATCTTAGAAATTATGAGAGCAAATGTAGCATGCATTAAATAACAGCCATTTCCTAAAAAGAAATAAATCAAAATTACTTTTTTAAAAGATTTTATTTATTTATTCATGAGAGACACAGAAAGAGAGAAAGAGGGAGAGACACAGGCAGAGGAGAAGCAGGCTCCATGCAGGGAGCCTGATGTGGGACTCTATCCCAGGACTTCAGGATCATGCCCTGAGCCAAAGGCACATGCTTAACTGCTGAGCCACCTAGGCATCCCCAAAATTACTTTTAAAGAGAGAAATGGGCAAATGTCCCATGGATGGTTGTGGATGATCAGGGGGCAGCTCCTGTAGAAAAAAAATCAAACCTGCATGTGACCCTAGGTCCCTCAGGCCTCACGATTTAACCCTCCTCCTTCCTGGGGAACCTGATGAAGAGAGGGATGCCCTGGCTCATTCAGGCCTCTGCTTGCTGAATGGCTACTGAGGGGAAGTTGGAATTTAAACTCTTTTGGCTAAGTTTTGTCTGCTGTGACCATTTTCTTTTCTTAGCTCATTGAGCTTTCCTCTCAGTCGACAGGGGCGCCAACCAACTTTGTTGAGTTTTTTTTTCTCGTGGGACATAATCTGTCTTTGGCAGAGGAAGTGTTTCTTTCCAGTTCTCTCTCTAGGTCTTTGGCCCTTTTTTAATAGGAGCTGCTGCTGTTTTCATGCACTTTGGGAAGTTTCTTTATTTCTAAGTTATCCCCTTGATTAGCTTTCTGCACTTATCATTATGTGTTCTTGCTATAGTTAGGTCAGTGTTTGAAGTTTCAGCTTAAGCTCTTGAATTTTACTTTTAAGCTATGAATATTCAAATTGCAAAGATGCTTGCTCAGTTTGGAAATTTCTCATTGGACCTGTAAGCTCTTTTTTCATTTGATTTTTTTCATATAGTTTTTTTTTTTAAATGTTCCATGCTTTTTTTCTTCAAGCTTTTTGAAGGGGATGTTTAAGTTAACAGCATGGATGAGTTTCTTCAAATCAACTTTGGACTCGTCTAGATGGTCTCTGTTTTCTGATCCACTCTTTTTGTCTAATCCCAAATTGCGATCATTCATGTAATCTCTAAAGAGAGCAGGCATGTATACCATCTCAGGACAGTTTCAGTCATAGATTTTTAGCTGGCTCTCTGTATCGTTTATGCCTATTTCATTTTTGTCTTTGAGTTTTCAAGCATTTTTTTTTCCTTCTGTTCCCACACTTTGCTTCTACCCTGCAGCTTCTTGGGAAAGCAGCTCTAGGCTTTCCTGAAGAGAAGTATTTTCAACCATACCATCCATTCTTTTCCTCTGAAGTTGTTCTACATTCTTCTGAGATGCTTTTAGTGTTTTTGGCACCAGTCACTAGGAATTGGAGAGATTTTGATGTACCTTTGAGTACCATGTATGTCCTTGAAGACAAACTGTCATCACTGCATGAAATGAAAGCTTAGGGAGCTCACTTTTCTGTTCTTTTTTTGAGAAAGGCTACTGTGTCTTCAAGTGAAGAGGTGAACATGTTCAGATTTGTTTTTGTTTTTGTTTTTTTGCCATACTCTGTGTTTGTAACATCAGAGGACTGGCCTCCATTGGAGGCATTAGCTCGTGTAACCAGCCTAATCTTCTCATTGACTTTATGAGATTCTCCAACCCTAGGCAGAAAATCTTTTGACTAGCTCTTTCTCCCTCCTTAAAATATGTTGGTTCTTTACTATAAAAACAATCATAGCAGCACATATGATTGCTGTGGAAACCTCTCAGGAAACCCCAAGAGACTTGGACCTTGTTTCAAGCTTTCAGACACCACCACCAAGAATCTTGCACAGCTGTTCCAAGACAGGCTGGAGGACCTCTGATTGGAATCAAGAATTCACCTCGCCCAGGAGTCCCCCTGTCTGTGTCCTGTTCTTGAATGTGAAAAAGGCCTCTGGGTGTCTGTGGTTAGGATTTACCCTCAGACATTTCTCTGTGGCTGGAAATACCAGCTGGCACTGGTACACACAGTTTTAAGGGGGAATTGGTGTCTTTATTGGTGTATAGAAGTGAAGAGAGAAGTAATAAGAATTGATTCTAGAAAGGCCCAGATCAGACAAGAATTTAAGCCATACTTAGGAGTTTGGAATTCACTTGACCATGGGGGTCCAGTTATATGTCTTTTTTTTTTTTTTTTTTTAGTTATATGTCTTTAAATGAGGTGATAACATCAGAACATACCTTGCCAGAATGTTCTTTTTAGAGAGAGAGAGAGAAAAAAAAAAAAAGAGACCATAGTAGGATCCATCCTTTCCCTTCTGAAATAATCTGAAGAGTTGAGTAATAATGATACAGGTTGGTTGATCTGGTTGTTTTTCATTACCAGAAACATCACCTAGGTATGCACTGGTTACTATCCACAGCTGGCACAGACAGAAATGAAGAGTTACAGTGTAACCTACAGTGAATCCATACCTACTACTAACCAGGAAAATCAGAGTGGTGTGGACCTAAATTTGCTGAAAATTAACTGCCCTTTCTTTAGTCTTTTCAGAGTAGCTCAATGAATTTTAGAGATACTGTTACTACCTTTGAGAAGAGGTAGGTTTCAGAGATAATCTAATCTAGGTAAGGAAATTGACTCTTGGAGAAATGAATTGACTTGCCTGAAGTCAAACAGCTGATTAGTGGCACAGCTTAGATAACCCCTATCTTTAGCTGTGTGGATAGCAGGGGCTAAGTAAATAATATAAGCCATGTGTAAGCATGTTTCGGACTAGTTCAGTGCAAGTACTGGTTTTGCTAGGATATCAAGGAAATGAACAGCCAGTGTATAAAGTTGCTGAGGAAAGCTACTACACCCAGCTGTAGATATGTGCTTTGTTTTGGCCCCTGGCCCTTTGCCTATGTTATTATTTTGGACTTATTCCTTTAGGCTCTTTTTCAGTTGCATTTAATTTTTTGGTCCCTCTCTTCCCCAGGGCTGAGCACAGTAAAGCATATCCAGGTCTGTAAGCACTGCTAACACCTATGGAAAGATGAAGAATGTTTACTTGCCTGTTGATTTCTTAGCCTTAATGTCTTTAGAGAAAACACAAGTTAACTGCTGAAATAGGTTTAGGCTTCACTAACCTTTTTCAGGTTACCTGATAGGAGGATAGTGTTGCTTTGCTTCATCTCCACTGATGTCCTAGCAATCTGATTGCTAGTTCTGTTCTATCACTGACCTCCTGGGTTGAGTTGGCTCATCGTCCTGTATTTGGTTGAGTGTATGATTAGTTGCTATCTTCTGCTAGAATCTCCAAACTTCCATCTTTATCTTGCATACCTTGTTATTTTATATAAATATAGGAGCAGTCTAGAAGCAGCACCAGAAGATTCAAATGCAGAATAATGGGACTCAGTATAAGGAAGGCATCTCTAATAGTACCATCCAACAGTAAACATGACTACCTTTTATTTTTATTTTTATTTTTATTTTATTTATTTATTTATTTATTTATTTATTTATTTATTTATTTATTTATTTATTTATCTTACGTGACTGCTTTTTAAAAAGGTACATAACTTACTTAGCACTGGACCTGTTCAAGGAGGACCCAGATGGTTTCCTGTAGAAAGATCTCCCATACTCAGTCAGGGATTATTAGACTCAGTGACTTCTAAGGTTCTTTCTACCTCTGATTTTCCAATTTAAAATTCCTTGTAGTGGGATGCCTGGGTGGCTCAGCGGTTAAGTGTCTGCCTTCAGCTCAGGGTGTGATCCTGGAGTCATGGGATTGAGTTCCATGTGGGCTCCCTCCTCCAGGGAGCCTACTTCTCTTCTTCCTCTGCCTGTGTCTCTGCCTCTCTCTGTGTCTCTCATGAATAAATAAATAAAATCTTTAAAAAAAATTCCTTGTAGTGTTTACCTTTATTCTCTAATCAATCTCAGAAATATTTCAACTTGCTTTGTCTCAGACTTTTAAAAAGCTTTACTTCTGCTTTTTTCAAATACATGAACGTGGACAGTGTCTTTTTTTGTAAAAGGAAACAGCATTTTTGCAAGACAGACCGGATGGAAAGGAACTTTTCTTGCAGAACATTCTGAGAGCAGAGGTTGATTGAGTAAGCCCTTATTTTGATCTGATAGTTCCTTAAAATGTTCATACACACAGAAGTTCAAAGTTACTGTTTATTGTTATTTTGGAATAGAGAAGTAAGTGAATTTTCTTTTGTGTAGATAAAAATAGGCTGGTAAACATACCTCTCAACAGCCTTACTTAATTTCTCCAAGATGGCATTTCTATGTATTCTTTGTAGTGAATTGGGGTGAAAGAGACATGATGAGTGGAATGAGGTAACTAGCTTAGAATTGTTCTTCATATAATCATTGCTTCTTCATCACTTTGACTCCCAAATTTCATGTTGGAGTTAATGACAGGCCGAGTCAAATTACCTGTTTCAAACCAGAGTTTGTTGATTTAGCTTCTTCCTCATGTGTCTTTCACATTCAAACCTGTTTTCAGTGCCAGTCACAGGGTCCATAAACTGAATTTGATTTAGTTCTTTAGGTTCATCAAGACCTAACATCTTCATAAATTGATTATCTCATGTTGCATTTTCAGAGCCACTGAACATCAAGCAGGAAGGGATTCCCCAAAATTACCTACAAATCAGCTAGTAGAACTGTGGTAGTAGAAGTGACTTGGGGCTTGTGGTTTGCCCACCTGCTGGCCATCCCTGAGAGGTAGTCATCCAGCCTCTGCTTGAACACCTGCACTCACTGGATTCTCCCATTTCTGGAGAGGCTGCATTTGTTTTCACACAGCCTTAATTGTTAAAGATTTCTTCCTCAGAGTGCTAAGATTAACTTCTACTCAGTGGTGCTAGTTCTGCCTTTGGAACCTCACCAAAGTAACCTAATCCCTTTTCTGTGTGGTAGCTTCACCTTTAAGGTGTTTGAAAACATCTTCTCCCTTCATTTTGCAAAACAGGAAAAAACGTATACCTTTATCTTATTGATGACTTCGCTTTGCAAATATTGATTTTTGGATGTACCGTTTGCAAGCATCCTGCTAAGTATTTGAGATAAATGATGAAGGAGTATGGTCCTTGCCTTCTAGAGCCCACAGTCTATTTAGGGCAAGAGAGACTTGTAAGCAACTAGCTATAATAAGATACTAAGTATTAGAAGAGCAAAGCATACTCTGACAATTAACCATGAAGGTCAAGATTTATTCCATTTGAGGGCTTCACAGAGGTAACATTGATTTGATGTTTGTGAAGCAGGAAATGGGGAGAAAGCCATTCCAGGTAGGAAGAATGGTATAGGCAAACAGGTGTGAGTACATGGCAAATTTCAGAATGATGATTTGCTCAACATACGTAAAGCACAAGCTCCTAAACGGCTTTATAAATCATGTTAAGGAATTTCTGCCTTTCCTGCAGCCAATAAGGAGTCATGGATGGCTGTGTTGTTTTTAAAATACCTGTACTGTTTTTTCTTATTATAAAAGTAATACAAGCTCATTGCAAATAATCCAGTGATTATCTATAAAAATATAGAGAAGAAAATAGATGTTTCACAACCCTGCTACCCAGAAATGTAATAGCTTTTGTTATTTTACATATGTTCCTCTAGACATTTTTTCTGTGCATATGTATATTTATTCACACTCTTAAACAAAAATGGAATTGTTCTGCATATACGGTTTTTTTTTTTAGAGCTTTTATTTATTTGAGAGAGAGAGAATGTGTGTGAAAGAGAAAGCATAAACAGGGGGGAGGGGCAGAGGGAGAAACAGACTCCCCACTGAGTAGGGAACTCTATTCCAATTCTGGACTCCATCCCAGGATCCTGGGATCATGATCTGAGCCGAAGGCAGACACTTAACCGACTGAGCCACCAGGTGCCCTGCATATACTGTTATAAAACTGGATTTTAAAATTAGAATAACATGGGGGCGTGCCTGGCTGGCTCAGTTGATGGAGCATGCAACTCTTGATGTGGGGGTTTTAGGTTTGAGCCCTATGTTGGGTGTAGAGATTACTTTAAAATCTTTTATGTTGCAGTTAAGATATTTTCATTAATACAATCAGGATATAGAACATTTCCATTGGGGAAAGCTGGGGAAAGGGTACACAAGATCTCTCTGTATTATTTCTCACAACTGCATGTGAGTCTACAATTTTCTTTAAAAAATTAGCTAACATAAAAAAATAAAAATCCTTTTAAAAATTAGCATAACATGGAAATATTTATATATTCTACTATATTTATATATAATCTGTCATTTCTAATTTTATTAAATCATTCTTAATATATTAATGTTTTTAATATTTCTTTGGCTTCTTGACCTCTTGTTTCCCTGATGAATTCTTACCTGTTCTTTCCCTGTTGAATTGAGTGGGTTTGGAGGGGGGAGTCAAAGGATTTACCTATTTTTAAATAATTTTTAAATAAATTTTGCCTCTGTGAGGAACTGTGCTGTGCCCTGGGAACATGACAGTGAACATCACAGGTCTGCTGTCTCTTGTGGCACTCACAGTTTAGTGGGAAAGATGTGTTAAAACATCACACAAAAATGATAAAGTGTGGTACGATTTAGGAAAAAGTAAAAGATAAATGAAAGTTTGTAACCTTTAATAAGTCCTATCTCATACTGATTTACATCAAATCATGTACAGATCAAATGGTATGATATTTGAGATTTGCTTCAAAATGTTCCAAGGTTGGGAGAAAGGGAAAGTGTGTGGGAGTAGAGCTGAAAAACCATTGGCCAGAGGTTGATAATTGCAGAAGGTGGTGGTTAATTATACTCTGCTTTTGTGTGTTTGAAATTTTCCATAATAAAATGCAAAAACTAGAGAAAAAGATGGAAGAGAGATTATCATCTGGTTTAGATTGGGGGGGCCAAGGAAAGGTTCCTTTGAAGAAGAAACTTTTCAGCTGAGACCTTGACACACATAGGAGTCCACCAGGCTACTAGTGGCGGATGGTGGTTAGGGAAGGAGATTTTTAGGCAGTGGGGTCAGTGTGTACAAAGGCCAAAAGCCCTAAGTAAGGAACATGTTGGTGCTTTGAGGAAATGAAAGAAGACTGGTGTCAGAGAGGCTGGGGAAGTGGGCATGGGCCAGATCACTTAGATTTTGGAGACTGTGTTAAGGATTTTATTCTTTAACCCAACATGATAGGAAGAAGCCTTTCACAGAAAGGTTTGGGCAGCCGAATGACAAGATTGCTTGTGCCTCCCTAAGAGTTCAAGCTGGCTGTTTTGTGGAGAATGGTTTTGGTTTAGGGCTAGAGGGACAGAGAACATAAAAGTGAAAGTGGAGAGACATCAGGAGGTTATTGCACTAGTCTAGATCTGGAGACTTCATATTAGAGAAATAGGGTTGCTGATGGAGAGGAGGGATACTGAACTATTTCAGTCTTGGTGATGATGTAGATATGGGGGCTGAAAGAGAAAGCTATACATTTCTGACTGATACAGTTAAATGGGTGAAGGTGTAATTGACTAAGATCCTGAGGATGGAAGAAGAGCAAGTTTTGTGGCAAGAGATTGAGAGCTCAGTTTGGAATATGCCATTCAGAAAATTCCCACCAGTCTTCATTTTTATATCTCTATATGAGTCCTGTGTAAGGTTTATATTTGGGCTTCCAATCTGTATAGATTTGAGTTTTAGAAAGATTATTCTGGTAGGAGGCTGGAGACCAGTTAGTCCGTGAGCTGTTTGAATCAGGGGATCTCATCTCTACTGTCCCTGCCTTTGTATCCCTAGGACCTACGCAGGGCAAAGTGTTTGGCACATAGTAGGTACTCAGTAAATAATGTTCAAGGAATGAGTACTTACAGATGAGATAGATTTAAGTAGAGATTGATAGATTTGGGGAGTTTCAACAGGGCTTGGATGTAAGGTGTGTGTGTGTGTGTTTCTGGCAAGTCTCAGTAAATGTAGCCTTTGATTTATCAGTGTGTCTTTCCTTTGCTCAATATTTATTTGTTTAGAACTCTATAGGTTAGAGATCAGCAAGCTGTAATTATTATAATAGTAGTTTCAAGCTATCTGTTACTCTAGTTTTCTTCTCTGTTGACCTCTCAAGCCTAGAACCCTTTAAAGCTAACAGCTCTGGTAGTGGGGGAAGTTGTAGCAGCAAAGGAAATTTACAGCAGGGCAGCAGTAGTTGGTATGTAGAAGTTGTCCAGTAGTTGAATGTAAATAGGATTTATTTACATGCTTTACATTTTACAAATGGGAACATAAGCCCTAGAGAGACTTGTCAGAACACATGCAACTAGTCAGTGTAAGCCCAGATTTCCCTGATCCTGGGCTGGTACTTACTACAGCAAGATTCTTGACAGATCAGCCAAATCCATATACTTAAAATTTTTTCAGTTTGCTTATTGCAGAGTGATTATATGTTAGTTTTAACATTACTTAATGCTTCTGGAGCCTGCTCTTAGGCGCCTGTGGAATATGTTCACTTAACTATGACCTTGTTCTTGTGCTAATTGCTACCAGTTTATATCATTTCTCTAGCTTGTTTGCTTTCAAAATAGTTCAGAATATTGCCTCCCAGAGTCTCTTTACATTTTCAGCTTCGAAGGGGTATCTTCTGTATTTCCTCCTCCGTTGCCATGACCTATGTGTATTGAACAATTGTTTTATCTTGGCAAACTTACCAGATTTAAGTAGGCTGGCCTTGTTGCAGCAATCCCAGGTACTGTGGAATTCAAGTATGTCAGGTTGACAGTTTGGGGCCTTTGTAGGTTCTGTGAATACCTGTGTGGGCACAAAGGGAGGGTGGGGGAGGACAGCAGAGAAGGGGAATGGGTGGGGCTTTAGGTAGTATATTTTCAAGGAATATTCTCAGGCAAATAAAGGAATCTGCTTGTAAAATTTAATGGTTTTTAGAAGATTTGACATTGGATCCAGGGTAAATTTTTTCTTTCAGATAGATATTCAGTCAGTCAATTTTGGTTCAGACATTTTAGAACTGGAATTCATATTCCTGTCTAAAAAGAAGTATTCTGTGGTGTTGCATAGACTGTTGGCATATGCATATTAATGAGCTAACTAGCCTTTACAGGGAAGATGATGAATGGGAAACGGGTTCTGGATATCTCATTCTACAGCATACCATTACATGTAGCTCTCTTATATTATCATCCCTCTGTATTGTCCCTCTATAACAGTTTTTTATTAAAATATATATTTGAGATTTCTTTTTTATTTGCAATAGGCATCTTTGTTATTTGACAATCTTGAATTGAGATAATTCTGTAGTTGGGTAAATTAGGGACACCAGCTCAAGGGGAGAGGATCCTATTAAGTTAATCAGACACATTTTATAGATGAGGAAACTAACACTTAAAAAAGTTTTAGTAGCTCTCTGAAGGTCACACAGCTAATTATTGATGGAACTGACATTCAAACCTAAGCTTTTTCTGGCTGCAAAAATTGTACTTTTAATAATGACACTGTTTTCCCACACTTTCAGCTATATAAAGTAATTTTTATCTTTTGTGTTTTCCTCTTCTCCAATTTCATACTCTTTTATGGAGCGTGCAGTTACTGACTAATCAATCTAGTAGCTTAAAACTAGAGGAGGCTGAGTGTCTGATCTAGAACTGTCACTATTTCACTGGGAAGATGTGGACAGATGGATGTGGGAGGGGAGCAGAGGAGTTTCGTAATAATGAAACTATTATTGCCTGCATTTCTTTTTTTTTCTTTTTTTTTTTTTTAATTTTTTTTTTTTAATATTTATTTATGATAGTCAGAGAGAGAGAGAGAGAGAGAGGCAGAGACACAGGCAGAGGGAGAAGCAGGCTCCATGCACCGGGAGCCCGACGTGGGATTCGATCCCGGGTCTCCAGGATCGCGCCCCGGGCCAAAGGCAGGCGCCAAACCGCTGCGCCACCCAGGGATCCCCCTGCATTTCTTTTTTAAAAAATATTTTATTTATTTATTTATTTATTTATTTATTTGAGACTTGTGTGCACGAGAGAGGCAGAGACATAGGTAGAGGGAGAAATAGGCTCCCTGTGGGGAGCGTGATGCGGGACTGGATCCCAGGATTCAGGGATCACGACCTGAGCCGAAGGCAGATGCTCAACCACTGATCAACCCAGGCATTCCTATTGCCTGCATTTCTGTACTGAGGCCTTGTTTGTGGCTCCAGAGTATCAGTTCTTGGTTTTGTATTCCTCAGAGGGCAAAGGGACTTTACATACTCTGTAATGGGAGCTGGAGAAATTCCACAGCTGTGACAGTGACTTAGATGATTGGAAATCACCTTCTCTGGACTTAGGGCCTGGAAGCAAACAGCGTAACATTCTACAGCCAACTTTTAGTTAGCGTGCCTTCTGATTGTATTAGCAAATAAATATATTTTAACTATCTCGTCATGAGTTCTAGAATCTAGACAAAGAGAAAATGGTAAAGAAACATGAAATACTAACTTTTGGTGCATTTTTAATTCTATATAACGTAAATCTTCTGCGTATCCCTTTATGAAAACTGTAGCACAAAGTAGACACACAACACCATAAGAAACCTCATTCATATCCGTTTAGGCTTTTCATTTTGTTTCTATATAGCCCCCTACCACTGAAAGATGTGTGTTAATCATTTGTGTGTATTAACTATATGGCAGACCTATGCCAGTCTATATAGGGATTTCAAGGGACTGAAAGTCTTTTTAGAAGATAAATCTGAGCCTATCAAGATAGTAGCAATAAGAAGGTATTTGGATAAAATTTCAGGCAGAGATCACCACCTGGTGGTTATAGGGAGAATTGGAGCTTTCTGTATTCATTGTATTTGCATAATACCAGAATGATATAAAAAATTACATTCTTATTTATAATAATCATGAATTCATATTTCTAAGAATTATTTTATGCCATACAATTCTAGCATTGCTTCATTAAAATGGTTGTCAAAACCTGCAGACCAACTAAGTGATTGTGTCTGGCAGAACTGAAGTCTAGTGCCCTTGGCTCCTGCAACAGGTCCTGTTTATCTCTGTAAAAAATCAGTTGGTGTCTTTTCACTCTTTATTACAACCTCTAATTTTGATACCATGCTTATTTTATGTGGTAAATTTCTGCCTAGTGGAATGATAGAGAAAGAGATATTAGTGATTTTTCAGTATTTTTTGGCAGGTATCATATAAAAGCAAGTTGTTTTTTCCTGTATAAAAATTATGAAGAGGAGTTTGATAATTTTCCGGAGTGACTATTAGAATGAGCAAAGTTGTCAAGGGATGGGAGATTACATAACAGTTTTTTATTAAAATATATATTTGAGATTTCTTTTTTATTTGCAATAGGCATCTTTGTTATTTGACAATCTTGAATTGAGATAATTCTGTAGTTGGGTAAAGTAGGGACACCAGCTCAAGGGGAGAGGATCCTATTAAGTTAATCAGGATGCATATTTTATAGGCCAGGTGGGGAGGGGAAGATAAACAAAGTTTTAAATTTCAGGCTGAGACTTGGGCTGGCATGGCAAAGCCATGTATCTTTTTTCCTGGTAGGAAAACTGAATCCAGGCCCCAGCACCACTGAAAAGTTTCCTGAGAGAAGGCTATTCGTGCAAGATACTAAATAGAATGTGACATGACTTTGCACTGTTCTCCTGGGATTTTTAAAAATATAAATAACAGTATTATAACATCTGCCTTTTAGCAGTCATATTATCAGACACTGTAAAAAGCTGCTCCATACACATATGCCCACATATTGTATAATTCCATTTGCATGAAATATCCCAGATTGTCAAATCTATAGAGACAGAGACATGTGTTTGTCAGGGGCCTGGTGAGGAGGAGTTGAAAGGAAATGGGGAGTGCCTTGTATTAGGTTTGCAATTTCTTTTTGGAGTGATAAAAATGTTTTGGAATTAAATAGTGATAATGGTTGCACAAATCTGTGAATATACTGAAAAGCCACTGTACGGTCTATTCCCTTAAATTTAAACTAAACCTTAAAAAAAAAAAAGTGCTGATCCATGGAGGAGTGAACAAATCCAATAAAAAAGGTGAATGTGGTAACCGTTCTCTCATTTATGTTCTAGCAGAATGACTGCCTGATAATCTAAATATTCCAGCTTGGGTCTTGAATGTTGTTTTAATTTGTATTTTATTGCCCTGTTCCTGACCTTCACAGGGCCACGATGGGCCTCCTGGAACATTGGTGTGTTCATCTGCATTCGATGTGCTGGAATCCACAGGAATCTGGGGGTGCACATTTCCAGGGTAAAATCAGTTAACCTTGACCAGTGGACTCAAGAACAAATTCAGGTACTTACATAGCCCAGCAGTGAGTCAGCTGCTTCTATTTCCATGTAAGAGTAGTTCCATATGAATTTTCAGTCAAATTGGGCACAAAGATGAAGATAAAGGAAAAATTTAGTTGTGAAACACTTTTTTGTACCTTAATAGAGAAATTTTTTCCTTTTTCTATTTAAGATATGAGTTTATTCTACCCATATTTTACCTTCTTCAGAACACAAAGTCTGTGGTCTAGGACTCCGTGAATATACCCCCAATGTCTAAAGGGGGATCTTTGGATTATTTTCTAAGGCTCCTGGCATTTGCAGATCTAACATTTGTAGTTTTAGATAGTCACACACAAATCCTCCAACTTATAGACATAATATTTTGTTGCTAAAACGTGTATGTGAATCTTGCATGCTGTTAGGTTGGTGGGCTGGGAGTAAGACACGTAAGTTAGTCTAGCAGACTTAAGATCTGCACCTCTACATGGCTTCATTTTTCTCTATTCTCTTCCTGCATAGAAACTTTTAGAAGTAATTAAAACTTTTTTTTTTTTCTTTTTTGAGGAGTGGGGATGGGAGAAAGGGTCTAAAGAAAACAGTTGCTAAAGTTGGTGATAGAAATAAGAGGTTATTCTTAGCCAGAAAATGGCTTTAGAAATTACATTAGGCTGCTTTTATAGATTCACTAAAAGTCTAAAAGATTAGTTATATTTTTCAGTTATACTTTATCTTATGAAGGAATTTACATGCCATGGAGGTATTTGGGAATTTGAAAATTTAAAAAACCTTGGGATTTGCCCCTCACAAGTGTTAAGGAGTCTATTTCAAAGGCCAAATGGGAAACACATTTATTGGTAATAAAGCTGAATAGTTTAATTAATAGTATAAACTCAAAATTGTAGTTATTGCTCAATTATTGCCTGCCTGATTAGGTACTGATTATTGCCTATCAAGTAGACATTTTAATTGGTAGTTATGTGTCTTGGGGTTTCAAATGGGGTCTTGAATTATTACTGAATTAAATGTATCCTGTCAGACAAATTTTTCAATAAAAAGAACTAAGGTGGAGGGGGCAGGAAGGACAACCATGAGGGCAAATGATTGGTAATAGAGACCATCGTGGTCTAGAAATCAGAGTATGCACATAGCTCTTGGTTCTGCCACTATCAGGTTGGTTCTTCAGTTGTAAAATGCTGCAGTTGGGTGAGAAACTTTTCAAGTCTTTCCTCATCTGACGTTCCGTGTTTCCACATCTCTCTGATTGCAGTGCATGCAAGAGATGGGGAATGGAAAGGCAAACCGACTTTATGAAGCCTACCTTCCTGAGACTTTTCGCCGACCTCAAATAGACCCGTATCTTTTTTGGAGCAAGTTAGAAGGCTGAGTGGTATTTTGGTGTTTTGGGAGAGTTACACAAGACTCAAGCCCCTTGATCTGACTGGGCCCTCTCTATGTGGTTTAGTCAAAGTCTTGCTTTTCCCTTTCCTGCCACCAACACGTACAAAAAGTATACTTTCTAATGTCGGAATGGTGCTGTCACACGGGGAAGACTCATTCAGGAATTAAGACTGCAGTGGTTCACTGTGAATTCTCCCATAAAGTGACATCTCTGATAGTTTTTGGATCTTTGAAATTATTGTGTGTTAAAAAGAATAGATTACTGTGCTGTATTGAATCAGCAAAACTACCATTCACTTTTTAATGCCTTTTCTATGTCCTGTGTGAAAGAATGAACTATTATTGACCAGTTAGTAACTTTCTTCCCTCATCCTTTCAACAGGGGATAGCGCCCTACTCACAAAACCAAACCTCCTAAAGGCAGTGCTTCTCTAAATGTGGTTTATAGACTGTCTTGTTAGAGTTTGCTTTTTGTTGGGTGCAGGTGGAACCTGTTAAAATGCAGATTTGGGACCCTGCAGAAGACACACCAATCAGAATCTGGTAGTGGGGCACAAGGGTTTATAGTTTTAAGGGGTACTCGAGAGCATTTATTTAAGGCCTGTTAACCTAAAGACTTTAAAATAGATAATTTCCTGCTTTACCTGTATTCTAGAAGAGCCACAGGTTCCTCTTATGTCATTATGAAGACTAATCCCATTTGCTGCTGTGATTATCCTGAAGGAAACTCATAGGAAGTGGTGATTCCCCGCAGTAACCATGAAGGAGGCATTTTTAGGTTTTGGTCAGGGAACTGCATGTGAAGAAACACAGGAGCCATATGGAGAAACCAGCCAGGAGGGAGAGAGAGAACAACATTCCATTGAATACAGATCGACCTGTGATAGTCATACTGTGGGAAAGATTTATTTGATTTATCCTTAATAAGCTTTTTCCAGAGCTGTCGAGGGATTTATTCGGGATAAATATGAGAAGAAGAAATACATGGACCGAAGTTTGGACATCAATGCCTTTAGGGTTGGTTATAAATCTTTCAAGCTTTGCTCAAAATTTGCTTTACATCAAGCCAGGGAAGAATTTGAGAAGTGCTACCAAAATACTCCAAAAACATTAAAAAAAAAAAAAAGTAGAAAGAAAGCCAGTTATCAAGACTACAAGATATCATGGAACAGACTTTCATGTCAGGGATGGAGAGGGCAAACCATCAGTGAGTTCTTTGCCTTGGTCTGTATTTAGGTTTAGTGATTCCCAGTTCTAAATTATTTCTTCAAATGGACACATTGGCCATACTAGATCAAACAGTAATATGTGTGTATGTATGTGTATAAATGTGTGTGTATATATGTATTTTTATCTGTAAATGAAGTCTACAAAATTAACTAAATCATCAGAGTTTTCTTCAGTTTGACCAGCATATATTTCCAGTGTGTTGATGGACTAATTGCCAATGGGACCCTATTCCTGAGAAGGGTTTTAAAAGGGGACTACCACTTTCCATCCTAGGCATGTGGTTAGAATCTGAAATACAGAGTCTGGTAACTAGGACAAGTATAATATACAGGAGGAAATACAAATTATTCCTGGAAGAAGAAAAGGTGCCTGGCTAATGACAACTAAAGAGTCGTCAATATAACGACCTAAATAAAATAATGCTGAGAATCTTTAATAAGATTCTACAGTAAATTTGCTTAGGAATAATTGACTATTTCTTTAGCTACAAAAGTACAGAGAGTATAGGATTCTCCAGTTCTAGCAAGTCTTATCTACCTACCTACCTACCTACTACCTATTTATCTATCAATCATTATCTTGTTTTGTATTTTAACAGAGGATATACAGGCCTCTAAGTCCTTCCAGGTAACTTAAAGTCAAACTAATTGGAATCTGCTCCAGATTGATCTTTAGGCTGTGAAAAGGGGCATCAACTGGTAGGTGAGTTTCAATGTAGGCAAGTAAGTGCAAGGTAGTACATTTAGTTAGGTAAAGATAATTCCTTCTCAACTTAGTGTGAAGGACTCTTACTTCATAGTCATCCAGAAAAGGGACGTGGAATTTGTCATAACTGTTCTGTGAAATAATCAACCCAGTGTACAGCCACAGCTTGGATGGCATCATCAGAAAAGTTTGGAACCAAAGCACACACATTTCCTTTGATTTGTAGAAAACTGTGATCTGTTTGCTTAGCTTTTGTTCATTGTACCAAAAGATATGAAATCACAACGAGGTCAGAAAAGAGTATCTGAGATAATCCAAAAGATGATGGAGGAGGAAGGAGTTGCCAAATGAAGATAGTGTACATTCATAATTATGTTGCAGGTGTACTGTACCCATGTAAACAGCCTGTTCTACTCACTGCATATTTTCACTTAGGAAAGAAATAGCTCCTGTTTACCAAAAAGCTTTTCCAAGAATTTTTTATTTGGTGTACTTAGTTTCTAAAAATATTCTTGTGAAGATTTATATGCCAAGAATTAATATTTGCTAAGTGAAGACAGTTAATATCAAATTGAAAAAAGTGGCTCTGTTAATTAGAGTATTATTTTTAAATGGACAGTAAAGCGTTTTTAACTTCAAGAAATAAAGTGTTCTGTATTAAAGCATTACATCATGTATGAAAAAGACATAGCCACATGTGTTCTTTGTGATTATAATATTATATTACAGATAACATGAAAAAAAATTTTTTTTTAAAGATTTATTTATTTATTTTTATTTATGATAGACACAGAGAGAAAGAGGCAGAGACACAGGAGGAGGGAGAAGCAGGCTCCATGCCAGGAGCCTGATGTGGGACTCGATCCTGGGACTCCAGGATCGCACCCTGGGCCAAAGGCAGGCGCCAAACCGCTGAGCCACCCAAGGATCCCCAGATAACATGAAAATTAAAGTGGAAAATCCATGCCTACCTTTATAATCTTTACCAGTGATTATCACTTTGGTGTATTCCCTCTTTTTTGTAGTTACTTTTAGGAGGCATAATTATATAGTTATAACTATTATTTTCATTCAATTTAGCATATCCTGTATTTTTATGTTACTTATGTAGCATTCATAACTTTAATTTTTTATTTTTTTATTTATTCATGAGAGAGAGAGACAGAGGCAGAGGCAGAGGCAGAGGGAGAAGCAGGCTCCATGCAGGGAGCCTGATGTGGGACTTGATCCTGGGTCTCCAGGATCAGGCCCTGGGCTGAAGGCAGGTGCTGAACCGCTGAGCCACCCAGGCTGCCCTTCATTATAACTTTGAATTGTTGCATCCTCCAGTGAGTAACTAGATCACAATATATTTTACCATTCTCCTTCTGTGGAGGAGACAGTATAGAAGACAAGAAAGGTTGTTTAAATTTTTCTTCAGCATAAATAATTCTGGGATGAACTTCTTGGTGCATAGGTTATATTTCCACATTTTGGATTATTTTTTAAAGATTCATTACAAGTTATAGTATTATCTAGGTCAAAGGGCTTCATTATTTGTCTCTTCCTATTTTTGCCAGTATACTTTCTGGAGGTTGTACTGTTTATACTGTCTTCTCAGCATTATATAAGAGTGCTAGTTTTACTCCATCCCGATCAACATTAGGTATTATTGAGATTTTTCTTTCCTCAAAAAAGTATTTTAGGTTTCACTTTTTCATCATTGGCAAGACTGAACATCTTTTTGAATGCACTTCGTTTTATATGCCTGTGTTTTTAAGTTTACTCAGTGTTTCTGTTTTGCATTTAGATGTTTATTTGATGTTAAAAACGAGACCAGTAGCATTATAGTCTGTGACAGTATTATGAAACTGCCTCTGGAAGTAACAAAAACTGAGAGAGACTTTCTCATCTTTTATTTTTGATGTGCTTTTTAAAAAAATTTTATTCAGACAACTCATTTAGGACACTCTAGAAGGGATACTTTAATCCTTTTACTCTTTTTTTGGGGGGGGGGCTTATTTCCTTAATTTTTGTTTTCCTGATCTTTAAGCTTGAAATTATAGTTTCTGATATTAAAAAAAGGCGATGAAGATTGAGAGAATTTATGATTGAATTTAAAATCACAAAGGATGTATGTCAAGTAAGATGAACATGAATTTATTTACTGGTGTACCAAGATGAGGGAGGACCCCTCAAAGCATGAGCAAGTTTAACTTAGGGTCACATAGGGGCAGCAAACTGGTGAAACATTTTTAACTTCTGTAGGTAGCCTGGGCTCACATTTCAGGAGTCATAGGTAAGTCAGACAGAACGAGGAGATACTAAATGATATGTGAAAGATGCCTCTTAAAGCATTGAGGCTAATGTGGAAGAGGTAGTTCTGATGCCCCATACAAAGACACCCCCGAGTTTGTCAGACTCCTTAATAAGATTCAAAAATAATTTTTTGTGTCCTTTTTGCACATTTGGAATTATAATTTGTTACCATGGGGCCTGTGTGTTCTTTGTCTTATTTTGTTGAATCATTATAGAAAGAAAAAGATGACAAGTGGAAAAGAGGAAGTGAACCAGCTCCAGAGAAAAAAATGGAACCTGTTGTTTTTGAGAAAGTTAAAATGGTAAGTGGGAAAGTCCTTGCACTGGGTGGATGGCCTCAGGTGTGTTTATATGTGGAAGGATGGGGTAGCAGGCCTCCTGGTTGGGTGGGGTGGGGTCGATAGCCTATTGCACCATTTTACCTGGGGCCAAAGGGTTCCACTGCTGCCATTTCTCATGCTTTCCCATTACCTTGTTGTTGCCCAGTCTGCTCTGTGACACTTCTCTTTGGGACCAGTTGGGAGTTTGGGAACTGTATTTGTCCTGTCTGAGCAAGAGGCACATTCCATGCCATAATGTGGTGACTGTGTGATACCTCCTGAGCAGATGTTACCTGCATCGTTCTCTCGTTAGGCCCTCTTTACCTCATTTTCCTGTTACAGTTAAGAACAGTCCAGAAGCCTGGCCATACTAACCCATTTTAATCCTTCTTGTATTCTTACTATGTCATATTGAAGTAGACACCTTTCTTTTTTCACAGGACATTGTGACTGTAGTAGTAGATACTCTTAAGAGCTTGCAATCTTGGGAGAGAGGACTTTTTACTATTTGCTTAAGGAAGAGTCTTTTATTATTCTGAATCACACTGTCTGCAGAACACAGTAATTAATGATACTGGCAGAATGAATTAGGTAATCTTTAAATCGATCTCCCTTTTGGTATTAAAGGCTTTCTAATCACTGGGAGATTTTTTGGCTCTTGGCTCTTGTACCATCAGACACTTACCTTTATTCTTGGCTTTTCCTGGGACCAAAACCTGCTATTTTTGTTGGATCTTTTGATCTGTGGTTGCCTTGGTTTCAGAAAGCCAAACAAGCACAGATGATTTCTTTTTCACTTTAGGTTTGGTTTATGCACTTTTGTTTCCTGACTTGATTCTTTTACATGACACTTCCTGAATTTTCTTTCTTTGGTAGTAACTCCTTGAATAATAGTGGCCAGACCACAAGAACACCTGTGTCCTTACAGTGACAAAGGAAAAAAATGTTCAAAAACACCTGCTTATTTCTTTCTTTAACATATTTTCACCTTAGCCACAGAAAAAAGAAGATCCACAGCTACCTCGGAAAAGCTCCCCGAAATCCTCAGCACCTGTCATGGATTTGTTGGGCCTTGGTAAGAGTTAGATGTTTCCACTCCAATAATCTTACAAATTATGATGAATTCCCTGTCACCCTGGGAAGATAGGTACTGTTGGGATTCTTTAGTTTGTTTCTTCATCGTTAAGATTGTTCTCTTACGTTTTTCCTGTTGTTTTACATCTGAGCAGTTAGTCTAAGAAGTGTTTACACTTTTCAGAGCAATAGTGTAGTGGTTAAGAGCATGCCTTTGGAGTTAGAGTGCCATCTGTGCCATCTCTGCCACTTAGTGTCTGTGTGACCCTGGGTAGTTAACTCAACCTCTGAACATTGCTTTCCTAATCTGTGTAGTAAGGATGATAAGCATCTCTACTTCAAAAATGTTTTGGGGAGGATTAAATGAGATAGTTCCTCTCAAGCTCTTAGCCCCTTGCCTGGCACGAACTAAGCATTCAGTAAATGTTAGCAAGTTTCACTAAACCAGCAGCCATGAGCCATGCCCCCATCCCTCTCATTTTTTCAGGTGCAGCCTGTCTCTGAGATGACCTATTACATTGTGGTTATTTTTCTTCAACTTTTGAAACCCTGAACTAGTGGTTCTGCCCTTGTCAGAAATAGAACCTTTTCTTTACCTTTCACAGATCTCATGGCTGTACTTTAGGTTCAGTGCATTTCTGCTGATTTAGGTTACTAGCTATTTAGACTTATGATTTCCATACCTTTCGTTTATCTCTGAAAAAGAGATAAAAGCTACACAGCTGTACCCCTCAAATAGCCAGCCAGCCCCTTTGGTATGGGGCTAATACAGCTTCCAGGCCTGGTTTCTGCTGCCCTGTCCCTGATAGCTGGCCACCATACTTCTCCAGCATGCTCCTGGGAAGGTGAGATGCCCCATCCAAGCTAAATGGTTACAGAAGCCTAGATTTCCAAGTCCCTGATGGAACATAGAGGCTTTTTCTTCTTTGTGTCTAGAATAGGTGGAAGGCATAGGCTTAATGAGCAGTGCTACAGTTGAGCTTTGTTCTCTCTCTCCAGATGCTCCTGTGTCCTGCTCCATTGCAAATAGTAAGACCAGCAATACCCTAGAGAAGGATTTAGATCTTTTGGCTTCTGTTCCATCCCCCTCTTCAGTTTCCAGAAAGGTGAGTCATGTGGGCTCCTTAGAATTAAAGAGCATTCTAAAAAGGATAATTTTGATAGTATGGAAGCAAGTCATACTTCCTTGGTGGAATTGGACTTTGGTTTTCTTAATTCTTCCCTTCACCCTGCATCATCTCTGTTACAACCTAGGATTGCTATTCATTCCATTTTGTCTCCCACCCAAAAAAAGTGGATCATTTGACTGGGCTTTTGTTGAAGATGTGTCCCATTGTAAAGGCTGATATTTTAGGTTAGCTCCTCAGCATGAGGGTTACTGCCAGAGAATTTGTAGATGTGAAAGACCTGAAACTGTTAATGGCTACCATTCGTGGAATACCTGCTTATGAACAGGCACAGCACTAGGTGATTTTGCATATCAGTTTGCATATTTCTTTTATAACTTAAAATATTTACCACAGCCCTGAAAAATGGGTGTTTTATAGATGAGGAAACATTAATTCAGAAAAATTATATGACTAGCCTCTTGTTATGCAACTAGTAAATGGCTGCATGGGGATCTAAACTCAGTTCTCTGTGGGTGCATCATTTGTAGGTTGTTTTTGTTTGTTTTTCACTAAATCACATTGTTTGTAGAACAAAGAATTGTACCAGAGCTTAACTGTCTAGTATTTTCAGATATTTGTGTGGTAGAAATAACAGGAAGCTATTAACTTGCCCATGAATTCTTATTGGAGATGTTAGAAGCAGCAGAGAAAGGGGGTGGTCCTTACCGAGACCTCTGTGAGGACCATTCCAATTCTACTCTCTCTTCCTGCCCTCTTTGCCCTCAGGTTGTAGGTTCCATGCCAACTGCAGGGAGTGCCGGCTCTGTTCCTGAAAACCTGAACCTGTTTCCAGAGCCAGGGAGCAAATCAGAAGAAACAGGCAAGAAACAGCTCTCTAAAGACTCCATCCTTTCACTGTATGGATCCCAGACACCTCAGATGCCTGCCCAAGGTAGATTTCATGGGGATGGTGGCATTGTGTCAGATAGAAACATGAGGACTAAAAAAAAAAAAAAAAGAAACATGAGGACTTACATGCAGGAATTATTTGTTGTAATGGGGGCAGTTGCTTTGGGGGCCAGGACATTATTCTCCAAACAGGCCTGAACGTGATATTTCTTGTGAAGCTACAAAGTGTCAGTGGATAGATACTAATGTAACTCAGAGCCATACTTTTGTGGGGTCTGGTGTCACACCTCTGTGAAGTCTGACTCAAGAACTGGACCTGGAGCCTGAAAGGAAAGTGGCTAGGTCAGTAGCCCACTGGTAAGCCATTGCAAGTCTTGTAGGGAATCTGTCGGTTTTGCTGTGTAGAAGAGCATTCTGGGTTGAGTAGAAATGCTACTTAGAAATTTAGCTGGAAAGGAGTAGCCAGTGAGGGTTTAGACGGACACTTTCCTCTTAAATAATTCTCTATTTATGTTTTCTTGGCAGCAATGTTCATGGCTCCAGCTCAGATGGCCTATCCCACGGCCTATCCCAGCTTCCCTGGGGTCACACCTCCTAACAGCATAATGGGGAGCATGATGCCCCCACCAGTAGGCATGGTAGCTCAGCCAGGAGCTTCTGGGATGGTTGCCCCCATGGCCATGCCTGCAGGCTATATGGGTGGCATGCAGGCTTCAATGATGGGTGTGCCAAATGGAATGATGACCACCCAGCAGACTGGCTACATGGCAGGCATGGCAGCTGTTCCCCAGACCATGTATGGGGTTCAGCCAGCTCAGCAGCTGCAGTGGAACCTTACTCAGGTAAGCTACCCCATTTTACTTGGGACAAGAGTTTTGAGCCTTCCTCAGGGCTGTCTCACCTCATCTTTCCCTTATCCTTTGAACCCTTACAGTGTAAATGTGATAATGCAGACATTCTTAGATTTGCTACCCCACCCCACCCCACCCCATCTTTTCTTTTTTCTTTTTTTTTTTTTTTGGTAGAAGATCTACCTAATGTCAAACTTTCTGAGGAGTTCTGGGTTACTATGTAGAATGAGGGTAATTGCCTCAATCTAAATTTCTTCACACAATCCTCAAAAACAAAAGCAACTTATATAGGTAAATAAGGAATTCAAATAAAGGCCCTCATAACTACGACTGCCACATCTAGGAGGCATAATACTGCAAACTTCAAATTACATGGCAGTAAACACCCAAATCCAGCAGAGCCAGCATCAGAGAAACTACGTAGAAAGAGGAGAGGGAGCAGGGGGCTGAAGGTGACAGAGCGTAGACAAAATCACCCCCTGGAAAGACCTACCTTGACCAGAAGCATGATGAGAAGAGGTCTGAGACTTGGCAATTAGAACTCTGGTTATGTGGAGAATTGAAAATGAGGAGCTTGAAATATGTAGGATTAAAGATGATAGCTCTGGAAAAAGCTTTGCTTCTGGGGTCATGTGAGTGACTTAGGATCTTCAGCAGGCTCCACACCCAGCAATATGGAGCCTGATGTAGGGTTTGATCTCAAGATCCTGAGATCATGACCTGAGCCAAAACGCAGAGTTGGATGCTTAACTGACTGAGCCACCCAGGAGCGTCCTATGGGGATGACTTAGAAGGAAGAGGTGCTCTGGGGGGACCTGATGATGAAAGGAAAGTAAGAAATGAGAAGTGGAAAAGGGAATCACAAAATGAGAAGATAAACCATCCTCGTCCCTCCTTCCATATAATCATATTATTATACCAACAGAAGAGGGCGCTCTTGAACCAAGAAATCTAGTAAACCTCCCCAAACCCTCACACCTTCTATTATTCCTTATTCAGAAAAATAAGGCACTACAAAATATACAGAAAGCGGTGGGTGACATTTATATAGAACTGCTATGAGAAGAAAATAGAAAATGAAAATCAAACCAGGGATCCCTGGGCGGCTCAGCGGTTTAGCACCTGCCTTTGGCCCAGGGCGCGATCCTGGAGTCCTGGGATCGAGTCCCACATCGGGCTCCCGGCATGGAGCCTGCTTCTCCCTCCTACTGTGTCTCTGCCCCCGCCCCCCCTCTATGTCTATCATAAATAAATAAATAAATAAATAAATAAATAAATAAATAAATAAATCTATCTTAAAAAAAATCAAACCATATTAAGAAATGAAAATTCTCACCACCCCCCAAACAGCCATGAGCAGAAGAAAACTGTTATACAAACCACCAACCTGAACGAAATGTCCTTTAACACTTGAAGACAAAACAGCTTCAATCAGAAATTTAAAAACTTAGAACCAAAATGGACAAAAAACTGGAAGTTATGAAATGAAACTTTACTGAATTCAGGAAAGAAATTGAAAAAAGACACAACTGTCTTAGAAATGTCTGAATTACAAATTAGCCAGAAGAGAATAGATTCAACTGAAAATATATTTGGCATTGAAGAAATGTTTGATACAGGTCAGAGAATGGAAACTAAATATAGGAAGCAGGAAAATAAATCCAAGTGAAGGTAATACAGAAATTAAGCAAAGAAGGCGTAACATAAATATATTTGGAGACTCTCCAAGAAAAACCAAATAGTAGAGCAGAATTAATATATTTAAATCTATAACACAAGAAAACTTCCTATAAATAAAAGACTTGAATATAATATTGAAAGAGTCCATTGAGTATGTATGGAGGGTTGACCCAGAATGGTAAATTCTAACATACGTTCCAGGAAACTTTTAAACTTTATGGAACAAGAAAAATTCTCAGAGCTCTAACCATCTCCTTACCTCCCAAACCCCCAGGTCTGCCATTTTTATTATTTATTATTTATTAAAGATTTTGTTTATTCATGAAAGACAGAAAGAGAGAGGCAGAGACAGAGGGAGAAGCAAGCCCCCTATGGGGAGCCCGATGCAGGACTTGATCCTAGGACCCCAGGATCACGACCGGAGTCAAAGGCTCAACCACTGAGCCACCCAGGAGCCCCCCTGCTACTTTTAAAGAAAAAAGAACACCCAGATTGATATTGGACTATTTTTTTTTTTGGACATTGGACTTTTAACAGCAACATAAAACATAGCAATGGGAGTAGTATTTTCAAGATACTCATGTACATGTGAGACAAGTATAGCCAGACAAGCTATCTTTCAAGGATTGAGGCTATTTTAAAAAATATTAAATATGCAAGAAATCAGAGAATATCATACTTATGTCTTTCTTGTGGAATGTACCAGAACTTAAGCTACATCCATTTAAGAGATGACTGAGGACATTTTGGCAAAAGAACTGATGGTGACTAAATGAGAATCTAAAGGTAATAACAAGGATAGAAAAAATATATGTTGTGCATATATTTTTTAGAACAAACAAACAATGATAACAAGAGAAGATAAAAAAGGGAGAAGGTAAGAAGGATGAGGTAGGATAAATTGATTATTGTACAAGAAATAGGTGGAAGTTAAATGATGTAATAAGCTGACATACCAAATGGTAGAAGCTTGAGGACAGGATAAAGGAAACTAAAGACAGAAATTATTAGTATAAAGGTATCCACTAGAAGAAAAAACAAAATTTTATAGATACCTAAGGAATATTTTACAATAAAATGGAATACATAGACTATGAAGTATAACAAATATAGTAAACACAGTAAAAATGTAACGTGATAGAACTAAGAACAAACATATCAGTCATAGGTAGCAGTCATAGGAGCTTTCCTATGAAAAGAAAAAGATATTTAAATTGACTCACAAAGCAATGCCTAATTTTATACTACATACAAACAAAGCCAGCTGAAACAAAGTGATTCAAAAGTCTGAAAACAGGGACGCCTAGGTGGCGCAGAGGTTAAGTGTCTGCCTTCGGCTCAGGGCGTGATCCTGGGGTCTCGGGATCAGTCCCACATTGGGCTCCCTGCATGGAGCCTGCTTCTCCCTCTGCCTGTGTCTCTGCCTCTTTCTCTGTGTCTCTTATGAATAATAAATAAAATCTTTAAAAAAAAAAAGAAATGGACAAAGAGGTATTGTTGGAATGGCTTATGTGTGTGCCCACACGTGTGCATGTCTTTCTCAGGCTTGGGTGACAATGTTCACCTGCTGTATGAAAACTATTTTCATGTTTTCCTTTCTCTATAGTCTGGAATGATTTATATAGTATTGGTCTTTGGAGATTGAGTGGAATTCTTATGTGCAATTGTATGAGCCTTGTGCTTTTTTTGTGTAGTAATTCTTTGATTGCATTCTCTCTTCTATGAAAGACAGCTTTGGAAAACTCTGTTTACGTAGATTAGCTAATTCATCTAGGGTTTCAGATTCATTTATCAAAGATTAAGCCAAGCAAGCAGTCTATCTCATGATTTTTTTTAAAGTTTCTTGTTTCAGTGGTTATTTTTCCCTTGTCATGTCTTATTTTGTATGTTTGTGCTCTCCTCCCTCCTTGTCCATTCTTTCAACTAGGTTAACTAGTGGTCTATTCTTTTAAAACAAACAAAAAATATATATACATATATACCACAGGATTTTGTTTTATTTATTCTATATTTTTTGTTTGTTTTTGTCCTCAATTTCTGGTTTATCTTTATTATTTCCTTCTGTATGCTGCCTTTTGACTTACTTTGATCTTTTTCTAGCTTTCATAGTTGGGATTTTAATTCACTTATTTTCAGTCCTCCATGTTTATATGTATAAGTAATGAAGTGCTATAAAACTGATGAGAACATGTCAAAATGACCCATGGGCCAACTTCTGGAGGCTCCCATTGTCCAAATATGGGACAATTTGAACATCAAAAGGAATGACACTGATGGATTATAACACCAAAGGAAAAAAAAAATCCATGAGTCCATAGCGATATATTTTTTGAAATGAGTGTGGGAGAGAGGGAGGGAAAGCCTTCTTTACAGAAGAATGGCAACTAGTAATTGTAGAAAGAACAGGGTATTCACATATTCTTGTAGAAGTACCCTTTAGATTAATTACTAATTACAGTGAAAAAGCCCACAGTGGATACTACCCTAGCCAAGTGCTCAAACATAAGATTACCAACAATGGGACAAATGAACATCATGTGCTTCCTGGTATCTTGTACTAAGGACACAATATCACTGCCTAAAATGTTTAACTTGGATCCAATCATGAGAAAATATGAGGTAAATCCAAATTGAAAGATTTTCTCCAAAATAACTGGCCTGGATTCCAAAAACAATGTCAGGAAAGAAAAAGTGGGGGAATTGCTCTATATTAAATTTAGGAGACAAAAGGGATATGAAAATGAAATGTAACCTATATTAGAATATTGTATTCATGTTAAATTTCTTGTATTGTGATTTTAGGAAAGTACTCTTTCCTACGAGATGCCTCCTGCCTTACTAAGAAGTGAAATGTCAGGATACCTGCAGTTTTCCATGCTCACCAAACATTTACACATACATGTGTATGAAGATCCCACACAAGATACATAAATCTCAGAGAGAAAATGGGGCAAGGTGTTAACAACTGAGAATTTATTTATTTATTTATTTATTTATTTATTTATTTATTTTTGTATAAAACTGTATCTTCTTTATTTTGCATACTTTAATCTCTACAACTGAGAATTTAAAGAAGGATATATGGGTTTCATTCTATTGTTCTTTCAACTTTTCTATAAGCTTGAGGTTTTCTTTAAAGAAGTTGGTGGGATTGAAAAATAGACCTTCTCCTCAAGAAAAAGAACTTACACAGAAAGGTACCGGGCTTGGGAGATTTAAGGCATTTTTCTTGATAAATAGTTTCCTTTGTTCACTGCCAGAGGCCAGGCTTTCAGTCTCATTCATAGAGGCCCTGACCCCACCCAGACCTTATTCCACTGATTCTTTTCTCCCAGCAACTTCCCCTCTCACACACTGAAGACCCATTGGTCTTTTTTTTTTTTTTTTCTTTTTCTTTTTTTGCCTGCCTTTGTTCATTCTGAACAGCCCAGTGTCTTTTTCCTTTTCTCTCCGCTTGAGCGTGCACGAGCACTTTCACTGGCCCTGACAGTAATAACTCTGCTGGAGATAAGACAGGAGCGCTGCCATGGGGGCTCATCTGTGTACTCTCAGGGCTGGCAAGTTAACAATAGGCCCCTTCTTTTTAGGATGAGAGACCAGAAAAGAAGAGAATAACGTCTCATGCTGCTTTTATGTTGACTAGCTCCAGGACTCCTTTCCCTCCCTGAGCATTAGTCTCTGTCAATATCTCCTTTCTGAGAAGTCCTTCATTTATTTACGTGGTCTGGAGCCCTCAAAATGATCTATTATTAAGGTTCAGGGCAGATCTGTGCCATAACAGTTCCCCTTTGTCCTGTTGTTCTCCCCCTCCCCACAGACAGGAGGATTCCTACCCTGCTTTTTTTTGCAGTAATTGGCTGCGTGCCCACAGCCTGGTCTGAAAGTCTCCTCTCTCCCTTTCAGATGACCCAGCAGATGGCTGGGATGAACTTCTGTGGAGCCCATGGCATGCTGAGCTATGGACAGTCGATGAACGGCGGAAATGGACAGGCAGCGAATCAGACTCTCAGCCCTCAGATGTGGAAATAAAAACAAAACACCTGTATGGCTCCCACTCACCTCAGCCCCCTCTCTCCCAGTTTTCCTCCTTCCCCAACTCCCCCATCCCATTCCCTTTCCTACCTCTCTGTTTGGTTTAGAAATTGCTCAATCTGTTGCCTGGGGTTTGGCATTCTGCCCAGCCCAGCCACTTCCTGGACACGCAGACCTCTCTGTTGCTTTATGTTGTACATGTCTCCTAGCCATCCCGACTCTCTGCAGCCTCAACCCCAGTCCTCTCCTGGCACCAGCACCTTAGGAATTGTTGGCAGAAGGCACTTACACTGTGGGAGAAAGGTGCACACCTTTGAGTACTTTTCCTTTAGGTTAAACCTCCTGTCAGACTCTCAGAAAGGTCTGGAGGTGTGGTTCTTTTAGGCAAAGTGGGGAAGCTTTAGAGGTACTTCTGTACGTGTTGCTAAGCTATTTCTACATGTTTAAATTTTTGGTTGAAGAGGGAGACGTCATGCTCCCATAATTATGGGAATGAAGAAAGTACTGAAATCATATTAAATATACCTTGGGTTTTAGATCAGGTTGGCCCTAGCCCTGGGCCGAGGCAAACCCTCTCCTGTGAGGATGAGCAGAAATATTCTCCTTGCCCTGACTTGCTTTCTGGACCTGAGGCTTCAGGACTTGTCGCTTCAGTTAGCCTTTATTAGCACCAAAGACTTTATGAAGGTCCCATACAAGAACACACACCCTGCCCCACCTCCATCCTCCCTGCAGTGGAATCTGGCTCTATGGCTGGAGGACCAGCCCCTCCAGTGGGAATGCAGAGCTTAACGTGTGTACTGCTTGTGCGCGTGTGCGTGTGTGTATGTGTATTTCACCTCCCACTCTTTCCCCATCTGCTTTGGGTGTTTTTGTTTTTGTTTTAGGTTTACACAGAGAGGAGTTAATTTATCAACAGCCTAAAACTGTTACAACTTTTTCTTATAGTTTTTAAAAAAACTGTAATCTCATGGATAGCTCCCGTCCTCCTCCTCCCTCTCCCAGTCTGCCAATCACTCTTTCATGCCTATGTATCCCAGGCTGCTGTTTCCCCACCTTCTGCAGGTATATGAGGTGGAGAGCTTGGATAGCTTTCCTCTCACTCGTTGTTCACCCTACTTGAAAATTAAAACAAGAAAACTTTGCTTAAAAGATTTCACCTGTGGGAACCACAATTCCTGGTTGCCTTTCTCCTGTGTATGTGTATATTCCTTAATAAATATTGCAGGGAAGGACCCTTTGCTTGGCTGTTACTGTGTATCACTCATCGAGGATGAGTTGCACCTACGTTTTCTGCTTTCCAGGAACAGGTCCCCTACTCCCTGTATCTTAAAAAATTTTATACTGAAGATGCCAAGGACCAGACCCAGGCTCAGGCAGTCAGAAAGGGGACCTTTTATGTCCTTTGTCCAGTGGTGTCTGGAGTTGTGAGCTGAGGGAACTGTGGATATCTGCTCCTGCTAGAGCCACAGAACATTGAAACTTAAGTCCCATTTCTCCCCCACCAGATAGAGAAGCTGAGACCGGCCTCCCTTAATCCCCACCCCCCCTTTCCTTTGAGTGTACTTTTTAAATACTTCCAGAGGCAAATGAGAGGATACCGTAGTGGTGAAGAAAGTAAGCTCTGGATCAGGCTGCCAGTATTTGTGTCCCCTCCCAGGCAAGCCACTGAACCTTTGGGTCTCAGTGTAAAATGGAGCTTATGGTCATATTGGAGGTAAAATGAAGCAATTCCTGTGGTACATTTTGCACAGTAGGGGATCCTTGGCATTCAAATGTTGATTATTATGTGCCAGACCTATGTTGGGCATTAATTCATTCAATGAATATTTAATAAGTGTTTTTACAATGTGCCAAACACTGTCATAGGCTCTGGAATAAAGCAATGAATCAATACTCCCCAATTTCATGGGATGGTGTGGTAGGAGAGACAAATAAACAAGTAAACTATTTAATTTCAGATACAAGATAGGACCGCTGAGATGGAGTAGTCAGGAAGTTAGTTACATTTGAACGGAAACCTGAATAAGCAGCCACTTGCATAGAGATCTGGAAAAAGAATGGAGCAAGTATACATGTCTGCATTGGAAATTGTTTGGCTGGAGGTGTCCATTTGGGAGTCATCAGAGTTATGGATGGTATGTAAAGCTGTGAGATCAGATGAAATGCCTAAGGAGAAAGGACAGAAGAGGATGGAGCCTTGGGGGCCCATCAGCTTTTAGAATTTGGGAAGAACAGATGAGGAAAAATTAATCTGACATAGTTCCTGCTCTCAAGAAACTCACAGTCTCACAGGGCAACAGACTTAGAATTGCTTATACAGTATATTATGGGAGCTTAGGGTCTCCTAGCACAGTCAGGGGAACTTCGCTAAAGATAAGGGTGTTAGAGCTGAGTCCTAAGGAAGAGGTAGGAGCTAACCCACAGGTTGGATGGGAGTGGGGAAAGGAGTATTCCAGACAGCACTATGTGAACAAAGACAAAGACATCTGCACGAGCATAACCCGTTTGGGGAAGCACAAGCAGTGCAATGTTTGTAAGGTCTGATGTGGAAGAGATGAGACTGAGGTATGGCCAAGCCAGGCCATGGGTGCTTCCCATACCCTAGGAGGGAGTTTGGCCTTAGTGTTACAGATGGTGGAGTGACATCATCTGAGTTGAGTTTTAGGCAGCTCACTCTTGCATTGCTGAGGATGATGTGTTTGAGGGAATAAGACCAGACCTAGGGGACCAGAGAGATGGCAAAAGCTGGACTAGGGCCCTGGTAGGTGAGGGATAGGGGAGAATGGAGTGGCTCAGAGCAGCAGCTCATGAGCTGCTTATGAGGCATAGGAGACGCTAAAAGGTGTTCCACAAAAACCCTGAAATAAGTTTGGGAAAGACTGCATGTTCTATCACCTCTTGTGCATCTAGAATATAATATTCACATAGTAATGGCTCTGGAAAGTCCTGTGGTAAAGGCTTCAAAAAAATTAATAGACATGATTTAAAGCAGTTTTAGGTTTACAGCAAAATTGAGTAGAAAGTACAGAGAGTTCCCATATGCCCCCTGCTCCCTATTCCCACAGCCTCCTTCACTGTTGACCTTCATCCCATGCCACAGTGGTACAAACCCTCTGTGTTCTTCCTATTTATCCCTCCTTCTTCTCTAGACCCTGACAACCACTGATACATGCGCGCGCACACACACACATACACATTTTTTTTTTTTTTTTTGCTGTCTCCATAGTTCTGCCTTTCTCTGAATGTCATAGTTGGAGTCACAGAACATGTAGCCATTTTCAGATCGACTTCTTTCACTTAGAAATATGCATTTAATATTTTTCCATGTCTCTTCATGGCTTGAGAGTTCATTTCTTTTTAGCACTGAAGAGTATTTCGTTGTCTGGATGTACCATAGTTTATCAATTACCAATAGACATCTTGGTTGCTTCCAAGTGTTGGCAATTATAAATAAAGTTGCTATAAACATCCAAGTGCAGGTTTTTGTGTGGACACAACTTTACCATTCATTGGGGTAAATATAATGATGAGTATGATCACTGGATATAAGAGTATGATTGCTTTTGTACGAAACTACCAAGCTCTTTTCCAAAGTGGCTGAACCATGTTGCATTCCCATCAGCAGTGAGTGAGAGTTCCCATTGCTCTGCATCCTCGCATTCGATGTTGTCAGTGTTTTCTTACTTTGGCCATTCTTTTTTTTTTTTTTAATTTATGATAGTCACAGAGAGAGAGAGAGAGAGAGAGAGAGAGAGGCAGAGACACAGGCAGAGGGAGAAGCAGGCTCCATGTACCGGGAGGCTGACGTGGGATTCGATCCCGGGTCTCCAGGATCGCGCCCTGGGCCAAAGGCAGGCGCTAAACCGCTGCGCCACCCAGGGATCCCATTTTGGCCATTCTAAGAAGTGTGTAGTAGTATGTCATGGTTTTAACTTTCAATCTCCTAGTGACCTGATGTTGAACATATTTTCAGATGCTTACTTGACATCTGTATACCTTCTATGGTGAGGTGTCTGTTCAGGTCTTGGCTTATTTTAAAAATTAGATTGTTTTCTTAGTGTTGAATTTTAAGGGTTATTTCTGTATTTTGGGTAACAGTCCAAAGAGTGTTTCTCAGAGTTGTGTTTTTTTTTTTTTTTTCTGAAGAGTTTGTCTTCTCATTCTCTTGAGTAAAGCCCTTTTTTTCCCATGGTTTTCTAGCATTTATTAAGACATATTTTTCCATGAAATCCATTTTTTTTCTGGAATACCTAACAATTACATAATACTATTTGGAAAAAAACAACCAGAAAAAAAATATTTTAGGAAGTAGAACAGGGATGAGATGTGGGATGGAGGGAGAGAAAGGAATCAAATCTCCCACGTTTCTAGCTTGTGTGAGAAGTTACAGGAGGAGAAGCTGGTTTTTACCTCACAAGGGAGGAATATAGAAAATTAGAAGTTTGGTTTTAAGCATGTTGAATTTGTAATGCCTATGATATATCTAGGTCTGACTGACCAGCTGGAAATGGATTTGGGTGTGAGGTTTGTTCAAGGAAGAAGCTAAGATGGAGAATTGAATTTCAGGATCAGCCCCATGGAGGTGATAATTGATGCCATAGGAGTGGAGGGGATCATATGGGATGGATTTTCAAAAAGATTTATCATTTATTTTTTATTTATTTATTTATTTATTTATTTATTATTTATTTATTTATGACGGAAAGTGAGAGAGAGCAAGCACATGAACAGGGGCAGAGGGAGAGGGAGAAGCAGACTCTTCTGTTGAGCAGGGAGCTGGATGTGGAGCTCAATCCCAGGACCCTGGAATCATGACCTGAGCCAAAGGCAGACCTTAACCAACTGAGCCACCCAGGCACCCTAAGATAGATTTTTAAAATGAGAGCAGTGGGCTAGGCACAGAATCTTGGGGGAAATATTAATTCCTAATCAGGATTAAGGAGGAAAGGCCCAAGAAGGAGAGGAGGTGGTGTGAGAATGAGAAGTGTCAGAGAATTATGGAAAGCAAAACAAAACAAAAAAACTCCAAGAAAGTGCAGAGTCAAGGAACCCTAGGTATTAGAATGTCAAGAAGAAGGGATGATCACAAGTATCAAGTTAGCAGGAGAATCATTGAGATACTGATTTATAAAAGGACTGTGGAATTCAGCATTTGGAAACTTCTGCAGAAGCAGTTTTATTGGAATGGTAGGGCCAGAAGCTGGGAAATAGTGGGTTGAAGAGTGAATTGAAGGAGTTGAAAAGGTAGAGAAACAGGCTGTATTCAGTTAAATATACATGGTAGGTTTTAAGGGCTACTCTTTTTCTTTTTTAAAGATTTTATCTATTCATGAGAAACAGAGAGGAGGAAACATAGGCAGAGGGAGAAGCAAGCTCCCTGTGGGGAGCCCAATGTGAGACTTAATCCTAGGACCCTGGTATCCCACCTGAACCAAAGGGAGATGCTCAACCACTGAGCTACCCCAGTGCCCCCTAAGGGCTACTCTTAAGAATAGAAATAGAGTGTGTAAATCACAAACCAATGAAGAGGTTTGGAATAAGAAAATGCAGATAAGCGGGCAGCCCTGGTAGCTCAGTGGTTTGGCGCCGCCTGCGGCCTGGGGTGTGATCCTGGAGACCCCGGATGGAGTCCCGCGTTGGGCTCCCTGCGTGGAGCCTGCTTCTCCCTCTGCCTGTGCCTGTGCCTCTCTCTGTGTGTCTATGAATAAATAAATAAAATATTTTTAAAAAAAGAAAATGCAAATAAGCAAAAATATCAAACTTCTTCCTTAAGCTGTCAGGCAAAGCGAGAATAAAAAGTAAGCATAGAAGGGTGCCTGGGTGGCTCAATTGGTTAAGCATTTGATCCTTGGCTTTGGGCTCTGCACTGAGCATGGAGTCTACTTGAGATTCTTGCCCTCTCCCTCTGCTCCTCCCCCCCACTTGAGCACACGTGCTCTCTTTCCCTTCTCTCTCTCTAAAATAAATAAAACTTTTTTTAAGTAAGCATAGAAAAGTGGAACAAAAAAAGAAAAGTGGAACAAATAGAATTTAAAAATTAAAATACAATAAATAGAATATTGAAAATATTGAGATTATCAAACTGGATAATTAAAATCCATTCTCTGGCATCATAGACCTTTCTTCTAAGACTGCTTTCCTTCAACTGGAGTATATCTTTTGGAAGTTCCTTTAGTGAAGGCCTCTTTGAGTCTTGCCTGAAGCATAAGGATGGGAAAATCTAAAATAAAAGAATGAAAAGAAAGAGCAGACAAATAATCAAAAGTAAGCAGGGATCAATATATTGACAAAACAGACTTTAAGAGAGAAAGCATTATTAGAAACAGGATTTCTATGTAATAAAGATTCAATTGAGAAGGAAAATAGAATCCTAAACCAGTATGCATTTTTAAAACCTCAAAATCGAAAATTTATAGAACTTCCAGGAGAAAGAGACAATCTACCATCACTGCATAAAACTATCTCCACCAGGCCTTTTTTTTTTTTTTTTTTTTTGTAGAAACTGGCAGCCTGATTCTAAAATTTATATGGAAATGTTAAGGACCTAGAATAGCATGATGATTTTGGAAAAAGAATAAACATTTGGAGAGATTTTACTACCAGATTTTAAAATTTGTTATGAAACTGGAGTAAGACAGTGAGGAATTGTTGCAAAATAGACATATAGACCAATAGGATAGAATACAGAACCCAGAAACAGGCCCATACACATTGATTTATGGAAGTAGCAATGCAAAACAGTGAAAGAACAGTCATTCAGATAAAGGATGCTGGGACATAGATATACATATAGAAAAAAAGTGAAGGTTGGCCCTCTACCTCACACCATAACAAAAATGATGGATTCTAGATGGATTGCACATCTCACACCATAACAAAAATGATGGATTCTAGATGGATTGCACATCTGAATGTGATATACAAAATGGTAAAGCTCCTAAAAGGTAATAGAGAATATCTTCTTCATGGCAGAAGGAAAAACACTGAAACATGAGTTAAAAAGCATTACTCATGAAGAGGTTTATAAAGTTGACTAGAATATTATTTTTTTAAGTTGGCTAGATTAAAAATAACAACTGTTAATCAAAAGATTCCATTAAAACGGTGGAAAGGCTTTCCACAGGATTGGAGAATATATTTGAAACACATGATAAAGGGCTTGTATACAGAATATATGAAAAACTCCTGCAAAATAAGAAAGAGACAGCCAACTTAGTGAAAACTAAGCAATGGAAGTTTGACACCACTTCAGGGAGAGACTTAAATGACTAACGGATATGTGAAGGGATGCCCAATCTCATTAGTAATTAGGGAAATACTCATAAAACCACAGTGAGACTTTACTAAACACCTACTAGAGTAGCTAAAATGGAGAAAGATAATACAAATGTTGACAAGAATGTGGAGCAATAAGAACTCTCTTATGCAGCTGGTGGGGGTATAGATGGATACAACCACCCAAATGTCCATCAGCAGAAAAATGAATCAACTGTGGTAAATTCATGTAACGGAATATTAAACAGCAATGGAAATGATCAAACTACAGTTCTATACAGCCACAGAAAGGAATCTCACAAACTTCATGTTGAACACATTTTTTACTATATCATTTGAAAGTATGCTTTGTAGGCATAGTGATGCTTTACCCCTAGGTATTTGAGCATGCTCACTAAGAATGATATAGTCTCCTATATAACCACAATGCCATTTTCATACCATTGTAAGTTCATAGTTCATATTTCAGTCCATATTCCAAAAATTTCCAATTCAGTCCATATTCAATTTTTGCCATTTATCTCAAGAATGTCTTTTGCTGCCTTTTTTTTTTTTTTAAATCAAGATGCAATCTAGGTTTATGCATTGCATTTAATTACTATGTCTATTTGATTTCTTTTAGTTTGGAACAGTGCCAGCTCCCCGCCCCCCCCCCCCCCATGGCATTGACTTTTTGAAGGGCTCAAACCAATTGGTAGAAAGTTCTATATTTTTGATCTACCTGGAAACTAAAAAAATTAGGTCTAGAGGCCCAGTTAGATTCAGGTTAAATATGTTGGTGAGACTATCTTGTAGTTTGTTTTGAGTACACCATAGCACACCAGGGAGAAAATAATACCCAAGAGAATGGACTTGTATAGTCACTGGCAAAAAAAAAAAAGTAGCATTCATATGAAAATATTGAGAGTGTTCAATCAAGAAGAGAAGGATTAATTTACAGTATGGGGGTATTTATTAATATGGATGCACTACCACAGATTTTAGATTTAATGTAATGGATTTAGTATCTGGGCATGCTTTATAGATAAAAACTAAACATAATATTGACCAATCCAAGAAGCTGAGATGATGGAATTTCTTTGTCTACTGTGGAGAAAAGAATCCAAGACTTGAGGAATTCTGGACCAAATATGTCACCCCTTTTCCCAACCTATCCCTATAAGAATCCTGGAGATACTCCCTTTACCAAAAGCTTGAGGCATATTTTGTTATAGGAGTACTAGAATCATTAAAACATGACTTAGGTGTTCCCTGTAGGTCAAAAATGGTAGTGTCATGACTTCCTATTTTTGGTGAAGTTAGGATATTCCAAAACAGAAGTCTTTAACAGTGACCTGTCTGCAGTTTATGATAATCAGAGTGGATACCAAGATCTTTGGAGGTGATTAATTGATAATAAATGGCCACACACTTAAGTCCTATTTGTTTAGCCAACATTTCTCCAGGCTTAGAGACAGATGTCATCAAGATAGAAATGTAGCCCCGCATTCTGTTGTTAGATCTGCTCTAGTTCACAGATCTAGAGCGTACTGAATAATGCAGAGGCCAGGTATCCTTGAGGAGGGAGCTAAGTATAAGAGCCCTGTAAGTGTATACTTCTGGCTTTCCCCAAAGGGACCCATTACCATTTTATTGGGGCAACTATGCACTTGGGCAACATTTGGATACTAGCTGTTAACTCACTAATTCCTAAGTCCCCAAAATGTCACTGTCCACAAGTTAGAGTGGGAGCATATGAAGATCAAGTAATGGAGTTTTGACCCAACTCAGCCTCACCATAGGGCCTAGTAGAATCTTAAGTCCCTAAGTTCTTGGGTATCTAGTTGGAAAAGCTGTCTTTATCAACTGATGGATTTCCCACATTGGTTTGCTGATCTGTGAAGTAAGAACTGTTAAGGAATGAATAAAAAAGAGGAGGCTCCTAGAGCTCTTCTCTGCCAAACTAAGGAATCAGTAACAGTAGTACATCTCTGGGGGGAGTTGTAGAGATTAGTGTTACCAGAGAGACATAGCAGATGCAGCAGTGATGATTCCTATTACATGTCCATTTAACTTGTCAGTCTAGCTGGTGCAGCAGATGGATGGGTTTAGGAGAATGGCAATAGGTTATCATTAACTTAATCATACTAAGAGCTCCAAACAGTGATACCCATTACAGCTGCTATTCCAGAAAGTCATTTCCCTATTGAATCAAATCAGGATACCACCTGACACCTGATAGACATCTATTACCATGATAATTTGGGAGGGGGGTATCTATCCCTATTTGTATATATATTTTTCCTATTTGTATATTTTTGATAAAAATATTAGAAGCAGTTTGGCTCCACCTGATAGAAGTTTACCATCCCATCTGGAGAATATGCCGGTTCTTAGATCTATGCCAAATTTAGTCTATAGAGGCTTGGACTGCATGACTATGGTAGATTATATTTTCCAGGGATGGCCACACCAGTGCATATCCCATCACGCATGTTCATCTTATAAGGTGATGTTGGTATTCTTCCATTGAAAGGTGGGGTCATTTTCTCTCCCTTTGAATGAGTAGACTTTTATAACTGCCTTGACATAGAATGTGGCAGATATGACCCAATGTGACTTCCATGGTTAGATTCTAAAACAGCAATATGGCTTACGACTCCCTACCCCCCCCTCAGGATTCTTGCCCTTCAAGCTCAGCCACCATATTTGGTAATGAATAAAACGTCAAATGATTCCAGTTTTTGTCTTTGAGTTTTTCAATTAGGCTCCCAATGTCATAGAGCAAAGAGAAACTGTCTGCACTGTGCCCTGTCTAAATTCTTGATTCATAGAAACTATGAGAGATTGTAAATGATTCTTGTTGTTTTAAGCAGGAAGTAATAGGTAGTCTGTAATATAATCCAATTTATAGGGAAGTCCAGCCACATCAATGAATTATTTTAGATATGTTGGGAAGATCCCTTTAAAGTTCTGAACTCTCTACCCTCAGTATTAAAAGAGAAGTGTAGTACTTGGTGAGTCTCTGGATTTGATAAGCACATATATCGTGGTTGGGTGTGGTGTCCCAGCCAATTACTGGACTGACCTGAAAAGTGTCCTACTTCAAGTAGAACCCAGAATAAGGGAAGTTTCTTCTAGTTTATGCTACAGGCAGCTCTGCCCTTAGCCCTTATGATTCATTACATCAGTAGCAGATCAGGATCTGTGTGGAGACTCTCACCACCTCAATTAAAGAACCACCAAGGAGGCAACTATGGTTTTTGAAGCTATGCCCTGATTGGCAAGTGACTATTTCCCCACCTGGCCCTGGTGAGGATTGATTCCCAGATCATGAGACCTAGGTGCCATGGAACCAGAGCTGCCCACCGTGAACTGGGCGATGGTCTGCCTGGACCATATCCTTGGGGAACCTTCAATGTCAATATACTTAGATCTTTTTCTCATAGGCTGATTGGAGTCACTAGAGACTTCCCCCACCCCAATTTGTTGCCCAGAGAGTATAGACCTGGCTGGAAGCATTCTGGAAAGAAGGTTGGGACTCTCAAGGTCAATGTGTACATTTTCATATATCCTTGCCCCATTTCCTCTTCCATTGCCTCGGGTGTGCCTGGTGTCCTTTTGTCCAAAGACCCCTCTGTTTTATCCTCTTTTTAGACTCTTCTTCCAGTCTCCTGCAGAGAGGTGAAAGAAGGATAGTCACTTGACTAAATCGCGTAGGAGTGCTGGAAATCTAACTCTCTCTGCAATAGATTTGCAATCAATATTCCTTTTTTAGCATCACTTTCACTCCTCGTTTTCAGAAGTTCCCCAGGCAACCCGTTGCTTTGCTTTTAGGGATTCTGCAATGTAAATTGGATTGCTTCTTGGCTTTCTCCACTGCTTGCCTAGGATCCAGCCTTTTCAGAACTCATAACTCTGTCATCATTCATCCATCTGTTTTCTAGTTTTGAAAATTTTTTGTTGTTTTTCTCTTTTCCATTCAGTTTGTCCCTGTGAGTTTATGGCTTTGGTTTCAAATCCCTTTCTCTTTGTTATGATGGGATCTTGTGAGGGAGTGGGGACAAATACATGCATTGCATCTGTTGCCTTTAGCTAGACTGTAAGACCAAGAGACAAAGACTGGGGAGGTAGAAAGCAGGGTATGAGACCCTTTTTTGTGAAGGTGTGTTGGTGTGTTGTTTTCCCAGGGGAGGGAATTAATTGCACACTTAGAGCCTCAAAGCAAAGGGCACCGGCGGGATGGGTTGTGACCACAGTCCTTGAGAAGTCCCATGTTGTCAAGTACTTTCTCTTTAAGAGATTTCAAGTTAATTACAAATTGAGTTCTGAATTTCCCTTACTCTTCCATAAAAACTGTCACAAAACTATAGTGTCTGGTTTATTCATTTGGGGGTTGGGGCTTAAGGAAAGCAAGATGAAGATGACTTTGTTCCGTCCCATTGTTTCCAAGGATAGAGAAGGGGCATTATCTTTGAGTACCCACCTCTAGTGAAACCAGTAGCTGTAAACATAAAACTCTGGAGATTGTTCTAGAGAAGATCAGAAAAGAGATAATGACTTCTGTTTACTCTCATATATTAATGAAGGTTGTTCCCTGAAAAGAAAGGACTTCAGCAAAATTCTGGAGTATTTAAGTGGGGTGACAAGATGACTTATAAGCTGAATGAATTCACTGGAAGCAGAAAATCAGAGCTAGGGGTACTGTGACAATCTTAACTGTTATTATTAACCTTTTTAACTGTTTAATTAGAGTGTATCCTACATATAGGAAAGCACACAAATTATAAATGTATAGCTTGATGAATTGTGTATGTATCTTTATTAATGTGTACTAGAAGAATTAGAACTGGTACATTACATAGGCAGTTCTAAGAGTATTGCTTGAAACTAGGGTAATCATGCCTCATAAGGCATGATAACTCACCTTACAAGGACTGTGTAACTTATGGGATCATTGTTCATGCTTTCAATGACTGATCTGGGTTCTCTCTGAAGTAGACTCTGAGACAAGGGTGGAGTGCAAGTAGGGTATTTGGGAAGCACAGGAAATACCAATCGGGAAGCGGGGGGAATCAGGCAAAGAAGATAGCCTACAGTAAAGTACATCATGCTAGTAAGCTAGTTACCACTGTAGTTGTTTTAGTCTCACCAAAACTCTGGGAAACTGCAAAATACAAACCTCAGAATTATGCCACCTAGTGGTGAGCAGACTGGGCATTCTCTTACTAATGCCAAGAGTCCATGGTTGAGGGCTATTGTTTGTGGTGCTGGGAGGGTAGTCAGTGTTAATTCCCCGGCATTGGAGGCAGCCCAGCTTCAGGCACAGAGATGCAGACGCTGGCAGCTGACATCCACTGAAGCACACTGGAAGGTCTGAAGAATATGCACAGGACACAGACTGCGTTAGCTACTGTAACTACATTTTCCATCAAAAAAGCTTGGAAGTGTGGACAGTATAGATGATTCTGAGTGCTAGCCTGGATTTCTTCTGCATTCTCTTCAGCATTCTTCTGCTGGAAGTTGACAATCATTTGTCACGGAAAATGTGTAAAAGTCTATATCATTGTAAATTGGAATTGGGCCTGACTATTGATAACATTAATTTCCTTTTGACCCTATCATAAATCGGTGGTTAAAAAAAAAGGTGTTTCTAAGAGATAGAACTGAGAATTGTAATGAAAATATGAGCAGTTATGATGTCTTGAATAAAATATATTGATTATGCACAAGGAGACCTGGCGATGAACATTTATGACAAGTACCCACAGGAGATATTAATTGTCAGTCATTTGAGAGTGGGTCACTGAATTCTCCCTTTTTCTCAGTTCCATGAAGAGATGGGCAATGATTTCAAAACACCTTCTGTTTCACTCAGAAGCTCATTGGTTTTCCCGTAGAAGAATCCCCATTTGTCTCTTCAAGATGATAAAATGACTTCATCTTTCTGGAACACAAATACTTTGTGAGAGCATGTACCTAACAGGCACTGGCTCACGATATATATATATATAACTTTGTGAAAATGTGTTAAGGAAACCTAACTCAAATTGGAGTTGGGAAGCCATGAAGGGAGGGCCCTCACTTAAGCACCACTAGTCACAGTTTGCATAGTCCAACAGGAAGAAGGACAATTCCCTTGTGGCTGGGCAACAGCAAGTAACAGGTGCATGGCAACAGCAAGCTGCCCTTCCCTGCAGCCAGTGAGAAGCGACTGCCACTTCCATCTCCTGCAAGCCAGTGAGAAGCTACCACAACCTGAACTCTCCTTTTCCTTCAATGAACTTTTGTTCAAAGCAACCCCTCCCAACTTCCTTCTTTCCTCTATAAAAGGATGCTCTCCTCCTATGTTCTTTGGACTTGTCCGTGGTTTACCATAGTTTGCTTGTCCTGAATTACAATTTCTCTGCTATTCCGAATAAACTTGATTTTGCTGGCTGAATTACTCATTTTTCTCTTTCAAAATGTTGACAGCAGTCCTGCACAACAAGGCTTAAACCTATTTTCCACTTGAGAGATTGAGTGCATTAAATTCTATATTGTGAAACTGGAGTTGGGGGCATACCTCTTTAAAATGGTGAGTTGGGACCTTTTCTTTGGATGATATGGTTATTAACTCATCTGAACTACTATATAGACTCATCTAAGTCTATATTTTGAAGATTATGAAGAGACATTTGAAAGACTTGATAAAATCTCTTCATAAGGGTTTTCCGAATCTAATAGCAAAGATGACTAGATAAGGAACCTTTTCCCCAAAATCTCTGTAGACGTAAGCAAATAACTGGATATATTTTGAAGAACGGATTCTAGATGTTGTGTTATATATCTTACTGAAATAATAGTTTATTAACAAAAATCTCTGATAATTTCGGTGAGTTTCCAGTTCTATCAGAGAATACAGTTAAGTATCTTGCCTTCCTACACCATGCATGGGTTTTCAGTGTTGGCTCATATCAAAACTGAAAAACGTAGACTTATTAATATAGAAGCCCACTTTTTCTTGCTTTTTCTTTAAGTAAGTGACTTCAACCTAAAGCTTTCTCCACCTTTAAGTTGATAAACAATTCTATTCTTTGTGTTGTACATATTTTCAAATATGTACTTTAAAAATGGACTGGATTTATTATCACTTATTTTAATTGTTGTATTTAAAAGTTTAATTTCTTACCTTTAATATTTTTATCCTATTTTATGGCATTGCTGCTTTCCTATATACAGTAGACAAGTTATCTTTTTGAATACATTTGTTGAAATAAAAACAGCATTTGAGAGCTTCGGTAGGATACAGCTAACATCATTTGGCATAAATCCCCAGTTCAAGCTCAGTGTTATAATTGCCTGCTTTTAGATCATGTTATATTTCTTTTGTTTCATTGGTACATGTTGACAACATAGTGTGTATTTTTTCTCTATATTAAGATAACCCTCACTATTATGTATGCATATATATGTATAGACACACACAAATAAATATTTGTGGGATAATTATTAGGCTAAAACATATGAAATTGCCTTTTTGTATGTTAAAACTGATTACATACCAGGAAGCTCATGTGGTTTAATCTAATACTTTCTCCCTTGAAAATATCTCATGGAGGGGCACCTGGGTGGCTCAGTCAGTAAATTGGCCAATTCTTGATTTCGATTAGGTCATGATCTCAGGATCCTGGGATTGAGCCCTGCAGGGGGCTCCACACTCAGCAGGGCGTCGGCTTGAGATTCTCTCTCTCTTCCTCTATCCCTCTCTCCCTGTTCACGTGTTCTCTCTCAAATAAGTAAATAAATATTTTAAAAAATATCTCCTGGAATCCTGCCAAGTGATGTATAGCTCTAATTCTTTTACAGGGCCTTGGTGTATGAGTGTATCATGATTTATTCAGTTTCTATACTCTTGGGCATTTACCTTCCCATGTTCTGCTGGTAGAAACAGTTCTGCAGTAACCATCCTTGTACAGTTGTCCTTTGTAACAGTGCTTTTGTTTCCAAGGGATAGATCCTGAGGAGCAGGAATGCTTTGTCTAAAGAAGTATATATTTTTTGTATTAAGAGATATTGCTGGACTGATTTCCAAAAGACTGGTGTATACTTTTTTTTAAAGATGTATTTAGGAGAGAGAGAGAGAGTGAGAGAGAACATGACTGGAGGAAGAGACAGAGGTAAAGGAAGAGGGAGAAGGAAAGAATTTTTTTTAGCAGACTCCCTGCTGAGAGCAGAGCCTCATGCGGGGCTTGATCCCACAACCCTGAGATCATGACCTGAGCCAAAATCAAGAGTCTGACACTTAACCACCTGAGCCACTCAGGTGCCATGGTGCGTGCTTGTGCATGCTTCTATTAACAATGTATGGGAATGTTCTCTCTCTGCATTCCCAATTGCAATAGCTGTTACAGTTCTTATTTTTGACCAATTTGGGTAAAAATACTATTACTTTTAATTTCCACATTGCTATTTGGGTTTCTCTTCTGTAAATTATCTAATTATATCCTTTGCCCACTGTCCTATGGGGTTACTTTTTCTCCCTCTGCTCCCACCCCTTTTACATGGCTGAAGCTAACTTGAAATCAGTAGTTGAGGATATTTATAAGGATATTTATATAAAGGATATTTATATATATGTTGAGATATTGTTGTCATCGCCCAAGCATCAGTTATGTGCATTGTTGGTACTAGATGAGTTTAATTACTATTTAAAATGTCTTAATAGTTGCAGAGTGATTTGGCAATACAGTGAAAAAATTGTCATGTTCATAAAGGCAGAGAATCTCAGCAGCATAAGATGTGATAAAGATTGATGTGTAAAAGTAGTCTAAAGAGGTTTTTCATTAACTGTAGCAAAATTCTAAGCTATAAAAAAGCATTGTGCATTAATTTAATTGAAGGATTTTTCTGTGTTAGTGGTACATACATAATGGTGTATTTTAACATAAATGGTATTTTAGAGTCAAATACATGTTTTGTCTGTCATCTACATTACAAATGTTTCCTGTCATATTGATTTTGCTTCAGGCATCTTTTGCTTATAAAGGTTTTAAATTTTTATATAGTCAAGCATGTTGATTAGGTTCCCAGGCATGGTTAAAAGCATTTCTCCCACTGTTAGATTAAATGTACTTTCTGGGATTTTCTTGCAAGAGTTTTTTCTTGCAAGATTTTTGTTCTGTTTTTACATGTAAGGGCTTAATGCAACTGGAATTATTTCTTAATATGAGTTAAGATAGAGGTCCATTTTTATTTTCTTTCAGATTGCTAAATACTAAAATTCCATAGGTTTCATTGATTAAACTATCATATTTGTCATTTAATAAAATCTCACATAAACCAGAATCTATTTTTGGATTTCCTAGTCTGTTAGGTTGGTTTTCTTTGTCACTTCTCAGCAGTATCATAGCTACATGGCCATAATGAGTTTTCAGTTTGTTGTAGTATCTGGAAGGCAAGTCCTCCATCACTGTTCTCCTTTTCTCATTCCAAAAAGAGAATTTTTGTCTCTTCTTAGACCTTATTCTTGCATGTGAATCTTAAGATCCTTTTATCTAGTTCGGAAATCAAAGTGAAACCCTGTTGGAATTCTAATAGGAATTGCAATGAAGTTTTGTATTACTTGACAGTTACGATATCAAATCTCCCTAAGTATAATATACTTTTTTTACATTGATTTAAATCTTGTTTTATGACTTTTTAATAATTTTTGTTTTCACTGCTTTCATCTACATTCTGATATAGATGTTCTCTTTCTTTCTTTCTTTCTTTCTTTCTTTCTTTCTTTTTTTTTTTTTAAAGATTTGACCTATTTATTTTAGAAAGAGAGTATGAGTGGGGAGGAGCAGAAGGGGAGGAACAAGCAGACTTTCTGCTGAGCTCAGAGCCCGATGCAGGGCTCAATCCCAGGACCCGGAGATTATGACCTGAGCCAAAATCAGGAGTCGGTCATTTAATCAACTGAGCCATCCAGGCACCCCTAGATGCTCATTTCTAGAACGAGGAAGATATTAATTTTGTGTGGTTATTTTAATGAGGCAAGTACCTCAGATGAAAGTCTCCTATTAATTATAGTAGTTTTAATTTAAAACTTGGGTTTTTCTGGATGGTCTACCATATATTATCAGCAAAAGGATATTTATATATATGTATCTGTTCTTTTCTAATATTTTTTGCTAGCTTCCTTGTATTACTGTATTCGATAAATCCTCCAAGACAATGTTAAAAAATACTGTGCTGGCAAATTTCTGATTTTAATCAAAATGGTTTTAGTGTTGCATCATTTTAGAATACTATTTGGTATGATCTTTTGTAAATAGTCTTTTTTACATTCAAGTAGTTTCCTTCTATTCTTATTTTACTTTGAGTTTTCAGTATATTAGAGCAATAGTTGACAAGGAGTAAGTGCTCTATAACTACTTGTTAAATAAAGGTATATTACAGTGACTGCTAAAGGTTATTAATGCCTTTTTCATTGATTACTGACATGATCAATATGGTTTTTCTCTTGGCATTATGGATTGTGTTAATATATTCCTTGGTATTGGAACAACCTGGGAAAACCTTGCTTGGTCATATATATCTTTAATGCATTGCTAGTTCTATTTGCTAATATTTTATTTAGAATATTTGAAATAGTCATACGTTTATCTATTCTTTTTTGTACTAAAAATCATGTTTTAGCATTAAAGTTTCTGTGTCATTAAGTGAATCAAGGAACATACATATTTTTTCTCAGTCTGAAACACTTCTTTGTTGAGAACTGCCCCCTACTCATGAGGGTGAGTGCTCAGAAACCAGATTGACTAGAACACTGCCTGCCCACTTGGTCACAGCTCACTGATTAAATGATCTTGCCAAGGTCTGGAATTTTGAATTGAGTGACAGACACTGGAAGTGGCTAAAACTGAACCATGGTAAGAGGGGTGGTGCAGAGGGCATCCCTTTGAACACCAACCAGACATACTGGTTCCTCACCTTTCATAGACTGGGCTAATCACTTCTTCTTTGGATTCCCAAAAATACTCCAGAATCCTTCCCATTATTATCACTATCACCACCACCACCACCATCATCCTTTTAAATTAGAAAGTAATTCTGGTGAACTTGTTACTTGCAAATAAAAGAGGCTTAATTACAAAACGATGTAGAGTCACCTTTCTTTGAATATTTCAATAGTTTTGCTTTTGATTTTTTTTTTTATTATTTATTTATGATAGTCATACAGAGAGAGAGAGAGAGAGAGAGGCAGAGACACAGGCAGAGGGAGAAGCAGGCTCCATGCTCCGGGAGCCCGACGTGGGATCCGATCCCGGGTCTCCAGGATCGCGCCCTGGGCCAAAGGCAGGCGCCAAACCGCTGGGCCACCCAGGGATCCCAATAGTTTTGCTTTTGTTTTTGACTTTCCCGAAATGACACAATGTGTAACGTGTGCAGTAGAAACCCCTTTTTAAATTGGAAAAATTAAAAAAAAATTTATTGGAGTTCAATTTGCCAACATATAGCATAACACCCAGTGCTCATCCCGTCAAGTACCCCACTCAGTGCCCATCGCCCAGTCACCCCAACCCCCCCCGCCCACCTTCCTTTCCTCTACCCTTTGTACATAGAAACCCCATTTGGTTTGTTCCTATTATAGACTGAGTGTTTGGTGTCCTGGCCAAATTCAAATGTGTTTGAATTCATATTGAAGTCCCAAAGTGACTATATTTGCAGAAAGGGCCTTTATGGAAGTATTTAAGGTTGAATGAGGGCATAAGGATAGGATTAGTATCTTAATTAGAAGAGATATCAAAGACCTTCTTCTCTCATCCCATACACACACAAGAAGAGGTCATCTGAGCACATAGTGAGATGGCACCCACCTACAAACCAAGAGAAGAGGCCTCAGATTGGCTTTGGATCTCCCAACTTCAAAACTGTGAGAGAATAAATTTCTGCTGTTTAAGTCATCTAGTCTATAGTATTTTGTTGTAGCAGCCCAAGCAGACTAATACAATTATCCCAAATGGCTAGTGACTTAATGCTGCTTATCAAACAATCCATCATTACTCTACTAATTTGAGATGTCACTTTTTAAAAAAAGATTTTTAAATTTTATTTATTCATAGAGACACAGAGAGAGAGAAAGAGAGAGAGAGAGAGAGATGCAGAGACACAGGCAGAGGGAGAAGCAGGCTACCCGCAAGGAGCCCGATGGGGGACTCAATCCTGGGTCTCCAGGATCACGCCCCGGGCCGGGCCGCAGGCAGTGCTAAACCGCTGCGCCACTGGGGCTGCCCTGAAATGTCACTTTTATATTAGATTTAAATAAATTATAAAGTCTGATAATTTCTGAGCTTCCAGAATCATTTCACAAATTTATGAGTGTATTTTAGCACTAGTTTTATCTTGATTATTGTCCCTCTATAATACAAGATAATATACCATATTGGTAGGGCAAGTCTGACTTTATAATTGTTGCAAAGTTTTATTGGCCGTTTTAGAATACCTACCATTCCAAGTAAACTTTAGAATCATTTAATTGAGTAAAAAGAAAAGTTGAGATTTTTGTGGAGGAGCACTGAAGTGGAGGGAAAGTGACATATTTAGGATGCTCTATTTTAATCCATGAATATGGTGCTTGTCACTATTCTCTCCATTTAAATCAGTAACTTTTGTAGTTTTATTTATAATGTCCCATATAATTCTTGTTTATTCTTAGCTATATTTCCCAAAATTTTTTGTGGAAATATTCAAACATACAGAAAAGTTGAAATAATTTTACAGTGTGCATCCATGTATCATTACCTACCATTAACATCTTACTCTATTTTATGCAGTGTTTTTATTAGGCAGTGAATGGGAGCATAGACTGCCTGGATTCACTGCCTGTAAACTACATAATGCAGGGCAAGTTACTTAACTTTTCCAAACCTGTTTTCTTATCTGCAAACTGGGAATTGCCTCAGGGGGTATTAGGAGGGCCAAATAGATTAAAATATGTAAGGCACTGAGAACAAAGCCTCATCATGCTCTGTAAACACAGTATGCCAACTACATTAATCTCCTTGGGCTGTTACAACTAAATATCATAGACTGGGTGGCTTAAGCAGAAATTTATTTTCTTGCATTTGTGAGGCAAGAGGTTCCAGATCAAGGTCTGGCACAGTCAGTTTAGGATGAGAATTCTCTGGCATTAGATGCCACCTTATTTTTTTTTAAAGATTTTATTTATTCATAAGAGACACACAGAGAGAGGCAGAGACACAGGCAGAGGAAGGAGCAGGCTCCATGCAGGGAGCCTGATGCAGAACTCCAACCCGGGACCCCAGGATCACGCCCTGGGCCAAAGGCAGGTGCTCAACCGCTGAGCTACCCAGGGATCCCCCACCTTCTTGCTAAATCCTCACATGATCTTTCCCAGGTGCCTGCACCTTCAGAGGGAGTGCGCCATTTGATGTCTCTTCTTATAAGGACACCAGTCCTATGGGATCAGGGCCCCACCCTTATGGTTTCACTTAACTATAATTGCTTCCTCACTCCGAATACAGCTACACTAGGGGGTTAGGGCTTCAACATTTGAATGGCAGAGGTGGGTGGGGAGACCCAAAGACTCAGTCCACAACAGCTAGCCAATACATAGTTTCATTCTATATTCTAAATTGTTGTTTTTGTAAGCTATTGATGTAGAAGTGTATTTGGAATGGTGTACTCCTATTTTGTTAAGGAGACAAAACCTACCAATAAAAGTGCATTACAGTATAATCATTTGTACAGAGAATACATAAAAATTCATGAAAAAAAATGGTGTGGTGTGTGTAGGTAAGTCTGCACCAGATATTAGCAGTGCTTATCTCTGCTTGATGAGATTCTAGGTAATAATTATTTTGCTTTTGGGTATTTTCTGGCACTTCAGAAATGCAAGAAAGGAATTAACCTAAGAATTTATTGAATGCTAGCATAAAAAAAAGACCCGATCATTCTTTTAGTAAAACACAGGATTCCGTTCCATTTTCAATCTTTTCCACGAACCTATGAAATAAAAGTGGTATGGATTCGTTTACAGCAATGTTGTTTGGACAGAAAAAAAAGATACAGATGTTTCCCTTTGGTGGAGGGATCCAGGCTCCCCGTGGCAACAGTCCCTTGCCCCTTGCGGGCAGAGGGGAGACGGCTTCTTCAGCAGGTGGGGGTGGGGACGCGGCACCGGCTCCGTCCCCCCACCCCACCCACCCCGGCCGCCCGCGAGCCCGGAGTGACGCGGCCCCGAGGCGAGCATCCCGCAAAGCGCCGCGAGCCCCAGGCTGCCCCGGAGGACGCTGGGAGCCACGCGCGGAGGCCGCTGCCGCGCAGGCGCACAGGTCGGGGCCGCGCTACGTGGGGGCGTCTCGACGCTGCGCGGAGGGCGTCGGGCTGTACGAGGGGGTGAGCGGGGCGCGCGGGGTGAGCGGGGCGACTGGGGGCGCGCGGGGCGAGGGGGGCACGCGGGGTGAACCGGGCGAGGAGGGTGAGCGGGGGGAGGGGGCGCGCGGGGTGAGCGGGGCGACGGGGGGCGCGCGGGGCGAGGGGGGCACGCGGGGTGAGCGGGGCGACTGGGGGCGCGCGGGGCGAGGGGGGCACGCGGGGTGAACGGGGCGAAGAGGGGGAGCGGGGGGAGCGGGGGGAGCGGGGTGAGGGGGACGCGCGGGGTGAGCGGGGCGCGCGGGGTGAACGGGGCGAGGAGGGGGAGCGGGGTGAGGGGGCGCGCGGGGTGAGCGGGGCGCGCGGGGTGAGGGGGGCGCGCGGGGCGAGCGGGGTGAGGGGGGCGCGCGCGGTGAGCGGGGCGCGGGGTTGCGCGGGGTGAGAGAGGCGCGCGGGGCAGCGGGGTCTGGGGCGGGGACCACGGCGAGTGGCGGCTCCTCCCCGCCGGCGTCTCGGGTGGCGCGCCGTGCGCCCAGCGCCGGGGTCAGACTCAGACAAAGGCTGGGAGGTCCAGGCCTGGAGAAAGGGTTATTACTTCCTCCGTTGCGGGACGAGGGGGACGGGAGCGGGCGGGCGGGGGTCGGTGACTTGCGGCCCTGGCGACGGCCCGGAGCTTGCATTCCAAACCTCCAGACTAGTGTAAGCATCATGCACCTGCAGCGGAGTTGGGCTTTATTCATGTCCGTGCACATGACGCCAGCGCAATGTTTTGGCCCGCGTGGGCCGTGCATGTCCACCGTCTCCACGTACCTCTCGTAAAAAGTTTTCACTGATCGGTGTAAGTTCTAGAATTCACTGTGCCACTGAGCGATTTCCAGGTCCTTTTGCCGACTAATGTTTTCTGTCCAGCATCACCAGGGGGCTTTCGAGGTGGAACCTCCAGCTGCTTGCTGAGAAGACCGATGGAACTCAAGACGAGATGGGCCTTGTGAGCCTAGACATTAAAAGGTCCCGACTCCGGATTTGGGTACACTCTGTTCGCTGGGTGCCTGAGCATGGAGGACTCCAGCACCACCGCGAGGCCTGAGTTTCCAGCCGTTCCAGCAGTTTCCTTATCGAAGGTGGCCATGCCCAAATAGGACCTTCTGCCTCGTGGGCTGAGGCGGAGAGCTCCAGAAAGGAGTGCTGAAGTCGTCATGCTGCAGCAGCTCCTCATCACCCTGCCCACGGAGGCCAGCGCATGGGTGAAGTTGCGCCATCCGAAGAAGGCCAAGGAGGGGGCGCCCCTGTGGGAGGCCGTGACTAAGATGTTTGAAGGAGAAGGTGAGAATAGGCTGGTTGGTGGGAAGGAGGAAAAGCAGCGTCGTCCTCTAGTGTGAGAAGGGAGGTAGACACCTGAGCAGAAGCATCCCTTGGGGTGACACTTGGGTAAAAGGTCTCTGGGGTTCTTGATTATGGCACCTGGCCTGGGGGTTTCCAGGATAGTACTACTGGTCAGTTCAACCCGAAACCAGTATGTGTCATGCCTGTATAGGTTATTTCTTTTCATTTTCCCCCGTGGGTGTGTGAGGCTGGGAAGACTTGCCTGATTTTCTTTATTTTACAGTGATGAAATTTTTTTTAAAGATTTTATTTATTTATTCATGAAACACACACAGGGAGGCAGAGACATAAACAGAGGGAGATGCAGGCTCCCTGCAGGGAACCTGATGCGGAAGTCTATTCTAGGACCCTGGGATCAGACCTGAGCTAAAGGCAGATACTGGGACAGCCTGGGTGGCTCAGTGGTTTAGCACAGCCTTTGACCCCCCTGGGGTGTGATCCTGGAGATCCAGGATCAAGTCCCGCGTTGGGCTCCCTGCGTGGAGCCTGCTTCTCCTTCTGCCTGTGCCTCTGCCTCTCTCTCTCTTTCATTAATAAATAAATAAAATTAAAAAAAAAATAAAGGCAGATGCTCAACCTCTGAGCCACCCAGGTGCCCCTACGGTGAGGAAATGTGAATCAAATGAGAGCCCTGTGCAGGCACTTAGTGGCTAGGTCAGGAGTAGAAGGCAGCAGGGAAAGACTAGGTGAGCCTGAAGTGTCTTGTCCTAGAAAGCAAGGAAGAATGCAAGATGGACATGTATCAGCAGGTTGGGCAGTTTGGACAGACCTTTAGAAGACTGCTAAGTATCCAGATTGATTGTTAACACTGGAATAAATAAAATTCCATAAGTTCATGATGACAAAATAGAGAAAGGGAAAAAACTCATTTACTGACAGTGGTGTTGATTCATATGCTGATTTCTTACTTTGAAAATAAATTATTGTGGGAACAAGGAATAATACATTTACCTTGCTTTTGAGATCATTTTCAGTTGTTGAGGCAAAGCTTTTTACAGAAAATAGTCTGCCAATAAAAATGGAAGAATATTTATGATAGAATATTATGATAGAATATTTTACTATAAATGAAATAATGGGGAACAGGGTATTCACATGGTGCCAAAGTATTGCCCCCATAAATTACTTGCTAAATGCCAAGGAAAGAACACACCTTTCCAGTGGTGGTATCTGGGGGTCACTGTCTTAACCAAGTGTGCCACTGATGGGATAAGCTGACATTTTGTGCCTTCTGGATAATGTAATATAAAGCACATGGTATCACCTATGAAGAATTCCACCAAAATGTTTAACATGATCCTAAATTGAGCTTTAAGGCTGAACTTCTGGTTTAATTTTTTTTTATTTATTATTTTATGATAGTCACAGAGAGAGAGAGAGAGAGAGAGGCAGAGACACAGGCAGAGGGAGAAGCAGGCTCCATGCACCGGGAACCGGATGTGGGATTCGATCCCGGGTCTCCAGGATTGCGCCCTGAGCCAAAGGCAGGCGCCAAACCGTTGCGCCACCCAGGGATCCCTAAACTTCTGGTTTAAAGAAAATACTAGGGATAGAGAAGGTAAACGTAGCACCATCAGACTGTTGGCCTCTTAAAAAGTCAGTGTCATGAGAAAAGGGGAAGTACTATTCTAGAGAGATTAGAGATAACAGCCACTTTGAATGTGTGAATCTTGGTTGGCTCCTGGGTCAGAATAAATCCAGAATAAAAGATAATTTGAGAAGAGTTGAGGAAATCTAAATATAAATTATTAACTTGCTTGGATGTGATAAATGGTATTGTGGTTATGCAGGAGAAGATCCTTATTTGAAGTATTTTGGGGAGGGGGGGCACCTGGGTGACTCGGTTAGTTAAGCATCTGCTTTTGGCCCAGGTCATGATCCCAGTGTCCTGGGATGGAGCCTATATTGGACTCCCTGCTCAGCGGGGAGTCTGCTTCTCCCTTTCCCTTTGCCTGCTGCTTCCCTGTTTGTGCACTCTCTCTCTCTGTCAAATAAATAAAATCTAAAAAAGAAAAGAAAAGAAAATGAAATATTTAGGGATGAAATATCATAATGTCCGCAACTTTGAAATGGTTCAGAAAGGGGATCCCTGGGTGGCTCAGCGGTTTGGCGCCTGCCTTTGGCCCGGGGCGCGATCCTGGAGTCCTGGGATCAGGTCCCGCATCAGGCTCCCGGCATGGAGCCTGCTTCTCCCTCTGCCCGTGTCTCTGCCTCTCTCTGTGTGTCTCTCATGAATAAATAAATAAATCTTAAAAAAAAAGAAATGGTTCAGAAAAATAGATGAAGAAAATATGGCAAATATTAACAGTCATTGAATGCAGGTGGTGGATGCATGGGTGTTCAATATTCATGATAAGAAGTGGGGGAAAAATACCAGGACAGCAATTCGTGTGCCTTAATTCCTAGTTTATATTTTTAATACCTCACATTCAGCCAATGTTTTGGAATTCTAGCAACCTGGCAGAGTATTATGCCTAACACTTTAGCAGATTAAAAAAAATGAACTGGATAGTTTCTACCCATATATTCATACTAATATTCAATTGAGGGAGATAATTATATAAATAAATATAATAGGAGGCAGTCTGAGAAAGATAGCAGAGTAGAGATAAAAACAAGCCTTAGAAGAGTACAGGGAAGAGGAAGCTTTCTTCGCATTAAGAGTGTTTGAGAAAACTTCACCAAAATTGGTCCAGAAGGACATCTCAGCTTTTCAACGAGTAGGATGTATGTTCAAGAACAGTGACTAGTTATGTGGGTTGGGTGTGTCTAGTGGATGAAGAAGGGTGTTTAGAAGGAGATAATACGGGGATCCCTGGGTGGCGCAGCGGTTTAGCGCCTGCCTTTGGCCCAGGGCGCGATCCTGGAGACCCGGGATCGAATCCCATTTCGGGCTCCCGGTGCATGGAGCCTGCTTCTCCCTCTGCCTGTGTCCCTGCCTCTTTCTCTCTCTCTCTGTGTGACTATCATAAATAAATAAAAATTTAAAAAAAAGAAGGAGATAATACTTAGAGAAGCAAAGATGGACTGGTTATGGAGGATCTTGAAATCCATGGGAAAGTGTTTGGATTTTTCTTTCTTATCAGTGGGGAAGCTTTGAACAGAGAAGTGGCCCAGTATGTCTGTGCTTTTGGACCAGTGTTGACCATTGGGAAGTATTAATATCCAAAGAAGTACACTGTAGCTCCTTTTCATTAAGGAAGCTCCAGTCAGGGCAGCCCGGGTGGCTCAGCGGTTTGGCACCGCCTTCGGCCCAGGGTGTGATCCTGGAGGCCCGGGATCAAGTCCTGCATCAGGCTCCCTGCGTGGAGCCTGCTTCTCCCTCTGCCTCTGTCTCTGCCTCTCGCTCTCTCTGTCTCTCATGAATGAATAAAAAAAATGAAATGTTAAAAAAAAACTTAAAAAAAAAAAAAGGAAGCTCCAGTCTGCTCTGAGTTGCTCTAAATGTCCCTATTTGTGAATGTTTTGAGAGAGGAGCCTGAAGTTCAGCAGGTCTGCAAGCCAGTTTTCTGTTTTTGGTGGGGGTGGGGGGCAGGGGAGGCAAACCTTATGGCTCTTTTCCTTTCTCAGTTTTGCTCTCTCAGGATGCTGATGAGACCCAGGGAGAAAGTTTCAAGATTGAAGTGACCTCTGCACCCTCGACAGTGGAATCTCAGGTGGGTTGCAGTTTCCTGTCACTTTATTGAAATTGTTTCTCAGATTTTAAGAGCCTTGGACTTTGATATTCTTTGACTCAATTTGCTGGATTGGATTTCCTTAGCCTGTTCCAAACCAGGCCACATTGGTTGATTTCACAGGTAAGTTTCCCACCAATAGTAAGAGGTTCCTCATAATAGAAGTTCACCATAATAGAAGGTTCCTCAGGAACCTTCTTGTTTCAAGCAAACCTCTGGCCATTTATCCAACACAATTAAAAATCATGGGGAATAGGCTAAATGGAGGATGGGCATTAAGGGGTGCACTTGTTATAAAGAGCCCTGGGTATTATATGTAAATGATGAATCACTAAATTCTCCTGAAACCAATATTACACTATTTGTTAACTAACTAGAATTTAAATAAAAATTTGAAAAAAAATCATGTGGGTGCCTGTATGTGTGTGTAAAAGTAATGTAGTCCTTGCCCTGAAATGTGTATGTGTGTAAAAGTATATAATGTAGTCCTTGCCCTAAAACCTCACAGATAGTTTCTGAGGGGAAAGACAAAACATTGTAAAACATTTTAAGCGGCATTTAAAGATTAACAGAATGCAGTTCTGATATTCTTGGAGATGTATATGCTTCTTTAATGACCTTTAAGAGAGGATATCTGGTTATGTTTTGGAGCAGAATTGTAGATGAAAAGGGAAATAAACTATTGGCAGATCATGAAGGGCACAAGCTAAATAGGCTGACCAGAGAAGGAGGGAACATTTCCAAGAGCGGTAGGAAGTGTCTGTGTATCATAAATGAACTAACTAATCATAAAACTATTGGCACTGGCAATGGACAAAGCTCTGTGCTACCAAAACCCAGAATCAGGGAAACTCAAGAAAAGCATAGATCGGGATGCCTGGGTGGCTCAGTGGTTTAAGTGTCTGCCTTTGGCTCAGAACATTATCCTGGAGTCCTGGGATCGAGTCCCACATCGGGCTCCCTGCATGGAGCCTGCTTCTCCCTCTGCCTCTCTCTCTCTCTCTCTCTCTCTCTCATGAATAAATAAATAAAATCTTTAAAAAATTAATAGATTAATCAGAGAAAATCTATATAGAAGGAGATATTCTTAGAGAACAGAAGAGTTTTATAGTGGAGCGATCTTAGCTTCAAAATAACACAGTATAGGGTTTAATCACCTATCTTTAACATTTCTCAGATTCAGTTTTCTAATGGGTTAAATGTGGATGCTCTTGTCAGCTCATAGGCCTGAAATGCCTTCCAGAGTTATTTATAATATATAAAAAGCATTAGAATCATCTTCATACATAAAGAATGTATTATTATCTTGCTCTTCTGGGTTCTGGGTTCTTTTTGCATTTGGTAATATTTTTAAAAATAACCGCAAGGTGGTTATGTAATGTATGTAGGTCATACATGACAGGCTCTTGTACTTCACAACACGGTGTCTGCTTTGGTCAAATCTTCCTTACTGGGCAGAATCCGTGCTCCCTCCAGAAATGCGCTGTTCTCACATACTTTGCTCACTAACAGAAACATCCAGCTAATGCTGCTTTACCCATGCTGAAATGTTCTCATTTTAACAATTCATTCTCAGCCCAACCAAAGTCCCTGTCTTGAACTCTCCCCTCCCTCAAATAGTTTTGATCTTTATTGTCCTTAATCCAAATTACCATAGACTGTTTTGAGACCTACTTTAATATTTCATGAGTATTTCTCCTTCAGCCAGATCATAAGTTGCAAAAGGCAACTTACATGTTTTCTGCACTGTGTTGTAGTCTCCTGCAGAGAGTCAGCCAACTAATTTTCAAGAGAGTGTCCAAGAAAACTTGGCTAGAATCTCTTAGCATGTAGGCAATGTTAGACCTGAAAAGGAACATATTTGATATTCTAGGAACTGTTGACCTTCAAGGACATATTTGTGGACTTCACCCAGGAGGAATGGGGGCAACTGGCCCCTGCTCACCGGAATCTATACCGGGAGGTGATGCTGGAGAACTATGGGAATCTGGTCTCAGTGGGTAAGGATAAGTTCCCCTTATAACTAGAACCTACCTGTTGTAAGAAAATCTTTATTTCTAACCAAATTACTGTGCCCAGGCTTTGGGTTGTGATACAGGTTTCTAGTTCCTTCTAAACAGCAAGTCAGGATTGCTGTGGTCTTTTCTGCCTTGATCTTTCTGCCCTAGCCCTCAGCAGGCCTGAATACCAAAGAACTATCTTTTAATTCTTGGGTTGGTTCTTTGACCTCAGCATATGCAATATTTTCTTCTTCGTGAGCAGGATATCAGCTCTCCAAACCTGGTGTGATTTCCCAGTTGGAGAAAGGAGAAGAGCCATGGCTGATTGAGAGAGAGATTTCAGGAAGTCCTAGTTCAGGTAAGAGCAAAGCAGGTGGGGCCTCTGTCATGTTTGCTAGAGAGCTCCACTTGAAGCCTTCTCCAGGCTTTGGGGAAGACCATGCCACCCGGATGGGACCCACAGGAAACCTGATTACTACTCTGCACTTGCCTCTTCTCATTAGTTTCCCTGGAATAGGGGGAAAGAGATGCTTTTCTCATCGGAGTTAGTTTTCTTGACTAATTCTCCTGTCCCAACTTTCAAGATTTTCTTGCTTTCTCAAACCCCATTCTGAATCTTGCCCTCATGGCTGCTTTCTCCTGTCCCTCCAGGTATTCGTGGGTCCCTCCTCATTAAGTACAGCACCCTTCACCAGATTCTCATGTTATTTTATCATGGATTTCACTCTTTCACAGTTCCATTAAAAATTTTTTTTGAATCTTACTTTGTAATCCTAGCTTTAATTCTGATTCTCTTTTTAACTTGTGTAATTTAACTTTTTATTTCAGGTAACTTAGGACTCTGTGAGAAATCCTCACAGAATTCCTTCTTACCAAATCAAATAGATTTTACCAGTCTCCTTCATCTAAGAACAGCAATAATGACAGCTCTTCATCAAGGTGGCCTCCGTGAGTCCTGTGCATATGTTAGCCTCATCTTACAGAGGAGAAAAAGAAGGCTCACAGGTTAAGAAATTTGTCCAGCATCACTTAGCCACTGGTCAGTGGAGTTGGTATTTGAATTCTAATCCTTCTTATTCCACAGTTTGTGTTTTTAACAGCAGTATTCTACTCGACAGCATTGGGTTCATAGACCTGGCCACCTTCTTGGTATCTATCCTTTCCTCCACCAGCCAGTTTATAATTTTTATCTCCTCCCTCTTTCTCTTCCTGCTTTTTCAGAGTGCTTCTCATCAATATCCTTTTTAACGCAGTTATGTCATTTTCACCTCCATTAGGATAGGCTAAACTACTATAGCAGTAGACTCTAAAATGTGGCTCAAGCAGAAGAGGAATTTCTTCCTCATAGATCTGGAGGAACTGGTCAGTCCAATAGATAGTTCTTTTTCACCCAGTGAATTGGGGATTGATATTTCTTCCACTTGGTGGCTGCACCATTCCCTAGGGCCTCTTCCTCATCTAAGTGTAGCCATCACAGAATAAGAGCACACAGGAGCTCATCTGGGAGGTTTTTATGGGCCAGCCTGGAGTGAGTGGTTCACATGACTTTCACTCTGAGTCACTTATGGGAGAAACCTTTGTCACTTCGCTCAAATAAAAAAAAAAAAAAAAGATTGGGAAATATAGTGTAGTTGTGTGTCTAAAAATGGGAAGAACTGATTTTGGTGAATATCCAGTAGTGTCTGCCACAGTCCTTGAGGGGCTGCTATTCTATATCTGCACAAATGCATTGTGATGGTTTTGGCTGTTCCTTGACACCGATATTCTCTATATTTTCATCTTTGTTTTATACATCCATATGAACTCTATTCCCATATATCCCTGGCATTTAGGACATCTGTGTCTGGGTGCTGTTGTCACTTCAAACCCAATACATCCGAAAACAGACCATCTTCTCTCCCAAGCAAATTTCTTATCCTGATTCCTCTATTCTTTCAGTCTCAAAGACCACATATTATGGTATCAGCAAGACTGTATCATGTTTTTCTACTCTCAGTGCTTCCCTAATTTTTCATGCTTCTCTGATATTACCTGCTAGAAACACTTCTCCTCTTCATCTTTGGTGGTGCAGTGCCAAGCCAAGTCCCAGCATCTCATGCCTATTACTATGATTATTCGTTGTATTTGTTAATGTTTTATTGTTTTTCCGAATATTTTGAATGTTACTGTCAGATTTGACCTCTTGAAATATGACATTTATCTTGTTCTTAACGCTGAAAAGTTAAGTGACTCCTTATTCCCTGTAATAAGGAATGAAAACATCTCTATTTGTTTTTTTTTAAGGATTTTACTTATTTATTTAAGAGAGAGAGAGTAAGAGTGCAAGTGGGAGAGAGGGGCAGAGGGAGAGAGAGAATCTCAAGCAGATTCCATGCTCAGCATGGAGCCCAACACAGGGATTTATCTCACAAGCCTGAGATCATGTCCTGAGCCAAAACCAAGAGTCAGGTGCTTAGCCAGCTGAGCTGCCCACCTCTCTCTTGCTTTTTAAGTCTACCCTAAGACTTACGAAGCTATTCCCGAGCATTTTGTATGTGCTGATCCTAAGGTGAGGTTAGAAATTCTGGGGAATGAGTTTGTTGTGAACAGGAAATATTGGTGGTTTAGGATGGCAGAGTCCAAAATGGATGGATGGGAATGGAAAGAGAATAAAAACTAGAAAAACCCCCTCATCTCAAAATATTGTCCCATATATACTATGGATAGACTATATAGTCTCTATCCTTTAAGATTTCATAGTATAGTTAATAATATGTCACAAATTAAGAAGACCATGTTTCACCTCCTATAGGTATAGGCAAAAATTATGAAGATTGATAAAAATCCAGTGAACTTGAAGGGAAGGGCACCCATATTGAGAGGACACATGTCTCCTGAGAGCACACATACCCAGAACCGAATAATTCCTCTTTAGTAAGTTCTATGAAGTATTGACAGGAATGTAAACAAATGTTTCTATAATGATAACATGAAAAACTGGAGACAACTTAGATATTTGTCAGTAGAGAAGTCAAATTATTATATGTCCATCAATGGAATGCATGTACTTGTTAAAAATAATGAGATAAATATAAATATACAGACATGGAAAGGGGGCCTGGCCTGTAAGATTTGGTTGGGTTAAAAAACAAAACAGATGGATAAATTATATATATATAATATATATATATATAATATATATATATATATTCCTTTTTTTTGTGCAAATGTATATTTGTGACCATACGTACATAAATACACACATTCACATGTACATACTTTTGGGAATATCTAAATGGATATATTCCAAAATCCTAGGAAACTAAGGGAATGGAGATGAAATGGAGAGAGGCTGTCCTTCCTATGTTATTTAATGTTTTCTTTTAATGTGTAGAAAGTATGAGATAAATACTTGAAAAAAACTTTTTTTTATTATAGGGAAGATTTTGTCATAGAAATCTGGACTTGAGACAATATGGTACAAGAATCCTGTGTTCCTTAATCTCATCTCTTGCTATCTGCCCTTACAGTGATGCTCTTTTCTTAGTTGACTTCCTTCTGGAATTCACATGGATGAACTCCTCCCAATTCCTGAAAGTCAGCCCACATATTCTAACAGCTGCTTTCCTTTGACAATTTCTTCATTTATTTTTGTATTACTCTCTAGGGGGCAGAACTACATTTGAAGATAGCCCAAGGTTTCTATGCTTAGTACATGTTAATTTTTCCCCCTCCTATTCTCACTATGGCCATTTATTTCTTAAAGTGCACTGAATATGGGTCATTTGTATTTTGGGATTTCTTTCAGACTTGGAGAATAAAACAGAAACCAGCGAGTCCTCCTTAAAGAATGGTATTTCATGGGAAGGATTACACCATGGCCTCATGATGGAACAGTCCACAAGAGGAAACACCTTATATTCCACATTGGGAAGAGTCTCCAAATGTGATAAGTTAGAAAGCCATCAGGAAAACCAAAGAATGGGTGAGGGGCAAATTCCCTTGACCCACAAGAAAACACTCAGTCAGGAGAGAGGCCAAGAATCTAACAGATTTGAGAAAAGTATTAATGTGAGCTCAAAAGTTATTCCAAGACCAGAAGGTCCTCTGAGAAAAAAAGACCATAAATATAAGATACCTAGAAAGAGAAATAGATACAATTTAGATTTGATTAATCATTCAAGGAATTATACAAGAATGAAAACCTTTGAATGTAATATTTGTGAAAAAATCTTCAAACAGCTCATTCACCTTACAGAACACATGAGAATTCATACTGGAGAGAAACCTTTCCGATGTAAAGAATGTGGAAAAGCCTTTAGCCAAAGTTCATCCCTTATTCCACATCAGAGAATCCATACTGGTGAGAAACCCTATGAATGTAAGGAATGTGGGAAAACCTTCAGGCATCCATCATCTCTTACTCAACATGTTAGAATTCATACTGGGGAGAAGCCCTATGAATGTGGTGTATGTGAGAAAGCATTCAGCCAGAGCATTGGGCTGATCCAGCATCTGAGAACTCATGTTAGAGAGAAACCTTTCACATGCAAAGACTGTGGAAAAGCATTTTTCCAGATTAGACACCTGAGGCAACATGAGATTATTCATACTGGTGTGAAACCCTACATTTGTAATGTATGCAGTAAAACCTTTAGTCATAGCACGTACCTAACTCAACACCAGAGAACTCATACTGGGGAAAGACCATATAAATGTAAGGAATGTGGGAAAGCCTTTAGCCAGAGAATTCATCTTTCTATTCATCAGAGAGTCCACACAGGAGTGAAACCTTATGAATGCAGTCATTGTGGAAAAGCATTTAGGCACGACTCATCCTTTGCTAAGCATCAGAGAATTCATACTGGAGAAAAACCTTACGATTGTAATGAATGTGGAAAAGCCTTCAGCTGTAGTTCATCACTTATTAGACATTGCAAAACACATTTAAGAAATACTTTCAGCAATGATATGTGACATACATTCAACATCAAATAATCCTCATAATGGAACAAAATCCTCTAAATCAGAGGTTTTCTGACTTTTGGATTTCAAGAAGCAAGGATTTTTTTTTTTTTTTAATGACTCGACCCAGTGTTAAAAACTATCAGTTTTGCCATAATAAAGAAACTTCCTGTTACCAACATTGTCTCAGAAAAGAAAGGGCATTTTAATATTTTAAAATATAGAGAGGATGTAATCATTAGGAATAACCCTTAACATTGAATTAAGTTAGGTTTATGAAAATCTCCCAAATTTGTTTTTATTTTTCTCATTTCATTATGGACCAGTGGAAGGTTCATCATGGCTATTTGGACTGGCTTTTGAGAATCACTGTTTTAATAATCCCTTAAATAATCAGAATAAAATATAACTTTTTTATTATAGCCCTTTATATGGCTAGAAGGGGTATAAATAAAAATACTGGTTGGCTCATTTCTAGAAGAAATAATCTTAAAGGAAGCTTTCTAGAACTGATAGGTAACCTACTACACATGAAATACTGAAGTATATTTTATGGCTTCTTAAAGGGAATTGGCAAACTTCATAAAGGGCCAGATAGTAAACATGTTAGGTGTGTGGGGCATATGAGCTCTGTCAGAACCACTCAACCCTACCGTGTTAGCGCAAAACCATCCAGAGAAATACATAAACCAGTATATCTCAGCTTTTGCACTGTTGATATTTTGGGCCAGATGTTTTGGGCAGCTGTCCTGTGCACCATAATGGGTTTAGCAGTATATCTGCCCATAAGTTGCCAGTAATAGAGCCAATAATTCCCCCGCACCTATCATAACAACCACCGAAAATGTCTCCAGACATTGCTAGATGTGCCCTGGGGATCAAGATTGCACTTGTGAAGTACTTGAAAACCACTGAATAAACAAATTGAGTGTATCTCTGTTCCAGTAAACAATAAACTTAATGGAAAAAACACATTTGGTCACATTTAGCCTGAGAGCTGCAGTTCACCATTCCTGCTGCAGGGTACATAAATGACTGCCCCCAAATAAGCACAGCAAGAATAGTGATAGGGTTATTTTTTAAAAATCTGCTTCACTGGAACTTTTGATATGTCCTGCTATAATCTCTTTAACTGTAGAAATTTTATATAGTTTCTGAAATACTTATACCAATCTACCATAAAAACCTGAGGAGGCTTATCATCACTTATTTGACAATGCTTCCCATGTGATTTGACATAATAAGCCTAATAGTCAAAAAGAGTTCATTTAGAAGTTGAGTTTTGGGAGGTTTGTCTGAAATAGCAGATTTTAAAGTACATCCCTAAATAAGTTTACATTTTATTTAAAAACAATAATTGGGACACCTAGGAGGTTCAGTTGAGTGTCAGACTCTTGATTTCGGCTCAGATCATGACCTTAGGGTCATGAGATTGATCCCTGTGTCAGGCTCCATGCTCAGTGGGGTGTCTGCATGAGATTCTCTGCCCCCTCTCCCCTGCTCATGCACATGCATTCTCTCTTTCTCAAATCTTTAAATAATCATCTGCTTAGCCAAGGTGGCAATATGATTCTAAAGGCAAATACAGAGGATTACATCATTAATAAGAGTTAGCTTAATGTTGAGAAGATTTGATTTTAAAGACAAAATATAAAAACTTTGTTTTTCTAGGCTGATAAAGAATAATCTTTGTTTACAACTTTAACTGATAACCCAAGAAAACTGCCATATTAACAGAGGAGAACCAAACTCCAATCTTATACTGGTTTATACTTCCAATATCAAAACTCATTTTGGTAAGATGAAGTTTTAAAAATATTTGAAAGAGTGAGAGAGCGTGAGCTGAGGGTCGGAGGGAGGGAGAGGGAGAAGCTGTCTGTTGAACAGGAAGCCTGACCTGAGGCCTGATCCCAGGACCTCAAGATCACAACCTAAGCTGAAGGCAGACGCTTAACCAACTAAGCCACCCAGGTGCCCCAACAAGATGAACTTTTTTTAAAAAAAAATCATGCAGACCTTCCTTTTTCTTCCTTGTCATCTCCCATGTTGATATATACTTCTTGAGACAAGGACATGCAGGGCACTGCTTGGATCTGAGTTTTTGTGGTGGGTTCTGTAATATGCTGACCAGAATCCCCACTAGGAATTACAGACTGTGTAGGGAATGTGGCCAATAGTCCTCAACTCTCACCTGCCATCAGGGGTTCCCTTAACTGAAGACAGCTGTCTTGTCAAAGGGCATACCCTCTGCCCAGGTTGTTAACATCTAATGACCATTATAAAAGTCCAACCATTTTGCCCCATATTTAGGATGGTCTGAAGGGTAATCCAACTTTTAGAACTCCTCAGAGAGTCAATCAAGGCTTCTGTTGATATTGTCTCCCTTTAAATAACCAGTCTCACTTTACTTGCATCACATCTGTTTACTCTTAGATTATGCATAAAACTTCATGAGGCATTAGATAAACTTCTAAGGTTTTTTTCCCCCCTTTCCTGACAAATTTTGCAATGGAGATAACATGAACATATTTGAATTTCAGTAAACATAGGTAGAATAAAAGTTTTGTATATAATGCTGATAATTCTAAAGACATTTCCATTTGATTAAGCCAACAACCTTAAATTAGCTTTAAGACTGAATATTTTAAAAAAAAGACTAAACATTTTCCAAGAGCATGTGAACTTATAAAACATTTGGGTTAGTTTCTATCTTTGAGTTTTAGAATGCCCAATTCCTACAAGCACTTGCTTTAAACCAACTAAATAGAGATCTTTTATTTTATTTTATTTTATTTTTATTTATGATAGAGAGAGAGAGAGAGGCGCAGAGACACAGGCAGAGGGAGAAGCAGGCTCCATGCACCGGGAGCCCGATGTGGGATTCGATCCCGGGTCTCTAGGATCGCGCCCTGGGCCAAAGGCAGGCGCCGAACCGCTGCGCCACCCAGGGATCCCTAGAGATCTTTTATAAGTTAATTTTAGCAATACCACCTGGAGATAAGAGAAAATATCTCACATTTATAACATATATGGACACACAAGATGCAAGCAAAATCTTAAAGGCCCAATTTTCAAATGTCTCCTTTTTACAAAACAAATCTAATGGCAAGATGGTGTTGTAATTTAGGGATCCACTCACTGGTCATTTTTCTCTGTATTGTGGCCAAGTAGCATTATAAAAAATAATTGCCCAACTTTGGAGAATACAGCCCAAAGTGTTGCATGTGGGGATCAAATTGTTTCCCATTTTCCCATAGGAACATAGCCACTTTTATCCAAAGATACCAAGAGATGCAGTAACAAGCAAACCAAATGAAACCCAACCTCTGTAAGCATCAGTTTCTCCCCAAAAGTCAGGGCTTCACTAACTCAAACAAACAGCTTCCTCATCAACTTTTTAGAAAAGGAGGTCAAAAGAACCCCAACCCCCTATTTGGAGGCATTGGAAAGGGAGGAAAAAATAAGATCTAAACCAAACAGGAGAAAGAAATAAGCTCACATGCCCTCCATATGAAATCCTCAGCTAGAGACTTCCGTCCAAACCAAACCCAAAACTGTTTCCTTGCCACAGGAGTTAAATTAAGCTGGAGGCACCCAGTCAGGTTGGGGCCCTGGGGACGGTCCCCAGGACAAAGAGCCTAGGCAGCTGTTAGGACCCATCACCGGGCTCCTGTTACAGGCTGAGGGCTGATGAGCCATGGACAAAGAGCTCCTCCCCAAAATGTAACCAAGCCCAAGTTCACCCATCTAATGGACAGCAAAGACAATCAGACATTGAGCATTCAGCAAGGAAAGGAGATCGGAGGGCAAATCTCAAATCCACCTCTCCCAAAGAGAGTTGGGGGAATTTAAAGGCAAACAAAAAGGGTAAAAAGTTGTGGATGTGCTTATTAGCCTGCAGGTGCAATTAGTACCATCAACACTTTGGTTACTGGTTTCACTAGTTTTCTCAGAATATTGAAAATGTAGGGATCCCTGGGTGGTGCAGCGGTTTAGCGCCTGTCTTTGGCCCAGGGTGAGATCCTGGAGACCTGGGATCAAATCCCACGTCGGGCTCCCGGTGCATGGAGCCTGCTTCTCCCTCTGCCTGTGTCTCTGCCTCTCTCTCTCTCTCTCTCTGTGTGTGTGTGACTATCATAAATAAATAAAATTTTTTAAAAAAATTATTAAAGTAGAGATTACTTAAAAAAAAAAAAAGAAAACGTAATTCTTACTGGCAGGTGGTGTTTGGAGGTGGGCGAGGGATGCCAATCTGGACAATTTGGTACATAATATGACAGAGCTAAAATCATGCTTCACTGTCGTCCATTTCAGGGATAACACAGTATTATTTGGGTTATTTCGAGTCTTCGAAATGTGTGTGCTTTTATACAGATAGGATCATGGGTTAGCTGCCTTTGGAACTGGAATTGTTCTTCACTGATTATTAGGTTGTGCTCAGATCCTAAACCTTCATGGCAGAGTGGTCAAGAGTTTGCATTCAGAAATCATAAAAATATGTATTCAAATTCCAACTCTAACTTCTCTAGCTTTGTGATCTTGGTCAAACTCTTTTTTTTTTTTCATCTGTCAAGAGGCATTTTTAATAGACACCACACAACAGGTTTATTATGCTAGGTACCTGCAGCCACTCAAAACCAGAAATTATTAATATTGCATTTTATGCTCTTTCAGCTTGTGATAAATACTCATTTATGAAAACACAGAGATATATAAAGAAAACAAACAGGACAGAACCCAGATATACCAACGTGAAAACTTTGATCTAAAAAGACAACACTGTGGGGCATCGGGGTGGCTCAGTCGGTTAAATGTCTAACTCTTGGTTTTGGTTCAGGTCATGATCTTGGGGTCCTGGGATGGAGCCCCGAGTCAGGCTCTATGCTCAGCAAGGAGCCTGCTTCTCCTTCTCCCTCTGCAGCTTCCTCTGCTTGTGTGCGTGCACTCTCTCTCTCTCTCTCTCTCTGCCAAATCAAAAAAATCTTTAAAAGAGAGTCTTTCTCTATCCCTCCCCCTCTGCTCTTCCCTCTACTTGCCAGTCGCTCTCTTTTTCTAAAATAAATTTAAAAATACTTTTAAAAGACAACATTATGTGATTCCATTTATATAAAGTATCAAAAGTAGTCACACTCATAGAAACAAAGTAAAATGGTGGTTCCCAGGGACTAGGGGGAGGGCGGTAACAGGGAGTTCTTGTTTCATGGGTATAGAGTTTCAGATTTTCAGAAATCTGAAAAAGTTCTGGAGGTCTGTTTCACAATGTGAATACAGTTAATGCTATGGAACTGGACACTGAAAAGTGGTTAAGATAGTATATTTTATGTGTGTGGGGGTTGTTTTGTGGGTTTTAAAAATTATTTTTATTTATTTATTTATTTATTTATTTATTTATTTATTTATTTATTTTCTTACCACACACGTGCACTCAATTTTTGGATGTACTTCTTTGCAGAGGATGCACTCTGGTACCCAGTCTGAAAAATTCTTCCAACCCACTTGTTCCAACCCCATATCACTTCACTGACCTTCACTGGTCACGTCCTCCCTTCCCTCCCCACCCAGCAGAAAGCACCCCCTACTCCATATATATATGTCAGTAACACATTTCCTCATGGCAAAAGCATTTTACAAGTTGGATTACCCCCTGGATCCCGACTTTCTATATATATATTTTTTGCCATCTTTTAGACACCTTGTTATGGGCTGGATTGTGTCCCCCCCCAAGCCCTTGCTAAATTCATATGTTGAAACCCTAACCTCTAGTACCTCAAAACTAGACTGATTGAATATATTAATCACTTTAAAGAAGTGATTAAGATAAAATGAGTCATTAGGGTATGCTCTAATCCAATCTGACTTACAAGAAGAGGAAATTTGGGCACACAGAGAGACACCAGGGACCTGGGAGCACATGGGAGGACACTGAGCGAGGCAGCCATTTGCAGCCAAGGAGTGAGGCCTCAGGAGAAACAAACTCTGCTGATGGAGGCAGGCCTGTCTAAGGACCCAGAGGGGTTCCTGCAGGACCAGCCAAGAGGGTCCTCGGCTCTGCACAGGACAGAAATCAAGCTCGAGCCAGGAGGAAGTGAAAGCAGAGGTTACTGAATAGTGTAAGTGACACAGTATCGTTGGCAGAGTGTCTGGGAGCCTCAGAAGAGGAGTGGGGAGTTTCTACGTTGCTTGGGGTTATGTGTTTATATTGGAAGGAGGTCCAGGATATGTGTGCCTTTAGGAATCCAAGTCTCATTAAAGGTGACTGTTAGGTGAACAATAGCTGTTATTCTAGAAATCACTGAAGACAGGGGATATTGACGCCAGTGTTGACAGAAGCTTATTCAAAGCTAATGTCCTGGAGCTCAGATCCAGTTGTTCTTAGATATTATCAGGTACATGGGGGCCTAGGAGGAAACTCAGACGGTGGTAAATTTTCTTGCCTCCCCTCTGGAGTGGGAACATATAGCTTCCTCGGTTGACTCAGATGCAAGGTGAAATACAGAACATGAGGAAATGGGGCCTAGCAAAGCAACAGCAGAGATGGAGCCTTTCTAAAATGGATCCCCTTTGGGGAATCCCTGGGTGGCTCAGCGGTGTAGCGCCTGTCTTCGCCCCAGGGAGTGATTCTTGAGACCTGGGATCGAGTCCCACATCGGGCTCCCTGCATGGAGCCTGCTTCTCCCTCTGTCTGAGTCTCTGCCTCTCTTTCTGTGTGTCTCATGAATAAATAAATAAAATCTTAAAAAAAAAGTAAAATGGATCCCCTTCAGCTTCCCTATCTCTGCTGAGACCTGGATCCTGGACTTCCAGCCTCGAACTGGGAGAAAACAAATTTCTGTTGTTTAAAGCCACTCAGTCTGTGGCATTTTGTTGCGGTAGTCCTAGCAAACTAATGCACGCCTTTAAGAACATTAAAAATATAGATTTCAGACTTTTTTTTCTTCTTTCTGAGAGGGAGAGAGAGAGGGAGACAGAGGGAGTCTCAAGCAGGTTCCATGCCTGATGCAGCGCTCGATGTCACAGCCCTTAGATCATGACCTGAGCCGAAACCAAGAGTTGGATGCTTAGCCGACAGAGCCAACCAGGCAGCCGCAGACTTTATAGTTTTTTAATTTAATTGTTTTTGGAGGTGGGTTGATATAAATACATATCCCAGCCCCGCTATTATCAGAAAGATAAAGTCCTCATTATCCCGTTTCCACACGCTGCTCCCTCATAGCCCTCACCATCATGTGGGGGTGACCTTTACCGGTCACCTGTTACCTATTAGGTTACTGCCTGTTACCTATTTTTTTTTTTTTTTTTAAGAAGAAAAATGTGTTAAGAAGAAAACCACTGGTTCAAAATGGGGCCACTCAGGCCAAGTCATTAAACCAGGGCTTAGTACGCAAGCTAACTGCAGCTCTAACCACCCCCAGGAATGTAGTCAACCAGGAATCTGGGGCTCTGGCACCGCTAAGCTCACATGTCACACGGGCCTCCCCAGCCCCGAGAGGCAAACGAGGTAATCCACCCAACTGCACCTCCAGCTTTAACCCCTCAGAGAAGGGGACCTCCCCTGGAACAATCTTTTTTTTTTTTTTTTAAGATTTTATTTATTTATTCATGAGAGACACAGAGAAGAGAGAGAGGCAGAGACACAGGCAGAGGGAGAAGCAGGCTCCATGCAGGGAGCCCAACGTGGGACTCAATCCCGGGCCTCCAGGGTCACCCCCTGGGCTGGAGGCAGGTGCCACACCTCCGAGCCACCCAGGGGTCCCCAATCTTTTCTTCTGCTAATAACTTCCTCGCCCCACCCTCCGTCCTCTAAAGCCCTTCTATTTCGTCGGTCGCTACGGCTCCCCTCGGCCTCCCAGGTGCGCGGCTACCCCATTCACGCACGGGCGGGGCCGGGCAGCCCTGCGGCCGCACTGGGTTGGGTCTCTCGTTCGACGTCATCACCTACTCGGTTCCTCACGGACGCGGATCCCAGGAGGCAGGGCCTTCCTGATCCCCGCCCCACGCTCCGAGCCTGCGGAGGCTGAACGACAGGTGGACCAGGCCGCTCCGGCGCCGGGTTTTCGGACGCGCCGGCTTCCCGGGAGGGGGCGGGGCCTCTGGGGCGGGGCCTCTGGGGCGGGGCCTCTGGGGCGGGGCCTCGGGCGGGCTCGGGGGCGGGGCCTGCGGCGCGCGGAGCCGCCGGAAGAGGCGCGCGCCGGGAGGGGGGCTGCGCGGCCGCCGGGGGGCGGGGCGGGGGCGCGGGGGGCGCGGGGCGACCCGGGCTGCGGCCCACGAGGCGAGGCGGGGCGGCGCGGGGAGCGGGCGCGCGAGGGCGGCGGCGTGATGCGGGGCGGCGGTCGGCCTTAGGCCGGCTCCGCGGGGAACCGGGAGGAGCCGCGCGGCCGCGGCGGAGGCCGAGGTCGTGCGGGCTCCCGAAGGAAGGCTGCGGGGTCGCGGGGCGCCTGGAGGGTCGTGGGGAGCGGGGGCATGTGGTCTGCGGAGGCCGGGGGAGGACCAAACCCGCCGGCGCCCGGTCCCCCGAAGAGGCGGCGGGTGGCGCCGGAAGGCTCGGGAGCGAGCGCCGTCGCCGCCGCGTCGGATCGCAGCCGCGTGCGGGGCCGCGCTGGGCAGGCTGCGCGGGGGCTGCAGCCTGGGTCCGGGGAGCCCCGAGCCCGGCCAGCTGCCAAGTGATGCTTCGAAAGTTTCCCCGCTTTGGGTAACTGGACGTTTACTTTGGGTGCTGAGGGCAGGATGTGTCCCCGGGCTGCGGGGTGCGGGAAGCGGCTCGGGGCCGGGCGGGGGAGCCCCGAAGCTACCTACCCCCTCCTCACAAACTTCAAGAAGTTGGGCCGGCTCCCTGGCGCGGAGCCCGGACGTGCGTGGGGCCCGGCTGTGCTGGACCCGGTCGCTGCGGAGGCACCTGCTCCGGGGCCGGGGCCGGGCCGGGCCGGGGCGCAGGGGGGCGGGGGTGTTGGTGGAAGGAGAGGATAGATTGGAGTTGTTTGCACATTTCCCCGTTAGAAGCGGCTCTGCAGTCCTCCTGATACTCCGAGTCCTGGATTCCCTCCATCCGAACCAGTCCCCCTCTCCCAATTTTAACCTTTCTGAAGCCAAGAGGCATCTTAACAGGTTAAAAGGACTTACCCAATGCCGGGCATCTGCGTGGGTGGGGACGCATCGGGCGCTGTTTGATGCTGTGAAAATGCAGCGGTGTCCCCATCACTTAGGACACTGGAACTTTACACTTCGATCTCCAGTTGTCTTTAAAAAAGCAGCTTTAAAAGATGATGCTGTGATGCAGCAGGACCGTAAAAAGGTTTATAGGAATATTTACTAAGGGTTTGCTGTCTGCCTGACATGGTTCCAATTCCTATCACAGCCTGGTAGAGTATTGTTATCCGCTTTTTAGAGGTGAAGAACCTGAAGCTCAGAGAGTCGCAGGGCCTTAGAGATTTTAAATACAGGTGTCGGGATTCTAACCCAAGCTGTCTGGTTGGAAAGCTTGGCCTCCTAACTCCGAAGTCTGTACCCAGGCGGAAGGTGCTTGCAGCTTGCAAGGAGGGAAGTCAAGGCTCGGTTTATGCTTGTTTGTAGATCTTTGGCTGTTTGTGTATGTGCGTTTGGAACTCGGGGACAGCTACGTCCAAGGGCATTGATTGTACTTATCCCCGCATTGATGCCAAATCTTTGTTTTTGGATCCTTTGCAGTTTAAAATTTATTCCTGCAAGCTCTGGAGTTCTTACTATGTGATTGGTGCTTCTGGATCCCTCCTCTTCTGCCTTTTGCTCCCCAAGAAGAATACAGAGCATGCGCTCAGGCCTCCTCAGCTGGCTGCCTCCCCAGGAGGCAGTACTTAATTTAAGAGTGAAATCAGCTTTTCGGAGTTGTTAAAGTCATAGGAGCCCCCAGCTTCTGGTGACGTGGGGACACACCGATGTCCTGAGGGCAGGAGATTGTGCTCAGAGGAGACGACACCTGTGAAGCCTCTCAGTACACATCTGGCAGTTCTCTCCTGAAGCGGACAGGCCCCACTGGGGGGTGGGCATCGTCATGCTGCAGCAGCTCCTCATCACCCTGCCTACGGAGGCCAGCGCGTGGGTGAAGTTGCACCATCCGGAGAAGGCCAAGGAGGGGGCGCCCCTGTGGGAGGACGTGACTAAGATGTTTGAAGGAGAAGGTGAGAATAGGCTGTTGAAGAAGTCTTGCTTTGTGTGTGAAAACTTCATTTGGTGTGTATGCTTCATTGAGGTGGTCTCTTGGGGGGAAAATTGGGGAAAAGCCTTTGGGGTTCGTGCTTGTGGCTTTTGGGAGGGGGATAAGTATGAGAGGAAATGTTGGGCTGTGAGCTTGGGCTTCTTGCACCATGTGTGCCATGCTGCTGCCTTTTCCAGTCCTCAGATCCAGCGCACAACAGTGTCCCCACCAGTGGCTCCCAAGTATATGTGATTCACCGACAGTGGGCCTATAAGTTTCTGCCCCCTAAAGCCCTCCCAAGGTCTTCCTTCATAAGTTGTGGTCAGTTTGTCCCAAAGCCAGTGTTTTTCTCAAGGAGCAGTTCTTTTTTCCTGAGAGGAAGGAATGCCATGCTTGGTTACTCTCAATTTACAGGAGGTCAGTGGGAAGCGTGTCCAAGGTTACATATTACCTGGTGGTCTGGTCAGGACGGATAGATGGACAGAGGAATGTGTGTGTCTCATGTGGTCTCTTAGTTCATACCTTTAATGCTTTAAGTACAGCTGACATCTATTCTAGTTGCGTCGGGCAGGGACCTTGCTAAGCACGTAGACCAACGGAAAAATGAATAATGTTTTCCAGTGCTATTTCTTAATTGATGGAGAGAGACACATACCCACATCAAAAGCCTACGAAAATGCTATGATAAACTTCTTTTGGAAGACGAGACCAGAAACATCCTTCTGATTGCTTTTATTGGAGAAATTTTCACAAAGCAGATAGCATTGGATTGGGCCTTGTAAGATGTCTGAGTTTTTTTGTAGAAGATTTGGGGAAAGGACGCAGAATGTGCCTTGAGTGGTTCACAGAATGGAGAACATCCTAGTGTGAGGGCTAGGAGCGTGGTCAGTGTCCGTGTAGGACGGATAAAGGCTGGTGGATGGCGGGAACTAATGCTGGGAAAGCATGCTTCAGGTGAGCGCCCTGAAGTGCGTGGGAAGTGTGTGGATTTTTCTTTCTTGCTAGAACCCTTTGAACGGAGCAGTGGCCCGCTTAGATCTGTGCTTTTGGACCAGCGTTGACCATCGGGAAGTACAGTGCTCAAAGCAACGCACTGCAGACCCTCCTCATTAAGGAGGTCCCACTGCTCTGAGTTGCTCCAAGTGTCCCTTTCTCTGAATGGTTCGAGAAGCCACGTTCAGCAGATCTGCAGGTGCTTTTTCTCTTTGGGAGATTTGGGGAGATGCAAACCTCATGACCCTTTTCCTTCTTCAGCTCTGCTCTCTCAGGATGCTAAGACCCAGGAAGAAAGTTCGAAGGATGGATTCACCTCTCGGTTGCCAGCAGCAGAATCCCAGGTGGGTTGCTTTCCTTTCATTTTCTTGACCTCCTGCTTGGTTTTTAAGGCTATAATTTGCCTTTTCTTGTCTTTCTTTTTTTTCCCCTTTTGGTGTGAGGGTGTGTTGGGGCTAACAGATCCATTAGAGGGAGCTCCGTACAAGCTCCTTTTGTACAGACAACTGGGCTACAGTGGTGGCCATTCCCCTACTCATAGTGGCTTCCCTCCTTGTAACTTGTTTGTGACCAACATCTAGATTGAACGCTGCGCTAATTTCCATAGAGAAAGCAAAATAAGTGATAGAATTCTAGCGCCTAAAACCAAACAGATACCATGTGGAGTCAAAAGATGTACATCAATTTTTTTTAAGTATTTCATACTCAAAAGCAAACTATGTTGAGGAAGATGAAAGTTCTGAAATCCTTAAGTGCTGTACACATATCACTGGTGAACTTCCTAGGGTGACCGTCAGTATAATATCGGGAGCAGAGGTCACACTGCACCCAGAGAAGTAAGTGGGGAAGCAATGGTCTGTCCACATAGCACGTGTTAGACAGGATGGGCAGTTATAATGGGGTGTCCTCACTGCTGGCTGGAAGCATAGAAGCCAGAGGAAAATTGCAGGATGAGTGACAAAGGAGGACTATTAAAGATGAGATATTATTCGGTGACAGAAGAGTTTTAAGTGAAAAGAACTTGGGTTCTGAGATTAGATGGTATAGGATTTGAACACATCTCTTGTATTTACTTACTCGGTGATGGGGGCAATTTTCTTTAGCTGTTTACAATCCCGATATCTTTGGCTGGTTCAGATGCTCATTTTAGGATTGAAATGCATTTCAGAATTATTTGGTAATAGGAAAGAAGTTATAATAGTCTAATTAAAGTTACCTCTACAACTCCTAACTCTGGGAAATGAACAAGGGGTGGTGGAAAGGGAGGTGGGCGGGGGAGTGGGGGCGACTGGGTGACGGGCACTGAGGGGGGGCACTTGATGGGATGAGCACTGGGTGTTATGGTATATATTGGCAAATTGAACTCCAATAAAAAAAATAAAAAATAAAAAATAAATAAAGTTACATCTACATTGCACTTATCTGGAATTCCTGGCTTCTTGACATTTATCAAAAACTGCTGGGATTTTTAGCATTAGGAAAAGATTAATTTTCTTTAAATTGAGGTACAATTTACCTATATGAAAATACATTTAAGAAAGTATATAGTTGGGCAGCCCCGGTGGCGCAGCGGTTTAAGCGCCGCCTGCAGCCCGGGGCGTGATCCTGGAGACCCGGGATTGAGTCCCACATCGGGCTTCCTGCATGGAGCCTGCTTCTCCCTCTCCCTGTGTCTCTGCCTCTCTCTCTAGCTGTGTCTCTATGAATAAATAAATAAAATCTTTAAAAAAAAAGTATATAGTTTTATTTTAGCATGTGTATACACCATGTAACCAAAATATAGATCATTTCCACCATCTCAGAAAGTTCCCTCATCCCCCTTTCCAGTCAAAACTTTGCTTCGTTCCCAGTAGAGAGGACCTGGGACCTCTGTGTTATTTCTTTTTTTTTTTCTTTTTTTAAGATTTTATTTATTTATTCATGAGAAAGAGAGAGGGGGGCAGAAGAGACACAGGCAGAGGGAGAAGCAGGCTCCATGCAGGGAGCCCGACGTGGGACTCAATCCCGGGTCTCCAGGATCACGCCCTGGGCGGAAGGCAGACACCCAACCTCTGAGCCACCCAGGCATCCCCTCTGTGTTATTTCTTAACAACTGTGAGTCAGTCGGAGAAGAGCAAACATTATGTGTTCTCATTCACTTGGGAAATATAAATAATAGTGAAAGGGAATAGAAGGGAAGGGAGAAGAAATGGGTGGGAAATATCAGAAAGGGAGACAGAACATAAAGACTCCTAACTCTGGGAAACGAACTAGGGGTGGTGGAAGGGGAGGAGGGCGGGGGGTGGGGGTGAATGGGTGACGGGCACTGAGGGGGGCACTTGACGGGATGAGCACCGGGTGTTATTCTGTATGTTGGCAAATTGAACACCAATAAAAAATAAATTTATTATTAAAAAAATAAAAATAAAGGCAAGGATGTTTCCAAGAAAAAAAACCAAAACAAAACAAAACAAAAAAACAACTGCTTGGGGATCTATAATCTCAAAATAAAAGGTTTTAAAGAGAATTTATATTCTGCAGTTGAAACCAAATGTCCATTAGTTTAAGTTGGCTGATAGGTTGTTCAAATCTGTATCCCTGATGCATCTTTGTCCACTTGTATCAATTACTGAGAAAAGAGTCTTAAAATCTTCATCTATCTCTCCCTTCAGTCCTGTCAATTCTGCTTTATTTTGAATTCTGTTAGATGTGTTCATGGGTAGGATTGTTGTCTTGATGAACCAACAGTTTATGGGTCTTCCTTATGACTGGTAATATTCTTTCTGCTAAGTCCACTTTGTCTGATTTACTGTAGTTCCTCCAGTATTTTTATTAGTTCTTGTTCATATGGCATGGCTTTTTCAGTTCTTATCTGTGTCTCTACATTTAAAGTCTGACCTTACATACAGCAGTTCTTTCGTGTTTCGTGCATTTGCAGTTACCATAATCGTTGACACAGTGGGATTAAGTGTGTGGTCTGGTTCTTTGTCTGCTGTTCACCCATCTTTGTTTCTTTGATCCTCTTCTGCTTCCTCATGGATTGCTTAGTTTTTTAGTATTCCACTTCATGTCCTCTGATGACTTTTTTAGCTGTACCTGTGATTCTCTTTTAGTGGTTATTCTGGCCATTGTAATACACGTTTTTAACACAGTTGAAATAATATTGAATTAATATTACACTGTTGAATAAATATTATACAGTCAAATTAATACTATACTGTTGAGTTGAATTAATACTAATACTATACTGTTAGATTAATTATTACACTGTTGAATTAATGAGACTGTTTCACATGTGGCATGAAAACCTCATAATTCCATTTACTCTTTTCCATTCTTTGTATATTGTTATACATTTCACTTTACATGTTACAAACCCCACAGTACATTGTTCTTATTTTTATTTTTTAATTTTTATAAAAGATTTATTTATCTATCTATCTATCTATCTATCTATTTATTTATTTATTTATTGGAGAGAGAGAGCACACACATGCAAAAGTGGAGGGATGAGGTGAGGGAGAGAGAGAATCTCAAGCAAGTTCCCCACTGAGAGCACACTCCCCTCTTTTTTTTTTTTTTTGAATTTTTATTTATTTATGATAGTCACAGAGAGAGAGAGAGAGGCAGAGACACAGGCAGAGGGAGAAGCAGGCTCCATGCACCGGGAGCCCGACGTGGGATTCGATCCCGGGTCTCCAGGATCGCTCCCTGGGCCAAAGGCAGGCACCAAACCGCTGCGCCACCCAGGGATCCCCCTCTTTTTTTTTTTAAATAGTAAATTGTTTTTAAGAAATTAAGAAAAGAAGGGGTGTCCTGGGTGTCTCAGTAGATTAAGCATCTGCCTTTAGCTTAGGTCATGATCTCAGGGTCCCAGGAGGAGCCCCATGTGGTGCTCTCTGCTTAGTGGAGAGTTGGCTTCTCCCTCTCCTCTGCGCTTCCCCCTGCTTGTGCTTGCTCTCTCTCTCTCTCTCTCTCTCTCAAATAGATAAATTTTTAAAAAAAAGAAATTAAGAAGAAGAAAGAGACCAAGTCTTTTCAGATTCTATGTAATTACCAATAGAGGCACTCTTCATTCCTTCTTTTATTTTCAAATTTCTAACTGGCATCATTTCCCTTCACCCATAGGAATGTTTATCATTTTGTAATGTGGCTGTTCTGATGCATCCTCACAGCTTTTGCTGACCTAAGATGTCTCTCTTGTCTTCCTACTTGAGGATCTTTTGCTGGATATAGAACTCTGGGATGACTTTTTTCGTTTAAGCACTTTAAAAGTGTTCCATGATTATTTAGCCTGTATGGTTTCAGCTGTTAGTATTCTTTCCCTCTAGGTGAAAGAATGCGTTTGTTTGTTTATACCAACCTTTCTTGGCTTTTTTGTTCCTCCTTTCCTACCTTCTTCTGGCTACCTTCATGATCTTCCCTTTTGTCTTTGCTCTTCCGCAGTTTTACTACAATGTGCGTAGGGATGATTTTCTTTGAATTTACTTTTTTGGGGGTTTGCTAAGCTTCTTGTATCTGTGGCTTGACTTTTTTTTTCATCAAATTTGGAAAACTTTCCACCTTCATTTCTTAATTTTTTTTCAGCCTATTCTTTTATCTTCTTCTGAGATTCTAATTATATGTATATTAAACCACTTGGCATTCTTCTAGAGTTTTGTGGGGTTTTTTTTTTTAATCTTTTTGGTGCTTCAGTTTGAATAATATCTATTCAATTAATACCTGTCTTAAGTTTCATGGATCTCATCTTTGTCAGGGTTCAATCTGCCTCTAAGTGTGTTCAGTGGATTTTTCAGGTATTATAATTCTCATTTGTAGAATTTTCATTTAGTTCTTTAGCATTTCTCTCTCTCTCCTCAATTACTCCCTATTCTATCCTTTTTTTTTTTTTTTTTAATGAGAGAGCAAGTGGGGCCAGGATGGGGCAGAGGGAGAGAATCTCAAGCAGGCTCCACGCCCAGCAGCTCAATCTCACAACTCTGAAATCATGACATGAGCCAAAATCAAGAGTCAGACACTTAACCCACTGAACCACCTCAGGGCATCCCTCTATCCATAGTTTATGGTACATTTTTTAAACATACGTTTAAATAATTTCTTTAAACTTCGTGTCTGCTAATTCCAATGACTTGGTCACCTATGAGTTTCCTTCTATTGATTTGTATTTTCTTGTATCAGATTTTCCTTCTCCTTCACATGTATGACAATTTTTTATAGTAGTTCAGATATGGGGTATTAAAGAACAGTAGGGAATGAAATATAGTTTGTTTAGTTCTGTTTATTTCCAGGAGACTAAGCCCTTTCCTCTGTCTGGTGGTTAAGGTGAGGCACTGATTATTCATATTCCCCCTACAGCTGTGACTGAGCTCTGGCTGAGATAAAGCTTTTATTTGATTGAATTCACTTCTGATGAAGCCAGCTACAAAAGCCCACACTACCACAGCTAGGGGGCTGATCTTTTTCAGCTCTTCAAGTATTGAGCTAGGCTGCGGTTTCACCACAGTTCCAGTTTTGTCATCTTTGCATTAAATTCTAGTGGGGCCCCAAAATTTAAGTTCAGCAGGAATGCATTGATTGTGACAATGCTTAAAGCCTTTCCCCTGCGCCCCCCCCCCCCCCCGATCTCATCTCCTACTCTTCCTTCACCACCCTCTACCAGTGATGCTGTTTACTCTCCTGTTCCTTAGACAAGCCAAGGATGCTCTCCTTTATTTTTATTTTTATTTTTTTATAAATTTATTTTTTTATTGGTGTTCAATTTGCCAACATATAGAATAACACCCAGTGCTCATCCCATCAGGTGCCCCCCTCAGTGCCCATCACCCAGTCACCCCCACCCCCAACCACCTCCCTTTCTACCACCTCGTTCATTTCCCAGAGTTAGGAGTCTCTCATGTTCTGTCTCCTTTCTGATATTTCCCACTCATTTTTTCTCCTTTCCCCTTTATTCCCTTTCACTATTTTTTATGTTCCCCAAATGAATGAGACCATAAAATGTTTGTCCTTCTCCTATTGACTTATTTCACTCAGCATAATACCCTCCAGTTCCATCCACGTTGAAGCAAATGGTGGGTATTTGTCGTTTCTAATGGGATGCTCTCCTTTAGGTCCTTTGTACCTGCTTGGAATGCCCTCCCTTCAGATTTTCAGATTTCCACATAGTTCTTCCTCACTGAATTCATGTCTCTGGTCACATATCACCTTTTCCCCACCACCCTGCATAAAAGATTCCCCTCTACCCTCACTGTGATTCTCCACGTTCCTCCCTTATCCTGCTTTATTTTTTTTCTAAGGCACATAGGACCATCTGATTTTCTAAATATTTATTTATGGTTATCTCTAGAGGATCTTCAAACACATCCAAACGAGGATCCCAGTAAAACTAGTTTAGAATCTCTCAGAACTTGGAATACTGTTAGAACTCCTTGGACCTTGATGGAAGTGGTCTCTTGTCTGAAAAGGAATATATTCAATATTCTAGGAACTGTTAACCTTCAAGGACGTATCTGTGGACTTCACCCAGGAGGAATGGGGACAACTGTCCCTTGCTCACCGGAATCTATACCGGGAGGTGATGCTGGAGAACTATGGGAACCTGGTCTCAGTGGGTAAGGATGGGCCAGAAAACCTGAGAGTCATTATTTTTAAATTCTTAAATGTTGTGGATCCCCTGGAGCTTGGCCTTGGGTTCTGTATCAGAGATGTCGCATTCCTTGGGGGAACAGCTTTACTTGGTAGAGCTAGAGTAGAAACACATTCTGTGGTGCCCCTTTCCATCTGAAGAGACCCTGAATACCAGAGGATAGAAATTCTGGGGATGGTTCTTAGAACTCAGCATAACATTCATGTTTTGTTTTTTGTTATTGTTGTTTGTTTTCGTTTTTTTACTTTATAAGCAGGATATCAGCTTTCCAAACCTAGTGTGATATCCCAGTTGGAGAAAGGACAAGAACCATGGATGACAGAGAAAAAGGGCCCAGGAGATCCCAGTCCAGGTGAGACAAAGACAGATAGTACATTTTAATATGTAGGCTGGAGGGATCCCTGGGTGGTACAGCGGTTTGGCGCCTGCCTTTGGCCCAGGGTGCGATCACGGAGACCCGGGATCGAATCCCACGTCAGGCTCCCAGTGCATGGAGCCTGCTTCTCCCTCTGCCTGTGTCTCTGCCTCTCTCTCTCTCTCTCTCTCTCTGTGACTATCATAAATAAATAAAAATTAAAAAAAATAATATGTAGGCTGGAGTCCCTGAAGTCTTCCTACAGCCCCTGGACAGGACATGCACCACACTTGACTTTACCCCCTCCCTCTGTCACCTCTTTCCTTCATCTGACCTTGTGAAGGTCTCTCCGCAGTTGGAGGGAAGGGACTCTTGTCTTCATTAAAGCTAAACTTGACTTCCCTCTTTTCTTCAGTATCCTGAGCTCTGAATTGAAATCTCCTTTCTCTAAGCAGTCAGATGTACATGGGCTTTCTTCACAGAAAACACATCTCTTCAGAACTGACTGCCTTCGACAGATCTTTAATTTTGTGTCTTGCATTCTATTTCCACTTTTCACCAACTTCCATTTTACAATTTCAGCTTTGATTCTCACTCTCTTTTTTTTAAAAATTTTATTTATTTGAAAGAGAGAGTGCACAAGTGGAGGGGAAGACCGAGAGAGGGAGAAGAAAGACCTGCTCCCTCCTCAGCAGGGAGCCCAACATGGGGCTCAATCCCAGGACCCCAGGATCCTGAGCCGATGCAGACGCTTAACTGCTTGAGCCACCCAGGCACCCTGATTCTCACTCTTTTAAACTCATGTATCTGTTGAATTTTTTTGTAACAACTGCTATATGAAAATTCTTGCAAGAGAAATTGCCACATGATACCTTCTCCCCAAATTCAGTGGTCTTTAATCAACCATCTTCTTAGACTTTGCTTTACCATGAAATATTTTAGGTGTTCACTAAGGCATAGAGAACATTGTAACAAGCTTCTATGTAGCTTCCACCTAGACTAAGAAAAAAGAATTGAGGCCCTGCAGTTACCTTCCTACCTTTTGAAATAACCAACTCTTCAGTTTAAATATTGTCATTTTCACATGTGTCTTCATACTTTTATTACATGTGTATATCCTAAAACAATATATAGTATTGTTTTGCATGTTGTTATTCTTTATATAAATGGTATATATACGTCTACTTTTCTCATTCAACGTGGTTGATACTGTTCTAGCTCTTTTATTTCTTTTATTTCCCTTGAATTAACAAACCACAATTTATCAATTTTCCTATTAATATACATTTATATTGTTTCTAAAATTGGGGGTTACCAAAATGCAGTGTCTTCCTATGTATGTCTTCTTGTGTACATATGCAAGTATTTTTGAGATGTTTGGTGGGAAAAAAATTGTTGGGTCATGGTGTATATGCACCTTCATTTTGCTTGAGATTACCAACTTGCTCTACAGAGCAGTTGCACCAATTTATACTCTCATCAGCAAGCCATAAGAGTTTCCAGAGCTCAGCATCTTTGTCAACACTTGGCTTTGTCAAGCTTCAAAATTACTGTAGGGGCACCTGGGTGGTGTAGTTGGTTGAGCATCTAACTCTTGATTTCAGCTCAGGTCAGGATCTCAGGTTCATGGAATTGAGCCCTATGCTTGGCTTGATGCTCAGCATAGAGTCTGCTCCAGATTCCTTCTCTTCCTCTGTGACCCCCCCCCCAAGATAAATAAATTTTAAAAATCTTTTTAAAAATAAAATTATTGTAAATTTTTAGGTGAATATGGTACTTTGTCTTTCATTTTTCCGATTACTAGCAAAAGGAGCATACTCTTCATGTTTATTGACCATCCAGAGTTCCCTGATGTAAAGTACCTGTTTGTATCCTTTGTCAATTGTTTTATTATCTTTTTTCTTGATTTATAGAAAAGTTATATGTAATATATATTATCTTGTATTTTTAAAATTTGGTTTTTCGTATTTAGAGTTAATTGACCTGGAATTATTTTATATGTAGTGGACGTGAGGATCTCCCCACATGGATAATCAGTCCAGGAACCATTTATTTAATAGTGAATGCCACACTGTTACCTGTCAAGTTTCCTTATATATTGGGTCTGTTCTAGGCACTCTTCTGTTCTGTTCTTTGATTCTATCCCTACTCTAATGCCACACTGTCTTAATTACTATTATTTAATAATGAAACTGAATATCTGGTAGAGGTAGTTCTCCCGCTTTGTTCTTCAGAATTGCCATTTTTTTTTTTTTAAGATTCATTTATTTATGTGCATGTTGGCCATGTCTATGTCTTCCTCTGTGAGATTTCTCTTCATGTCTTTTGCTTATTTGAGAGAGAAGGCAGAGAGAGAGAGAGAGAGAGAGCGCGCATGCACACAAGCAATGGTGGAGGGAGGCAGAGGAAGAGGGAGAAGCAGGCTCCCCAGTGAGCAGGGGACCTAACGTGGGGCTCCATAATAGAATCCCAGGGTCTACGACCTGACCCAAAGGTAGATGCTTAACCAACTGAGCCACCTCAGTGCCCCCATCTTGGTTTATTCTTAGCCTCCATACAAAGTATATAATGATGCACTAGATTTCACACACACATGCGTGTACACATGCAAATACTCTAGTGTATTTTGATTGGAATAAAATTGAATTTGTAGATCAACTTTGGGGGGAATTAACATTATGATATTGAGTTTTATTATCCAGAAACATGGTATATTGCTCCATTTATTGATATTTCCTAACTTTTAAAAATAAAGTTTCAGAATTTTCCCTATAAAGGTCTTGTACATATTATATCTCTTGTTAGATTTATTTATCTTGAAGACCTTATATTTTGTTATTGTAGATGGTATATATTTTTGAATTATGTTTTCTGTTATTGATATGTAATGGCACAGTTGATTTTACATATTGATCTTATAGCTAGTGACCTTGCTTTTGCCCCATTAATTCCAATAATTGTTTATATATTCTCCTGGATTTTTTCTTTTTTTCTTTTTTAAAGATTTTATTTATTTATTCATGAGAGACACAAAGAGAGAGAGAGAGGCAGAGACATAGGCAGAGGGAGAAGCAGGCTCCATGCAGGGAGCCTGATGCAGGACTCAATCCCGGGACTCCAGGATCATGCCCTGGGCCAAAGGCAGGCGCTAAACTGCTGAGCCACCCAGGGATCCCCCTCTTGGATTTTTTCTTTTTAAACTTAAAATAATGAAAATAATAAAAGCTACCATGATTTTCATCTAGATGATCCAGTCCCTTTAAATAATAATAACAGTTTGATTTTAGTAAAATATTTAGTTTTATGGAATAACAAAAACTCCCAACTTGATTTCAAAGTTAAATCTCCTCTTCCTCAGTAGTTTGGTCCTTCTTCGGGCCTGGATACTGAATTGGGGAAGGGGCCATAGATGGCTTCTCTCTTTCCCTGTCTTCTTCTCTTCCCGCTCACATATTCAGGACTAGAATCAGAAGTCTATAGAACATAGACTCTATTATTGCCTTTAGTCATTAAGAATTTGGAAGTACTAATGATCATTTTGTGTTGACCAGAAAATCTTATAAGAAGTTATACCTTTCAGGCTATAGTTCTATCAGTTGAAATATAGGTAATGGATACAACAAATTATCAAGTAAAAAAGCCAGTCAGAATTTTAAAGGTTAAAAGATATTTTCAGGGGCACTTGGGTGGCTCAATCAGTTAAGTGTCCATCCCTTGATTTTGGCTTAGGTCATGATCTCAGGGTTGTGAGATTGAGCCCCAGTGAGCATGGAATCTTCTTAAGATTCTTTCTCCTCTTTCTCTGCTATTCACCCCCTCAAGAAAAAAAGATATTTTCATAGAACATAGCAATAATAGCAACATAGTCTGGTTTCTTACAAGTCTCCTTTCTAGAGACAGATTAATAACCACAGAAAATAGAACAATGTAGATATTAATACAAGTTTCAATAAAAGCTTAATGTTGAAAAGTTCTTAGTTCAGACCTTTTTTTTTTTTTTTTAAGATTTTATTCATTTATTTATGAGAGACATAGAGAGAGAGAAAGGCAGAGACACAGGCAGAGGGAGAAGCAGGCTCCATGCACCGGGAGCCCGACGTGGGATTCGATCCCGGGTCTCCAGGATCGCGCTCTGGGCCAAAGGCAGGCGCCAAACCGCTGAGCCACCCAGGGATCCCAGACCTTATTTTTTGAACAAGCATCTCCTGCTGGTGTGGGGAGAGGGATATCTTTTTATCTTTCTGAGATTGTTTTCCAAAAGTAGTTGTCAATTTAAAAAGACATTCATAAGACATAGCTCTGAAATTTCATTATTTAGTATTAGAAAGAACAAACAGGTCTAAAGGGCTCAAATTTTACTCTCTATATAAAATCATACCTTTTCCTTATTTAACTGTTTCTTAGCTTCCCATTACCTCCTCTGGTTGCATAACCATATTGAATGTGCAGTTGACCCTTGAAGAACACTGGTTTGCACCAAATGGGTCCACTTATGTGTGGTATACAGTGCTATAAATGTATTTTTTCTTATATTTTTTTAACATTTTCTCTTTTGTAAGAATATAATATATGATAGGTAAACAAAAAATGTTAATTGACTTATCAGTAAGGCTTCTAGGCAATAGTAGGGTATTAATAGTTAAGTTTTTGGGGGAGTCAAAAGTTGTACATGGGTTTTTGTACTGTGTTGGGGTTGGTATCCCAAACCCCATGTTGTTCAAGAGTCAACTGTAATCAAAATCTTGTGCTTTATATGTATAGTTCTCTAAATTTCTATTTCATACTCATTACAATAATTAATTTTTCAAAGCATAACGAATATGAGTTATTTGCATTTTTTCCAATTCTTCCAGACTTGAAGAATAAAACAGAAACTGATGCATCAACTGCAACGAATGACATTTTCCAGGAACAGTTATATCATGGCATTATGATGGAAGGGTTCCTGAGAGATGATGTCATATATTCCACATTGAGAAAAGTCTCTGAATATGATGGTGACTTAGAAAGGCACCCGGAAACCCATGGAAGAGATGTAAGGCAAGCCATCCTGACCCACAAGAAGAGTGGCCAAGAAACCAACAAATTTGGGGAAAATATTGTCAGTTCAAAAGTTATTGTAGAGCAGAGGCACCGCAAATGTGATACACCTAGACAGAGAAACAAATACAAATTAGACTTGATTAATCATCCAAGTTACATAAAAACAAAAACCTATGAATGTAATATATGTGAAAAAATCTTCAAACAACCCATTCATCTTACTGAACACATGAGAATTCACACTGGTGAAAAGCCTTTCAGGTGTAAGGAATGTGGAAGAGCCTTTAGTCAAAGCGCATCTCTTACTACACACCAGAGGATCCATACTGGCGAGAAACCCTTTGAATGTGAAGAATGTGGCAAAGCCTTCAGACATCGCTCATCTCTTAATCAGCATCATAGAACTCACACTGGAGAGAAACCCTATGTATGCAATAAATGTCAGAAAGCTTTCAGCCAGAACATTAGCTTGATCCAACACTTGAGAACTCATTCTGGAGAGAAACCCTTTACATGCAATGAATGTGGGAAAACCTTCCGACAGATTAGACATCTTAGTGAACATATAAGAATTCACACTGGGGAGAAGCCCTATGCATGCACTGCGTGTTGTAAAACCTTTAGTCATAGAGCGTATCTAACACATCACCAGAGAATCCATACTGGGGAGAGACCCTACAAATGTAAGGAGTGCGGGAAAGCCTTTAGGCAGAGGATACACCTTAGCAACCATAAAACTGTTCATACAGGAGTGAAAGCATATGAATGCAACCGCTGTGGAAAAGCCTACAGGCATGATTCATCCTTTAAGAAACATCAGAGACACCACACTGGAGAAAAACCTTATGAATGTAATGAATGTGGAAAAGCCTTCAGCTATAATTCATCACTTAGTCGACACCATGAGATACACAGGAGGAATGCCTTTCAAAATAACATGTAAAAAAAAAAAAAAAAACAAAAACAACAAAATAACATGTAAAAATAGATTATTCAACATGAGAGCAAGAGCCAACTCTAAATCAGTGACTCTGTGCTTTTTAATTACATGATTCTAAATTTGAGGAATTGATATCACGATGCCAGCTTTTAATTTTGTCCATTGTGTAAATAAATAGTACATTGACTCCTGTAGATAACTACTATCTACTAACATCTCCATACAAAGTACTTAATCAAGAATAAAGGATGTTATGGTCCTTCAAATTAAATTCAGCATTATGGAAAATGCACATGTAATTGTTATCTTTCTGATTTCATGTGGAATAATTATTCACGTGCATTCACTGATTTATAGACAACAATTGGGAAGAACTGTTGAAAATATCACTACCCCTATTTTTTAAGTAAACTTTTATTTTTTTTAATGGGGAAACTTAAGAATCATGTAAAACTCAAAAGGCATAGACAGTTGTGTAAGTGAAAATCCTTTTCTTATATCCTCCACCATCAAATTTTTTATAGAGGGAATCACTTTTTATAACTAATTATTTTGTGCACCCGTCCAGAGATTTTTCTATTTGTATCCAAAAGAATACAAATGATGCAAATGCAGACTTTTTCTTTTTAAGCATAAATGACAACATTTTGTAAACACCTCTGCACATTACTTTTATTAATTAACCATATATCATGAAGGTCATTACATATTAGTAGACAAAGTGCCTACCCATTCTTTTTTTTTTTTTTTTTTTTTTATAATTTTTTTTTTAAGATTTTATTTATTTATTCATGATAGTCACAGAGAGAGAGAGAGAGAGAGGCAGAGACAGGCAGAGGGAGAAACAGGCTCCATGCACCGGGAGCCCAACGTGGGATTCGATCCCGGGTCTCCAGGATCGCGCCCCGGGCCAAAGGCAGGCGCCAAACCGCTGCGCCACCCAGGGATCCCTCTTTTTTTTTTTTTTTTTTTAACAACTGTGTAGTATTCTGTGGTTTGAATGTACTTTAGTTTACTTAGCCACGTCACTATGGTCGGACTTTGGGATTTCCAGTCTTTTGTTGGAGTGAATAGTCTTAAGCCTTGTCTTTATTTCTCACACTTGTAAGTATATATATATATGTAGGGTAAATTCTGAGAACTGGAATCTCTGTACTAGAGGGTATGTGCATTTGTATGATGGATATTGCCAGATTGGCTTTCATGCAGACATTGGACCAACTTATTTGCCTGCCAGCAAGATAGAGAACTGTAGGAGCCACCTGATGCTGAAGTATGTCCTGGACCAACTGCCCTTTCAATCATCAAAGAATTATCAGTTTGTCTCACTAACTTAGCGCAGAAGTACCAGCTGAGCTGCATCCCCAGAAAGAGCGGTGCTTGCCATTCCTGGAGCCAGAGAGGAATCTGAATCTTCCTGAACAGCAGCCAGGCCCACCAAAATCTCAGCTGGAGGAGAAGGCCTTTTGCCATCAACTGCTCTAATGCCTGACTTCTGAGGCTGGAGCTTCTTGATCAATGAGAGTCTGTTTCCACCTGTCTTAGCAAGTAAAATCTTGGCTGTCGCCCCTCTGATGGAGGGACACTAACAGTTGAGTCAGGGTACTTAGGATAGCAGGGTGTGCCATGGATGATCAACTGCTTAGCATTTTATAGGATGGTTATGTTAGCAACTTATAGTTAACACACGTAGGAAGACAGAAAAGAGGTAGGGTGTGACTTTCTAATAAGCATTAATGAATGAGAGCATTGATTAACATTGCTTATGTTGTGAAAGCTGAGCACCAAGATCAGGACCACATGGTTTTGTACATGTTCATTTTTTCAGCCTGGTAAACGTTTATTAAAGTTTTAGTGACTCTGTGAAATGTTAATGGATTTCCCCTCCTCTTCATCCCACAACCACTACTCCAGTTGTAACCAAAGCCAGGCACCTAGATCCTCCGTTGTAGGTATTACTTTATAGCTCCATCTCTCATTTTTCTCCTTCCTATGGGGGCTCAGACTAAACTCAGGAGATATTCTAACAGCGGACTGGAACTAGAACCTGAAGCACTTCAGAAAACCCAGGCAACTTTCTCTCACCTTTTCTGCTTGTGTCTTTTTTTTTTTTTTTTTTTTTATTCATTTATGATAGTCACAGAGAGAGAGAGAGAGAGAGAGGCAGAGACACAGGCAGAGGGAGAAGCAGGCTCCATACACCGGGAGCCCGATGTGGGATTTGATCCCGGGTCTCCAGGATCGTGCCCTGGGCCAAAGGCAGGCGCCAAACCGCTGCGCCACCCAGGGATCCTCTGCTTGTGTCTTTTTTAAGCACCTTGCTGCAAATCACAGTTACCATCAGCTCCAGATTTTACATACATTGTTTCCATCACCCAGAAAAAAATGCTGTCTTTCCTTTCTTACTTCCAATCTTAAAATCCTAGAGAAGGTCTCTTATTAGCCCAAACAGGTCAAGTACCCAACTCTAAAGTCAATGGTAAGACTGAGAACTGTGGGAACCTTGTGGATGGTGTGAATGGGGTGGGGGGTGGGATGGCTGGAGGTGCAAGAGAGCAGAAAGAGTTACTGTTTATAGAATTCCAGATTCTAATTTGTTCTTCAACGCTAGCTCATAGGATCAGAATTTTAGAACTGGAAAGGGTCTAGGAATTCACTTAATTAGAACTCCTCACTTTATAGATGAAGACACGGAGAGTCTCCTTTAATTACTCATGTCCTTTACTTGAGTTGATTTTTTGAGCATTTTTTCCTCCAGGTTTAGCTTAGCTTTCCAAATACTTGCCCTTAACGGCTATGCAAAGCTGTTCTTTGCCATTCTAACAGTTTTGTTTCTTAGATCTGCTACTGCTTCAGGAGGTCTCTAACTTTAGAGCCTGTCCATTGGTTTTTGCCTGTTATTACTGTTCATTCTGGTTATCTTACAGGCACTTCTTCCTCTGCTGATCGCCTAAATGCTCTTCCCTGGGGCTGTGTCCTTAGGCACATTCTTTTTATCAAGCCATACATTTTGTCTAACTGGTTTTGTTAACATCTCAGCACTTTTTAAATCTCCACCTATGTCTTAGGAATCTCTCTTGAGCTCCAGAACATACTCAACATCCAACTGAATATCTCCATTTGGATATCCCATCGTCACCTCAAAGTTTGTCCAAAACTCAGGTCGCCTGGGTGGCTCAGCGGTTGAGTGTCTGCCTTCAGCTCAGGGCATGATCCCAGGGTCCGGGATCGAGTCCCACATTGGGCTCATTTTGGGGAGCCTGCTTCTCCCTCTGCCTTTTTCTCTCTCTGTCCCTCATGAATAAATCTTAGAAAAAGGTTGTCCAAAACTCATAATCTTTTCAATACCCTCAATAATCCCTCATAATAATAATAATAATACCCTCATAATCTTTTCTGTACCCTCAATACAGTGGTACCACCCTCCATCCAATTGTCCAGTTTAAACTTTCCCCACTTCTCGTCCATCACCACCTTCAATCACTAAATCCTATATGATCTTTTTGGGATCTCTTCACTATCTTCCTCTTCATTCCATTGTCAGCTCTTTTGTTAGGCTGTTAGCACATTCTAACGTCTTCATTAGGGTTCCAGTGGTTTTTCTATAATACAGACTCATCTTTTTTTCCCCAAGTTTGGCATTAATCTGATTCTATTTCCTGTATAACTTTAAGTACCTAAAGATTTATTTCCACAGGCCTCAGAAAATGGGTAGAGGTTACGGGACAATCTCCTCCCACTAAAAAAGTTGCATATTTTAGTAAGTGTCCTAGAGAGAAAAACTGTAATTTACATCAGCAGTGCTGTGCGAGATTCTTACATAAGACCCAAGACCAGGCTGCAGTGGAGACTTTAGTCCTTTGATCAGGTGCCCGGACAGAAACCAAAAGCAGTTGAGCATGACAGGGCAAAGGAGGCAGTGAAGGTGGAGAGGCATCTAGCACGGAAGGAGGAAGGAATTCCAGATTCCTCCTCGGAATGGTGGGTTTTCCTTTTCTTGTCTAAGTTGTCTCTATAGGAAGGTGCTGGGCAGGGACCCACCCCAGTGAAAGGAAGGGGCCAAGACTCCTTTAACTGGCCTGGGTGCAGGGCACTGCCAGCAGCTGATACAGGAGAACCTGCACTCTCAGGTTCAGGCCCACCCAGGGTGGAATGCAGAATAAAACGAATGTTTAGAGGAAACCACATTGCTTGGAATGCTAGATGGCCAAGCTTCAGCCAGGGGTCCAGTGCAACCCCTGCCTCACTGGTCAGCAGTGAAAAAATTAGTTTGGTTAGAAGAACAGCCTAGAATCACACCAGCCTCTGCTACCTTCATGCTCAGTGTTAGAAAAAGATGAACTGGGGGGGTCCCTGGGTGGCTCAGTGCTTTAGCACCTGCCTTCAGCCCAGAGCGTGATCCTGGACATCCAGGATCGAGTCCCACGTCGGGCTCCTTGCATGGAGCCTGCTTCTCCTTCTCCCTCTGCCTGTGTCTTTGCCTCTCTCTTTCATGGATAAAATATTAAAAAGAAAAAGATGAAGTTGTGTGAACATTCTGATATGTTAATCCCTGGGGACTGCTTTATTCTTCCCAAAAGACTGTTGGTCAAATAACCCCCAAAGGCTGAAAGCTAAAACACACCAGTCCTGGTGTGCGGTTCCCTAAGAATGGACTGGCGGTGTGGTTGGGGTGATAGGGAAAAGCCGTACCTTCCTACAGAAGATCAGCTGACCTGCTCTCCCGCCCCAAATCTCAGCCTGAGGTATATTTCAGCGAAGGCAGGTAGCTGGGCTTCTCAGAGCAGAGAAGCAGTTTAAGAGCAGAAAGGAAATCTAGAGGGGATCCCTGGGTGGCGCAGCGGTTTAGCACCTGCCTTTGGCCCAGGGCGCGATCCTGGAGACCCGGGATCGAATCCCACGTCGGGCTGCCGGTGCATGGAGCCCGCTTCTCCTTCTGCCTGTGTCTCTGCCTCTCTCTCTCTCTCTGTGACTATCATAAATAAATAAAAATTGAAAAAAAAAAAAGAAAGGAAATCTAGAAAAGAACCGTCCTGATACAGACTTATCCCATGGTGTGAGGGGGAGGGCAAAGAACCCAGTGGCACTTTGCTTATCCAGCAATTTCTGCCCATTCCATAGGATCTTGAACTGCTCAGGGACTGGGAATTCATTAAAGTCACTGCCTTCTGTAGGATTAAAGACAATCATCTCAGAAGATGTGGCACTGAGCTGCCTGGTGGCTCGGTCAGTTAAGCATCTGCCTTCAGCTCGGGTCATGGTCCCAGGGTCCTGGGATTGAGCCCTGCATCAAGCTCCCTGCAGCAGGGAGCCTGCTTCTCCATCTGCCCACCCTCCTGCACTCGTACACTCTGTCCCTCTCTACTTCTCTCAAATAAAATCTTTAAAACAAAGATTTGACACCATCTTGCAATCCAGGGAATTCTTGCTCAGGTAAACGTGTCAGCCATCTGTTTTGCTGATGGAAATGGTTGGCACTTTACCCACTACTTGAACTTTGACATCCCTGCAATTGGTTACCTTCATGATGCCCACCATGTCACTGAACACCAGACCAAGTTTCTTACAGTTACCTACTGTAATGGACTTAATTTTGTCCTTGATTTGCAATGTCATGTTGACACACTTGGATATGTAAGCCAGCTGTTTCAGCTCTGTGTCATCATCAATCACTAAGTTAGAAACACTCTCCCGATTTCTCACTCTCCACTTCTTGCCCTCCAGTTCAGGTACAGCCAGATCCTTCTGTGTGGTTGGCTTGGGGGGATGGGCTGACTCCTGGTTTAGGTGCAGAGAATGGCTTGGGGTCGCTTCCTACTGGACCACTCTGGGCCTTCAGGGCGGGGTTCTTGTGAGTCTTCATGTCATCAGATACATGTTTCAGGGCATGTGTGATGCTCTTCCCCTGGTTAATTTGTGCAACAGTGCTGGGAAGCAGGCCCATCTGAGCCTGAACAGGTGGCTGCGGGGTGCGGGGGGGCTGCTGGAGGGAGGAAGAGGACCTAATCCAGCAGAGGGTCCAGATGGCAATCCACCAAGTTCTGCCACAGACTGTTTTGGTCTAGGCCAGTCAAGTGGTATAGAACTCAATGTAAGCCTGTAGCTCAGTCCATATACTCAAGTAAGCTTTGACCCAGTCCACGTGCTTCTTATCAACATCTGTCTCCTTGAGGACTCAATCTGTATAAAACATGGCAAGATCGTTCCTTTCTTTCACACAGGGACCAGGCTTGGGAGCCACAGTCACCCAACCCAGGGCCTGGATACTATCGCTGACAGCTGACAGGTGATTGAACAACTTGCTGCTTCTGTTCATCCTCTGGAAGGTTATCACTTCTTGGATCTGCTCTGAGATGGGTGCCAACAAGTCAGAAAGCTTACTGCCTGCTGGCTGCTGGCACTGAGAGGCTGCAAACAAGAGAGCTTGCTCCAACTTCAGACCCGTGTGGACCACCTCCGCATGTTACTACACCATCTCCTCCAACCTCTTCACTGATCTTCAGGTACTCTGCTCCAGGACTGGCAAGCGGTGAGTCAAAGGCTTGCACATATGGAGCTGCTCCTGCTTTTGGGGCGCTGTCTCCATACCCACAGTGCATGTCAGAGGCATGGGATACTGCCTCCAGGCAGCCCACTGCCCTCTCCAATCTTTCCACCAGCTTTTGCATGTCGGCCATAATGTGCCACCTGCTCAGAGCTCCGCCTCACCCCTGGACTTGGACTCATGTCTCTACCCTCTCCATTGTTGCTAGAGTGATCATTCCAAAACACGTATTTAATCAAACTTAATCTAATTAATTGAATCACATTGCTTAAAACCCCTCAGTGGGTTCTCATAACTTGAAGATAAACTTCACCTTCTGTATTCTTCTTAATACAGAACACTTGGCACAGAGCATTATTTATTTTTCTGGCAGTGGCTCCCAAACTTCCCCTCAAGCATATTTTGCTCCAGTCATAAAGATCTTATAGTCTTATAAATATTCCATACTATCGCATGGTTTCTGGTCTTCAATTGTGCTACTTTTCTTCTGTCTAGTTTCTTTTTAAAAAACAAGTTAAAAAAAGATTTTGTTTATTTATTCATAGAGACACAGAGAGAGGGGCAGAGACACAGGCAGAGGGAGAAGCAGGCTCCATGCAGGGACCCCGATGCGGAACTGGATCCAAGGACCCCAGGATCACACCCTGGGCCAAAGGCAGACGTTCAACCGCTGAGCCACCCAGGTGCCCCTCTGCCTAATTTCTTTGTTCAGTTAGCTCCTACTTATCCTCTCAGATTAAATCTGAGTCACGTCATCAGGGAATACTACACACAATTTATGCCTTCTTGGATGAACACTTGACTTTTTGGCTGAATTTACCAAATATAGAGATAGGTCTTAACTCACAGGATTTTTAAAATCAAAGACTGACAACGTGAGGTTGTAATTTTATATTATTCTGGAACCGGTGTGTAAGACTATGGAGTCAGTACAAATACAGTACTTTCTATTTTATTTTTAAAGAAATCTTTGCCTTACTTGATGGGATGAGCACTGGGTGTTATTCTATATGTTGGCAAATTGAACACCAATAAAAAATAAATTAAAAATTAAATAAATAGGGATCCCTGGGTGGTGCAGTGGTTTAGTGCCTGCCTTTGGCCCAGGGCGCGATCCTGGAGACCCGGGATCGAATCCCACGTCAGGCTCCCTATATGGAGCCTGCTTCTCCCTCTGCCTATGTCTCTGCCTCTCTCTCTCTCTCTCTCTCTGTGACTATCATGAAAAATAAATAAAATTTTAAAAAAATTAAATAAATAAAAAAGAAATCTTTGCCTTTTTTGAAGTCCAAACAATAGCTCACGGTATCATATTCCAAAAGCTTTATAGTTTAGCTTTTCACATTCCTGGAATTGATTTTCGTGAAGAAGTAAGAGGTTTCAGGTTTCATTTCATATACTTTTTTTTCATAAGGATACCCTATCATCACAGAGCCTTCACTGAAAAGACCATTTTTCTCCGTTACTATGCGATGGCACCTTGACAGTAAATCAAGTCTCCCATACGTGATAAAACTGTCAAGAAATGCAAGAAAAAAAAAAGGAAAAAAACAAACAAAAAGAAATGCAAGGAAGAGACTGGGCAAGGTCAGGCTGGTGGTTTGCTCAGGAAGGAGGCACGGGAGGGTATTTGGAAGGGGCCTGCCACTTCTCTATTTTTGATCTATCGATGACATATCTTTTCAATACTTAAATTTACCTTTATTTTCTATGTCAGACTAGAGCTGTGTTATAACGGTTAAAAGACGGGCGCCAGCATCTTTGCAAAGGGAGTTCCTGGGTGTTCTCAGCCGGGAGGGCGGGCGTGAGGAGCAGAGGCGGCGCGGGGTCCCGGGGAGGCGAAGCCAAGGCCGCGGCACTGAACGGACAGCGGCCGGGGCACGGGGGCACGGGAGACGCTCGGAGGCAGCCGGTAGCCCCGCCGCGGGGACCGCTTCCGGGTCAGGCCGCAGCGCGCTTCCGGCCCGACTGAAGCCACACGCACGGCCATCGGCGCGCGGGGACCGTCGCCCCGCCCACCGCCCCGCCCCATCTCGCCCCGCCCACTCCCGCCCCCATCCTGCCCAGCCCCGAGCCGACCCCGCCCCGTCTCCTCGCCCCGCCCCGCCCCGCCGCGAGAGGGAGTCCGCTTCGGCCGCGGACTCGCGAGGACCAGGCGGCGCCGCGGAGGCCTCTGGGAGGGGGCGGGCCCGGGCGGCCTCTGGGCCTTCTGGGCGTTCTGGGCGTGCTCCGTCGGCGGGGCGGGGCGGGCCGCGGCGTGCCGCGGCGTGCGGGGCTCTTCTGCTGCAGCGGCGTGGGTCTGCCCGGGCAGAGTCCGGGAGCGGTCCCGAGGCCGCGGCGGAGCCGGGTGGAGCCCGGGGCTCGGAGGAGCAGCCAAGGTTAGGGCAAGGCCGCGAGTGGGGGTGGGGAGCTGAGGGGCTGCGGTGCTGAGCGCACGCGGCCCCGGACGGGAGCGGGTCCCCGGGCGGGAGCGGGGGTCCGGGCGGGAGCGGGTCCGCCGGGCGGGAGCGGGGGTCCGGGCGGGAGCGGCAGCGAGTCGCGTCTGCCTTCGCAGGCCAGGCTCCTTTGGGTTCTGGACCTTTCGCGGAGGTCCACTGGGACCCCTTCCCGAGGCCGACGACCCCTTGCTGTCTCCCGCTCCTACAGGACGTTGTAGGGGGTGCCCAGTAAACTTTAGGGCAGGCAGGGACTTCCTGGGGCGACAGAGGTTTGGGGCGTCTGGAAAGGTCTTGGCTCAAGGCAAGCGCTCGCGGAGCCGACAGGTCCGGGCTGCACCCAACAGGTCAGGATGTTGAGGGTCGTGGCAGTCCCACAGGCAGCAGGAACCCTTTAGAGAAGTAAAGCCTCTCTCTCACCTGAGGTCTCTGCTGAGCACTTGGGCTGAGGTTTGGGGCTGTAAGAGGGACCTGATCTTGGAGCTCCTGGGGGACTTTGGTTATTCTTGACTTTTTTGCTTGCAGGGAGCAAAGATTGGATTAAGTAACTGCATCCGGGGTGTGGGGAAAACGAAGAAGTCATGAAGAATTTGACCCAGGAGCAGGCCAAGCATTATTACCTAGCATTTGGGACGGGCAACAGCCTCTGCCCTATGGATCAGAGAGAAGGGAATGCTGCAATGTGATGGACTGATCAGGTGAGAAAGGACCAAAAGTCCCCGTTCTGGACAACACGGTGCAGAGTTGCTAATCTGGATTCTTTAGTGCAGACCTGGTTTTTCAGAGCTCCTTCCTCCTCCCCTAGCTGTGTCATTGTAGCATTCTGCACTTCTGCTGAGCAGAAGAATCAGCCAAGTCCCAGGGAATTAGGTTTCCTTTCTCCTGAAGCTTAATCTCATTTGTCAGGGGGAATAGATAGAGTGTCCCATCTCTTCCTTGGGAAGGGGAAGGAGATCCACATTGGTTGAATGGTAGCATGTATATAATGCTTTATTATGTTGGGTAGCTGAGTACCTTTGGAAGGGAGTACTCTTAAGTGTCAGTAGCTTCAGGAAAAGGAAAAACTTGCCCAGAGTACTCATGAGGCAAGTAGAATTCTACTAAATACCACTGACCTAGGCAGGTTAAGATTTATAATCCAGATCCATTAGACCCCCAGACTCTTGACACTGGTATCGCTGGTATTTCCCACACATTTCATTTCATTCACTTACCACCTAATAATTGTTGCCGTTCCTATGTACTACCTGTATCGTTATTTTCATATTTTAGCTTTTTTATTTTCATTTATTTAAAAACCCAACTTGTTCTAAGAAATACTCTCTATGAAATTGTGCATTTAATGGAAACTCTAATAGCTTTATATTCTGAGATACATCTAACAATGTTGACCTTTGTACCATGTAAAATCACCTCACGTCCGAAGGATATAAATAAACTGCATTTAGAGATACAATGCACTGCATCATGCTCTTGTCTGGATTTTTTTCTGCATAGGAAAGTGCAGGCAACGCATCTCAGTCTAAATTGTCCATCCCCGGTGTATTGTTTTCTTCCTTTAGATGAATAATTCCACACAGAAGGCCCCCTTTTTGTGTCTTCTGTACAAAACATTTCACTTAACCTGTTCAGGGCTACCCTATTTTCAGTACGTAAAAACAAGTACAAAGTCCATACCTTTCAGGAGCTTACTCTCTCTTTGGGAGTTAATACTTATACATGAAATAATCTAAATCAGTACTGTCCAGTAGCACTTTCTATGATCAGGGAAATGTTCTGTATTTTTGCCTTATGATGTGGGACCCACTTGCTACATGTAGCTGTTAAAAGCACTTGAAATGTGCATAATGCAACAGAGAAATTGAGTTTTAAATTTTATTTCATTTTAGTTAATTTAAGTAGCCACATGTGGCTAGGGACTACATGTTGGCCAGTCCAGGTCTAAATATTTGAAATGAAATGTTTTCAAGGTCAGTTGATTTGGATTTAGTGCCCTTTCCCTTGAGGGGGGGAACACTCCAAGTGTATTTTTTTTTTTTTTCAAACGTACATTTTAATTACCATTTAGCTTCAGTTTCTTGACAGAGGGTAAAGATTCTCTCCGATTTAATTATTAATTTTGTTAGATGTAATAACAGTATTATAATTAATGTAGGAGAATGCTGAAGCATTTGTATCTCAAATGTTATGATATCTATAATTTACTTTAAAATAGCCAAAAAAGGGATCCCTGGGTGGCGCAGCGGTTTGGCGCCTGCCTTTGGCCCAGGGCGCGATCCTGGAGACCCGGGATCGAATCCCACGTCGGGCTCCCGGTGCATGGAGCCTGCTTCTCCCTCTGCCTGTGTCTCTGCCTCTCTCTCTATCTCTCTGTGACTATCATAAATAAATAAAAAAATTAAAAAAAAAAAATAGCCAAAAAAAAAAAATACACACGTGAAAGATGCAAATACAGCAACATGTCAACAGTCATTTATTTAGGTGGTATGTATATAGATGTTCATTGTTCTATTTCTCTGTATGTGTGAAATTTTTTGTAGTAAAAATTTCAGAAAGAGTACCTGTCCCACAGTAGAGTAGTGAGATATTGGATGGGAAGCACTTGGCTTGGTGTCCAGCACTCAATAACTGCACATTAAAATATTCACTATTATAGCAAATACAGTGGTATTTTATAGTGCTTATTGACAGATATTTTCCTTCGCAAGCTAATTTCTTGTGGAATGAAAAAATAAACCTGGTGGGAAACACCAATTTCTGTAATGTTTGGAGGTAATTTATAAAATCAGTAAGGGTAGAGCAGAATCCACTAAGCTTTTCCTCCTTGCCATTTCCTTAATAGAGCTTAAATATAAAAAGCAACTGATTTCTTCATGTTGCTGTGAACATCCTCTCTCATTACATCATGCCATTAATTTGTGTGTGAGCCGATCTACTTATCTATAGTTAGTCTTTGAATTTTGCCATACTATGTTCCTGAGAGCTACACTTAAAAACAGTCATTGTGGAGCTGATTTTTCTCAAGGAAAATTTTGTAATTGACTTTTATTTTCCTAGTCAAGGACTTCGTATCAAAGGAATCAAAGAAGTAGACATGGTTTTACCAACATTGCTCCAACATTTACAAAAATCTATACTCAAGATAATGTAAAATGCCCCCAAGTAGTAGAATATTGAAGCAGAAAAGGCAAACCTCAAATCTCCTTTTAAATGAAGAAATTGAGGCCAAGGCAACTCTGTTACACTACTAATTGGTCGTAAATAGATAGGCTTCTTTAAAGAATGTAAATAGTTATGATTCTTTTAATCTTATTAGAATCTGACAGTGCTTTGGAAAAAATTATTATATGGATAATACATTTTTTTTTAACATATGCAGTGCCTTGTGCCATGGCAGAGACTGGGGAAGAGGTGTCGGCAGAAGAGGTGTCAGCAGAGGCCTCAGGGTTTTCAGACTTGAGTGACTCAGAGTTTCTAGAGTATCTGGACCTGGAAGATACTCTAGAGTCAAGTGCTTCACTGAGCAAGCCTGGCCCTTCTTCTGAACTCCCTGGGAAGGATGACAAGCTCATAAGCTTACCAAAGTGGAAAAGAAGATTGGATGTCTCATCACCTATGGAGCGATTCCACCTTAAATACTTGTATGTCACTGACCTGTCTACTCAGGACTGGTGTGAACAGCAAATGGTATATGGGAAGGAGCTTCCTGGTTTCTTGGCTCCCGAGAAAGCAGCTGTTTTGGATACTGGTGCCAGCATCCACCTAGCTAGAGAACTAGAAGTTCATGATCTTGTGACTATCCCCATCACTACTAAAGAAGATGCTTGGGCAGTGAAGTTTCTGAATATATTATCAATGATTCCTATCTTGCAGTCACAAGGACGCATCAGAGAGTTTCCAGTGTTTGGAGAAGTGGAGGGTGTGCTGCTTGTTGGAGTAATTGATGAGCTGCGCTATACAGCCAAGGGAGAACTGGAAGTGGCTGAACTTAAGACACGCAGGCGCCCTATGCTCCCTCTGGAAGCCCAGAAAAAAAAAGACCGTTTTCAAGTCAGCCTATACAAATATATCTTTGATGCCATGGTTCAAGGGAAAGTGACCAGTGCTAGCCTAATCCACCACACAAAAATATGTCCAGACAAGCCACTGGGACCTTCAGTGCTGAGGCAAGCCCGGCAAGGGGGCTTCTCTGTGAAGTCCTTGGGTGACCTTATGGAGCTAGTCTTCTTATCTCTAACACTGTCTGACCTCCCACTTATTGATATCCTGAAGATTGAATATATCCACCAAGAGACTACCACTGTGCTGGGTACAGAGATTGTGGACTTTGAAGAGCAGGAGGTGAAAAGCAAAGTGCAGCACTATGTGGCCTACTGGATGGGCCACCGACAGCCTCAAGGGATTGATGTAGAGGAGGCTTGGAAGTGCCGGACATGCAGCTATGCAGATATCTGTGAGTGGAGGAAGGGCTGTGGGATGCCCAGCTCCATTCTAGAGCCCCAGGCCAAAAAAGTGAAATGAACAGAAGGGTATGCCTTCAGGAACTTTGATCCTTCCTGCTCCTAATATACTCAGCAGAATAAAAGAGGGCCAGTCTTTGAGCTTGGCTCTCGTGGAGAGTGTTCTTATTTTGGATCTTTTTATATTTCCTCAAACTCTGATGACTAAAATCATGACCAAGATTCACGAGTGAGTGGGAGGAATCTGGGATTATACGGTCTCTGGAACTGTGTGTGAATTGCCAAGAAGACAGTTGCTCATCATGACTGGAACAAAAGGTATCCTTTAGCCATCATTGCTTTCCTAAGAAGATTCTAAAATTTCTATTAAGTCTCTTCCCTATTTTTTTTCTTAGTCAAAGCTTTCTGCATTTTATATAATAAAATAAAATGAAATGCTGTCCAGGTCAGTTGAACTGATGTTTTGTTTTTTGTTTTTTCATAATCTCAATCTTTCAAAGATGACCACTATAAATAGTTGTGTGTATGTTATTCTAAGCCTTTAGTATATAAACATATTTCTGGAGCAGAATTAGTGGAATGAGCAGACTGAGAATTTAAAATAGGCATGATAAATATGCTCAAAGAAATAAGTGAAAATGAAGCAGGAGTAGATCATAAAAAATGAAAACATTAGATATAAAAAATATAATACACAAAGTAACATGTAACATTTACACCTTATATATATATTTATTTTATTTTATTTTATTTATGATAGTCATACAGAGAGAAAGAGAGAGGCAGAGACACAGGCAGAGGGAGAAGCAGGCTCCATGCACCGGGAGCCTGATGTGGGATTCGATCCCGGGTCTCCAGGATCGCGCCCTGGGCCAAAGGCAGGCGCCAAACCGCTGCGCCACCCAGGGATCCCACATTTACACCTTATAATACCACACCTCAGGATATGCCAAGAGAAGCTCTTACATACATACAACAGGAAATAGGAACAAGAATACACTTTGTAGTAGTTTTACAGTAGTAAAACCAGAACCTAGAAACTATCCAAGGGCTTATCAGAAGAGTGTGGATGATGTACAGCAGCTAAAAGAAATGAGCCACAGCAACAATGTGGGTGAATCTTAGCACAATACTAAGTGAAAAAAACAAGTCCCCTGAAGTTACATACAGTACAGTGCCCTTTTAATAAAGGGAGAACCAACAAAAATAAAAACATTTTAAGAAAAATGTAAAGATGGTGGAGAGGAATCTCAGTGTATTTTAGAAGGTGGTGGATCCCTTACTGCAAACATCGCCAAAGAGGCTAGTGGAAAATGATTTGGATATCATCCAGAAGGAAAAAAGCTTGTTTATGCAGATACTACTAGAGAATTTGCATAAGTAGATGGAGGGGGAGAAGAGTTTGTAGGGGTAGAGGTTTCTGTATGAACTAGAAGACCAAGAACCATCAGAACATGATGAATATTGTTAATGTGACTCCATGTCTACATGAACTGGTAAAAGTTGAACATTTTTGGAGTTACAGTAGATTACTTCTGGAGGGGGGCACCTGGGTGACTCAGTGGTTGAGCATCTGCTTTTGGCTCGGGTTGTGATCCTGGGGTCCTGGGATCGAGTCCCATATCAGGCTCCCCACAGGGAGCCTGCTTCTCCCTCTGCTTGTGTCTCTGCCTCTCTCTGTGTGTCTCTCACAAATAAATAAAATCTTTAAAAAAGATTATCTTTGGAGGTGTTCTGAGCTACATATAAACTTTTCTTATGGACAGTGGGAATCTTGTAATGATAATTCTCATTTACTGAATGAGTGTTATGTGCCAGCCACAGTACTAAGTACTTATATGATTAAATCTGTATATCCATTATTATCTCTGATAAAGGAATCAAGGTTTTGAAGGGTTATAAAATTTGCCCAAGATCCTACAGTTTGAAAGTGGTAGACTCTAGCCTAGATATGTCTGACTGCAATGCTTATGCTCTTAGCCATTATACTGCAAAGTATTTTTTGCTGTTGTTAAACCTCCTATTCTATATCTTATTCTAGGCGTAGGAAGTTTGGAATCCAATTGGGGGCATAGTAAATAAATTGGACTTTATAGGATAAATAGTATTAACAGTCTTCAAGAAAACAACTTGCTTGGGGTTCTATTGGCATCATCTCCGTTATACTAAAAGCTTGAAAAGAGGGGCACCTGGGTGGCTCATTGTGGTGTCTGCCCTTGGCTCAGGTCATGATCCCAGGGTCCTGGGATTGAGTCCTGCATCAGGCTCCCCACAGGGAGCCTGCTTCTCCCTCTGCCTATGTCTCTGCCTCTTTCTGTGTGTCTCTCATTTAAAAAATCTTTAAAAAGAGGGAAAAAAAATCAGTTGGTTTCAGACAGTGATATTGTCAGAATTCAATTGTTCTGTAATTCAGTAATACCCTGAGCTCTCAAATCCTTATTTTTTAAGAAAGATTTTATTTATTTATTCATAGAGAGGAAGAGAGAGAGAGGTATCTAAACTCTAAATTATGGAGCTCTTCTATATTTGCTTAGTGAGTGAATAAATGAAGAGACATCATAAAAAAGCTCTTCCTTGATTAAAAAAAAAAATGCTTCCTGGGCCAGAGAATGGATTGAATACTTTAATTAGGACTAGATTCAACTGTTTATAGTAGAATTTGCTAAAAACAATACTGGTGAAACAAAATAGAAACTTATTTTATGACAAAGAACCCTATATATAGTTAGTTTAGGTCTGAGGTGGCACTCCATAGTGTCAGGGACCCAGGTTCCTTCTCTCTTGTTCCTCTAGCATCAACAGGTTATCTTCCTACTTCATAGTCTAAAAACAGCTGCCCAAGTTCCAGTCACCCATACATATTCAGCATAAGGCCGAAATATGAAAAGGGCATTATGTTGGATACACTTTCTAAATTTGCACCACTGTTTCCACTATTCAGATAAGCTGGGAAGCTGAGTATTGTTTATTGGTAATTTGTATTTCCTTTAAGAATTGACTGCTTAGGGATGCTTGGGTGGCTCAGTGGTTAAGTGTCTGCCTTTGGCTTGGGGTGTGATCCCATCAAGCTGGGATCGAGTCTGCGTTGGGCTCCCCATAGGGAGCCTGTTTCTCCCTCTGTCTGTGTCTCTGCCTTTCTCTCTATCTCTCATGAATAAGTAAATAAAACCTTAAAAAAAAAAAAAAAAAAGAGTTGAGGGCAGCCCTGGTGGCGCAGCAGTTTAGCGCCGCCTGCAGCCCGGGATTTGATCCTGGAGACCCGGGATCGGGTCCCCTGTCGGGCTTGCTGCGGGGAGCCTGCTTCTCCCTCTGTCTGTGTCTCTGCCTCTCTTTCTCTCTCTGAATAAATAAATAAATAAATCTTAAAAAAAAAAAGAGGGAGTTGACTGCTTATATTTACTGCACATTATGAATGAAGATTTTAATCTTTTAAAATGATTCTTAAAAGCCAGTTTATTGCATGTCTTTTAATTGCTTCGATGGTAGATTTTTCTGATTAAATAATACATGTTCATTATAGAAATGTACTAAGATGTAAGGAAGAAAGTATTCTCTTTAAAATGTTTTCAACTATTGCTTTTCTGTGTAGGTTATTCTCTGTTTTTATTTTTCTCTTTCTGCAAACTGTTACATATATTTCTATTATATATACCTCCTGTACCTCCCTACTTTTTCTCATTATTTTATAGTCTGTCATTTTCTTTTAGTACTGAAAATTTTTGTGCTTTCCTTCAACTGCTTCAACTTAGAAAGTACTTCTTTGCTTAGTATTCCTCTGTTCTCTTCTGGTGTTCCTATTATATGTAAAATTTCCTTGACCTGCCTTCTACATCTGTTATCTTCTCTTTCATATTTCACTCTCTTTGTTTTCCATCTTTACATTCTAAGACTTCTTTTACCCAGGAGTCTAGTTAACTGAGATTCCAGCACTTCCAGTTTCCACTCTTCTCTTCTATTCAAGTAGCCATTGAAATATTTTGTCCAGTGATTTTATTTTTCATGTCCACCCCCAAGCATAGCAAGTATGGTAGATGCTTCAGCCTGAGTATCGAGCTCATCAGAAAGACCATGCAGAAACCTTATCAGTTTGATTGACATAGTGGGGATTCAAACAGAGATGGATCTTTGCTATAAAGAAAAAATTCACACGGGAGAAACTGTAAATGTGATATATATATATATGGTAAAGGCTTCAGTTGTAATATAATTCTTCATGTCTTGAAAAGAGGAAAAAACCATTTAAATGTGAGGAATGAAGAAAAGTTTATGTGCTAACTCAAATGTTCATATTCATCAGAGAATCCATATGGTTAGAAACCCTACAGGTATGGTGAATGTGACAAGAGCCTCAGGTAGAATGCAGGTCTTCAAGTTCTTTGGAGAGATTACATAGGAGAAAGGGCCTCTAAATGTGTGAAGAGAGGTAAAGGTTTTAGTGATAACTCAAGACTTCACATCTGTCAGAGTGCAGGTGAGAGAGGAACCCAACAAATGTGTTGTGCATGGTAAGAGCTTCAGCCAAAATGCAAATCTTTCTTCATGTACATCAGATCAGAGTCCACATATGTGGTAGTTGTGGAAAGGCCTTCAGTTAGACTCAAGTCTTCACATTCATCATAAAGTGCATTGCAGAGGAGTTTTAGGAGCTTTGGTCAAAACTTAGATGATCATGGGGCACCTGGGTGGCTCAGTGGTTGAGCATCTATCTTTGGCTCAGGTCCTGATCCCAGGATCCTGGGATCGAGTCCCACATGAGGCTCCCTGTAGGTAGCCTGCTTCTCCCTCTGCCTGTGTCTCTGCCCCCTTTCTCTGTGTACCCCCCATGAATAAATAAAATCTTTTAAAAAGCTTAGATGATCATAATAATCTTTTCACACATTGGGACCTATGAAAAAGTGAAGAATGTATCAAGATTTTTAGTCAGAGTGCAGGTCTTCACATTCATTGCATAGGCCATATAGGAGGGAGAGCCTATAAAAATGAAAGTAATAATACAATAATAATATGGAACTTTAACAGCCCACTTACCTCAATGGATAGATCATCTAGACAGAAAATCAATAAGGAAACACTGGCCTTAAATAACACATTAGACCAGATGGTGTTGGATTCCCACCAACACCGTTGGTGGGAATGTAAAGTGGTGCAGCCATAACAGAAAACAGTATGGAGATTCCTCCCAAAAATTAAGACTAGAACTACCATGTGATCCAGCAATACCATATCTGGGTGTTTATCCAAAACAAAACTCAAAAACCAAAACACAAACACCAATTTGAAGAGATACATGCACTCTTACATTCATTGCAGCATTATTTACAATAGTCGAATACAGAAGCAATCTAAGTGGCCATCAACAAATGAATGGGATAAAGAAAATGTGTGTGTGTACAGACATACACACAAATACACTCACACAAAATGGAAAATGGAATATTAGTCATAAAAAATAATGGAATCTTGCCATTTGTGACAACGTGAATGGACCTAGACAATATTATGCTAACTGAAATCAGTCAGAGAAAGACAAATACCATATGATTTCACTTACATATGGAATCTGAAAAACAAAACAAATGAACAGATAAAACAGAAACAGACCCATAGATATGGGAAACAAATGACAAATTCCATGACACATTTATGGAAATAAAACTATAGACAATTACACATTTATTTGGAATTGCAAATATTTATTTGGCACCTATTATGTTCCAGGTTCTGGAGATACAGTCATGAACAAAACTAAAATTCTACTTATACCAATTCCAATCTGTGGGTTTTTCCCCACCACCAAACAATTTTCTGACACCACCTGGTGATAGTGTCATATCCCACAGATTAAGGAATCAGTCCTACAAGTCTGGCTCTCTCTCCCAACCTCAGATGCCAGTCACAAGTCCAGATTTTCACCTATGCTTTTAACCCACTGGCTATATATTAGAGCTTCCAACAACTCTTCCTTGGGTTTGACCAATTTGCTAGGTAGCTTATAGAACTTGGAGAAACACTTTATTCTCCAGATTACAGTTTATTAGAAAAGGATATATAACTCAGGAAGAGTCCATGGAAGAGATGCACAGGGCAAAGTATGGGGAAAGTGTGCCGAGCTTCCATGACCTTTCTGGGTCATTACTCTCTCTGTCCCTCCATGTGTTCACCAACCCAGAAAGTCTCTTGAGGCTTCATTACATAGGCATGATTGATTAAGTTATTGGTCTTTGGCAGTGAATTCAACCACCAGCCTCATTCCCCTCCCCAGGAGTCAGGGAGTTGGAACTGAACTCCCACCCTCTAATCATTTGGTTGGTTCTCCTGGCAGCCAGCCAGCCACCCATCCTTAGTTACAGTCCAAAAGTCACTTCATTAATACAAGAAAAGACACCATTATCACTTAGGAAATTCCAAGAATTTTAGGAGCTCTGCATCAGAAACAAGGATGAAAATGAAATATATATTTCTTCTTATAAGTTACAATATCGCAAAACAAAAATATATGCTTTCCTAGAACATATATACAATGAAAGAAAGAAAGGAAAAAGAATTAAGAGAACTCAAGGATGGCTCCTAAATTTTTACTTAAATAATGAAGTGGTGATGGTATATGTATTGAACTAGAAGTGCTAGAGTGGGGGATAGATGGAGGGAGCAGGAATCAATTGGTTTGGAGATGTGAAGTTAGAGGTGACTCTTAGATATTTAAGGGGAAATTTCAGGTAGGCATAAGGAATTAGGGTTCTGCTATTCAGGGGAGAAATGAAAGCTGGAGAATACAGATTTTTCAGTCATCATTACATAAATGGCGTTAAAGATCATGGGATCAAATGAGATCATTTAGGGGAAAATTTCAGAAAAAGTCCCAAGGTCAAACCCTTGAGTATTCAAACATTTGGAGGTGGAACAGAGGAAGAGTTTTAGTACAGGAAATACAGAAGTATTCTTAGTGAAATGAGAGAAACTAGCTTTTTTGACATGTTATAGAAACCAAGATAAGGAAGTGTTTTAATAGTGTTGAATGCTGTTGAAGTCTAATATGAGGACAGAATTGGAATTTCATTGGTAACTTTACAAGATCAGTTTCAGGAGAGGAGAGTCAAGAAGCCATTAGAGTGAACTACAGAGAGAATTGGAAAAAAATGTGAACAACAACAAGAAGCAACTCTTTAGGAAAATTTTTCTACGAAGGAAAGTTAGGAAATGGTGCAATTGCTCAAGTGGGCTACAGATCAAAAACGGATTCTTTTTTTTTTTTTTTAAGTAGACTTCATGCCCGCCCAGCACAGGGCTTGAACTCATGACCCTGAGATCGAAACCTGAGAAGAGATTAAGAGCCAGATGCTTAACTGACTGAGCCACCCAGGCGCCCCACGCAAAGATGTTTTTTAAAAATGATATATAAAAATATGTTTTTATGACACTGAAAATGCAAGTCAATGGCTAACTATATCAAGTGGGCTGTTACTGCTACCAAGCAACAGTACTATATTTCCTTAATCTTTTTTTAAAGATTTATTTATTTATTTATTTATTTATTTATTTATTATAGACATAGAGAGAGAGAGAGGCAGAGACACAGGAGGAGGGAGAAGCAGGCTCCATGCCGGGAGCCCAATGCGGGACTCCATCCCGGGACTCCAGGATCGAGGCCTGGGCCAAAGGCAGGCGCTAAACCGCTGAGCCACCCAGGGATCCCCTATATTTCCTTAATCTATTCATGCTCCCACATTCCTAAATAACTAATATTAGAATCTCAGATGCCATTGATTATAAGGTACATAAATATTTCATATACTCTAAAAAAGAAAAAAATTGCTCCAATTAAACTATGGCATGGCAACATTTGTAAGACATCAATTTCACATATGTTAAAATATGAAAAGTGTATTAGAATCAATGTAATAGAGTATTTCTTTTCTCAAACGTCCAATACCTTCCCTATCTTCATTTTTCAGCTTCCTATTTCACTAAGAAAACAGAAGCACTCAGAAAAGGACATCCTCATTCCCCTACTAACAAATCTGTATGCCTATCTGTGTCTGTAACCTATAAATTCTGCCTCTCTTTTTATTTCAATCCATGAGTGGTCCATACTTACAACTTATCCTTCTGTTGTGTACAGGATTCCACCCCCTTTCTCCTGAAGGACTTTCTTCCTGCAATTGTCTCATGTCTCCTGTATTGTCAATTTCCTCCTCTACTCTATCATTTCAGTTAGCATACATAATATAATTTCTTCCAGCTTAAAAAAAAAATTCTGGACCCAAAATCCACATGCAACGACAGCTCTCTTTTTCTTTAAAAAGCCAAACATCTAAAATAAAAAAATTAAAAAAAATAAATAAAGCCAAACATCTTACAAGTACTTTCTATATTTGCTTTGTACACTTTCTCCCATTCTTTTATCCAACTCTTATAAAATCCTTATCAGATTTAATCAAACTTCTACCACTACACCAAAACGGCATGTTTTTTTTTTTTTTTTAATTTTATTTATTTATGATAGTCACACAGAGAGAAAGAGAGAGAGGCAGAGACACAGGCAGAGGGAGAAGCAGGCTCCATGCACCGAGAGCCCGACGTGGGATTCGATCCCGGGTCTCCAGGATCGCGCCCTGGGCCAAAGGCAGGCGCTAAACCGCTGCGCCACCCAGGGATCCCAAAAACGGCATGTTTTAACAGTCTCCACCATGCTAAACCCAATGGTCAAGTCTTAGTTATCATCCTACTTGGTTCATCAATAGCATTTAACACAGTGGATCACTCTCCACATCTTGAAACATTTTCTTCCCTCGATTTTGCAGATCCAAACTCTTCTACTTTTAAGTCTGTCTCACACATTATCCTCTCTCAGTCGTCTTTCTTGGGTCCTCTTTATCTCCTCTTTATCTCCTTATCGTTGGGACCTAAACTGGAGCATTGCTAGAAGAAACTGAACTAAGGGTAGATTATTATTTTACAGCATTGATTTAGATTTTCTTGTTTTTAAAAATTCTGATGTCTTTTATATTTTTAAACTAAAATCCTATATACACCTCTCTTTTACAAATAAGCATGGTTCTCAGGGAAGCCCCAGAGATACCAACCCAGGAATCTCCTCCCTAAGAGGCAGATGCTCTGACGCCTTCCGGAAACGAGCTCACAGGCCTTATGGGAAATGTAGTCCCCTATGACTAGCCTGCACCGCGGAGGGACCTGGGAACCTGGGCGTCACTTACTTCCGCACATGCGCAGTGGGGCGGCAGCCGGTATTCCGTAACCTTCCGAGCTGCACGGAGTGAAGGGAGCGTGCGGCTCTAGCCGCGAGTCTCTAGGAGATCTCTGTAACCTGATCTCTTAGAAGCAAAGCTGGGAGCGTGGCGGTGAAAGGCTGGCAGGTATGACTCTGCGGAGCCTGGGGACGGACGGGAAGGGCGGGGAGAAAGACAGAGACCAGTTTATTGGCTTACCCAGCCGAAGACAAAACTTCTCAACCCCCACGTGCGGCGATTTGGTGTTTGAGCGTGTGGGTCCTGTGCAATTCTGGAGTACTTCAGAGAAAGCTAGAGGAGGGTCTGACTGCCACTCATTGGATTCCCAGATTCCGGGTGGGCTGGGACAGACTCAGTTTGCATTCCTGCTCCTGTAGGTAGAGGTCACTGTGTAGGAGCATGTGCATCAGGCTGTTACCTTTCTGGTTGCAAGAACATCGTTGGCCCTACCAGAGCTTGCAAAAGGTAGTATTAAACCATTCAAAGGGATCTAGGAAGAAAGCTTTTCTAGCGAAACTGCTATTTGTGTATTTTCACAACAATAATCTGAAGTGTTCTCTCCATTTTGCATATGAATTAACTGAAGCTGAGAGAGCTTAAAGTACTTGGTTTATACTGAAGACTTAGTAAATGGAAGAGCTGAGATTCAGACCCAGATGAGTTCTCACCAGATTTTTTTTTTTTTTTTTTTTTGAGCATAGTTGACACACAATGGTACATTAGTTTCTGGTGTACAACTTACTGATTTGACAAGTTTATACATTGTACTGTGTTCACCACAAGTGTACTTACCATCTGTACCTCCCTTATTTCACTATTACAGTATCATTGACTGTATTCCTTATGCTTTGCTCCAAATTTATTCTTTTTTGCAAAATAGCACCCTGCAAAAAGAGTTGAGTTTATTCTCCTTCTGAAATATTTGAGCAATGAATGCTAAGTAAATTTGGATTTGTAGTCTTTTTTTTTTTTTTTTTTTTTTTAAGAGTCTCTTTGAATCTGCAGATCTTCCAGTGAACACTGTAAATAAAGTTGGGAGTCCCTTTTGCATATTTTAGTCTTTCTATGCCCCCAGTTTTGCTGGTTGGAATTTCTAAAAACCAATACTGCTCTCTTAGGAGACGGTGAATTTCCAGGGAGGGGACAGGTTTAGAGTTTAAACTGAACATGCTCCAGCTTAAAAAAAAATCCTGGTCCAGCCTTCTCAAGAAAACCCAACCTAACTTGAGCTTTCTTATCCCAGCTTCAGAGCAGAGATTTCCAGAACTACTGAGTTTCAGAGACCAGGCTTTTAGTTAGTCTTTTAACTCATTTGTTATTATTTTCTTAGGATAAATTTTTGGGAGGAAAAAAAATGTCCCTAGTTCAGAGATTAACTGCTCGCTGTTAGATCAGCAGGACAGAAATGTACAACACTTATCCTACCTTCATATATTCATAACAGAATCACCAATCAAATTTGGTGCTTATAAAATATGGACTTTTCTGACATCGCCTAGAATCCTCATTCTCCCACTAGGTGGCATTTACTGAAACTGCAATGTGAGTCCTTCTTTTCTGATAGTGCTTGTTTTCTACATTCTTTCTAGTTTTTCATGCCTTTCTATTCTTTTTCCCATTTTTACTTTCATAGATTTCTGTGTAAGAGCTGCAGAAAATGATCAGCTTCCAGGTAAGGTATCCATTTATTTAGTCATTTAAATCCCACAAAAATCTATATAAAAAGGAAATGTAAAGACAGGGAAAAATGTGGATTGAATAGATCATGTCCATTAGAAAATTTGGAAAATTGATAAGTTGATATCCAGGTCACAGGGGCTGCACATAGTTAGAATAGATTTGAGTTGCATATGTGGACCCAGTCTTTATAGCAATCACAGGAAATTGATAGCCACTTAAAAGTATTGGTATTATCTGTGAAGATGAAGCAAAAACAATTCCTCAGATAAGTAAAGATATTCCTGATTCAATTCTTTGAAAAATATATCTTAAAATGGGTGTTCATAGAGATAATATTAAAAATAACATTCACAAAAAAATAAAAATAAAAATAAAAAAAATAAAAATAAAAATAAAAATAACATTCACAGCAACAACCTGTAATAAATTATTTAACATCAGATTTCCTTTGACTTCCTTAAAGTGTTTCCCAGAGTAAGCAGAGAACATAGTGCCAACAAGCAGCACTATTTGAACTTAATTTGTAAGTTCAAGTTCATAGCCTTTCTTATATTCTTCTGGACCCATATGTAAACTTTGTACCTTTTCCAGCATCTCCTGGTATGCTCGAGCATCTTGTCTTCCCTGTGAATTTTAGAATCAGCTTGTCAGTCTCTATAAATGGGGTATATTAGGTGTTATAATTGTGATTGCAGTATACTTTTACATTAATTTTTAGAGAATTCATGAGTTTTCAATAATGTATTCTCCATTCAATCTTTCATACAAGCCCTTCTTTACATTTTTATAGGTTTATTATTATAATTTCTGTACATTTCTTGTAAAATTTACTCTTACTTTCAGTTTAAGTTGCTGTTGAGAATGGGATGAATCTTTTTTCATTATATTTTCTAATTGGCTATTTTGGTGTATAGGAAAATATGCATTTATCTATTTGACTTTTTGTCAACTTACAGAACTCTTATTAAGTCCAAGATGTTTTTAATTGGTTCTTAGATTTTCTATATAGACAGTCATATACTCTTCAAATGGAGTTTTGTTTCTTACTGCTCAATATATGTGTCTTCAATTTTTTATCTTGTCTTATTGCAATGGACAGGACTTCTAGGAACTATAATTTTCAGGTGTAATTACTAGCCAATATCTTTTTTGTTCCAATTTTAATGGGAATAGTTCAGTGTTTCATTGTTTCCTCTTGTATTTCGGTAGATAGTTGGGTTTTGTTTTGTTTTTTTTGTTGTTGTTGTTTTTAATCAAGTTAAAGACTTTAGCTTGTTAAGATTGTTTTCATAAATTGGGAACTTTTTGCCTCATAAATGTTTCAAAATGCCTATTGATAAAATAATATATTTTGTCTTCTTTAATATAGCAATTTTAGAGAATTTCTAATACATTTCTTAATACTGAACTATCTATGCATTCATAGGACAAACCCTAACTAGTCTTCTAACTTTTTAAAGGGCCAGATAGTAAATATTTTAGGCTTAAAGGCCATACTGCCTCTGTGGCAACTATGCAACTCTGACTTTGGAGTTGAAGTAAATGAATGGGTGTAAATGTTCCAGTAACATTTTATGTACAAAAACAGCAGGTCAGTGCATGGATTGTAGTTTGCTGAGCCCTGTTCTATATGGTTTTAACTATCTCCATGATAGACATGTAGTTACATGCCTTTTTAATTTCAGCTTAAGTTAGTTAAATATGATTTTGGCTTTATGGTTGAGAGGATATATTTTTATCATGTTAAAAAAAAGCCATTTTCTATTTTGTTATGGTCATATGAGTCTGACATGTTAACCTTATAGCCCTTCTAACTTACATATTTACTTTGTAGTGTTTTACAGATTGTAAGATCTCTGAGACCAGTAATACCTTTCTTCTTTTTTGTATCACTAGTGCAATGTCTGATAAGTCCTTATTAAACATTTTATGAGTAAATGAATGAAGGACAAATAAGTAATATTTTAAATAATTTTAGTGAGACATAATTAAAATAGTACAGATTGACCCATTAAAGTATATACAGCTCAGTGGTTTTTAGTCTACTCACAAATTGTAAAACCATCTCCACCATCTAACTTTAGAATATTTTCATTACCCTCAAAAGAAACCCCATATTAGCAGTCATTCCTTGTTTCTTTCATCTCTCAGCCCTAATTTGTTTTCTATTTCTATGGATTTGCCTTTTCTGAACATTTAATGTAACTAGGACAATATAATATGTGATCTTTTTTTATATAAATTAGATATTTTTAAAGATTTTATTTATTTATTCATGAGAGACAGAGAGAGAGAGAGAGAGACAGAGAGAGAGAGAGAGAGAGAGTCGCAGAGACATAGGCAGAGGGAGAAGCAGGCTCCATGTAGGAAGTCTGATGTGGGACTTGATCCTGGAACTCCGGGATCATGCCCTGAGCCAAAGGCAGAGATCATGTCCCAACATGTGATCTTTTTTGACCATCTTCTTTAACCTAGCACAATATTTTCAAGGGTCATCGATGTTATATGTATCCCAAATGATATTGCATTATATGGATATACCTCATTTTGTTTATCCATCTATTCATCAGTTATGGATACTCATATTGTTTTCACTTTTGGCTGTTATGAATATTTCTCTGTGAACATTTGTGTACAAGTTTTTATGTGGACATATATTTTCAGCTTTCTTGGGTGTATACTTAGGAGGAATTCTGGCTCATATGGTAGCTCAGTAGTTTACATTTTGAACAACTCTAAACCGTATTCCATAGTTGCACCATTTTACAACCCCATTACCAATGTATGAGAGTTCCAGTTTCTCCACATCCTTATCACCACATGTCATCGTCCATCTTTGATTTTAACCATCCTATTGGGTGTGAAGTGATATCTCATTGTGGTTTTGATTTGTGTTTACTAATAATGTTGAGCATCTTTATACGTGCTTATGGACCATGTGTGTCTTTGGAGAAAGTCTGTTCAAATATTTTGCCCATTTTTAAGTTGAGTTATCTTTTTATTGTTATGTTGTAAGAATTTTTTTTTTTAATGAGTGGGAAATATCAGAAAGGGAGACAGAACATGAGAGACTCCTAACTAACTCTGGGAAACGAACAAGGGGTGGTGGAAAGGGAGGTGGGCAGGGGATGGAGGTGACTGGGGGGGCACTTGATGGGATGAGCACTGGGTGTTATGCTATATGTTGGCAAATTGAACTCCAATAAAAAAAAAATTAAAAAAATTAAAAAAATAAATTCAAGTTAGTTAAAAAAAAGAATTTTTTAAAAATATTCTAGATACAAGTCTCCTCTCATGGTTTATGATGTGAACATATTTTATCCCATTCTGTGGGTTGTCTTTTCACTTTCTTGATGATGTCCTTTCAAGCACAAAGTTTAAATTTGATGATTTCCATTTTATCTGTTTTTTCTTTAGTCACTTATACTTCCTGTCATGTCTAAGAAACCACTGCCTAATCCAAGATCAGAAAGATGTACTCCTGTGTATTCTTCTAATAATTTTATAGTTTTAGCTCTTACATATAGGTCTCTGATCCACCTTTAGTTTATTTTCACATATAATATGAGGTGTTTGTATGTGTGAAGAGGATCCAGTTTCATTCTTTTGCATGTGGCTATTTAGCTGACCCAACACCATTTGTTAAAAAGACTATTCTTGGGGATCTCTGGGTGGCTCAGTGGTTTAGCGCCTGCCTTCAGCACAGGGCATGATCCTGGAGTACCGAGATCGAGTCCCACATCAGGCTCCCTGTATGGAGACTGCTTCTCTCTCTGCCTGTGTCTTTGCCTCCCTCTATCGCTCTCTTTCTCTCTGTCTCTCGTGAATGAATAAATAAAATATTTTTTTTTTTTAAAAAGACTATTCTTTACCCAGTTGAATTGTCCTGACACTAGTGAATATTTTTAATGTCATTTTTGTTTGTTTCTTTCTTTTTTTTATTTTTTGTCATTTTTGTTTCTATCACAAAGTCTATTTCTGAGTCAAGCATATAAAACTTACCATATATAACTTTTTAAAAACTCAACAATAAATATGATATAATCATAAGAGGCTGCCATGATTCTCTTGCAAGTCCCCAAATTATGCACATTGTAGTTTGAAGATCAATATGCTGTTACAGGGATCAGTGACATTCCAGGATGTGGCTGTGGACTTCACTCCAGACGAATGGCAGCTGCTTGACTGTGATCAGAGAACCTTGTATTGGGATGTGATGCTGGAGAACTTTAGAAACCTCATCTCAGTGGGTAAGGACAGTGGGTGGTAACTCTTTAGTGTAACTAAGAATATACTCATAAGTGCCCTTCCTTTAGGATTTTGGAAGCTGTGGACATTCTGAAGCTTTCCTAAATTCAGCCCTGAATGTTAGTGGTCACAGATTCTTAATCCCCTTTGAGATCATGCATAAACAGGTAGTGTGTTTATGCTTCTACCTCCCAAAATGGAGGAACAGAGTCTTTTCTGTTCTAAAGTCTGTTTGTCATTCTTTCCAGGCCCTGAGACTCAAGGAGGCAGACCTGAATTGTGAGGTAGTCATTTGTCTCTAGCATTTTGTCTCCAGTTCTGTGTTGTTTCTCATGAACAGGGGACCCAGTTACCAAAACAAAAGTGATCTTCAAGGCAGAGCAAGGACAAGAGCCATGGATGGCAGAGGGAGAGCAGCCATGTTGGCGCTATCCAGGTGAGTGAAAGAAAACCAGGCAGATGAGTCTTTGGAATTGAGATTCCAGTTGATCGGTGAGGGGGACAAGGTACCTTTAAAGCAACTCTTTCAGGAAGCACCTCTTAAAAGCCCCACACCTTTGGAAGTGACTGGGTGCACTTGACATAATATCGTCAGATCCCCAGATGATACCTTCGCTGTCACTGCCCACATAGCTGCTCTTTCTCTTTGCCAGCTCTTGTATGGAGGGATATCCCTCTCCCCTGTGCCGTGGCTCCCTGCACCTCCTGTTCCATGTAGGTCCTTGCTTTGTTCTTTTAATTCGTGTAATCCTCATTCTTCTTCCTTCCTTGGTGTATTCACAGATCTTTTCCAGACATCTGGTTCTTGTAAGGTAGTCAGGTCGTGTGGGTTTGAAGTCTTACTCCACCAGTCAATATCTAACCTAATTATTTTGTAGCCCAACTTTATTTATAAAACAGGGATAATGTTAATCCTCACCTCTGGTTTCTCTTAAAGATTATACGAGTTAATACATGTAAAACCCTTCAAATAGTTGGCATATAGTAAGTGTTCAGTATATGTTGGTTTTTATTTCAAAACTTTAGTAACATTATGCTCTAATTATTTCCCCTTTTCAAAAAAAATCTTCTCTTCGTATAGCGTATACCCTACCTGTGTTCCCCACCCTTGGTCATCTTTAGTCTACTGCTGACTTGTGGTATCTACCTTATTGTGCATCTCTGCTTCACTTGGTAATACTGATGTCACTTGGAAATTCCCCAGCTTCATTTGAGTTGGTTCCTTACTAATCTGCGCTCACCCTCACTTACTCTTTCTCCATTGTTGCTTCTTGCCTTCATGGCTACCTTCAGAACTTCTTTCACAGTAGCTCCCTTGGAAATTACATCCCTCTGAAGAACTAACATGGTTTTCTTTGTGCTCCCTGTGGCATCTCTGCCTCTCCAGCTTCCCATTCCCATACTCTTCCCTCCCTGGCCTTCATCCATTTATTTATTTTTTTTGTAGTAACCACTATTCAGTATTCTTCTACCTTCATGTTTCTGTTTACATTATAATAAAGGTGTAATGACTGGCCTGCTGCTTTGCAGTCTCCAAATCACTATGGTAAGCAACTTAGCTTTTTTCTCTCAAGGATGTCTCCTTAAATCCTATTATGACTTATTACCTATGATTTCAACTACCAGTTGTACAAGACTGATAATAAAATAAATTTTATTTTTCCACAGAGCCCATAAGAGACATGTATTTTAAGTGATTAAGACACAAATTAAGTGTATTTTAGGTCCCCTAGGATCCCAACTTCTAATGACATAGACCAAATGAATTTTAACTTCTGATATGATGTCTAGACTCTTCATGAGCCTATATTGCCAATTCCATTCTTTTTCTGGTTTATCTTAGATGTTCCTGCAAGATGTATCCAAATCATTACATTTTCCTTGTTACTCTCCTAACACAAATTATTTCCTTATACCTTGTATTGTGATATATAAATGGCTTTTAAGGCCCTCTTTAGTGTGATTCCATTTTATTTAACCAGAATGGTCCGTCTTTTCCCTATGCCATGGCAATTGGGCTCTTTAGCAAGCTTTGTACATGATTTTCTTCTGTGCATCAGTTCTTTTGATGCTGATGTGCTCTACCTAACTAAGCCTAACATGCTATTAAGTCTGAATTCAATCTTCTCCTCTTTCATGGCAACTCCAGCCTAGATTAATCTCTACTTTCTTGGAGCCTCCTATGACTCTATCATAAAAACTTGACATATATTCTCTTAGTTTTTTGTTTTTGTTTTTTTAACCCTGTGGCTTTAAAGGTATGTTTTCTCGTGATAATGCCCTGAAGAAAAAGTCCTGTACCATTTTAAATTTTTACACCATTGCTGAGCACACAACAGATATTTGATTAACATTTCATTAATTTACTGTTATAAAGTCAGCCACTGTGGGGATGTTTCTTATTCTTTCAGTGAGGCTTTTTTATGTTTCCTGAGAATGATTCAAAGAAAGCAAAAAATCTCAGGAGTGGGGAATATAATCTCTTCTCCCTAGTTTTTTTTTTTTTTTTTTTTTTTTTTTTTTTTTAAAGAGCTTATTTGTTTATTTGAGCAATCTCTGCAGCCAGTGTTAGGATCCAAATGCATGACCTTGACATCACAGGGCACATGCTTCTCTGACTGAGCCAGCCTGGTGCCCTCCCCTTTTTAATAGAGAAGTGCTTGGAGATTTTTAGGATTTTGAGGATGAGAATGAAAAAATGTGACTTCAGCAGCTTTTTGGGAACTAGTTTGTTAGGTAGATTGAATGAAAACGTAAAAACAGTACTTGTCAAATGGAAATATGACAAATGGTCATATGTAGGAGCTTTCCCCCTCATTCCCCAAAATAAGAAACACAAACAGAATAAAAGCAATAGCAAGCAGACTGAATTTGTGCCTGGGCTTACAAGTACATGGGAGAATGAATCTCAGCTGTTGGAGAGTTGGAGCCCTGTCTGAAGGCATGTCTTATCTGTGATTTGGTTGGAGTTAGAGGACTAGAGATGTTAGAATGTTCCTGAAGGTAACTGCCATTGTGCCAGGTGATTAAGAGGAAAAGAGATATGAATGAGGGACATGGGGAGCTGTCCCACCAGGGTAATCTAGGACTGAAGTGGTGAGAACTCTAGATCTGCCATCTCCAGATCTAATTTTTCCTCTGCTATTTTCGCTTAGCTCCTTAGTCTCTCCTTCCTCATCACCTCATCCATTGGTCAGATCTCCACAGTGGGAGATCTATCTCTTCATGTGAGATAACTGTGTATCAATGCTTGTGCCCTATTCACTGTGACTTGTGTCTGTTTCATTATCTTTCCATAGGTCATCTATTCTCATTATTGTCTATCAATGATCCTACTTCCTCTTTGGCAGTTTTATCCTTAAAGCTCAGGAGCAAAGCAAATGCAGGGTTTGTTTCAGAATCAGATACTAGATTTGAAATAATGTTTGTTTCTATGATTGTTATAGAAAAAAGTAACTAGGCATGTTTTGTTGTACTCCTTTTTAGAAGCTGATTACCTGCTTGTTGATGAATCAGAAAAGCACCAGGAAAAGAAAGACAATTTTTTGAATTCAGTTTTGTTCACATTCAATAAAATTCTGACTATGGAAAGGCTCCATGATTATAACATGAGCACAAGTCTTAATCCTACAAGAAAAAAATCATATAAATGTAAATCATATGGGAAGAGTTTGCAACCTACTTTAGACTTGCTTAATTATAATGGATGTTATACTGGAGAAAACTCATATGAATGCACCGAATGTGGGAAAGCCTTCAAAAAGAAGTTTCATTTCATTAGACATGAAAAAAATCATACAAGAAAAAAACCCTTTGAATGCAGTGACTGTGGGAAAGCCTATAGCAGGAAGGCTCACCTTGCAACTCATCAGAAAATCCATAATGGAGAGAGACCCTTTGTGTGCAATGATTGTGGGAAAGCGTTTACGCATAAAGCACAACTGGTAGTCCACCAGAGACTTCACACTGGAGAGAAACCTTATGAATGCCATGAGTGTGGGAAGTCATTCACCTGGAACTCCTCCTTTACCCAACATGTGAAATCTCATACACTTGAGAACTCATTTAAATGTAAGGAATGTGGGAAAACCTTCAGGTATAGCTCATCCCTTTATAAACATTCTAGATTTCACACAGGAGAGAAACCCTACCGATGTATTGTATGTGGCAAAGCCTTTGGTAACACATCTGTGCTTGTTACACATCAAAGAATTCATACAGGAGAGAAACCATATGGGTGTATTGAATGTGGAAAAGCCTTCATCAAGAAGTCACATCTCCTTAGACATCAGATAACTCATACAGGAGAAAAGCCCTATGAATGTAATAGATGTGGGAAAGCATTTTCCCAGAAGTCAAATCTTATTGTACATCAGAAAATTCATATATAATATTTATGTTGTGAATATGATAAAGCCTTAAATATTAGATTAAGTCTTATTAAACAGATTTCATGGTGAGAAATCCACCAATTTGAATGGAGTTGGAAGACTAGATTTCCATAGAAAATAATGTCAATCATGTTCTGGAAGTGATAATAAGGTTTTTACAGAAAGAGATCACAGAAAACATCTATTTGTAAAAAATAGAGCATAGAGCTTAGTAAGCATCAAGGAATCCATGAAAACTGCATTTATTATCTCTGACTTTTATTTTTATAACATTATGGAATTATACAAGTGTGAGTATAAAATGTTTATGTATTACATTAAATTATATCAATCAAGGGTGAAGTACATGTTTTTTTCTTCCAATCCTAACAACATGCAAGTGACAAAATGTGGTTTAATATGAAATATTAATTTCAGTAACTCTATCCATTTGCTGGCACTTTTAATGGGCAAGGCAGTGTTACAGCATCTCAGTCCCCTCTTCAATTATAAAACTTGTTAAAAGATATTTTCCTATGTATGTAAACAGCAAAACAAACAAGACACCAAATGAGAGGGAAAAGCAGTTGTATTCTGGATTACGATAAGTATTCAGTTGAGGAGAATAAGTATTTAAATAAGTTTGTAAATAAAACATTTGCACTTCAGATATTCCTGTTCGTTTCTTTGGTGTATCTACATAAAATGTAAGCTTAGCTCAAGTGGTGTTTAACAGGGGTACCATCTGTATTTGATTTTAGTAGAGTTGGGTGTCATGATACTTTGCAACTTTGGGGGAGTGAGGTTTTGGGTATGTTTTTGTTTTCTTTTTTTTTTTTTCTTTTTTTTTTTTTTTTTTTAATTTTTTTTAATTTTTATTTATTTATGATAGTCACAGAGAGAGAGAGGCAGAGACACAGGCTGAGGAAGAAGCAGGCTCCATGCACCGGGAGCCCGACGTGGGATTCGATCCCGGGTCTCCAGGATCGCGCCCTGGGCCGAAGGCAGGCGCCAAACCGCTGCGCCACCCAGGGATCCCTGTTTTTGTTTTCTTGTAAGAAATTGATAAAGGTTTAGCTCTTAGGGGTGTCTGGAATTGTCCTTGTGACAGCATAGGCAGCATTAATCAAGTTGAACAAGTTTCTCTGTTAAGCAACTTCATTGGAATGTGAATTATGCAAGTTACACATATTCCTTTAAAAGGATGAACCAGCCATTATTTAAGCTACAGTTTTTATTGCTGTCTGCAGTATTCTTTGATAATGTCAAAAACCCTTATGCCTTTTCTTGAGTGGTGACAAAACAACCTCAACCTAAATTTGGAAATCAAGACTTTTCAAGTTTAAGCTGAGTTACAACTCTGTTGCATGTTTTTCTTCCATTAGCCATTTTTTCTTGAAGAGTAATGTTGAGTAATGATTAAAAATGAGTGAAAGTACTTTTTGGAAGAAGCATAATGGAACTCAAAGAACTAAATTAAATCCTGTCTGAGGCAAAAATTCTATGCTTGACCCAACTTTAGTTAGGCTTCTGAACTTTCTAGGCCTTCTCTTCTGTGCACTCCCTTGTAAAATCTAGTTTTAGCAAGAATCTTGCTAAGTCAGTTTAACCAGAATTCCCTACCCTAGATATCTGATCAGGTTCCTTACCCTTTACAGTCCATTAGGTGAGGTTTGATCGCCTGGCCTTTCTTTTTTTTTTTTTTTTTTTTTTTTTTTTTTAAATTTTTTTTTTTTTTAATTTTTTATTTATTTATGATAGTCACAGAGAGAGAGAGAGAGAGAGGCAGAGACATAGGCAGAGGGAGAAGCAGGCTCCATGCACCGGGAGCCTGATGTGGGATTCGATCCCGGGTCTCCAGGATCGCGCCCTGGGCCAAAGGCAAGCGCCAAACCACTGCGCCACCCAGGGATCCCCCTGGCCTTTCTTCAGCAAGATTCCTGCTAGGTCAAGGGGCACCTGGGTGGCTCAGTCAGTTAATATCTGTTAAATATCTGCCTTCGGCTCAGGTCATGATCTCAGAGTCCTGAGATCAACTCAGGGATCCTCAGTGAGGAGTTTGCTTCTCCCTTTACCCCTGCTCATGTGCTCTCTCTCTCTAGATAGATAGATAGGTAGATAGATATAGATAGATAGATAGATAGATAGATAGATAGATAGATAGATAGATAGATATAGATATATATCATGCAGACGTGTTCTCTAATAAATAAATACATACGTATATACATACCCACTCCTGTTAGATCGATTTAGCCGGAATCCTCCCTACCTCTGATGTTTTCTCTTAGTAATTTTCCATCCATTGATCACCCTCGCCTCTACTCCTTTGTCGTAAATTCCCATTTGCCCATAATTGTATTCACAGTTGAGCCCAATTTCTCCACCCGACTAGAATTACACTCCAGGGGCACCTGGGTGGCTCAGTTGGTCAAGCATCTGCCTTTTGCTCAGGGTGTGATCTTGGGGTCTTGGGATCAAATTCCACATCGGGCTCCCTGCTCCATGAGGAACCTGCTTCCTCCTCTCCCTCTGTCTCTGCCTCTGCCTCTCTGTCTCTCATGAATAAATAAATAAAATCTCTTAAAAAATAAAATCCCATTACAGTGGTCCTTATACCTATTGCAATGGTCCTGAATAAAGTCTGCTTTGCCATCTTTAGCAAGTGTCCTTGAATATCTTCTTTCTTCAACACCCCAAGTATTTCAAGAGGCCACATGCTGATTTCACTCTTGCAGTTCTAAAAAATTTGGAACTTATTTCTTTTGGAATTGTCTTCAGCATCAGTTTGACAGCTATGCAGGAAATTCTTTAGGCATTTATAGTCACAGGACTTGCCTTTTTCTTGGCTCAACTATTTTCTCATTTTCTATATGAAATCCTCATTTTGCCCTACTTAGTTTTACCATTCCATCCTATCTCCCTCCCCAAGCCTGTGCCTTTCATCTGAGAAATTTAAACTACTTAAGGCTACGGGGAGGGAGGAAGCAGGGAGCTCTATTGTTGCCAGCATGATGTGAGGCCCCTTGAAAGAGCAGCTGTGTAAGTCAAGGTGGCAAGAAGTGTGCAATGATCTGTTCTGGAAATAAGGGAATAAAAAATGGAGTTTTGATTGTAATATATCAGGGTACCATAATCTGGGTTACATAAACTACTTTGCTCCCTCTTTTACATGGAAGTAACAATACAGTAGAAGATAAAATTATTTCCAATACTGGGCAAATATAAATGGCTTGCTGGAAAGCGTTTGTCACTGACCTCATTGTCTTAGGCTGTACAAGATTTTGGCAAGAAGACCAAAACTATGCTTGGATCTATCCAAACATCTCAGATTCCCAGAACTCCCTAGTCTACTTGTGCTCTGTGGCTGAAACAGCCACACACAATTTAGTTCAGAAATCCCTTGATTTTTCCCACCTCTAAGAGTTTGTCATACCTTAAGATTTTCCTTTTTTCATTCTATAAAGAGAACACTCAAAAATGCCTTCTCTCTCCTTTATTTATACATAGATGGTGGATTGGCATTTCTCCCCCAATGAAACTGTTCATTTTTCTGGTTATATCACACATGCTAATTTTTAGGAGTCAAATATAAAAAAAATCTAATGAAGAAAACAGAAAAAGTAGAAAAGGAAAGTCTGAGTTTAAGAGTCTTCATGTTCTAGGAAAAGATAAGGAGAACCTTTAGGTCTTCTAAGATGTAAAAATCTTTTAGGGTACCTAGAAATAGAATGTGTGACTTCTGTATCTGAAAAGAGGAATCATGAAAACTTAAGGGCAACCCAGGTGGCTCGGCAATTTAGCACCTGCCTTCAGCCCAAGGCGTGATCCTGGAGACCCGGGATGAGTCCCGCATCGGGCTCCCTGCATGGAGCCTGCTTCTTCCTCTGCCTGTGTCTGCTTCTCTCTCTTTCTCTCTGTGTCTCTCATGAATAAATAAATAAAATCTTAAAAAAAGAAACTTAATAAATCCAACAGTGATCAGGAAAGATGAAAGGTGCAGAAAAAAGGTAAATAGAAAGTAAACAAAGGCATAAATAAATAATTGCCTATCAATAATAACGTTAACTGCAAATGGGTTAAAGTCACCTGTGATGAAGAATAACTTCCATTATAATTTTTCTAGAAGTACTTTAATTTTTTATTTTACTTTTTATTTGGAGAGGGAGGGGAGAGAGAGAGAGAGAATCTTAAGCAGGCTCCATGCCCAGTGCTGAGCCCAATGCGGGGCTCAATCTCACAACCCTGAGATCATGATCTGAGCTGACATAAAGAATCCGACACTTAATCAACTGAGCCACCCAGACAACCCATTCTTTAATAAATTCCTTTGCAAATTAAAAACCTCTAATTTCCAGTGAGCTAGAGCATACCGCTGGACACTTCCTGCCACCTTGACCCACTCAGCTGCCCTTTGCTCATTACTCTGGAGCCCTTTATGCACTTCTTTAGTACACTGTGGTGGTTCTCTGAGGAGGGGCAGGAGCTGGGAGAGGAGTTTCAGACCCAGTATTGTATGCTTTCTGTACCATGATTCAAAGTTATTTAAATTGCTTCACTTCTTTGCATGTTTGTTACTGATTAAATATGCAGTTAGGTTCATTTTCTTCTGTTTGCATTTTAATTTTAGGGTTTTTGTTTTTTCTTTTTTATTTAATTTACTTTTTCTTGAATTTTCAAACATACACATAAAAAGAGGGAATAGTATAATGAGTTCCCATCCATGTACCTGCTTCCTACTTCAACAGTCAGCAATTTGAGGCCAATCTGTTTCTTTTTTTTTTTTTTTAATTTTTATTTATTTATGATAGTCACAGAGAGAGAGAGAGAGGCAGACACACAGGCAGAGGGAGAAGCAGGCTCCATGCACCGGGAGCCTGATGTGGGATTCGATCCCGGGTCTCCAGGATCGCGCCCTGGGCCAAAGGCAGGCGCCAAACCGCTGCGCCACCCAGGGATCCCCTCAATCTGTTTCTTTATATTTGTTCCCAATATCCATTCACTCTCAAATTAATTTTTTAAGTGAATCACAGAAACCAGTCATTACATTCATAATATTTTAACACCTGTCTCTAAAAGTCAAGGATTCTTTTTGAAAAACATGACCATAATAGGATTGTCCCTACTAACAATACTTACTATCTCTACTAACAATACTTATTTATTTTTAAACAAATATTTTCAAGCTTCAAAAGTCAAACTATATCTCCTCCATTCCATTGCCACTTCATTCATTTATGATTTATTCCAGGTTCTTACACACACACACATGCACACACATACATATATGTTATTATTATATATTCTTCTTTTATCTTAAACACGTATACATATGTTATTATATATTCTTTTATCTTAAACACAGTAGCATATTACTACATAATGTTTTGCATCTTGCTTATTTTTTTTCACTTAATATATGTATCAATCGTGGTCCAATGAGGAGATAGAAGCCACGCAGGGAAAGTTATTAAATAAGAATTCTTTGAAGTTTTTTTTTTTTTTTTTAGTAATCTCTGCACCCAACACAGGGCTCAAACTCATGACCCCAAGATCAAAAGTCATATGCTCTTCCAACTCAGCTAAGAGACTGTGACTCTTCAAGATTTAAAACAGCTCTTGGAGCCCCAGACCACACAGAAAGTGAGCTAAGAAAGCCACACAAGGAGGACATAATCTCCAAAGCCTTTTTTGGATGGGGGTGAGGATAATGCAAAAGGAAAATTAGAATTATTTGAGTGGAGTCAGGGTCAGCAGTTTAATTATCACAACCGCCAAATCTCACTGGATCAACATTAAGATGTAAGATTAGGGCTCAAAGAGGGAGCCAGGGCCTATGGAGAATAATGGACAATAACAAACAACAATTAGTGAAAGCTACTCCCAGAAAGGAGAACCAAGACCGAAACAAGGCTCATTTCTCACCCTGCAGGGAGTGTTGTATTCAGTTTGAAAATGGACCTGTGGTCTCTTCCACTTGTCATCTTTCACCATGGGAGTGTATATTCTTATCATTCTGTACCTTGTACCCTCTGCCAAATCAAGTTGTGTGACATACAGAAATTTGTCTCTTTAGGTCACAAAGATCAAGTGGCCACATCTGGACTTCATAAAAAGACTACCATTTATCACCTCTTATTTAAACACTATTGCGCATAACCCAGAAATCCTGAACGTGGGAGTTTTGTATTGTGACAGGATGAGAATTTTTGGGTTTCTCCGTTGGAAAGAGGGTGACAATATTTTGCCTTCAGAGGGGAACATGAGTTGAATTTTTGGTGACCAGTAGTTAATACATTTGCCAAATGTTTCTAACTTTTTTTTAGGCACTGAGTAGGATTGAATTTCCATTTTTTCCATGTTTGGATGATGCCAAGGGATTAGTTCTGGCCCATGAATTATAAACAAAACCAAAGAATTATTTCAGTTATAGTACTTAATGGCTGATACAAGACCCTTAAAAACTGGATTTACTTCTGGCATGCCAAAGGATAATGTTCAAGATGGGAACTACTCCTCCAGCTGGGTCTTGAGTGACATCAAGGAACTTCATGCTGTTTTGCAATGGATGTGTAGCAAGTGCAAAACATAAATATTTGAGCCCTAATCTTACATCTTAATCTTGATCCAGTGAGATTTGGGGGTTGTAATAATTAAACTCTTGACCCTGACTCCACTCAAACAATTCTAATGAACTCAAACAATCCTAATGAACTCAATCACATTTAATAAGCATAATATATTCTAAAGACTGAAGACCCTCTTAATATCAGGAATGTATCTAAAAATATCTAAAAATAGGCTTTCTTAAAATGCAATTTCTCAAGAATAAAAAAGTCTTTAACAGATTTACTTTTAAAAATTCTGATTTTCTATAATAGTGCTGCCTCTGGAATAACTCAGCTATAATTACCTAACATCATTTTGTTACTACTATGGGCAGAATTGTGGTCCACCCAATGTCCCCCATTCATATGATCAAGGCATAACCCCAGTACCTCAGAATGTAACCATATTTGGAGATAGATATTTTTTTTAATATATATATTTTTTAATTTTTATGATAGGCACACAGTGAGAGAGAGAGAGAGGCAGAGACACAGGCAGAGGGAGAAGCAGGCTCCATGCACCGGGAGCCCGACGTGGGATTCGATTCCGGGTCTCCAGGATCGCGCCCCGGGCCAAAGGCAGGCGCCAAACCGCTGCGCCACCCAGGGATCCCTGGAGATAGATATTTACATAGATAATTAAATTAAAATAAGGTATTTAGAGTAGGCCCTAATTCAATCTGACTGATGTCCTTATAAGAAGAGGAAATTTGGACACTGACATGCATGCAGAGGAAAGATCATGGGAGGACACAGCTAGGAGACCATTTGCAAGCCAAGGAGAGAGAGCTCAGAAGAAGCCATAGCTACTGAGACACTGGACTTACAGTCTCTGGAACTGTGAGAAAATAAATCTCTATTGTTTAAGCCTCTCTGTCATATTTTGTTATGGCAGACCTAGCAGACTATATAGTCACTCTATTAAATATTTAAATTCCTGGCCTAGATTGAATAACATGTTCACCCCTTTGCAGGAGTGCAAGAAACCTTTATTTATGTTATCACCAAGAACCCATGTAATAGGAACAGTGCAGTCTCCCAAAAGAAGAAATAAGGAGGAAGTGGGCTGAGCAGATGTCCACTAACATTCCATTCCTTTGAATGTGGACATTCTGTTAAATAACCATGGCTCAACCATCAACATAAAAAAATTTACCTCTAATACAATACTATTATTTAACCTGTCATCCATAAAATTCCCCAACTGTCTCAATAATGTTCTTTTAAAAAAAATTAGGAGGAGAGGAGCAGAAGGAGAGGGAAAGAGAATCCCAAGCAGGTTCCATACCCAGCATGGAGCCCAGCTGGGGGCTCAATCCCACAACCCCAAGGTTACCACCCCAGCCAAAGTCAAGAGACTGAGTTACCCATGCATCCCTCCATAATGTTCTTTTTGAAATAAATTTTTTAATTTGGGAATAATTTTAGATTTATAGTAAAGCTTCAAAACTAGTAGAGAGCTCCCATATGCCCCTCACCTATTTTCCCTAATGTTAACATCTCATGTTATTGGAGTACAACTAAGAAACCAACACTGGTACATCACTATTAACTCCAGATTTTATTCATATTTGTCTAGTTTTTCCACAAATGTCCCTTTTCTGTTCTAGGATCCAATCTAAGATACTACGCTGCATTTAAACCAATGATGTTCTTTTTAACCATTTGGTTTTTTTCCAGTCCAGGATCCAAACCAGGACTACCCACTGCATTATATTTCTTTAGATTCCTTTAATCTGAAACAATTCCTCAGCCTTTCAACATCTTTCATGATATTGATATTTTTGAAGAGTATAGGCCAAGTAACTTGCAGGGAAATATCCTGTTCCTCAGAAAAATTCATTAGTGTCTAATAAAATAGAACACTAGCTCCATGAGGGCAAGTATTTTTATGTTTTGTTCACTAGTACAGATCTAAATCAATGTGTGGTACATAACAATAGCTCGATCAACATGTTTTTGTTGAAAGAATATTAAAAATATGCTTACAGTAATGTCTAACAGTATACACATATTTTCTTTTAATTTTTAAAAGGATTTTATTTATTTTTATTTTTATTTTTTTTTTAATTTTTTTTTTATTATTTTTTTTTTATTTATTTTTAAAAAGATTTTATTATTTATGAGAGAGAGAGACAGAGAGACAGAGACAGAGACAGAGACACAGGCAGAGAAGAAGCAGGCTCCATGCAGGGAACCCCATGTGGGACTCCAGGATCATGACCTGAGCCAAAGGCAGACGCTTAACCGCTGAGCCATCCAGGCGTCCCCACATGTTTTCTTTTAAAGGGTGGGTGCACAGGGTTGAGGGAAAAAGGTTTTAAAAATCCTATAGAAGAGAAAATATCACAAACCTAGTCTGGGGAAAGGGTTTTGTTTTTGTTTTGCATACTATAACTCATGGTGGAAATGATCATTCTGGGAGAATTTTGGGAGACATGAACATTCCCAATAAGAAATTTTAAAATGACTTTAATAGGATTAATACTTGTAGAAATCAGCCCTTTCCCCCACCTTGATGCCTGTCAGTTATACTCTTTCTGTAGCTGACCAAAAATGATTATGTAATCCATCTGTTTTCCACTTACAAAGTCTCTTCCCTAAATGAAACTTGATATTGGCCTATTGCCAATGTTCCTTTATAGCAAGACATAACAAACAAAAACAAAACAAAAAACCAGAAACTTTTGAGGGGCGCCTGGGTGGCTCAGATGGTGGCAGACTACTGGTTTCCGCTCAGGTCATGATCTCAGTGTCCTGGGATCCAACCCTCCCTGGGGCTCCCAGCTCAGCAGGGAGTCCGCTTCAGAATTCTCTCTCCCTCCGCCTCTCTGTCTACTTGTTCTCTCTGTCTCTCTCAAATAAATAAAGTCTTTAAAAGCTTTGAAACATACTCAAAATTAGGCTGCCTAAAACAAAACAAAACCCTTTCTAACAGGGCTCTAATACACTGAACAATTTATATTTTAAAATTATTTGACAAAACTTGTTTATGTTATTCCTGTGTCACTAAAAGAAGTTAAATTATTTTTAAAAAGAAAATGAAGGGATCCCTGGGTGGCTCAGTGCTTGAGCGCCTGCCTTCAGCCCAGGGCCTGATTCTGGAGTCTCAGGATGGAGTCCCACATCGGGCTCCCTGCATGGAGCCTGCTTCTCCCTCTGCCTGTCTCTCTCTCTCTCTCTCTCTCTCTCTCTCTGTCTCTCATTAATAAATAAATAAAATCTTAAAAAAAAAAAAAAGAAAATGAAAGAAGAAATTATTATTGGCCAAGGTTTGTTTATTTATTTATTTATTTATTTATTTATTTATTTGACAGATGCAGAGATTACTTTTATTATGTTAGAATATTCCTTAATTGGTTGGCAATTATTCATGTGAAGGAGAGTTCAGAAAACAGATTTATGACTGTATTAGCCTTGTCTTTGATTAGAGATTTATGAATCATACAAAAAATATTATTCCCTAGAGAAGGTTACTCTAGAAGTAGGAGTAGAAAAGGTCTAAGAGACTGTGGACTTGGAAGAGCATCTCCCTGCTTGTCTGGCTGTTCCAGTTGGACCACAAGACTTAGGTACAAGGATGGACATGTTTTCTCTGTTGGATTTAAAGCTTTACAACAGTTCGAATGCTCTTTCCTGCATGCAACAGGTCAAAGGCCTAGTTAATTCGGTCAAAAGACTGTGAGTCACAAATTCATCAACTTTTATCTCTTTGGACATCTATTCAGACACTAACTCCTTTTAATGAATTACTGTTTCCTACTTGCTGTGTGTCGATATGGCATATACTTATTATATGTCACGTCTAAAATAATAAATAAAAAATTCCGTACACGTTTGCCTTCAATATGACCAGAGCCCTGGGCCATGAAGCTCAAGCGCCACCCAACCAGAAATCTCCACCAGGTGAAGAGGAAACTCCTACTGCTCTCGGGACAAAAACTTCACGAGCCTTCTGGGAAATGTAGTCTCAGGTGGAGTCCCTGGAGGACCCTGGGAAATCTGGGCGGGGCGCTCCTTCCGCGCACGCGCAGAGGGGCCGTGGGGGAAGTGCCCTGTGTTCTCCCGCCGGCTTGGTCGCTGAGCTGTCAGTGACCCTGAACGGCTGGAGGGATAGATGAAGAGCAAAGACCGGCTGGTTCGTGCAAAAGAAGTAAACCTGTCGGTAACCCGTCTGCGCGGGAGCATTTGGCTCGGAGAAAGCCGAGGAAGGGCCAGGCTCCCGGAGCCCGGGTGTGGCTGGGGTGCGGCGGGGTAAGTCGCTCTGTTGTAGGTGCTGTGCACTGCGCTGTGCACTGCGGACGGAGCCTGGGCATTGAACTTGCTCACCTCATTCTAGGAGCCTTTTTTTTTTTTTTTTTTTTTTGAGATTTTATTTATTTAGTCATGAGAGCCACACAGAGAGAGAGGCAGAGACACAGGCAGAGGGAGAAGCAGACTCCGTGTAGGGAGCCCAACGCGGGACTCGATCCAGGGTCTCCAGGATCACGCCCTGGGCTGCAGGCGGCGCTAAACCGCGGAGCGCCCCCAGGGATCCCCGCTCCAGGAGCCTTTTGCCTCGCAGAGGACACTGAACCCCCTCAGGGCGGCGGGGATGAGAACCAGCGTCCCCGTGCCAGACACTGTTAAGCACTTTGCAAAGAATGTGGCATTTACTTGTCATGGTTACTCTGCAGGGTAAGTGTCCTCATCGTTTTACAGAGAGATGCGGAGTTGCCTGCTTCAAATCACACAGCTAGTAAGTGGAGGAGATAGTATTCAAACTCCGCGCAGTTTTACCTGAGATTTCATTTCTTTTTGTAATGTAGTACTCTGCCTACAACAAAGAAGTTTGCATTCTTTCTGAGGAGTGAGTGCTAAGTGAATCTCAACTTGTGATCCGTGATTTTTTGTTTTTTTGTGATCCCTGGTTTTTGAGAGAACTCTTGGTGTCTCTGCAGGAAGGCTGTGTTATTGAACCCGTGGGTCCCTCTTGCATGTTCCTGCCAGTTTTGGTTTCCAGCCGCCCCGGTTAAAATCTGCAGGAGGGGGATCCCTGGGTGGCGCAGCGGTTTGGCGCCTGCCTTTGGCCCAGGGCGCGATCCTGGAGACTCGGGATCGAATCCCACGTCGGGCTCCCGGTGCATGGAGCCTGCTTCTCCCTCTGCCTGTGTCTCTGCCTTTCTCTCTCTCTCACTGTGTGCCTATCATAAGTAAATAAAATTAAATTAAAAAAAAATCTGCAGGAGGCCAACCTAGGGCCACAGGTGATGGTGAGTTTACAGACTTGGGGCCCAACGTGAAGGTTCCAGTTGAAGGAGTGTTGCTTCTCTGTCATCCGTCTGTCTTTTCTAGAAGAAGGAAATGGGAGGAGACTGTCCTGAATTGTGACTTTCCAATCCCATTTCAGGAGAGACAGGCATCAAGGTTTGTCCCTCCTGTCTAGTGAGAGTAGGGCTTGACTCATGGCATTACCTGTGAGTGCCTTCAAGGACTGTGTGGGTAGAGGGGTCCTAAGTGTTTGAGGAGAGAGGTGAGAATTACAGAAAAACGGAGAGTTGGGTGTATGTGGTCAGACTCCACAGGAAGAGGATACTCCCAGGAGGAGCCTGAGGGGTGTGATCAAGGAAAGGAAGAATCAGGATCTACTACCAGAAGAAACTGGTAGCTCTTTGCTAAACACATTTCCACCTCCCTCTCCATCTGCCTGCCCTTCCCTTTGTCGGTGTCTCCTCCCCTCTCCTCCTTTCTCACAAACACATCAGCACAGCTGTGTTCCCTTCATTTCCTTTTGGTCCATTGGATCTTTCAATATGAGGCTGGCTTCATACTGTTTGTTGTTACATTTGCCTTTTGGGGATACTGATTCTTTCTCTTCCCCTTACCTAAATGCAGAAATAGTTTACAGAGTAATTACAGACGGGGAGTGCTAGAAGGTCTTTTAGGAATTTTCTAGTTCCACTTCTTCATTTTAAGGAGGAATGAAACTAGCTCAGGGATGGCTGTTGAGTGCCTGCGACCTCATGGCTTGTTAGTGGCTAAGTCAGGCCCCAGATCCAATCTTTGGTTTCCAGACCATTGTTCTTTTTCCTGCCTCACAGTTCCTTTGGGCCCAAGTTGCTTAATAAGTTTCTTTTTTTTAATATTTTATTTATTTATTTATGACAGACACAGAGAGAAAGGCAGAGGGAGAAGCAGGCTCCATTCAGGGACTCTATCCCGGGTCTCCAGGATCACACCCTGGGCTGAAGGTGGCACTAAACCGCTGGGCCACTGGGGCTGCCTGCTTAATAAGTTTCTTTAGAAAACGTGTAGCAAGGAGAAAACCAACACTAAAAAGGGTTTATCCATCAATTAATTCAGCAAACATATGCTAAGTATCTGTTGTGGACCAAACACTGTGCTGGTGCTTGGTGTACTGTCAGTGAACAAAATAGAGCCTGTTTTTCATGGAAGGAAATAAAAACCAAATGAACAGGTACAGAATCTGTGTTTGAGGAAAAGGAGTAAGGGTGTATGGAGTGATAGTGACAGTGAGGGAGGCTATTTTATATGAGGTGGTGAAGCAAAACCTCACTGCTAAGTGACTTGGAGAATGTAGACAGTGAGCTGTGCCGAATCTGGGTTTTTCCTGGGGAAGAACAGACCAAGCAGAAGAAATGTACAGAGATCCTGAGTAATCAACCTTGGTATTCTTTTGGAAGAATAGCAAGAAAGCTGAGGTCTGATCATGGTGAGCTGTAAGGGAGGGATTGAAAAACTGAAGTAGACGAGGTTAGAAGAGGTGAAACCAAGATGGTGTAGGGACTTACAGACCTTGACTTAAATTTTATCTGTATCTTTGCAAATTGCATATCTGTTTTTTATGTGTATATGTGCACATATATATTTGAAAAAAAGTAATGCATTATAAAAAAACCTAGAAAGTACAACCATAAAAGTTACATATGACCCTATCTCTTTACACCTCTTAAGTAATAATTATTTACAGTCTGATATATGACCGCCAAGGTTGTGCGTCTCTGTGTCTGTGTCCATATATTTTAAAAAGTGCAGGGAAGGATTGTACTAGTATTTTAATGTATTTTTTCACCTACAAATATAGATGGAACGCCTTTCCATAACAATATCTTCCTATAGCATTTTTAAAAAACACCTTATTAATGGATATTTAGGCTGTTGTCAGTGCTTTCATATTATTTTTTTAGTGCTTTCATATTATAAGCAATGATGTGAAAACTGCTTTTTATCTCTCCCGTCCTCCCTTTTTTTATTTTTAAAAATAATTACACTTTTACTGAGTGCTTACCATGAGCCATATATTGTTGTGAATGCTTTACATGCATTAATTTAGTTAATTTTCACAAAAGTCCTGTGAGATATGTACTATTATTATTAGCATTTTGCAGATAAGGAAAGTGAAATACAGAGTGGTTAAGGTAGCTCTCTCAGGATCACACTGTTAGTAGGTGGAGTAGCTGAATTTGAACCCTGCCTGCCTGGCTCCCCTTCCCAGGCTTTAATCTTTGCATCCATCCCTTTTTATTTCTTAGAATAAATTTCTGGGTGAAAAGAAATCACTAGATAAGAAATTAACAGTAAGTCGTGATAGATCAATAGGGAAGAAATGTTATTCTCTGCCCAAGAGAGAACATCCTTGTCTGGGTTTCCGACAATCATATCAGAATTAAAAGTGGAAGTGGATCCCTGGGTGGCTCCGTGGTTTAGTGCCTGCCTTCGGCTCAGGATGTGGTCCTGGAGTTCCGGGATCGAGTCCCACATCGGGCTCCCTGCATGGAGCCTGCTTCTCCCTCTGCCTGTGTCTCTGCCTCTTTCTCTGTGTCTCTCATGAATAAATAAATAAAATCTTTAAAAAAAAGTGGACAAGTTGGTGCTTCCAGAATATGGACTTCTTGACTTGTTTGAAAAGTCATTCTTCCGCCAGTAACCTTTTTTGTAGCTGGCATATGAATACTTATCTCTAGGCTGGAAAGACAGAGAAAAATACCTTTAGTCTTGTTTTCATAGATCTGTGTCCTTTCCTATGAGCATCAGAAAATGACCAGTTTCCAGGCAAGACATCCATCCATCCATCTGTTCATCCATTTGTTCAACCAAATTTCGCTTTGTTTTCTGGTAGATTTGCAGTGACTTTTAAGAATCCACGTACTAAAATGGAAAAGTCTCAATATATTAAAAAAACAGGAAAAATACAGATAGAAATTTAAATTGAACACAAGCTTAGAAAGCTGATATGAAGGCCAGAGGGTTTGCACACCATTTGCAAACAGGTGTTTAATCTTGGCAGTCATAGGAAAACCATATGCAGTCAGTGAATTCTTGGCCTTGTCCTAGAGAATAAGGTCTAACAATTCCATTGATAAAGGTTGGGCTGGCACAAACTATGAAAGAAAAATTTTGCCAAGTGTTTATTATGTAAGAGATTTGTTATGGATGCAATAGCAGTTTTCCTATGACCACTGTTTAGCGTCCTTTTGTATAAACATAATACATGAGGCTAAAACAATACTCACTGAACTTAATATTGTCTCTCTCTCTTTTTCCTTCTCTTCCTCTCTCCCTCCCCATATATATGTATGTATATATATGTATGTATATATACCTGTGTGTGTGTATGTGATGAGACAGTTTGAATGTGATTTTCTTCTCTCACAAATTTTATTTTATTTATTTTATTTTTTTTAATTTTTTAAAAATTTTTATTTATTTATGATAGAGAGAGAGAGAGAGGCAGACACAGGCAGAGGGAGAAGCAGGCTCCATGTACCGGGAGCCCGACGTGGGATTCGATCCCGGGTCTCCAGGATCGCGCCCTGGGACAAAGGCAAGCGCTAAACCGCTGCGCCACCCAGGGATCCCATCTCACAAATTTTAATTCTGAGTCAAGTATGTACATAGTACGTACATAGTACATAGAGTTGCCCCGTATAACTCACTGCAAACTCAGAACAATGAACAGAATCAGAGGAATTGCTCTGAATCCCCTCCACATCCCCCAAGTGGCCTTACTACAGGTTGAAGATGAATGTGCTGTTACAGGCATCAGTGACATTCCAGGATGTGGCTGTGGACTTCACCCCACAGGAGTGGCGGCTGCTTGAATGTACTCAGAGGAAACTGTACTGGGATGTGATGCTGGAGAACTTTATTTATTTTATAAATTTATTTTTTATTGGTGTTCAATTTGCCAACATAGAATAACACCCAGTGCTCATCCCATCAAGTCCCCCCTCAGTCTCAGTGGGTAAGGACAGTGGGTGATAACTCTTCAGTTTAACTAAGAATATACTCATAAGTACCCTTCCCTTAGGACTTGTGGAAGCTGTGGATGTTCTGAAGCTTTCCTAAGTTTGGCCCTGAATGGTAGCGGTTGCAGATTCTTAATGCTCTTTGAGATTATGCACAAACAGATAGTGTGTTTATGCTTCTACCTCTCAAATGGAGGAGCAGGATCTTTTCTGTTCTTTCCTTTTTAAAGATTTTATTCGTGAGAGAGACACAGAGAGAGGCAGAGACACAGGCAGGGGGAGAAGCAGGCTCCCTGCGGGGAGCCTGATGTGGGACTTGATCCCAGGGCCCTGGGATCACAACCTGAGCCAAAGGCAGACGCTCAACCACTGAGCTACCTAGGCGACCCAGTCTTGTCCATTCTAAAGCCTGTTTGTCATTCTTTCCAGGCCCTGAGACTCAAGGAGGCAGACCTGAATTGTGAGGTAGTCGTTTATCTCTAGCATTTTGTCTCCAGTTCTGTTTTGTTTCTCATGAACAGGGGACCCAGTTACCAAAACAAAAGTGATCTTCAAGGCAGAGCAAGGACAAGAGCCATGGATGGCAGAGGGAGAGAAGCCACGTTGGCACTATCCAGGTGAGTGAAAGAAAACCAGGCAGATGAGAGTCCTTGGAATTGAGCTTCCAGTTGATCAGTGTGGGGGACAAGGTACCTTTAAAGCAACTCTTTCAGGAAGCACCTCTTAAAAGCCCCACACCTTTGGAAGTGACTGGGAGCACTTGACATAATATCGTCAGATCCCCAGATGACACCTTCGCTGTCACTGCCCACATAGCTGCTCTTTCTCTTTGCCAGCTCTTGTATGGAGGGATATCCCTCTCCCCTGTGCCGTGGCTCCCTGCACCTCCTGTTCCATGTAGGTCCTTGCTTTGTTCTTTTAATTTGTGAAATCCTCATTCTTCTTCCTTCCTTGGTGTGTTCACAGATCTTTTCCAGACATCTGGTTCTTGTAAGGTAGTTATGTTGTATGGATTTGAGAAATAAGGAATAAGCTAAGAGTCTCAAGTGTTACACGAATATTCCCCCTTAATGGAAGGGAATCCGATCTCAGAAATAGTGAAAAACCCTCTTCTCCCCAATTTCCCTAATGTTACTATATTAGTGGACTTAGCATTGTAGGGATTTGAGTTTGGCCGTGATGTTACATTGCACAAGTTGCGGCATCATGGTAACAATCAGAACTAACCTTCTTGACTACAAAACATATAAAGGCAAAGTTGCTAAAAACTAGAAGTTTTGTGTTTCAGGTCTCCAGAGTTAATAGAAGTCATTAAGTGTGGAGACCAAAATGGGAAATGTTGATTTGAAGCATGTGGTGGCATGGGCAAAGCAGGGTTCTGGAGACTGTTCTATCTGGGAGATTGAAAGAGGTTATAAAAAGTAGGTGATTTTCAGGACAAAGTCATGTCAAGTGATAGAAATAACTGATAATAGATGCAAAAGGAATTTATGTCTGGTCTTTTTTTTAAAGATTTATTTATTTATTTGAGAGAGAAAGAGAAATTGTGGCAGGGGGTAGGGACAGAGAGAATCCAATCCCCATGCAGATGCAGAGCCTCATGCAGGGCTCTATCTTAGGACCCTGAGATCATGATCTGAGTCGAAATCTAGTTGGGATGCTTAACCGACTGAGCCACCCAGGTGCCCCATGTAAATACCTTATATGAGCGGAATCTTACAGTATTTATCCTACTCTGATTGGCTTATTCAATTAGCCTAATGTCTTCAGGATTTATCTATATAGCTTATGACAGGATTTCCTTCTTTTAAAAAGTATGTATGTATATACTCTATTTTCTTTATCCCTTTATCTGTTGATTAACATTAGATTATTTCCAATTCTTGGCTATTGTGAATAATGCTGTGATGAACATGAGGATGTAATTATCTCCAGGAAATCCTGTTTTCAGTTTTTCTGATAAATGCTCAGAGTGGGATTGCTGGATCATATAGTGGTTCTATTTTTGATATTTTGAGGACATTCCATACTGTTTTCCATACTGTTTTCCACAATTTTACATTCCCACCAGCAGTGTACCAGGGTTTCAGTATCTTCACATCTTTGCCAGTACTGGTTATTTGTTGTTGTTGTTTTATAATAGACATCCTAACAGATGTGAGGTGTAATCTTATTGTGGTTTTGATTTGCATTTCACTGATTAATGATATTGAACATCTTTTCATATGCCTGGTGACCATTTATGTCTCCTTTGGAGATAACATTTCACTGATTAATGATATTGAACATCTTTTCATATGCCTGGTGACCATTTATGTCTCCTTTGGAGATAGATAGGCCTATTAAAGTCCTTTGCCCATGTTTTTTTTTTTTTTTTTTTTTTGCCATTGAGTTGTGGGAATTGCTTATAGATTTGAGATCTTAATCTATTATCTGATAAATTTTTAAAGATTTAGTTTATTTATTCATGAGAGAGAGAGAGAGAGAGAGAGAGAGTCAGAGACACAGGCAGAGGGAGAAGCAGGCTCCATGCAGGAAACCCGATGCGGGACTCAATCCTGGGACCCCTGGGTTGAAGGCAGACGCTAAACCACTGAGCCACCCAGGGATCCCCTCTGATAAATGTTTTAAAAGTATTTCTTCTAAATAATTCTGTAGGTTGCCTTTTGACTCTTGATCATTTCCTTTGTTGCACAGAAGCTTTTGAATTTGATGTGGTCCCACTTGTCAGTGTTTGCTTTTGCTGCCAGTGCTTTTGGAGTCATATCCAAAAAGTCTTTGCCAAGACCAATCATAAGAAGTTTCCCCCCCTGTGTTTTCTTCTAGGCATTTTATAGTTTCAGATCTTACATTTAAGCCTTTAACACATTTTTGTATATGGTGTAAGATTAGGGTCCACTTTAACTCTTTTAGATTTATCTGGTTTTCCCAGATATCAGCCATTTGTTGAAGACCATCCTTTCCCCATCCTTCACTTTTTGAAGGATGTAAGCATGTAAGCATGCTTTTTGCTTTTGAAGACTACGTAAGCATGGGTTTATTTCTAGGCTCTCTCTTCTCTTCCATTGGTCTATAAGTCTTATGTTTATGCCAGTACTATACTGTTTTGATAACTGTAATTTGGTAGTATGGTTTCAAGTCAAGAAGTGTGAAGCCTCCTGCTTTGTTCTTCTTTCTCAAGAATATTTTAGGTATTTGAGTCCTTTGTGGTTCCATATGAATTTTAGAATTTTTTTTCTATTTCTGCAAAAAAAAATGTCATTGGAATTGCGTTGAATTTGTAGATTGCTTTGGGTAGTGTGTACATTTTAGCAACATTATGTCTTCTAGTTCACCAACACAAGATGTCTTTCCATTTACTTGTCTTTAATTTCTTTCAGTAGTATTTTGTAGTTGTCAGTATACAAGTCTTTAACCTCCTTGTTAAGTTTATTCCTAATTGATTCTTTCTGATGCTATTATAAATAGGAACATTTTCTTAATTTCCTTTTTGGAGTGTTTCAGTGTATGGAAACATAACTGATTTTTGTATGTTGATTTTGAATCCTGTAATTTTGCAGACTTTGTATATTAGTTCTAATAGTTTTTATGTGAAATATTTAGGGTTTCCTACATATGAAATCATATCATCTGTGAACAGAGATATTTTTACGTCTTCCTCTCTAGTTTCGATGCCTTTACTTCTTTTTCTTACTGAATCTACCTAGCTAGGACCTCAGGGCTATGTTGAATAGAAGTGGTCAGGATAGGCATCCTCGCTGACCTTATAAATTTAAATTTTTTTCTTTTTGTAATATGAGATTGGAAAGAGTAACTGGGAATGTTTTATTTATCACCTTTTTAGAAGTTAGCTGCTTACTCGATGATATACTAGAGAGACAGGAGGGAATTTTTTGAATCAAGAGATGTTCATCTTTGAGAAAACACTGACCAAGGAGAGAGTCCAAAATTGCAATCTGAATATAAAATTTATTTCTTCAAGACAAAGACAACATAAATGTGAATCAAATGGAAAGAGTCTGCAACATAATTTGTACTTGCTTAGTTATAATATAAGTTATATTGGAGAAAACTCTTGTGAATATAAGGAATGTGGAAAAGCTTTCAAAAACAAATTTTGTCTCATTAGACATAAAAAGAAGCCTATAAGAAAAAAAAAAACCTTTGGCTACACTGAATGTGGGAAAGCCTTCCAAAAGAAGTTTCATCTCATTAGACATGAAAAAAAACATACGAGGAAAAAAAAAACTTTTGAATGCAATGACTGTGGGAAAGCCTTTAACAGTAAGGGACACCTTGTAGCTCATCAAAAAATTCATAGTGGAGAGACCCTTTGTGTGCAACGATTGTGGGAAAGCGTTTATGCATAAAGCACAACTGGTGGTCCACCAGAGACTTCACACTGGAGAGAAACCTTATGAATGCCATCAGTGCGGGAAGTCATTCACTTGGCACTCTTCCTTTACCCAACATGTGAAATCTCATACACTTGAGAACTCATTTGAATGTAAAGAATGTGGGAAAACCTTCAAGTACAGTTCATCCCATTATAAACATTCTAGAATTCATACAGGAGAAAAACCATACAGATGTAGAGAATGTGGCAAAGCCTTTGCAGACTCCTCAGTGCTTGTCATGCATCAGAGGATTCATACAGGTGAGAAACCTCATGGATGTACTAAATGTGGAAAAGCCTTCATCAAGAAGTCACATCTCCTTAAACATTACTCAACTCCTACAGCAGACCAAAACAAATGTAGTGCATGTGGGAAATCTTTTAACTGGACGACACATCTTATTCTCCATCAAAGAAGTCATAAAAACATGGAAGCTGCATGAATGTGGGAAAACTTGCAGTTAATTAGCCTTTTAATGAAGCAGCAAAGAATTCATCATGAGAATTGGATAAATGTGAAAAAGCATGCTCTGAAATTCATATTCTGTGATACTACTACTTTTATTGAGAAGATTACAGAAAATTTTGAGTTGTAAGTTGAAAATTGTACCATATAGTGTAAAACTGAGGAAGTTTGGGTAACCATAGATTTGAAATATATGCTATGCACTTACACAAAATTATATCTGTTATGGTGATGGTTATACGGCATTGTGATTGTACTTAATGCCAATGAATTGTACACTTAAAATGGTTAAAATAGTAAATCTTATTGCAATAAAATATATATATATAAGACCTCAAACTAGGATTATATCTGGTAAAATATCTGCTAAATACCATCATTGTCTCTTCAAACCTAAAATCACCATATGCAGGATTGCCAATTAGTGAAACTTAGGGCTTACTGTATAGAATAAAGTTCAGTACTGTAAACTTTATCTCTAACCATTTCATGGCACCTGTGTATAGTTGTGGCTGTTGTTACTGAGCCTTCTGGAGCCTCCTTTTAAATAAGAGAAGTCAGAGAGAGTGATGAAGTCTTGTACTGCCTCTGCTCAGCTGAGGACATTGGGTAATATATTTGATGTCTTTGCAGAACACCAAAATGTGTGTGTGTGTGTGTGTGTGTATTTAATCCTGATTGGACACTGAAGAAAGAAAGCAGCTGTGTTTTGTAATACGTCAAGCACTTAATACAGGAAGAGACGCATTTCTTCAGGTAATCGTGTAAATAAAAGCCATCCTATTTCACTGGCACAGCTACATAAGTGGGAGTGAACCTACTCAGGCAGCACATAACTAGGGTACTTCATTAGAAAAGTTAGGCATCATGATCCTTTGCAGAGATTTCTGGAAGAAAATTATTACTTTTTCATTTTGGAAGTGGATTCAGAAATAGGCTTGTTTGGAAATTTCCAGGTGACTAGCACAGGTGTATCAAGCTATTGAAAACCTTTTCTGCTTCCTTGAGCTGCATAGCAATTCTTTTTTAATTTGACATTATGTAAATTCTGTTTTCTTTTAAGACACATGAACCAACAGTGATTTAAGTGGAAATTTTATATTTCACTTTAAGTGTTGCTTGATAATGTGAAGGTCTTTAAAACCCTTTCTTCAGTGGTTGTGAGGCTTAGGTCCAGCCTTGAGCTTCAACCTAAGTTCTCTAAATCAGCTCTTCTCTTGCAAACCTAAGTTTTAGTATTAAATGTGTGAACTTGGAATTATTTTTCTTTCATGAGCGTTTTTGTAGGGTGATGATGGGTGAAGACTTATGCATGAGAGTGATTTTTCTGAATATCCATCACATCTAAGTTAAGCCTTGTCTCGCAAAGTTTTCCATACTAAGACTACATGCTAATTAAACAGGTAGTCACAACCTGGCAAACCACAAAGGTGTGTATGTACACTAATTATAAACTCAGCCTTCTCAAGTTCAGCTGCCTTATCGCTTATTTCCTTTTAAAGCTGTCATTTTGCTTTACTGAACGTTACTCTTCACCTTCTAGCTCTTTCTCAGCTCCTGTCCTGAGCAGTAATCGCCGCTGAGCATACCCGGGGGGTTGGCAGGGGTCACCCTGGCCTGGGGCTATGCACCGCAGTGGCGTGTGGGAGTGAGGGCCGCACGCTCTGGCCCCTGGCGACCCTAGGTGAGAACGCCTGCTGGGCCAGAGGAGCCGGGGCGAGGTCATTCCAGAAAGGACCCCCGCCCACGGGAAAGCAACCGACCCCTCCGTGTCTCAGCCCCAACCCCCAAGCAGCCAGACTCCCAAGTGCGAGGCTCGGGCTCGCAGCTCTGTGGTGCAAGCGGCCACATCGGAAGGAGGGAAGCCGTCCGTCCTTCCACAGAGGGTTCCAGGAAGTGAAATTGAAATGTGACCTTCCGGGACGCCTGGGTGGCTCAGCGGTTGGTCGTCTACCTTCAGCCCAGGGCATGATCCTGGAGTCCCGAGATCGAGTCCCGCATCGGGCTCCCTGCATGGAGCCTGCTTCTCCCTCTGCCTGGGTCTCTGCCTCTCTCTGTGTCTCTGTCTCAAATAAACAAATAAAAAAAATAAAAATACGTGACCTTCCCGGTCTCCGGCAGGGGTGGCAGGGGAACTCCGACGGGCCACCGGGCAGGGCAGGTGGATCAACCGGCGCGTCGCAGGGGCTTGTGGGAGGTGCCGCGGGGGCTTGTGGGGGTTGCCGCGGGCTCTTCCTGTGCAGCTGTGCAGTGCTGCGGGGCGGCGGGCGCGGGAGTTCCCGCGACTCCTCGCAGCGCCCCCAGCTGCTTGCGGAGAGACTGGGGCTCACAGGGGCCTCTGGGTCAGCGGAACGACGCGGATCAGAACGCGAGAGTGCGGGTGCGATGGAGGGACCTGAACCCCCACACCGGGGGCCCCGGGAGTGATGCCAGCCTTAGGTGTGGCGGGTGGGAACCTTCAGGTTTCCTAAGGCGCCCATTTCAGCTCTGCTCACCTCCCACAGGGCTTAGTGGCGTCTGCCCCCGAGTGGCTCCCGGGTCCCTTCTCCCCCGGACTCCCTGCGGCCGGCTGCTCCGTCCGGCTCCGAGCCCCACCCTCATCCCCCCGACCCAGATCCGGGTCGCGATTTCGAGTCTCGCCTCGGAGCAGTGTGCTCCCGTGCTCCCCGGGACTCGGGTTTCTCTCTCGAGTGCCTGCTGGGCCGCTCCTGTGTCCAGAGGTCCCTAGCCCGCGTTGCTGCAGGTATGTATCCTGACAGGTGCTTAGCGGACCTTTGCGCCCGGCTGGCTGGCGGGGAGGAGGCAGGAACAGAGATTTGGAGCCCGGGAGAAAGATGCCAGCTGAGAACAAGCCATGCTCTTGATGAATGGGGGCTGCAGCTCCACGGGCAGCTGGAACCCATCTTGAGGGGACACACCTGTGACCTGAGGCCTGCCAAAACGGAGCCAGCACTGGGGTGGAGCCGCTGGGGCTGCGGAGGTTACTTAGCAAGGCTTGGGTCAGGGGACCACTTTCGGAGAACAGGGAGACGCAGTGGAAGTCTTGACTCAAAACAGAGGAAAGACCACTTCAGTGAGATGGTGAACAGGATGCAGTGTGGAGAAAAGAAGGCATCCTCAGGCAGGGGGGTGAGGGAACGGTTCAGACAAGGCAGAAACAATGGCCACAGTCCCTGGGAGTTACCAGGAAGGCTTGGTGTCTCATGGCTCCTTTCTTCTCCAGCTCTGCCTCCTTAACTCTGACCTCGCCCAGGAGGAAGAAGAGGTGACCAATTCCCAGGTAAGATGCAGTCCGGACCAGTCCGGACTCTTGAGGAAAAACTTTAAGTTCCTCTTTCTTCCCTAGAAAAGGAGAAGGAAACATTCATGGAGCACTTGCTGCATGCTAGATACACTCAACATCGACTTTTCTTTTCATTCTCATGATAAGTGTGAGAGGTGGATATTATTCCCATTTTAGAGATATAGCAACTGTCTCAGTGGGGGGTTAGAGACTGGTTATGTTCACCAAGCTGTTAAGTGGGGAAGTCAGGATTCATCTCCAGGTCCCTTGCTTCTCCTGTTGTCAGTGGACTAGTCTTCTCCTCCATGGCCTGGGCATAAATTGTCCTATTCTGTGAAATGAGGGACTCCAAAGAGAATGCTACCCTCGGGCCTGATGCTCTCCTTTTAAGTTTGTTATCTTCTCTACCTGAACATGTTGCTCCTTCATTTATCCACTGAGTTATGACCGCTTTTTTTAAATTTTTATTTATTTATGATAGTCACACAGAGAGAGAGGCAGAGACATAGGCAGAGGGAGAAGCAGGCTCCATGCACTGGGAGCCCGATGTGGGATTCGATCCCGGGTCTCCAGGATCGCGCCCTGGACCAAAGGCAGGCGCTAAACCGCTGCGCCACCCAGGGATCCCTGAAGAGAAAGACAAATTGGCTTAGATACAGTTCTTCAAAATTTGTGGTTTCTTTGGGGGAGATGAATATACACGTGTGTCAAATAGTGATTACCACTCGTGTATACATTAAGTATAATGAAAGAAGCCATATTTAAGTGTCAGTCTGAGGATGCAAGTCGGTGGTGTATCAGTGCTGGAGAAGTGATTGGGAAAGACTTCCTGTAGGAGGTGAGCTTTTGTTTCTTAAAGAGAAGATTTGAGTATATGAACTTCCATCCTCTTTCGAGTCTTTACTTTTTTTGTTGTTAATTGTTTTATGGCCTAGTAGGTGATCAATATTTACAAGTTTCATGTGTGCTTGAGTAGAATATGTATTCTCTAATGGTTGCTGCCAACATCTATGGGTGTCCATTTATTTTTGTTTGCTTGACCCTTCAGTAATTGAGAAAGAAAAAATGTGTGAAATTTCTTTGAGTAGTGGATATGTCAGATTCTCTCTACAAGACTAAGATTTTTAAAAAGATGTAATTCGTGGATGTTTTAAGAGGTATATACAAGTTTAGAGTTATAGCTTCATGGTGAATTGAAATTTTTATCTCTGTAGTGACCTTTTATTTCACTAGTGATGCTTTTCATCTAGAAATCTACTTTGTTTAATATTAAGATAGCTATTCCAGCTTTATTTTCCTTATTATTTGCTTGGTTTATCTTTTCCCATACTTTTAACTTTTTCATGGCCTTATGCTTTAGGCTTATCCCTTACTAACAATTTAAAGCTGAATTCCCCCCTCAATTTGATCATCTCTGCCTTTTTAACTGGTGGGTTTAGTTTATTTGCATTTAGTGTAGTTACTGGTGTATTTGATCTGTTTATCTTTTTCCTTAAAAAAAAAAAAATGGGCTCCATATCCATTGTGGAGCCCATTGTGGGGCTTGAACTCACAACCTTGAGATCAAGATCCAAGCTGATTTAGAATCTGACACAACTGACTGACCCACCCAGCTGCCCCTATACTTATACTTTTAATTTTGTCTACTTTTTGTTTTTTTTTCTCTCCATTCTTACCTTTTGTTTTTTGTATACTGTTTTTTAAGGGCTAGTGCTTCCCCCCCCCCCCCCGACTTGTTTTAAATTTATAACCTATATCTACTCTTTAGGTGGCTGTCCTTGAAATTTTACCATATATTTGCAAATCTAAGTTTAAACAACTTTAAGAATATTGCAAAGACTTTAAAACTCTTTATTAGTGATTGCATCCTGACTTATAAACTGTTATTTTCTGCATTTTAATTCTGTTCTTTTAATAAATTAGGTATTATTAGAATTATTATACAGACAGTATTTGTTTGCATCTACACACCTACTTATCACTTATTTATGTCCCATTCCTTTCTCAGCCTTTGGGATCACTTTTCGTTTTCCTCAAGTGCATTCTTCAGAAGTTCCTTTTTTTTTTTTTTTTAAGATTTATTTATTCATTCAGAGAGAGCGAGAGAGAGGCAGAGACACAGGCAGAGGGAGAAGCAGGCCCCATGTAGGAAGCCCGATGCGGGACTCGATCCCGGGTCTCCAGGATCACACCCCAGGCTGCAGGCGGTGCTAAACCGCTGCGCCACCGGGGCTGCCCCAGAAGTTCCTTTTTAATGCCTCTTTAGATGTTCAATTTGTTATTTTCCCACAACTGTATGTTATTTCCAGATAATTTCTTTGCTTGATTATCTTATAATGACGTCTTTTTTTCCAAATAATTTGTGTATTGCTGCTCTGGTTCTGTATCTAGTAGTTTAAATATCTATAGTTGTTGGTAGTCTAAATTTGTTTTCTGCTCTCACCTTTGATGACTTTGTTAGCTCACTGTTTGATCTTTTTTTTTTTTTTTTTGATCTTAATATATATGAGTCCTATGGGAAATTTTCCTCCACAGGGCATTTGCTTTTGTTTCTGCCAGTAGCTTAGAGGATACTGCTAGATGATTCCAATTCCTTAGAGTCACTCTAACCTCCCCACCCTGCAGCTGTCACCAGGTTCTGTGTCACATAGCAGTGCTGCTGTTGGCATCTCTCTGTGGGGCAAACCTATGGCCAACTGCCTGCCACTCTGATCTCAGCTCACCCTGTGGTTTTATTTTTCAATTGTGGGGGAGAGAACAGTCCTTTTTCATTGTTTCTAGTTAGGTGAAATTCCTTGTTTTTGTAAAATAATGTTATTGACCTGTAAAACTTACAAATATCTTTACATCTGGGTTAGCATTTTTCTTTTTTAAAACGATTTTATTTATTTATTTATTCATTCATGAGAGACACAGAGAGGCAGAGACATAGGCAGAGAGAGAAGCAGGCTCTACGCAGGAAGCCTAATGTGGGACTCCCATCTCGGGACTCTGGGATCACACTCTGAGCTAAAGGCAGACGCTCAACTGCTGAGCCATCTGGGTGTCCCTGGTTTAGTATTTTTCAACTTTACTAGAAATCCAGGAAATGTTAATTATAATGTAATGAAATGGCATTTTTGCCACCTGTCAAGTGGCAGATAAGTGTTATTTAAAAACACTTTCTGGTAAAACAGACTCTCAAATATTTTTAAAATAAATATTATTTTGGAGACGCCTGGGTAGCTCAATGGTTGAGCATCTGATTTTAGCTCAGGGCATGATCCCAGGGTCCAGGGATCAAGTCTTTTTTTTTTTTTTAATTTTTTTAAAATTTATTTATGATAGTCACACAGAGAGAAAGAGAAAGAGAGAGAGAGAGAGGCAGAGACATAGGCAGAGGGAGAAGCAGGCTCCATGCACTGGGAGCCTGACGTGGGATTCGATCCCGGGACTCCAGGATCGCGCCCTGGGCCAAAGGCAGGCACTAAACCGCTGCGCCACCCAGGGATCCCCAGGGATCAAGTCTTGTATCGGGCTCTGCATGGGGAGCCTACTTCTCCCTCTGCCTGTTTCTTTGCCTTTTTCTCCCTCTGTCTCTTAGGAATAAATAAGTAGAATCTTAAAAAAAAAAAAAAAGTCATTTTGCCACAAACATTTCAGAGGGCTTTTGGAAATTTGAAAATATGTGTCAAAAGTCTTTTAAAGTGCCTGTATCTGAAAGAATATCCACTGGAAAAAGGACAGTCTCTTCAATAAATGGTGCTGGGAAAATTGGACAGTCACGTGCAGAAGAATGAAACTAGACCACTCTCTTGCACCATACACAAAGATAAATTCAAAATGGATGAAAGATCTAAATGAGAGACAAGAATCCATCAAAATCCTAGAGGAGAACACAGGCAAAACCCTTTTTGAACTTGGCCGCAGCAACTTCTTGCAAGATACATCTATGAAGGCAAGGGAAACAAAAGCAAAAATGAACTATTGGGACTTAATCAAGATAAAAAGCTTCTGCACTACAAAAGAAACAGTCAACAAGGGCAGCCAGAGTGGCTCAGTGGTTTAGCGCCGCCTTCAGTCCAGGGCCTGATCCTGGAGACCCGGTATCTAGTCCCACGTCAGGCTCCCTGCATGGAGCCTGCCTCTCCCTCTGCCTGTGTCTCTGCCTCTCTCTCTCTCTCTCTCAATCTCTGTGTGTGTGTGTCTCTCATGCATAAATAAATAAAATCTTAAAAAAAAAAAAGAGTCGACAAAACTAAAAGACAACCTACAGAATGGGAGAAGATATTTGCAAGTGACATATCAGATAAAGGGCTAGTATCCAAGATCTATAAACAACTTATTAAATTCAACCGCAAAGAAACAAGCAATCCAGTCATGAAATGGGCAAAAGACACGAACAGAAATTTCACAGAGGAAGACATAGACATGGCCAACAAGCACATGAGAAAATGCTCCGCATCACTTGCCATCAGGGAAACATAAATCAAAACCACAATGAGATATCACCTCACACCAGTGAGAATGGGGAAAATTAACAAGACAGAAAACAACAAATGTTGGAGAGGATGCGGAGAAAGGGGAACCCTCTTGCACTGTTGGTGGGATTGTGAACTGGTACAGCCACTCTGGAAAACTGTGTGGAGGTTCCTCGAATAGTTAAAAATAGACCTGCCCTACGACCCAGCAATTGCACTGCTGGGGATTTACCCTAAAGATACAGATGCAGTGAGAGACTGAGACACCTGCACCCCAGTGTTTATAGCAGCAATGTCCACAATAGCCAAACTATGGAAAGAGCCTTGGTGTCCATCGAAAGACAAATGGATAAAGAAGATGTGGTCTATGTATACAATGGAATATTACTCAGCCATTAGAAACGACAAATACCTACCATTTGCTTCAACGTGGATAGAACTGGAGGGTATTATGCTGAGTGAAGTAAGTCAATCGGAGAAGGACAAACAGTGTATGTTCTCATTCATTTGGGGAATATAAATAATAGTGAAAGGGAATATAAGGGAAGGGAGAAGAAATGTTGGGAAATATCAGAAAGGGAGACAGAACATAAAGACTCCTAACTCTGGGAAATGAACTAGGGGTGGTGGAAGGGGAGGAGGGCGGGGGGTGGGGGTAAATGGGTGACGGGCACTGAGGGGGACACTTGACGGGATGAGCACTGGGTGTTATTCTGTATGTTGGTAAATTGAACACCAATAAAAAATTAATTTATTAAAAAAAAGAGGAATTGACCCAAAGAGAAAAGTTGTAAGTGCATTAAATTTAAATACAATGATATAACTTGCAGTCTTGATATAGTAATGAAAACTGGGAAGCAATTTAAATGTTCAATATAGGGCAGCTCCGGTGGCCCAGCAGTTTAGCGCCGCCTTCGGCCCAGGGCATGATCCTGGAGTCCCAGGATCGAGTCCCACATTAGGCTCCCTGTAGGGAGCCTGCTTCTCCCTCTGCCTGTGTCTCTGCCTTTCTCTCTGTCATGAATAAAGAAATCTTAAAAAAAAATAAAAATAAGAAATGTTCAATATAGGGATATTGGTTTTTTTTAAGATTTTATTTTATTCATGAGAGACACAGAGAGAGGGGCAGAGACAAACGCAGAGGGAGAAGCAGGCTCCCTGTGGGGACTCCATCCCAGGATCCTGAGATCATGCCCTGAGCCAAAGGCAGATGCTCAACTGCTGAGCCACCTAGGCGTTCCGGGGAGATTGTTAAATAAATCATAATGTAACCATAAGTTGGACCAGTCTGCAGCTTTTAACAAGGTGTAGAAGAATATTTACTAACAAGGGAAGATGTTCATGATACTGTAATTGAAAAATATTTTTAAGTTGTAAAGAATATTCCCAGCTTAAAAAAAAATCCACATATGTATGCCAAAATATAAATAGCAGTTATTTTGAAGGCAATGTGATTATATATCTTATATTTTTTCTGTAGTTTTTTCTTATTTTCTATAGCACTTCTGTTGTCAGAAAAAAGTAGCAAATGAAATATGATTCCCTTTTGAGGGGAATTTAATAATTTAAAGTGTTTATGCTAGAAATATAAGCAAGCACTCCATCAAACTAGTGGGCTAGATCAGGGTTTTTAATTTTATATATATCTATATATATAGAATACCTATCTATCATCTATCTATATATATATAGAATATGTAGCATTAAAAAATATCGCCAACCAAGTGCTGGTACAATGATATTCCATAGGCATTCTAGATGCAAGGAATAGGAAGAAGAATCATGGGATGCTTGGGTGGTTCAGTTGGTTAAATGTCTGACTCTTGATCTCAGCCCAGGTCTTGATCCAGGGCTGTGAGTTCAAGGCCCACATTGGGCTCCATGCTGGGCCTGGAGCCTACTTAAAAAAGAAGAGGGAGAAAAAACAGAGGTTATATTCTTTTTTTTTCTTTCAGAGGTTATATTCTTTACAAATGCCCAGTTAGGTCAGAGGCTTAGTATATATATTTATATCAGCAGCTAATTTATGTATGCCTGTACTACTCACTGTGTAGGATCATTATAAATATGAGACATTTTAACTTTGCCAGTAATTTTTCCACATAATCTCTAGTGGTACAGCCATATATAGACTTGATGTTGCTTTTTTTTAATAGCTGAAATAAAACCTAGGGTTGGGCATTAACACTGCGGTTTTAGGCATTTATAATAACACACCTCTATTATATTTAGGAGTAAATTTTAGAAAATAACAATGTAACTGATGTGATTATTCATTATTGACTAAGAACAAATCCAATTTTATTTGTTTTTTTTTAAGTTTTTTTTTTAATTTTTTAATTTATTTATGATAGTCACACACACACAGAGAGAGAGAGGCAGAGACATAGGCAGAGGGAGAAGCAGGCTCCATGCACTGGGAGCCCGACGTAGGATTCGATCCCGGGTCTCCAGGATCGCGACCTGGGCCAAAGGCAGGCGCTAAACCACTGCACCACCCAGGGATCCCTATTTTTGTAAACTTGTAAATTTGTAAAACTTTTTTAAAAAAAGATTTTATTTACTTATTTATTCATGAGAGACACAGAGAGAGAGAGGGGGGCAGAGACACAGGCAGAGGGAGAAGCAAGCTCCATGCAGGGAGCCAAACGTGGGACTCGATCCCAGGACTCAAGGATCACGCCCTGGGCCAAAGGCAGGGCACTAAACAGCTGAGCCACCCAGGGATCCCAAAACAAACTCTTTAACAAATATTGTCAATCTCCCAATATTCAAGACCAAGTCAAAATATTAGCAATATTTCTATATTCAAGACCAACTTGAGTATTTTCATTTTTACAGCCATTTCCCAAAAGCTTCTCATAATTAAGAATTGAAAATGAGTGCTACAATATGAACATGTCTAATTATTGGGAATTTATTTTGATCAGCTTTGTTTCTGAAGTTGCTGTTATCTCTGGATTCAGAATTTTGCATTAATTCACTGCATTATAACAAATGCTTTATATAGGAAATAAGTTTGTGATGATTGAGAAACAGAATTAAAATAGGGTCTAGAGGGCAGCCCGGGTGGCTCAGCGGTTTAGCACCACATTCAGCGCAGGGCGTGATCTTGGAGACCCAAGATCTTGGAGTCCTGTGTCAGGCTCCCTGCATGGAGCCTGCTTCTCCCTCTGCCTGTGTGTCTGACTGTCTGTCTTTCTCTCTCATAAATAAATAAAAAATATTTTAAAAAAGATAGGGTCTAGATATCCAGAACATTTGTCTTAAGTGTGTCTTTGTTAACCTTAAAACTGCCACTTATTTTGCTATAAAAAATGGCAACAGCACAGAATTGCGACTAGGGACAAGCAAACTAAGGCAAAGTCATAGGCAAGTGTGGAGAACACAGGAGAGGAATGCTCTTTTATAAAGGAAAAGGATGGGAAAAGTTGGGAAGGCTCTTATAAACAAAAAATCCATTGGAGTAAACTGGGAGTTCACAGTGTAGTGCCTTTTCATTGGCTGAGTTGTGACAGTCTCTCATTGGCTGGGCTATTGTCAGGGCAGGAGGAAACCTTTCTTGCTCCTACTGGGATAATAAAGTAGTAGCTAGAGTAGTGTGGACTTGCAAGGTACAGGTGCTTCTCTTCCTGTTGGGTCTGCAGTTGACCCAGTGGTAGGTGTGAGAGCTCCCCTTGCCAGCCTCCTGACTCCACTCTAAACAAAGTTTCCTTTGATTAATTTTCAGTCTTAAGTCACATATTCCTAGAAAATAAGAGTTACAGTTGTTATACAATAAGCATTGATGTTGATGCTTGAATTTCAAGACTGAAATATCATTAGTGAATTATTTTAAGGCTTTACAAAAGACACTGAATTTCATTCCTAGTCTTCCCACAGTACAACTTATTCTTTCTTAGAATCATAATAAATATAGATAGCTACACTAAAAGACCTATCACATCCCTGTTCATATTAATGTTTTATAGTGCAATAATTGAGAAGAAAACCACTAGCTTTTCAGTAATCCCATAAAATGATTCTCAGTTCATAGCACATGTGCCTGCCTTATTGCCCAAACTACCAGTTCTTACCAAGTGCATTTTAGGACCTAGTCACTCATGGGGCACCTGGGTGGCTCAGTCAAGTGACTCAGTTAAGCGACTGCGTTTAGCTCAGGTCATGATCCTGGTGTCCTGAGATGGAGCCCTGCCTCCGGCTCCTGGCTCAGTGGGGAGCCTGCTTCTGCTTGTCCCTCTGCCCTGCCCATTCCCCTCACCCCCCACTCATGTTTGCTTACTCTCATATGCTCTCTGTCTCTCTCAAATAAAAAAATCTTGTAGCACCTGGCTGTCTCAGTCAGTTAAGCATCCAACTCTTGATCACAGCTGGTCTTGATCTCAGAGTCCTGAGTTCAAGCCTGGCATTGGGCTCCATGCTGGGCACAGAGCCTACTTAAAAAAAAAAAAAAAGACCTAGCCACTCTATTTGGGTATGAATATAGCTATGTTTACACTTGGTAGTTAGTCTGTAAGATAGTTCAAGAATCTACAAGTTTGCTTGAAAACAGGATTGAGGGATCCCTGGGTGGCGCAGCGGTTTGGCGCCTGCCTTTGGCCCAGGGCGCGATCCTGGAGACCCAGGATCGAATCCCACGTCAGGCTCCCGGTGCATGGAGCCTGCTTCTCCCTCTGCCTGTGTCTCTGCCTCTCCCTCTCTCTGTGTCTTTCATGAATAAATAAATAAAAAAAAATGTATTCCATCTGTTAGAAAACAGGATTGATAGCTTCCTAATCAAATGAAAACTTTACATTTTGTGAAAATGGGGGTCAAAAGGTTTTTAATGTGATTAGAAGGGTTCTGAACTCCTAAGTAAATAAATGGTTATTGTTTTTAAAAAATCATTGCATATTGATATGTTATTCTCAATTTATATTTTCTGTTTATTTCACTGTTGTATCCCAAGTACTTTAGGCCACTGTCCTTTAAAAGTGTTTTAAAATTAGACATTTCTTTTTTTTAAATTGAAGTATAGTTGACTAGTTGACACAGAAGTTTATTAAATGTTTTGCCATCCTGTGAGATGATCACATAGATATTTCTCTTTCATTTATTATGATTATGGAAGAGATTTCTAATGCCAGTTGTTCGCAAAACCAAAATCCTCTTTAGCTAAAAGGAACTTATTGAAGGATGTTTGGTAGCTCACAGAATCTCCTCAGAGGCCAGAAAGACAGGCCTAGAAGCTACACAACTTGGAACATTGCCCAGATCACACAGCTGGACCATCCCAGTGGAGAAACCACTACTGCTGTGCAGGCACTCAATTTGCACTGCTGACCCAGGGCTGAAGACACCATCCCTAGAACATTTGTTTCTAGTGCTTCTAAAACTGGATGCCTCTGCTGCCATTTCCAACTCTTCGGTTCTGAATTAAAGACTTGTGCAAGTACATCTGGCTGACTAACCAAGCTATAAGGGACTCTGGCAAGTGAGTTTCTGGCTTTTGTCTTGAGGACTCACAAATTCATAATGTGACGAATTCCCTAGACATAGGGGGTCTAAAGTTGCTGGGTTGCCAAAAGAATGATAGATCAAGGAACCCTTAGATTTGTTTAATAATAAAAGTATCTGTGAGCCTAATTCAACATCCGTGAACTTAATGTTGAATTATAACTTTGAAATGAAATGGAACCTGGCTGTGTAAATGAGTATTTGCAGAATATGAACATCTGCAAGTATGTATCTAAAACACATAACACTATGGGTCTGTGTATAGTTGTGGGGATTGAAGGAAAGGGGAGTAGTTAAGACTGAAACACAAGTTTGAGGCAGGTAGGTGATGGTGATACTCTTTACTGAGATAAGTAACAAAGGCGATAGAGATGTATACATGTGTGTTTGTGGAGGAAGAGTTAGAAGACACATTGAAGTGCCTGTGGGACATCCAATTAAAGAAGTCTAGAAGGAAGTTAGATATCAAAGTCTGAGACAGATCCAGGTTAACAAATTTATGAGTTGTCACCATGTATTTGGTCATTAAAGTCATGGGATTGATGGAGATAATCTGATATGTGACAAGAGAAGAAAAAGAAGGTAACTAGAGAAGACTGAGGAACACAGATATTTAAGGACAAGTCACAAAAAGAGGGGCCTGAGTAGAAGTTATGTTGAAGGAATGCAAGATGGTATAGACTGATGAGGAGGTAGAGGTGGGATGGTAGCTCAGAATAGTGGTGACAGAGACAAGAGAGATCCTTAGGAAGATTTAGTGATGGAGCAGGAGTGAGAGATGACATGGAGGAAGTAGGTGATGATGCCTATTTTGTTGACTCGAACATCCAAGTGATTGGAGGTGTGGTTTCCTGAGTTAGGGAACATTGGGAGAGAAGCAGCTTTGGAAGTGAGATAAAGTCAGAATTGAGCAGGTTGATTTAGATGGCTTAGGGATGTCCAAGTGGATTTTTATTTCATTTGGAAAATATTTGTCAGTTATTTCGTACTGGATATTCATCCAGTAGATAATGGGGTCTGGAACTCTAGGTCTGGGTAGAGGTCTTGGCTGCCAAAGCTCATTAAGAGTTGCCAGCATTTGAATGGCATTGGAAGCTATCAGCATCGATGAGATCATGTAGAGTAAGAAGAGAATCTGGGATCCAATCCAGAGAACCCCAACATTGATGAGTAGAGAAAGAGCTTGAGAGTGATCAGAGAGGTAGGAAAAAAACCCAGGTTACTATGATATCCCGACTCTAGGAGGAGAGAGTTTTGAGGGAAACTATGTCATCAGCAGGGCCAAATAATACCAAGAACTCAAGCATAAGTTAATGAGGATGAATTTCTAGAATTAAGAGGGTTAGATAAAAGGATGTTTGATAAAATACTGCCAAATTGTTCTTCAAAGAAGTTTTTACCAATTTATACTCTTTCCATCAGTATAGGAGGGTCCTGTTTCCTCACACTCTCACTAATAATAGGTATTACAAGTCTTAATCTTTACACAATGGATGGGGAAAATTGTATCTTGTTATCCAAATGTCCATTTCTTTGATAATTTGTGAGGCATTTATTTTTCTTCTAGGAATTACTCATTCAAATCATTTTTCACTGGTCCACTATTAAAAAGATTTTATTTACTTGCTTACTTATAGCAAGGGGAGGGGCAGAGGGAGAGAGAATCTCAACCAGACTCAGCACTGAGTGCAGAGCCTGACACAGGGCTCAATCCCAGACCCTGAGATCGTGACCTGGGCCTATATCAAGGGTCTGATGCCCAACTGACTGAGTCACCCAGGCACTCCTCACTTGTCCATTTTTAACTGGGATATTTTATCTTCTAATTGGTATTAAGAGCTCCTTGTATTACTAGGGCAGTGAGCCTCTGCCTAAGATAATATGTATCTTTTAAAAAGTTGTCTTTTAATGACTCTTACAGCTTGGGGCAGAACTCTGAAGTCTCCTCTCTTCTGTCTACCTTTGTCAGTGTTCCCAAGTTTACCCTTTGTACCACAAACATTGGTGTAGATGCTTAAGAGGAATTACTGTTCATTGGTGTTTTAGGAACCTGTTACATTCAAGGATGTGGCCATGGACTTCACCGAGGAGGAGTGGGGGCAACTAGACCCTGCACAAAGGGCCCTGTACGGAGAGGTGATGCTGAAGATCTATGGCAATCTGGTCTTAGTCTGATACATTCATTTAGTAATTCTCTTATAATTTAACCTGGTTTTTTCCTTCCCTTCTGAAAACATTTAGAACTTTGTTCTTGTTTCTGTTTCTCCTTGCAATTTTGAAATTTTACCAGAATATGTCTAGGTATGTGATTTTTTTTCAGAAATTATATTTGCCGGTCACTGAGCCTGTTCATCTCTGAATCCTTCAGTTCATAGAAGTTTTCCTTTGATTTCATGAGATTTTACTGAGTGAAAAGGAGGAAAAGCTTTTATGTTTTCATTATTCATTTCTACTTTTTCATGTTTCATGCTTCATGTTTTCCCTTTTCATGAGTTTTTATTTTGATTAATTTGGTCATCTTGCTTTTTTGAGAGTATCTCCCTTTTGCCTATGTATGCAAATCATCAGCTGACATTTAGAATTCTTGACTGTAGAGTCTTTTTCTCTCACGATGCTGAAGACATTGTACCATTGTCTTTTGACAATCTTATTCCCCTTTCAAGGAAGTAATTTGTTTTATTTTAATGTTTTATGTGCTTTTGCTTTCTTGATCCTTGAAATTTAGAAATTTCAGCTAGATATGTGTATGTTAGTCTTTTTTTCAACACTCCTGCATGGTACTGGGGAGATACTTTCAATCTAAAGAGTCTATTTCTTTCAGATTAAGTACATTTTCATTAATTCTTCTGTTTGCTCTTTTTGTATCTCTCTTTTTAAGATTTTATTTATTTGACAGAGAGAGGGAGGGAGGGAGAAGCAGGCTCTCTACTGAGCAGGGAGCCTGATATGGGACTCAATCCCAGGACCTTGGGATCATGACCCGAGCTGAAGGCAGGTGTTTAACCAACTGAGCCATGTAGGCATCCCTGTATCTCTCATACATATATAAGGTCTAGATCTGTCCTTCTCAACTTAATATTTTTCTCATAATTTCACTTTTTTAATCCTTTCCCTCTGAATCCTGGTAGAATTCTTCAGATTGGTCCTTTAATTGTCTACTATCGTTTTCCTCATTCTCTAGTCTGAACCTATTGCTTGTAGCCTTGATTGATATTTTTGATAATCCTATTTTTCATCATTGCAAACATTTTCTTGTTCTCAAAGCATCCCCTTTTCCACACAGGGAAGAAACTTTATGACTGTGCTGAGTGTGGGAAGAGCTTCAGTCTGAGCACAGATCTTTGCTATCAGAGAATTCATACTGGGGAGAAATCTTTCATATGTGATACATGTGGCAGAGGCTTCAGTTATAACACAAATCTTCACGTTCATCGAAGAGTTCACACAGGAGAGAAGCCTTTTACGTGTGAGGAGTGTGGCAAGGGCTTTGATCAGAGCTCCAATCTTTGCATCCATCAGAGAGTCCACATTGGAGAGAAACTCCACAAGCATGAAAAGTGTGGTAAGGGCTTCAGTTAAAACATAGATCTCCTAGCACATCAGAGAGTCCACGTAAGAGAAACTGTTTAATTGTGAAACTCTGAAAACAGGGACTTAAATGCTCATCTGAAAGTCCACACAGGAGAGAAACTCTACAAGCATGTGTGGCAAGTGCTTCTTCAGTCAGAGCGTAGATCTCCAAGTTTATCAAAGAATTCACACAGAGACACCATTCAAAGTGATAGACATGGTAAGGGGTTCAGGTACAATGTGAACCATCATGTTCACAAAAGAGACCATAGGGTCTCAGAAACGTAGAATCTTATGTTTGTGAGAAATGAGCTCAAGTCTTCACATTCATCAGATACCATGTGAGAGGAATACTCTACACATTTGGAACATGGGGTCAGGATTTCCGCCAGAGTGCATCTCTCTCCCTTTACCAGAGAGTCTTTTTCTAACAATTATGTGAACTCCATGAGAGTCCAGCTATGCATACTTTGTTCTCCATTTTGTCCCTAGCTCCTGGCACACTGCCTGGCACAAGTAGCCATTCACTAAATATTTGTTGAATGCAACTCCATATGGGAGAAAACCCCCTTTAAGTGTGATGTGTGGTAAAAGACTTCAAAGTCCACACATTGAAACCTTTTTTTTTTTTTTTAAAGATTCATTTATTTATTTATGATAGACATAGAGAGGGATCCCTGGGTGGCGCAGCGGTTTGGCGCCTGCCTTTGGCCCGGGGCGCGATCCTGGAGACCTCGGATCGAATCCCACGTCGGGCTCCCGGTGCATGGAGCCTGCTTCTCCCTCTGCCTGTGTCTCTGCCTATCATAAATAAATAAAAAATTTTAAAAAAATTAAAAAAAAAAGATAGACATAGAGAGAGAGAGGCAGAGACACAGGCGGAGGGAGAAGCAGGCTCCATGCTGGGAGCCTGACGTGGGACTTGATCCCGGGGCTCCAGTATCGCGCCCTGGGCTGAAGGCAGGCGCCAAACCGCTGAGCCACCCAGGGATACCCTGAAACCTTTTTATTTATTTTTTTAAAGATTTATTTATTTTTTTAAAGATAGATTGATTGATTTATGATAGACATAGAGAAAGAGAGGGGCAGAGACACAGGAGGAGGGAGAAGCCGGCTCCATGCCGGGAGCCTGACGTGGGTCTCGATCCTGGGACTCCAGGATCACGTCACGGGCCGAAGGCAGGCGCCAAACCGCTGAGCCACCAGGGATCCCCCTCTGAAACCTTTTTAAAATATATTGTAAAGATTTCAGTCAGATCACAGATTTCATCATTAGTTAATCCCTGTAAGAGAGAAGTCCTATTAACCTGATGAATATACTAATGGACTTGAGATAAATATTCAGGTTATTGAATCAGTGTAGTAAATTTAAAAATACATACCTTCAAAATAAGAATTTTCACCCCTGAACTATCAATTATAAAAATACATGTTTTAACATGTGTGTTTTTACAAAAGTATCTCTTGTATTAGGAAAAAATCCTGTGAAATGAAATTATGTGTCAGGCTCTGGACTCACCATCTCCACAGAAGGTTGATTCCATCTCAAAGATGCTTATGTTAGACATGACCAATGAGTTACCCAGCACCAGTGACAAACAAGGTCTTCCTCCTGGGAAAGACACCTCTTACCTGACAAAGGCTCTTCTAGGCCGAAAGCCTCCTGACCTTAATTGAGCATCTCATGATCCATCATGTCTCTAGGCTGCTGGATGCCTTGCACCATGGATTGTAGAGATCTCCAGGTATGGCATCTTCAGGGTAGATGTCTGTAAAAGAGACAGCTAAAGGAAGGGCTTGGGTTAGGGTTTCTGGAAGGGAGTTAGAGGAGAGGAAAGCAAGTCTGAAAGGGGATGGTTAGAGGGAAAAGGAAAAGAACAGTGCTTAGGAGGGAGGTTGTGGGATGGTTGAGGTGGAAAGCTTGGAGGCTTCTCCCAAAGTCTCTAGCAAGTGTAGTGACTTCCAGTACAGAGCTTTCCCTGGGACTCTGAGCTGAGCAGAGAGTGGTCTACAGTGGGTATATCCAGACCCCATCTGCATTAGGGCCCATTGGGACCAGAGGTAGAAGAGCTATGTGAGGGGCCTTGGAAGGCAACGCCATGCCCCATCATTTCCCCAGGTGGCCTAAGTCAGGTGGGACCATTATCCCCCAGTGGGAGGAAGGACCATATAGGAAGGCAGTAGTAATAAGGCTGAGTCTCTTCAGGACGCAAAAATTAATCAGAGCCTGGGGGCCTGGGAAAGGGAAGAAGACCTGGGCCAGTGGAGGTTAGGAAGATGTCAAGTTTCATAACTAAATATGGGTAAGGAAGAAAGACGGTTTGTCTGAATCCTTCATCTAGGACCAGTATGTTCTCTGTGCCCCTCAAGGAGCTATTTCAAGGGGAAGGATATCTACAATTAGAAAGGCTTTGGAGCTCTAGGAGGACTGTCAACGAGCTGTCCAGAGACCACTGGCTCACATTGGGAGAGGCGGTTAGTATGCCTGAGGGTTTTAATGGCAACTGGCATGAGAGGACTCAAATAGCATTGAATGAAGGTATTAATAAAATTCTAACAAGTCACATTTTATACAAGTTTTTCCTTCTTCCTCTCTCTTTTTTTCTGTTTTTAGATTTAAATATTTTAACTATAAAATATATCAGGCATACAAAAAAAGTTCAGAAAATATAATGACTATAATAGCATGTTAAAATTTTTTACATATTAGGGGCAGCCCGGGTGGCTCAGTGCTTTAGCGCCGCCTTCAGCCCAGGGTGTGATCCTGGAGACCTGGGATCAAGCCCCACGTCAGGCTCCCTGCATGGAACCTGCTTATCCTTCTGCCTCTCTCTCTGTCTCTCATGACTAAATAAAATCTTAAATTTTTTTTTACATATTAGCATCAAGTCTTTTTTTGGTAAAAAAAAAAAAACAGATTTAACTAAAGTTTCTGCTATGTTACTCTGCTCAGAGGTAACAATTATGCTTAAGTTATTGTGTATTCTGTGTATGTTTTGGGGGTTTTTTGTGACCTGTATGTCCATGAGGTCTTAAATTTTTACATAGATAATATTTTTGCAATTTGCTTTATACCTCACACATTACATTTTTGAGATTTTTTAATGCTGATATTTTAGAACTAATTAAGGGATGTCAGTTTCTGTCATCTCAGCTTTCAGACAGATAATCTTTTCAATAGATAATTTGTATACCCCTGGGCCAATAACACATTTTCAAGTGCTATAGCTTTATAGAAGTTGTCCTGGCTATTTTTTTAATTTTTTTTTTTTATGATAGTCATACAGAGAGAGAGAGAGAGAGAGGCAGAGACACAGGCAGAGGGAGAAGCAGGCTCCATGCACCGGAGCCTGACGTGGGACTCGATCCCGGGTCTCCAGGATCACGCCCTGGGCCAAAGGCAGGCGCCAAACCGCTGCGCCACCCAGGGATCCCGTGTCCTGGCTATTTTAAGCACTTTCTATAACTTACATGAAAGAATAATCAACTTGTCTAAAGTCCTTGAAAAATTTGTTGGATTGCAGTTTTGGGGGTTTTCTTTCTTTTTCTTTCATTCCTTCCATTGGATTATGTTTTCTTCTCTATTTTCCTCTACAGGATCAATAAATTTTATATTTTTGTTTTGATATTTATTAACATTGATAACATTGTAATAAAGTCTGCATTATGTCCCTCCTTAACAATAGAGAGTAGAACAGTAACTGTGCTTCTCCTTTTCCCAGGTTGTATGGTTGTATAGGATTTTAACTTCATGTTTTTAACATGTTCCCAGATTTGTCATTATTTTGTTGTAAATAGACAATGCAAGTTTGAATTAACCTGCATATTTGCCAATTTCTCACCACTAGTTCTTGTATTTCCTCTTTTCCTTGTGAATTCCATTCCTCAGCTTCCCAGAACAGAGGCAGTTTGTGCAGTGGTCAAAGCCTGGGTTTGATATGTGGGTCTGTTGTTGATCTCTAGCTCTGTGGCCTTGAGCAGATTACTGAATTTCTTTGTGCCTCACTTTCTGTATCTGTAAAGTAGGGATGATAACAGTATCTACTTCATAGGGTTGTTACAGGGATCAGATGAATTAATATTTGTAGAATGGTTAAAATAGTGAATGTCATGTAGCAAGCCTTATAAAAGAGTTCCGTATATAAATAATCTCTAATTTTTCATCAAGTGTGTCTGTGAATAGTAAGTTCTTTATTTCTCCCTTATTCTTGAATTATAGCACATAGCTAGGTATAGAATTCTAAATTGACATTTATTTTTATTCAGCATTTCTGAGCCTCTGATGCTACTTTTTATTTATTATTATTTTTTAAGATTTTATTTATTTATTCATGAGAGTCATGGAGAGAGAGAGGCAGAGACACAGGCAGAGGGAGAAACAGGTTCCATGCAGGGAGCCTGATGTGGGGCTCGATCCCAGGTCTCCAGGATCATGCCCTATGCTGAAGGCAGTGCTAAACCACTGAGCCGCCGGGGCTGCCCTGATGCTACTTATTAAAGTCTAGTTAGCCACTTTATTGTTCCCTTTGAGACAAGTGTGTATTTTCTCTCTGGTTGATGTTCAGATTATCTCTATATTTAAAGAGGTTAGGCAAAATCCTGAAAAGTTGGAAAATGTGCTATTTTATGAAATATATCTAGGTGTGGGTTTACTCATTTTTTCTAATCAGAACATATTATGCTCCTACATGCTATTTTCTATTAAATTTTTTAAAAGATTTTATTTATTTATTCATGAGAGACACAGAGAGAGAGAGAGGCAGAGACAGGCAGAGGGAGAAGCAGGCTCCACGTAGGGAGCCCAATGCCAGGGCCTGGGATCACGCCCTGAGCCAAAGGCAGATGCTCAACTGCTGAGCCACCCAGGCATCCCTCTATTAATTTTTCTTTATTATATCTGTGTACCTGTTAGATTTGTCATTTTTGTAGCTTCTTGAATTACATGTTTAGAACTTATTTTTAGCCTTTCCTTATTTTCTAATATTTTTTGTATTTTAGTGAATTAAATTTCCTGTGAATACTTTGGCAGTGTCCTTTCCAGAACACAATATGGGAATCTCTATCAAGGGCCTTTAAAATGTTCATACCATGTGACTCAAATTTCAGATCTAAGAATCTATATTAAGGACATAATCAGTTGAATTATATATAAAAGGTATACATTACCATGTTATTTGTACTATTTTTTAAAAGGAAAGGATTACTATATAAAGATTTTTTTCAAAGTCATCAATGCATTTATATATATTCAGCAATAAAACTGTTTGGGGTCATTTTTAATGACTTAGAAAAAAAGCACACAATATAGCAGATGTAAAGACAAAAATAGAGGAGCAGCCCAGGTGGCTCGGCGGTTTAGCGCCACCTTCAGCCCAAGGTGTAATCCTGGAGACCTGGGATCAAGTCCCACATTGGGCTCCCTGCATGGGGCCTGCTTCTCCCTCTGCCTGTGTCTTGGCCTCTCTGTCTCTCATGAATAAATAAATCTTTTTTTTTTTTTGATGATAGTCACAGAGAGAGAGAGAGAGAGAGAGAGGCAGAGACATAGGCAGAGGGAGAAGCAGGCTCCATGCACTGGGAGCCCGATGTGGGATTCGATCCTGGGTCTCCAGGATCGCGCCCTGGGCCAAAGGCAGGCGCCAAACCGCTGCGCCACCCAGGGATCCCAATAAATAAAATCTTTTAAAAAAAGACACAAATGGAGGAAAAAACTTGAAAAAATAAACTAATATATTAACAGTATAAATGGATGCTATTTATTTTCTATTTCATGCTTCCCAGTCCCTCCTGAAAGTAGTATTGATTCTTCTAATTACAAAATGATATATGTCCTTTGTAAAATACTACAATATGAAGCAGAAGGAAGTTTAACTGGTTCATTGTGGAGTGTCAACTCAGTGGGGATGGGTATATATGATCATGAAATGTTTTTTTTTTTCCCCAGTCACTGCCTTCATCCATATTCTGTTGAATTCCTCTGATTAATTAAAGTAATGAATGAATAATGAGTGGGAAAGAGAGGCCCTGAGGGAGGGAGGACTTAGGAAAGAGGAAGACCTTCTCCCTCACCAGTTCCCTGAAGAGTACAAACTTGGTAAAAGATTACAAACTGGTGAAAATGTTTGCCACCCATATCACAAAGAGATCCACCTCTCTTTATGAAAAGCTCTTAGAAATCATCAAAGCGTGCACACACACACACACACAAAATGTGAAGAGACTGTTCAGAGATAATATAAATGGCCCTCAAATGTATGGAGAGGTGTCAAACTTTTCTCAAGAGAAATGCAAATCAAAACCATGCTGAGATAACATTTCTCACTTAACAGATGAGCAAAAAATTGAAAAGTTAAATTCATTCTTAATAAGGCTGTAGAGAAGCAGGCATTCTCATAAACTGCTGTGGGGATTACAAAATAGAAGTCCTATGGAAAGGAATTTGACAGTATCTACCAAAACTATAGATACATTTACCTTTTGATCCAAATATCCCATTTCTGTCCCACAGATACACCTGCATGTGTGCCTTGAAAATATTTGGCATTGTTTCCAGGGAGTAAAAAATGGAAAACAACACATATGTCCATCAGTAGAGGACTGGTTTAATAGACTATACATCTACAGTGGAAGAATGTGCAGCTGTAATGAAAAAAATTCTTATTGAAATGGAAATATCTCCAAGATATATTAAATAAATGCAAGGTTGAGAACAATGTGTATATATGCATGTATATATAAATATATAAAAATATATTGTATAAGATATAAAATACATTTTATTAAGAATGAGAATATATATTTGCTTATATTTGCATAATGAATGTCACACTGGAAGGATAAACAAGGGACTAATGAAATGGTTGGGGAGCAGGGCTCAAATTGAGAGTTTTCTGTACTTTGTTTTTTGTATTTTTTAAATAGTTTTTATTTGAACATGCTACTTTTAAAACAATGCTGAGTGAGAGCCAATAGCTTTTAGCATTTATTGACATATTGGCTTCCCTATTATTTTTAATAAAATATTTTATGCAGAATTTTTGTTTCTATGGGTTTGCCTGAGTTTTTATTTTAATTAGGATTTTTATTATGGTTTTACAGTCTCAAAAATGGGTTGATTCATTTAACCTAGAAAAAAAGCAAAATATACTCAAAAGCAAGCAGAAAAAATTAAAGGGCAGAAATCAATGAAATTGAAAACAGAAAAATATATGCAACTGATTAACTCTACATCTGAAACTAATGATGTACAATATGTTGGCTAGTAGAATTTAAATTTAAAAGAAATGAAACCAAAAGTTGATTTAAAAAAAAGTTGATAAATGTCTAGCCAGACTGACCAAGAAAAAAATAAGACAAATTATTGACAAAGAATGAAAGACTATTCTCCCTACAAACATTAAAAGAGTAAGGAAATACTCTGAACTCTACACAAAGCTGCAATAAATTATATGAAATGGACCAATTCCTTGAAAGACACATTACCAAAACTCATTCAAGCGAAATAAAGTGAACTATACACCTATTAAAGAAATCTAATTCATGGATTCAAAAAAAGAAAAATCCCAGTCCAGATGATTTCACTAGTGATTTCTATCAAATGTACAAGGAATAATTGGTTCTTCAAAATCTCTTCTAGAAGATAAAGAGGCAATTCCTAACTCATTTTATAAAGCTAAGAGTATCTTCATATCAAAACTAGACAAATACAAGAAAACAGACCAATATCTCTTATTAATATAAATGCAAAAATTCTTCAATGTTAGAAAATCAAATTTGATATGTAAAAAGAGAACACAAAACAAAGAGTATTTATCCCAGGAATACAAGAGTGGGTCTACACTTGAAAATCATTGTAATTCTCCACATCAACAGACTTAAAAACAAAAAACCCACGTGATTATATCCATAGGTGCAGGAAAAGCATTTGACAAAATGTAACATCATTCATAATAAAAATTCAGCAGACTAAGAATAGAAGGGAACTTCCTCAGTCTAGTAAAGATAATCTGCAAAATACTACTTAATAGTAGTATTAAGTTATACTTAATAGTAAAAGATGGAATGCTTTCCTCCTAAGATTGGAAACTAAGGCAAAAATGTCTACTATTGGGGTGCCTGGGTGGCTCAGTCAGTTAAGCATCTGCCTTTGGTTTAGGTCATAATCCCAAAATCCTGGGATTGAGCCCCACACCCCTGCTGAGCAGGGAGCCTGCTTCTCCCTCTCTCTTTGCCTGCTGCTCCCTTTGCTTGGGCTCTCTCTCTCCCTCCCCACTCCCTTTTTCTGTCAGATAAAACCTTTTTAAAAAAGTGTCTACTACTGCTACTATTGAATATTGCTCTGGAAGTCTTGGCAAATGCAATAAGGCTAGCAAAAAATAAAAGCCAATCTGATTCAAAAGGAAGAAAACTATTCACAGCTGGTATATCTCTGTAGAAAGTCCTAAGGGACCTATAAAGCTCCTGGAACTGATGAATATGTCGAGGTTGCAGGATACAAGATCAATATACGAAATCCATTTTCTATACATTACCAATGAACGAGTATAAACTGAAAATTTTAAAACTACTGTTTGTAAAAGCTCCAAAAGAGAAATACTTAAGGATGTAACAAAGTATGTGCAGTCTGTACATGCTAAAAAATACAAAGTGCTAATGAAAGAGGCAAAAAAAAAAAAAAAGACATGTTTACAGATGAGAAAACCCGATATAATTAAGATATCAGGGCACCTGTGTGGCTCAGTTAAGCATCTGCCTTCAGCTCAGGTCGTGATCCCAGAGTCCTGGGACCAAGTCCCACATCAGGGTCCCTGCTCCTTGGGGAGCCTGCTTTTCCCTCTCCCTCTGCCTGTCACTCCCCCTGCTTGCAAGCAGGGGGAGTGATCTGAATACAATCAAGATGTCAGTTCTCCCCAAACTATGGATTTAATGCAATCCAAATCAAAAACCTATAAAGGAAGGTGAGGGGAATTAGATTAGCCAAGATGATTTTTGAAAAAGAAAGTTGAAGGACTTGTACATTGTTTTAAGACATACTATGAATCTACAGTAGTTGAGACAGTGTAATATGGACAAAAGGTAATGTGGAATAATGGAACAGAATATAAAAATCCAGAAATAGATTCCTACAAACACGATCAACTGATTTTTGACAAAGGGACAATAGTAATTCAGTAGAAAAAGGACAGTCTTCAACAAATGGTGCCAAAACTGGACATCTATATGCAAAATATGAACCTTGATCTACAATGTAAACGGTATGTAAAACAACTCAAAATGGATCACAGCAAAACTACAGTGAGACACCACTTTATATCCATTAGCATGGGCAATAATCAGAAAGACTGACAAGTGATGGTGGTTGGGACTCTCATATTAGTGGTGAAAGGTCAAATGGTACAACTACTTCAAAAAAGAATTTAGCAGTTCTCCAAAAAGTTAAATGGAGTTACCAAAAGACCCAGCAATTCCGCTCCTAAATATATCCAAGAGAAATGAATACATTTGTGTACACGTTTTCATGTGGATATATGTTCATAGCAGCAGCATAATAGCTAAATTGTTGAAACAAGCAAAGTGTCCATCAACTGATGAACAGATAAAATATAGAGTATTTTTATACAACGGAATATTATTCAGCTAGAAAAAGAAAGTACTGATACATGTTACAACATGGATGGACCTTAAAAATGTGCTAAGTCAGTCACAGAAGGTCACATTTTATGATTCAATGATAGAACAGGCAAATTTATAGAGACAACATAGATTAGTGGTTGCTAAGGCTAAGGATGGGAAGTGGAGAAGGGGATTATTGCCAATGGGCATGGAGTGTCTTTGAAGTGGGGATGCAAATGTTCCAAAAGTGGATTATGGTGATGAATACATAGTTCTGAACATTCTAAAATAAATTTTTTAAATAAACTTAAAATTAAAAAACATTGCATTTACACGTTATATGGGTGAGTTGTGTGGTAGGTAAGTTATATCTTAATGAAGTTATCTTTAAAAATGAATCAGAGACCTGGGGCGCCCAGGTGGCTCAGTTGGCTAAGCATTCAACTCTTGGTTTTGGCTCAGGTTGTGATCTTAGGGTTGTGCGATCAAGCCCAGCATCAGGCTCCGTGCTCAGCACAGAGTCTGCTTGAGATTTTCTCCCTTTCCCTCTGCCCTTCTCCCCACTCCCCCTTCTGTGAGCAAATGCAAGCACTCTCTAATAAAGAAATACAATCTTAAAAAAAATAGATCAGAGACCTAAGTGTAAAGCGTTAGATTATAAAACCCTTAGAAGTAGAGATAGAGGAGAAAAATATCATGACTTTTAGTTAAGCAGGGTTCTTAGATATGAGACCAAATGCATAATCTATGCATTTAAAAACTTGATTTCATCAAAATTTAAAAACCTTTGCACTGTGAAGGACACTGTTAGGAGAATAAAAAGACAAACCACAAACTGGGAGAAAACACTCATATGACATGTAACAAAGGGATATATCCAGAAGATATCTTTTATTTTTATTTTTTTAAATTTATTTATGATAGTCACAGAGAGAGAGAGAGAGGCAGAGACACAGGCAGAGGGAGAAGCAGGCTCCACGCAGGGAACCTGACGTGGGACTCGATCCCGGGACGTGGGACTCGATCCCGGGACTCCAGGATCGCGCCCTGGGCCAAAGGCAGGCGCCAAACCGCTGCGCCACCCAGGGATCCCCAGAAGATATCTTTTAAAAACCTCCTAAAATTCAACCAAAAACCTCAATTAAAAAAAGAAAAAAGAAATAGGTGCCAATGGCACATTGGCCAGGCCTTGGGCAGGCTTTAGGGGGACATCAGGGCTATGGCCAGTGATTTCTACTTACACTACTACAAAGGGCACAAGGGCAAGTTTGGACACAAGTTTCTGGAGCTGGAGTTCCAGCCAGATGGAAAGTTTAGATACGCCAATAGCAGCAATTACAAAAATTATGTCATGATCAGAAAGGAGGCTTATATACACAAGAGTGTAATGGAGGAACTGAAGAGGATTATTGACGACAGCAAGATCACAAAAGAAAATGATGCACTGTGGCCTCCCCCTGACAGAGTTGGCCGACAGGAGCTTGAAATCATAATTGGAAATGAACACACTTCTTTTACCACATCAGAAATGTGTTTTCGGTATTTGTATACAATGGAATATTCATCAGCCATTAGAAACGACAAATACCCACCATTTGCTTCGACGTGGAAGGACCTGGAGGGTACTATGCTGAGTGACAGAAGTCAATAGGAAAAGGACAAACATTATATGGTCTCATTCATTTGGGGAATATAAAAATTAGTGAAAGGGAATCAAGGGAAAGGAGAGAAAATGAGTGAAAATATCAGTGAGGATGACAAAACATGAGAGACACCTAACTCTGGGAAATGAACAAGGGGTGGTGGAAAGGGAGGTGGGTGGGGAGTTGGGGCGACTGGGTGACGGGCACTGAAGGGGGCACTTGGCGAGATGAGCACTGGGTGTTATGCTATATGTTGGCAAATTCAACTCCAATAAAAAAATTAAAAAAAAAAAAAAAAAAAAGACCTCTGCCGGAGGCCGCAGCGGAACCCGCGCCGGAACCATGTTTCGCAACCAGTATGACAATGACGTCACTGTTTGGAGCCCTCAGGGCAGGATTCATCGGATTGAATATGCAATGGAAGCTGTCAAACAAGGTTCAGCCACAGTTGGTCTGAAATCAAAAACCCATGCAGTGTTGGTTGCATTGAAGAGAGCACAGTCAGAGCTTGCAGCTCATCAGAAGAAAATTCTTCATGTTGATAACCATATTGGTATCTCAATTGCGGGACTTACTGCTGATGCTAGACTGTTATGTAATTTTATGCGCCAGGAGTGTTTGGATTCCAGATTTCTTTTTGACAAACCTCTTCTTGTGTCTCCTCTTGTATCTCTAATTGGAAGCAAGACCCAGATACCAACACAACGGTATGGGCAGAGACCATATGGTGTTGGACTGCTCATTGCTGGTTATGATGATATGGGCCTTCACATTTTCCAAACCTGTCCATCTGCCAACTATTTTGACTGTAGAGCCATGTCCATTGGAGCCCGTTCTCAATCAGGTCGTACTTACTTGGAGAGACATATGTCGGGGTTTATGGAGTGCAATTTGAATGAACTGGTTAAACATGGTCTGCGTGCCTTACGAGAGACACTTCCTGCAGAACAGGACCTAACTACAAAGAATGTTTCCATTGGAATTGTTGGTAAAGACTTGGAGTTTACGATTTATGATGATGATGATGTATCTCCGTTCCTGGAAGGTCTTGAAGAAAGACCACAGAGAAAGGCACAGCCTGCTCAACCTGCTGATGAACCTGCAGAAAAGGCTGATGAACCTATGGAGCATTAAGTCACAAACCAGTCTATATGTGTATTATCAAATATGTAAGAATGCAGGAGCCCTTACTGATGACAGTAATCTATACTTTGAACCAAAAGATGTGGCGTGGTCTTCTGGTATGTTTTAGGAATCGGTCCAGATGTGTTTTTCCCAAGTAACTTGTCTGAACCATATAATGGTGTGCATTTTTCTTAGAGAGGGTCTATATAATCATTTTCTAGAAAGTATAGTTATCTGTACTAATGTTTTTATATGAAGAACATAGTGTCTTTGTGGTTTTAAAGACAACTGTGAAATAAAATTGTTTCACCTGCCTGAAAAAAAAATAAAAAAAATAAAAAATAAAAAAATAAATAAATAAATAGGTTCTCTGGACGTCTGGGTGGCTCAGCGGTTTAGCGCCTGCCTTTGGCTTAGGGCATGATCCTGGGGTCTAAGGATCGAGTCCCGCATCGGGCTCCCAACATGGAGCCTGCTTCTCCCTCTGCCTTTGTCTCTGCCTCTCTGTGTCTCTTATAAATAAATAAATAAAATCTTTAAAAAATAGGTTCTCTTATTGATGTAAATCTGACAAAGTATCCTGAAGGCCTTCAAGTATTATTAGTACAGGACCTGAAATGTTTAGTTTTTAGTCTTATTGGATTACATTTGAAGATTAACCCCATCTAAATGGTATGTTTTTGAAGCTGTTTTTATATTAAGGGATGGGTTTGTTATTTACACTATTGGCATTTTTATGAGTGTGAAACTTTTCTCTGTGTGCCAATTAAAAATAAGAAAATACATAAACAGGCTTAATGGTTATTCTCACTTGGGACCAAGTGGTCTAGACAGTCCTCACACATGAAATTCTGTAAATAAAAGCAAACTTGTGTTGATATTTTGTTCTAATAAAACATCAAAGCCTAGGGAAAAAAACCAACATTAATGGACAGTTCACCAGAGAATATACAGACGGTAAATAAACACCTAAAAAGATGCTTGAAAGATGAATGGATAAAGATGTGGTTTATGAATACAATTGAATATTCCTCAGCCATTAGAAAAGACAAATACCCACCATTTGCTTCGACGTGGATGGAACTGGAGGGTATTATGCTGGGTGAAGTAAGTCAATTGGAGAGGGACAAACATTATATGGTCTCATTCATTCAGGAAATATAAAAATTAGTCAACGGGATTATAGGGGAAAGGAGAAAAAATGAGTGGGAAATATCAGAAAGGGAGACAGAACATGAAAGATTCCTAACTCTGGGAAACGAACTAGGGGTGGTGGAAGGGGAGGTGGGTGAGGGGTGGGGGTGACTGGGTGATGAGCACTGAGGTGGGCATTTGATGGGATGAGCACTGGGTGTTATTCTATATGTTGGCAAATTGAACACCAATAACAAATAAATTTATAAAAAAATAAATAAAATAAAAAGATACTCAACATCACTAGTCCTTGGGAAATGCCAACTAAAACCACAACGAGGTATTATTACATACTGTATTAGTTATCTTTTGCTTTAAAAAATTATCCCCAAATCTAGCATCTTAAAACAATATACATTTATTATCTCAGTTTCTGTGGGTCATGGATTTAGGTGCAGTATCAATGAGTCCTCTGTTTTAGAGTCTCTCATAAGGTTTCAATCAAGGTGTTGGGTGTTGGGGGGCAGGGGCAGCCTCAAATGGGAGCTCCACTGGGACAGGACCTGATGCAAAGCATGGTTATTAATAGGATTCAGTTTCTTGAGGGCTATTGGACTTTAGTTCCTTCCTGGATGTTAGCTGAAGACTGCCTTAGTCCTTCACCAGGTGGTTCTCTCCATCAGGATAAGCTCACAAGAAAAGCCAGGAAGAGAAGGCCAGTTACAGAGAAGTCAGTCTTTCATAAGATAATCACAGAAGTGACACCCCATTATTGTTGCCATAGTCATCTCAATTTAAAAAAGTGAAAGGGACATTAATACTGTTAGTATTTCTTATCGTGTTAGAAGCAGGTCTTTAGATCCAACCCAAATTCAAGAGGTGGGGATTATTCAAGGATATGATTATGAACACAATGTGTCCATGGGAGCCATGTCAGAAGCTTCCTTCCACACACTCTTTTTAGAGGAGCTAAAATTTTAAAATACCAACAATTCTAAGTGCTCACAGGGTAGAAAGCACAGCACTTTCATACATTGCTGGTGTGAATGCAAAATGTTAACAGCCATTCTAGAAAGCTGGAAGTTACTTACAATGTTGAACATACACTATATAACCCAGCAATTCCACTTCTAGATATTTATCCTAGAAAAACGAGAGCTTACATTCACAAAAAAAATGTACACAAATACAAATATAGCAGCATTCATAATCACCCAAAGGTGGAACCGATCCAAATATCTCTCAATGGGTAAAATGGATAAACAAATTGTAGTATCCACAAAATAGACACCATCCATCAATAAAAGGGAATGAATTACTGATGCATGCAACAACATAGATGAATTGCAAATGAATTATGCTAAGTGAAAGAACATGGACTCCAAAGGTTACATACTGTATAATTTCATTTAAGGGACATTCTGGAAAAGGCAAAAATAGAGAACAAATCAGTGGTTTCCAGGGCTAGGGAGTAGGGGAAGGGATCTGAATACAAATTAGCCAGAATAGAATATTTAAGAATAAAAAGCACAGAGATGGTTTCTGAACCTAAAGAGGAAAAAGTGGTATCCAGACACTATGAAGAATTTCATGTCCATTGATCAGACAATAACCAAATACCTCTTCTCTCTCTAGTCTCAGTCTTCATCAAGAGATCACTATGCCTTACATGAACCCATGAAATTGTTATGTATTTTAAAGTCAAATTGTTTACACAGATGCAAAAAATATTCACGTAGACATTTGCATATCCTAGATAGACAATTCTACTTGACTGAAGCAGAGCACATTTGCTGGGACAAGTGAGACACAAACTATTACATAAGAAACTCGCCTTGAAGTACATAGGGGTTTTGTACTAGGGGAAGATTTAATCTTCTAGACATTCGTCAAACATTGACTATTGTCAATAGTCAAACGTTGAGATTAATAGTTGCATTTATAGCATGTGAACTACATACGAGGTATGATTTAAAGTGCTTTGTCTATATTAACTAATTTAATCCTCCCAACAATCCGAAAAGTCAGATATCATTATTATCCCCACTTTACAAATGAGGAAATTGAAGCACAGAGAGGTTATACAAAGTAATATGGCTAATAAGGATTTGAGATCAGGGAAACTTGGCTTCAAGCCATGTTCTTGATTCTTCTTCTGTACTTCCTTTGCAATATAAGAATGTAAAAGAAAAGTTGGTATCATTAGCACTTCTTATATACCAGCCATTGTGCAATAGGTTTTATAATGAGAACTATTTATTATCCTCATTATAGCCCTAGTTATGGAACCAGGTTGCTATTCCTGTTTTACTGAAAAAGAAAACCAAGGTACAGAGATTTCATGCCATGTTCCATGTTATACTATAAAAAATGATGGTTTTATAATTTGAACCCAGGAATGTCTAAAAGAGTCCTGTCTCTCATTCTGAAATACTAAACTCTGGGAGATCAAGGGATAGGAGAGTGAAGAAGGGCAATACCCGCCCTTATTGATTCTCACAGAAGACTGGAATTAACACTGTCTAGGAAATCCCCAAGTAAAGTAAGTTTCAGAAATTTTACAGATAGAGATTTCTTGCAAACAAATCTAAGGAAAAGTGATCATCAAAAAACTGAGAGTCACAACTGTATTATGACTCTTCAAGTGGGAGTATTTTAGGAATGTAACATCTGTTATGGGTGCAAGATTTTAAGGAGAACTTGCAGATGCAAGAACATGAAGTTAGTCTTCAAGAGGCTGATTCTAAGAACCTAGAGAAGAACATCAACCTTGAAAAATAGAAATCTGCCCACTCAGAGCCTTGTGCAAAATCCTATATGAGTGAAGACAATGGGAGTAAAGAACATCTCCTGGGTGCCTAGGTGGCTTAGTGGTCGAGCATCTGCCTTTGGCTCAGGTTGTGATCCCAGAGTCCTGGACTCTGCTTTGAATTTCTTCATGGAATGTGTGACAAAAGTGAGAAATTAAACATTTGTGTTTACTTTCCTGAGTTTGGGGCACCTGGGTGGCTCAGTGGTTGAGCCTTCAGCTCAGGTTGTGATCCCAGGGTCTTGGGATCAAGTCCCACATCGGGCTCCCTGCAGGTAGCCTGCTTCTCCCTCTGCCTATGTCTCTGCCTCTCTGTCTCTCTCATGAATAAATGAATAAATAAATAATATCTTTTTTAAAAAAAAGAACACCTCCCACAGAACATTGCTCAGAGAAGCTCCAAGGTCAAATATTGCCTGACCTCATAGAGCAAGACTCCCCATTGCCTAACGGCTAGGTAACCTCATTCAGCAATATGTGTAAGGTATAAGGACGTTTAGAATTGAAAATCATTTGTCTTAAATAGACACCAAAGAACTCACTTGGAAGAGAGGACCTAAATTTGTAATAACCATGGGAAAATCTTTATAATACTTTAAACTTACAAGAATATAAAATAATTCAGAGAAATAATTAGATATACATGAATTGTAGGTGATTATATGAATTATAAATATATGAATGAATGGCTCAGATATAGCTGAGTCCCTTAGTACATATCTTCAAATTCAGACACTACAAATGAGAAAAACACTACAAATGTGTGAGTGTGGTAAGGGCTTCAGCAGGAGTATGGATCTTTGATTATATCAGACAGTCCATACAAGGGAGATGCTATTTATTTGTGAAGAATGTGTTAAGTAGGTAAATGTGTTATAATTTATCTTGGAGTTCACACAGAAGAGGCTTACAAATGTGATGAGTGGACTGTGGGTGTGGGTGTCAGAAGCATAAAAATATTTGCAGTCATGAAAGTGTCCATTGGATCCCTAGGGAAAAGGGCAGAATAGCAGGATCCTGAGGTCACCTTGTCCCACAGACAACCAAGGCAACATCTACAGCTATGCAACTAACTCTGAAAATGACCTGAAGACTGACAGATCTTCCACAGCTAATTGTAGAGGGAAGGCCACATGAAAAGGGGGTAGGAGTAGAAGTGTGGTCGGCAACTAAGCACCCAGCCCAACGAGCTGTAAATGGGAAGCACATCACAAACACAGGAACAGGGGGATTAGACTGCACATTGGAAATACCTAGCCCTGGGGACCCACACTGAGATGAATCCCCATAACATCTGGCTTTGGAAATTAGTGGGGCTTAACTCCAGGAGCTTTAGAAATCAGTGGGGCTTAACTCTGGGAGAGCAAGAGGGTAACAGGAAAAGAAGTCCCCACCCTTAAAGACCCAGCAAGATAAGTAACTCAGCCTGAGATATAGCACAGAAACAGCAGTTTGAAAGAAGAGCCTGGAATACAGGTGAAGGAGGTTTATCAACTCATGTTAGAATGTGTGCCAAGAGGGTCAGGATCTGCAGGTTTCACCAGAAACAAAAGTGCTGGCAGGTACAATTTTTTCTGTCCTTCCCCACCCTAGATAGATGAATGCTTACATAAGCCACTTCTAACACTCTCCATCTATTGCTACCTTGTTAGCACCACATGCCCTGCCCTAGCATTCCCCTGCAAACCCACCCCACCCAATCTGCTCAACTCGGCAAGCATTCTTGCACATCTATCAGGCATCTCTGGCCAGGACCTGTACCACTGCCCTGGGAAGGGGGGGAGATGACCCCAAACACCAGTATGTCTCTAGTTACTGCCCTTCCATGCACCTTCATCTCTAACAGGCTAATTGCAGACAATGAGGTGAGTGCAGACCCCACCAAAGAGCCCACGGTAGCAGCCTCTGGGCCTCTCAATGGCAAGGTGAGCGAACCCTGCTCAGACTCATAGCAGACAAAGTTAGTCATTGCAACCAGGTAAGCTCAGCCACAACAGAAAGGTGCATGCAGCCCACATAGGGCACAGCCCTGGAGTTGCTGGTTCTGGTGATCAGGGGAGATTAGAGGTGCTAGAGGGCACCACAGGAACTCTTCTATACAAGGATATTCCTTTTGAAACTAAAAGATGTAGCTGACCTACCTAATATACAGAAACAAACACAGTGTCAGACAAAATGAGGAGACAGAGGAATGTGTCTCAAATGAAAGAATAAGACAAAAATCACAGAAAAAGAGCTAAATGAAACACAGATAAACAATAGATCTGATGAAGGGTTCAAAGTAATGGGGACACCTGGGTGGCTCAGCAGTTGAGCACCTGCCTTCAGCTCAGGGCATGATTCCAGAGTCCTGGGATTGAGTCCCACATTGGGCTCCCTGCAGAGAACCTGCTTCTCCCTCTGCCTCTCTCTGTGTGTCTCTCATGAATGAATAAATAAAATCTTTTTTAAAAAAAGTTTCGAAGTAATGGTCACAAAGGTACTCACTGAACTTGAGAAAAGGGCAGGTAGAAAATATAAAAAAGCAGCAGGCAGAGCTGAAGAATACAATAACTGAAATGAAAAATACACTAGAGGGAATCAACAGTGGATTAGAGGATGTAGAAGAATAGATCAATGTCTGGAAGACAGGGAAATGAAAGCAATCAAGCCAAACAGCAAAAATAGAAAAGGAGACTAGGCTAAGGGAATTCTGACATCATCAAGCATAATAAAATTCACAATATAAGGATCCCAGAGGGATAAGAGAGAGACAATGGTGTAGATTTGAAGAAATAATAGCTGAAAACTTTCCTTATCTGGGGAAAGGAACAGATATCCAGGTCCAGGAAACACAGAGAGATCCTAATAAGAAGCCAAGGAAGTCCACAGCGAGACATATAATAATTAAAATAGCAAAAAGTAATGACAAAGAAAGAATATTGGAAAGAGCAAGAAAAAAAAAGAAAAGAAAACAGTTACATATAAGGGAAACCCCATAAGGCTGTCAGCTGATTTTTCACCAGAAACTTTAAATAAATCACACAAATACCCTCTGGTCTGCAAAGTGCTTAAAAGAAAAAAATCTGAAACCAAAATATTCTATCCATCAAGGTTATTGTTGAGAATTGAAGGAGAGATAAAGACTTTCCCCCACACAAAAGTTAAAGGAGTTAATCATTGCCAAACCAGCTTACAAGAAATTTTAGGGGGACACCTTCAGGTGGAAAGAAAAAAGATCATAACTAGAAAATTATGAAAGGAAAAAAATTCGTAAGTAAAAGCAAACATTATAAAAATAGTAGATTCATGAGCAGCCCAGGTGGCTCAGCGGTTTAGTGCCGCCTTCAGTCCAGGGCCTGATCCTAGAGACCTGGGATCGAGTCCCACATCAGGCTCCCTGCATGGAGCCTGCTTCTCCCTCCCTCTCCCTCCCTCCCTCCCTCCCTCCCTCTCTCTCTCTCTCTCTCTCTCTCTCTCTCTCTCTCTCTCTTTCTCATGAATAAATAAATAAATTAAAATTTTTTAAAAAATAGCAGATTCATCACTTAAAAGCTAGTATGGAGTTTAAAACACAAAAGTAGTAAAATCAGTTATACTTACAAAAATTAGTCAATGGATATACCAAATAAAAAGATGTAAAATATAACATACATAAAACATGGATGGGGGAATAAAAATTTCTGCTTTTAGGAGGTTGTGTAAACCTAAGTGACCATCAATTTTATATAAACTGGTAAATACATAGGATGCCATATATGAATCCCATGGTAATCACCAATCAAAAACCTAAAATACATACATACAAAAAATAAAGAGAAAGGAATTTAAGTAAAAGACTAAAGAAAGTTATCAAATCGCAAGGGAAGAGAGCAAGAAAAGAGGAAAGGGACAGAGAGGAACCACAAAAACAGAAAAAATTAACAAAATGGCAATAAGTACATACTTATCAATAATTACTTTAAATGTAAATGGACTACACACATATGTTTTTTAAAAATATTACATTAAAAACATATTTTTAAAAACGTAAGTGGACTAAATGATCCAATCCAAAGACATAGGGTGACTTAAAGGATAAAAGCACAAGACCCATCTATATGCTGCCTACAAGAGACTCCCTTCAGACCTAAAACACATACAGACCAAAAGAGAAGGGAGGGAAAAATATATCCCATATAAAAGGGCAGGGGTGGGGGGAAGCCAGGATAGCAATACTTAGATCAGATGAAATAGATTTTAAACACTGTAGCGCGACAAATAAGAGTATTACATAATAATAAGCAAACAATTGGAACAAGAAGATATAAGCAATTGAAAATATCTATGCAACCAACACAGGAGTACCTAAAAACATAAAGCAAATATTAATAGACATAAAGGGAGAAACTGACAGTAATACAATAGGGGACTTTAACACCCTACTTACATCAATGGATAGATGATCCATACAAAATCAACAAGGAAACAGTGGCTTTGAAAGACACATTAGATCAAGTAAAACCTAACAGGTATATACAGAACATTCTATCTAAAAACAGCAGCATAGGGGCACCTGGGTGATTCAGTCACTTAAGTGTCTGCCTTCAGCTCAAGTCACGATCTCAGAGTCCTGGGATTGAGCCCTGTGTTAGGCTCCTGCTCAGCAGGGAGTCTGTTTCTCCCTCTGCCCCTCACCACTGCTTGTGCTTTCTCTCATGTGCTCTCTGCACTCTCTCTCTCTCAAATAAATAAAATATCTTTAAAATAAAATGAAAAAAATAAAAACATCAGCATACACATTCTTTTCAGGTACCCATGGAACATTCTCCAGGATAGATCACATGTTAGGCCACAAAATAAATCTCAATGAATTTAAAGAAGATTGAAATAATAAGAAGCATCTTTTCTGACCACAATGATACAAAACTAAAAAACAAGCACAAGAAAAAACTAGAAAAATCACAAACACATGGAGGCTAGATAACGTGCTACTAAACAACCAATGGGTCAGTGAAGAAATCAAAGGGGAAATAAAAAAAATACTTGTAGACAAATGAAAATGAAAATACAATTATCCCAAATCTTTGGAACACAGCAAAAGCAGTTCTAAGAGGGAAGGTTATAGTGATGCAGGCCTACCTAAAGAAACAAGAAAAATCTCAAACACTCAAACCTTACATTTAAAGGAACTAGAAAAGAACAAACAAAACCAAAGTTAGTAAAAAAAAGAATAATAAAGATTACAGTGGAAATAAATGAAACAGAGACAAAAAGAGGAAAAGATCAATGAAACCAAGAACTGGTTCTTTTTTTTAAAAAATATTTTAATTTATTTATTCATAGAGACATTATATATATATATATATATATATATATATATATATATATATATAGAGAGAGAGAGAGAGAGAGAGAGAGAGAGAGAGAGGCAGAGACATAGGCAGAGGGAGAAGCAGGCCCCATGCAGGGAACGCGATGTGGGACTCGATCCCGGGTCTTCAGCATCACACCCTGGGCTGCAGGCGGCGCTAAACCGCTGCACCACCAGGGCTGCCCAAGAACTGCTTCTTTGAAGAGAAACAAGATTGATAAACTCTGGGGCACCTAGGTGGCCTTCAGCTCAGGTCATGATCTCACGGTCCTGGAAATGAGCCCCACATTGGGCTCTCTGCTCAGCAGGGAGTCTGCTTCTGCCTCTCCCCCTGCTGATCCCCCTGCTTGTGCTCTCTGTCAAATAAATAAATAAAATATTTTTTAAAATTGATAAACCTTTAGCCAGACTCACCAAAACTAAAAGAGAACTCCAAAAAAATTATAAGTGGAACAATAACTGACACCACAAAAATATAATTATGATACTATTATAAAATTATATACAAAATATTTGGACATCCTTCAAGAATGGATAAATTCCTAGAAGCATGTAATCTTCCGAAACTGAATCTGGAAGAAATAGAAAATCTGGAAAGATTGCTAATAACAAAATTGAACTGATAATCAAAAAACTCCCAATCAGCAAAAGTCAAAGACCAGATGGCTTCATGGGTGAATTCTGCTAAACATTTAAAGGACAGTTAATACTTCTTCTCAAACTATTCCAAAATATAGAAGAGGAAGGAAAGCCTCCAAATTCATTCTAACACCAGCATTGCCCTGATACCAAAACCAGACAAAGATATTTCAAGAAAAGAAAATTATAGGCCAGTATTCCTGATGAACACAGATGCAAAAATCCTCAACAAAATATTAGCAAACCAAATTCAACAATACATTAAGAGGATTATTCACCATGAGTGGGTAGGGTTTATTCCAGGAATGCAAGGGTGGTTCAATTTTTGCAAAATCAATGGGATGCATCACATTAAAATCAATGTGATGCATTAAGGAAGGATAAAAACCACATGATTATCTCAACAGATGCAGGAAAAGCATTTAACGAAATACAAAATCCATTTGTGATAAAAGGTGTTAACTAAGGAGATTTAGAGGCAACATACCTCAACATAATAAAAGCCATATATGACTATCCCACAGCTAATATTATATCCAATGATGAAAAACTGAAGACATTTCCCGTAAGATCAGGAATAAGACAAGGATGTCCACTCTCACCACTTTTATTTAACATAGTACTGGAAGTTCTAGCTGCAGCAATCAGACAAGAAAAAGAAATAAAAGGCATCTAAGTTAGGAAAGTGAGGCATCTAAGTGAGGAAAAATTAAAACTGTCACTATTTGCAGATGACATACTATATATAGAAAACCCTTAAAAACTCCACAGAAAAACTACAAACGAGTTAATTAATTGAATTTAAATAAAAATAAAAATTTTAAGTTAACTAATTGAATTTAACTAAGTAACTTAAAAAGAACTGATAAATGAAAAAAAAGAACTGATAAATGAATTAAATAAAGTTGCAGTTTATAAATTTAATATACAGAAACCTGTTGCATTTCTATACACCACTAGCAAAATATCAGAAAGATAAATTGAGAAAACAATCTCATTTACAATTGCACTAAAAAGAAAAACTAGGAATAAGCTTAACCAAGGAAGTGAAAGACCTATACTCTGAAAACAATAAGACATTGATCAGAGAAATTGAAGACAACACAAATAAATGGAAAGATATAGCATGTTCATGGGTTGGGAGAACAAGTATTGTTAAAATGTCCATACTATCCAAAGCAATCTACAGATTCAGTGCAATCCCTATCAAAACACCAACAGCATTTTTCACAGAACTAGAACAAATAATCGTAAAATTCATACAGAACCACAAAATGCAGAATAGCAAAAGCAGTCTTGAGAAAGAAGAATGAACTGTGGGTGTATCACAATCCCAGATTTCATGATCTACTACAAGGCTACAGTAATCAAAACAGTATGTTACTGCTGTGAAATTAGATACATTGGTCAATGGAACAAGAGAGAAAAACCCATAATAAACCCATGCCTATATCATCAATTAATCTAAGACAAAGAAGGCAAGAATATACAATGGGAGAAAGATAGTCCTTTCAACAATAAACTGACACTGGGAAAACTGGACAGCTACATACCAAAGAATGAAACTTGATCCCTTTCTTACACTATGCATAAAAGTACACTCAAAATGGGTTTAAGACTTATGTAGGCCTATGTAAGACCTTAAATCATAAAACTCCTAAAAGAAAATATGGGTAATAATCTCTTAGACATCAGCCTTAGCAACATATTTATGAATAGGTTTCTGTGGGCAAGAGAAACAAGAGATAAAATGAACTATTGAGACTATGCCAAAATAAAAAGCTTTTGCTTAGAAAAACTTATATAAAACTTATACCACTAGACACCAATAAAGCAAACAATCCAGTTAAAAAATGGACAGAGAACCTGAATAGACATTTTTCCAAAGAAGACCTACAGATGGCCAACAGATGCATGAAAATATGCTCAGCATCACTCATCAAGGAAACGCAAATCAAAATTACAATGAGATATCACTTCATACCAGTCAGAATGGCTAGTATCAGACAAGAAATAACAAGTGTTATCGAAGATGTGGAGAATAAGAGAATCTTTGTATCTGTTGGTGAGAACATATTTTGGTGCAACCGCTATGAAAAACAGTATGGAGCTTCCCCCAAACATTAAAAATAGAAATACCATATGGCTCAGCAATTCCACCATTGTGTATTTACCCAAAGAAAACAAAAACATTGATTGAAAAAGATATATGCATCCCTATGTTTATTGAGGAATTATTTACAACAGCCAAGATATGGAAGCAATCCAAGTACCCTGGATAGATGAGCAGATAAAAATGTGGTATATATATATATATATATATATATATATATATATATACACACACACACACACACACACACAATGGAATATTACTCAGCCATAAAATAGAATGAAATCTTGCCATTTGCAACATGAAAGGACTTAGACGGTATTATGCTAAATGAAATAAATCAGAGAAAGACAACTACCATATGATTTCACTTATATGTGGAATCTAAAGAATAAAACAAACAACAAAAATCCTAAAGACTCCTAAATACAGAAAACTGGTGGTTGCCAGAGGGGAGGTGGGCGGGAAGATGGGTAAAATTGGTGAAGGGAAGTAAAAGGTTCAAACTGTTATAAAATAAATAAGCTATAAAGGTGAAAAGCATAGGGAATATGGTCAATAATATTGTAATAACTTGGACAGCCCCAGTGTGCAGTGGTTTAGCACTGCCTGCAGCCCAGGGCGTGATCCTGGAGACCCTGGATCGAGTCCCACATCAGGCTCCCTGCATGGAGCCTGCTTCTCCCTCTGCCTGTGTCTCTGCCTCTCATTCTCTGTGTTTCTATGAATAAATAAAGTCTTTAAAAAATATATTGTAATAACTTTATATGGTGACTACACTTGTCGTGGTGAGCAGAGGAATGTGTGGAGTCATTGAGTCACTATGGTGTACCCTTGAAACTAACAGAACTTTGTATGCCAACCTAAGAAAAAAAAGGGGGAACGATCACTATGTGATATCCTGGACCCATAATGAAAAAAGTCCTTTATGAAGAGTTGGGTTCAGACCGCAATCCATCCTGTGGTACAAGATTCTGCCAAAAGAAGTTAGGTGATCATGAAAGATGGGTCCATAGTGCTGCTTCTCTCAGGTAATGATGCCTTATGCATTGCATAAAACCTGGTCTTGAGAGACGTGAAATTTTCCACTTCAACATCTCTTACATGAGTATTCTTGTTTCTCAAAATGTGGTTTGCAGATCACCTGTATCAGAATTACTCAAGGTGAGTACTAGCGTGTAAATACTACTTCAGTATTTAGTGCACAAGACACCAGTATACACAATTATCCAGGAGTCTTGTAAAAATTCAGACTCCCCTATATCTACTTAACCAGTTTGTAGGTGTAGGGACCAAGGATTTGCAATTGTAAAAGCTCCCCTTGCCCTCCGTAGGTGGAGAATCACTGTGCTTTGGGATGTTTGGATAAGGTTAGGAAACAAAATCTTAGGTGGCACTTTTGTGCATTGAACCCACTAGATATAGAAATTGTTGGGACCCCTGGGTGGCTCAGTGGTTGAGCAGCTGCATTCTACTCAGGGTGTGATCCTGGGGTCCTGGGATGGAGTCCCACATCGGGCTCCCTGCGAGGAACCTGCTTCTCCCTCTGCCTATGTCTCTGCATCTCTGTCTCTCTCATGAATAAATAAATAAAATTTAAAAAAAATAAATTAAAAAATAAGAAAGAAATTGTTACCAGTAGATTGATTGAAGTTGGGAAGTAGAATTCAGGGACTGGAAAATACATATCAACTGGCCCAAGGAAATAGGACATCCTCACAAATAAAAGCTAATGGGGACAATCTGCCACAACTTGTCTTTTAAATGTGGTCTCCTCCCCCTCCCTTTTTTTTTTTGAGAGAGAGAGAACACACACACACACACACACACACACACACACACGCAAGAGCAGATGTTATTTCTAAAGTCTCAAATAACATTAAACACACTTTGGTGTGGGAATGTATAGCTTGATAAGGGGGATCTGGTTGGAGTCTATTATATATGAGAAATCAAACACAGATGGAGAAATTCCTATAGGAGGATGGGGTAATGGTGAAATCATCCTCAGTGCAGCAATGATTAAATTAGAAACATCAGCATAAATCCAGTCTGTAACTGAAAGAATCTGCACTCTCTGCCATCATCCTAGTGACTGCAAATAGTCCCATGGAATGGCATCAACGTGCAATTTGTGCCCTAAACTGAAGCTGTATCCGTGGTTCCCAGATGTGGCTGGGGATTGGAATCAACACAAAAGCTGGTTAAAAATACAGTTTATTGAAAAAAATCATATACATATACTTTATCTTGGGTCCCACCCCAGGAGGCTATGATCCAGCACTTCTGTGAAAAGGCCTCCATAAGCACCTAGGTTCCAGATTGGGGAGCCCCTGCTTTATACTCCTTTTCTAAATGGAACTGGGGCTTCCTAGAGATTGGTCATTAAGAATGTTGGCCGTGGCAATTAAGATGGGGCCTGGGACATCCTGTTAAGGTACGGATGCCTGCAGAGTCTGCTGGGGTGGTAATTAAAGGAAGTAAAGCACCGGAGGAGGAGAAGGGGGCTTCCAGCCGTGAGCATGGCAAGCAACAACAGGCTGAGTTGTTAGCACAATCTCCTGTCACTCTGCCCCAGGGGCCCACGAATGTGTTCCCCAAGCACTGTTTAAAGACTATAAAAATAATTGTGCACCTGTCAGCAATTTCTCCCTGAAAAGGATTTCTGGTACTGGAACATTTTGTTCTCTAAGTAAGAAGCTGTTGGTCCTGTGATGAATAAGCCCTTTTTTTGACATCGGGCCAGAGGATGAGTGAACCAATAGGCTCCAAGCAACCCCTCCAGCCCCTCTGGAAGCTTAAGATGGGGCTCTGATACTTTTTCAAAGACACTCAATAGAGTTCAAGAAGAAGCAGGTGTCTGCTTCGAAACCCAGGCTGCGGAGAGGCAGACAGATCACCGTGATTGAGCAGTGGTCAGGGGCGGGGCCACTATGATATCCATCCTGCCTTGATGACCCTTTGAGGCATCTAACACCTTGGCTTCTCGGGAAGCTAGCAAAGAGCTAAGGGTGAGGTCCCTTCAGGAGACAAGCCAGAGTCAGGAGAAGCCTCCTCCTCAAGTGCTTTGTCAGCACGCTTGTCTGAGACTGAGGGTGTGAAATTTGGGGATGGGATTAAAGGCATCCCCATTTTGCAAGGTCCCTGAATCCCCGAAAATAAGCCTTTATTTTAAAGGTCTGCTATCAACCAAGTAAATTGATCAGTCCGCACGGGTAGGTTATGGGGAAGAAGGATGAACCATTCCTTAGCACCAGGAGGGAGAGAGAAACCCTTTTTTGAATCCTCCTGCTAATCTGGGCCATCGGGAGCACCGAAGTGTACTTGGCAAACTCGTCCGTAAGCAGCTCAGGCAACTTTATCAAGTCTTTCTCCCAACTTAAAATTTCCTCTTCAGTAGGAAAGAGTGGTTTTTGCTATTTTTTAAAATATTAGTCTGGGCATCCCTGGGTGGCTCAGTGGTTTGGCACCTGCCTTTGGCCCAGGGTATGATCCTGGAGTCCTGGGATCGAGTCCCATGTCAGGCTCCCTGCATGAGGCCTGCTTCTACCTCTGCCTGTGTCTATGCCCCTCCCTCCCTCCCTCCCTCCCTCTCTCTCTCTCTCTGTGTGTGTGTGTGTGTGTGTCTCATGAATAAATAAACAAAATCTTAAAAAAAAAAAATCTTGGTCTGTGTTAAGCCATGCCAAATTAATGGCTAAACCCAGAGATTGCTCTCAGGCGTCGGAGGGTTACTTCTCACCTCTGTCCCTACTTCCCAAATCTCAGAAATGTCACCCTTGAGTGACTAGGATTGTTATCTCTGCATTTGATCTATTTCTCACCTGTTCTTTGCCCGCACGTTGATCTTCAGAATTGCAAAGGAGGAGTATCTCTCAGGCCAGGGGTGTCCTGTTCCTTAATAGTTTCTTTTTTTTTTTTTCCTTAATAGTTTCTAAGTGTGTAGCTCCTGGTAATTCTTGGTGAGCTTCTGGTCCCTTCACCATCCGGAATTCTGATTGCAAGCCCTTTCACTCGGACATCAAGGACAACCATGGCTTATTTCAAGCACTCTCCGTGGAGCAATAGTTAGCATTAAGTTCTTTTTAAAAATGGTATCAATGGAAGAAAATGGTATAAGGAAGGCAGCTTTGGTAGCACTAGGGCCCTGGCCCTCTCTCCCAGGCTCTCCATCTCCCTCTCCACCAGTTCTGAATACAGTTTTATCATATCTCTACATATGGGATACCGAGCCAAGCTTTGCTTAATTTAGTCATGTTATTCTATTCTTAAATGAATTGCAACCCTCAAAATGAATTTGTGTAATCCTGATATTCATTTAATTCCAAATATTGTTAACCTTCCATCCATAAAGTCCTCAGAGCCACTTTACTCACTTGCTCTTAAAATTTCCAGAGCTTCAGTTACCCATTCAAATTGACTTAAATTCAACCATGAATTGTCCTTGACAGTCTAATTGGATGGATATATTTAGTAAATGTTCCTGCATTGAAAGCCATTCACTCATTTAACAGGCATTCACGGAGTACCAGGCAATCTGAGTGTAAAGGCTGGCCTACTCATTCTTCCCCATGAGCCCCTCTGTGTGGTCTGGAAATGCCTGTCCTCTCTGTGAGTTAGCCAAGGTTGGCCAGTACTATGTAGGTCACTTGGAATATTCTGGAAGTTCAACCAGAATCGTCATTTTTGCAGATATCAAGGAGATCACTTAAAGCAAGATCCCCTTTATTTATATCTTCTATGACTGACAGGAACTCAGATTTCATGGAAGGCTCTCAGTACAGCAGGGTAAAGTACAGATGGCCTAGAAAATTAGGTAGAGGTCTGTGACTTAAAACAGTGAATAGGGGGATCCCTGGGTGGCTCAGTGGTTTCGTGCCTGCCTTTGGCCTAGGGCGTGATCCTGGAGTCCCGGGATCAAGTCCCGCGTCGGGCTCCTGGCATGGAGCCTGCTTCTCCCTCTCCTCTGCCTGTGTCTCTGCCTCTCTCTCTATGTCTATCATAAATAAATAAAAATAAGTTAAAAAAAAAAAAACAGTGAATAAAGAATCCCTTAAGGTTTTTTTTTTTTTTTTAAGATTTACTTATTTATTTATTTTATTCATGAGAGAGAGAAAGAGAGAGAGGCACAGAGGGAGAAGCAGGCTCCATGCAGGGAGCCCGATGTGGTACTCGATCCCATGTCTCCAGGGTCACGCCCTGGGCGGAAGCCTGCACTAAACCACTGAGCCACCCGGGCTGCCCCACTTAAGGTTTTTATACCAAGTGCAAAATAAACAAAATTGGATGTTTCAGGTAGAAAATTTGGCAGAGACATTAGGATTACTTAGAAAGTGTGTGACACTAGCTCCATCCATGTAGTTGCAAATAGCAAGATGTCATTCTTTCTGATGGCTGATTACACACACACACACACACACCCACATCTTCTTTATCTATTCATCAGTTGATGGACATTTGGGCTCTCTCCATAGTTTGGCTAATCACTGATGGATGGAAGAGTGTATTTTGTTAAATAAAGTCAGTTAGTCACAGACAAATACCACAGGATCTCACTCAATGTGGAATTTAAGAAAAAAGAAAAACAGATGAACATATGGGAAGGGGGAAAGAAAGAAAAAAGGGAAAAGGGAAACAAGCCCTAAGAGACTCTTAACAATAGAGAACAAACTGAGGGTTGATGGAGGGAGGTGGGTGGGGGATGGGCTAGATGGTGATGGGCATTAAAGAGGACACTTGTGATGAGCAGTGGGTGCGTATGTAAGTGATGAATCACTGAATTCTACCCCAGAAGCCAATATTGCACTATAGGTTAACTAACAAAATTTAAATTAAAAAAAAAAGCGTGTGACAGCAGTAAATGCTCTCACAAGGAATATCGTATTTCCGTCATAGAGTGGTGGAGACCCAGCTCAGCAGTGCACGATGGGAAAGGACAGAATTTCCCTAGAAAAACTGTAGAAAACAAGGGAGAAAAGTTGTGGTAGAAAATATAGTCCTTATTAGGACTGACACAATGGTTTCTAGGGGAGGATGCTGTGAAGATGGAAAGGTCAGATTTATTCCAGGGTTTCCGAATAGTACAGAGACAATGAACCTGAGTTTGGAATGACCAGTTGGATATCTGGCTAACAACTTCCCCTCTTGGTGGCTCTAGGACTTGGCAGAAATTACTTAGCATCACTGACCACCACCCCCATCTTTCCAGTTCAGCTCCTCTGGTGCCCACATTCTAATAATTCTTCATCCTCACCGTGACCTTCAGGACCTGAGGCCCACTACTTTCCACTCCCCTTCCTTCCCCTCCTACCTCGTCTTTCCCACTTTCCCAGCATAGATCCCATGGTCCATCATTCTGGATCTTTTAAAACGATTTCAACCCTCTCTCCCCTCTCCACCGCCCATACTAATCTAGGAAACCCCCAACCCTTGATACCCCAACTCTGACTTCCAGGCCGGTACTCAGACAGCTTATCTTTGCAGGAAAAAGGCCCTACAACACCAACTGCCTTCACCTTAACTCCCTGGCTGCAACAGATGTGGTGAGTAAGTACCACCCATGACATAATCAAGTAGATTTGTCTCTTACCGTCCCTTTAATATTTATTTAGTGGGGGTCATCTCCTTCCCTGGAAGAGAGTCCAACAGATCTGTAACTTTTCTTCTCTTAGCAAACAGTCCTACACTCGCTTTTGGTCCAAACCCAGTCTGGATAGAGACCAGAAAGTCCAGATAGGACTTAGTGTTGAGCCTTCCTGCCTTCTCCAGGTAGGAGCCACGCGTGGTAGGAAGCTTGCAGCAGGAAAGTGTCTATCACTGTGCTCCCTCCTCTCCTGCTCATCCCCTCCCTATTCGTTAACCATTGTTGGGGACCCACCAGAGTGTAAGGACAAAGGAGGAGGAGGAGGAGGAATTGACATAGTACATGAACTGGTGCTTATGAAATCTGGTCTCAAGCTCTTGGGTGCAAGCTGGCCCTTGGGTTGGGTTGGGTCTGGTAGCTGAAGAAGGCCAATGCTCTCCTGGTGCCTTGATAATTATTCAGCGGTTTCACGGACACCACCCTCCTTGGTGAGCTTGCCTCAGAGGAGTGCACCTCTGTCCCAGGAGGCTGCTTAGGCTTCCTTCCTCTGCCCTGGCACCAAGCACCACCTCTCAGCCTCTGTCCACCAAGGTCTCCTCAACCGTCCAGACAGCCCCATTGGGTGGGAGCCAACACAAGGCCCCCAGCTCCTGTGTGGCCTCTGGGCCACAGGAAGCATTAGTATCCCCTTGCCAGGAGACAGAACACGAGAGACTCCTAACTCTGGGAAATGAACTAGGGGTGGTGGAAGGGGAGGAGGGCGGGGGGTGGGGGTAAATGGGTGACGGGCACTGAGGGGGGCACTTGACGGGATGAGCACTGGGTGTTATTCTATATGTTGGCAAATTGAACACCAATAAAAAATAAATTTATATATATATATAAAAAAAGTATCCCCTTGCCATGGCACATCCAGGCGGGAGGTCTGTCCCAGTGCAGAAGGATGCCCCGAGCAGCCCGGGCCCTCCAGGTTCCCACGTCCATGGGCTGCTGCAGCTCTCCCAAGCATCGTGCTTCATCCCCTTTGCTCCCAGCCCAGGAGCATGGCTCACAGCTGTCCCAGTGGGTGCCCTGAAGCCCCCCTCCCTAGGCTGAGGTTCCAGGGGAGCATCCTCCCACCCCACCACTGAAGGGGAGGGAAGCCCCTCAGCTTGGCACCCGCAGCACTGCCCGGGAGAAGGCCCTTCTCGAGTCTCCTCCTGCCTCCTTCCTCCATCAGAGTGGGGGAGATCCTTAGGTCGTCTTGTTCGCAGGCCCCCCGCAGGGCGATTGGGGCCCTCACTCTGGGATCCCACGGGCCTTGCATCTGGTCTCTCACATCCACTGGCAAGATCACTGGATCCTGCTGCCGAGTCAAAAGATCAACTGTAACAACTCGGTTCACTCTGCAGAGTACTCAGTACCGCCCGGGAATCCCACGGCTCGCCGAGCGCTGCCAGCTTTCAGAGGCAGCTCAAGAGTCAGGGCGAGGGTATCATGTGGAGGGGGCCCCCTTGGCTCCGGCGTAGCTGGGCGATCTGGGCAAGCTGTTGAGCTTCTCTGTGCTTTACTTCCTCCTCTGCAGCATGGGCTCCACATGCCCCTCGGGGGATGGGGTGGGGGGGGTCACGAGGGCTGAACACGGGGCTGCCACGTGCTGAAAAGGGCAGCTGAGGCCTAGTGAGCCCTGACGGTGCGTCTGACTGATACTACTTCCTCCTCTGTCAGCCAGCTGCTTCCCTCATTTTACCAAAAGAATAAGGCCACCAGAAAGAGGAGCCCTCCCCTCCTGCCACCACATCCCCCAGGGGCCTGCCTCTGGCTGGCTGGATGCTCTTTCTTGCCTCCGCCCCTTAAAAACAGCCTTGCCGAATCCCCACCCCAACCTGAGCTTGAGGCCCCACCCTGGCTCCCTTCAGGGACTTGGCCCCCCTCTTTCCAGTGTTACTGACTTCTCCGTGTGCAGAGAGCAAAAAGGGATCCCTGGGTGGCTCAGCGGTTTAGCGCCTGCCTTCGGCCCAGGGCATGATCCTGGAGTCCTGGGATTGAGTCCCACGTCGGGCTCCCTGCATGGAGCCTGCTTCTCCCTCTGCTTTTCTCTCTCTCTCTCTGTCTCGCGCTCTCTCTGTCGCTCATGAATAAATAAATAAAATCTTAAAAAAAAAAAAAAAGAACAAGAGCAAAAAACCCCCAAAACCCAAGCCCTTCCTCAAGGCCTGCACCCCTCTGGCGCCTCTGCAGAACAGGAAAGCAGGAGTGGGAAAGCACAAGAGAGACCCCCACCTCCTTCCCAGGGGTGCTGAGAGAAGGGAGGACCTAAGAACCCACGTCAGGTGCTAAGCCAGCCCCTGGCTTCCAGCAAGCCCAGGAGTTCAGCTGTAGCATTCGCGTTGCTATCACTACGGCAAGTTTGCGTCTCAGTGCTTCTGCCAGAGTGGAATCTCTTCGAAACACATTTTAGGCAACAGTGATGGATCCAAACTTGAGATGCGGTTCACGTACCTCACTTCACTATTTCCTTCTATTGTAGCCTTTTCCCACTTGATCAATCAGACGCCAGCGTCTTCTGCGTGCCAGCTGGCAAGCTTTAATTAGCTCGCTCTCTTCCTCTTAGTATTTTTTCCCCCATTAATGTGTCTGCCACTCTCTTTGTCCTGACAAGGGGAAAACACTTGGGCACAAAATAAGAGGCACAGTGGGCCTTGGCTCAGGGACAAATCCTTCCTCTGGTCTGGGGCCGCCCCCCCACCGGCCGTCCTGGCCCAAGCTCAGGGAGTGTCTCTGCGACCTGGCTGCCTTGCGCTCAAGCACAAGCGGGCCTGCAGCAGACTTGCAGATGGAGCAATCCAGACTCCAGGCCCCCAGAACCGGTGGGGGAACAATCCTCCCCTCCACCAGCTCCAACACCCGCACTGTGGTGTTTTTTCAGGCCTAAGTGGAGAAACCACCTGATTCAATTCAATTCACATCCAAATCCATTCAAACCACGAAGAGCTGAGAAATTCTAGTTCTGAAGATAAGCTCTCTGGGTGCCCTCTCATGCCTAAGGCAAAGAGCAAATATGTGCAGAGTGAGCATCATTTCACAAAAGGAAGCAGGGGAGGGAAGGCCTTTCCTCCAGGCCAACACTCACCAGCACAGACCAAAAGCTCTGGAGCTCGCGCAGGCAGGGTGGTCTCAGCTGAGCAGGGGCTACACCTCCCCAGGCCGCCTCCTTTAAGAGTAACAACGCGAGCTTTGTTCGGCACAGCTGTAGTTCATGCCACCTTTAGGGAGTTGCTTGGTTGAGTTGGGTTACTGCTAACCTGATAATTCAATCACCTTGACCCAATGATGGGGGGTTCTCCTACAGCATACCCATGAGGGGGGTAATTCTGTGGGTTCTTATCCACTGAACTAATTCTCCTTAAATGTCCAGGCAGGGTGGGTTCAAGCAGAAGGCAGCATGCCTTGGCTCCCTTCATAAGGCCACAAGAGGCAGGTACTCTGAGGCCTTGGGTCTCCCCATGGGGAGCTCGCTTCTCCCTCTGCCTGTGTCCCTGCCTCTACCTCTGTGTCTCTGATGAATAAATAAATAAACTCTTAAAAAATAATAAATTCAAAAAATCCTTGGTTTACCTCTCTGATTATTCTTTTTTTTTTTTTTTTAATTTATGATAGTCACACACACACACACACACAGAGAAGCAGAGACACAGGCAGAGGGAGAAGCAGGCTCCATGCACCGGGAGCCCGACGTGGGATCCGATCCCGGGTCTCCAGGATCGCGCCCTGGGCCAAAGGCAGGCGCCAAACCGCTGTGCCACCCAGGGATCCCTGATTATTCTCTTCTTAAAACACTCTCTTGCCTGGGTTCCACGACACCCCACGCTCCCAGGTTTCCTTCTGGCCCTCGGCCCGCTCATCTGCAGTCCAGTTTGTAGGCCTCTCCGTCTGTCTGGGGTCATACATGCTGTCCCTTGGTCCTGGATGCTGTCACTTCTCACTTTATACACCTTTTGAGGCATAAATTTCTGCAGATGCCTCTCAAATGGCATGCCTCGCTCAGATCTCTCTCCTGAGTTACAGGCAAACAACCCAAACACCAGGTGAGGTCCTACAGGGCACTTGATTCTTAATAGGTCAAAACCAGGACCCATCACCTTTCCATTCTTTATCCCATCAGAACAACCTACTCTGCTAATATTCCCCATCTACCCGGTTTCCCAAGTCAGAAACATGGGTGCTAAGCTGACCTCTCCTGGTATCTCACTCCCCCAGGAGTAAGACCTACCCATTCTGCCGCCTTGATCTGTCTCAAATTGCCCCCTCCATCCGCGCGGCCTGGCCCAGGGGAGACCACTCTACACCTGTCTCCAGGTTCAGAATGTTAGCCCCTTAACTGCGCTCCTTGCTTCCTCCCTCTGTACCGCCCACCCGCGGGATCCCAGCAGAGCGTCTAAACCATGATTCGAACCATGTCTTTCTCCTTCTCAAAAACTTTCAGTGCCTCCTACTCTTCGTAGGGTAAAGTCCATTCTCTTTATGGCGGCCTACAAGGCCCTTCCAGGAGAGAACACAGCTCAGCTCTCCAGCATCACACTTGCAAACTCCTGAAACTCCACTCGCAATGAGCTTGTCACTGCAGTGAGACATCCAGTGCACTCTTTTTTAAGATTTTTTTTAAAGATTTTATTCATTTATTCATGAGAGACACACAGAGACACAGGCAGAGGGAGATGCAGGCTCTAAGCAAGGAGCCCAACACGGGACCCGATCTTGGGTCTCCAGAATCAGGCCCTGGGCTGAAGGCAGCACTAAACCACTGAGCCACCCAGGCTGCCCCTAAAGATTTTATTTATTTGAGAGAGAGAGAGAGAGAGAGAGAGAGAGCACGAGCATGGGGAGGGGCAGAGGGACAGGGAGAAGCAGCTGCTGCCCCCCATCTCCCTGCTGAGCAGGGAACCTGATATGGGGCTCGATCCCAGGACCCTGGGATTATGACCAGAGCCAAGGGAGTGGATGCTCAATGACTGAGCCACCCCCCGCCAGATCCCCCCAGGGCACATTATTGAGGCCAGGTTTTCCGTGCTGTTTCTTTTCCCTGGATGTTGCTGCCATAGCAACCCCACCCCTTTAGCTCCGCTAATTCTCCCCATCCCCACCCTCTCAATCTGGGGGCCTGAGTGAGGCCTCAGGGCCCTGACTGCTCTCAGGGCTCCACCCCAGCCACGTGTCTGTGCTCCCCTTCTCCTTGTAGGAGTCCCCTGAGGGTCTCTTTCTCCTTCCTGAACCAGTAGGTCTGACTCAGCCCCATCCTCTGTGCTTTGGGGGCACCCTGGGCCTCCCCTAGCAGCACTTCTCCTGCGGTCTCTGATGACCCTTTGCTTGTGTCCCGTTAGATGGCAACTGTTTTGTGACCACAGAGGGTTGTTGCCCTATTGGTTCTGTCTCTCTGGAGACCATGACTAATACAGTGTGTTAAGAATTCAGGGAAGGGGGTCCAGGGGGGCTCAGTTCGGCTCAGGTCATGATCTCATGGGTCAGGGAATCAGGGAATCTAGCCCCATGTTGGGCTCCTGGCTCAGCAGGGAGCCTGCTTGAAAGATTCTCTCCAAAAAAAAAGATTCTCTCCCTGTGTCCCTCCCCCTCTCTTTTTTTTTTTTAATTTTTTTTTAAAATTTTTATTTATTTATGATAGTCACAGAGAGAGAGAGAGAGAGAGAGAGGCAGAGACATAGGCAGAGGGAGAAGCAGGCTCCATGCACGGGGAGCCTGATGTGGGATTCGATCCCGGGTCTCCAGGATCGCGCCCCGGGCCAAAGGCAAGCGCCAAACCACTGCGCCACCCAGGGATCCCCCTCCCCCCTCTCATGCGTGCTCTTTCTCTCTCTCTCTCTCTCTCTCAAAATAAATATTTTTTTTAAAAATAGAGTTCATGGAAGGGGCACATGCACATACATGCATGCAGTCACAGGGCAGGATTCACCAATAAAGCAGGGGTTCTGGCCCAAGGTGGGAGGCTTTGTAACCCTCTAACATCCTGCTTTTGTGCTGAATCAGATAAATGAAAGAGGGCAGCCTGGGTGGCCCAGCGGTTTAGTGCTGCCTTCAGCTCAGGGCCTGATCCTAGAGACCCAGGATCAAGTCCCGATGTCGGGCTCCCTGCATGGAGCCTGCTTCTCCCTCTGCCTGTGTCTCTGCCTCTCTCTCTCCCTCCTCTCTGTGTTTCTCATGAATAAATAAATAAAATCTTTAAAAAAAAAAGAGAGAAATGAAAGAAAAATATTTTTAATAAATCCATTTTATACTGGGGACTAAGAAGGGATGTCTTCAGTGGACCAGAAATGATTAGGAATCCCTAATAGGGACACATCAGTGACTAAGGAGTATGAGAAAATCCCAAACATTTGAGGAATTCTGAAATTGTAAAAGAAACACAATGGAGACAGAAAGGGTGGTTGTGGCTGCTGTCACCACATCTGTGTCCTCTTCCATGCCCATCCCACTTCCCCATGTAGTCATCTAATGAAAAGAGCCAAGAACCAGGTGCCAGGTTTCTGGTTCTGATACTGTTCCGAGGCTGTGTGGCCCTGGGCAACTGTCTCTACTCCTATTTGGGCATTGTGTCTTCTTCTAACACCCTTGTCCTGTGAAATTCTAAGGGGACAGAGTGGGAGAGGTGTGGGAACATCTCACGCAATGGCCAGAGGGAAGCTCTAAACTCCCCTCCTCTCCTGCTCCAGCGCCTTCTGCCCCCGGACCCCAGGCCCAGGCCTGGATGCGAGCTCAGCTGTTTCTCTGCATGTTCAGTCTCTTTCCTGGGTGCCTGCGGTGGGCTTTCCTGTGGAAGGGACATAAGGGGCTAATTGTAAATTCGGGTAATGGCTGGACAGGGATAGAAGGTGCCTTTCCAGTCTCCCTTCCTCCCCTCCATCTAGGGCAGACCCGAACGGCCCGGAGGAGCTCCCTGCCACTCTCTGGAGAGCCCTACACTTTGACCCACTGCCAGTCAGCCTGGGATGGGTTTTGGTTTCGTGCTGTCTTTTTCTTTTTTCTTTTCTTTTTTTTAAGAGTTATTTATTTAGGGACGCCTGGGTGGCTCAGTGGTTGAGTGCCTGCCTTCAGTCCAGGGTGTGATCTCGGGATCCAGGATCAAGTCCCACCTCAGGCTCCCTGCATGGAGCCTGCTTCTCCCTCTGCCTGTGTCTCTGCCTCTCTCTGTGTCTCTCATGAATAAATTTTAAAAATATTTTTTTAAAAAAAAGGATTGATTGATTTATTTGAGAGGGATGGGGCGGCAGGGAGAGAGAGTCCCAAGCAGGCCTCCTGCAGAGTGGGGAGCCTGATGTGGAGCTCAAACTCAGGACCCTGAGATCACGACCTGAGTGGAAACCGAAAGCTGGATGCTTAACCGACTGTGTCACCCAGGCCCCCCTGGAGTTGTTTTTATGAGCTCCAGATTGGGCTCTGTCCCAACCGTGTCCCTGACTGTTGTTGGGTGATTTTGAACAACTCCCTGGGCCTTTGTTTCTTAATTTATAAGATGGAGAAGGCTGTAATTGAGGCTCTCAAAAGTATCCTCCTAGTGAAAATGCTGTAGAATCTTGGACTCTCCTCTAATGGAATCGGAGTCATAATGGGACCAGCAAAGAAAGAATGCAGAGCAGTGAACCCATCACACAGACCCTCATTTCTCAGCTGAGCCATGCAGAAGAAGCTGCCCGGCCTCGCTCCTGCTCAGCATCCTCTTCATCATACTTCTCTGACCCCAGCTGGGCTTTCGGCCCCCTCCCTGCCTCCTGTCCTGCCTCTTGTCCCTATGACTTCCCTGTCTCTCCGCCCTGCACCTGCCTCGGTCACCAGTTACTCAGACCAACCTGGTCCTCTTCCCACCTCATGCCCAGACCGCCTGCCTCCTCTTACCAGTTTCACCTCTTCCCACCTCCCAGCCTGGGGCCCCTCCGCCTTCGCCTGCCCCCCTGCTCCTCCCACCACCTGCCTTCCCCCTCTCCCTCTTCCCTGCATCCGCCGCCCCTTTCGACTTGCCCCCCCTTCCCCCACCCCTCTCCCTTTACCCCAGGCCTTCCTCCTCCCTCTGCTTCTTCCCCCACCTGCATGGGCCTTGGGCCCAGATAGGCCTCCCCTGCTCCTGCTAGGACATCTGCCCCAACCAGCCCTCACCAGGCCTGATGATTCCCACGCTCCATCACTCCATCATGAGGGCCTTGTGTCCCTCCCCATGGGGACCCTGGCCCATGCCAGAACTCCTGGGAAGATGGTACCCAGCATCCTGGTGACCCAGTGGACATGGGGGATGATGGCCAGCAGGCATAGAACCAGGAGGGGCACCTCCCTCACTCAGGTAAGGGTCTTTTTCTTAAGATGGAGTGCTCAGCTACCCCCATGTGGTTTTCTTGCTGCCCCAGTATAGCACATCCCTCCGTTTTCATTCCTTATGTCACATGTAAATGGGGATCTTATTATTTTACATTAGAGACTCCACAGGGTGTAAAGCTTGGGGCAGATTGCTGGATCCTGATGCTCCTTATTCATCTCAACACCGAAGTCAGGGACCCTGATACACACACACGGACAAGCGCTGTGTGTACCAGCAGGTCCAGATCACCATAACCCTGCACAGAGATCAGCACGGTGTGAGGCAGCTATGGCCTGATGATGGTGTGAATGGAATGTTCTGAGACGTTCTGTTTTCCAGCCCTTTTATCCAATCCGGAAAACTTGGTTCTGATCTTTCAGCTTCTATATCATATGAATCAGATGAGGCCCATTTGGCCATAGAACACATTGCCCCTGGGAGAGGGAATTTTTTTTTTCTTCTTTAACATCAGGATCAGAGAACTGAGCTAATCATGCTTTTATCATTGGCCTGTCTGCCTGAGGCCCCTCTCCTGTTCTATTTATTCATTTTTATGCCCATGTCTCACTTCTCCTCCCCTCATGAAAGTACTACTCAAAATATTTTGACACATATGTGTATGTATTCTCACAAAATCCGTGGTGTTATTTTGTGAGCAATATTTTTAATTTTCTTTTTTTAAAAGATTTTATTTATTTATTCATGAGAGACACACACGGGGGGCGGGGAGGCAGAGACACAGGCAGAGGGAGAAGCAGGGATCCCGACACGGGATTTGATCCTGGGACTCCAGGATCATGCCCTGAGCCAAAGGCAGGTGCTAAACCGCTGAGCCACGCAGGGATCCCACTGTATTTTTAATTTTCATACGTGAGATTATGTGCTAGACTTCATCCTGCTTATTACCTTTCACCCAGCACTATTTTCAAAATGTTCCTACGTGTGTGTGTCTCTCTGCTTCTAACTTCCACCCTGTGTCCTGCTGAGCGTCTCCTCCAGATTACACTCATCCATTTCCCCGGGGACAGCCCCACACCTAGACCATCTGACTCTCCATCACGGTGGACGATTCCAAACCAACCATCCTGCTACATGCCCACTTGTGACTCTATGGGAGGGTTCTTGGGGCCTGGAGTTAAAGGGTCTAATCTTCCATCATTCATGTCCAAGTGTTTTGTCAGGATGAGAAGTTGTTCATTAAATATGTTCATAAGCTGAGTTCGGTAAGTCATTCTACGTCCAAGACCAAGGAAGTGAAATAGTTTTCTCAAACCCACAAGAGAACTTTTGGCCTTTTATAATCAGCCGATATTTTACAAATTTTCCTGGATCTCAGTGGTGGTTCTTTATCAGTTTCTGGAGTTTGGAGGCAAGTACACATGCCCATGAATCAAGACTGTGTAGACTCTCTACTTGACCGCCAGCACCAGCCAACATTAGCAAATGGGTCAACATCTACTGTCAGGCACTGCTTGTCGGACATCTTCTGCAACTTCTTTGCAATTTTGTCTTAAAATTATTATTTAGTATTACTAATTACAGTAATTACTGTTCTATGTCAGTCCATAAACCCGCACAGTTTCAGATGTAGAGGGATCTTTAGTAAGTTCCTTCTCCTTAGGCAGGCTGCTCTTCCTGTGTCCCTTATCCCTGTCTGGTTGGTTGGCCGGTCTTGAAGGTCACCTCCCTCTGTAACTGTCCTGACAACTGCCTGGACCTATGGCGAAACCACAAAGATGCAGGACTAGTGATGGTGAGCTGGCGAAGAATGCAGGAGCCCACCCTCAGAGAGACTGTGGCTGGAGTTTCCTGGGTAACTTCCCTTCTCGTGCACCATCTCATCTGTATCCCAGCAACACCCAGAATAATGCTCTATGGCCACCGAGGCCTTCCCACTCAGAATGCACCTCTTGCAGAAAGAGGAAAGATTTCCAACGTTCCTATCAAAGCTGTGATCTTCTCACATGGCCCTTACCCTGGAATTTACGAAGCAGCACTGCTACTTATTTTTTAAATTTAATTTTATTTTTTAATTTGTATTGGAGTTCAATTTGCCAACATTTAGCATAACACCCAGTGCTCATCCCGCCAAGTGAGCACGGTTACTTATACACGCCCAGGTAACCCCATCCAGATATAGAGGGTTTCATGATCACCCCAAGTCACGCTGTGACCCTTTGCAGTCAATACCACCCACGTCTAATTCTCAGGAAGCACTGGTTGGAATTTTTTCCCTCTAGATTATTCTTGTGTCATCTAGAATTTTGTATAACAGTATTTACCTTTTCGTGTCTGATTTCTTTCATTCAGTATGCTGTTTGCCTTCGCTCCACGTTGTTCTGTGTATCAGTAGTTCATTCTATGTAGTGCTGAGTGGGATCCCATTATATTAACATACCAACCTGTTTTTCCATTGCACTTATTGCCAGGTATGACAAGTATCGATCTGTTGCCTCTCAACCCCAAATCAGCCCTTCATTACCTGCTGGGCAGTAGTAGGATAGCCCCTTGATGCAATTCTCCTTTATGGTGAGAACATCCAGAGCCATGTCATGTCAGTAGATGGCGCTGGCGGGACACTAAGGAGGAGGACGCTTCCCTTCCCCCACCCAGGGTGCTTCTGTTTGCTTCTCCTCCTCTGCCTGAGACTGCAGCCAGAGATGAATGCATGGAGACCCCCATGGCACTGCCCCAGCTATGCATCCAGAGCACACAGTCCTGGGAGCTCACGGCCTTAGGCTCAGGCAGCGCAGGGCCCACCTGGCTACAGCCCTCCTGTCGTGGACTCAATAAACCTCCAGCCTCACATGCCCTGCAGGTGAGCAGGGCATGGACTCCCCTGTGTTGCCAACCCTCTGGCCTCCCCCACCAGATCCCTGGGGGAGTGTTTCCAGTGGGCCCTCCAGACACAGACACCTGCACCCCAGACCTTCACTACTCTGCCTGCAAGGAGGTTCCTGACTTGGGCTCCCCCAGGCCCTCCCTGCAAGTCTCTGCCACCACCATCTCACTGACCTGGAGACCATGAGGCAAGCATTATGCATTTTTCAACAAGGTTTGAATCCCAGCTTGTTGGAGAGGGTCCTCTTCCAATCCGTTCCCTCCTTGGATCCTCTCCTTTTCTGCCTTAGAATACTCTGTAGAGTTCTCTTATTATTCTTTTTTTTTTTTTTTTTTTTTTAAATTTTTTTTTATTATTATTTATTTATGATAGTCATACAGAGAGAGAGAGAGAGAGGCAGAGACACAGGCAGAGGGAGAAGCAGGCTCCATACACCGGGAGCCCGACGTGGGATTCGATCCCGGGTCTCCAGGATCGCGCCCTGGGCCAAAGGCAGGCGCCAAACCGCTGCGCCACCCAGGGATCCCTCTCTTATTATTCTTATCACCTCACTGCTGAGGTAGTAATTTTTAAAATTAAATTTTCCTTGATCATATTACTGTGTGGTTTCCGTATCCTGGTTGGCCCCTGAGAGATATGTTAGACATTTGTATTGTTTCAAATTTGTGGCTATTAGGAATAAAGCTGCCATGAACATTTTTGTCTTGGGTGGGCACATGGTGTCATTTTTCCTGATAAAAACCTACAAGTGGAATTGCTGGGTCATGGGATAAGCGTATAAGAAATTTAAAAGAGCCTGGGTGGCTCAGCGGTTGAGTGTCTGCCTTTGGCTCAGGGCATGATCCTGGAGACCAGGATCGAGTCCCACATCGGGCTCCCTGCAGGAAGCCTGCTTCTCCCTCCGCCTGTGTCTCTGCCTCTCTCTGTGTCTCTCATGAATAAATAAATAAATCTTTTTTAAAAAATAATGATCTCGGGATCCCTGGGTGGCGCAGCGGTTTGGCACCTGCCTTTGGCTCAGGGCATGATCCTGGAGACCAGGATCAAGTCCCATGTTGGGTTCCTGGTACATGGAGCCTGCTTCTTCCTCTGCCTATGTCTCTGCCTCTCTCTCTCTCTCTCTCTCTGTGTGACTATCATAAATTTTAAAAAAATTAAAAAATAATGATCTCCTTATACTTAAAAAAAAAAAAAAAGAAATTTAAAAGAAATTGACCAACTGTTTTCCAAAGTGGTTGTACCATTTTATGTTTCCAGCAATATGTTTCACATCCCTGCCAGCACTTCATATTGCCAGTCTTTATTTTTTTTAAGATTTATTTATTTTTTTCATGACAGACATGGACAGAGAGAGAGAGAGAGAGAAGCAGGCTCCATGCCAGGAGCCTGATGCGGGACTCGATCCCAGGACTCCAGGACTGTGCCCTGGGCCAAAGGCAGGGATCCCCTGCCACTGAGCCACCCAGGGATCCCCCTATTGCCAGTCTTTAATCTGAGCTATTCTACTGGGTATGCAGTTCCCTGATGATTAACTGATGAATGTCTTCTCATATGCCAGTTGACAATTTGTATTTCTTTGGTGATGCATCTGTTCCAACTTTTTGCCCATTTTTACTTATGTTCTCTTATTAAATTGTCATCTTAATAGGAGTCTCAATGGTCTTTCTTTCTTTCTTTTTTTTTTTAAAGATTTTATTCATTTATTCATGAGAGACACAGAGAGAGAGAGAGAGAGAGAGAGAGAGAGAGAGAGGCAGAGACACAGGCAGAGGGAGAAGCAGGCTCCATGCAGGGAGCCTGATGTGGGACTGGATCCTGGGTCTCCAGGATTACGCCCTGGGCTGAAGGCAGCGCTAAACTGCTGAGCCACCTGGGCTGCCCTTAATGGTGTCTTTCAAAAAGATTTTTGTTTGGATGAAATCCAATTTCTTTTTATTTCGGGGTTAGTGTTTTTAATGTTCTAAGAAACCACTGCCTACCATAAAGTTGTGAAGATTTTTTTCCCGAAATTTTCTTTCAGAAGTTTTATGGTTTTAACTTTTATATTTAGGTCTATGACTCACTTTGGGTTAGTCTTGTGCATAATGTGATGTAAGGGTCCAGGTTCATATTTTTCCATTCAAATATCCAGTTGTTGCAGCACATTTGCTGAAAAGATGTTTGGATTACTTTGGCACCTTTGTCAAAAGTCAATTGGCTATGGGTGAGTCTATCTCTGCACACTGTTCTGTACCATTGGTCTATAGGTCCATGCTTATGCCAAGACCAGCATTACTTTATAGTAAGTCATACAGTCAGGTTACATAACTCTTCCAACTTGGTTCTTCTTTTTCAAAATTGCTTTAGTTATTCAAGGCCTTTTGCCTTTCTAAATAAATCTTAGTATTGGCATGTCAATTTCTCCAAAGAGCTTGTTGGGATTTTTTTACTGAAAGTGTAATGAATCTAGCGATAAATATGGGGAGAGCTGACATCTTCACAATACTGTGTCTTTCATTCCATGAACATGGTATGACTTACTCTCCATATAGTCTTTAATTTCTCTCACACTGCAACTCTCTAACCATTCTTCTGCAATCATATCTCACTCAGACTACAGCTACGAAAAATTTTCCACTTTTCAAGATCCAAGTGACAAGACTGGGCCCACCCAGATAATCCAGAGAGCAGGAGTGAGAGAGAAGTGAAAGACAGAAAGCTGGGAAGCACTGAAACTCATATAGTGAGCCTGGTCTCATGAGCCTTCCCTCAAGAGAGGGAAGAGCTTCTACAAAGCCAAGAGTCAGAGCCAAAGCAGTGGGGGTCATGCTGGAGGACCCTGGGGGAGGAGGATGCCAGCCTTTCTCCCAGCAGGCATATGACATTGGGATGCTTCCTTTATCCATCTTCTGTACCCACAGACCCAGTCCTAGGGAACAAGGACACAGCCCAGAAGTGGTTAAATGTTAATATACCTTTCTGTCCTTCCCTGAGAGGCAGGGAGGGAATGGGGTGCCCCAGGGGTCAATGATTGCTGTAGTTCACAGCACTGGGGGTGAACTGCTATGTTTACTGCTTGTATCAAGTGTGGCTGCAGGAAACAAGACTGCCCTGGCCTTATGCCTGAGCAGAACTCCTGGACCTGAGAGCTCAGAAAGAGACCTATGAGAAGGATCAAAAGCAGTGGCCTTGGCTCCCTCTTACCTTCCCCTCTATTTGCCTCTGGGCCTCCCTCATGAGCCTTGAAGCAACAGAAGGCTTCGAGGGCCCATGAGCGGGAACCCCGGGACAGCTGGGAAGCCACCTGGCCCAGCCAGATTCCACATCCCACGGCCATCAGTGTGGCAACAGAGTTCCCCCACGGGAATCGGAGGCCCCATCAGACCTTAGAGGCCTTTTCCTGAGATGCACTGCTCTCTCCCGCCTCTGGGCCTTGGTGCTTCTTCCTCCTCCACGTTTTAGTCACCTGGAACTCTGTCTTCTCTCTCCTAGAATCAAGAACCGTCTTCAGAAAGCGACACGTGAAACCATTTTCAAACTGACTTTAATCTTTTTTTTTTTTTTGCTGCCCAAATATTGTACATGCAGAAGCCATGTGAAAGAATTTTCTCCTCAAGGGAATTGGCAAGAATGTTGTATGAAACAGCCGGCAGTCCTCCCCAGCCGTCCACCTGCCACCTAGGAGCCACAGCAAGTTTGGAAAGATGCTGCACATAGAAAATGTATAGAGCACAGATATAAAAGGCTAATTGCTTCTTATCTAAACAGTGTGCTTGTCAGGCCCTATCAGCTTATCTCTTTCTTTGCAGGATGCATTTGGAAATTCTAAAAAAGGGGTTCCTGCCTCCTGTGAATTTACATTCTAAAGGAGTGGATGGAATAATCAGGCCAACTTTTCCTAAGGAAGCAGCCACTCTGCCTGCTGAGGTGATGTCTGGCGAGAGATCCTGGAGAGAGGGGTGGTCTTAAGAAGCAAACTACGCTGATGGGAAATAAGTGCCCTCTCTCCTTCCACCAGAGAGCAATGCCTCGAACATTCTCAGGTGTTCAACTTGCCCACCGACGTCGTTCTAGAAGCAGAAGTGAGGACTGGCCCAGTCTCATCTGCTGGTGGGGGTACTGACCTATGCAGGAGGCGACTGAGGTGGTGACGTCACATCAGCACCTTGAAAAGTGTCCATTGTAGACAACCCTTAAGTATTTCTCGTCATTATACAAGAAGAGGGACAACAAACCACAAGGAGGTGGAAGCAGTGTCTGTTAGGATTCCAAGAGTTCTTGTCCGAAGCAGCATCTGGGCATGGATGGAGGACCTGCGCCCAGTTGGGGCACCGGGGGCTGGAAGGAACCGGCCCAGGCGCACCAGGATGGAAACCCTCCTCAGCTCCAGATCAGACTTTTAAAACCCAGAGGGAACCACGGAGCAACTAGCAAATGCTCTGATCTTGCAGATGAGGAAGCTGAGGCCCAGACAAGTGAGGAGTCTTGCACAAGATCACAGTTTGGGATCGAACTGTACAGAACAGCCTTGGAATCCCTGTAGCCAGCTGTCCGGGCCATCGACCCCGTGGGGCAGGTGCTCTGCTGCCCCTGGATTCCCGGGCCCGCATCTGGAGCCCAGTCCCAGGGGACCCTTCCCTGACATGGGGGTGAACCCCCCTGGGGGAGGGGGCGCGCAAGGCCCCAGGTGCTTCCAACTGGAGCCCGGGAAGGTTTCCCCAAAGCCGTGACGCCCTTTTCAACAAGCACCCGCCCCAAGCTAGTCTTAGGCCCCTGAAAGAATTCGGTTTCTCTTACTGGCATAGTTTTCCTCACAGGCACAGCCATGCTGGGCCCAGGAAAGCCCGAGCTCAGGGGTGGGGGGAGAAGGAGTTGCTTTGCTACATGGAAAGATTAAGCCCTTTGTCAGAGAACTGGGTCCCCCCATCAGGCAGGCCAAGGCCCAGCGGGAAGACCAAGTTGCTCTCTTTGGCATCACCGACATCGCTCTGAGATGCTCAGGCACTCTCAAAATCACCCTCTCCCAGCCCACTGGGCCTCACCTGATTGGGCGGGGCTCCCCTGCCCACAGTCATGAGTGTTGGGTCCTGCCTCCATCCTCTTCTGACCTGAGTGAAAAGCAGACTCAAGGAGGCAGGCGGGGGAGAGTCTTCAGGCCCATCTCCTCCCTCTCCGGTGGGTGGAAGCGAATCCGGTGGAGGAAGCAGCATGGTCTGGAGCCTCTTTCCGCATCAGGCTCAGGAGGAGAGGAGCACAGTCCAGGGAGGTGCCGGCAGGGGGGCAGGCCTCTTCTGCTCCATCGCCTGGACCCCCGGGCCTGGGCAGTGCGCCCTCCCTCTCTCCACCCAGGGGGAGGATGACTCGTCTACATCGTCAAGCAAAGGCAGCCGTTTCTTGCACAGAGTTTGCACAGTGCAGGAAGCAATCAGAGACAGAAGAGCAGCCTTCCTGAAGCTCTGCTGCTTTCCGGGCCGAGGAAGATAGGGGATCGGAGGCATGGGGAGCCCTGGTGCCCCCGGGGGAGGAGCTCGGCGTGGAGCGAGAACCCTGGGTGCAGGTCAGGGTTCCTGATAACGCAGTCGAAGATTGTGCTACATTTCATTTCCAAAGACATACCCTTGGAGGTCTCTATGGTCTCTAAGGGGGTGGGGAGAGGGGCCTGGTCTCCTCAAGGCTGGCAGTAAAGAAGAGCTCAGGCATGCTTGCCCTGGTGGGTGTCACGCCCCCGGGAGACCCAGCGAGCCCCAAGCTCCACAGGGCCCTGTCCCTAGGGCTCCCTGGGGCCGCCTCACCCCCGGGAATGCTGGCGTGCCTGGGAGAGCCTCCGAAGCCCTCAGCTCCTTTCCTGGGAGAACTGGGAGGTGGGAGAGACGGGATGGGGAGTCGTTCTGGAGCTGGTCCTTCCCCGGAGGATCAAATCCCCCTTGGCAAACCCAGACGTGGCCCCACTTACTGGAGCCTGATTCATACCAGGGGCCCTCAGACGTCCCCGAGGGGAAGGAGTCTCTGAAGAAGTGGGACACATTGAGCAGGGCAGGAACGTGAAGACAGATGCTCTGAATCATCCCTCACAGTTCCTGCCCACAGCCCAGTAGCCCAGCGCGGCTGCAGGGCCACCCCCATCTCTGCGAACCTCCGTGAACCCTGCCTGAGCAGAGGCCGGGGAGTGACAAAGAGCCCCATCCTCTGCCCACTCTGGGTCTCACCTGGGGAAGGAGGCCTTCAGAGCCGGGGACACCGGACCCCGGACGCGCCTCGGCCCCAGGCCAGGGAGCACTCCGGGAGAAATCACGTTCCCGCCTTCCCCACCATCCCCTCTTCGAAGGTGCTCCCCCCCCCTCCAGGGAAGGCCAGGAGCACCCTGTGCTCCCTCGTCTCCTGGGACAGGCTGGCCCCTGGATCGAGGAGGACAAGAAACAGACCCTGGAACCAAGCCATTCACCATCACACACGTGTCAGCCTCACCACCATGTGGGGAAGATCAGGTGGGGATTCGTCACTGGTGCAAAGGGTTAGTGAAGGAGATGGTGCCCTAAGGTGGGGAGAATGCCATCCCCCTGGAGAAGTGGGATGGCGAGCGGCCCAGCAGGGGCGGCTTGGCAGCTAGGGCGTGTGGGCAGCCGGCACGAGGTACCAACATGTCAGGCCCGAGCTCCAGCTAGAACTTCCACGATGCTAACTAACCTGCCCCCAGAGGCGAGGGGGCCCCAGGCTCTCTGCCGGCAGCACCCCCATCTTCCCGGACCCCGAGAGGAATGAGGGTGATACCACTCACTGATACCCCCCCATTCCCTGGAGATGACCGCATGGGGTGGGGAGCACTCCTCAGCACTACGTCCACGCCGTCCGAGGAGTCCCCGCTCACCCCACCCAAAGGTGCAGAGTGTGCGCACGCCGACCTGAGGGCAACTGCTCAAGCGGCAAACACATCGCAGGACACAAAACACCCTTCTGGGAGCGAGGTTCCTCCCTCTCCCCACCCTAGGGTCAAAGACGACAGAGCCCTTTGCCTTATTTTTAGAAAACACAAGAAACGCGTGCATTGCCCCATCCCGACGACGGGAGAGAATTTCTGCCTAAAGAGAAAACTCTGACCCAGCTGCCACCTCCCTCGTCCTACACCCGCAACGGTCCTCGTCTTGATCATAGGCCAGGAGCCCATTTGGTTTATTTCTTACGCTCTTACCCACGTCTGTGGGTTTTCCTGGGGGGTCGGGGGAGGTTACCAGGCTCTGGCTTCAACCTGATGTGAGTCCCTGCCAGGAAGGGAGGCCCTTTGGGTGGAGGTGCCTTTATCTCCAGAGAGCCTCCTCCTCCACCTGCCCTCTACACCCATCCGTCCGGCTTTGGTTACCAATGGAGTCCAAGCACTCAGGCCCCGAGACCTCTCCCCGCCTCCACCTTGAGCATGTGGGTCACAGTCATTGCAGCACCCGGGGCTGACATCTAGGGAAGAGGCAGAGGGATGGTCTTCTCCATACCTTGACCCCTCCTGCCACCTCTTCCCTCCCCACCAGACACGGACCCAAGGGCTTCTGTGTCCACCCCTTGGATGACCTCTCACCTTTTGCCCCAGACCTGAGGAGGAGAGGACAGATTTGGGCATTCCTAGCAGACATCTCACAGGTCCAGGCCAGGCCCTGGTCCCCGCCATATCCCCCACCCCCTCCCAGGGCCTGGTTGTCAAATCAAGTCAGGGTTTGAGTGGCTTTGGGAAGCTCCAACCAGACAAGGGTAGAAAGAAAGCAGAGGCTTGTGAGGGGCCGAGAGCAGGCCAGGCCACTCTCCAGAGGGCAGCTGCGGAGCGCAAGGAGGCAGGGAGGCGGAGAGGGGAAAGTATTGCTTGTACAGAGCTGGTGACTGTGGCAGTCTAGCTGAGTCCAGAGCCAGGCTGTCCATGGGGCCAGGAAGCTGGAGCCCGAGTGAGTCTGAGCTCCCAGACAGGGACCCTGGTCTGGAAATGAGCAAACAAAGAGAGACCCAAATGATCAACCTCATGCAGCTAATCCCCAAAGGTCAGACAGGATTCCCAGCAGGGCACAGAGCAGGTCAGCCCCAACCCTCCTCATTCCCACAAACAGCCCTACCCTCAGCACTTCCTCCACAAGCCAGGCCCCACCAGGACAAGCCCAGAGGGGGACAGAGCCACCTTCAGGGCCTGGGGAGGACACAGGCGCCTCCAGGGACTATCTAACATCCCCTATGAGGCCAGCCTCTGGGATGTCAAGATCCTCCAAATCCACACCTCCTGGGGTCCCACTGGGAGAGCTCCTTTGGCATGTTGGAAGTGAGGAGGCTCAGAGGAAGACAGGAGGTGAAGAACAACGCTAAGGGAGGTGCCAGCACTTCCCTCTAAGGGGCCGGGCCAGCAACCCTGGGAACTAAGACTTCCTAGTGTTTCGCTTATAGGAGGAGGCGGCTCCAGCCAAAGGGAGGAGGCGATGTCCAAGCCCTCAGCTTCCCAGGCGTCTTCTGCTCCCCCGGCCCCTGGCCAGGGTACTAGATGAGCATGCTACATGCTGCAGATGCATTCGGTGGGAAGAGCTGCCAGTGCGCTCGGCGGGGGGAGGGGGGTGTCGTGTCCCAGAGGGGCCTCAGTGTGACCAGCTGCAGTGGGTGCTACATTCCTCGAAAAAGAGCAGCGGTGCTGGGAGAAGCACAGGTGGGACAAAGGATGAGACAGGAAACTAAGCAGGGACCATCAAGAGGCGGCCTGGACAGGGACACGTGGGCTTTGCCGCGGGCACAGGGCCAGGCAGGGTGGATTGGTGGCCACGTCCCTGACTTCCGCCCCTGGAGTCGGGGCCCTGTGCCCACACAACACTCCTTTGGGTTTCTTTTCAACGAGACACAGAGAGATGTGGAGTTTAGCTCATGTAGTCACCAAGACTGACTATACCCACACACGTGAACGGATATAACATGGTCACACACAGACACAGACACACACACACGCACACAGACACACACACACTACAGTCTCCACTGCCAGCTGGGACGGGCCCAGTAGCCAACAGGCATGCAGCAGGGCAAGGGGTCCAGAGAGACACGAAGACTATGTACAGGGGCAGGGGAGGCCGTCAGGCACCCCTCCCCACGCTACATCCCGGCCTGGTCCGGAGGTCCTTAGGAGCACGAGGGGCTGGTGGCACTCTCCAGGGAGGACTGGGACAGGCGCCTGGTGAGGGATCCAAGTGTAGAGTCTGCCACTGAGGACGTGGGGAAGAGTTTGTACCAGCCGGTGACCGCGGCAGTCAGGTCCAGCTCGTCCAGCATGATCTGGGCCATGCCCATGAAGCACTTGTGGTCCATGCGGCCGTAGTCTCCCCAGACGATCACCTGCCGGGGGCGCAGGGGGGGCAGCAGGAGACAGGGGCGCTGAGCCAACACCCCAACTCCAGGGCTCAGTAGCGGGCCCAGGAACCTACAAGCTTCGCCAGAGCACAGATGAGACAGAGGCGGAACTGAGACTGATTTGAGGGCTACGACTATTGAGCACTTACGATGTGCCAGGCTCGGTCCTATGGACCCCTACCCATGACCATGACTGTTACAGCCATCTAGGGGACGGTGCTGCGTGTCGTCATATCGACCACAAGGAAACCACAGCTCAGGTTAATTAACCCCAAGACGCAAAGAAATTGGTGGCGGAGCTGGGCCTGGAACGTGGGTCTGACTTCGGAGCCTCCCCCAGCCTCCCAGATGACAGCATGAAGGAGCAGACTGAGAGTCTGGGACCTGAGTCACAGCAACCAGTCTGCTGCAGGCTCACAGAGGAGCTTGGGGAGACCCTCTGCCCTCACTGGACCTCAGTGTCCCCATCCATAAAACTGGAAGAGCAGAATAGATTAGCTCGGTGATTTTCAAACTTGTATTTTTATCAGTGGATCCTTTTCTCAAAATGGAATCCATATAGACTCCCATGATCACCCCTACCCCACAGAACCCAAGGGTCCTGCGATCCTCGCCATCTGAAGCCCCAAGGGTCCTTGCCACACAACCACGTCAGCGCAGAGGGACAGCCCTAGACGAGCAGTCATGCAGCCCAGCCCTGAGCCCTGGCTCAGGCTTCTCCCCTGCCACCCATGTGGCCCCAGGCAAGGCCACCAGCCACAGCCACTACTGCCAATGCTCAACGAGCAGCTGTCTGTGGGCCAGACGCTCATGAGGCCCTCCACACCTCTCCTTACTCTTCACCATACGCCACCCACAGACTGTGATGGAGCTGGAACTGGAACCCAGGCCTGAACCCAGAGACCAGCCCCCACTGTGCTCTAACCCCACTCAGCCTCCCGCGCACCTCAGGTGCTTCATCTGTGAATGGGCCTGATCGCCCCTCCCTCCCCACACTGTGGCAAAGGGCAGCGCACCCTCTCGGAGTTGGGGTGGCATCACCCCGGCTCTGCAAGTCGCTGGCTGGAAACGAGTCACTTCACCTCTCTGAGGCTGTAAGATGGAGAGAATCATCCCTACCTCGCAGGGTCATCTCGAGGATGCAAGGTCAGGATTGGAAAGCGCTTCACACACAGCCTGGCACAGAGCTGATGCGCAATAAGCTTTAGCACCAGGCAGAAAGAGAAGGTGGCGAGCAAACCCTGCTTCTACCCACCAGCTGAGCAACCAGGGGGTGGGGGTGGGGAGGGCAGTGGGCTTATTCCCCGCAACCCCCCCCAACCCTGGTTTCCTCATGAATCAACCAGGGGCAATAACCCCTCACTGGGCTGTGGAAACAAATGGGTCATGTGCATCAGTGTAGCCGGTACGGTGCCCGGCACAGAGCACAGCATTCGTGAAAGATTTTAAATTACAGCTTGCAGTTTTCGAGAGTCACCCTGCCCTGTGGGCCCTGAGGTCCCCATGACACTCACCTGCAGCACCTTGCCCTGGGGCCCCTCATCAAAGAGCAGAGCCTGCTGGTACAGGGGGTCACAGGTCTTCTTGGCCACCTTTGTCTTCTTTTTGGCCAAGCAGGCCCCATTCTCAAGCAGGTAAACCTTGATATAGGTGGCTGAGGGATGGGAGAAAGCATGATGGGGAGGGGTCTGGGAGAGGCCGCTATGGCTTGCTCCATCTCCTAACACCCAGCTGGTCCTGGAGGTGAGCAAGGTGAGTGGGATGAGCTGGCCAGTGGACAGCAGTAGGAAAGACAGACTCAAACACCGACCCGTCCATCCTTCCCTCCCCCCAGCCCTGTCCACTGGCCTTCGAGACAAATCATGACTCCGGGATTGAGAGTACGGATCTAGGTCAAGGGACAGGTGGGGACACGCCTGACCTGGAGCTCAGCTGCAGGACCCCGTATCCAAAACCCCTCTCCCCACTGCCCTGCCTCACCTGGGAGGGACTTGGAGCCTGGTTTGGGGGTCAGGCCCCGAGCCTCAATCACTTCCACCTCCAGCTGGCCACTCCGGTCCATGATGGCAATGTGCACGTCCCCTGCAGGGGAGAAGAGGAACAGTCCAGCAGAGGCAGGCCCTGGGGCAGGCCGGCCAGCTGCTGTGCAGGACACAGTCTGCAGAGGACGCTACGGTGTGGAAAGGGCATAATACACAGAAAACTGCATGTGCCTGAACTGCTCTCGAGAGCATGTGAAAGCAGCTGAGAAATACTCTGGTACCTCCCCTGGGGCGAGGCAGGGGCACGACCCTCAAGGGACATGCCTGGGAACCACGAATGGCCGCCCAACTCCCAGGGAAGTCTGGTTAGCCGGGGGGCTTCTTTTTACTGAGCAGGAGAGCAGCCATTGGCCGCTCCCCTAAATATCTATCAAACAAATATTTACGGAATATCAATTTGGAGAGATGCCGAGATAGGAGCCTGCACCGGACATCAGGCGCTGCCTGGGAAGGAGGGCCCGATCGTACCCTGGCTCAAAGGATGGGAGGCAGGCCGGATTTCCTGGGAGCAGAGAACTGAGAACTCCTCACTGTGCTCCCCCAAGCGATTACCTCATGAAGGCAAGTTCTGTATGAAGTCATGTCAGTTATTTCTAGAACTCTTAGCTTTGTTCAACATCGTTTAGCAGAATCTGAAATTATGCATTAGTCACTTGGAGCGTCCTTCAAAGGAATGCAGAATCATAAGCCTGATGCAGAAAAATTAAAATTGGCCAGACTTTGGGTTCAGCTACCCATTTTAGATACTCTGAGCTATCATGCAATTGTTTGTATTTGCATACTTGGGAAGATGGGGATTTATACTTTCAGGAAACATCCTAGAAGTCATCACCCTCCCTCTAGCTATTTCTGACCTCCCTGTGAGGGAGGGAAGGGGAAGAGCTCACTGTAACATCCCTAAGAGGATGAGCAGATGCAAGCCTGCCCTTCCCGCTTCTAGACACCAGGAGGCACCACACACAAGTGTTCTAGGCTTGGGAAGGCCCCAAAGCCTCGCGGAGGTGACTGGCTCCTCTCACCGCCTCCCAGCCCCTGGCTGGGCCTGGGGCTGGGAAAAGCAGACTTCCCAGGCCCTTAAGAACCTGTAAGCAAGGGTCGGGAATTAGCCAAATCCCACCCAGGGCCACAGGAGAGCTGGTGCTCACCCTCCAAGGGTCCCCATAGATCCCCCGCCCCAAGTCCAGCAGACAAAAGCTCGAGTGGAAGCCTGCTAGAGGAAAACAGAGCAGTGCAGTGGGAACACTAGTGGCCTGGGAGAGAAACCCAGCTCCACTGCATGGCTTGCAGGAGGGCACTGTCTGAGCCCAGCTCCCTCCCAGCTGTCAGGTTGAAGGCCAAACACTGTCCCAATGAGGACTGAGTCCAGATGTTTGGGGCAGACTGCTCAGGCTGGAGTGATGGGGAAGGGCAAGAAGCAAGGGGGGCACCTCAGGGGAAGCTAGTTCCTGGGAGGAACAGCCTAAAGCCAACACTGCCAGTATCTAAGTCAGAGGGAGAGCAGGGGAGGTGTGAGGGAGCCAGAAATACAGCTGAAAGGACCAAGGACAGGCTCCGGAAAATAGGGCCCAGCTGCAGGGAAGGGGATGAGGAAATTATTTTAGAGGCTTTTGGGTGCCAGGCAGAAGTAACAAGTCCAATAAGACACGGTTCCTACGGAGTAAATGAAGCACATCATTCAGGGGCACCTGGGTGGCTCAGTGCTTGAGCATCTGCCTTTGGCGGGGGCTGTGATCCTGGGGTCCTGGGATCGAGTCCCACATCGAGCTCCCTGGAGGGAGCCTGCCTCTCCCTCTGCCTATGTCTCTCTGTGTCTCCCATGAATGAATAAATAAAATCTTAAAAAAAAAAAGACACATTTCATTTAAAGCATCGAATGGGAACACTCAATGAATTGCTGTTAGATCACAGAACTAAGGCAGGGATTATCATTCCCATTACACAGATGCAGAAACTGAGGCTCGGGGAGGAGGAGTGACTTGCCCAAGGTCACGCAAAACACCAGCAGAAGAACAGACTGGCCAAACGTCAATGCCGGATGACTTTTGTTCACCATTTCACATCCTGCAGGCACGCAGCATGGCCTGGCATGCAGCTGGCCGTGGAGAGTGGGTGGGTGGTGAGGAGGTGAGGGAGGGAACGCGCTGTAAAGCTGCTGTGGGGAAGCGGCAGAGCAAAGCTGGAACCCCTGTCCTCTCTGATGAGGGAGGGTCAGCGGAGAGCTGGGCCAACTCCTCCTCACTGTTGCAAAAGCCAGAGAGCGTGCTCCCCTCTGCAGCCGTCCCTGCACTGCACAGGGCCCCCACTGAGCTCACCCCTCCCACTACGTGGCCACCATCACCCCATCCACTCGGCCCTCGGAACACTCACCCATTGGTGGCGTTGCCAATGTCTGTCGCCCCACGATCTGGGCTGGTCCCAACCCATCCAGGAAATCGCTGAACTGGCTTTCAGCCCCAAGCCGAGTGGTGGGGAAAATGAACCTAGAGGAAGCAGAGGGGCACATGCTATGGTCTGGGTGGTGAGGTGCAGCAGCTCTGCCCCCCGGACACTGGGCCATGCCCCTCTGGGCCTCCATTTCCCCCCTGACATCGCATGAGTGCACCGTGTTAGCTGGGGGCAAACAGAACAGTTCATCTCTGCACACTAAAGAAAAATACTTTGGGGTGCGTGCGTGGCTCAGTTCGTTAAGTGTCTGCCTTCGGCTCAGGTCATGATCCCGGGGTCCTGCGATCAAGCCCCCGTGTTGGGCTCCCTGCTCAGTGAGGAGTCTCCTCCTCCCTCTGCCTCTCCCCACTGCTCATGCTCTCTCTCTCCCTCTCCCTCTCAAATAAATAAATAAAATCTTTAAAGTAAATAAAGAGGAATACTTTGGTGTCCTTTGAGAAATAAATAAGCATAACAACATAATAATGTTATCGAATCCTCAAGCACCAGGATTTCTCCCTAACAGGTAGGGCTTGCTGGACACCTGTGTCCTCCCCAGGGGTAACGAATGCCAAGAACCAGAAACAGAGGCCAGAAATGTCAATGCCTGGAGCAAGTTCCAAGAACTGAGGTTCAGTTGACCATATGTTTGAAATCCAAGTCAATAATGTGAGGTGGTGCCCAAAACAGCAACTGAAACCAAAATAATGCAATTACTGGGTTGAGATAAAAGGCGAGTGATGGTGGGTGGTCCCTGGTTGTGGAGGCCTGGAAATAGGAATGAGCAAAACTGACAGTGATTGAAAGCTGGCCGGGAGCCAGTGGCTCGCTAAATGCTCCGCACGCATCGTGTCGTTCCATCCTTGCAGCCGTTCTGTGCAGGGGCCCTGCTTCGGTTTTACGGATAAGAAAACAGAGGCTCCGAGAGGTAAGAGGCTGGTCTTGACTGCAAAACAGAGATGATGCCCAGATCCTAGGGTTACGGTGGAGATCGGGGCAGCTGGTGCATGGAAGGTTCCAGACAAGCAGGAAACAATAAAATGGTAGTTCTGATGTTGCTGCTGGTAACACCGAGGGAAGTGCTACTTGTTCATGAGCTCAAGCCAGACGTTCTGGGGGGGTGGCAGCAGAGAAAGGACCAATGAGGGACGGCTGACCCGGGTCTGCTCAGGGGCTGCAATGGACCAAAGACCTCCTAGGACAGCCCGGGTGTCTGGCCTGAGAGATCAGATTGTCCCAGAATGACTCCCCTGTTGGAAAATTTGTCCTTGAGTCCTCCTTGGCTGGCGACAGGCAGGGAGAAAGAGAGGTTGACTACGCTTGTCTTGTTGGAGAGGGCCTGGATTTCCACTCCGAGGGAAGGGGCTTCAAGCCCCCCACCCCTCCAATCTTACTGGCCATCAGCGGCAGCCTCATACCATACTCGGAGGGAAAGTGGGTTCTGAGAAGGTTAACTAAGGTCATAGACTCGCAAAGTCACAGAATTTTAGGAGCTAGGGATCCCTGGGTGGCTCAACGGTTTAGTGCCTGCCTTTGGCCCAGGGCGCGATCCTGGAGACCTGGGATTGAGTCCCACGTCGGGCTCCCTGCATGGAGCCTGCTTCTCTGCCTGTGTCTCTGCCCCTCTCTCTCCCTCTCTCTGTGTCTATCATGAATAAATAAATAAAATCTTAAAAAAAAAAAGAATTTTAAGAGCTCAGTATACAGAGCGGAGAGGTTGTGACCAAAGGCCATAGGGTCAAATGGTCTTAATTCAAATTCTGACTCCACCACCACCGAACAGTGGTGACCTTGGCGAAGGTACTTCAGTCTCTCCATGTGGACCGTGGAGATAATGGTAGTGCTGACATTCCCCAGTGTTAAATGAGACACAATTTTTGGTCTGATGGTGGCTGGGAGATCCCAGAGTAAGAAGCACTCATCTGGGCATCCCTGGGTGGCCCAGCGGTTTAGTGCTGCCTTCAGCCCAGGGCGTGATCCTGGGGTCCCAGGATCGAGTCCCACATCGGGTTCCCTGAATGGAGCCTGCTTCTCCCTCTGCCTGTGTCTCTGCCTCTCTCTCTCTCAGTCTGTGTCTCTCATGAATAAATAAATAAAATCTTAAAAAAAAAAGGAGCACTCATCAGAGGTGCCACGGGAGGCCCTGCATACCATAGGGCGCAGTACATGCCACTGGCCATCTGCATTCATAGATGTAGACACAGGAGCGAGACACGAGATCTCAGAATCCTACATAAGAGAGCCACAGGGCCCTGCAATCATGGGCCTTGATGAAGCCAAACCCAGAAAAATCTTTGTCATATAACCGCTTTCATAGATCTAGGAGAGACCAAGGGAATATCTAAGTCTAGTGACTTCCGCATTTTTGACTGCAGCCTCCATGCGATGGAAAAAATAAATTTACCATCAGAGACCTCTGTGAATCCATCTATTAAAAAACCAAAAGTTCACAAGGTAATGCATTGTCACTCCACAGGATATGTCTGAAATTTCTATTTCTTTCCCTAATGCTGGTTTTGACCCACTAAACTGATTTTACTTCCTGCCTGAGTCATCAACCACAGTTTGAAAAACACTGATCTAGTCCAACCTCCTCCTCTAAGCTCCATGCAAGACCACTTGTGAGAACTTCATTCATCTGAGCCGTAACAATGGTTTCAGATCGAAAAGGATTTTAGGTCCACATTTTCCTCTGGAGCAGGGCAGTGTGCAGGTGCTAGGGCAGGGTCGGGGGTGGGGAGGTGTGCAACATAGATGGGATGCACTGCCCCCGGGGCCGCTGGCGTGTGCGGATGGGAAGCAAGCAGCCAGGAGCAAGAAGAAGACTGAGGCCCAGGCGGTGGGTGTCCAGGGAAGGGAGGGATGCAGAGGAACCCAGACATCCAGATGGAAGCCCAGCCAGAGGATTTCCCCACGCTTTCCCCGCCCCGCTCTGTGACTAGAGGGCCATGCAGGAGGGTGGGAGCAGTGGGGGTGGGCTGCACGCACGTGCCCTCGGAGCTGTTGCTGTTGGTGCTCCCATCTGTGGACTCCCGGCTTCCCTGGCGTGTGACCCGACTCCGCATCTCCACTGCGATTCCTGTCTCTGTGCTCCGCCGGATGTTGCTGCGCAGCTTCTTGGTGGCCCCTTCTGTGACCCCCAAAGACATAGAAAGGGGACAAGGTCAGTTCACTGAGGAGGCTTCGGTGAGAGGGCAGCCAAGGTCACCTCTTGGGATGGGACAGGATTGCCTCTGACTGGAGGCAGGGGCCTTCCTGAGCCGGCCTGCAGCCTGACCCCTGGCCCTACTCAGGGCAGTGACAGGGACAAAGGAGACTAGAAGGATGGCTGGAGGCAGTCGGGATGGTGCAGCTGTGGGGAGGGGAGTCAGCAGGTGGAACCCAGGCCTGCAGTGCTCACCCTCACCCTGCCAGGCTCGCTGGTGGCCACCTTCCCAATTCAGTTCTAGCCCTTGCCCCAAATGGTTAGGTGTTCCTTTTTCTTCTGGAAAGTTTGCTTTCTCTGGCATTCCCAGATTTGCTTTCCTCCTTCCTGGGACCCGCATGAACCCTATCACACCCGGATCTCATACCCCACTCTCTGTGATATTTTATAGGCCCGATAAAAATCCCCATGGAAAGCTTGGCCATTCTCACACTAACCTGCATTCTCAAGGTGTGTCTGAATGTGGAGGGGGATGTGTGTGGAGGGGTGGAGAGGCCATTAGGGAAGCAAGACTGAGAGGGACCACTAGGTTGACCTGAAGTGACCTTGGCTTTGAGAGAAAGCTCTGCAGAAGAACCCCAGGAGCCACATGGTGAGAGCTCACTCCGTGTCTCTGTACCTCTTGTTTGAAGGGCTTTCCACCCTCACCCCAGCCCCCCTCTTGAGCCTTGCAGGGAACATGGGGCACTCTGCCTCTCCTAGCAGCACACCATCCTGCCTGGGTTTCCATGGCAACCTCCTCAGCATTGCAGTGAGGTCCCTCTAGACACCCTCTCCTCCTGGGGGCGGGGGGAGTAGAAGACAGGTTGAAGGTCTGCAGGGCCTTCCCTTGCTGAAGCCACCCCAAGAGTTTGATAGAGAGGGAAGTGGCATTCAGATAAGGACTGCACCAAAGGAGGCCATTTGCTGTCACTGGCTAGAGACCTGGGCAAATTCAGAGTGGAATTGCCAACGGGGGATGGGAACGCTGGGAGTGGGGCCAACAGCATAGCCTCCAAAAGCAGTGGGGAGTGGGGAGCTGGTTATGCTGGCAATCTCCTGTCTAGGCCACACCCAATGGGGGGTTGGGGGGGATGGTTATTCAAAAGGCCAGTCCTACTTCACCCTACTTATGTTTCAGGAAGTCCCAATGGGGGAGGGAAGGCTGAGAGGGCTGGCATCACTAGGCGATGCGATGGGGGGACTGGGAGGGGGGTGGGCTGGTGGTGAGGAGGAAGGTCTTCTCTGAAACCAGCCCAGCTTCTGGGATATTGGAATGGCTACTATCCACAAGTCAATGAGACCACTGACCTGTGCCTCTCTCTCTCATGCACACATACAGTCACTTTGGCTCATATGTATTTCTTTCACACAAGCAGAGTGCAAACAATCACATATGAGGACAGCGGTCTCACAAGTCAGGTCATGTAGGTTCATAGAGCGGGCACAGTCACAAACAGTCCTGCCAGGTCTTAGTCATCCATACACACCACACACTCTGCCGCATACATGTGACTGTCACAGCATAGCCCCTGGATTGAACCCCTCCACTCGATCACACACAGAGATACAAACTCAAAAATGGTATGTGACCCACCACACAGAGGACTGGGCAATGATGGTAGGTGTAGGGGACTTGCCCTGGCCCTGGCTCCTAACTGCCACATCCCCTCTAACTCAGTTAGGAGACAGATGGGTCTGTGGGAGCTGCATGTCACCCTCTCTCCTCATAGCCCCTCCCCCCACAACACATACCCTGAGCTGAAGCCACAGCTTCACCACCCCATGGCCCCAATACCCCTCTTCAGACCCACTTGGGAGAAAATTTACCTTCTTTGACCCACCCAACCCATTGTGAGCCCCTGGGTAGGGGTGTCACAGAATCCTGAAGTGTTAGAGACATCTCACTAGCCTCCTGCTGCCATTGGGGGATGAGGTGGCCACATACTCATAGGGCTGGAGCCAGACTCCAGGCCCACATTCTCCTGGTCTACTGACAGTCTACTTTTCACTCCTCTACATCAAGTCCACATTGGTTTGAGAGGTGATTCAGCAGAGATTAAACTTCATGTCTTCTGGGTAGGAAGAACATTCTTGCGACGTCGGAGAAAATTCATCTACTGGTTTCATACTTGTCCAGTCTGAACTGTTGATCTGGGGAGTAACTTTATGTAGTCTCTGTTTTTCTCTCTAGAGAACTGGGCCAAGTTGCCTGCAATAATTCTGTGGTGCCTGGAGACTGAAAGACTCCAGGAACCAACCCATCTGTCCCACCACATGCAAGGGAGAGGCAAAGCCTTCAGCAGCACTCCCCATGGCATCTCCTGGAACATCCTGAGCCCTCTCCTCTCCAGAGCCCAGGTGGGAAGAGCCGCTGTCCCTGGTACTGAAAAGGGAAGCTCCATTCGGGCAGAGGCTGGAATGGCCCAGGGTGGCCCTGAGTAGACCCAGCCTAAGGCCAGGTCAGAACCACCTATGTCCTGGGACTCCAAAGCTCTGCTCCTCCCCTCACCTTTGCTCCTACAACTTAGAGAATGTTAGATCTAGAAGGAAGCTGGGAGGGCAGCCTGGGTGGCTCAGTGGTTTAGTGTGCCTTCAGTCCAGGGTGTGATCCTGGAGACCGGGGATCGAGTCCCACATCGGGCTCCCTGCATGGAGCCTGCTTCTCCCTCTGCCTGTGTTTCTGCCTGTGTGTGTGTGTGTGTGTGTGTGTGTGTGTGTGTGTCTCATGAATAAATAAATAAAAACTTTAAAAAAAAATAGAAGGAAGCTGGGAGGTAGTTTTTATAGCTCCATTTTACAGAAGAGGAAATTGAGACCCAGTGGGAATGTGACTTTCCCAAGGTCCCATGGGGGAGTTACAGAACCAGAACTAAACTCTAAAGTTTCAGGATGAGTTTCTGGAAGGCCATTTGAGGAAAATGTGAGGAATAAAGAGGAAAGGGCAGGAGAACTAGAGAGGAGGCTGGGGCAATAGTCCAGGTGAGATATCATGGGAGCTAAACTAAAACAGAGGCTTTGAGGGCAGCCCTGATGGCTCAGCAGTTTAGAGCCACCTTCAGCCCAGGGCCTGATCCTGGAGACCTGGGATCGAGTCCCATGTCGGGCTCCCTACATGGAGCCTGCTTCTCCCTCTGCCTGGGTCTCTGCCTCTCTCTCTCCTCTCTGTGTATTCTCATGAATAAAAATAAATAAAATCTTAAAAAAAACACAGAGGCTTTGAAACAAAGAGGAAGAGAAGGGTAGAGCTGGAGCCAATGCGGAGTATGGACAGATCAGGGGGAGGAAAGCCCCTAGAGGGGCAGACCTAAAGCTCACAAGACTGGGTCCAGAAGAGGAGTTCTTCCCCACTTCACGCAGTCCAGCCTTGCAGGGAATGAGCTATCCCATCTGGGGGCAGTAGGAGTACCCTGCTCGGATCTGTGCCCAGAACAGAGTCTCCAGGGCCACTGCCCATGACGAGTCAGCCCATACATCCCTCTGGGGCCAGACTCTCCTATCTAGGATGGGGCTCCAAGCTGGGACACTGGCATCCTCAAAGCTGGGGAGGAAGAAAATGGGGAGAAAGAATTATAGATGAGAGAGGAGTATGCCACAAGCAAGGGGCAGAGCTGTGGGGGCTAGAGAACTCATTTCTTGTTTGGTCCTACTGCGTAACCATGGCCAATAATAACACCAACAATTTACCAAGTATCTACTATGTGCCAGGCAAGAGGGTGGGTGGCTTTGCATACCCTGTCTCCTGTAATTCCCTGGACAATGCTGAAGGGCAGGTATCTTGTTCTTACAATCAAGGAAGCAGGCTCAGAGGAATGAAGTCACATGCCCGCATCATCCAACTAGCAAATGACAGGGCGTGGCTCTGAAGGCCAATTTCAAGTTGTTCTCCAGGAAAATACCTTCTCCTCTCCAGGCTCCAATGCTTCATCAATAAAATGAGTAAATCAGACTAGATGATCCCAAAGGGGCCCTCCCTGCTCTCACATTGAAAGATTGGATGATTCACAGAGACTTTCAGTTAAAAGGGCATCTGGGCCATCCACCTGGCTCCGGCTCCAGGCCTCCAGCTGCACCCTTGCATACGATGGAGACAAGTGATCCAGAAGCCCTATCGTCATCCATCCCCCCTGGAAGCTTGAGGTCTTGGCATCTATTCCAATCCCTGCCCATTGACTGTGGAGTCTGGGTAGGTGAATAGCCCCAGGCAGACCACCAGAAGGTCTCCCAGTGACTCAGGCCCCGGCCCTGACCTTGGATGACCGTCTGTCCAAATTGCTTGGACATGAAGAGGCCCTTGGGTCTGAAGCTGCATCAGGTGCATTCAGCTGGAGATCAGCAGGGCTTGGTCTCCTGAAGCCACACTCTTGGGGCCCAATACCTCCTCAACCTAATCTTAATCCCCTGACCTTAATCCCACCCCTTCGTCCTTTACAAGCCCGACTCCTGGATCCCCATCTCCCTGATTCCCTAGTGCAGGCCTGTATTGCATGCTCACAGAGGCCATGCCCATCCTGGGGCATGGATAATCTCAAGCCCCCTCCCCATCTAGCATTTCCCTGAGCCAGAAACCACATCGCAGCTTGATTGCTGGAAAAGACCATCCCACGTGCTCCTGTGAAGGGCTTTGTAAAAATCTATTTTAAGGCCTGGAAAAGTCTCCCACCCTCAGCCCCAACTGGGAGTCTTGATGAGCATTCTCTCTGGATCCTCTGGCGCCCCCGCCCCCTCACCACCCCCATCCAGCTGCCCTATTTGAAGGTTTCCTGGGGAAGTTGTTACACTGAACAAAATAAGCAGGAAGAGATTTTAAAACAAAACCAGCTGGTGTCTGGGCTGATGCCACAAAGTGAGGAGGTCTTGGAGGGGAGGGCTGGCTCCTCTGTGATGTGGGGTCCAATGTGACTGTGTGTGACAAAGTAGGTGACCACCCTCCCCACCCCCCGCCGGTCTGGGCATAACTAGGATTCCAAAACTAGGTGTCTGAGAGAATGTATTTTTCAGGATGTAGCTGTTAAGGTGTGTGTGAATGTGGCTTCATGAGATATGTGCATATACACGTGCAATGCGTTTCTGTGACCACGGGCTGCTGTGTATGCATATGTGTAACTATGTCTCTATGATCTGGGTCTGTGCATTAGTACTCAGAGGGCTGTTCTTGTGTGATGTGCACAACTGGCTTTATTGTGACCACAAACAGTGGGAATGACCGTAATATGCTTTCCTGGCAGTAGGGATGGCTTCCTGAGCAATTGAGCACACTATCTCTATGACTACGCAAAATATGTGTGTGTGTGTGTGTGTGTCCTGTGACTTGTAATGTACGCCTGTAATGACATTCGTGTGGCCATTTGTACTCAGGAAACTCAGAAAACACAGGTGCGACTAAATCCTGTGGATGTGTGTTTAGGAAGCTGTGTCACTTAGCATGGTGTCAGGAATACGATGGCTGTTTAATAGATGATTGATGAGGGGCACTTGGTTAGCTCAGTCGGTTAGGCCTCTGCCTTCAGCTCAGGTCATGATCCCAAGGGTCCTGAGATCAAGTCCCACATGGCTCCCGGCTCAGAATGGAGTCTGCTCCTCCCTCTGCCCCTCCTCCCTGCTCATGCTCTCTCTGTCTCTCTCTCTCAAATAAATAAATAAATAAATCTTTAAATAAATACATGATTGATGATGAATGTGTAAGTCTGTGCGTGGAGGTAGTGCAGCGTAAAGTTTAGGAGTGCGAACCCAGAAGCCCGGCTGTTGGGGTTTGAGTTCAGGCTTCACTAACCCACCAGCTCTGTAGTTTGGGGCAGCTCAGTTGCCTTCTCTGTGCTTTAGCACCTGTCTTGTGGAGTTTGCGGGGATTCAGTGAGTCAGGATGTGTCCCAGGCCCAGTACTTGGGTGTACAGTAAGTGCTATATGGATATTGGTGGGTGTGAGGACATTCCCTGGGTGCCCTGTCACTGCAAGGGGCCCCAACCCAGGCCCTGCGCGTCGCGGCCCTCTCACCGGACTGGGGGAGCTGGAGTGTGCTCTTGCTCCACTGGGTCAGGCCCACGATGGCCACCATCTTTGCTCCAAGGCTGCTGCGCCGCTTCTTGGCTGTGGTGGTCCCGGGGCCACCCCCAGCCTGCTGGGAGCCACAGATTTCACCGCTGATGCTGGAGCTCCGGACCACATTCCTGGAGGCCGCGGCCGAGGCCGGACCCGGCTCCCCGTTAAACATGGTCCGAGGGGAGGCAAGGCCTCAGGCAACCTGTGGAGGAGGGCGGGAGACAAAGGGGTCCCCCTTCAGGCCCTGGGGCTACTCTCCTGCAGCCCACCGCTTCCACCAAGCTGTGTGACCCTGGGTGAGTCACTTGGCCTCCCTGACGCTGTAGCGATCGAGTAAATAAATAAATGTCAAGAGTGTACACGGGGTCTGGCTCGATAAATGGAACAGAATATTCTTATTAGCACACGGCTGTCCTGGCAAGTGACCTGGTTTGGCAGTGAAGGCAGAGGCTGTGGAGTCATACAGCCCCCTCTCGAATTCTAAAGGCCTCTACACACATCTTGTGACCAAGCACCTTGGGGTTTCAGTGAACACTTCAGCAAAATGAGAAATAAAAGCACTTACCTCATAGGACTGTCGTAAGGATTAAATTAGAGCATGTGAATGAAGGCGCCTAGAACGGTGTCAGGCATGGAGTAAATATTTAGCAGGTGTGGTTACTTTCAGAGCCAATAATAAGAACAGGGAGAGCAAAACTGGCCCCAGTCTGCGGGGACTATGGAAGGGGACCTCCCGCTAAGGGGGAGCACAGAGAAGTCTAAGGAAGGAGGCACAAGTCACTCTTAAGCGCACCACAGAGTGGCAGCCACTGGAGGTGTTTTACCCCATTCCTTCCCAGGGTCTTTCTTATGCATTTTTAAAAATGAACTCAGGGCACCTGGGTGGCTCAGTGGCTAAGTATGTGCCTTCGGCTCTGGCCATGATCCCAGGGTCTTGGGATCGGAACCCTGCATTGGGCTGTGGATGTGTGGGAGCCCTGCATGTGGCTGGGACTCTGCTTCTCCCTCTGCCCCTCCCCCTGCTTGTGCTCTCTCTCTCTCTCTCTCTCTTTCACTTTCTTTCTCAAATAAATAAAATCTTTAAAAAAATGGAACTCATACTGCCAATACAATTTTACACCCTGGTATTTTTCATTTAACATCATATCACAAGTGGTTCCCAAAGTCATTAACATGTTTTAACATATGGTATTAACGTTTCAATACCACCAGAATATTCCACTGTATAGAGGGAGCATAATTGACTTAACTACTTCAATACAGTGACCCCTTAGATCAGGTCTGACTTCTTCCCCTCTCTCCTGCCTTTTAAACAACGCTGCTATAAACATCTTTCTATGCTGCTTGGATCCGCTTATTTCCTTAGGATTGATTCCCAGAAACAGAGTGAGGGGGCTGGGTGTGGATACTGCTGGGAGCGTCTCCAACGTCCACTCTCCCTCCCTGCTTCCTGACAGAGGGTTGGTTTTGTTGGGTACCACCCCATCCCATTTCAGAGGCTGATCTGGATTAGTTCAAGCCAATCCGTGAGTGGCACTCACCTTTGTACGTACTACTGGTCCGAGGGCAGGCATATGACTAAGTTGGCCAGATCTGACTTAAGGTGGGGGGGGGGGTTGGATTCCATGCTTATCAGAGAGGTAGGGTCTCTCTCTCCCCTGCCCTAGTTCTTCCCTCAAGACCCTTCCCTCTAGAGAGCACCAGGTCTAGGAGGAAGCCAGTGTCGCTGAGTGCAGCACAGCAACAGAAAGGACCTCAGGCCACCCAGGAGCCTGCCTTTCTCTGCCCTTCCAGTTATGGGAGATAATGTGCTAAGCCAGTTTGAATCAAGTGTTCTCTGTTACATCCAAAAGCATCCCAACTGATACCGAGGATATAAACATTTCTTTGATTCTTGGAAAATATTGCCAAATTCCTTTCCAAAGCTACATTCAACAAATATTTACGCTCTTAAAATTCCAAGGCCTATGCTGAGTGCCAAGGATACAGCAGTGAGCCAGGCTGACTTGGTCCTGCCCTCCCAGAGCCTCCAGTCCAGGAGGAGAGGCAGATAGTAAATAACTGATTATGTAATTAAATATTAAATCAGACAGTTCTGATGAGGGCTAGGAAGACAGAGGGCACTGGGGGCCACTCTGCGGGAGTGGGGCAGCAGGCATCCATAGCTCAGTTCTGCACAGAGATGGGATCTCCAGCTGTTGGCCTCTACAACTTGGCTGAAAGTCCAATGCAGCAGTGGGTGTCCTCTGCTCAGAGTATAGGAAAAGCAGCTGATCCTGCGGGCTCTGCCTACAGCCCTTCCCAGCTCTGTCTCTGCCTACAGAGCTCTTCCCAGGGCAGCTCCTGATCCCAGGGCTCAGGTCACTCTGCTTAACCCTCTGCCCTCAGGCCTGTCACCCTGAGGGAATCTGACTTTCTAAAAGGACATAGTTGAAATGTGTGGGTGGGTGGAGAAGAATGAGGGAGAAGGGAAGGGGCCACTCTAGAGGATTCAGTCCCCAGAGAGCTGTGAATGGTAGCCACTTAGCCTCCTGGTCAGCGTGGCTCCTGCCAACCAGGCAAATGGGGGCTGACAGTGGGGATGAGTCAAAACTGTGTTCTCCCTCCTTTGTGGTCGTCTGGACTGTTTTCACTCACCCTGTGATGTATGCAGAGCCCCGTATTATATTTCTTTATCCATCCCCCATTAACCTTGCAGCTAATGGAAAGTCCCCCTGGACTTGGGCCTATGATGATCTCTTCTCTTTAGTTTCCAATTCTAGTGCCAGTTTGTGTGGGTTTTTTTTGGTATTTGCATGGTGTTTTGGTGGGTGGTGGGAGAGGGCTTACAACATGAGCCTAATTTGCTCTTTAAAGTATTTCTACTAAGTGTGTGGTGATCTCTATGCCACATAATCTCTATGTCTCAGGATGAGAAACTTGAGTCTCTGAAAAGTCAAGGCCTTACCCATCCTACTCAGCTAAGAAATTGTAGCACCTGGACTCACACCTAGGTCTCCTTTTCCCAAGAAGATGAAGACATAGGGGCACCTAGGTGGCTCAGTCGGTTAAGCATCCTACTCTGGGTTTTGCCTTAGGTCATATCTCAGAGTCATGGGATGGAGCCCCAAGTTCTCAGGCTCCCACCTCAGCAGGGAGTCTGCTTGAGATTCTCTCTTTCTCTGCCCTTCCCCCTACTTGCGCACTCTTGAAGGTTCACATGTGTTCTCTCTCTCAAAATAAAGAAAATCTTAAAAAAAAAAAAAGGATGTAGACAGACTCAGCAGCTCCTGCCCCTCCAACCCAGAGCTCACTCAAAGGTGTGGGCCCATCCCTCCCATTCAGCCTTTGCCCTGAGTCTCTGGTTCTTTGGAAACCTTAAAAAAAAAAAAAAATAAAAATAAAAAATAAAAAAAATCTCTGATGAGAAAAACCTCTCTGGCCCAGGTTTTCACAGCTGGCATGAGCATGTGAGGGGCAGAAGGAACCCTACCCAGACCACAGCTGGAGAAGCAAGTGCTTCCCCAGCGAAGCCTACAGGAAGCTCAAGGGTACCACTCCCAAAGCTGAGCAGGGAGGAAGGCATGGGACAAAATTCCTGACCCTGCCAACCCAGGGGCTCATGTTTCCTCATGAATAATGAATGACATTGACAAGCAGATGGTTTGACATCCGGGACTCAGCACCATCTGGAGCCACTTTCTCGTCTTTAACCACCCAGGGATCACCCAGAGGGCCTGGTGAGCTGATGAATGCTTCAGAGGGTCTTGCCAGATAGGCCACCCCCAAGGGGACAGGAAAAGTGGACCCAAGGTCTTGAGGCCTGACCCCTAGTACAAGAGTGCTGGATTGGGTGGCGTGAGAGAAGTAAGAATCAGGAAGTGGGATTAGAATGTATACAGACTCCTTGTGTCACTTTCTCTGGGCCTTGGTTTCCTTACCTGTGTGTAAAACAAAGAAGTTGCATTAGGTGATCTCTAGAAGCCCTTTAACTAGACAGCAGAGCCTGTGAACATATACTGCATTGGCAGGCTCAGAATTGGGGCTCCAGTTGCTTCTCTGACAGCTGGCCTAGCTCCAGGGGAGTTAAGACAAAGAGACAGAGAGCCACTCAGTGGTTGAGTGTCTGCCTTCAGCTCAGGGTGTGATCCTGGGGTCCTGGGATCGAGGCCCGCATCGGGCTCCCTGCAGGGAGCCTTCTTCTCTCTCTGCCTGTGTCTCTAGTTCTCTCTGTGTGTCTCTCATGAATAAATAAATAAAATCTTAAAAAAAAAAAAAAGACAAAGAGACAGAGCTGGCCACCTGGTCACTATGAGGAGGACGTCCTACTCACAGTGACTCCTGAGCCATGACACTATAGAGATGGGAAAGGAGCAGCAGGCAGAAATGGGGGAGTGGGGAGCAGCCAGCAAGGCACAGAACCCAGCACCTCATAGACTGGTGGCTCTGAAGGATTGTTAAATGAACTACCTCCTTCCTACAGAAGTCACCTCAATAATTCCCTGCCTCTGAGCATGGCTGTCCCTTTGCCAGCCCAGTTCACGGCTCCCCAAGGAAGGGAACACTTCCTCACCAGGTCATGGGGACCTCACTCTAGAGTTCTCTCGATGACTCCCATCTACTGCCACAGCAGCATCTACTACTATGGCTCAGATTTCCTCTCCTGGGACAAGGACTACTATTCCCACTCCTGCCAAAGCTCCATGCCAGCAGAGACCCTCCAAGGTCCTCAAGGAAGGAAGCTACTGTTTCTTTCCAGGTGTGGAAATTTGCCTCTACCCTGGAGTCTCAGTACCCAAGCCCTCTGAACCATCTCTTGAATCCTAACAATAGGGGTCTCAGGGCTCTGCCGGGCTACCCAGGCCCCTTGGTCCCTTTGACCATGTGTCTAACCAGATCATAAGCCTTTTTTGAAAGTCAATGAGGCCATCTGAAAGCCCAAGATAAACCTAGCTACCCACCCTTCTTCTAACAGAAGAAACCAAGAAATCTGTCAGAGGGTGATAGACTGGAAGGTCCCCCCACAGTAGACATCACTAATCCATCTCTTTCCCATCAAGGCCAGATTTAACCTCAGAATCCCTCTCAACATAGCTCTAGTACCAACTGGTGAGAATTGGCTCATGATTTAAAATAGATTTGCGAAAATAAATAAATAAATAAACAAATAAATAAAATAAAATAGATTTGCTGGGCAGGCCAGGTGGCTTAGCAGTTTAGCGCCGCCTTCAGCCCAGGATGTGATCCTGGAGACCCTGGGCTCCCTGCATGGAGCCTGCTTCTCCCTCTGCCTATGTCTCTGCCTTTCTCTCTGTGTGTGTCTCTCGTGAATAAATAAATAAAATCTTAAAAATAAAATAGATTTGCCAATCCTATTCCAGCCCAAGTCTTTCATTTTACAGAGTGAGAACCAAAGCCCAGGATGGGAAAGAGACACACCCAGGGTCACACAAAATGTTGGTGACAAAACCAAAGCTCCAACTCAAGCCTCATAATTCTCAGATCCCACATCACCTGGTAGGTGCTTCCTCCCCACTTTTTTTTTTTAAAGATTTTATTTATTTATTCATAAGACACACACACACACAGAGAGAGAGAGAGAGAGAGAGAGAGAGAGAGAGAGACATGGCAGGGGGAGAAGCAGGCTCCATGCAGGGAGCCTGACGTGGGACTTGATCCTGGGACTCCAGGATCATGCCCTGGGCTGAAGGCGGTGCTAAACCGCTGAGCCACCCAGGCTGCCCTTCCTCCCCACTTTGAAGAAAACCCAAACTCACTGAACTGATGAATCTGAGCGTGGTGTTCCACATCACAGGGGGCTGTGCCCCTCCCAACAGCACACCCCTAGGGCATTTACACGAGGCTTTAGGTCACTTCTGTCCAGACACCAGTTTCCAAGAAAGGAGGCAAAGGCAGTCAGGGTAGGTCCCACAAGGAGATGATGTGATAAGAATCTGGAAGGAAAGAGGGAAGTTTAGAGGAAGGGCTAGTGAAAACATCTGTCCTTAAGAGGTTCCAGTAGCTTGTGGAGTAAAAAGACTTTGGGGATAGTTGTGTGATGCTGAGACAATCATTTAAACTCTCTGATTCTGTTTCCTACTTTGTAAAATTGTCCCAGCTCCTGGGTCCTCTAATCTTCCTGTTGGCACCTTAATGTCAAACTGCTGTTGCTGAAGCCCCCCCACAACTTTAAGAGTTTTAAGACATAAGGGACACATGGAGGTCCAAGTGCTAAGGAGCTCTAGACCCTATCCTTCCTTCCTCAGTCCTCCCTGACTAATGGGGTCTGTGTCCCTGCCCAGTATGTGTATGTGGGGGGGGGGGGCTGGGGGGGACTCCTGGCTCCACCTCTAGCCATATGACCCTAAGCAAGTCATTCAACTTCCCTGAATTTCCATCTCTTCTTCTATGTGATGAGTCTACTTGCCACCTGGACCCAGTTGCACTCTCCAGTCTGGACTGGGTGTCAGATGGGATAATGAAGAACAGGAAAACACTGTGATTAAAAACAGAGGTTGTTTTTGTTTTGGTCTTTTTGAGACAGACAGACTTGGTTCAAAACCTAGATCTGTCACATAACAAGCTGTATGACCCAGGGCAATTTCCTTAACAAACCCCTCAAGCCTACTGCTCCTCATCTCCAGAGTGGGGATAATAATGCCTGTCTTAGATGAAATGTTGCAAAATAAGCATCGGTACAGTACTAACTGTTCAGTTGGGCAACAACTCCACTATTACTGCTCATACCGGTGCCTTTGTGAAGGACTGCACAGGTGTTAATGCTTATTGGTCTGGATTGCACACCAGGTGCAGCCACTTCATGGGAAGGCTCAGAATCCAAAATCACCTCTCACTCCAGCCCGGGCTGCTTCTACGCAGAGCCCGGGATGGCATGGGATCTGTGCCCTTCAGCCGAGGTGAGAAGCTGGCATGTAAGGCTATACTCATCTCTCCCAGCATCTCAGCTCCTCGTCCCTCACTGGATGCGGGTCTGGCATTTGAGACCCCCGACCCAACCTTAATCCAGCACCAAGGCTGCCCACCACATCTCCTACACCAATCTGGGCCCATGCCAGACGCCAGTGTCTGCATCCACAGAAGGGGAAAAGGGTTCTCTTTTTTCCAGCATTTCCTTTCCCCCCTCAGGAAAAGATGGGTAGGTGACAGGGCTGGCACACGGTGGGGGAGGTAGGCTGAGCCAAGGGAACATACCCAGCTTGCATGCGGAGCACCAGGCCAGCTTCCCTCCTGATTACGTGACCTTTGTCTCTCCCAAGCCAGACTCACACACACAACACTATATACACACAGGGAGAAACGTAGGGCACTCAATTTCAAATGTATGACCACACACCATACAGACCCAGACAGATGATATACCCGTAAATACATAATCACATGTGTACACAGATATGCACATGCACCCCCAAGACAAAGGCACACAGAAGCAGTCACACTGACAGTCACTGGCGTTTGCAGACTCATATATGTGTACACACTCACACACACTCATACACACACCCCTCTCCTTGGCCTCTGCCCAGCCCAGAGAGGCGGGAAGAGCCCATCCCTTCAGGGGGCAGGGAAGTGGGAAGTATCTTACCTGGATCTTGGGTTCCCTTGGCTGAGGCATGCACACCAGCTCTGAGCAGCCGCTCGTGTGAGCTTGAATACACACACACTCATACCCGCTCCAGCCCTCAGTACCACTCTCCTGGCCCCCATCCCTGCAGGCCGGACAAAAGAGCTCCTCAGTGAGGTTTGTGGTGAGGAGATGAGAAGGCTGGCAGGGAGCAGCTGCTGTCACCATGGCTACCGAGCTGACCCACTTCTCCTCCACCCAGCCTGGCCCACCCAGCCTAGGCAAGGGAGGACAAGCAGCTTTGGGCAGGGTGGGGGGCCCTCTCCCATCACACACAGTAAAGAGGTGGCCCTCTGAGGGTGTAGTAAGGGATGGATTGAGGGCCAATTTTGTTCCTGCATAGAAAGGCAAGAGCCAGACATTCTTTGAGGGGATCAAAGTACTAAGAAGATGGCCCCTGCTAAACCTAGCCCCTGGCCTCCCTCAGCATCTGCCTCAGGGACCTACGTGGGTCATGCACTTGCCCTGAACACATTCTCAGACACAGTCCTCATGGCAGAGCAGAGGGTGGGGTGGCCAAGCCCAAATCTGTGTCCCCAAGGACTCAGGACACCGAAGGGAAAGAGAGACCCAGAGCCATTGAACCCTGTGTCCTGCTCAGATCAAGGCTGCTGAGGGCAGGGCTTGTCCTCCCCACTTGCACTAGGGGCTGCTGGAGGCATGGTCATGCCTTCATTCCTCAGACAGGGCTGCCATGTATCTTCTCTCAGCCAGGAGACTCCTGAGGACATGGCTGAGTGTCTTCCCTCCGAACTGGGGATATAGAGGAACCATACAGCCTTCAGACAGCTCAGTTTTGTGAGATTGCTCACAAAGAAGAAAGAACCACTCCTGCATGACAGCTACCCATAGCTCCTCATTTCCTCCAGGATAAAGTAAAACCCCCTCACACCAAGGCCCATAAGCCGAGTGACTCAGCTCATCCCATGCCCCTGCCCTTCTGTATTCCAGCTGCACTTGCCTTTTTCTCATTCCTCAAAAGTACCCTTTGTCTCTTGTCTGCCTGGAATGCTCTTCTCCAGCCCATCCCCACCCTCATGTACTGAAGCCCCGTATTTATCTGTTGTGCCACCTTTGCCTGGCTAATCCCTACTTGTTGCTCGGTCCCAATTGGAATGTCACTTTCTAGGAGAGTCTTCCCAGACAAAGTGAGTCCCCTGGTCATGCTCTCCCAGAGTCTGTTCTGTCCCTGCCTGGTATGTGAATTGTGTCCCCCGTGCCAAAAGATATGTTGAGGTAGTAACCCCAGTACCTCAGAATATGACCTTGTTTGGAATAGGGTCATTGCAGATGTGATTAGTTAAGTTGAGGTCATGCTGGAGTTGGGTGGTCCCTAACCTAATATGACTGGTGTCCTTATAAGAATACAGTTACACAGAGAGAATGCCATGTGATGATGTAGGCAGAGTTTGGAGTGAGCAGCAACAAATTAAAGAATGCCAAGGATTGCCAGCTGTCACCAGAAGTGAAGAGAGAGCCATGGAACAGCATTTCCCTCAGAAGGAATCAATCCTGCCAACACCTTGATCTTGGACTTTTAGCTTCCAGAACTATGAGAGAATACATTTCTGTGTTTTAGGGAACCCAATTCGTGGTACTTTGTTAGAGCTCCCCTAGGAAGCTCATATACTGCTATTCCTAATTTGTTCAGTGCCTGTCTCCCACACCCCAGCCCCTGGCTGTGAGCTGCCAAAAAATAGACACCATGTCTTCTTCACCCTGAACCGCCAGTGCCTGGCATATGTCTGGCCCACAGTAGGGCTTTGTAAAACTGTTGAATGAATGAATGATGATCTCAAACAAATATTAAATTAACAGTATTTATAGTTGGATAGTAGAATGGTGAGTCATTTTTATTTTCTTCATGTGACATATTGTGTTTTTCTAAGTTTCCACTTCAGAAACTATATTGATGTTATCATAAAGAAAAACTAAAATACATACATTAAAACATACATTAACATACATTAAAATGACAACCATTTCCACCAATACATGTTTTGTGAAGAGGAAGAAGTTCTGCTATATGCTTGATAACTACTTTTTCATTGATTAATTGATTCCTTCTTGTGTCGCTAGAGTGCTTTCTGGAGTCAGATTTATAGAGCCTGAGCTCCCGGGCCCTTGGGAGGAGTAGATTCCAGGTGAGAGGGATCTAAGCAACGTATGCATGCTTCTCAGCCATCTACCCCTTCCCGTAGCTTGTAGGATCTGGCCAGATGTGGTACCTGTCACCTGATGGGAGCTGCTAGACTTGGCGCTTGAGAACATCACCAGCTCTGGTTGAAGACCATTCCCAAACAAGCAAAATCCTACCCTTAATGAATGTAGCCTCAAACTTGAATATTTACACAAATCACTTGGGGATCTTGTTGAAATGCAGATTTTAGGGATCCCTGGGTGGCTCAGCAGTTTCCTGTGCCTGCCTTTGGCCTAGGGCATGATCCTGGAGTTCTGGGATCGAGTCCCACATCAGGCTCCTTGCATAGAGCCTGCTTCTGCCTGTTTCTCTGCCTCTCCCTCTCTGTATCTCTCATGAATAAATAAATAAAATCCTAAAAAAGATAAACTGTTAAAAAAAAAAAAGAAATGCAGATTTCAGTCCCATGGGTCCCAGGTGGAACCTGAGACTGCAATTTTAACAAGGTCTCAGGCAATACCCCACTGTTGCTGGTCTATTCTGGTTGTTCTGTAAGAGTGAATGCTTCAGGATAGGGAGACCAGAAAAGGCACATTGGGAAGTGCATTGCAGAGTAGCTCACCTCAAAAGATAGGTGGCATTTAGAGAGGTAGAGGTGGCAGGGAAGAGATGGGAACTGCCTGGGAAGGTCCAGGGAGAAAGTACTTTGTTCACAGGATAGTGAATAGAGCAGTGCACTTGGAAAAGGAGGCAGATACAGTTGTGGAAGGGAGGGCTAGAAAGGTAGGCTAGGAACAGCCAGGGAAGGGCTCTGAATGCAGGGTTAAGAAGCTTGGCTTTAATCCTGTAGGGAGTGAAATCTGACATGACTTAGATGTAATGTTTTACAGAGATCAATCTGACACTGAGTGCAGAATCAGAAGAAAGCCTGACAGAAGGAAGAACAGTCAAAGGCAGATAAGAAGGCTGCATTGCTTCAGCTAATGGAGATGGGAAGAGGGAAGGGGTGGCCAGGAATCACGAGAAGGCTTGGGGGGTTGCTTGGAGTTAGCGACGGGACAAAGTTGGGGAGAGGAAAAAACAGAATCTAAAGTGATTTACATGAAGGGTGGAGACTAAGAAGCACCATCAGCAAAGCTTGAGGTCCCAGAGGAAAGCACTGGCTTAAGGGGAAGATAAGTCCCATCTTAGATGTGATGAGTCTGACATAATACTGCAACTCCCAAATAGAGGCATTGGGCAGGTAAGCAGATTCAGTAGAGCTCAGGAGAGCACTGTGACTAGGCAGATTTGGATGCATACCCTGAAGGGAAAAGTGGGGTATGGAGAGGAAAGAGAATGCCCAGAGGGGAGTACAGAGTGAGCAAAGGGTGAGCGGTAATACTCACAGCTAGGGGTAAGAGGAAAATAGAATCCATTGAAGCAGGGAGAATCAGCATAGAAGGCAGAGAAGACACCATGAGTATACAGATGGCCCTACCTGGAGGCCCTACCATACTGTGACATCAAAACCAAGCAAAGGCCTGCCCAGCCAAGGATGCAGGAGGGCAAGTGAAGCCCGGGCTCAAAAAAAAGAGCGCTGCTTGAATGGAAAGCAGGATTTGAATTGGTGGAGAAGAGGACTGGATTCCCTGGAGTAGGTCTGGACTTTAGCAGGATCGGGGGGGGGGGGGGGGGGGGGGGGGGGGGAGGGCTGAGGCTCCAAAGCACTTATTCCAGTTCAGCCCAAATACGGAAAGGATGATCCCCTAGCTTGCAAACACACATACATGACATGTGCACACCTCAGAACCTACTGAGCTCCCAGGGCAGAGCAGAGAAGGTGGGAGTACAGGTCTTCGGAGCAAAACCTTATTGCCGCGAAGCGCATAATTTATCACCCAACTAGGGCTCTTTTGAGAGTGAGCGGAGACGCTAACCAACCATCACACCGGGACCACAGGTGCACATTACGGCTGTCCCAGGCAAACCCAGCCCTATCGTTACTCTAGCCCTGGGGGATACTGGGTCCCCAAAATGCCCGTTTGTTCCCTGTTCCTTCCTAGGAGGGGTGGCGGGATTGAGTCGCAGGCCCTAGGAACAGGCAAGCTCATGCTCCGAGGCAGGGGCCCGGCGGAGGATGTTGGTGGATGGGGAGCTCCGGCTCCACACACCCCCCGGCAGCACCACGGACAGCGACCGGCCAGCTCGCTCCCCGCCCCCCGCCCCTGTTGCGCCAGGGCCGCCGGGGCCCTGATCAATATTTCACGGGGGGAAGGGGCTCGGGTTACCAGCCGGAAGGCGCCACCCGCCCTGGGGACCCTCCCCGGGAGCCCAGCACACGCCGCCCCCCCTCCCCCGCTCCGACAGCACCCACCCCGGGTGCGCTCCCATGCCCCGCCCGCTCCAGCCCCGGACCCCTCCCGGGGCACAGGGACCCGCAGCCGCACCGCACAGCCAGATGCGCTGTCCAAAGCCGGCGACTACACAGGCCAACAGGCGCACACCACACCCAGCAGCCAGCCGCCCAGACACCCAGCACACACGATATGCCTCGCAGACACACACCGCATGGAGAGGAGTTCACCGCAGACCCACCTGCACGCACAGACACCCTGCCACACTTGCACAAACCCACATGCTGCACAAAAACTCCCGCAGGGAAGCTCAGGTATATGCCACGAAATACATTTTCTACAGACACACACATCACACGCTGTGTGTGCACACACACATACTGAGTGCCTCAGACATATCGCCCAGAGCTACTTCATCACACATAAACTTTCTCTCTCTCTCTCTCTCTCTCACACACACACACTGTACACCTTCACAGAGACCCTCAGGCATTCACCATGGATACAGAAGCACATGCCTCACACTACCCAGGCCCCCCACCCTCCTGGAGCCCAGGGCTGCCCTCCCACTGTGGACATGGGACTGGGGAAGAGACAGGCAGGACTTCTATCCCTCCTGACTGGCCCTGGTCTTGAGTCCTCTGGATAAATTCTGTGTGTATTGAGGCCTTTGAGGGTTGCTGCCCAATCCCCAGGGGCAGACAGCAGCACAAAGGGGTGGGAAGGGAGAAGCCGGGGAGAGGGGACCTTTGAGATCTCAAAGCCTCCCGGGCTTTGCTGTCCCGGGGCTCCAAGCTCTGGGGCATGAGGCTCCAGGGATGGCCCTGCCCACACCTGCAGCTCCCACAGCCTCTGTACGCCCTGGGACTCCCACCCTCAGGGGGCCCTGAGGTTTGTATTGTGCGTGGGGACCAGGAGAACTGTAGAGTTTGCAGCTCCTGCTCTTCTCAGGAGTGCCCAAGAGCTGTCTCAGAGATAAGGGCACATGCTAACCCCATCCTGGAGCCTCTCTCTCCAGCAGGGTTGGGTAGAGTGGCACAAATTCTCCTGCCTGCAGAATAACCATGGTAAGATTTTCTGAAAGAAATCTAAGATGGGCACGAGGTGAGGAGAGGAAGCAGGCTGGCAGAGCAGGAAGAGATTCCCAGATTTTCCAGGCAGGTGGAAGGGCACTTCAATATTATCTAGGCCAACAGGCCATGTCCCGATGTCCCCATATCTCTTCCCCATTGTGCATTATCCACATAACACTGTGTGCCCCCTCAACGATTTCTGCCAAATCTCCTTTCTCTGCACTACTCCTTATTTATAGTCTTGAAATTGACACTTTTAACTTACATACATTTACTGTAAATAGAAACTTTGTGTTACTACTACAAATGCAAAGGCTATTACTGCTTTTTTTTTTTTTAAAAATTAAGATTTTATTTGAGAGAGAGAGAAAGAGAAAGAAAGTGCGAGCAGGGGAAGAGGGAGGGGGAGAAGCAGACTCCCCACTGAGTGGGGAGCCCAATGCTGGGCTCCACCCCAGGACCCCGGGATCATGACCTGAGCCAAAGGCTGATGCTTAACCGACTGAGCCACCCAGGTGCCCCTATTATTGCTTTTAGCAAATAGAAAATGATGGTAAAATAAATACGGTAAAAGCCAACTGTAATATTAAATTTTAGCTACATGGAGTTGCCAGTAAGACCTCTTCATTATAAAGGGAAGGGCAGCAGTGTTGGTAAGTTGTTAAAGACACACTGGCACTTTCTCCCTGGGACAACTTGGACTTGACAGAGTTGAAAGGGAACGAACTTTCTTACCACATGAGCCAATTCTACATAGTGACAGGTCCACGAGCTGCTGAAAGTCACCTCAGGTCTTGCTGAAGGTGCTACTCCCCACAGTGAGAAGCTCGAGGCTTGCCCGCCTCCTGTAGGAGCTTGGGCACAGTGGCTAGCTGGAGCCTCGATGCCAAGGTCCATTCTGGTAATAACAATCCTTAGATATTGCTCAATTTTTTCCTATTTATAAATTGGCCTTACAGCCACCCTCTAGTATGAGCTACACAGTAGGAATTATCATCCCCATTTCTGAATGAGAAAACAGAGGCTCTGAAAGATTAAGAGATTTGTTCAGAGTCACATAGCTACATAGGATAGGTCCTCAACTCCCACCCAGATGCCTTTTCTATGCTACCTGCCTCCATCTGTTCCCATCACTGGGGGAGCTCTTGTCCTAGGCTGGCCCCTTGCTAGGCAGTGGGGAGTAGAGGTAAAATGATAAACTTGCATCTGCCTATGAGGCCCTCACAACCCCCAAAGGCAAACAGGCAAGTAAGAGCTTTTACTCTAGAGTTATATTGTTGCGTGTTCCTAATCTAATAATGGCATCACTCTGAACCTCAGTTTCTTTGTCTGTAAATGGGGATAATAATAGTACCTGTTATATGGGGCATAAGGATTCGATGGAATAATGCATGCGCATAGAGTCTGGCACAGAGTAAAGACTGAAAACCACTTATTACTAGGGAAGTACAAAGAATAGAATTAATTCGGGTAAAAAATGGCTGCTGGGGTGGGTAGGCATGGCATGGTCCTTCACTGAGGAGAGGATATGAGCTCCATCTTAGAGAATGAATAGGATTTGGAGAAGGAGAACTATCCTGTCTACTCAAGCCCTCCTCTTCCTTCTCTGCCCACTCCAAAGAGAAGTGAGAAAACTGAGGGTGTCACCTTCCAATCTCTCTGCTCTGGCCTTTGAATGACGACAGACAAGCTCTTCAGAGCCTGCCCTGGGCGTTGCTGCCTCAGGAAAGCCTCCCATTTTAAGTCACAATGCCTGGGCAGTCTTCTCCACCTGCCATCCATGGAAGGTTGGGGGCCAGGTGCACCCTGGCCCTCCAAGGATCCTAGCAGATGTCTTTTAACGGACTTGCTCAGACAACAAAGACCCTCCCTACCACCACCCTTCTCCAAGGGGGTCAAGATCGAGGTGAGCCCGTCTGACTTTGAGAGCCTTCCCAGCAGGTTCAGTTGATTGGACCTGACCCACTCAGAGCCAATCAGATCCTGTCATACAAGTTCCGACCTGGATCTGTCAGACCCCTCTGAATGCGGTGGTGAGTTAGGACACAAGGCAGCAACTATTAGGTGGTCCAGGATCTGGTAAAGCAGAGAAAACCTAGTCTGCGGAGAAAGAAAAGTAAAGGCGGCCAGCAAGGTGGTGCAGAAAGCAGCTGCTTCAATTTCTCCCCACCTACAGGTCCTGCCTCCCAAAAGCTAACAATCTTTCTGCCCCTCTGTTCTCAGGAATCCCTTGTGACCTGGTATTAAACCTTTCTTTATTACTAAGTGGGTTTCTATATACAAGCAAAGACCTAATTAAGACAGAGGAGAAGCTGGGAGCTAGAAGCACAAAGATGAACAATCCTGGGGCAGGGCTGGAATCAGTGGGCCCGCACTGGATGACCTCAGCTCAACTGGAAATAAGGTAGAGATGTAGACTCTGTACAGATGTGGCCAAAGGAGGGTGGGTTAACACCACCCAGGAAGGGCCAGGAGGGTCCTTGGGGGCTTTGCAACAAAGCTGGTAGCTGAGCCAGCTCTGCAGAGTGAAGGACATTCTCCAGGGGGACAAAGCAGGGGCGGGGAGGCATTACAGGTAGAGGGAACAGCAAGTGCAGAGCCACAGGGGCACAAAACAGCCTGACGTGTTAGAGGAACTGCCAGAAGTTCAAAGTGTGTGTTGGGGGTGTGGAGCAGAGAAGACGAAGCTGGAGAGGCAGTTGGGTGCGGATCACAGGATCACAAAGGGCTTTGAATTCCATGCTAAGAAGTTGAGGCCTTTCTTGTCAGCAATAGGGAGCTATTGAAGTATTTTAAGTAGCAGGGGGTGACAGGGTCAGTTCTGTGTTTTAGAAAGATGGCCCTGGGGCCACAGGAAGAAAGGACTGGAGAAGGCAGGCCTGAAGGCAGGGAGGCCAGTTAGGACGCTGCAACAATGATTCATCTGTTCCTTTCATCCACCGAACAGCTCGTGGTGTACCTACTGTGTGCTGGGGCTAGGCGAAACAGGACTCCTGACCCCACGGAGTTCACAGGCTAGCGAGAAAGAGAAAGAAGGAAGAAGCAATTCAAGTGTGATGAGTGTCATGAAGAAGTACCAGGTCCTACGGAGGAGGGCGGTGTTTCGTTTCTGGTTTTTAGGCTTCAGTGTGGAAATGATGTTTGAGCTGGTATCTCTCTGAAAGCTCAGTAGGAGTTAACAAGACACCAGGAGGAGTGCATTCCAGGATGAAGGAACATGTGTGAAAGTCCTGCCACTGAGAGAGGGAGAATGGTAGCAGATGAGAGAAAAAGGTGGGCAAGGACCAGATCACACAGGGCCTCGTGGACTGCGTCAGAGTCTGGCGTTTGTTCCAAGAAGCTTGGAAGGGTCTTACACGGGGAGATGATACAATCAAACGTTTATCTTTAGAAGATCACTCTGGCCGCAGCATGAAAAATGAAATAAAGTGGGGCAAGAAGAGAAACACAAGGAGCCCACAACTTCACTCTAGGCTTCTGGACTCTAGGCTGTTGCTGTGGTCCAGGTGGGAGCCGAGGGTGGTCTGGAAAGGGGCGATGGGCAGGGAGAGAGATACAGGAGAGCTAACACGACTCGCTGAGGACGCCTGTGGGATGTGGGGGTGAGGGAGAGGGAGGTGTCCAGGAGAACTTCCAGCTTTCCAGCTTGAGCAAGTGGGTGGATTGTGGCAGCAGAGATGAGCTGGAGATGCTGGAGGCAGAGCAGGTGCCGGCAGGCGGAGCTGGGGACCTGGGGACCTGGGTTTGGACCCCAGGCTGATTGTGAGACAGCTAAATGTGGCCCAGGAAGCAGTTACACCTGCAGGGCCTGAGCCTAGAAGAGACCACTCAAGTCCAGAGAGTGGTGAGATTACCTGGCTGAGGAGGAGGAGGAGGAGGAAGAGCAGTGGGCAGTGAAATGAGAAGGAGAGGTGGGGGGAGTCCTGGTGGCAGCAGGGCCTGGGGACAGAGTGATTAGAAGCACTGAGTTTGGCAAATCAGAACCATGAGATCCAAAGGTTAATTCTTTCAGCCCCAGGAGGCACCAGGCTTTGGCTCCACCTTTCCTGGCCAAGCCTCTGGCCTCAGCACAGACACTTTCCAGCTGAGACAGCCCTCCCTCCCCCACAGCACCTCTTTCTCCTCTGAGCACACAGCTCAGGGGGCCCCTCCTCCTCAGGAAGACTTCCTTGGTCCCAGCATGCACTGTGCTGTCCAACAACCTGGGTTTGAATCCCAGTTCCACTACTTGATAGCTGTGTGACTTGGGCCAAGAAATTTAACCTCACCTCCCTAATCTATATAACGGAAATAATAATAGTATCTACTTCATAGGGTTGTTTGAGGGTGAGTATGTAAAGTACTTAGCAGAGAACCTAGCACACAGTAAGCACTAAATAAATGTTACTATTATTAACATCCCACCCACCTTGGGACAGTTAGTCATGCCCTCCACCTTGTACCTCCTCCACTGGGGAACTATTTGCAGGTCTGTGTCTCTCCCTGCCTCTTCCTACCCCTACCCAATTTGTGGGGCTACATAACATGCAGGTCCCAGTGCTAAATGAAAATGTGGGACCCCTTGTGCAAAATTAGGCATTTCAAGATGGTGACAGCAGGACCCCGAACATGGGGTCCTAACCCAGGGCTCTGTGCAGCCACAGACTCCTGAAACCAGCCTTGTCCCCGCCCCCACCCAGCTCTGGGCCTGGCCTGGAGTAGGTGTCATCCCCAAGCAACAGATAAAAATGCCAACTGACATGGAGATAGGGTTTTATAATTTCCATCTGGAATTTCATTTTATCTTTCCCATAGAAATAACATCAACTCAGTCTTATAGTTGACAACACTGAGGGTTAGAGATGGGGTGTGCCTTGCCAGACATCAAACCACCTCATGAACTGCAGAGCTGGGATGTGAACAGAGGCCAGCCTGGTGCCAAAGCCTTGCCTCTTGCCCTCTGGCTCCTGGAGGAGGTAGGGAGAACCTGGCCCCAAGGGGTGAACTTTGTCAACAAGGCCCAGAGAGAGGGAACTGGAGGGACTGGGACCGGCCCCCTCCCTCCTGGGGTGAGCCACATAAACAACCAGCTCCCTGGACACCAGGGCCAGCTACAAGCTACCCAAGGAAGGGGGTGTGAGAGGGCAAAAGGTTACTCGGAGAAGGTTTTGCCTGAAGGCCACAGACCCCAGCCCACACTCCCTGGAAATGAAACCCTGACTTCTCAGCTTCAAGGTCTTTAGGGGCTGCCATTGGCCTCAGATAGCTCCTAAGCCTTGAGGATCCTACTGACCAGGAAGGTCTGGCCTCTGGCACCTGTGCACCCTCTCTCCTCTCTCCTCCACAGCTGCCCTCTCCCACCATACCAGGCCCCTCCCACCATCATCCAGGCCTGAGCACACATGGCTCCCTCCCCTAATCCCTGCTTCTTTACCCTCCTCAACGCTTTGTTGCCCTAGGCTCCCTGAATCCTTCCTTTCAACACACCAACACAGGTGCCCTGGGCCATCCTGGGCTAGGATGCAGGCTCCATGGAGGCAGGGTTGCTTGCTCACGGAGCTCGGTATGTCAGGTGTCTGAATGCATCCCCCTGCAACAGAGGCAGGAGGGTCCTGCACCCCTTCTCCCCTTCTCTCCACTCCCCTTTCATCTTGAGCTCCAAATGGGAGAAGCCCAAACTTGCAATGGGAAGAGAATCACCATATAGTATGCACCCTCCACCTGCCAAGCCCTGGGCTGGGTGCTGTACATCTGGTCACTGCATCTAATCCCCAAGCACCTTCCAGATGGGGGTGGGGCAGTAGGAGTATAAATCATTCCTATGTTCCAGAGGAGTCTGAGATCTTGCCTGAAGTGGCAACAGAGCCTGGTGGTGGAGAATTCAGGATTTGAACCCAGGTCTGGCTGAGACCCAGATACCTGGTGTCCTCTCTGTTCGCAGCCAGCTCACTTCCAACCAGGGAGCAACTGTTTCTCACCCAGGCCTTCAGTTCACACACATCCAAAGCAGCTCAGCTTCTCTGTCAGGTCAGCAAAACCCTAGTGCAGAAGGCAGCTCCACTGTCAGTGAGAGCCAGTGTGAAGTCACCCCTCCCCTGGGTCAACAAAATGACTGCGTAGTAGAAATGCCCCCCGCCCCTCATCAAACACTAATGGGGGAGACACTCCCCATGTCAGCAAAATGCTGGTACAAGAGGTATACCCTGGACCCCAAGTCAGCAAAAAACCAACGCGAGAGATACTTCCCCATCACTCTCCACCTGGGGCCCAAGACATGGGCTAGGGGTGCGCAGAGTCCTCCAAGGTAGAGCTCCTGGGGTGGGCTAGGGGGAAGCAGTGGGGCTAGGGCTGCTGCTGCCTGGGGGAGGAGGCTGCAGCCCGGGAGCGGGCAGACGGGGGTGAGAGTTCTCACATGGCACTAATGAAATCAACCACCAGCCTGCCCCCCCTTCCCCAGGGACCCTCCAGGCTCCAGCTGATGCAATGCCCAGGCCAGATAATTGTTTTCTTCCCTCCTTAAAGGGCCAGCTGCTGTTGCAGCTACAGACATCACCCAGACCCCCTCCCCCCCCGAGACCCCACAGAGCTTAGCACCTGGTTTAGGGATAGGGGGAGCCCAGAAAGTAGTGGCTTGGCCCCAGGCTCTGCAGAGGAAAATCCAATTAAGGTCTGGGACCAGAAATGTCTGTGAGCAAGGAGGGAGACATGAGAGTTAAGACAGACAGCGCCTGGCCCACAACCACATGCCCCGAGGGAAAGGAACCTGGTCCCTGGCTGGGTCCTCCGCACCTGGCTTCTGGCTTGCCTGTCCTGTCAAGTCCTTGACGCAGGGGTTGCTAGTGAGTTCAGCAGTTCTCTTCTGAGCTTCCCTGAGTGCCAGGCACTGTGCGAAGCAGCTCAGATCCACCATTTCATTCACTCCTCCCAGCAGAGCTGGAAGGTGGGTCTGTCTTACCAAAGGAGGTTCCTAGAGGGGAAGTGATTCCCTCAATAGGACCCAGCCAGAAAGTGGCAGAGCCTGGGTTTGAAGTCAAGTTTGCCTTCAGACCCTGCAGAGGGTTGAGTAGGTGTCAAACCCTAGGGCTCGAGGTCCCTAAGCCAGGCAGCCTGGCACTGAGGGCAGGAAGGGGGTCTCTGGGCCCTGAACAGGTTCAGAAGGGCATAGTGCTTGGCTTAAGCACTGATTTCATGAACCCCTTCCCCAATTCCCCCCCAACCAGAGAATGTCCCAGTAGGCTGACCACATGTCCCCAGGGACAGTTGGCAGCTGCCTGATTACGGACTAATTGGTGGCTGGCAGCAACTGTGGGGGCTGGCTGGTTAACCCCCTGGTGACCAGGCCTAGCCCAGAAAGGCCCTCTTCCCTGACATTTCAGGCCCCAAACCCAAGGACCCTAGACTTAAAAAGGCATCATAGGCAGAAGACAGGACCAAAGGAGCATCAGCCTTCCTCTTCATACCCAGACAACACCCTTGGGTCTAGGGATAGACACTGACATTCACTCAGGCTCCCCAGTCCCAAAGGGGCAGTGCCGGTCAGCACCCCTTGTTCTCTGGCCTTGGGTATGGCATTGCTTACTCCATTCAAGACCACAGGAGCTATGGGGCCCTCCCTGGGTTTCCAGGCCCAGGATACTGGGAACAAACCCACTCTTCTGGCCTGGGGTACCTAGAGAAGGTGATGTGGCCATGGGTCCAGACAGCCTGGAGGCCAGCCAGTGAAGTTGCCTGAATGAAAGGGTCTCCAGGTTGTCCACCAAGAGTCCTGCCATGCCTCCCTCAAACCTGGGCTCCCCACCATGGATTGACCAATTGTCTTTCCCAGCTTCTCCAAAGCCCCTCTTCCTATCCTAGGGCTGGAGTGAGTACCTCCCCTTTTCTTTCATGGGCTTGGGGGGCGGGAATGGGGGTCCGCTGGGCACCACAATGGTATTTCATTGGGAGGAAAGAGTGGCTGCTTCTCAACCAGGGCACAGGCAGGAGGGAGAAAGCAGGCTGCCTTCCAGCTCCCTTTCCAGGAGAGATTTTAAGCACTTTCCAAAAATGCCATGCGAGGCAATGCTGTTGAAGACCAGGGCCCCAGGTGCTCTGAGAATCAGCAAAGAACTCAAGACTCTGGGGTCCCTTACCCCATTTTCCAGGCTTCCTCAAACACCCCGCGTTCCCCTCTCCTACCTTGGCCCCCACCCCAGAGCCATCACACACACTCAGCTCATCCTCCGAGCCCCCGCCTCCCCCCAGACCCCGCACGCTCACATCCCTACGTGGCGCCTCACGGCCGGAACCCCCTCCCCCGGCCGGTGGTGCCCCGGACCTCCGCAGCCCCCTCCCCACGTCCACTCCCAGGCGAGCAAGGCCTACCGACTTACCCGGAGGTGGGGCCAGGGGCCAGACAGGGAGGGGTCTCCGCCGGGCGAGGCGGCTCCGCAAGGCGGGGCAGGTGCTGCCCCGGGGACCCCGCCCCGCGGACCCGGCGGTGGGCGCGGCCCGGTCCCAGGCGGGCGGCGGACTCCGAGGGCGTGGGGGCGCGGGGCGGGGAGGGGCGGCGAAAGAGGCTCACGGGGGCATCGCCCGCCACCGGGCCGGGCAGCTGCGCTCCGCCCGCCTGCGCTGCCGGCTCCGCAGCCGCCACGGTTCCCAGCCGCCGCCGGGTGCAAAGCCCAAGCCCCGGCCGGCGGGAGGCGAAGAGGGAGGCGGGGCCTGGCGGGGGCGGGGCCTCGGCCCGGCGGGTGGGGCCAGGGGCGGGGCCTCGGGCGGTGGGCGGGGACTCGGGCGGTGGGCGGGACCCAGGGGAAAGGATCCAGCCTGGGTTTGCCCGGTTGCAGGCGACCCCTTAAGCTAACGAGACCTGAGACCGGACCCGAGACCGACCTCGAAGGGTTGGGGTCTAGAGGACGCCTCAAGGCTCTCCACGTCCCTAGGACACTCCCGCCTCATGTCTGTCCCCCCCTCCACCACCATTTCTATCTGTACTTTTTCATCCTTACTCCTCTTCGGGGCACCTCGCAGGGCATCACTGGCACCACGGCACCCCTACTCCATCCTGGACCGGATCCAGGAAAGTCAGATGGTGGGGGATGGGGGAAATGGCTTACATACTCAAATTCAATGTACAGGTGGAACAATTGAAGCCGAGACAAGGAGACATGACTTGCCCAAGTTCCTGCTGGGAAGAAAAAGACTTTGTGAGACCCTGAAACGTGGAGAGCCTGAAGCTGGGTCCCACAACTGGCCAGAGGTGAGGCCAGGGCTCAATTTTATTCACCTATTGATTAAACTTTTGTTATCATCTCATCTCTATCAGGCCTAGAGCTAGGGCCTGTGTCATAGAATGATTGTTCTGGAGCAGCAGGGGGGACTAGATTAAAGGGACGAGATGGAGGGCAGAGAAATAGCTGAAACAATGGTGGAGGTGAAGGATGGGGAGAGCAGCGCCTGTGAGGATGTGGGAGAGGGGTAGGAATCAAAATCCCCTTGCACCATGCACCTATCACAGACAGGGAAACCAGGGGGTCCCTTTGGAATCATGTTCCCTTTGCACATTTGGTGAAAACTTGGGCCTTTTCTCTGGATAAATGTGCAAATGTACACCTTGCATATAATTTCAGGTACCCCAAAGACAAAGGATTGGGTGAAGGGTTGATTTTTTTAAAGATTTTATTTATTTATTCATGAGAGACACAGAGAGAGGCAGAGACATAGGCAGAGGGAGAAGCACGTTCCCTGCAGAGGGCCCCCTGCAAGAGACTCAGATCCCAGGACCCCGGGATCATTCCCTGAGCTGAAGGCAGACGCTCAACCACTGAGCCACCCAGGCATCCCTGCAGGGTTGATTCTTAAGTGCATGTAGAATAAACATGCAGGAATTTTTTTAAAAATCCAGATAAAAAGGAATGGAAAGAGATTCTGCCTTATATAATATTAAAACATAAAGCACCATCGTATTGAAGCAGGGCTACACCAATCATTGGAACAAACTGGAATAGAGAAGTGGATCCAACCACAAAAAGTAATTCAGTGTATGATAAAGATGCACTTCAGGTAAATGGGTGAAATAACTGGCAAAACATTTGAGGAAATCAGAGAAAACTGTGTCCTTATACGAAAATACATTCCAGGTGACGAGCATATCTATACCTTTTATGTACCAGAAGAAAGCATGAATGAAATGTTTTAATAACCCTGGAGATGGAACTTTCCTAAGCGTGATGAAACCTAGAAGCCAAAGGAAAAAACATCGATAAATTTGGCCATAAAAACTTCTGTAGAGAAGAAATGATCACACTCAAGTTTGGAAGACACAGGACAAACTGGAGAGGATAAATCCCAGCAGCCCTGCGCTGGGGCCCCCTCTAGCCTGCCAGCCCCTGGCCGAAGCCAAGAGGGGGCGAGCAGGAGGGAAGACAGTGGCTTCGAGAGGCCCGAGCACAAGGCGGAGGTTCCTCCCACAGCGCCCTGGCCAGCGCCCACCTGTTCAGGAGCCGGGAAGCCCCGGAAATCCCAGCCGGGCCATCTGGGTCCCCAGCAGGTGCCTCAACCAGCAGAGCCAGAGCCGGCCCTGAGGCTGCTCACCGCTTCCCTCGCCTGGCCGTCCTGAGAACTGTCATCCTTGGTTCCAGTTCATGCAACTCCCCAACCGTACGGCGGGATTTTTTTTTTTTTTTTTTAAGATTTTATTTTTAAGTAATCTTTACACCCAACCTGGGCTCCAGATTACAACCTGGAGATCAAGGGCCGCCCGCTCCATGGACTGAGCCAGCCAAGCGCCCCGTGGAAATTTTTTTTCTTAAAATAATTAACAACTAAACTTCTGAGGGAGCTAACAATGTTCCAGGCATTGTCCTAAACACTTAACATGCAGCATTTTGTTTAATGCTCAAAGGTGCTCCACTAAGTAGTTCTACTTCATTATCAGCTCAATTTGACAAATGAGGAAACAGGGTCCGAGAGAAGTGACTTGTCCAAATTCTAAGTGGCAGCATCAGGACTCAAAGTCCAATTCCTGGCCACACTCTTGATAGAAGAAGGCCAAGGTCTAGGAAGAATTTAATAAAACAAAGTTTTTTGAAGTCAACCTTGATCCAGGCTTTGTCCCAGGTGCTAGGGATTCAGAATTGGGAAAAATAATCATTAGGGGAGACAGGAGAGAAACATTTCTGACATGGGGAATCCTGGAAAGAGCCAAGGACTTGTTAACCACAAGGAATAATGGAAGAGAGGAAGGCTGCAGGAGGAGATGTCCTTGAAATGAGTCGTGTGGCGTTTAAGAGTGGGGTGAAAGAGTGGGGCAACACTTACAAGTCTGGACAGGGGAAGAGTAGAGCTTGGGGGAGAAGCAGTGGTCTACCTGCCCTGAGTCCAGGGTTGGTTAGAGATGAAACTGGACAAGTATACCGGGGCCAAGCTAGAGTTTGGGCACAGAGGAGTTTGGACACAAAGATTTTGAGAACTTTTCCATTGTTCAGTTGACTTGGTGTAGGTGCCACCTGCAAATGCTGAGGACACAACAAAGGGCAAAACACAGAATTTAAAGTCCATTAGGGTGCACCAGGATGACTCAGTTGGTAAAGTGTCTGATTCTTGATTTCAAGTCAGGTCATGATCTTAGGGCTGGAAGGTCAAGTCCTATGTGGGGCTCCACACTGGGAGGGAGCCTGCTTAAGATACTCTCCCTCTGCCCCTTGCTCCAGTCCCTCTCTAAAAAATAAAGTCTAGGGGATCTCTGGGTGACCCAGTGATTTAGCACCTGCCTTCAGCCCAGGGCCTGATCCTGGAGACCTGGGATCAAGTCCCACGTCGGGCTCCCTGCATGGAGCCTGCTTCTTCCTCTGCCTGTGTCTCTGCCTCTCTCTGTGTGTCCCTCATGAATAAATAAATAAAATCTAAAAAAATAAAAATAAAATCTATTGGGATGGCAGACACCAAATTACCCCCACAACAAAATAAGACATAATTACAAACTGGAATATGTGCCATAGGAGAACTTGCTAGAATGCTCCTCAAGGTAGCTCATTTGAAGCTTAGATAGTAGTCAATCAGATCGAGTCAAGGATAGGGTAAGAGCTTATGCAAAAAAGCCCCAAAGGTGCTTCTGAATCTCAGTTTTCTCATCTGTATCATGGGGACATTTATAGTTGTGAGGATTAAACGAGTTAATATATATAAAGTCCTTAGAACAGGTCTTAGGACATAAAAATTTTCCATAAGTGTTGGCTATAATAATAAAAATTATTTCATTTTCTTGGGGATCCCTGGGAGGCTCAGCGGTTTAGCGCCTGCCTTTGGCCCAGGGCCCAATCCTGGAGTCCTGGGATCGAGTCCCGCGTTGGGCTCCCGGCATGGAGCCTGCTTCTCCCTCCTCCTGTGTCTCTGCCTCTTTCTCTCTCTCTATGTCTATCATAAATAAATAAATAAATAAATAAATAAATAAATAAATAAATCTTTTTTTAAAAAAAGTATTTCATTTTCTTTAGAGAGTTCTTGAAGGTCTATCAGCAAAGTAGTTAAATCATAAAGAAGCTTTTTTTTTCAAGTAAGCTCCACACCCAGGACAGAGCCTAATGCAGGGCCTAACCTCACAACTCTGAGATCAAGACCCTGAGATTGAGACCTGAGCTGAGGTCAAGAGTTGGATGCTCAACCGACTGAGCCACCCAAGTGACCTATAAAGAAACATTTTTTAAAGGTCATTCTTGCTGCAGTGAGGAGCATGGGTTGAAATAAGGAAAGAACAGATTTGGGCAATTAATGAGGGCACTTTGTAGGGGCCCATTGAGAATTGTGGGGCATTTAAACCAAGGAAGCCGGGAGCATTTGGAGATATTTTGTGATTTTGGTGGCAAAATGACTAGCCCTTGTGTTTGATTGGTGGTGGGAGGCTGTGGGAGGTGGCAGGGGGCTCCCAACATCTTGGCGCCTTGGACCCAGCAACAGGGTGGGTGGTGATGTTCTTCACCAGTTTGGGGGAGCCTGCAGGAGGACCAGGCCTGGGGGTGGTGCTGAGACCAGTTGGGGATGCTTTCATGCACAAGCATTGTGGGGTGTCCTGGATACAGGGATGCAGAAGCAGCTGCTTGGGTCTGGAGTTCAGGGGAGAAATTGTGGCCAAAGATATAAAATTAGGATTGTTGGCAAATACCTGAAAATTGAACCTCAATCATCTCATCTGTAAAATGGTAGGAGGAAGGAGATGCTAGATGATTTTTAAGGTTTCTCCAACATGAATAAGAGTCTAATTGTTGAGGTTAGTAGGCCCACAGAGAAGGAGGATCCATGGGCCTGAAAGATTTGGCAGAGGCTCCTCGGAGGCTACTTATTATTCTTTCATCTATCTTTTTTACTGAGCAGCTACTAGGAGTCTAATGCTCTACTGGGGATGGAAGAGTGGACAAGACCCAGCCCTTGTCCTCAGGGAATTCAGTCTAGTGCAGAGACAGACAAAGCAAAGAGCGATTACAAAAAAGTAAACCAAGTGCCCAAAGGCAAGCCTGGGAGACCAAGAAGCTTCTAGAGGAACTGACATCCAAGACAAGATCTGAAATTCTGGCAGAAAAAAAGCTGTGTGGGAAATCTGGAGTGGAGAGGATTGGCGTTTTTTGTTTTTTTGTGTATGTGGTTTTGTTTAGTTTTGTTTCCTCAGGGGGAGGGGCAGAAGGCTGGAGGGAGAGGAAGAGAGAATCCCAGGAGGCACCGTGCCCAGCACAGAGCCTGCCGTGGAGCTCAACCTCACAACCCCAAGATCACAACCTGAGTTGAAATCAAGAGTCAGACACTCAACTGGCTGAGCCATCCAGGTGCCCCTGGAGAAGACTGTTTATGTAGTTATTTTAAAGATTTTTCCCTCTTGAATTTTTCACTTTGGACTCTACCCATGTGCCCTGAGCGTCTATTTCAGGTACAAGTGCCCAGATACTGGTAGTTGCATTTCATAGGCTGTGTTCAATTTGTCTTCTTTTTCCAGATCCTTCTCGGTGCTCCATGAGGCCTCAGCACCACATGCTTTGAATAAAGGCAGGGCAAGAGAGGCACGTAGGGCACAAACTTAGGGAGGCACTCAGGCTCAAGGGTGTGCAACGTGCTCCTAGCCCTGCTCCCTGCTCACACCCCCACTCCAGCCTTTTTGGGGCTCACATCTTGCTGTGCATACACATGGCTCTGTTTACAAAGATCCTCCCCATTGGCCTGATGAAGGCTTACGCCTGCTCCAAGGCCCGGCTCCTCCTGGAAGTCTACTGCTCTCGCTTCCCATCCCTGCCTCCTCCCTAGGCCAAGGTGGTCCTCTGTGCTCTAACAGCATGGTAAAGGCTGCATAGAGCAGACTAGACTTTGGCATCAGAGCCCTGCTGTGCTATTTATTATCTGTGAATGACTCTGTGAGCCAGCTTCCACATGTGTAAAATGTGGTACCAACTTCACGGTGGGGGGGGGGGGGGCATAAAGATTGCATGAGAAAATGTATGTAAATGGATCAGCAGTGATTGGTACAGGATACTCAGTAAGTGGTAGGTATTATTCATTTATTTATACTTCTTCTAAAGCACTCATATATTCTATTTATTCTCCTGCCTTTATCTTCACTATACCATAAGTCCCTCGAGGCAGGAGAAGAAGGAGGAAGAAGATCTTTATGAATGACATTGAACAGGAACTAAGACATGTCTGCTGCATAAATAAAGAAATGACAAATTCTATGAAAAAAGGAAATCTGGAGCCTCTGGCTCTAGTCACATGGTCCCAGTGATGGCACAGTGCCTGCCCAGTGCAACGTACATTCACTTGGAAGAAGAGCTGCCCAGACCACAAACCCTATTTGGCTTGTGCTTTAGACCACTTGGTCCCTTCGGCCTCTAGCCTTGAACAAATGGGGCCAGCACCAGAACTAAGGGTTACCATTTCATATATTAGCTGGTGACCTTTAACTAATGGCCTACCACAACAATCGGAGACAGGCCAATTAGAGGCTCTCTTGAACCAAGGAACAGAAAGAAACTGTCAGGTAGCAGAGGGAGTTGGAGTAGAGAGGTCAGAGACAAGCGAGCCTTGGCCAGGAGAGCCATGTGCAAGCCAAGATAAGAGGGGGGAGAGACCAAGAAGCAGCAGGAGCCGGTTACTTGGTAGAAGAAAAAGGAGCAGCCCTGTGCAGAGATAGGGGAGGGTGTCAGGAGAGAGAAGTTGAATAGAACAGGGAGTCCTAGAGCTGCCTTGTTCCTGGTGGCATTTCAATTCCAGTCCTTGTAAGAAAATCCTTTATGTTTGAGCTAGATTGGGCAGATTTCTGTACCTTGCAGCCCAATGAGCCTGATTCCGCTTGTCGTCTTGGTCAATCTCTGTCCCTCTCTGCACGTCAGTCTGACTAGACCATCTCTATGGTCTTCTCCAGATCAATGTTTGCTTTGTACATCATGTAGAGAGAATGGATTTTAGGTTGCTGGCAACTGAGTTCAGTATTAGGTACAGAGTGCCATGACATCCTGGCTCCCAAAATAGCTTGGTAACTGGTTAAAGAGCCTGTAGGAGGATCCAACACACACACCTGACTTTGAACCCGAGTCCTGCTGATACAGCCCGCCTCCCCCCTGTCCACTGCATCCTTTGTTGGATCATAAAGGAACTGAGAAATCAGGGCTGGTGTTTCTCCAGTGTCTTTGGCTGCTGAATGTCCTACCTACCCCCTTAACACTTTCCTGGACCCACTTCAGCATTTCAGAGGAGTCCAGTGCCAGGTCTGCTCCAAAGAAAGTGCCACTTCAGGAAGATTTTGAACAAAGAAAGTTTCCTTCTTTGGTGTTAAGATTTCCTGCCTTCCAGCTGTTTGGCTCTCAGCCTGGGCCCTGCCTCCATCTTTCTAAGCTAACAACTATGTTGATAATAATACTTCCTTGCTTTTGTATGGTGCTTTGTACTTTTCAGAGCATTTTCATGCTTGTCTTATTTGATACTCACAGAAACCCAGGGAGGGAAAAAAAAGAGAGAAAGAAAAGAAACCCAGGGAGAATAGGCAAGAAGGAGAATGTAAAGGATAATACCTATCATTTCCCCCATCCCATCCACCCCCTTAAAACTATTTATTTTTAAAAACTTAGAAAAAATTATCCCTCCTCTGCTTTTAAAATAAATGAAAACATTGAGACTGAGCTTGATTAAGTGGCTTGCCCAGGATCACAGAGCAGAAGATGTCTGAGTTGGATCTAGAAAGTTTTCAATCACAGATCACACTTAAGCAGGACTTGCCTAACATTGCCTTGCAAAAAACACTGCTGGCCACGGCAAGGGACCCCTGAGAAAAGTGGTATTCTTGGCACTGCTGCCCTTTTAAGGCCTCCAGGAATCATTCACGATCTTACCCCTCCAGTCCCTATAGAGACTTTGCTGCCCCACAGTGGCTAGGCTAGCACCAGGAACCCCCAGAAGGTTAGATGTAAACATTTAGAAACAGTTCCTTACATACTGGCAAGGATGAATGCTAGTGGAAGAGTCAGTTTTCTTGGTTTGATTACAGAGTACTTCATGGAAGGGAGGACAGGAAAGGTTGAGAACCATAGGTCCACCCTCCCACCAGCACCTCTGAAAAAGAGGAAGCAGAGGTAATCATTCCTGCCCATCCCCCCTTCCTAAACTCTACTCTGCAGCAAGGACACCCTGTCCTGGCCCCTGTTTAGGGCCCCTTGCCAACTACACTCAGTGCTGCACTCCCACTTGTTCAAGATGAGCCCATCCCTCCCAATCGCAACAGGGACTCAAGTTATCCTGGGAGATAACAGTAAGTTCTAATAGTTACAGTTAGGTAAGGAAGCAATGGGAGTAAAGCTTCATCTGGGCTTTTTCTAGGGTCTGCCTTTGCTCTTTCCCCAGCGCCCCCTGGAGAGTGTAGTGTGCTCTTCTTGTGGCTTCATCCACCCCAGCAACTGCAAACAGCACAATTTGGAAATTAGTCAAGGGAGTTGGCCTATCCAATGGCCTGGATAACAATATATTGAGGTAAAGACAAGAAAACAGAAAATGTCCTTGAATTCTCAAACATAGGGCATTTCTTCCAGAGAACTGGTTAGAAACTTGTTGGTTTGAAGGAGCAAAAGGGTAAGGTGAGGCTGCCTAGAGATTAAGAGTTGCAGGAAGCTTCTATCACCCCTAGGCTTGGAAGACCAAATGGAAGAGTGTTATTGGATCCAGAAGTGCATTTGCTGCTCACAGAAACTAAGCTGGGAGCTTAGTTTTTGAAATGATGCTGCTAGCAGAACTGCCAGAGGTCGCTGGAGCCTGCAGGTACCCACTGCTGCCCCTCCACTAACACTGCTGGATCCTGCGGCAGTAACCCACCACTGCTGGAAACGCCGAACATCTCTGAGCCCATCACCACCAGTTGCTGCCAGAGTCTCCAGTGGATGCACAGAGAAAATGACTTAGCCTGTCCCACTGCCGTGCCATCTCCACCTATACAATTTCTCACCTGTACTTCCCATTCACCGAATCTGACAGGAAGCCAGCTGGTGAAGGGAGTCTGAGAAATGTAGTTTTCAGGGCCCAGCACCCTCCAGGACAAAGCAGAGCCTGGAAAGGCAAGAGCAACAGGCAAATGACCAGCACAAGTGCTAATGCAAAAAAAAAAAAAAAAAGTGATAATGCAACTTACAGCTCATTTTGGCACTTTAGGGCCATATGTATTGGACATTAGTTGATTACCTCATTACTTTCCAGGATCTATGTGTTTCCAGGAAGCCAGTCAGTGGCAGGAATGATTGGTTCAGGGTGGTCATATGAATCAGCCAGTCCAATCAGAGGGGAATCTCAGGATTTTGGCTGAGAAGGCTGCACGTTCTTTGCTAACCATGAATGAGGGAGCAGGGAGGCCTTGGGAGATGTTGGCACTCATCTTGGGGCAATAAGGGAAGCAGAAACAAGGAAGAAAGAGTAGCCTGATGACTAGGAGATTAATTTGGGGGCACATATGTAACCGGCTGTGTCCTCTGCTTATGAAGCTCTGGCATGGTTGATCAGTCTTGTGCCACAAAGCAAGACCTATTTATTTATTTAAAAGATTTTTATTTATTTATTCATGAGAGACACAAAGAGAAAACGAAGACATAGGCAGAGGGAGAAGCAGGCTCCTCACAGGGAGCCCAATGTGGGACTTGATCCTGGAACTCCAGGATCACGCCCTGGGCTGAAGGCAGGCACTCAACCACTGAGCCACTTAGGCATCCCAGCAAGACCAATTTATGAGCATCATGGAAAAATCTAGAAGAGAAAGTCCTAGGAATCAGCCACTTTTCCCATGGTCACATCCTAAACCAGTAGCTTTTAAACATTTTTTATTGTACCCTCAATAATAAGAAATCAATTGTACAGTGTGACCAGAACACACATAGCTGTATAAAAAACCAAAATAAAGTTTCACAAGTTTTCACTGTATTTATCCTGCTATGTGCAATTAATTCAAATTTTCAATTCTATTCCATTTTTAAAAATATTTTATTTATTTATTCATGAGAGACACACAGAGAGAGGCAGAGACACAGGCAGAGGGAGAAGCTGGCTCCCCACAAGGAGCCCGATGCGGGATTCGATCCTGGACCCCGGGATCACGCCCTGAGCTGAAGGCAGACACCCGACTGCTGAGCCACCCAGGCGTCCCTCTATTCCATTTTTAAATAAAGCTGGCTGCAAGCTTTAAATTATTTCATGATCTACTAATGGGTATGACCTGCAATATGAAAAACATTACCCTGTACCATGCCATCATCAATTACTGTCAAATTTAAGTCTTGATTTTAAGCATTCTAACCTTTACTAACTTTCCTGCTTTTTACCCATATTCTCTGTCTTCCTTTGCTCTGAAGGAAAGTCACAGTGTCCCAAGTCTCAGAGGCCAACCTCTCCCCAACCTGAGGTAAGGACACCAAGAACTTACCTCTGTAGATACTCTCTTCTGCATTGCCAATTTCTGCCTGTCTACTGGAATGTTTAGTTTATTAAACTGCTCAAGTCTCTCTTCTTAAAACCAAAAACAAACCAATAAATAAAAAGCCCATTTTGGCTTCATTTCAACTGCCACTTCCTTAAGTCAACCCCGAGTAGATATGGTTGAATGGGATAGGAAGTAGAAGTGTGGCCTAGAGGTAAACTCAGTGGAAGGGATGAGGACTGTCAAGAAGGCAAGTAGTAGACATGGAAGGGAGAAGAAGACATTGCAATTTATATGAACAGATAGAAATCACAAGTGAATTTTGACCCAAGAACTGCCTTCCTTAAACTCCTCTTTGGGGAATCTTGCTCCCTTGGCTCTTTTGTTGGGAAAGCCTGGAGTTTGGAGTCATATAAGCTCAGGTCAGTATAGCTCTAACATTCCTGAACTGGCTAACTTTGGATAAATTACATCTCTTAAGTTTTCTCATCTGTAAAATTGGTCTAATAAAACATTATCAAGTTGGCTTATGGATTAAATGAGACCAATACATGTTAGCTGTTATTATTATTAAGGTCTTCTCCTATCCTTACATAAAACCTTACCTCCCCCCACCTACTAATAATAATTACCACAGTGACCACTTGTTGAGCAATTCCTCTGTGCCAGGCAATATGCTAAAGACCTTACCAATAGTTTCCAAGCCAAGAAAAGATTCCTTGGCACCTTCGTACTATAGTTTTTTTCTCTCTGATAATGTAATTAACATTTATAGAGTGTCTAGCGTGCATTAAGGAGTGAACTGGCTTACTTGCACTCATTCATTCTATAGTAGTTAGTTAAGCACCTACTGTGGTGCTGGGAACTTACTAGATGTTGGAGATATCAAGATGAATAAGGCTCTGAACCTTGAAGGATGCAAGTCTAGTCACACAATAAGTGTCATGTAATGAGGGGATATGTATGAGATGTTCATTCCTTGTGGTTTCCTTAGTCTAGGCAACCCAATCTTTGGCTCCACACCTAATGACTGATGGTGTTTGATTCTGTTTTTCTGGCTTGACTTTGGAGCCCTACTTTCAGGACATGCCTTTCAGTTCTCAGCTCTCCACAAGCCACTAGGATTAAGAGAAAATTTTTGTGTTCCTTATCTCTCTCTGCCTGGGATCCCCCTCTAGAGGAAAGAAAAATAGCAGATGTCCAAAAGACAGGTACATTGCGGGTCTGGCTTTCACCCCATCACATTTTTAATACTTTTCTGTCTTAATCCACTCAGTCTCCTAATTGCCAAATTCATTAGACTTTTTGTGCCTTTGCAGATCTTTTGCCCCTTTCTCTTTTTCTGGTACTACATATCATTTCCTGTTCTTTGTATCTTTAACTTCTACAGCTTGAAAGGGTTAATACGTGTTCAATTTATATCACTGAGAAGTACAGTTGGGACCTGAACCCAGAGTAGGCTGACTCCAAAGCACATGCTTTAGCTAACATTCCATACTGCCTTCCCAAGCAGACTAGTAGTCTAGATTTGTGCTGTCCAGTATGTAATGATTAAATGTATGTAGCTATTTAAGTTGAAATGAAAATAAAGTAAAATAAAAATTCAGTTTCTTAGTTGTACTACCTGTCCTCAAGTGCTAAACGGCTACATGTGACTGGTGCCTACTATACTGAACAGCATAAATAGAAAACATTTCTGGGTTGCCTTAGTGGGTCAGTCAGTCGTGTCCGATTCCTTTTTTTTTAATTTTTTTATTTATTTTTATTATTTATGATAGTCACACACAGAGAGAGAGAGAGAGAGAGAGAGAGAGAGGCAGAGACATAGGCAGAGGGAGAAGCAGGCTCCATGCACCAGGAGCCCGACGTGGGATTCGATCCCGGGTCTCCAGGATCGCGCCCTGGGCCAAAGGCAGGCGTCAAACCGCTGCGCCACCCAGGGATCCCCTAAGTGTCCGATTCTTGATTTCGGCCCAGGTCATGATCTTAGCATTGTGAGATTGAGCCCCACGTTGGGCTCTGGGCTCGGCGAGAAGTCTGCTTAAGATTCTCTTTCTCGGGATCCCTGGGTGGCGCAGCGGTTTAGCGCCTGCCTTTGGCCCAGGGCGCGATCCTGGAGACCCGGGATCGAATCCCACGTCGGGCTCCCGGTGCATGGAGCCTGCTTCTCCCTCTGCCTGTGTCTCTGCCTCTCTCTCTCTCTCTGTGACTATCATAAATAAATAAAAATTAAAAAAAAAAATTTTAAAAAATTAAAAAAAAAAAAAAAGATTCTCTTTCTCCCTCGCTTGCTACCCCTCTCCCTACTTGCACACTCTCTAAAATCAATCTATCTTTTTTTTTTTAAGAGTTTAAACATTTATTTATTCATGAAAGACACACAGGAGAGGCAGAGACATAGGCAGAGGGAGAAGAAGCAGGCTCCGTGCCAGGAGTCCAATGCGGGACTTGATCCCAGGACTCACAACCTGAGCCGAAGGCAGACACTCAACTGCTGAGCCACCCAGGCGTCCCTCAATCAATCTTAAAAAATAAATAAGGAAAATAAATAAATAAATAAATAAATAAATAAATAAATAAATAAGGGATCCCTGGGTGGCTCAGCGGTTTCCCGCTTGCCTTTGGCCCAGGGCGCGATCCTGGAGTCCCGGGATCGAGTCCCGCATCGGGCTCCCGGTGTGGAGCCTGCTTCTCCCTCTGCCTGTGTCTCTGCCTCTCTCTCTCTCTATGTCTATCATAAATAAATAAAAATCAATCTTTAAATACAAAATAATAATAAATAAATAAATAAAACATTTCCATCATTCCAAAATAGTGTGGTTCATTATCAGTCAGACTGGGTCATATTCCTACCCCTATGGCTGATGGGATGTGGAAGATATGCTGTGGAAGGAAATATCTCATCCTCCTTCCCCTCATGCCAGTTCAGATCCTCAGAAAATCAGGGATCAAAACAGGATTAAATACAAGGATGAACAATACCTGTGAGACAAAATGGGGTAGGAGCTGAGAGAGACTGAGGAGAGGACCATCAGACAATGATGCAGATCAGATCCTAAGGAGAAGGAAAGAGTTCTAGGTGGAAGGGTCTTAGACTGCAGTGTAGATCTAGGGAGAATTTGGCAAGGCCACTAAGGGTCCTTGAGCCTAAGTGGCCCATCAGAAGAGTATCATTTATGCTGGAAAGAAACCTGTCCTAAAATTGCTGCTGGGCTGTCAGTGGTCAGGACCAGCCTAGGGAGAGGAGGCTTTAGGAGTGAGGGGTGATGGATTTCAGAGCTGCATACCTGGGCTGCTGCTGAATTAAATTTCTCCCAGTTGGAGAGTGAAAAGTGTATTCTCATGGTCACATATCCTCTCAGCCCAGCATTACATGTAGATAAGAAGGACGGTTCTACAATCTAAAAGAAGAAGAAAAAGTAGAGTGCCACTACCAGTTGAAGGGGCAAAGGTGTTGAGCAGGTAAGACAATGTCCATCTCGCAGCTTACAATATCTCATTTGTAATTCAAACTCTACATGTTCCAAGCTGAACTCATGATTTCTCCAGGCTCTGGAAAAGTCCAGAAGTCTTCATCTGGAGACTACCATCCTCCCGACTGTGAAACCTGGAACTCATATTAAACATCTTTTGATACCATCTCCCCTTGCTCCCGAAATAGCCAATCAATAGTCAAGTCCTTCCAATCCTACCTTGGCAATATCCTCTGCATTTGTACCTCTTCCCTCCATTCTCATTCCTGATGTGTTCAGGAACTCATTGCATCTTGCCTGAACTACTGTGGAGGTCTCCCGTGGTCATTTTGCAATCCCATTCCATCTTCCATCCCACTTCCATCCCATCCCATCTTCCATCCCACTTCCATCCCATCCCACTTCCATCTCTGCCACATTGTCTGTAACTACAGTTCTCATCATGTCAATCCCTCATTTTGTAAAAATTTCTATCACTGGGAACATAAAATGGTGTAGCCATGGTGGGAAACAGTATGGCATCTCCTCAAATAAGGAGGATCCAGCAATTTCACTTCTAGGTATATGATCCAGCAATTTCACTTCTAGGTATATACCACAAAGTAATGAAAGCAAGGACTCAGATATTTGTACACCAATACTCATAGCCAGCATTATTCACAGTACCCAAAGGATGGAAAAAACCAAATATCCATTGCTGGATAAATGAATAAATAAAATGTGCTATATACACATAACAAAATACTAATATTCAGCCATAAAAAGAAATGAAATTTTGGTATGACATGGATGAACCTTGAATATATTATGCTAAGTGAAATAAGCCAGACACAAAAGGACAAGTATTGAATGATTCCACTTATATGAGATACCTAGAATAGTCAAATTCAAAGAGACAGAGAATAGTGTTACCAGGAGCTGGAGGAAGGGAGAATGGAGAATTATTGTTTGATGGGTATAGAGAGTTTCAGCAGGGGACAATGAAACAATTCTGGAGATGGACAGTGCTGATATTTACATAACAATGTGAATGTACTTAATGCCAAGGAAATGTATGCTTAAAAATGGCTGAAGAGGTAAAACATGCAAAACCTTAAGCTTCCATACTATCTCTCCTTAGCAGAAAATAAAACCCAAGAGCCTTAATCTGACCATATATAACTTTCCAGATTATTCTTCCTTTTCCTGTTACTCTGTATTTCCCCAATTGATCTCCTGTTTCCTGTATTTGCTCCAGTGACTGTCACCTATTCAGGGCATGCTCTTCCCCTAGTTCTACTTTTTTTCAAGACCCAAAGATCACATCCTTGCCAATCTTTCTCCTCCCACCCTTCCATACTAACTAAAAGTAATTGCTCTCTTTTTTGAACTCCCACAGCTTGTGAATTATGTCTGTCTTTAACACTTACTGCTTTTCTTTTAGTACACAATGAGATAGAGAGGTATGGCTGAGGGTAGTCTAGTTGGCCCTCTAGACACGTCCCTCTACTAGAGAGCTATAACCTTAAGGAATTTACCAACATCCCAGAACTGGTCTCTAGCCTTGCAAATTCAGAAGCCCGATTTTAATAGTAAACAGAGTGGAACCATATCATGGGGGGGGGGGGGGGCTCTTGTATCCACTAAATTTACAGAAACTGATGGTTATGTAAGCCAGAACCCAATAGGTTGATTTACAATGAAAAACGTGATTATCAAAAGAACTGGGATCCTCCAAGTGGCAGATCACTAAATTCTGTCCCAAGTTAAGTCATTTGCTGGGTGAGTCTAGAATCACACCAGGGAAGCATGTTGATCTTAAGAAGCATTTCTTAGCTCAGGCAGCCTGAGATATTCTCACCCACTGTAGGGATGACATGGAAAAGGAAATGCTAATACTTAGGTGGGCTTGACCAAGGCAGGACTTAAAAAGGCAATGCTAATTCTTGCCTCTGGACTCCCTTGTTTTGGGCTGTCATAGCTGATTAAGCCCTTTGGTTCACAAAATCGCTTTCCAAATAGGATACAGAACAAACAGTTGATAAGACTGATTAGGCATCCATTTATTAAATTACAATCACATCTGCCTTCTTGAGATTTCTCTCGTATGACCTAGATCAGAGTTTGGTTTGTTTTTTTGATCATGATTGTACATAAAATCTTGGCTTACCACCATGGATAGCTAATTTTAAGGTTTTATTAGTCAGCATAGGCTAGCTAGGTTATGCTGCAGTAACAAACAACTAAACCAATTTCAGTGGCTTACAACAACAAAGTTTATTTCTTGCTCACCTTACATTACATGTCATGTACATCAGCTGTGGCTCTGCACATCTTCATTCTGGGACCAACACTGGAGAAGCAGTTCTATTTGGGACACGCTGCTCTCATGGCAGCTGAAAAATAATATGGAAGAATCATTATATGGCCCATATATTTCTAGTCAGAAGAGGCTCATGCCATTTCTACTCATATTTCATTGATCAAAACAATGCCAAATGTGATGACATTAGGGTGAGAAGTATAATCTTCTAGGGACAGATTAGATAGGTGGGGTTTCAGAAAGGCAGGGGCAGAGAATATTGATAATAGTCTACAATATTGATAATATTCAGTCTGTATGAACAAGTATGTCTGGCATATTATATTAACTATTAAAACATTGACATAGTTTCATAGTAGCTGATAAATACCTGCTACCCCAAGCCTCCTGACAGCTCCTCTCCCCTGGGAGTCCTTGGGGCATACTCTTCACACATTAGCTATGAAAGGGTTAATACCTAGCACAGAAAGGTATCTCCACAACTTTATGAACTTCAAATCTGCTAGATAAATGCTTGAACACTGCTTGTTGTTAAGTACGTTTATGATCACCTTTTATTTCCCCTATGTTAATTCTTACTCGTTTAATTCTGAGGGGAACCTGATTTCCAGACTCTTGCAGGGAAACTGACTGCAGCCTCTATGTGCTGTCAATACTTAATTATAACAGTAATAGCGGATAATGCTAATTTATGCTGATGGCTACACATTTTTATATCTTTTGTAACAAAGTATATGTAATAATTAACTCAGTATTTTATTTTTATTTATTTTTTTATTTATGATAGTCACAGAGAGAGAGAGAGGCAGAGACACAGGCAGAGGGAGAAGCAGGCTCCATGCACCGGGAGCCTGACATGGGATTCGATCCCAGGTCTCCAGGATCGCGCCCCGGGCCAAAGGCAGGCGCCAAACCGCTGCGCCACCCAGGGATCCCTTAACTCAGTATTTTAGAGCTTCACTTAGCTTTCTCTCATTAGCTAAGCTCATCTTTTTCTTTTTTTAATATTTTATTTATTTGAGAGAGGGAGCATGAGTGGGGAGGAGGAGGAGAGGGAGAAGCAGACTGACTCTCCGCTGAGCAGGGAGCCCCACCGGGCTTGATCCCAGGACCCTGAGATCAGGACCTCAGCAGAAGGCAGACGCTTAACCTACTGAGCCACCCACGCACCCTTATCTTTCTACTATCTTAACATACTATTTATTTTGAGTCTGTTTTGAAATTTTTAATGCTATTTCTCATGTCTGAAAAGTATCATTATCGCCAACTTCTTTATGACACTTCTGCAATTTGCAAAGCACTTTCCTTTAGGCTATTTCATTCAATCTCCCCAACACTCCAAGGAGGTAGGAATTAGATCATTTTACAGATGAAACTGAGACTCAGTGAAGTCAGGTGTCTTATAGCTGGTTAGGTTCTGTTCATTCACTCATCAAATATTTATGGAGAGCCTGAAGTGAGATTTATTCAGGTTGAATTTTGAAAACAATTTTCCTGAATCCAAGTCAAGGGCTATTCCGGTATTCTGAACACCTTTCCCACCAGAGTCATACCCTCAAAGGAAGGAAATAACAACAGTATTGATTATATTGTTGAAGGCTCCTGCAATCCAAGTCTCAGAAAGGCTCAGAGATCCTTTATAAAAAGTCAAGGTAACCACCAGCAAGTGCAGTTTCACTTCACTCTGCGCTTACACCTAACCCATTGGCTCAGTGTAGATTAATTCATCTACAGATTTCGAAGCTACTCAAATTGACTTGATGGGAATGAGCACTGGGTGTTATGCTACATGTTGGCAAACTGAACTCCAATAAAAAGAAACTAAAAAAAAAAAATTGAGTTTTGACACTTGCTAGTTGTGGGGCTTTGGTCAAGTTCCTTAACCCTTCTGAGCATCAGTTTTACCTGTAAGACAGTAATTCTAATGCCTTGGGACGACCTGGTTGTGGAGACTGAAGACAGAAGGTATGAAAAACACATATGTTCATTGTAATGGGTTTTCTTTTTTTTTTTTTTTTTAATTTTTTATTTATTTATGATAGTCACAGAGAGAGAGAGAGAGGCAGAAACACAGGCGGAGGGAGAAGCAGGCTCCATGCACCGGGAGCCTGATGTGGGATTCGATCCCGGGTCTCCAGGATCGCGCCCTGGGCCAAAGGCAGGCGCTAAACCGCTGCGCCACCCAGGGATCCCTGTAATGGGTTTTCAACAGAAAATAGTTTATTTATTTTTTCAATAGAAAATAGTTTAGATAGAAATTCTAAACTGCATTCAAATGAGAAAAGAAATGTCTAAGTCGACGGAAGGCTACGTCTTGGGAAGTGCTGTTCTTTACCCCGGAATATAGCATTTTGCAGTTTTGGTGTTAAATCTCCTTTTATGGTACTGGTAGCTATCTTCTCCAGCAGCAGCGCACGGAATCTGGCATCCCCATGCGATCTTGAGTACCCCGGCTCTTTTCTCCCAAATTTACCTCCCCCCCCCACCCCGCAAAAGAAAAACCGTATTTAACACTCAAGCGTGCACTCCGCATCACATGTCCTGAGGCGCGGACGCCCCGCGGCGGTCACTAGGCAACGCCTCCGGGTCCCCTAGGAGGGGGCGGGGCCAGAAGGCCCGCTGATCTCGCTCCGCCTCCCCAGGTCGTCGCCCCTTCCTAATTCTCGCGAGACTTCACACAAGTCAGCTTCTGCGCATTACGAGACCCAGGGAGTCCAGGCGCCAGGGGAGGAGGGGGGGGGGGGAGGGGAGGGGAGGGGAGGGGAGGGGGGGGAGACGGTGCAAACGGCGTGGCCGCCATCTTGTTTGTGCCCGCGCTTCGCGCGCGCTCCGTTCTCCGTGACGCACGCTTCCCCCTCCCCTCCGCCGTGCCCAGGCCTCCGCAGGAGCGCGGGGGCGGCTCCCGGTCTTCCCTGGACTCCTGAGCAGAGGCGTGTGAGTGTGCGGGAGCGTGTCCGCGGGGAGGGAGGGGGAGCGGCGAGCGGCGGCAGCGGCGGCGGCGGCGGCGGGGGGGAGGGGCAGCGCTTCCCGCCCTCGGCGGAGACCTCGCTTCCTCTCGCGGCCGCTGCCGTAGTTCGGTCCGGCCTGGCCGCCGCCATGTTGTGTCCTCGCTCGGCCCGCCGCTGTCGCCGCCGCCGCGCTCCTGGGGTCCGCGCGCCTCGTCGGCCCGGCCCGCGGGCTTTCTCCCATTGGCGGAAGGCGACTGCGGGGGGGCTCGCTCGTGATTGGTCGGTGGCGGGGAGGCCGCGGACCTGGCACCTTATTGGTCGCGCCGGCTCCGGCCTGGGGGGTGAGGAAGCGATCGGAGGCTGCAGGGATGCGCGCGGCTCGGGCTCGGGCGGCCGGGGGTGACCCCCTCCGGTGCGGCCGCGGGGTTGAGGCTGGGGGCGGGCCTGGACCCCTTAAGGGGGAAGACAAGGTGAGGGTCCTGCAGGTACTGTGCACGGCCCGGTGTGGGGCGCGCCCCTAACTCCAGAGGTACCTCCGTGGAACCTGCGTGGCCCCTTATAGGGCCGTACAAGCCCCAAGGATGCAAGGCTTGGAAACACCGAAACCGGGGTCAAGGGCTGAGAGCGTGTTGACAGAGCCGGGAGAGCTAGACCTGGACTTTATTTTTATTTTTTAAATCGAGCATCGTTAACATAGAGTGTTATTTTAGTTTCAGGTGCACAGGGTAGTGATTCAACAATGCCATGCATCACCCAGTGCTCCGCTCCCAAGTGTATCCCTTGATCCTCATCCCCTGACCTGCCCCCTCTCTGATCATCATCGGTTTGTTTTCTTATGGTTAAGATACACTGGAGTCGAACCCAATTTGTGAGCGAGCTCGATGTCCACGGATGCTAGATCTGAGGGCATTGGTGTAGGAGGAAAGGGCATCAGGGCGTTAGGGACGGATCGAAGCGATAGGATCAGATCAGAGGGGCACTTGATGGGGTGAGCGCTGGGTGTTATGCTATATGTTGGCAAATTGAACTCCAATAAAAAATAAAAAAATAAAAGGATCAGATCAGGGATTTTGTCGGAGAGTGCCAACCTTGAAAGCGAGGTTTCAGTTAACGACCGGATCTGGGATGTGACATCAGGAGAAAACTAAACAGAACCAGCCTGAGAGAGGGATCCCGTTGAGTCAGTGCGCTGGGTCTTTACTGAATGCCGCCAAGCCTTAAGAGGCACAGCATTAAGTAGTGACAGATACATAGGAATGAGAAGTGCAAAGCATTTTGGGGGAACATTTTCAGACTTGGGAATTATAGATGGTTGGGTCTCAGGACCATGCAGTTGATTTTGAGGTATTGATATATGAAGTTTTCCTGCCTTAGGAAGCATACACGTCAGGGTTGAGATTCTAAAGCTACACTTGCTAGTAGATATTAGATACTTGGCATTTATTTGTTGAATAGATATTGTTAGGTTCCTCTTTAGTGGAAGAGAGCTTAACAGAGATCCTGGACCCTTGAATTATTATTATTATTATTATTATTATTTTTATATGTATATGCTGAAAAAGTATACCCACATTTGTGTGCAATTATTATTATTATTTAAATAAGCAGCTTATGGGACACCTGGGTGGCTCAGCGGTTGAGTGTCTGCCTTTGGCTTAGGGCCTGACCCCCGGAGTCCTGGGATCAGGTCCCAGGTCGGGCTCCCTGCATGGAGCCTGCTTCTCCCTCTGCCTGTGTCTCTGCCTCTCTCTCTCTGTGTCTCTCATGAATAAATAAATAAAATTTTTAAAAATAAGTAAAGAAGCAGCTTAGAAGGAAAATAAACTAGTACATCATTTTCTTGCATCTTGTCATGAGTTACAGGACTTGTCAACACTTTCTGGTTTGTGTTTCACCAAACTTTTGTTCTAGTCGAAGAGCTGTTAGAGTCAGCTGGGGTATTTTATCACTTTCCATTTTATTGTAATGAATTGTTCTGTATTTGCTCCTCCCACGGTTACGGGATCATGGAAACACATTTGTGTTAAACCTCTGTGTTTCCTAATTTGTTTTTCTTCGTCTATGTTAGATGATCCTTTCTAGCTTTAGATGAATGTTATACTTCTGTTTTCATACCAGCTTCAAGAAACTTCTCTGGTTTTCAAATTTGGTCAGTTTTATGTGAATGCAACAAAATTTTCAAGAGAGAAAGAGAAAGTAGTAGAGGAATGGAATTGACATTTTAGAGCACATTTACCACCCTGTTCTGTTAGGTAAGCATTATCATTCCCATATTGCAGATGATAAAGTTGAGGATCAGAGAGGTTATGTAGCTTATCCAGTGTCACTTGGTGGTTGAACTGGAATTCTGATCCAAGGTGTCTGTTGCCAAAGCCTGTAGTTTTAACTGCTATCTTGTGCTGTCCATATAAACCTAACTAGTCAAACTTCAGATAGTATTATATTTCAAAGTGAATCATCTTTCTTTAATTGATGGGTGTCAGGACTGTATTGAATGGGGAGAATATAAACAATTTTTTGTAGTGTTTCAATGATTCAGACCACGGAATAGGAACCAGATAGAATATAGGTTCTTCAGCTGGATATTTAAATCATATCTCTTGTTTTCTTTTGTGTAGAGAAAGATTTACAAAGTAAACTGTTGGAGTTTTTCTGAAGCCAGGTAGATACTAGGGATAAGTATGTACAGAAAGTTTAAGAATCTGCATTCTTTAAAATAAAATCAGGCTTCAGAAAATTGCTGACATAATCCTTCTATATATGGAAGTGATTAATGCCAAGGAGTGAGGAACTACCAAGTGTATAAAGAACTCATTTGGAAGCTTTTTCAAATATCACTAGTTCTTTAGAATTGTAGTCTCCAAACACTGGGATCTATCCAGAAGCCTAGTGCCTTCTTCAAACCATGGGATAGTGATTCTGTTATATACTTATTCTGAATGATGTGTAAAAGTAAGCCTGGATATAAAAAATTATTTGCAGTTCTAGTATTTGTATGGAAATCTTTAATTCAAGTTTCAAGGGGAGACAAATTGGAAGTTTGAGTTGCTTTGCTACTTGATACAATTAGGTGAGGATCTCCTCTCTTTTATTTGCAATTAACAATTACATTGCAGTGTGGAAGTTAGAGTCAAAAGAACAAGGGGAAATAGGGCTTGCCATGCATTTGTACCTTGGTCATCTCACCTTCCTTTGACTCAGTCATTAAGGTAGCCAAATATGAAGAATATTAGGGCATCCAGACAAGGTTGCAAAAACAAGCATACACATATTTGCTTTTTATTCAGCAAGCCTTCCTTAACTATCTGTTCTTTAACACCAGTGATCACCTTCATTCCCATTTGCTCCTTGCACCCATGGCCAGTTGCTGGGCCTTGTTAACATCTGGAATTGACCATCCTAGAAGTCTTTTTTTTTTTTTTTTTTATGATAGTCACAGAGAGAGAGAGAGGGGCAGAGACACAGGCAGAGGGAGAAGGCAGGCTCCATGCACCGGGAGCCTGATGTGGGATTCGATCCGGGGTCTCCAGGATCGCGCCCTGGGCCAAAGGCCGGCACCAAACCGCTGCGCCACCCAGGGATCCCCCATCCTAGAAGTCTTGAACTCACAGGAGGTCTGAATTTATGGTAAAAACTTGAGAACATCAACTTTGCCATCTAAGTAGACTCACACTAATGTTTAATACTTAACAGACTGTGTCCATGTCTTGTTATCTGAATTGTTATAACAGGTTATTATTCTCTCATTTATGTGTACATATTTTCCATTTGGTCAAAACTGATTCATTGTACTAGAAAAGATACAGGGTTTCTTACCCCATTTAGAGAGTAGAGGCAGTGAAGTGAGGAGCTGATGCTAGGTGTCTTGGAGGCAATTTTGAAATTCACATCTCTCTTAGTTCAAAGATACTGAACCACTAAAAATCTATGAATCAAACTCAGGAATGATATAGTTACTACCTTTAATTAAGTCTTACATTGTACCAGCTAGGGTATAAATGTGTTATATATTTTATCTGCACATGCTGTGTGGTAGATCCTATTACCACCTGCAGTTTTAGGTGTGAAGAAAGGAGTTAAGTAATTTGTTCAATATCACACAGGTGGCAGAGCCTAGATTCAAGCATAGGTCTGTAACTCTTAATTCTTCTTTTTTTTTTTTTTTTAAGATTTTACTTTTTTTTTTTTTTTAAGATTTTATTTATTTATTCACGATAGACATATAGAGAGGCAGAGACACAGGCAGAGGGAGAAGCAGGCTCCATGCAGGGAGCCTGATGCGGGACTCAATCCCGGGACTTCAGGATCGTTCCCTGGGCCAAAGGCAGGCGCTAAACCGCTGGGCCACCCAGGGATCCCCAGATTTTACTTATTTTTATTTGAGAGCAAGAGAGAGAGGATGGCGGACAGGGAGAAGCAGAAGCCCTACTGAACGGAGAGCCCATGAGGCTGGGTGTGGGGCTCGATCCCAGGACCCTGGGATCATGACCTGAGCTGAAGACAGACACTTAACCAACTGAGCCACCCAGGTGCCCCTGTAACTTTTAACTCTTACAAAATTTGTGGAACCTTTACTCTTCAATACTGGGTTCTCTTTTTCTTTTTCTTTTTTCTTTCTTTCTTTTTCTTTTCTTTTCTTTTTTTTTTTTTTTACAGAGAGTATAAATGTACAAGGTGGGGAAGGGTGAGGGAGAGAAATTTTTTTTTAAGATTTTTTTTTTTAATATATATACATATAGAGAGAGCATGGGGTGGGCACAGAGGGATAAGGAGAGAGAGAATCTCAGACTCTGCACTGAGCATGGAGCTGACATGGAGCCCAATCCCATGACCCTGAGACCATGACCTGAGCTGAAATCAAGAGTCTGACACTCACAGAAAGAGAGAGAATCTTAAGCTGGCTCCATGTTCAGCTTCAGTGCAGAGCCCAATATGGGGCTTGATCTCATGAGCCTGAGATCGTGGTCTGAGCTGAAGTCAAGAGTCGGACACTTAACCAGCTAAGCTACCCAGGTGCCCCAAACACTGTGTTCTCTTGGCACCATAAATTATTAGGAGAAAAGAAAAAATGCTTGCATCTTGGATCAGGAAGTGACTTTTAATTTCTTTCAGGCAAGTGCTTTGTACTGAGGCCCTAGACTGTGGTGACCTTGACAAGGTCACTTGACTCTGCAAGGGGAGAGCCGGGTCTAACCCAGATTACTGGATTCCCAGACCAGTGCTCATTCCTTTGGACAATATTGCCTCTTCTTTCCATCAGTGGAAACACTGATGATGATAGAGATGACTTTAAGGCACCTTTTGTGTTTTGACAAGTTTGCCTCATTCATAGGAGGGAGAATGGCAGAAGACATTATTAAGGTCACAGATGACCTTCTTGAGGTTCATTCCAGCCTCAGGCATACAATTTAGGAAGAACATTCCTTAGCCAGCAAGTTGTTCTTTTCCATTCAGTTTCTTGTGCTCAAAGCAGACTGATTGTGAGTTATCTGATGTCTTCCAGTCTCTCTTTTCATTTTGTTTATTCAGTTTTTCATGCGTGTGTGGTGACTAGTTAGGCTACAAGGTCATTTTAGTATTTTCCCAGAGACCTAAAGCACCTAACATAATTTAAGGAGATTAATTGTAGGAGGAAATGGATTTAAAGTACTTTGGCCAAAAAGTGCTGTTAGGTAGGGGTAGTGTAGTTGCTGATGCTGGAGTCAGACCTGGGAAAGAATTCTGTCTGCAGTGCATTTACCCTCTGGTGTGAGCTGGGGGTCAGATTCTTAGCCTGTTTGAGCCTTAGTTTCTTCCTCTGTAAAGTAGTGGTAATGCTACTTGTCTTACGGAGTAGTTATGAAAAATGAATATAGTAGCATATGGTGGGTGCCTGTCACCAAGTGGACCTTAATATGTGAGAGGACACATCACTTTTTAGAACAGCATAAAATCTGTCCTTTCAGCCTGTTAGAGCTGCCCTAATGAGGAGGCCTTTTGTAAAAATGATCTACTCTTTTATATACAGTAAGATTTCTACATGGTGGAAGCAACCACTTGGCATGAAAGAAATAACATAATTTAGTTGTATTGTTGTGGTTTAGAAGCTGATTTATGGTGGGTCCATATTATTACTAGTTTATATTTATAAACTACAAAGTAGTAGGACCATTTATTTCAGGATTAGCTTGTCTCCTGATTGTTCTGTTAATCCCCAGGTTCTGAGTGCTAATGACTTTGAGGAGATGAGAACTTTCCCATATTTGCTAAATGGCAATACTTATTGAAATCAGAACAACCAGTGCTATCCTTCAGTCCAGAGAGAGAGTTGCATTATAGTGCTTTAAAACATTTTCCAGTTGTAGAAATTGTCGGTTGAGGCAGGACCGTCAGTTTGGTTTGTAGTCACCTGGGCAGCATTTTCTCTGAAGTAAGCAGGAAGACAACATTGTGGAATGGTTCAGGAAAAATCTCTCTGCCTGCAGAAAATTTTGCCAGGTTGCAAAATCTGCTGCACCCTTCCCACACTTCTCCATGTTTTAGCAGTGATTACCTGATAACAGATGTTGATCTGTACTAATTTTCAGCATGAGAGTTGTGTTTTCTATTTTGGTTTAAGTCTGTTTGGTTTACTTGTTTGGGGTCACCTAACTGACTCAGTTGGTGGAGTGTGTGACTCTTGATATTCGGATTGTGGGTTCAAGCCCCACGTTGAGTGTGAAGAATTTTTAAAAAGACAGTCTTAAAAAAAAAAAATAGTCCTTACCTGTCTTTTGATAGGTTACTTTACTTCTAAATTCAGTATACTTTTATACAATGAGAACTTTTTAATAGATAAACTTCAGGTGCAGTTTAGAGAGAGGGACTAGGCTAACCTTTGCTTTTGAATGTTTCTTTTTTTTTTTTTTTTTGCTTTTGAATGTTTCTAGTAGAATAAGTTTAACTCAAAGGTTCAGATCTTCATGTCCAAGGTATATAATAAGGTGTCCTATTTAGATGCATACTTTTCACTTAAAATCAATAGTATGTTGTTAGATCAGATTCAAAAATTAATCTTAAAGTACATTCATGGGTATGAGCTATAAATAGTGATCTTGAGCAGTGCTTCAATAAATGCTTCAGTGACTCATAGGAAATGATATTGGATTATAGAATATTTTGTATGATATCATTGGCTTAAATCTATCAGTTACAGCAGTCCCACTCATTCTCAGCGGTTTTGCTTTCTGTGGTTTCAGTTACCCATAGTCAATTGTGATCCAGAAACAGGTTCTGCTCCTCCTGATTATTGTCAGATCAGTATGCCACATCTCAATGCCTGTCATTCCCCTTACTTCATCCCCTCACACAGGCCTTTTATCATCTTACATCATCACAAGAAGGGCAAGCGCAGAAAGATTTTGAGAGAGAGAGAGGTCACATTCACATAATAGTATATTGCTATGAATTGTTCTATTTTATTATTAGTTATCGATGTTGATCTGTACTGTGCCTAATTTATAAATTAAACTTCATCATAGGTATGTACGTATAGGAAGAAACATAGTGTATATAGGGTTCAGTAGTGTCCTCAGTTTCAGGCATCCACTGGACAGGGGGCGGGGGGCTTGTGGAATATATCTTCTGTAGGGTAAGAGAGGACTACTGTACTGAAGGTTTTCATAATTTCTATTATTGCTAACCCTGCCCTCAAGCTGCACATTGTCCAGTGATCTATATGAAGTGAGATTTTTTGCCCAGTGTTAAAAAAAAAAACATATCCCCTCACTACTGGTATGATCTGTTCATTTAAAAGAGGAAAGTGAAAGTACATACAATCTGCACACTTGAACATCTTTGTCATTTTTAACTGTCTTAAAAATTATTACTGTGCCCTGAAGGGTAAGTAGCTTAGAATTTGCTCATTATCAGCTGACAAAGTTGTGGCCTTTTTAAAAAACAAAGCACACTTGGTTGGCAGTAATTTGGGAAGTAGAGGATTGCTATTTATGGTGATATTTAATGTCATTTTCAATAGGACTAAATTAAAAGGGAAATGCCATAATGTGGGTAAAACTCCAACCATTTTGGAAGGTGGTCAGAGTAGAGTTGCCTATAATCTTTTCATTCCACCAAAATCTGTAATCGCAGTTTAGAGTAGTGTTTCCTAAGCTGTTTCATCGACTGTTATTTCTTGTACAATATAGTAAATGTTCTCTGGCGTTGAAAAAAAGATCCTTGACAGAATGTTGAAAAAAGGATCCTTGACAGAATGATGGCTAAAGTGAAATGCATTTCTTTACTGCAGATTAGTATTCAGACCCTTTGAGTTGACGTGCCTTGTGACTCTTCAAGAGAGAGGATACATAATGCAGTGTTTCTTGAACTTATTTGGCCATGGAACCCTGTTTGTGAGAACATCTAATAAGCATTTCATGTTATGACTAGTGTGTAGTGGGGCCCAGTTGAACGGTTCTGGTGTAGAGAGTTTATGAGTAAAAAAATGAATCTTTTTGTATAAGACAGCTTGGCCCATAGTGGGAAAGGAATTTTCTGGGAACATACAACATGTCTCCAAAGTCATAAAGACTCTTAGGGATGAATGTGATTTCAAAAGGTCATCTTAAAAAAAAAAAAAAAAAAAAAAGGTCATCTAACCCAGTTGCCAATATCAACAATAACACACTAGCAGCTACCGTTTTTTAGAGCCCTTGCTGTTTATCAGTCATAGTGTTGTTATTCTCCAGGCATTATTAGCCAGTGGTCTTAATGATTTTTATCTTCTTAAAATTTCCAATTCGTCAACATCTGCATTATTACATTTTCCAGTAACTAGATGACCACAGGGTCTTGTTTTCTCTGCTGTCTGGAACTGCCATGCTTCCACCCTGTCTACTTCTCCATATTATACCCTGAATGATCTGCTGAAAGGGTAATTTGATATTGGTCCCATGCTCAAAACCCTTCAGTTGCTTACTGTTATCCTCAGAATAAGGTTCTAGTATCTTAGTCTTGTCCAGCCCTGTTCACTTTTCTAGGTTAACTTCTAGCCTCTTATCTCTGGGCTACTGCCATATCAAACTATAGCCCTTCCAGGAATGTGATGCTTTCTGTCAGCTCCAGGACTTTTTGCACATGCAGTTTGCTTGCCTGTCTCAGTAGGTTCCTATTCTTAAAATTTTCAGTCTTCCAAGAAGCCATCTCTGGCTGGCCTGAAATTGAGTTAGGCCCTGGGCTAGGTAGGGGCTCTGCTTATGTCCTATACTATGCATTTTCTCCTGTTGTAACTCTTAACACACGGCACTATGATTGCTGATTTTAATTTTCTTCTTTGTTATAATAGACTATAGTCTTCTTGCAGACAGGACTGTATATTTTGTAGGATCCCAGATCTTAGCACAATACCTACATATAAGTATTTATTGAACAAATGAAAGTATCCTTAATCCTTAACAGCTTTACAAGATGGTTTATGGTTTAGGAAATTGGCCTCGGTGGGGTTAAGTAACTAGTTTGAGGTTACTCAGCTAAAAAGAGGCGAGGAGGGATTAGCATCTAAATCTGTCTAGCTGCAAAGACTGGGCTTTTCCCTCCCCTGCTTCTCCACATGGCTGCTCTTTTTCATCTTGTCTTTACATATTCCTGTCAAGTGTTCAAACAGCCTGTGCTAACAACCCCATCCATAACTTCTGAGGCAGCTTGTGCCATCTTTGGACAGCTCTGAGAGAATAGAATAGTTTTCCATCCATTGGTCTTAATTTATGCTTTGGAGACTATAACTTATTTTTTAAAAACAAATAATTCAGAATTTATGATCCACTTAAGGTCTCATTTATTGGTTTACTTCATTTATTGAGCAGCCATTTAATGGGCACCAGCAAGTGCTGTGTTCCTTATTCTAATGATATTGTCATTACTCAAAATGTTTCTGGGACTTCTTTGGGGATTGTCTTTAAAACTTCTGTCAGATTCTTTTGAAAGTGTGTTGACGCACTTGTTTAAACCTTGAAGGTAGATTTGGTTTGGGAAATAACTAATAAGTTGTTCAGGACCAAGTCAGGTGAAATATATGGGTCAGCAGTAACAATCTGGCTGCCCTTAATTTTCTTTGTTCTGCTTATAATTAAAAAAATTTTTTTGAACCAGAATTGAAAAAGGAAAGATTTGACATTAAAAATTAAAACCACTTGGCTTTCTTTCTTTTTTTTTTTTTTAAACCAGACAAAATGATACTACTTATGAAGCCATTGCTGTGGTTCTGGAAGGGATAATGAAGGTACCAGGAATGGGCATAATGGATGTTCCCTGTGATGCTATTTACAATATTTTAAAATTGAAGACATTGAAGGATTAAAATCTAAAATACATGAAGACCTTAGCTATCTCAGCACCACACACACACACACACACACACACACACACACAAAGTCAAGTTAAATGCGCAGATGGGATGCCTGGGTGGTTTAGCGGTTTAGCGCCTGCCTTTGGCCCAGGGCGTGATCCTGGAGTCCCGGGATCAAGTCCCACATGGGGCTCCCTCCTTCTCCTTCTGCCTATGTCTCTGCCTCACTCTCTGTGTCTCTCAAGAATAAATAAAATCTTTAAAAAAATGCACAGAGGATCTGAAAAGACATTTTTGAAAGAGGACATGCAGATGGCCGTTTCAAAAGGAGACATACAGATGGCCAATAGACACATGAAAAGGTGCTCAACATCACTAATCATCAGGAAAATGCAGATGAAAACTGCAATGATATATTACCTTATACCTGTCAGAAAGGCTAAAATTAAAAAAGACAAGAAATGTCAGCAAAGATGTGGAGAAAAAGGAACCTTTGTGTGGTGTTGGTGGGAATGTAAATTGGTACAGCCACTGTGGAAACAGTATGGAGGTTCCTCAAAAAATTAAAAATAGAAATACCATATGATCCAGTAATTCCACTACTGTGTATCTACCCAAAGGAAATTAAAACACTAATTCAGAAAGATATATGCACCCCTATGTTCATTGTAGCCTTGGCATTATTTACAATAGCTAGGATGTGGAAGCAACCTAAGTGTCCATCAATAGATGAGTGGATAGGAAGATGTGGTACACACACACACACACACACACACACTCAGTGGAATATTACATAACCAAAAAAAGAATGAGATTGTGTCATTTGTGACAATATGGATGGATCTAGAGGGTATTATGCTAAGTGAAATAAGTCAGACTGAGAAAGACTAAAATCTAAAAATCAAAACAAATAAAAGCACAGTTAGATCTAGAAATACAGAGAACATACTACTGATGGTTGCCAGTGAGGTGAGGGGCATGGAATGGGTGAAGGGAAGTGGGAGATAGAGGCTTCCAGTTGTGGAATGAATAAACCTCAGGAATGAAAGGCGCAACATAGGGAATATAGTCCATGATACTATAGTAGTGTTGTATAGTGACAGATGGTAGCTGCACTTGTGGTGAGCATAACATATAGAGAAGTTGAATCACTATGTTATATACCTGAAACTAGTGTAACATGTGTCAGCTGTACTCAAAAAATTCAAAAGGTAAAAAAAAAATAAAGGAAGCTACTGGAAGTTATTAATATAAAACTAACTGAAAATTATGGTACATCCATTCAATGGAATATAACCCAATTATAAAGGATACAGATATATATTTGATATGGAAAATTGTCCACATTTTTTAAGTGGAAAAAAATACAAAAACAGTTTATATAGTATTATATTTAGAGACTTAGCTTTCTCATTTACATAAGTAAAATATAGTGTTTGATTCTGAATGGTTGCATTAAAGATACTCTTTAAAAAATACCCTATTTTAGCAGTGCCGAAGTGGCTCAGTTCGTTAAGCATCTGTCTTGGGCTCAGGTCATGATTCCAGGGTCCTGGTATCAAGCCCACATGGGGCTCCCTGCTCCCCAGCTGGGAGCCTGCTTCTCCCTTTCCCCCTCACCCCTTGCTCATGAGCATGTGCTCTCAAATAAACACATCTTTTTTTTTTTTAAGATTTTATTTATTCATGAGAGACACAAAGAGAGAGGCAGAGACATAGGCAGAGGGAGAAGCAGGCTCCATACAGGCAGCCCCACATGGGACTCCATTTTGGGTCTCCAGGATCATGCCCTGGGCTGAAGGTGGCGCTAAACGGATGAGCCACCAGGGCTGCCCAACAAATAAAATCTTAAAAAACAAAAAAAATTATATATCCATCTCATCAGCTTAGTATATAATAAGTCATACAATGTAATACTCAAGTGAATATGGCTTTGTGTTCACATTACAACATATGAAAAGTTTGTTTTTCTTTAGAGGTTATCTGATATTTCTTGGGGCTTCTAGGTTTACTTTACTAAGTCCAAAGGAATCAGCTAGGGGCACCATCAATAAAATATTTATTTGTTCAGGGCACTGAAGAGCCCAGTTTCTTTGCTGCTAGTTATGCTTGTGACGTGATATAGTATAACCTTCAAGATCAGGTCATCTTGGGGACTGAGCAAGACCTTGTCCTTGACAAGAATTGTCATGGTAGTTAAGGCCAACTTTTGCCATAACTCTGGTCCTTCAGTCATTCCTCAGGATGCCAGATCAAGAGCTGTTGTAGCATCATCTTTTTGTTTTCAGAATCTGGCTTTTGCTGCTTTTATGGATTCTGAAGCTCTTGCTGCAGCTGACTAGTATTCTTTCATGGCCTTTGTCAGTTTGGAGCTGAACAGTGGCTGCCCCTTTAGATGGGACAGGCACCCTCCAGTTTTCCTCAGTCCCTACTACTCCATGTTCTTTTGTTGACGCTACGGCTAAGGTTGTGTTTGACATATATCTCTGTACTGAGCACTGGGGATATATGTGGGTATAAATAAAACGTAGCCGCTGTCTTCAGGAAGCCCTCTTCTGGTAATAGTCATGGATGAGACTATAATGTATGATAAATGGTCTAGTCAAGTGTATATTTACATATTAATTGAATACCTACCACATGCAGGTATTAATGCTGAGTGCTTTACCTTGTCTTTTAAGCCTTTAACATTTCTCTTCGCTTCGGCAGCATGTATCCTAAGCCTCAACATTCTCTTAGGTTGTTTTTTTTTTTTTTTCTTTTTTTTTCATGAAGAAATGAGCTCAGAGATGGTTAAGGAACTTGGCCAGAGTCCTAGAATTTTCTGACCAAGAGCATCAGTTCCCACCCTCCTACTCTGAGAGCATTTAAGCTTGAACCATGTAATCAGAGGCCTTCACTTTGCTTCATAGTGATATGGGTGTTTTTTTAGGGCAAGATGATACAGTTCTCTAGTTTGGAGGGCTGCTGAGATCGAGGACCAAGGAAGAATGTGAGTGGGAATCCCAGAGATCACATGAGGGTCTTAGTCCACAGTAATAACAGGCTAGAGAAGGGAAAGCAATAATAAGTGAATGGGTCAGACTGCCAGATGGAAATTCTAGGATAATTTCAGTTCTCTTCCCACTAGTAGCTTGAATTCTAGTAAGGTGGCTGTTGATGAGAAATAGGGGTTGAGGGGCACCTGGGTGGCACAGTTGGTTCAGTGTCTGATTCTTGGTTTCAGCTCAGATCATGATCTCAGGATTGTGAGATAGAGCCCTGAGTAGGGCTCTGTGCTCAGTGCAGAGTCTGCTTGTTTCTTCCTCTGCCTCTCTTCCACACTCTCCTTCCCCCCCACCCCTTCAAATAAACAAGTCTTTAAAAAAGGAAAAGAAATAGGAGTTGAAGTGTTTTTCTTGCGGACTTTCTAAGAAATAATAAAAACTGTGCCAAAGACCTTCATAGTGTATTAAGGGACATGTTTGGTTTAGTTGGGTACATCAAACACAGAGTCAGGGATGGGCATTTGGGACAATAACCAAATCTCAGCCTGAATTGGTGGTAAAGGCATGGGGAAGATGTTTTGTAGCAGCTGGTAGTCCTCCCACACTGTCCTTTATGGCCTAGGAGTTGCTTTCTGTAGGGTTTCAGGGTATGCTGGAGATAGAAGAGAGACAGTTCCTTCTGGTAGCTTTGGAGCCTTAAGGAGAGGGGAGAGGGTGCTGTTTCATCACATACTTAGCTAGGTCTCAGCTCAGGAGTCAGATTTCTAATTTTTATTTTATTTTACTATTTTATTTATTTTTTTAAAAAATATTTTATTTATTTGTTCATGAAAGACACATAGAGAGGCAAGAGACATAGGCAGAGGGAGAAGCAGGCTCCATGCAGGGGGCCCAATGTGGGACTGGATCCTAGGACTCCAGGATCACACCCTGGGTTGAAGGCAGGCACTCAACTGCTGAGCCACCCAGGCATCCCAAGGTTTCTAATTTTTAAATTAAAGAAGTTGGGTGTAATGGTTTATGCTACCTCTACATATATGTGACCCCTAAGAATTTCCTTGGCTGTGCCCTGAGATGCCACATGTCTTGGTGTCAGCATTATGGTACAATAGAAAGAATAGCACCCTAGGTGGGACCTGAGTTTGCATCCTAAGTGTATGGCCAGGAACCAGTTGTCAGACTTCTCCAAACCTCATTCTTCTCACATGTAAAAAAAGATAGTGATTAGATAGGATTAGAGGGGGGAAAGTCTGTAGTGTACTTAGCACAGAACCTGGCACTAATTGATGTTCAGAAATAAATTCATTACAACGTGAGAAATGAGTGGAATGTATGTAGAGAAGTTAATATGGCAAAACGATCGGAAAGACCAGACCACCTTGCTTCTGTTTCGGGGGAATGCCAAATCTCAGCATATGCCCATCATGAACTCTTGTATAAGTTCAGCGAAGCTATTTCTACCAAAGGTCTCCTTCCCCCTGGCAAAACAGTTGTGTTGTTTAGTTCTGGGATACTTAGCTTTCAAGGGAGGAAGCAGATCTAAAGAGATTGTTAAAGGTCTTTGGTAATGGTGTGATGTTTCTATCTGAATATTTTGTGAAGAGAAAAAAGACATGTTAATTGATTTTCACCATATTAAGAGGCTCCTCTTAAAATCTCAATAGTTGGGCCCAAAATCCAAAAGCAAATCTTTGACTCCCACCGATAAACTTCAGCATCCCCAGAATGTCTTCAGTAACTATAGTACTTACAGAATCTCTCCTGAGATCATCCATGGTACTTATTCTTGAAAATGTGGTAGAAAAGTTTATTCGCTGTGATACCAAAACTCTGTAATATTAAAAGATAATCAGCATTTTATGACCATCCTAAATAAATCAGTCCATCAAACTATGAGCTAATAGTCACTGGTGTTCTATCTCTGCCAGTCTACACCCCCGCCCCCCATCATTGTATTTCCCTCTTGGGTTCCTGGTAGACCATTTGGAAATGCTACCGTTTCTGTCACTACCTTCTTACATTATCCTGGAATTTTCCTATTTAGATTAGTTTGTGTTTCAAAATAAGGTGATTTATTCTAGTACTAATACATGCTTTTAAAATTACTGGAGACAATGACAGATGCCTTTTTAGAAATCCTACAAGCTATTTTATGCTATTGGTTTCACTCTTTATTACTGTTAAAAAGGTAACATTTTCTTTGGAGTTGTTGGATGAGCCCACCCCGTTTTCTTTTTCTTCTTCTTTTAATACTCGAGAGAAAACTAGATAGTTAAGTCACAACTTTCCGATCTTGTGCACATTGCTTCTCTGGTTTACTGCCATAGGATACTATAGCAATATCTTACCGACATCTTTGATGGCCAATCAGAAGCAGTTAAATTACCTTAAATTTTTTAAATGGAACTCTGACAGCCAATAAGAAATCCTTTGGGTGGGAACTGTAACAACCCTTTCGTGTGATTTTAAGAACAATTGTAAATTCGCAGTTTCCTCTGTTTTGGAAACACAAGAGGCCCTAGTGCATCTGCTATGTGCATTTGCCAGGCATTTCCAAGCCTTAAGTTCCCCTGTAGTTTGAAGTCTGGATCTGACCCCTGTTCTGCTTCTCAAGGTAACTTTAAAACAGGAAGTGTACAAAGGAGGTAACTGATGACGTGAACAGCCAATCATGGCTTTGTGTTCTTAGCTGATAAAGCTGCTTAGCCAATGAGACCACTCTGGAGGCAAGGTTTGGTGTCAAATAGCATGCTAGATTGAATGCCTTTGACTGTTAAAGTGGAAGGAGGCTGCAGGGCTTCATTGGAGCCTCGGAGTTTTTCACTGAGGCAGGGGTCAGCTGAAAGACAAAGAAAAATGGCGAATAGTTTGCTGGGGGGTGGGGGGACAGCTGTTCGGGTTTTCACTGGAGTGGACATTCCAGACTCAGGTTTCTGCATCTCCTGCTGCTTTTGTTTCCTCCGTCCTTTTTTTGGGGGGGAGGGCTAGGAGTGACTTAAATTCTCCCTGTCCGAGGAGATATAAATAACTACATGTAAAATTAATGCAGTTCCCGGTAAGTTTAATTCTTTGTTTTGTGTTAAAATGGTAGAAACTGTTTAGCTTCAGAGAGTGTAGACAAGTTGCACTGTTTCAGAAAATGGCCACTTTACATTCCTTGCATACCTTTTGGTGCACCTAGAATACCTTCGCTCTGTTAAGATTTTGCATGGCCTTCACCTAGGATTTCTTTTCCTAGTTGAGTATTGACAAGATCAGGTACATGAAGAAAGGCTAATCATTTTTCAGGGGCACACAGAAGCAAAGCACTTTCTCTTTGCATTGGGTAAACTTAACTGTTTTCCAAATAATTTTCCTTTGTTCGAGTGCACTGAAGCTTTCCTACAGAGTAAGCTGAGTTGTTGTAAGACTTTTTCTGTTACCATGCACTTTGTTGACATCTGTGTTTTCAGAGGTGGAAGCAACACTATTGCTGTTCTAAATTTGTGTGAAAATATGGTTTGCACGGATGCAGGTTCTGATGGTGAAGGCCCACATGCCAATGTGAAATTCTCCCGTAACTTTCTTGATTTACCTGTCTGCTTCTGTTCTAATACGTACCAGTTAATCAGTAACAATCTTTGTTTTAAAATGCACATTCCAGCTTAGAATGTTGGTGAGAAACATACTTTTCCACTATATTGGCAGTGACAAGAGCAAATCTTTTTCTACAATTTCACACATTTTGTCAGGCATTGGTTTGGTTCTTTGAAAATGATGTGAGCAAAGAGCTTTTCATTTTCTGTATGAAATATTTCGAATCCTAATTTACCTGCAATTTGTGAATAGGAAAGTTAAGAGTACAGGTACCCTATCTTTTGCCCTTGATAATTTTTCTCCCCTGTTTTAGGGATACGAAGCTAATGCTGGTTGCTAATCAGTAACCAGCCAGTTTTTGTGAATAGTGAACTCTTCTGTCCCATGTACTAACATCTATAATACACTCGATTTAAAAAAGCAATTCTTTGTTTTCTTATTTGCAAATATGGAATGAAGGTCATTGGAACATTTCTGCAGCAGACTCAGTGTGGAGCAGTGAGCCAGCAGTACTCAGTCTCCGGGTAGGGAAAGGGAGCAGGCCCTAGTAGAGGAGAAGTTTGGAGGGTGTTGATTTGCCTTCCCTGGCTTCCCCTCGTGTAAAGGATTTACCTGAGAGGATCGATAGGGGTTTAGATTTGGGGCTCTTCGAATTGGAGTGGGGTAGCAGTCAAAGTTACTAGATGCAGGCCTCTGTCGTTGCTGCAAAAGTGACCTTGAAAAACTGCCGAGGAGTTGAAAGATTGAAGGACAAAGTTTGTTTATACAGATTTAGACTGAAAAGCTCTATTTAAGATGAAAAGAGACTGTACTTCTGATGTTCAAGTTGAGTGGTTAGTAGGAATATGTTATAGATTCAGATTAGGAGTTTTCAAGCAGTAAGACAATAGAGCTGCATTTATTCTCTCTCCCACTCTTCTCCGTTCCTTCCCCCAGCAAAAAAATTCTAAATCCTTTTGGTATGATAGTTGAGTGAACTGCCTAACAGATTCAGAATTCCTTGCACGCTACCTTGTCTTTTGTGTAATCTAGAGGGTTCTTAGTGAAGAATGGCATTTCATGAGTTCAAAGCAGTTATGTTTGTAAAACTTCTTTGGGGGAATTGGAATGCTTATGGTAAGAAAACTGTCATTCTGGGAAGTTAAGTCATAAGAGAAAGGGAGTATGTGTTAAGGATTACATTTTAACAGATAATTTAAATTTATTTTTTATAAGTCATTGATTTATATGTTATCAGTTGCTCCAGGTTTTATGTATGATTTAAAAGACAGATGTAGATACCAAATGACTCTTTTAGCTTGGGAGAAGGCCTGGAGCAGGGAAGGCAGAAGGTAAGTGGGGCACAGTATGAGGCCTTGATTAAAACTCTTTATGTTGAAAACTTTGTGGATTTCACTTCTTGGAAAGATATCTAGCCATTGTCTCTAACTTGGGTTCTTAACCTTTTCAGAGTCATGGACTCAGAATCTGACCCTTTACTTGGAAAAATGCACATAGGCATGTCTATGCAGAACCCCTGGTGACTAAGATATCTTCCAGTATATGCCGAATGGTGTTTATGTGATCTCCTCGTTTAGCACATTAGCCAGATTAATGCTTTCCAGAAAAATGAAGAAAATTCTACTTCCATAAGGAGCATAGACCTTCCAGAGCTAACCATAACTTAGACTAGGGGTGGGGGGGTGGGGGTGGGGGTGACTTAGATAGGGTCTTAGATTTGGGCATTTCTTTTTTTTTTTTTTGGTTGGGGGGGGGTATTTCTTTATATTCTGATTACAATACTTGAGGCAGCATGCTGCTGTAGCAAAAGCAGGCCATTTAAAGTCAGGAGACCTGTGTTCAAGTTCTACTTAGCTATCACCAGCTTTGTGAGCTTGGGCAAGTCAGCCATTTAGTGTCAGTTTCCTCACATGTAAAAATGGGACCTAAAAATAGCACCTTCCTATTTAGTGGTGAATCTCAAATGAGATCATGTATGTTAAAGTCCTTTGCAAATTGTGAATTGCTACATAAATATTAGTTGCTATTAATCCAGACTATTGGGGGGGACACGCTAAATACTTAGGAAGATAGGTGGGGCATCAAAGAAAAATGCCAGTATTTTAATATGTTTACAAGAGTTTGCTTAAACCCAACACAACTCATTTTTTTTTGAAACCTCGTTCCACTGTTTTTGTTGACATGACCCCTATGTAGTTTGTTGAGACCATCAAAACCTGCCCTTAACAGGATTCCTTTGAAAGAATTTTATCCCCTTTGTCAAAAATTAAGAGTGTCTCAGATGAAATGAGAATGCTGATTTTTAAAAAAACCCTTACTAGATAGGAGCCTCTCAGAATGAAAACTAGGAACCTGTTCCGATTGGATACTGAGATTTGTGTTATAATGCAGGTAATTTCTAATAGTTGTGGATGTTTACTAAGCAGAGGTTACATTTTTAGTTTGTGCAACAAATATTTGTGAAGTAAGCTGGAGCCATTTTTTTGTTTGCTTTGTGGTCATATTATTTTTTTGGTCAGTTTTCAAACTTGAGAGGTAGTTACAGCTTGCTGAGTAGTAGCAAGCAAGTAAATGTTGGGAAATGACCTGAAAAAAAATAATTGGTCTCTCATCAGAATATAAACACTAGCATGAATTTTACATAGCTGATACATACCAAGATAAATGGTAGAAACCAACGGGCATTTCTTTCTCACCCATTTTACATGCCTGGTATCATCTATTTTTAGGACTCTTTCTTCCCCTGGGGTGGGGTGGATATTTTGCGATCTGTTTGATTTCCTGTCCTATTAAGTCACTTCCTTTCAGGCGTGGTCAGTCAGCATTGATGTCTGCCTCCTTTCTGTGCATTGAAAGAATGATTTACACAGAATAAGGTTTGGCAAAATTGGAATTGGCCTCCAAATAAAAGTCCACGTCCTGGGATGAGTTATGTTTGAAAACAGGAGTCATGGTCACTGTGAGCTTTTTTGTAAGGAAGCCATATATTTTTGTGGAGGCTTCAGTAACCCCCAAAGTGTTCTTAGAGCTAATCATTTATACATGGTCTTCACAAATAGAATTGTTTTCGCTTATTCCTATCCCCAATAATATATACAAACAGAGTTTTTATACTCGTAAGTTAGGCTGATGAAAATTATATAGGATCTAGTCTACTTCCCTTCTTGTAAAGTGGGGAAATTGATGCCCAAAGAGGTTAGGTGCCCCCAATCTTTCAGCTTTTTAATGACTGGCCTATGCAGATTCAGAGATTCAACTCCTGCTTAGTTAATTCCAGGTTTCTTTTATTCCTCTAGGTTGTTTTTACTTTTTATTTTTCATACTTCTCTTCCTTTTGGTACATCCATATAGGTTTGCTATTTTACACAGAAGGAAGAGAGAAAATGGGCCATGGAAATGGTTCAAAAGTCCCCATGTGGAGTCTGTTGGTTAGAAAGTCTGCTGTGGCAGCAGACTTACAGTCCCTTTTGGGATGTGAAGATTTCTTGCCTCAGCCAACTGGCTTATTCAGAAAGCAGAGAATCAGCTAGGAAGCTAATGGTGCCCACCTGGCCGAGGCGTCCCAGAGAGCTGGGATACTTTATGTATTACAAGGAAGTAAACAAAGGTATGCAAACACAACACCTGCATGCCAGTTACTTGGGATTTTGTTTTGTTTTGTTTTTTGGTGGTGGTTGTTGTTAATACACCTCAAGAACAAGCTAACTCCCAAACAAGTTCGGGCCTGGTTCTTCGAGTCCTTAAGCCAACTGGTATTTAATAAACAGAGATCCCAGGTTTGTTTTAAGCATTTGACAAGACTGAAATAGAAATCATTTGTATACTCCCTTAATAATATTTTACTGTGTCGACTTTAATCTTTACCACCAACAAAGTAGTATTGTGTATTTGCACGTGTGTGTTTGAGTAGTTGTGGGTTTGGTTTTGTTCTTATTTGCATATTCTCTGATAGACCATAATCTATTTGAACCTTTAAAAAAATTTTTTTTTTTTAGATTTTACTTATTTATTCATGAGAGGCAGAAAGAGGGGCAGACCTAGGCAGAGGGAGAGGCGGGCTCCCTGTGGGGGAGCCCGATGTGGGACTCGATCCCTAGATCGAGTGGGTTGTGGGACCACAACCTGAGCCAGAGGCAGAAGCTCAGCTGCCGAGCCACCCAGGCATCCCTAAAATTTTTTTCTTTTGTAGTTGGATTTCTTTTCACCATTTTCATTTGTTGAACTAACGTTACAATTTATTGAAAGAGTGAGAGCTTGAATGATGTGCATCTTCTGTGATGTGTAAATGCTGAAGCATGTGATGTCTGAAAAGTAGAGTAGACACAATTGGGATAGTATCTTCCTTGCGTCTGCATCTCCCAGAAGCTTCGTGGTTTATTTTATTTTATTTTTTTTAACTACTACTCTGCTGCCTCAGCATGGGGCCCGGACCTTTAAAACTTGATCAGATTCTGTCTGTATTGTCACCCATCCCATCCCCTCAGTATCCCAAAGCCACACCCCACTGTTCAATACACGAACCCAAAATTTCCCTCTGTTTGGGGTATTTACTATAAATTAAGTTACAGAGCGGCACTCTGTAGAGAAAAGGGCAGTTGAAGGATAAGAAATGAAGGTATATTCCAGTGTAAAGGCAGAACTAAAGAAAAAAACATGTAGTAAATGTTTAACTTTAAAGTGGCATAACATAGCTTGTGACCTTGTGTTCCTTAGTTCAAAGGAAGAAGGGAGACAAACCACAGCAAACAGCAGTGCTGATTCACTTGGTGACCTTTTTTCTTGGAAGTACTGTCATTTGGTTTGTCTTCATCATTTCATTTACATCGGAAACTAAAGCATAACCTGCTTGACTGGGAAATATCCAGATGAAATGAATTTTTCCTTTATTCTCCCTAAGCTGTATAGTTCTTACCTATGAGAAAATACCGAAGGTGGATGCTCTACACTTCCCTTTACTTATTAATTCACCACCCATGCATGTCTTATGTGTGGAGACTTTAAAAACGTGTACAAATAAAATTTTACTCTAGGATATAATAGGTAGGGGAGACAGAGGATGTATATCAAGTATGTGAAACTGATATGGAAAGTACGAGCAAAGGACACAGAATTCAGAGAAAGGAAGACCTTTACTTTTGACTTAGGAATGAAGGAAGGTTGTTTAACTGGCCTTTGGACTCAGGGAGATAGGGGACAAGGGCATTCCAGGCATGGGGAAAGGAGGAGCAAGGTCATGATTCAAAAAGTGCAGCATGTGCTGAAGATAGCAGTAAATGGTCCTGTCTGCTTAGAGCATAGAAGATGAGTTAGGGATAGGAGGGAGTGGAAAAGCAATGAAGTCTGGAGAAGTAAGTTGGGGTCAGCTGTTGACAGGCCTTGACTGCCAGGTTAAGAAATTTGAACCATTTCTGTTGATATTGGTGAACTTTTAAATATTTGGGATAATAGGTTGATGTAGCATTATCAGAAGCGTGCTTTTATAAGATTTAGTTAGCATCAGTATGTAGAGATAAGCAGAATTTGAGTAAGAAACATCAGAAACTGTGAATAGTGCAATGAATTCACATACTAGGTTCACAACACTTACAGGATTGTTATGAGGGTGAAAAGGGAGAGCAGTCAAAAGGCTTAGAACTGTAAGTGGCACCCAGCATTAAATGAGTATTAGCTATTATCATCATCATCATCATTTTTGTTGTTATATGAAGATGATGCGGACCTGAACAGAGAGTGACCATATGAAGAAAAGTTGTGAGATGGACATTGTTGGGGTGCTGTTACTATAGGTTCTAGAAGTTGATTAGAATTGAACAGAGTCCACGATGACTCTGGGGTTTTAAATCTAGGTGGACTGGAGGATGGAAACTGAAAAGTTAGAAGGATCAGGTTTGGGGAAAGGGGAAGATTTTGGACACATGGAGCTTGAGTTTGAGTTCTGGGTCGCTTTCCATTTGGAGATGTCCAGCTTACAGGACTGAAATAATAGCGGAATTGGTAATGTATATTTGGAATTTAAGCTACAGAGATTATAGCTGAACCCGGGGAATAGATGGGAGTCGAGAGAATGGACAGAAGGGCTAGAAGAATAAAGCCTCATGTCAAAGTAGGAAACAAAAAAAAAGAGTGGAGTCCTGTAGAAATGAACATGATGGAGTCCTCTAGGTCAGTGTTCTGTTAGCTTTTTTGATTGTGCACCCCTATATCTGAGTGTGCATCTCCCATATACTTTACTCTCAAGCTACGTACTCATTTTTTGAATGTTAGGTTAGTTAAAACTGTAGAATATCTATAACTTCCCTAATTCAGGCCTACATAACAAAGTAGGGTATCACTGTTAGCCTACATTTTTCTCAGAATATTTAGAGCACCATTGGTGAAACATGATCTTGTGATTAAGTTAAATGGAATGAAGGAGTCAGTATCAGCCCATAGGTTAAGTATTCAGAAAACTAATATTAACATTTTCAGTGTGTGCCTTGATATGTAGATTAGAAATGCTGCCCTAAAATCTGGTGGCCTTCACCTGTTCTGAAAATGTACAAATAGTTCCTTGAACTGTTATTCAGTAGTTGCTTGAGATTAGTTATATATATGTTTCTGTATATGTGTCTGTGTATGTATAGCCTTAAGTTTCTTATTTAAGTTTTAAATACATACACATCTCCATCCAGTGCAAAAGCTAGGGTTTTTTTTTTTCTGAGTTGCATTGGGCTTAATCTTCACTAGTGTTAGTTTATAAAGTCTCAAACGGCAGCCTCTGCATGAAGCATAAATTCACATGTAGGAATTTGGCAGCATTTGCTTAGCAAGTAATTTATAGACATGATCATGATAACACTGATGAACAGCATACAATATAAATTACCAGGAATAGGATAGCCTCATCTGTAGGACTTAGCAGAACTTTTAATAGAAGGCATGTATATTTAGCTTCTAGGCTAGGTATCTTATAGTTATCCTCAATCTAAAATAAAGGTAATAAGAAACTTTTCACTTGATAAAAGTGGTAAATTTCCAGCCACTCTACCCTATTATTTATTTATATCCTGAATTCCATGATTATTTCTCTCCTGGTAATTAACTGGCCAAATTTCCATGAAGCTACCCTTGAAGATAGTTAAGCGATGTAATAGTATGTACTGTTTATCTGAAATAGTATTTTACAGTTATAGAGTGATGTTATATTTATTCTCTCAGTATTTACCTAAGGTAGGTAGGACAGAGGGTTATTATCTCCATTTTGTGGGTGAGGAAATCAAAGGCAGAGCCTACTGACATAAGCCCTGCTCTGTGTTCTTTGTACTGCACCTTGTTACTGCCTGTGAAAAACAAGCTATAGCTATGTCTAATAGGACTAATTCTTCTGCCTCCCCTTTGCCTGTGTGTGCTCTTCCCCAAAAAGGAGACAAAATTTTTTTCTCCCAGAGTTCACACATTATCTTATATGAAGTGACTAAGTTGAAGTGACTATGACAAATGGGTCATAAAAGGAGCAAATATAAGCTGAATTATTTTTTAAATTTTTTTGTCAGACACAGCCACCTTTGTTTTCAGAACAAAACATAGTGCAAATAGATAGGTACTAAATGAGTACCACCAGTGAGTGTGGTAGGGAATTGTCTTTACTGAATCCTAAATCCACTGAGGTGTCAGGTAAGTAGGTGAAGAACTTTTTCAACGTAGATGTGAGGTTAGAGTTGTATTAGGTGTCCTGCGGTGTTCCTTAGTTGTGCTGCAGATGCACACATTATTGTATGTATTAGGCACTTTCTAGATTTGTGTTCTTATCTGGAACTGCAGAGATTGGTATTTTTAGATGATTCATGGTATTCTTTAATAATCATTTATATTTTCTAGCTGTGATTTATAATACTTGCCTTACTACCTTCGTGAGGTAGTTAAAGGAATGCTGATTTCTTGGAGCAGTGACTGCATAATTAAGATAACATTGTCACCATGTTCACAGTGTTGCAATAGCTATCATTTTGTTTTTTATTTTTAATTTTTAAAAATATTTTATTTATTTATTCGCGAGACACACGAATAAATACACGAGAGAGGTAGAGACATAGGCAGAGGGAGAGGCAGGCTCCTTTCAGGGACCCTGATGTGGGACCCGATCCCCAAACCCTTGGATCATGCCCTGAGCCAAAGGCAGAAATTCAACCACTGAGCCACTCAGGAGTCTCTTTGAAACACTGCATAGTATTGAGTCAGATGATTCATCCTCTTAGTGTGCACCTATGAAAACATCTCCAACAAGGAGGCTAGGTAGTCTAAAGCTATTCTTCTGAACTAAGGGGAAAAGTTAGAGTGACTTCCCATCACCAGGCCTCCAGAGAGTGAACTTGATCTACCAAACTTTTTCATCCTCACTCTTGGCCAGTGACCAGATAACTCCCAACTCCCAGGCCTTGTACGCAACTATAGGTTTAGCAAGCTTGAAAACCTTAAGCTGGGACGTCTGGGTGGCTCAGCTGTTGAGCTCTGCCTTTGGCTCAGGGTGTGATCCCGGGGTCCAGGATCGAGTCCCACATCGGGCTCCCTGCGAGGAGCCTGCTTCTCCCTCTGCCTATGTCTCTGCCTCTCTCTCTGTGTCTATCACGAATAAATAAATAAAATCTTAAAAAAAAAAAAAAAAGAAAAGAAAGGAAGAAAGAAAAAGAAAGAAAGAAAACCTTAAGCTTTCCACTTGGAATTGTATAAGAATTTGGCATTTTGGCCTTTTGGAGTATTTTTTCCAGGAGAATGATCGGGAAAACTAAAGATAAAAGGCTTAATGGAGGGGTCCCTGGGTGGCGCAGCCGTTTGGCGCCTGCCTTTGGCCCGGGGCGTGATCCTGGAGACCTGGGACCGAGTCCCACATCGGGCTCCCGGTGCATGGAGCCTGCTTCTCCCTCTGCCTGTGTCTCTGCCTCTCTCTCTCTCTCTCTCTCTCTCTCTCTGTGACTATCATAAATAAAAATTAAAAAAAAAAAAAGTCTTAATGGACTTACATTGCAGGCTTCGAAGAGCCATACATTCTTAAGTTTTGGGTCCTCTGTTGAGTTATTAATCCTACAGAGGGAGGGGAACATGCAGTGGAAGAGCACAGAACTGAGAATCAGGGCATGTGGATTTTCATTCCAGCTCTGGCCCATACTTGTCCTGTGACCTGCAGCAAGTCCTTCAGTCTATCTGGATGAAGTATCTTTGCCAAATGGGAGTATTAATACCTGTGTTGTGTTTGTAGTGAAAAACAAATGAGATGGTAGACAGCTACTGTACAAAGTGTGAAGAATGTACAGGTGTAAAGGATTAGCATAACCATCTCAGTTGCTTCCCATTCTTTGAAGTAATCTTTACACTCTTAGCTCCTGACAGCTGTGTACATGGAGATAGGAGGTGTAGTGCTTGTTTGGCTTGGAGGATTTGTTTCTTTTCATGCTCCTTCTCACTTCCTTCCTTTCTTTCAACATTTAAGACAACCATAAAAAACACTAAGCAGAGGGCAGGATTCAGTGTGTCTGTGAATCAGCTGAATCCATACAGCCAAATCAATACGACCAAGCTCATATTGACATTCTTACTTACAACACCTGCAGGTTTTTAATTGAGAATTCTTTGCCACACCCTCTGCCCCAGTTTTTAGATGGATTAACTGATCAGCACAATCTCTGATTTTCCAGTGGAGTTTATGATTTAGACAATTTTCTACATTCATGGTTTATTTTCTGAAGAAGAACAGGTTTCTCTCCTTCCCTACTCTTTGACTTTTCTATGGGATTACTGCACAAAGGTTATAGCACAGCTGGGTACAGGTACTTAAGAAGGGATTTCCCCATATGAACCTTTCAAAGAAAAGAACCCAGAGTGAGGCCAAAGATACTTGGGGACTTAAAATAGTTCTTGAGGAGCTTGTATTTGTTCTGTAGATTTGAGTGTGTTGAATTCCCAATATGAGCAAGGCATGTTTCCCTTGAGGATGTGCCAGAAACAAAGAGAATTACATAAGAACTGGGGAGAACATAGGAGCAGGGAAATTTTAGTCTTAAGAAATAATGTGCCAGATAATAATTTGTCACAAGTCTGAAGAAAGTGAATGTTAACTGTAGAAATATATTTTATTAGGTGCTGAGAATGGTTTCTTGGTGAGAAAAAAATTTAGTGGTCACTAATTAGTGAATATGTATGTTTAATTTGTTATAGTTGTACTGTAAAAAGCAAGCTTCTTAACAGTGCTATTCCCAAAAAGCCGTAGCAGGGTTGGTTTCATTCCATGAGATAATCATAACAGCTCCAGCTTTCAGAACATGTTTGCTGTATTCCTGGATTTTGGGTGGAGCCAGAGCTCTCTGCAGAACTCAGACCAGAATCTTTTTCTTGGGTGGTGGGTCCGTAGGGTGGATGCTGCCTAAACTGTAGGTCTCTTCTACCCCCTAACATAACTAACAAGATTTTCTTTTGAAGGACAAAGTGACCACACACTCTTAGCTTACAGACGGCTGATGTGTCCAAGGAGACATGTTCTAGGAATTGGAATGTTTTTGGATTAGTATGGAGGGAAAACCTGCATAGCTACTGGCCATTGACATTCCTGGGGATTTAAATTTGGATCATTCCTAGTCATTTCCACTTAAATTCTTTGCTTATTTGGAAGAAAAACACTCATTCTAAATTTAATAGAGGGTTTTACAGTTTATTTCATGTTTATAAAAGAGATAGGAAAAGATTTATCTCTATGTGTTTCCATGTATGTGAAACTAGACTCTTAGAAATTACATTAATAACAAAGAAAGTCTGAATTAGAGGGAGAAACAAGTTGGGTTACTTGCTACAGTACCTAAGGGAGATTGGTCTTTGGGCTTGGTGCTCTGCGACCATTCAGGCCAGGAGTAGGTCTTGCTCTGAGCAGTAAAAAATGATATGCCATCTGGTATTTATATGATGCTTGGTATTTTTCGAGGCCTTCTAGTAGATATTTTCCCATTTATGTGTTGCAACTGCCCTGTTAGGTGCTCCTACAGGTGAACAGAGGCTCCACGAAGTTAAGCGATTTGCCCAAGATCATAAACATAGCAAGTTAGTAGCCATAGAGTGAGAACCTCGAGGTCCAGTACATTTTTTTTGTCTTTACTCTGTACTTTACTGCCCCCCACTGTTCACAACTGAGTATTCATAGGTGCTACTGACTGACCTGGAGACACGCAAAGGGGGAAGGATAAAATAGGAAAGAAAAAAGCAACAAAGCTTGGAAAAAGACAACAAAGAAATAAAAAGATTTTCATATGATAGTAAATAGGGGTGCCATTAGTATTTTCTGTTGTCAGATAAAAATGATCTTAACGGTGCATAGAGGGGCACCTGGGTGGCTGTGTCCGTTGAGCGTCTAACTTTGGCTCAGGTTGTGATCCCAAGATCCTGGGATCGAGCCCCCCCATTGGGCTCCCTGCTCAGCGGGGAGCCTGCTTCTCCCTTTCCCTGCAGCTCCCCCTGCTCGTGTTCTCTCTCTGTGTCAAATAAAATCTTAAAAAAATTTTAAAAAAATCTGCAAAGAGTGAGAATGAACAAGCTATAGTAAGGCAGGAAGAGAATTGTAAACCTTTTGTGGGGTTTTTTTTTTTTTTAGATGTATTTTTTGGGATCATGACCTGGGTTGTAGGAAGATGCTTAACGGAACAAGCCACCCAGGTGCCCTGAGTTTTTGTTTCTGACCGCCCCATTTACTATTTGTGCTTTTGAGCAAGTAACTAATCTTCAGCTATCTTATTTGTAACATTGGAATAATATTGATGTCTTTATCACTGAACTGAATGAAGATCAATTGAGGGTAATGTATGTGACAAGTAGTTTGTGAATTCTACAGCTCTTAAGTTGGCATCGAGACATTCTTTGGAATCACACTTCTTACCTTTCTTGGGCACAAATTACAGGATCCTGTCAGAAGCAGAAGAGGTTGTTCCCAGGGTTTCTAAATCTCAGAAGGGATCCAGTAGGCAAAATGCCTCTTTGTTTTAGGATACAACCTAACTCCGGCTACTGGCACTATTTCTGTCTCCAGCTCATGTCAGAATTCTCTTTCAGGCTCAGAGCCTGAAAAACCAGTAACTCCCCATTCTTCCTGCAAGAATTTATTTACTTTCATTAGGTTGGAGAGTCAGAGAGATTAACAAATATTTCTGTGGGGCAAAGGGGGCTGGCCCAGCTCACTCCTAATGGAGGCTGAACATGTGAGGGAGCTGTGTAACAGCTGTGTGCTGTAAGGCAAGTTTCTCAAACATGAGTTGCCCCATCAGTAAATGAGAGAAAACACTACTTCTGCCATGGAAGGATTCAATTCAAAGCACTGAACAGTTTAGAACTGAGTTCTAAATGTTATCTGATCCTTTCTTTGTAAAGGGCCAGATAATATTTTTGGCTTGCAGGGGCACCTGGTGGCTCAGTGGTTGAGCGTCTGCCTCTGGCTCAGGTCCTGCTCCTGGGCTCCTGGGAGTGAGTCCGCATTGGGCTCCCTGCATGGAGCCTGTTTCTCCCTCTGCCTATGTCTCTGCCTCTCTCTGTGTGTCTCATGAATAAATAAATAAAATCTTTAAAAAACATATTTTTGGCTTGCAGATCATACAGTTTAAAAGTTATAACTCTTCAACTCTACTGTTGTAGCATGCGAGCAGCCTTAAACTTTGGAGTACTCCACTGAAATACTTGTTCCTTCATCATACAAAATAGTGTTGTATTGCTGTCATATATACAGGGATGATTTAAGTTGAACAGTAATGAACAAATGAGAAAGTATGTGAAGTAAGATGCTTGCATATCATTTTCTCTTCTGCAGGAAAAGATCTTAAAGTGTTTTGTTCATGCATTCCTATCAGTTTCATTGCTTATACCAGTTGCCATGCTGTCAGTTTTTTCCAGTTATAACTGTATTATGATCTGGCCCTTGTTGAAAAGATTATGTTATAGTAGATAGCAAACAGAAACATGTTTTTGTTTTTGAAGGAAAAGTGTTTCTGCTGCCAATTTAAAAATGTGTCCTTGTGAACAGATCTTTAGGGAAAGTAAGTGCAGCTAGTTCCAACCCTTAGTCTTTTGGGAAGCGTGGTTTTTCCAGTAGGCAGTTTGAAAAGCAGCTTCAGACTTAGCTTCTTGGAGCTAGAAACAAACACACCCTCAAACATTGAACTTGGCATTAATCAGGGTTGGGGAAAGGGGTCTCCAGTCAAGCTGTATTCTTCTTCCTTCTTCCTTCTTCCTTCTTCCTTCTTCCTTCTTCCTTCTTCTTCAATATTTATTCATGCGAAACACAGAGGCAGAGACACAGACAGAGGGAGAAGCAGGCTCCATGCAGGGAGCCTGATGTGGGACTCGATCTCAGGACTCTGGGATCATGCCCTGAGCCAAAGGCAGACACCTTTGCTGCTGAGCCACCTGGGCGTCCCAGGGTACATTATTCATTCTGATAGTGGGTACTGTGTAAGAACCTGCCAGTAAGTATGACTAGCTGGTATCCAGTTATGTAAGGGTTTAGAACTTAAGTAGTAAGTTTTCTGGCACTAAGCGTAGTGCTTTCTTGTGTGATTAAATCGAAACCTTAGATGAGCTTAAATAAAGACTGTTGACCCCTCTTGTCTTTATAATCACCTTGCCTTCTTTTGTATTCATTCATTTATTGCATCCTCAAGTAGTCAAGTGTAGGTCTTCCATACTAGACCACCCCTTTGGCATATGTTCAGTATACATTGCTTCTGGAGGGGCTTAGTTGAATGATTGTCCCAAGGCCACCAGTTAGTAGGCTGCAGGCCAGTTCGCAAACATAGGTCTTTTAATTTCCAGAGTAGTGCTATTTTTCTCCTGAAATTGTCGATTTGAGATTGGTTTTATTGTAGAGAACATACGCGTCCTTAAGGCTTGAAATGCTCTTTAGCCATGATTGATAATGGCATATATTCGTAGATCCATCTGTATAAACATTAGAACCAAATTGTCTGTTGGTGAAATTGTTTCAAAAGTCTTAGTTCTCAAATTTTTTTACACCTTTCTTTGTAGTTGGGAAGAATATCTAAAACAGCAAGCACAAATAAGCTTAAAAGTGCTTTGAACATGGGGAGATACCTGATATAAATTTGGAGACACAGGAATGATTGGCGTTGCTTATAACCTAAAGACTACAAGTTGGATGGGGGGGGGGTCATTAAAGGGAAACATGGTACCAACATTTAGATTCGTTTTTCAGTCACAATTGGGCTAGGATATATTTGCTTGCATTTGACAATGAGAGTGTTGTTTTTAGGTAAAACCTGACTGCCTGGGATGGGTCAGCTCTAGTACTTTAATAGGAAGCAGTATTGGTCAGGGATTGGGTTTCATTTCAGGGGAGCTTTCTTTGGTCTTTTTTCCTTGAACACTTGTTATGTTAGCGTTTTAGGTTATTATATCGCCCAACAACATCTATTTGGTTTTAGTTATTTCAAAGAACTGTATAATGGGTTTAGGCATACTATAAAGGACTTTCAAAGAGAGAATGAGGTATATGCCAAGAAAAGAGAGCTAAAGTCTAAAGTAGAGAGTTTAGGGACTCCTGGGTGGCTCAGCAGTTGAGCATCTGCCTTTGGCCCAGGGCATGATTCTGGGATCTGGGATCCAAGTCCCACATCAGGCTCCTTGCAAGGAGCCTGCTTCTCCCTCAGCCTGTGTCTCTGCCTCTTTCTCACTGTGTTTCTCATTAGTAAATAAATAAAAATCTTAAAAAATAAAGGTACAGAGTTTTAAAACTAGGGAATACTGCAATAAAACCTTATGTTGCTTTATATATTTTTTAAGAAAAATAAAATTTTTCTTTCTTCATCTTTTTCTTTCTTCATCAATGATAAAGATTATTAGAATGGTAGCCAGATTTTCCATCTTTGAATGATCTGATTGAATCATCTTATTTCCTCCATTATTTTCTCCTTATTTTCCTACTAATGAATGGCCAAACAGAGGTATTTGCCTTCCTCCTACTTACCTAGTGTCATTAATTTTTTCAAACTATACTAATCTATCCTGGTCCCCTTTCTGAGAAAGTTCTGTCTTTCAAAAAATTTATACTTAGGAGTGGTTTGCACCCATTCTTCCAGGCTTCTAGTCTGCCTTACATCTTTGGAGCTGTGTGTGTGTGCGCGCGCACGCGCATGTGGCCTTCCTGACCTATCCTTTTATCTTAAATTTGCTTCAGTAAGTCAGTTTCAGGTGAATTTCTGATTGTTGTCCTTATTTTAAAGGCCTAGAGAGGACCTCATTTATTCTGAGCTTTCCAGAATAGCTTGTATAACCACTTCCTTTAGTTGTTCAGGCAATCCCATCAAGTCTATTTCAGGGCTAGCCTTTCCAAGAGACCTCTTTTTCTCAGAAAGGCTGTACCTAGCAACTGTCTTGTCCCTTCATTCAGAAGTAATTGGTCAGACTATGTGCTAGATGCTGTGAGGGATCCCAGGTCCTACCCACAAGGAGCTTGTAAACCAGAAGGGGAAATACGATAAGACATACACATAAATAATGATCATACAAGATAATGTGGTGAAGGCAGAGAGGTGCAGATCAAGGGCTCTGAAGGTTCACAGGAAGGAGTGATCATGTCTGGGTGGGGATGTTTAGAGATGACTTGTGGACAGATGGCAGTTGAAGTTGAGCATTGGAGAAACAGCCTTTTTGTGATGGACTTTGAGTCTTCCCCCTTCTAGCTTTGGAAAGCAAACTGTTTTTAAAAGGATATAAATTGATAGATACTGGGAGTTGAGATTACTTCTGGCAACAACCATTTGATACTTCATCTGATCCTAATGTCTTTATTAAATAGTTAAACATCTTATTCAAGTATTATAAAGTAATTAATGAACATGAATGATAAATCTAATTTTAACGATGAGTTAAATCTGGGAAATTCTATGCCACATTTTTTTTAAAAGATTTATTTATTTTAGAGAGAGGGAGGGGCAAAGGGAGAGGGCGAGAGAATCTCAAGCAGACTCCTTGCTGAGCAAGGAGGCTTCACCTCTGAGATCAGGGCATGAGTTGAAACCAAGTGTCAGATACTTAACCAACTATGCCACCCAGGTGCACCAAAAGTCACCTGTTTTTGTTTGCTTGCTCCATGCTGGGGATTGAATTCATGACCCTGAGATCAAGACTTGAACTGAGATCAAGAGTTGGGTGCTTAACTGAGCCATCCAGGCGCCCCTATGCTGCATGTTTCATGAGGGATCTAAACCTAATGCAGCTTGGTCTTAAGCAGTTTTGTTGTCAACTGTAAATAAATAGCTTTGTCCTGTGATAGCTATTAGAAATAGCAATTTAACATGGAATAAAAAGATCCTGGTGGTGCCTGACTTGCTCAGTTCATTGAGCATCTGACTTTGGCTCAGGTCATGATCTCAGGGTCTTGGGATTGAGCCCCAGTGTTGGGCTCCGCGCTTAGAGGTAGGTAATTCTGCTTCTTCTCCCTCTCTGCCCCTTTCCACACTCGTGCTGGCTCTCTTGCTCTCTCTCTCAAAAAACAAAACAAAACAAAACAAAAAAACAAAAGGGATACTGAAATATAAATCTTTCTTACTTTTAAATTACATACCTTCTCTCATTACCCTAGAAAATGGATCTGGCACATATTTCATGAGCTGTAAATGTTATAGACTACTTCTATAGCAAAATCAACTTAGTTGCAATTAATGTATTTAAGTACTAAAGTAAGAAGTGATAAGATTAACTAAGGTTGGGGTGCCTGGGTGGCTCAGTCAGTTAAGCGTCTGCCTTTGGCTCAGGTCATGATCTCTGGGTCCTGGGGTCTAGCCCTGCATTGGAATCCCTGCTAGTGGGTTGCCTACTTCTCCCTCTCCCTTTGCCTGCCAATCCCCCTGCTCGTTCTCTCTGTCAGATAAATACAATCTTTATTTAAAACAAGATTAACTAAGGTTGGTTTATATTTTTAACTTGTTGGGCTGTTTAGTGAGCAAAATTTACTGATTAGGTTTAGTTGTTTTAATCCTGTGCCTCAGTTAGAAAATAGTCAGAACAACAATTTGTTTTTATAAAATCTTTTGCTTGAGGTTTGGTTTAATTTTTTAAAGCCCCATGTAATGGCTGAATCTCTTTTAAGGAAAACTTTTTTTTTTAAAGATTTATTTATTTTAGAGAGTGAGTGAGTGAGGGGCAGAGGGAGAGAGAGAATCCACAAGCAGACTCTCTCTCAACTGAGCCCAGAGCCTAAAGCAGTGCTTGATCCCATGACCATGAGATCATGACCTGAGCCGAAACCAAGAGTCAGCTGCTCAACCAACTGAGCCACCCAGGCATCCCGAGGAAAATCTTTTGAATAAAAGTAGTCACCTTTTCTATTTTATAGTAGCAATTTATGTTCTTGCAGGAGGTATTAAAAAGAATTACCTGCTAATCATCTCTGTGCAAAGATACTAGAAATCATGTTCCTCATGAGAAGATCATCTGTTTCTGATGAGAATACTTTTGTTTTTGAAGTCAGGAATTTATAAAAAGAGGTTTCTGGATGAAAAAACCATAGGGCTGTAACTTTAAATCCAAAGCTCAGATGGAACTTTGCAAATATAATTTAATGTAAAGAACAGTCAGAGCTGTCCAAAGATGGAAAAGAGCACCTTACCAGTAAGCCAGTTTCCCAGAACTAGGGAGGGAGGAGATACTCCTACTTGAAGCTGAATGACCACTTGGGATGGGAGGGGGTTGGCAGAGGTTGAAATAGAGCTGTGAGCATACTTTTAGAGGAGTGAGGCTTAGGGACTCTTGATGTCTTTTTTAAAGTCCTAAACTTTTATGATGCAATAAAATATAAAGGACATTATTATTGATTTGTATATTTTGCCATTAACTATTTGTGATTTTCTAGTGCAGATGGGCCTCTGAAGTTAAGATTTTAACTTTTAATACATTACTCAGTTCCAGAAACACTTGTTAGCTTCTGTTTTGTACCTAACCCTCACTCCCACCAGTGTGTGGCTCTGAACCAACCAGATTCATTCATGGTCTATTGACTGCACAGATATTTGGGAACTGATCACACCAGCACATCCTTAGTTGGGATAGTTCAAAGTTTAAAAGCAGACTGTACACAGAAAATTTAGTGGTGCTTCTTGAATTGTGTGCCTTTGGAATGTTAGAACAGATTAGGGGACAACCAAAACTTGTTACCAACTTTCTAAATCTCACTCAAACTGAACCTACCCATCATTGGCAAGTATACAAAGATATCTTTGGCAACAATATGCATCTTCCTCCTTTGACTGAGGCAGTTTGTGTGGCAAATTTTGCTAAGATCAGAGCTATCCATGGATCCATACAATAAAAGGTTAGATTCTTAAGTTTTTGATATTTATTTTTATTTCTAGAAAGATTTTTTTGTTTGCTCCATTTTAAAAGATTGAGTCTCTCTTCATTATCATCAGAGCCTTATGTCTTTATTAATAAAGATAAACTTAGATTACTTTGATTTCTTTGTTCTCAGTACATCTAAGAGAATAGTGTATAGGCCGCATGCATATGGTGATGAATGAAAATATCATGGGACCATACTTGGTTTGGGGGGACTGAAATTTTTATCTAGTTATTTCAACTATGATTCAACACTCTTCACTTTAATTCCCTCCAGAAACTCCAAGATCATATTGCTTCCCAGTACTTAAGAGTTCCTGTTGATGTATAGAGCTGCTTGTTGGCTTCCAGCACCAGAAATTGGCTCCAAATCTTTTCCCATTACATCATCACCTACTAATGTCATTACACCAGAGTGAAATCTGCTTTGAAGATTGTATTCTTGTTTTCCTTCCATCTCTTTCCTCTCATCATTTCCTTTAGAAGGAAAAAGAAAAAAAAAAATAGGGACCTCTAGGACAATCCCAGGCAAACATTTAAGAGGGAATCAAACATCCTCACAGTCTAAACCGAGATTTATCAGTCTTCATTCCACTCTGCTGATGGAGAATGATCTGCCCAGCATGTGTCCTCATGGGCTTTGGAAAGGAACACGTTTAGTCACACCTGCCTTTGGTACTTTTCTCTCAGCCTTTCAGAATTAGTTCTTAATGATTTACATAGCTCTCGGCCAGCATCCTGTCACTGGCATTTAAACCTTTTAAAATAATTTCCCAGAATAGAAATTCTTAGGACATCACTAAGTTTCTTATTCTTTGTGTTTAATTAAACTGTTTCTTGCATTTAAGTATTTGCCAGATAAGCATTTAAGCCATCTGGAGTTTTTTACTTTCTCCCTGTAAGTCTTGTAAGACTTACAATATTATCTGCAGTTAAAACTGATACTGGGATCCTCATTCATCTTCCCTTGTCATTCACAAAAGCAGTTGACCACATGCAAGTTCTGATTCTTTTCTCTATCCTAAATTTAATTCCCTATTGTTTTCAATGACCTTAAGGCTACCATTTGATGGTGTGCTTTGGCTTTGGTCCTAACAGAAAGGTCCAGGTAAGGAAAGAATTGGGAAGTTGTTTCAGTTCAGAGAATTAGTGTACCCACTGAATTATTGGCCAAGGCTTTAGCACTTCTCTGCCCTCTGAAGCAGATTAGCTTGAGATTAGAAGAAATAATAATCTTCAGTAGCCTCAAAGAAATGGGGCCCCAGTGTCTAAAACAAAAGAATAAAATGGGCGCTTATTATTAAAACTTGGGTTACATTTCTATACAGTATTAGTCATTGAGACCCTTAATATATCTGCTGCAGTCTGTGGCATGGAGTATGAGAAACCATGGTGAACTTAAAAAAACACTGGAAGAAATGGCATTGAAAATTATGGACCAGACTAGGGCACCAACCAAGTGCCCTTTTTGTCTCTTCCTAAGATAAGACATTAAAAGCCTTGATTCACATTAAGATTTCAGTTTGGATTTCTGGTAATTTTATATTTTCTAGTGAGAGCTCCCTGATAGTCTCTGTGGTATGAGTTGGATAGAAGGGGAAACTTTTCCCCTGTTTTTGCTAACATTTAAGTCTATGTTTAAAAACCTCTTCAGCACAATTATATACCTTCTCAGATTGAAAAATTGAATGAATTAGTGAAAACAGCCATAAGGAGAGATATAAATGACCTGGACAGAAAGTCTGTCTTTATTACTTCTAATGTATTTCATGTGTGTATTTGTTTTCAGTTGTCAAAATGTCCACAGAAGGAGGATTTGGTGGTACTAGCAGCAGTGATGCCCAGCAAAGCCTACAGTCCTTCTGGCCTCGTGTCATGGAAGAAATTCGGAATTTAACAGTGGTAAGAAAGAGTGAGAAACTTGCAGAGTGTAAAGGGCTATAAGGTGAATAACCAATACTTAGAGTGAAACTTTTTTTTTTTTTTTAAGATTTTATTTTATTCATGAGAGACACACAGAGAGAGGCAGAGACCTAGGCAGATTGAGAAGCAGACTCCATTCAGGGAGCCTGATGTGGGACCGGATCCTGGGACTCCAGGATCCCGCCCTGGGCCAAAGGCAGGCGCTCAACTGCTAAGCCACCCAGGTGTCCCATAGAGTGAAACATTTTTAGTCTCAAGCACATAGATAGGCACAGTTCATTCTTGACCTCTGGGTGCGAACATGAAAATATAATTTGCCTTAGTTGAGGTGACTACAAGGATTTTTTTTTTTAAATGTCTTAGTGTCTTTCCTTAGGCATGTGGGTGTATAGTGGATGCTTTGACTCAGAGGCAGTAGCTTAATGTGAGGGATATCTTTTAGAGATGCAGAAAAGCAGAGCTCTTACCTTCCTTCAATAGCTGTAGCTCATTTCTTAGTCCTGATTCAGTGGCCCTGCCGGATTTTTAGAATCTGGTAAACGCTGTTGGGCAATTTATTCAACAGCAAATATTCTGTAAGCAGGCACTCTTTCTGGGAGCTAAAAGATACACTTAGATCAGGGTTCCTCAATAGCAGCTTTATTGACATTTTAGGCTGGATAATTTTTTGTCACGAGGGGCTGTCCCATGCATTGTAGAATGTTTAGCAGCATCTCTGACCTCTACCTATTACATGCTAGTAGCAATCCTCCTCCAGTTGTGATAACCGAAAATGTCTCTAGACATTGGCAGATGTCTCTTGGGAACTAAAGTCATCTCATTGAGAACCACTGACTTAGAAGAATCAAATATAATGGCCCTTGCAGAACTTACAATCTGGTAATTACAATCAGAGTTGGGGCACCTGGGTGCCATAGTCAGTTAAGTGGCTGCCTTTGGCTCAGGTCATGATCTCAGGGTCCTGGGATGGAGCCCCACATCGAGCTCCCTGCTCATCAGGGAATCTGCTTCTTCCTCTCCCTCTGCCTGCAGCTCCCCCTGGCTTGTTTTTTTTTTTTTTTTCTCTCTCTCTCTCAAATGAATAAATCTTAAAAAAAAAAAAAAAATTATAACCAGGGTTATTTATTCAGTGAATATTTATTAAATACTTACTGAGGCATAGTGAGGAGTCTGAAGCAGTAAAAGTCAAAGTGCTATGGGATTACAGAGGACATCGTGTTTATTCCTCCCTGGTTGAGTTAGGGGGGCTTTAAGTAAAGGTGACATTTTTTTTTTTTGAATCTTGGAATATTGAGAAGCATTCACCAGATTGAAAGGATAGGCAGCTGTATCTGAGGAAAAGAGAATGGCATTTCTAAAGGCCTGGAGGCCCAGAGGAGAGGGCCTTATGTTTTGAGGAACAACAAGAAATTCAGAGGGGCTGGGGACTACTATGTGGATAGGGTGGCAGGAGTAGGAGTAGAGTGGTATGACAGTGGTAGCAGGAGGTGACACATTAGAATTAGAGTATCTTCAGAGTATAATTTCCTTAATGAAGACAATCCCGTTTGGTCTCAATTTAGGAAATACTGAAAGATCTTTCTGTTTTAGATCTGTCATTCCTGCCCTGAAGGCATTAAGTATCCTGGCAGAGCAGACATTGGACTCCTTCCTAATGTAGAATTAATGTTACACTTTCTTAGAGCTAGTGGCCTTTAAACTTCAGACATATGAGGTCAGTGTATTTGTTTACTCGATAAATACTTATTATATACCTACTGTGGCTGTGCTGGATACTGTGAATCCAGTAGTAAACCAGACAGACAAGATCATTGCACTCACAGAACATACATTCTGGTGGGGAAGATAGACTATAAACAGGTAATGACTGAATAAAATAAAATAACTACTCATTAGGTAAATGCCCCACTGACTTCAGGGATAAAACAAAAAAAGATTCATATTTTGATGTACTTGTGGGTCATGTTTGTTTATAATGGGACATTTTCAGCAACTGAACTTGACCTTTCTCAGAGTGGCTTGTGTTCACAGATCAATTTCCACTGAAAAATCATTGTTTCTTTTCTATAAGTGTAAAGGTGGTAGTTATCTATATTGTCTCAGATATAAGAGAGAGTAGGAAAAGAAATGATTAAGTAAAAACTAGGGTATTTTCATATTTTGAGTGGGTAATCTTCTAAGCTTATCAAGTTTTAGGGCAGGAGTCAGCCTGGCATAAAGCTAGCGCCCTCCTGAGCTGTGGTGGGATTAGGGCAGTGCTGCAAGTCTGCACTCCAGTTTGAACATTGAAGCAAAAATCCAGGATCAGGCAAGTGGCCAGATAAACTCCAGAAGTTCAAGTTCATCACTTAACTTTTCTGTTTTGAGTTTTAATTTTTAAAAAATTGTAAAAAACATAACAAAACATACACCATCTTAACAATTTAAATTAAAATGTACAATTCAAAAGTGTTAAATATAGTCACATCTTGTGAAACAGATCTCCAGGACTTTTTCATCTTGCAGAACTGAAACTCTATACTTCTGAAACAATAACTATCTTTTCTGTCTCCCCAGCCCTTGGTAACTACCATCTACTTTCTGTTTCTGAATTTGGCCACTTTCAATACCTCATATGAGTGGAATCATACAATATTTGTCTTTTTGTGACTATCTTATTTCACTTAGCATGTCTTCAAGATTCATCCATGTTGTAGCATGTAACAGGATTTCTTTCCCTTCTAACACTGACTAGTATTCCATATGTATGTGTGTATCACATTTTGTTTATCCATTCATCTGTCAGCGGGCATTTGGGTTACTTCCATCTCTTGGCTATGGTGAATAGTGCTGTTATGAATATGGGTATTCAGATATCTCTTTGAGACTCAGCTTTGATTTTTATTCTGCTTGGCTTAATTTTCAAGTTTGATTGCCAAAACAGATTGTGCTGTTGACCAACTTTTACTTATTATTTAGACAGCTAGCTAGTCCACCAGAGGTTCAAAGTGGGTTACTTTGAGGGATTATTATAGTTCACGTTTTATGAATGAAGAGAAAGACCAGCAAGAAGGTAGTTGTCTTTAATGATTGTTTTATTGATGACAGTAGTTTTCTCCACTTGACAAAACTGCTAGATCACTACCATGGGATCTCTAACATCAGATGCTTAGAACAAAGTTTGGCATTTAATAGGTATACAATAAATATTTGTAGGAATCAGACTCCTCCACCTCAGATTTAGTCTAAAGCAACATCAGGGCCAACTTAGAGAGTGCAGTCTGGGAAAGTTGGGGTGCTCTTTCCCTTTGTAAGATTCTTATTTTTCCTTCTGCCTTTGGCACATGAAGGCATCTGCTGCTCTGCACCCCAGCCTATATAACATGGCCAGATATTTGAGCATTTAGTCTGTGCCTTTCCAGAACTCAGCAGCATTTACAACCAGAATTCAGATATGTCAGTCTCTTAGGTTGACATCTCAAAATGTCTTAACAGATTTTTAAAAAATCCATATGTTCAAACTGTCCAAACATAAATTAAACTTTTGAGAATGTTCATAAGGTATTTTGTTTTCTCTGACTGGGACAAAGATTGCTCCAAAAACAAAGTGAAGTTTGCTAGATGATATATTTCATGATGTATTGGAAACACTGGCCTCAATCCTCAATTATTTTGGTCTGAGCTTTGCAAAAGCAATTTATCTTTCATCTCTTCTTGGCCATTATGTTCTTCTCACTCTTAAAAGGCTCTGTAATTGTCCATAAATCCAGGTGATGTTCAGTTGGGATTGAAGTTGGTTAAAAATCATACCGAAATGATTGTACATTTGGATGATTTTGCAAAATACTGTATTCCTGTTCAACAGAACTCTGGGAACAATAATTAACAGACTTCTTGGCATTGGGTTTTACTCCTCTGAAGATCTCTTTGAAAGTGGGGAAGAAAAAGCTAACCTTGTATTTTTGGGGGACGGTGGGGAGGAACAATGCTGAATCTTAAAAAAAAAAAGTATCATCCACCCCTTTTCCCTCTATCCCTTTCAGCCTTCAGTTAGCTGTAATTTGATGCCTAGGCCACACTTTCTTTTAATTGCCAGGTACATCTTTTTATTCTTTGGTGCCTTCTGATTGGACAATGACATTTCTAACATTACAGTCAAACCAGGTAACTATTTAAACAGAAGTTTGGAGATGAAGGTTGGTAGACTGTTAGAAAAGAAGTCTTGTGCTATTTGAGCCTTTCCTGTAGAGCAATGCTGCTAAGTTTATTGTCTGTAAGAACCACATGGGGATCTTGTTAGAATACAGATTCCAATTTAGTATGTTTGGAGTGGAACCTGAGATTCTGCATTTCTTTTGAGTTTCCTGGTAATGCCATTGCTGGCCTAAGGACCTTACTTAGAGTTGCAAGGCTTTAACCCTCACTGTGGGTCAGAGTCATCAGAAGAGTTTTCAAGACACTTGATGCCTGGACTCCACCTCCTAGAATTCCTGGTTCAGTTACTCTGGGGTAGAGCCCAGTCCTCCTGTTTTTCAAAAGCTCCCCAGGTGTTTCTAACGGGCAGCCAAGGTTGAGAATCACTGGTTTGGAGAGGATTAGAATCTTGACTTTGCCGGAGTGCCTGACTGGGTAGGCCTGGAAAAGATTTCTCATCATTATTTGAAACTCCGGATGTTCTTCAGTGCAGCCTGAGACCCATTGACTTTTCCTTGGCTCCAGATTCTCATTGAGTGAATTCAGACTTCTTGAAACTCGGCAGTTTCAGATGGCAGCATTTTAAATGTAGTTCTTTGGTTGTGGTCAGGAGCACGAGCATTTTCTGAGAGAGAATCTGTTCTTCCACCTTGCTGATATCACTCCCAAGGGTAGGAAAAAAAAAGTATGTGTCAGGTGTTCTTCCACTTGGATCAGCATCAGGAGAAGTTAAATGGTATTCACATCAGTTGCGTGGCTGCCAATGACAAGGAGTCACTGAATTGAAAGACTATTGAGTGCACCTCAACCTATGGCTGGTGAGAGTGCTGCCCTCTCCAGTAAGTTGGTCATAAACCCTTATACACATACACGACTGGAAAGCTAGGATGAGATTATAGAAGACTGGGCTGTTGTCAGTGATAATGAACCATACATGCACATCTGAAGATCTGCTTTTCACACACTGCTTTTCACACACTTGAGATCTCAAGGTTTGTGGCTCATGAGAAAGTTTCCAGAAAGAAAAGGTTTTTGAGGGAGAGACTTAGAGCAGGGTTTTGTTTTGTTTTTTGTTTTTTGTAAATTTCTGCCTTATTTTATACCTCTACAGGGTGGGACCTTCTGTTGTTGCTTTTGATTGAATAGCCTCAGAAATTCTAAAAGTAATATTCTGTTTCGGGTTGGGGTTACCAGCTTTGGGCTTTGGTTAAGAAACTTTAGCGCAGTCATATAGAAATATATTAAATAACCAAGCCCACTGAGAGTGCATGTGCAAGCAAGTTAGGCCTTGTGGTCATAATCTTGTGCTGTGTGTATCTTCCTGGGAGGCCTTTCAAAGGAGTTATTCCCCAGCATTCTCCTTGGCATTTCTGTTTAGCATCATCATTTTGTGTGATCTGCCACACAAGAAGGAAGACCAGTGATTGATTTCTGTGGGTAAACGCTTTTTTAAATCCCTTTAGGGTCTGGCCCCAATCCAGCATTCCCTTTCCTGCTGCTCCCCTCTGTACTAAGATCATACATCTAAAACTTAAATAGACCATGTTTTTTGTGTTGCTGTACTTCTGCTTCTGTCTGGATAACATTTTAATACTTTTCCAACAAGCAAATTTTGAAACATCCCTTAGACACAGTTCAGATGTCAACCCTTCTGTGGAACATTTGCCAGCTCCTCTTGTTCATTCCAACCCTTCCCCCTGCCGCACCAGCTGGTTATTTCCTTTCTTGTCCCTATGGGATTTTACACCCCCACCCTACCTAGTATAGCATAGGGGGTTATAATATTTTTATATGACAGTCTCTAATAAACTATAATCTGTTCAAAGGTAAGAATAGATTTGCATCTTTTACATAGTAGCAGGTATCATACATTCACTCTCAGTTGAATCTCATGAATGAGGAAATGAAAGAAGAGGAAAAAAAAATAAGAGTAGAAAGAATGTATCCTGCTGTTCTTTTTGGGTGAGATTTTAATAATTTGGACTTGTAAAGCCCTGCCACTCCAGGGTTAGTTTTAGTAGAAGCTTCATGGGAAATGTTTTACGTAAGCTGGAAAGGGAAAAGATAAAAAATTGATGTTGGAGGTTTGTAGATGTGAGTGGTCCCAAGCCGCTTGTTGGGTTTGTGAGGAGAAATCCGGTGTTTCAGTGTACATCTTCCTTCTGTAGTCATAAAGATGGATTCTGGGGAGGCTGGTGACGTTTTTCCAAAAGGCTCCACTGCCTTCTTTGACATATATTTTGATGGTTTCTGTTGGTCTTGGAAAAGAAAGTTCACTTACACAGATTTATTATACCAAATCTTAGCTCCTCCTTCCATAATGTGATGGTGCAAATTCCCAGGTGAGCCCCTTGGGCTTGGTGAGTCACATTTCAGACCACTTACAGAATCAGGCACTTGACACCTGGGCCCAGTAGGGATTTTGCTGATTTTAGCCAGTCTCTGCCTTTGCACCTTTCTTTTCACTGCAGCTGTGAAACCCAGAATTGATTTTTATTTCTAGAATTGCATCCATCACTGGGCATGTGTTTGAGTACCAGTAGTATCAAAATTAAAAAAGGGCTTAAATCGCAAATAACTGAAGTAGTGCTGGTCAAAAAGCCCTTTCCTAAATCCTGTCCTCAATAAAGTCATGTGGTTTCCTCCCAGTCCAGGCTTGCTTGTTAGAAAAAAAGTGCCAGGGCTGTTCCTGAAAGGCAGCTAATAAATTCATCCTTTTTTCACCATACTATTTTGCTCCCACCCCCTACCCCCACGCATACTTTGGAGACAGGGCCTTTGCTGCTGTGATAGGAAAGGCCCTCCTCTCTAAATTCCAGTGTCAGGTTAGTGCAAAGGTCAGAAGTAGCCATAGTCAGCCAGGACTGGCTGAAGACAACTGTGGGTGACCGTGATCTGGTGCTGCCAGTATCTTGCCCTTGTAGTCCCAGAATAGAAGAAAGAACTGGCAACTTAAAGGAATGCCCCTGTGGAAAAAAAATCTCATTTTAACCTACATATTGCAGACTGATAAACTTTGGGGGGCAGTACAGAGGAGATGCTCAAAATGCATCTCTATTTTATGCCGGCAAAGAATCTGATATTGTTTAGGACTGCTTTTCATGAGGGCGCTGTTAGATGGCATCGTAAGTTTATCTTGAAACCCTTTAATTATTTGAAACTCTGCATGGGGTAAGAAGAATTTTGCTTCGGGACTTGGATTCTCTTCATTTAATATGTACCTCCTCTCTTGCCGTATTTTCTGAAAGGAGGGACTAGGCCAATCACAGTGTTTCATGATGCCTGTCATGCCCTGCTGATTGTCCCTACCATTTATGTGCCTCTTGTTATTCATTTCAGAAGGATTTCCGAGTACAGGAACTCCCACTGGCGCGTATTAAGAAGATTATGAAACTGGATGAAGATGTGAAGGTGAATTCATATTCGTTTTTATTATTCATATTGAAGCTATAATGGTGGATAGGTTGTCACTCATTTCTGTAGCACTCAAAGTTTAATTAAACAAAATGAAAATATCGTTATTGTCTCTTTTTTTTTTTTTGGTTCTGTCTAAAGTGAGCTGAAATTGAACAGTTTTAATTATTATATGGTGCTTCTCTGGAAATTAGGGATAGCTTGTTTTCCAGATGTTGATAGCATGCTGAGGGTTTGCTTTTTGAATCACCCATCCTTTTTACTGTGCTGAGTAAACACAAATCATCAAATCAGCAGGACAGTGCCATCTTCTCAATTAGCATCTTATTGTAGTCTCTTATTTGTTGATGTAAGCTCTAAGAAGTATTCGATAATGATATTATTGCTCCTGTTCTAATTTTTTTGTCAGTGAGTTGTTTTATATGACTTCTACCTGTGAGGAGGTTTCCCTGTAGGCAGCTATTTCTGTATTCTTAGAAGCCCACCTCCCAATTCAGTTCTCGGAGAGAGAGCAGTGCTCTCTCTTTATCACTCAAAACTAATAGTCCCTTGTGTTTGTATAGAAAGCTAACAGTTCACAGCAATTTCCCTTTTTATTAGCTCTCACTTCCTTTTCATGGTAACCCTGTGAGATTTGATAGGATAAGAATTATTAGTGCCATTGTCAAGATGTGAAAATAGACACAAAGAGGTTAAAAGTGACTCACCTAGAGTAGAAGAACCAAAATCGCTGTTCTTATCGCCTGCTTCCTTAACTCCACACCTCTTCCCATGGCTCTGTCCTGCACAGACCACTTTACCAAGAGTTCAGAGCCTTGTTTGACCAAGAGCTTGAACTTCGAAGTCAGACATGGCAAGGCAGATTACATTACTTGAGCACTTACTAAATACCGGGCCCTGTGCTGGGTGCTTTTACATATATGACCTCATTTGATTCCCACAGCAACATGGAAAGATTGTCTTCTTTTTCAGTATGTGGAAAATGAAGCCCAGAATGATGGGAAGCCTGAAATTTTACCTAAATCCATCCATAGGCTCTCAAACTTATTGTTCCCCACATTGCATCTCCTAAACCCTGCCACTAACTGGGTCAATGGCCATGGGCAAGTCACTTCACCCTTCCTAACCCCCCTAGTTTCTTTGAAAGTCTATTATGAAAATAAGAAAGTGCATAGTAGGTGCTAGAGAAGCAAGTGTTACTCTTCCTTCTTCCTTTCTTCTCCCTGCTACTTGCTTTGTCCCTACTTGTGGATTTATTTTACTTTGGGTTCTCTTTTTTTTTTTTTTTACTTTTTTTTTTTTTACTTTGGGTTCTCTTGAGGCTGTCACCTCCTCATTTGCCAACCCTTGCCCCATTGTCCATGGCAGGACAATGGGGCAAGAGACAAATGAACTGTTTTGAATGACATGCTGGTGATTGACAGGGAGGGCCTACGTCTGTTGCAGATGATCAGTGCAGAAGCCCCTGTGCTCTTTGCCAAGGCAGCCCAGATTTTTATCACAGAGTTGACTCTTCGAGCCTGGATCCACACAGAGGATAACAAGCGCCGGACTCTACAGGTAATATCGTAGATGTACATGAGGAAACTGGGCAAGGAGCTGCTTTTGCCTTCACTTGCTTCTCTTGCATGGTTTTCGGCCAAAGATTGTTCCTTCTTAGGTTTCTGTCAAGCTGATGTGTGGAACTGGCATCTACCTCTACTGTTATGAGGCAGGTCTACCCTATAGACATGACAGTATTTCCCCACCAAGAATCTTCATTGCCAGTTCTTGTGGTTTTCACAGCTCAGTGACTGATCTCTTCATTTGGTGAGCCCTCACTTATAAACAGGCTAAAGTGAGACTGATCTATTTCCAGATGTAAACAACTTCTGGTTGGAAGCCTTGAGAGACTCTAGGAAAGGATAGTCCCAGGAAGAATCCATCACACCTACCTCATTTGCCTTTTTATTGTCTGCCTTCCTGGAAATCCTTTCCTTCTTTTTCATTTTCTTTTTATTTTAATCCAGAAAAATCAGCATTCATATTATGTGAAGACACTGGCTCTAGAGGGTTTTCTCTTAACAGCCAGGCCCTAGTTCTTGGAGGAAAGGTTTCCCAGACATAAGAGGAAGGGTGTGACAGATAAAAAGACACTGGCAGTCTTTCAACAGCAAAGCCAAGAAAGTAAATTGTTTTCTCCTTTGTTTCCCTTTACCTCCAAATTGAAGATGCATGCATATTTGTTCTACAAATATTTATTGAACATCTACAATGTGCCAAGTGCTGTTCTAGGCTCTGGGGATTAACACACATAAGAGACCAAAACCCCCACCCTCGGGAAACCTACATTCTAGTGCAGTTAGACATTGAGAACTTACTTTATGCTGCTTTGAAGGAAGCCTGTAACTCTAGAGAGATCCAGTTAAAGCTACCTTCAAGATCAATTCAGACTAAAAAGTAAAGTGAACAAACTTGGATAGGGCCTTCAAAAAAGTATCCTGGGGCTCCTAGGTGGCTCAGTCGGTTAAGCATCTGCATTTGGCTCAGGTCATGATCTTAGGCTCCCAGCTCAGCTCCCTCTCCTCCTGCCCCTGCCTCCTACTCATGCACTCATTCTCTCTCTGTCTTAAATAAAATCTTAAAAAAAAAAATATCCAGATGACCAATAAGCATATGAGTAAGTGTGCAATATCATTGTCCCCTGAGAAATAGAAATGAAAACAAGATACTGGTTTACACTCACTGGAATGGGACTGAGTACCAACTGATGATGAGGAAGTGGAGTGACTGAAACTTCTATAGGACTGCTGGGCAGAATGCAAAGTGGTGCAGTCACTTTGGGGAGTATTTGGCACTTTCTAATAACCTTAAATATGTCCCTACTGTATGACCCAGCCATCCCACTCCTAGGTATACACCCCAAAGGGTGGACTCTTGTATAAGAATATTTATAACAGCCTTACTTACAATAGCCAAAGACTAGAAATAACTCAAGTATCCATCAAGATGGGGATATATAAACAAAAGGGATATGTTCATAAAATGGATTACTATTCAACAGCAACAACAACAAAAAACTATTGATCCATACAACATGGGTGAATCTGAAAAATTATGTTAAGCCAAAGAAACCAGAGGAAAAAAATTATGTGGCACATAATAATACCATATACTATCACCATCTATGGTGATAGAAATAAAGTAGGGGGGAGGGCAGTTGGTTGGAAAGGGATAGAAGGACACTTTTTATAATTTTATCTGAGTGATGGCTACCTGGCTGCAGATATTTATTAAAATTCATCAAGCTGTGTCCTTAAGATTTCTGTGTTTTATAGGAGTATTCAGTAAAATATTACTAGCATTAATAAAGGCAAAATAAAGTTTAAAAAGACCAACTTAAGTATATTTGTGTTTCCAAAATTCTGTAGAACACTGGTGTATGTTTGGAAGTGCTTATTATTTTGTTCCCTACCACTGCCACTCCCCCAATTCCATCCATATATGAGCTGTTTACATAGCTTTGAGTAGGTGACATCATCAGGAATGTGATACTATATTGTACTGATCTTAAATGAGACCTGGCAGCCTTAAGATGCACCCTGCTTCGGTTGGAGGGTTTATTATCAAGCTGGTGCTTGGCAAGGGTGGATTGGAGTTTTGCATTTCAGTGGCTTGGGGCCATCACAGAGACAAGAGAGGGAAAATACAGAAAATTTCCACCCCCCTTTATTTTTGTCTAGTTAGTCACCTCTCTTAAGATGTGATACATAGAGATTACTAGGGATTTCTGTTACTATGTTGACTTTCTCCCTCAACATTTTATTATGAAAAAATTCAAACATAAGCAAAGTTAATAGTGAGCACCTTTATACTCACCACCTAGATCCTACCGTTAACAGTTTACTAGCTTCATCCCTGTATCTGTCTGTCCCTCTGTCCATCCAGTCATCTATTTCTTTTTTTTAAGTGGCTACATGCTGGGCTCCAATGCAGCCTGAACTCACGACCCCAAGATCTAGACTGGAGCTGAGATCAAGAGTTGGATGCTTAACTGACTGAGCCACCCAGGTGCCCCCATCTATTTTTAAATGCATTTCAAAGTTTACTTTTCCCTAAAGTCTTTAACGTGCATATCATTCACTAGAGTTCATTACTTTTTCCTGGCCGATTTTTTTTTCTTTAAAATTTTCATACAATGAAGTGCACAAATAAGGATACTTAATGTGTTTTATATAAGTTTTTAATTTTTTTTTGAATTTGGTTTTATTATTTAAAGACAAGTGTATCACTCTTAGAATTCCATTGGAACAAGGCTTGGTTTCAGTATCATCAGTCAATTCTAGTAACTTCAGACTTCTGGTATTCATATCACATTAAACAGGATTTAAACCATGCATGTAACATTGTGACTTTAAATTCCAAATAAAAGTCGTAGCCTTGTTGGAACTTTCTATAGATCAGTGACTAGAAAATATTTTAAAAAGTTATTTAATTAGGATTCAGTAGAGATCCCAAAAGGTTGTAAGATTGAATAATAGCATGACCTTGCTAACCACAGAACAACCAGAAACCTGCCAGTTGAGATTGCTAGATTTGTACAAATTTAGTTGGAGGATGATAATTTAACAACTGTGGGGAAGACTTGGGGTAGGATCCAGCAGAGGTGGTAGTAGTCATAATTGGAGGCTTTTTAGAGCATGAGCTACAGGTATATCTTTGTTAGTGTCTGTCCATCAGGTCTGATGTGAAGTTTGCTAGTTTGTGCTTATTTCAGCTATAGCCTTGGCCATGGTTATTGATTTTGACTTAGAAGTCATCATCTTATCTTACTTGTAATGTGGAGGTTATAAAGCCAGGTGAACTAGTTTCTCCCTAGGCTAATTTTTCACCCTGCTTTTCTTTCTTACAGAGGAATGATATCGCCATGGCCATTACAAAATTTGATCAGTTTGACTTTCTCATCGATATTGTTCCAAGAGATGAACTGAAACCTCCAAAGCGTCAGGTGAGCTGGGAAGGCCTTGCTGCTGCTTCTGACCGAAGAGCACCTTGCACACTGGTGTCAGATACGCTCCTCTCTCAGCTCAAGTCATTTCCTGTTTCTTTTGCTTTTCTTTCTCTAGACCAGATCCATCCTTAACATCTCCCTCTGTTACTCATTTATGGATACTTTTAACTCAGTGCCTCTGAGGTGGTATTTCAGAAAGTAGACAAAATGAGAGTTAAAGACAAGTTAAAAAAAAGTAAAGAAGTTCATTTCAGGGTACCCTAGGGAGTCTCTCAGAGTTCTTAATCTGGGATGGGAGCACATTCCCAGTAAGGTACAGATTTTAGATTTTCAAGATTTAAAGCAATAGCTCTATGTGCACAGTGGTGTTTGGAGTGAATGGACTTGGGTTTTCTCTTACTCTGGATTGCGATTCTCTCTGTAGTACTCGGGCTATACATTAGATCATCTGTTAGGGTTTAAAAAATACTAGTGTCCGGGCTTCACCCCACACCAGCTAAATCAGAATCTGTGAGGGGGAAGCCTGGACCACACTACTTTTTAAAGCTTTTCAGATTTGTTTAATGTGCAGCCAGATTTGAGAACCGTCACTTAAACGGTTTTCTAAGCAATCACGGGAAAGAACGTGATTATCTGTCTTTGCCTCTCTTTTGCCTGCCCCTCTCCAAAGGTCACACTGACTTTTTTTCAGCACCTTAGGTGCATCAAGCTCTTAATTGTAATTGTAATAGATCTCTGTCCTGTATAGTTCATTGTTTGCGGGAAGCGGATTGCCTGACTCAGTAGGTGTGGTAGAGACACTTGGGGAGTAGAGGCAGTGTCTGGCAGGAGCAAAGCTGTGCTTTGTTCTGCTTACTTTACCTTACTCATAAAATTTTAAGTGTTTTTAATGAATTATTTCATAACATATTAGCCTTAGAACAGGAGTCATTCGTGACCACCATTCTCCTCTGCTGTCTCACACTGGTAACCAGTTAGGAAGTGTAGAAGTGGGCGTCTTAAAGGACCTCTGTAATCCTGGCCCTACCGGGGGCCCTTTAGATCAGCCAGCCCTCTGTGCCCTATCACTAGAGCAGGGCGCCTCACTGCGGCTCCGTCCTTTCTGGGCAGTCTTTGCTACTGTAAACATCCTTGACTGGAAGCTGTAAGGTGCTCAGAGGGGCTTTCAGTCGGATGTTTACAGCGGCAGGCTGCCACGGTCACGGTCGTCCCCATCTGCACACCGCCTTTGAGACCATTGCAGGTTTGTGCCCACGGGCTCAGCTCCTCTGCTTGGGGCGTTTCTCTCCTCTATGAGACGTCACTATAGCAAGAACTCAGACCACTTCTCTTCCCCCAGAATAAATGCTACTGCATCCCTGCTCTCCTTGTTGGAATTTGTTTCAGAAGCGCCCTTTAAAAACAGGGTGGTGAGCTCTGTGACAAAATCAGGCCTTGTGCTGACTCCTGCTCAATCTCTGTGGGCTGTCTGCTGAACCAGCCAGCTAGAAGGAGGGGTCATGTCCTGTCCCTTCCTCAAGTCCTCAGTCCCTGGCTGTCTCAGGGTGTCAGGCCGCTCCTAGTTCCATCCTAGCCTGACTCAAAATGTTGTGATCCATCTCCTTTTAAAGTGTGTCTAGCTGAAACAGCTCCTTGCTGCCTGGATTCAGGTCTTTGTAGGTGTTCAAGCCATTGATTGGCATCCTATTGGGGACAGCTGCTGCCTGGCCTTTGAAAGGTTGAGATTGCTGAAAGCTGGCCTGAAATTCTAAGATAGCACTTTTAATCCTCTGTAGACATGAAGTTTTCCCCAGCTCCAAATTGGCTGGCACCTCCTTAAGTCCTTTAAAAGCGCCTACTCTCCAAAACTCACCCTTTCTGAAGGAGACAGCAGTTCATTTCTGGCTACTGAAGCGAATGTACTTTTTTCATTCTGAGGCTGGCTGTGCAACCCTGTAGCAGTGGCCCGAGGATGGGATGCTGCTCGTTCTCTGATGTTCGTCGGTCTCCACTTCTGAAAAGATTCCAAGAGCACGTCCTCTGGTCGGGGAGGCCACTGCGAAAGCTGAGCAAGTGCCCCATTCTGGATTGATTCAATCATTCAGAGATTGTTCTAGCACAAGGGGTGATTTCCCATTGCTGGGGAAAGAAATTAGCCAGGAATATTGAGTTGTAGATCTAAGATCCTTGACTTCTCAGAGATGCTTGGAAATTTCTCTTGTTCTTCGGGGAAGCAAGGAAAGAGTATTCAGAAGCAGAGGATAGTTGAGGCTGACTTCTACACCCACTAAAGCTATGAGTTGAAAGTTCCTGACCATTGAAATGTCATTTTCTCTTCACCCATTTCTTTAAACCAAGCATAATCATTCCCTTGCTAGCTTGCTCTCCATTGGCCGGGTGAGTCTTCATAATGCAAAACTTTAGATGTGCCTCCTTCCAGTCCAGTGATTTGAGAGCAGCCATGCCTGGTCCTCCCAGCACCAATCCAGGCACCTCTGCTAGGTACTCCCAGGTGTCCTAGGCACTGCCTAGTTCATAAATAATTTAAGAGGGTGTGGTAGGCAGTATAGGAGAAGCTCTTTACTTGCTGTCACAGTTTTTGGCAAGGAGTATTTTGGCTTCAGGAAGAGGTGCTTTAAGGATTTTTTTTTTCCTTTTTTTTTTTTTTTTTTTTTTTGTCTGGCGAAAAGGCTGTATTCACTTGCAGGTTAGTTGCAGTGAGAGATAACTGGAGACAGAATTGTAACAGGTCAAGGCCGGGAAATGCCAGTTTCTTCCTCCTCCCTGACTGCCTTCAAGTTGGTTCTGGGAAAGTCTCAGTCCTCTACCCTCTTGTTTATCCAAGAACTTTTGTAAGTTAAGTCTAGGCTATAGTGATTGATGTTTTTTATAAAATAGGAGGGGCACTCTCAGTGGAAAATAAATACATTGAACCTATTTCAAGAGCTTTGAAAAGAGCAGTTGGTCCCTGTTTCTTGGTTAAGGGAGGGTATTAGTATTTATCCCTGACATAGTCAAGAGCTAGTTGACAGGCTGACCTTCATTTATAATGGTGAAAAGTTGAGTTGAAATGGAGGTGCTGTTGTCACAGTTACGTTGTTCTGGAAACTGAATCCTAAATGAAAATAAAGGGGCCCTCCTTTTTGTTCTGCCTTAGTGTGGTTATGTTCAGGGTTCAAACTGTTTGGGTCTGAAGCACAGAATGCATTAACCTAGAAAATTTGTTCATATTTGAGGACTAGCTTAGAAACCCAGAATGGTAAAAGTGTCTTCTGAGGCTGGGTGGGTGGCCATTAGAGAATCTTTCCAGTTCCTGAAAGGCTAGACAGCAGCAATCCTACTTCTAGTATCCAGGGCCCAGAGTTACCAGGCAGGCTCTGTTCTACAGCAGACATCTGCTTCTCCCCACACCATGGCCACAGAATCCTAGAGGTAGCAAAAGAAAGTTTATGTACTCTTTTCTATCGGTAACAGGTGTTAGGTTCAAGAGACTATGTCATAATACCAACTTAAGTTTTAAAAAAAGTACTTTCTAAAAAAAAATAAAAAAAATAAAAATAAAAAAAGTACTTTCTGGGGCACCTGGCTGGCTCAGTTGGAAGAGCATGCAACTCATAAACTTGGGGTTGGTGAGTTCAAGCCGCATGTTGGGTATAGAATTTACTTTTAAAAAATAAAAAATAAAAAAATAAACCACTTTCCTACCTGCAGTTCTCTGCCTGGCTCTATAAATTTGTCATTCAGCAACCTCTTACTGAGTGCCACCTACAAGGGAATAAATGGTTGCGATATCGGAGAGCAAGAGAAAGTTGAGCCCTCATAGTGCTTCCACTGGAACAGGGAAGACAGTGAATTTGATAAGTAGGTACAACAAAGTGTAGTGAGGAAGGGACTGTGCAACATAGATTGGGGTGCCTAACCTAGTTGAGGGTATGCAGTCAGTACCTACTGGGTCACTGTCACTTGGGGAGCTTTGAGGCAGTTCACGGCATCTCTTTACCTTGGAGAAGTGTCTTTTCCTCTTTTCTTGAATCTGACAAACTTAGCCCAGAACAAGGAAGTGAGTAAATTAAGTTTATTTTCTGCTCAGCCAGCCCAAGCGGATGTATGTTTCTGTTGTTTTTGTTGTCCCAGGCAGGGGCACCGTGTGTCGCAGGGTTCTCCGGAGCAGACGCCGATCTCTGTGTCAGTGGTCAGGGGTCTATCAACCCCGGACCCTCAGGCTCTAACCATGCCGTAGTGTGTGTAAACATCCTACACTCTCAGCTGTGAGCTCAAGGTGGCTGGGAGAGGGTTGTTTACTCCTTCTGCCATGGAAAACGTCAGCTGAAGAAGGAGCAGTCTCTTCACCCAGCAGATCGGACAGAGTGCGACCTCCCTAGTCAGCCAAGGCAGCCCCCCAGCGGAGAGTGTCCCTCAGGCCCCCTGGGTTGCGCTTCTGTGGCTAAGTACAACCAGAACCAGACATGATGCTGGCTAGACATGGCCCTCGGTGACCACCGAGCTCTTGGTGTACTGTGAAAAGCGGGGCACTTGCCTACCAGTGCTCTCAATCCTGACATTGAATTCTAAAGTTCTAGCCCAGGAAAAGCCCTATTTCCCTCTCCACTGCTCTGTCCCTCCAGAGCTGGTGGGCACCACATAAGGAGAGTGCTGTCTATTTGGGAGATACGGGGCTGGCCTGAGAGCTTGATGTTTGGGTAGCATCTTCCCAGTGCTTGCAATTAGCACTGTCTGCAGATCACAGGCCTCAATAGCGTTTACTGACAAGCACTGCTGGTGCGTGGTTTTTAGTTACGGTAATTATTTGCCCATTTGCAACTCATCACGCAATGGGTGATTACTCTGTACTTCAGAAAATTGGCTGTATGTTTTGTGAAGCCTATGGAATCTGTTATTTTTAGTTTGATTTAGCACAACTGGTCTCTTCAAATTCCACTTTCCCTTGGCTTCAAATGTGGAGAGCTCAGCATTCAGCAGGCAACTGCACAGAGTCTGTGTGGGGGAAGAATGGAAATTCACTGTGGCAGCTGCTGAGTCAGTTCTTTTCCTCTTACCTGCCTCTCCTTCTACCCCACAGGAGGAGGTGCGCCAGTCTGTGACTCCTGCCGAGCCTGTCCAGTACTACTTCACGCTGGCTCAGCAGCCCGCCGCCGTCCAAGTCCAGGGACAGCAGCAGGGCCAGCAGACCAGCAGCTCCACAACCACCATCCAACCCGGGCAGATCATCATTGCGCAGCCTCAGCAGGGCCAGGTCCGTGAGCTGTATGGGGGTGCCTGCCAGCAAGACTGCGCCACTTAGGTTTGGGGTGGGGAAGGCCTGGCCTGGGCGGAGAGGCAGGCCAGTCATCATAGGACACCAGAGTTGAAGTCTGAAAACTTAGGCTTCTCCCCAGATTCAGCTGCCCAGGTGATATGTCACCCTAACCTCTCTGGGCCCTGGTTTCCTCAGGGGTCACATGAGGAGAGTGCAGTGAATGAGACGCTCTCTGGGATCACTATGAGCTAAATTTTAGAAGGGAGAAAGTGCCCCCATGAAGAGTAGTGACATCCCTGTAGGAGGTATTGTAAGTGAACTCCGTGTCTGCTGTCTACACCGGAATTGGACTGTTAGACCTTTAAGGAAGAGAGTAGGAATCATCACCAGCTTGCATATCTCTCCTCCCCTTGTCCCTGTCATTTCTCTGTTGCACCACAGTTGTGTCAAGTGACCTCTTTTTACAGTAGCAATCAGAATATTCTTTCTCCGTAACGGTCTTATTGTGAAAGCAGTGACATCCATGTTTGTTGGAGATCAGAGAGGCTGTAGAGAACTCTGTTCTCTGAGCTCTGAATCCAAATTCCCTGTCAAGTATTAATTTATTCACCAAACATTGAAGCCTATCCTGTGTGCTGGGGATACTAGCATGAATAAAACAGTCCCTATTTTAAGAATCTCCACAATCTAATAGGGTACAAATACTTAAAGAATATAATACCACCACATGGGAAGTGTTAAGAAACTCTTAGGGCCATGTAAAGGGTGTTATGGGATCTTGTTAAAGAGATGCCTAACAAAATGTGAGGGAAGTGGTAGAAGCAGGTGTCAGAGAAGGTTCCCTAAAGGGAATAATATGAGTCTTAGAGGGAACAATGGCAATGAATCATGTAAAGAGGCGAAGGAGGGCTTTCCAGAAGAGATTACAGCACAAGCAAATGCTTGGAGCTGGGAACCTGCATAGGGAGTGGTAGGAGGGTACAGTCAGCTTGGGGGAACATCTAGACAGGTCTGCAAAGAGAGGTGGAGGACACATCCCAGGTAGCCTTGTGTCTGCTGGTAAGGAGCTAGGTTTGCTTACAAGAAGAAAATTGGGGGATGCCTGGGTGGCTCAGTGGTTGGGCGTCTGCCTTTGGCTCAGGACGTGATCCTGGATTCCTGGGATCGAGTCCCACCTCGGACTCCTTGCATGGAGTCTGCTTCTCCTCCCTCTGCCTGTGTCTCTGCCTCTCTTTCTGTGTCTCTCATGAATAAATAAATAAATAAAATCTTTAAAAAAAAAAAAAAATTGAGGCAGAGGTAGATTTAAATATTAATTAAGACCTCAGGATTTATTTCCTGCCTCACTTTTTCTTGTCCATATAATGAAAGTACTAGGGTGCTTTCTCTTTGCCAGACACTGTGCTAACGCAAAGATGATTGTAGCCGAGTCCCTGCTTCAAGGCGTTCACTATACCCTGATGCCTAAGGGACCTTCTTTGGCTAATGCTTTGTGCCCCTGCAGTGCTGAGAGTTTTACCTGGCAAAGGCTTTATTCCTTTACAAGAGCAAACTTTAAGGGAGTCCATCAAGCACAGGGTCTGATTGGCTGAACATCCGAAGAGGCTCATGGCTGTTGTGCCCTGACAGCAGGGCACCCCATACATGATTTGACAGCTGCCATGCTAACACAAGCCTTCATTTTCCTGAAAGGATTTAGAAATACCTTAGAAATCCTCTTGGGAAAATTGAGTTGATAAAGTACAGTGATGAGTTGGCAGTATGCATTTTTTTTTTTTTTTAGTCAGCAAGAATTTCATCTCTCCTCTTTGCTACCCCAGACTTGCTCAGCTTGGAGCTGGTGAGGAAGCTTGCAGGTATGGTGGAGTTGGTCTCTCCCAGTGTCTCCCAGCTGCTGTTTCTCTGTCCTTCTGGTTCAGGGTGGCCTTGTGCTGTGTCCCCCTCCTTGGACCTGTAGTAATGCCTGTTTCAAGTTGAGTTCAGATAACCTTTGTGGAGAGAATACATATTAAAGTTGGAAGGAAAGCATATTTTGGTAAAGTGAATCCTGTGTGTTCTGTCATAAAATTGGAAACTTCTATTCCTGGAGGTTGGGAGAATAGGCTGAGTTGAGAATACGGGTGTGAGAACGGGAGGTGTTTCCTGTTGTCCTAGCCCACTGCATGTATTTTTACACAGATCCCTTTGTCCTCTTTCCTTCTACCTCCAGGTCATAGTAATTTCTCCTTACCTAGTAGTCCCTTGAATCTCATCTGGGGTTCCTAGAGCACGTCCCCTTCCCCTGTAACTTCAGATGCATAGGAGACCTGTGTAGTCAGAAACATAAGATGGCCACTTCGATAGAAGGCTCGCAGCGTCTTCTTACAGAAGTGACTCTGGATTCAGAGTGGGGAGGGTCACGGCTGAATCCGGGCATTGGGAGTGTAGGTGTAGTTTTTAAAAGATTCCACCTTCCTTCTGGCACCATGACCACCCCCTACCCCCACCAGATGAACAGCATGTGCTGGGCTCCCTGCTCTAGGTAGTCTGTAAAGGGCACATTTGGGGCTGAAATTTTGGAAAAAAAAATTTTTTAAAGATTTTATTTATTTATTCATGAGAGGCAGAGACAGAGGCAGAGGGAGAAGCAGACTCCATGCAGGGAGCCCGATGCAGGACTCAATCCCAGGACCCCAGGATCACGCCCTGAGCCAAAGGCAAGATGTTCAACCACTGAGCCCCCCAGGTGTCCCTAAAGCTTTGAAATTTGAACAAGTGACTGACCAACCCTTTTGACAGTTAAGTCTGCCATCTCTCAGAGGCGTAAGTTTCATAGGACTACAAGTCCATGAACATTTTTGAGAGACTCAGAATCTGCCAAGTCATGTACATTGGACAGAAATTTCTTAAATCTAAGGTTCCTGTTTCTAGAGAGTTAAAGTTCTTGTTTGTTAAATTCTGTTCCTTGGGTAGCCTTAGGTAATGTCCAGGTCTTAGTGGTGGTTGCCTCTCTGGTGGAAAGCTGAGCTTGATCCACAGCAGCCAGCTGGCCAGTGTGGGCTGGAGTCGTTCTGCTGCTTGCTCAAAGCCAGCATGTAGTTTATTTTCCTTCCAGTGTCTGGTATCCCTAGAAAGGAGTCCCAAGATCCTGAACTCAGTAAATTCATACCAACCCCACTCCATTTAATTTGTTCTCCAAATTCACCTGCTTCCCACTTGACTTTGGCCATTTCTCAAGTGAACTGTAATGGTTACTTTGGATTCTTTTGTAACATATGTGCCTTTTGGTCACTGAGGAGGCTTGAAAAGCTGCAGCATTTGAACCATAGAGATGTTTGGGGCCTGGGCAGTTATTCTGTACTGTGAGACTACAAATCTTTATGGCTTTCTCATCTTTTATTTTGGAGAATAAACTTAAACAGTGGTGTAGGCCCAAAAGACTCTGAGTGTTGTTAATTTGTATTAAGATGAGTTTAGGCATCCATGGAAGGGGTTTGCTGCCAGTTAACTGCTCATCGGTAACCCCTTGGTAAGCCTAATGGCTCTGAGCTAGGGTTGAATCAGCTTTCTCATTACTCTTCTTTCTAGACCACGCCCGTGACCATGCAGGTTGGAGAAGGTCAGCAGGTCCAGATTGTTCAGGCTCAGCCACAGGGTCAAGCCCAGCAGGCCCAGAGCAGCACCGGACAGACTATGCAGGTGATGCAGCAGATCATCACGAACACAGGAGAGATCCAGCAGATCCCGGTAAGCCTGCTCTGCCTCGCATCTACAAGGCACTGTGCTCCTGTTGTAACGAGAGTGCTTATAGATCTTAAACGCACACACAGAATATTGCATATACCCGTGTGTATGTACATACATTTCTCTAAACTTATATCCGTGTAAGTGCAGACCACAGCTTGCTTCACTGTATGCTCACTGCTCTCTTTTAATCCTGCTCGGGTTCACCACCGTGGGGCAGCTCCTCTCGATTTCCCTGCACTCCACCTACGCAGAGAATGCTCGTAACCACTGTTCATGCCAAGACCTGAAGGCCCTGTGAGGCAGCCCTCCCTGTCTTTTGATTAGCAGAGAATAAGAGGGAGGTGTACAGAGAAGGCCATAAATACACTTGTTGCATATTCATGAGTCAGTTCCCAGTGGAGCCTGCAGCAAAGTGTATTTTTGGCTTTCATTTAACTTATCCATCCCTTCACTGTGGACTGCTGCTTCCTGTGTGCCTTGAGGGATTTCATTTCTTGGATTTGTTGGCTTTTTTACTTATACTTGCTCTTTTGTAAAAAATGCCCCATTTTAACACTTGCCATCTATACATTGGTCATTTTGCCACCCAAAGGTGTGGAAAGAGTGACACGGAGCAATACTTCTCTTTCCTGCCCCTTGCCTTTCCTCTTGTAAATGACATGTAGGCAGATAGAGAAACTCGCTTGGACTTGGTTAACTATTTCCTCTTTGAAAAGCTCCATTTTTGAAACTGTTCTTATTAAGTTAACGGGGTAATAGACCAAGAGAAAACTTAGGGAAAGTGGAGTGTGTGTGTGTCTCTATCTTTCCGTCTCCCCTCCTGCCTTTCCTCCCTTTCTCTACTTTTTGGTGCACTCTCCCTCTGCTAGAGCTTGTACCCTCTCACTCCCACTTTTTTCCTCTCTCTCTCTCTCTCTTTCTGTCTCTTTCTCACACACATACCCCTCTTAGTTCCAGGTGCCTTCCCTCACTGTCTCAGCCACCAACCAAAGACCTCTCTTGAACGGTTCTCAGTTTTACATGTGAAGGCGCCAGAACTTAAGCCAGAGAAGAAGAGTTCCTTCTTTGCAGTAACTTTAACTCCAGTCTTTTTAACCTTCCAGGACACAGAGCGTTAGCATAGATTTGCTGCAGAATTCACTATTCTCAGATAACTTCTGCAGAAGTCTGCACTTATAAATTCCTCAGAGTGCTCGCTCCAATAGAGAGGACATTCAGGAAGGAAGCTTTGCTTCTTTTTTGAAAGTCCAAAGGGCAGGCATATTTGTCCTGTAATTAACATCAAAACGCTGCCAGGGTCCCCAGACCTATCATTGTGGCAGAGCATCACCAGATGTGTAAACCTAAGCCTAAAAGAGCTTCTGCTTCTAAGAACTGCTTGGAACTGTCTGGCTCACAACTTTTCAGTTGCATCTGAGTTTCTGCAAAGAGCTCTTCCCAGCTGGGAAACGTAAAATCCCTGTGGTTGTCACTACACCTTCCCTGTTCTTGGGAATAGGCTTTAGTCTTTCATCCTGTGTTCCTTGGCTGGAGTTCTGGTGACTCTGGGACCAGCCACGATTGGTCCCAGCAGACGATCTTCCCCAGCTTCTAGCCAGCTGCCTTCATCCCCAAAAGCAGCTTAGTGTTGTTGCCCAGCAGCCACATTATGGGACTTCAGGCGGGGCCAATCTGTGCCTGGCATCACAACTTCCAGCAGCTCTTCTTGGCATAGTCTCAGAAAGAATCGCAGGTCATAATATCTTGCCCTGTCTCGTGTGAACCAGATTAACGAGTTTAGGTTTTCTATTCCTCCAATTTGCTGTAAGTGGACAATTCTGAAATTTGGTCTACCAAGAACTTCTAAGAACTACACTCACTACCAAGTATTTGTCTTTTCTTGGTGGTTCAAATCCTCTTTGAAGCTGAAGTTGTAGAGAAGCAGTGTGATTTAACACTGCAGGCAGGAGTGCAGCTTCGTGTATCAGCATTTTCCTCATGGAAGTAAAATTCCCTGCAAGGGAATTCGGTCTTAAATTCCCTTTGCTCCAGGACAAAGAGACATGACTTGCCCGTTTGCCTCACGAAGTTCACTGCTGCAACAACGACAGGCTGGGCAGCCAGTGAGAGTGGTTTCTGAGCCCCCGGATAGAGACCAGTCTGTCCTCCTGGCACCACTTTTCATCACCCAAATCCCGAGTGTGAATGTTGGCAGTGCTCTGCTGACTCTCCTCTGCTGAGCCACGATTCCTCTCTTGCAGCCAGCCGCCTTGGTCTCTCCATTCCCGCCCGAGGCACTGAGACTTTCATGGTACACTGGAGCGTTAAGAGTCTGAGTTAAGGCTTTTAGTGAACAATTAAATGCAGCATGTGGTATTATTGTATTATCTGAGACTTAATCTTAAGCATGAGGGACTCTAAGGGCATTTTTGTAGCTTTGGTTTCCCATGATGGGGTTTTCTGTGAAACATTTATTGATTCAGCTTCCCCTTGGGAGGAGTTTGGCCAGAAGAAAGTGCTGAACACCAAGGATCCTAAAAGTCCCACAGACCCCTGTTGGTTCTGGCTCTTGGGAACCGAGATAGTGAAGCAGGCCAGCTTTTTCTTCCAAGATGTGCAGCATGGGTTGGGCAGGACTAGGGCTAGGGCGCAGAGTGCTGGCCATCTGCTTTGGGCTCCTGACAGATGCTGGAGTTCTCAGTATTAGATCAGCCATCCCAAGAATTGGGGTGGCGGAGTTTGGAGATAGAGTGGAGAATGGCCCACACTTACGGTACAAAGCATTCCGATCATGTCTGACAGTATGGGATAAAATCCTAAGATAAACTGAGCAAACGGCTGAGAGCCAGTGAATGTTGAAGGTGTGGCCATGCTGTCCTCACATATGTAACCAGATCCTCTGGGAATTTTCTCCAAAGTCCACTTAGGGAACATACTCTCTTTTGTGTATTATGACTTGCCGGGTAGGGATTTTATGGTTTTGCTCATGTTGACTGCTGTTGAAGAGAAACTTTGCAGGTACTACTTTGGAGGTCTCAGAAGGGGAGTGGCAGTCACCACCTCTGGTCATGGGAAGTTTGCCTGTTGGGGTCATACTCAGTCTTCCGTGCCTGCTTGTCTGCCCCGCTCTAGGTTCAGCTGAATGCCGGCCAGCTACAGTACATTCGCTTAGCCCAGCCTGTATCAGGCACCCAAGTCGTGCAGGGACAGATCCAGACACTTGCCACCAATGCTCAACAGGTACGTGCCCCAGAGATGTAGGGCATGGCTAGGGGACTGACTGGAGCGATGGCTCTCTTGCCACCTCACCCTTCAGCAAGAGCTCCACCCTGCACATCTGTTCATCCCAAAGGACAGATGGGAGTTTATTGGAGGATTGGATTCAAAGTGTGTCTCTTACTTACCGTCTTACTCTCAAGGGACAAAGAAATGCAAAGGATGGGAAATCTCAAGGACACTTAAAGAGAGCCTGATGTATGTGTGTGCATGTCTGACCAGAGGAGACGTTCTGACAGTGTGCCTCATCGTCAGGCTGAGTTTTATCTTTAAAACCAAATAGCTATTGTGTTCTGGCACCCTCTGTGCACTTTGGAAAGCTTACGTGGATTTTACTTAGGCACACCTAGCCAGAGACTGCCCCTTTCATCTCCTCTCACGCCCTATGATACAGAAGACTGTTAGCCATGGGTGCTGAGGGGGCAGCCTCCCTAGGCTTGGGGCTTGGTGGGGCACGGGTATCATTTGTAGGGGATGGGGAATACTGGTCAAGGGGAGGCATTTTTAATGGATTCTTCTGCCTCAGACCCAAAAAAAGCAGCGATCGTTTAAGAGCTGGACAAGTCTGGCCCAGTTGCATTTCTGGTGATGTATCTATTGACAGTGGTGACAGAGCTGAGTTTGTAGAGCAGGTCTCCAAAGATCTCATTTGGGAAAACATGAGGAATGAGCCAAAAAGGCTTCGGAGTTCCATGTAGTTTCTGGGATCATTAAAGGGCCCATTCCAGACCCATTCCTTGGCTCACATAAGGGCGTGGGCTTTTCTGTAACTTCCTTGGGGCTGACTGGCATGAAGTTACATCTCCAGACTGGTCACACCGTCAGGTACCCCTCTTTAAAAAAATAAAAAAAAAATCTTTGCGAGATTCTAACCTGGAATCCAAAAACTTCACGGCATGAGGGTGGAGGAAATAAGAAGGAAGAGTTTTTGGTTCCTCAGAGGTTAGTTTGGGGACCAGAAACTAAAGCCAGAAAGTGGGGAGAGTCAGATTTTCAGATAGGAGAGGGGAGAAGCAAGGCCGGGGGTGGGGGGTGTGGGCACCTGAGCGCAGTTGGAGTCTTCATTACAACAGATCATAATCGTGACAGCCTGGCACATAGTAGCTATTTGGTCTGTGTTTGTTGAATGAATAATATGTAAATGGAATGTAAAGGTAAATGAAACTTTCAACTCATGTGAAAGGGCAGTCCTGGGGGCTCACAAGGCACAGTTGACCTCATTTATGAAGAATACTTTACATTTGTCTCAGGGTCATTCATTTATTTTGCAGACATTTCTTAAATACTTTCTTTGCACTGGGGGGCTAAAAAGACAAAACTTAGAGCTGCTGCTCTCTAGCCGCTTACAACCTATAGGAGAAGAAAGACCCCAAACAAGAACAACAGTAAGAAACCCTCATGAAGCCCTTTCACACCTGCTCCACTCTTGCTCCTGACAGCCTCATGGGAAAGCCTGATGGGGTGTTTTCAGCTGTTGTGAGGACACTCAAGTGGACAGTCCTTACCTTACAGCTTGGCTGTGATGGTTCCAGGAGATGGTACATAGAGGACGTACTAGTCAGATGTTCCGTAGATACAGGAATGCATACAAGTATGCGTGTGCCAGGCTATGTCAAGCAGCTGACACTATATGATGCATTTCTACATGTCAGCACATTTCTTTTCAAATGTACTTAAAATCCTCATGTAAGATTGTAAACCCATGTGGTAAATGTTTGCCTCGTTCCACCCGCCTCCACCCCCCACCCCACCCCCTGCTTGGCCAAGAGGGCTGCACGTGGCCTGTCTCGGAAAAAACTTCATAGGTGTGCCACAAGGGCTTCCAGAGCCAAGGCCACCTCCTTGCCAGGGTGTTTCATATTCCAGTCAGATAATCTAGGTGATACGGTTTGGTTTGGAGCCCACCTTCCAAGAATGAAAGGGACCACTCCCCACTCTCCCCAGTGTTTTGCAGTCTGCAGTCACTGGCTAGGGTTTTTGCCTAAGCTATAAATGTTAGGCCCTGCTGTGTTGGCACCTAGGAGCGTGCAGTGAGGGGCAGGCAGGGAGCAGGTGGACATTAAGAGAGCTGGTTGTGGAAGTTGTATATATTACACACTCGGGGGGTGGGGGGGACCTCTGTGGTCCTGTGTGGTGTCAACTCTGAGTAGCCATCAGTAGCAGGGGATTGGGGAGGACCCTTGCTCTCCTGCTACTCCCCAAGCACCTGTTCTGTGCCGGGCCTCATTCTGGGCATTTTATGTGCATTGTCTCATGTGGTCTTCACAACCTTCTGGTTGTGGGCTGCTGGAGCGGTGAACCAGACCCTGCAGCTGACCTGCCTCCTCTGTCATCTTGATTCCCGCAGATCACGCAGACAGAAGTGCAGCAAGGACAGCAGCAGTTCAGCCAGTTCACGGATGGACAGGTAGGACACCCAGTCTTGGCCGGGGTCAGGGCTTGAGGGGTAGTCGGGGGCAGCAGGTGAGATCTCTGGGTTTGGATAGTTAGGGCAACTGTTCCAGTTCCTGGTAACAAGTGAACAAAACTTGTTAAAGCAAATAGTCTTTAATTTGGAGTGCCAGTCCTTTAGGTTTAGACTTGTGGGAGCTGAACGTCATCTCAGACATTATATAGCACCAGTCCCCACTTTACAGATGAGTAAATGGAGTCCTAGAGATCAGAAGTGTCTTGTGTGTGCTCACTCAGCTCTTCATTGCAGCACCAGGACTAGAATGCAGGTCTTCTGTTTCCATCTCTAGGGCTGGTTTTTTCCTAGACTATGCTGCTTTTCAATAGCACGGATTCATTGACATGCAGAGAACATGGGATCTCTGTAACTCTCTTGGTGCCCGGAATTCAGTAATTCTAAGCTCCTGTGAGGAAGGAATCTTTCCTTTCCCTCACACTGATGGTCCCAGAGAACCCCCGAGTACATGACAGGATGACACACCCAAGCCAGTGCCCTCTGCTGCCCAGAAGGGACAGGAGCCAGGACCCACCTCTGGCCTCAGCCCACGCATATGCCCGGGCTCCTGTGATGGGTCTTTGCCTGTGGGTTTTTCGGGGGGACACCTGAGAAGTCAAGTGCCCCTCTGGCTCTGTCCTTCCAGAGTGGCTATGTGGGCTACTTCTCAACGCTTCACGGGTCCTGGCTTAGTATTTAAAACCAGGCGCCCTCCTCAGCAGGCCCCAAGGAGGAAGTGCAGGTTCAACGTGGCCTCAGCCCCAGCCAGATATTCTGAGGAAAGGAGGAGGCGAGAGGGTAATCCTCCTCCCCCGCTAGTGAGGATGACTGAGACTGAGTTGGGGAAGTGCTGGCTTCCACGCTGCTGCTGCTGCTGCTGCTGCTGCTGCTGTTGCTGCTACAGCTGCTACAGTGGTTCGGATTGCTTGTGTTGGTCACAGAGGAACAGTGTGCAGCAAGCTCGAGGCTCTGAGGCTCTGAGCTCACGGGAGGGGCAGAGCCCAGAGAAGTGCAAGCCACAGGCTGGAGCTGCAGTGGGGCTGGAGTCCAGGGGGGCCGGAGTGCCCTGTGTCCGCTGCTCCTGGGCCCACAGAGCCCCACATCCCCTCCTCCCTCCGACCCCTTACAGCAGGGGTGGTTGAGGGATCTGGGCCCCAACCAGGGGAGGCCGGAGGGAGCTGCGTGCACCTTTCCCAGGGGTGACCTCCCTCTCCTCTCCACTCCTCGCAGCAGCTCTACCAGATCCAGCAAGTCACCATGCCTGCCGGCCAGGACCTCACCCAGCCCATGTTCATCCAGTCAGCCAACCAGCCCTCCGATGGCCAGGCCCCCCAGGTGACTGGCGACTGAGCACCTGAGCTGCCAAGACCAAGAACACCCAACACAGATTTTGCCATAGAGCCCCGGGCGGTGGGCACAGCCTCCCTCCCCAGAGGACCGGCGACCTCGGCGCCCCCTGCAGGCTAGGACACTGGTGCACTACGCCCCACGCCTGGGGGCCGAGATTCTCCAACAGAAAGATGCAATATTTTTTATTTCCTTTTTTCCATTTTTTTCTCCAAGGAATCAGTATTTCAGTATGTTGAGCTGTGTGTCCAATGCTATGAAATGAAAATATTAAATAACATATTTATGGCATTTTCTTGAAGAGTGTGGTTGAAGAACTATTTCTTTTGTTTTCCCCCTTTTTTTTTTCTTTTCTTTTTTTTTTTCTCTTTTTTTTTTCTTTTTTGATTCTTACCGCCGCTTCTTTTCCAGAGCAAATCTCCTCATGGGGGGGTATGTTTTCTCCTGACTTGGAACAGCTGCTGCCCCCAGGATTTGCCGTCTTCTTCTGCCCTCAGATTGAGTTAGGTGACTGTGTAGCTTCCTCTTCACTAGTGGTCCTCTCCCGTGACCCTGCGCTTGTCCCAGAGCTCTGTGTGTTTGCACCCAGAGGCCATGGAAACATTCCTTGCGTTTGGAAGATGAACTCATTCACCATGGAAAGTGGATGGTTTCATTTCCAAACCCTTCTCTCCCAGGGACCCAAGGAGACTAGAACTTTGTGCATTTGCCTGCCCCCACCCCCATTTTTTAATTTTTAAAATGCATTAAAAATTGTGCTAGTCTCCTCTGCTGCATGGACTTCAAACTGCATGAAATGCAATAAATCTCATTTTAGATAATTTAGAGTTGGTTTCTGTGTCTGGGGGCATTCATGGGGCCACTTTGGGAAGGCTTGAAAATTGCAAAGGTTTGTTTGGCCTCAGGTTGAGTGTCTATGAAGGAGGGGGACCTTTCTGAGGAGAGGACCTCCCAAGCTAAGGGAACTTATGCTACATGTCTGATTCGAGTGGAAGTCTTCAGCTAATTTTGAAGATGAACTAGGTCAGAATCTATTTGCTGCTACTACTTGCCTGCTGCCTTACCCAGACTACCACTGGTGGGCCGGATTCAGCTGTGTCCTGCCGGCTTGCGGGTCAAGAGAGCATCTCTCATGGAAGAAACGTTCTCTGTCCTTCAGACACATCCCTCCACTTCCACCATGACACAGGCTGGCATTCTGAGCTGCCTTCTACAGCCATGCCCATTACCAGAGGAAGTGATATCTGCCAGGGAGGGCAGCCCAAGCCCCTTGTCAGCCAGCACGTCAGAAGGGTTCGCTTCCTCAGAACTAAAGCCAGAAGAGTAGAGCATTCCACTTCTTCATTGGCTTTCATTGGCCAGAGAAGCCGGCAGTGAGCCACCTTCCTGACCTTCGCCATGCCATCCTCACAACTCAGGCCTGTCATGGGAAGAGCAGGGAACTGAGTGCCAGGAAAAGTAGGTATTAATGTCTTCTCGGATGGTAATATGCCATAAAACCTTGGGCAACTCCCTTCTCTTTGGACTATCTTACAGGGTGAGATGAGGATAGGGAAGGGGCTTTGATATTAGGTGATTGCAAATCTGACCCTGATACCCTGGTAATTCTCACACCAAATGTCCCCCACTGTGAGCCATGGTAAGTACTTGGACATCCATCATCTACTCGTCATTTGCCTAGGTGTACGTTACTTCATTCCACAAGAAAAATTAAGATGGTTTGCATTGGAAACTTACATAATGAAACAAAATATGACAAATTAGAATTAAGAAGAATATAATTGAGTAGGAAATCAGGATCATAAAAAGCAAGAACACAAATATTCTAGCCATAAAGACCTACTTAGTTTCACATTTGACCCTGGGCTTCCTGGCTGCCAAAGCAAAAAGAAGAGAACTGGGTAAGAGATTCATACCATAAAGGGAAGAAAAATAAAATTCTCTTGCAAAAGCAAAAAGTTTCTTAGTTTTGAGGTTTTGGATACATGGCACCCCTCCAGTGACATCTTGGGAGGTGAAACGGGTGGTAATATCACAAGAGATCAGTGGGTCTGCTCCACAGGCTTCTGACTCCCAAATTTAGTGCCACCCCCCACCCCACCCTGTATCCAAGTGTCTTCATTCTAGCTCTGGACTTTTCTCTGAAGGGGATCATCTGGCCTTTCCCACTGTCCTGTACCAATTCTCAGACATGCAAATCGTCCTGAAAGCACAGCCCCAAGGGGAGAGATGCAAGTTTGGGGATCCTGGCCTCAGAGGAAAGGCAGCAGCTCATCTCTTTCATTTCCTGGCTGACCCCACACATTGAGGCCACTGCATTGCCCCACCTTGCTGCTCGTCAACTCATTCCCGAAAACCCAAGTAGTTGGATTTTCACACCAGGCAGTGGGTCATTTCCCATAGACATCTTCTTCCTTTGGACATGTTTCGATCAGTTGTGATTGGATTGGGAAGCAGCTTTCCTAGTGAGCACGTTCCCTTTAAATTTCCCTGCCAGCAGGGCCCATCTGGGTGTAAACAAACACTTTAGTGCAGCCCAAGAGAGCCCCTATCTAATCCCCAGCACGATCCCCTTACATCCGGAGCATGCTTTCAACATTTTTCCTAGCACTTGCAGCATCCGTCCTCCCCGCGGTGATCTTCAGGTGACCCTGCAGGGGAGACAAGAAGAGGGATCATGATCCCCGTGTTACAGATGGAGACATGGGAGGCCCAGCAAAGTGCAGTGACTTGCCCAAGGTCACTCCATGGATTGAGGTGGAGTTGAGGCCAAAATATTGGTCTTCTGACCCCCTGTGCATACATAATGGCTTTCTGGCCAAAGGGTGGTGGCCATCGTGGCGGTGGTGGTCCGGGTGGGTGTGAACACAAGGCTTTACTAAAGGTGAACGCCTTTTACTACCTCCCCCACACCATGGGCCCAGTCTTGAGTTTATGTGCAATAAATAGAGCAATTGGATCTGGTGTGTAGACAGCTGGTGGTTGGGATAACTCTTGGGAGGCTGGTGCCTGGGACTGGAGTCCCCTGGGACTGGAGTCCCCTGGGATCATGAACAGACCACCGGGCCTGCCTCCTTGCTACTCAGTTCTGCAGAGGCCACAAGGGGGCAGCATGCAGCACTTCCCTGAGCCTCAAGGAAGTGTGTGGTCCAACCTTTATCCCAACTTGAGACAATTCTAGAAACTCCAGGAGGTAGGACTGTCCCTTTCTCAGTGGGTCCTAGGCCCTTAACACTCTCCCTGGTAAGACCTTTGATTTTCGAAGGCAGGGGCATCCCTGGGGTGGCTGAGGGCTGGAAGCAGTATCCAAGTATTACATCAGGGTAGGTTGGCAGATTTTCTTTATTTTTTCTTTTCTCTTTTCTTTTTCTTCTTCTTTTTTTTTTAAAGATTTTATTTATTCATAAGAGACCCGGAGAGAGAGGCAGAGATGGAGAAGCAGGCTCCGTGCAGGGAGCCCGATGTGAGACTTGACCCCAGGACCCTGGGATCACACCCTGGGCCAAAGGCAGATGCTCAATCACTGAGCCCCCCGGGCATCCCTGATTTTATTTTCTAAGTAATCTTTACACCCAACATGGGACACGGACTTATGACCCTGAGATCAAGAGTCACGTGCTTTGCTAACTAAGCTGGCCAGGCGCCCTGGTTCTCAGATTTTATAAGGACTTCACGGCAGCCCAAATTCAATCAAGGCCCCAGGTTTGTGTCTTTCCACTCTCCTCTCCACAGTCATTCAGCAAGTATTTATTTGGCACTTCCCGCGTGTCAGAAATTGTTTTGGATGTCGATAAAACAGTTGAAAATTAGCCAGGTGAGGTTTGTGCTCTGGTGGAGCTTATGTTGGGTTGGGAGCTAGGGGCAAGGGTGGATGGGAGTGGGAGAGAGACAAGAAACCCAGGACCAGTTAGACTCTGAAGAAACCCCCTAACACTCTGTTAGAATTTTCTGGATTTAGCGATCTTCCTCACAGATGGTCCTCCTCCAGGTCAGAGTCCCATCTGCACGTCCAGAGCCCAACACAGGGCCTGGCACCTGGGGACAGCAGTGACTGATGAAGAGTGAGTGAACATAAACCCTTCCCTCAGGACAGGGCCTCCACACCTGTGCACATTCCCACCGCTACTTGTTTGCTCTCGCTATTGTTTTTTTCCTAATAATTTTTTTTTTAAATTGGGCACTAGTAATGTGCTAGGCAGGGGTATCAGATGGATATTATTCTTTTAAGAAATTTCTGTGTAGGAGAGGCACCTGGGTGGCACAGTTGGTTAAACACCCAGCCCTTGGTTTCAGTTCAAGCCGTGATCTCGGGGTCTTGAGATCGAGCCCCGCGTCAGGTTCTGGGCTTAGCATGGAGTCTGCTTGAGATTCTCTCTCCTCCCTCTGCACCTCCCACTCCCACCCGGCTCATGCTCTCTCTAAAATAAATAAAACTTAAACAAAAAAAGGTGGTGGGGGGGTAGGACACCTGGGTGGCTCAGTGGTCGAGCATCTGCCTTCGGCCTGGGTCGTGATCCCAGTGTCCTGGGATCAAGTCCCACATCGGGCTCCCTGCGTGGAGCCTGCTTCTCCCTCTGCCTGTGTCTCTGCCTCTCAATCTGTGTCTTTAATGAATAAATAAAATCTTTAAAAAGTAATAATATAATAAAATTCCGTGTAGGAAAACATATTTAAGCTTGATACCTGATGGACGATCTCATTTCATCTCACCTCCTCATAAGGTAGGTATTCTCATTTCCTAAGTGAGAAACTGAGGCTCAAAGAGGTTAAAGTACCCAAGGGCACCAGCTGGTTGAATGGAGCCAGGAGCTTCAAGAAGCTTCCTCTCCAGCCAGCTCAGCCCCACTGGTCTCTTCCCCTGGGCCCATGATTCTTTCCTAGAGAGAGTGAGAGCCCCTGCACGCCCCTCCCCAGGTAGGGATCTAGCTCCTGTCCCACTGCCCCAGCCATCCACAGGCCTCGGTAAGGTGGCGTCAGGCCTCCCAGGAGGAGAGGACACTAGAGCAGAGAGCAAGTTCCTGGTCACAGGAGCACTTTGGGTGTGGCCTCCCCCAGGCCCCCGAGCCAGGCTGGCAGTGTTACTCCGTGGCTTGGGTGATGGCCATCCTCAGGGCCCAGGAAGAGGGGATGGGAGGACAGCAAAGCTGGCGCCCAGGAGGTGAGCACCCAGCTGGGCCGGGTTCCTCTAGAGGGCTGGTGCCGAGGAGCAGTCCCCAGTAGCCTGCCCCCCCACCCCACCTCTGCAGCCTGGAGCCCCATCACCTCTCCAGCTCCCCAAAGCTCCCCCAAGCCCCTGTGCCTGTCCCTTTTGAGTGAAGTTCTGAGACAGAAGCTTTCTAAGATCTCGTGTCAAAATGTCTTTAGGTTGCCCTTTATTTAAATGATGGTTTGGCGATGTGTGGATTCTAGGTTCACGACTATTTGCCCTCAGCACTCTGAAGATTCTATCCCATTGTCTTTTGGCATCTGTTGTTGCTGATGAGGTGCTTACTGTCGATTCAATTATCGGACCTTTGTAGACAAGCTATCTTTTCTCTCTGGTGGCTTTTAGAATTTCCTTTTTATTCTTGATATTCAACACTTTGGCCAAAAAGTGTCTAGATGTAGTTTTGTTTTGCTTTCAAGTATCTCTTACTCGGCAGTCTGGGCCTTTTCAATCTAGAAACTCATGTTCCTATTTCTGGAAAGATCTTAGTCACTCTTTGCTGTATCTTTTTTCTGAAACTAATATATGCTGGGGTTTCTCATTCAATCTTCGATGTCTCTTTTCTTTCATATGTGTAATCTTTTCATCATTCTTTGCTTTGTTCTGGAGGATTTCCCTAGTTCTAGTTCCTAATTCACTAATTCTCTCTTCAGCTGCATTTACTCTGCTAACCCATCTATTGTTTTTTTTTTTTTTAACATGACTTTAGTTTTCATTTCTAGAATTTCTAGATAGTTTTGTTCATATCTGCTACTGGTTTCATATCTTTCTGTTCTTGTTTTATAGATGCTATGCCTTCCTTGATCTTTTTGAAGATTTTAACCATATCAAACTTCCTTTGCTCTGTTATCGCTAGGTCTTTAAATACGAATTCTCCCATGAGAGAGTTGCCTCTCTCTCACGATATTGTACTTACATTTTTTCTTATATGTTGTGAGGTTTATCCTTGTGAGAGTTATTTTCAGCACATTTTTGTGACCGTACCTTGAGTGTAGAGGCCACCCTAAGGGATGGTTTCTCAGTTAAATCTGCCGAAGCCATGTGGATGTGCACCAGCCCCAAACTAGTTCTTTTATTAGTGTCTTAGCTGAGATTTTTCTACCCAAAGCTGAGACCAGGAGGCTCGCAGGCAGAGATAGTTTAGCCGAGCTTATGACAGTACTTTCCCAGAGCATCAGGCAGGGAGCCTACTGTAGCCCCTGCCACTGCTGGGGTTTGCAACTGTACCTTCCATCCTGCTGAATGCCTCCTCAGAGTTACAGCTTCCACTCCTACTCACCACCAGAATTCCCTCTCATTTCTGGCCCCGAGGGAGTTCTCAATCTTGCTTCTGAGTTTGGATATGTATTTTTAAAAAGTTATCCAGTGTTTATCTTGTATATATCGAATATTTCAGGGAAGAGAGACTTTAGTATGACTTCAATCACATTCAACCTGGAAGTCCCACCCCCTGGGCCTCCCACCCCCATGGTTGAGCCTCCCGGCTCCCTTCTGAGCCTCCATTCTCCTCCCTGGACCCCTATGTCCCTTACCAAGTCTTACTGCTGCTCTGAACCCCCTTCTGTGCCACTCAATCTGCAATCCCTCCTGCCAACATCACCTCCTTCTCTGCGTCCAAGCTTCCTGCAGCAGGGGAGCAGGGCGCAGGGAGGCTTTCTTCCACTACACTCTCAGCAACTCAGAAATGTCCTTCCTCCTCATTTTCCGACCAACTCCACTGCCCCAGATGTACTCCCTGAGAACGCGGAGCCTACCAGCGCACCTGCAGTAGGGGTGGTGCCTTCCACATGGTCTTCCTGGAGTTGGGGGTCAAGGAGGAAGAATCCCGAAGGCAAAGGAGGAGAAGGCAAAAGAGGGATGGTTTTGACTTGCAATTCCATGCCCTGTTCTTCTCTCCCAGTGTCTCCTCTTTGTGGGCCCCCCTCCAACCCTGAGGATCAATGGGGGTTCACTTTCGCTGAGCTCAGTGACACCGCTTCTGTGGCTCACTGGTCCAGAAGGTCTGCTTGGTGTGGGCTGGGGAGAGCTCAGTGGCACTGGGCGATCTGTGGGGAGAGAGGCTCCTCTGGTACCTCCCACCTGCTGGGTGGGCCTAGGCCCCTCATGCTCTCTTGGCCTCACTGGGAAACTTAGCAGGCCTGATGCTTCTCTTGCACTTCCTGCTCCTGCTCACAGTGGAGTGGAGCCCTAGAGGTCAATAGGTCAATCAGGCATTGCCGCCATCACCCCATGAGCACCTGTACTCCAAATCCCTCCTCCTAGAAAGCCTCCCCAGATTGAGAAGAGCTGCCTAGGGGACCTCTCACAGCAGCTCCCCTGTCCACCCGCACACCTGCCCGAAGAGCAGTAAGGTGAAGGCTTCATGTGTACAGCTCCCTGCACGATCATGACCTTTCCATGCATCCAGTCTTCCTGATAGCCGGGGAAGGTGAGGCAGAGGAATGACTTGCCCAAGGTCACCAGCTAGTCCAGGAAGAGCCGGGAAGCCCGGCCATGACTCGTAGTTCCGTGCTTTTTCTGCCCCGGGCACTGCCAGCCTCCCTCTGAGCCCACCTCTCCTGCACCCACTCTAGCGGAGCCCCGGCCTCTGTAGCATGCCCGGGGCTAAGGCCTTGGCCAGACTCTTTCCTATCAGGCCAAACTGGACCCTCCAGCTTAGCATTAAAGGCCCCTGGAGTCCCCCTTGCCAAGCTGACCTCCCCTCCCCACACCCCACCTACACAAAGACATACACACAGACGCACACACTACAGCACAGGGGTGGAGAGCTAGATTAGGCGAGTCTCACCACTGAGCCTCACTCTTCTTGTCTGTAAAATGGGGGTGTAAGCAGCATCACAGAGTCGTTGGGGTGCTGAAATAAGACAATGCAGATAAAGCACTGTGCCCAAGGCTTAGCATGTAGCCTGGACCTTAGCCCGGGGGCCGCAGGCATTACTGACTGCACTTCTCTGCACCTCCTTGAGCCCTCCATACCCCTGTCCCCTTCTTGGGAAATCACCAGTGGAGACTATTCCCTTGTCTGACCTCTAGCAGCCCTGAGAGCTGTAAGAAAACCCAGGGGGCTTCTGGGATGTGGAGAAGGAAGAGGAGGAGATCCGGTGGGTGGAAACTTGACCCCCCCCCTCCCGGCCCCAATTCAAGCAGAGCACCTGTGTTAATATTTTTTACACGTTGGGCGCTGCTTCCCGATGCCATTGTTAATAATTAAGTCTGAAGACCCCTGACTTAAAACCCCCTTCCTGCTCCAAGAAAGGAATCTGCACCTTTGGATGACCTGAGGTCACACTGGTGGCTGTTATAGTCAATGGCAGGCTTGAGTCTGGTCCCGGGACCCAGGTCCCAGCCACTTGCAGACCTGGGAGTCCCCACCGCTGGCAGGAGACAGTTGGAGAGGACAGGACTGGCCATCTCCAGTTGCCCTCAGCCCGCAGCATCCATCCCAGCATCCCCCGTGCACAGTAGGTGGGTGCCAGCCAGCAGAGAGAACAGCTCATACACAGTTCCGGGGTTACCCCCAGGCTGTGTATCCTTCAGTGATTCCCTGTACCTCTCTGGGCCTCAGCTTCCACATGTGCTAATGGCTGCTCTCTGTCCCGGGTGGGGCAGGGCCTGGCACAGAGTGGGGGCCCTGCGAGCTGGAGCTCTCCCTCCCTCCCCTTCCTCTCAATCAATACCTGCTCCACTGATGGATGGTGGTCACGGTGACGGATGATGGGAGATCCTGGAGCCCTGCCCCCTTTTTCTCCTGCAGATGGGGAATCGGAAGCCCAGAGTGGGGAAGGCACCTGTCCAGGTGGCCCAGTCAGTCTGAGCAGAGTGGAGACATCCTGGCAGTGTGACCAGGGAGAGATTCAGGGCCTGGGGGGTGGGCAAGAAGCTCAGGAGGGTGGGGTAGAGGGAACAGGTGGGAGAGAGGGTGCCAGGGAGGAGGGCGGGAAACCACAGCCCCCACCCCTGCAGCAGGGAGGAGGAATGACAGAGCCTGAGACAGCTGTTTGCTCAGAAAAGTGTCTTAGTCACTAAAGGCCGCAGTGGGGCAAGTCCAGCCTCCCAGTCATGTCCTGGGAATCTGGATGGGGGCAGGAAGGCCGCCGGGTGACCCTTGGAGTGGCCACCTGTCCGCTCTGAACCGGACTTTCTCCTCTGCTTCCCCCGGTCCCTGCGTGTGTGCGCGTGTGCACACAAATAAACTGCCTGTGGCCTCTAGGACCACCGTCTCCATTCCCCTCACCTCTCCAGAAGAGTTCCCTGTCTTTCTGCTTTAAAAAGGAGTGAGCCTGTCCCTCCACTCATTCCACTCACACACCTGCAGCAGAAACTGGCCTCCGTGTCCTCTGAAAGTCCTTCCTGAGATCTAACTTCCAGCCCCCCACCCCACCCTGAGCTGCAACCATGGTCTCCTTCCTCGTCCTGCTGCCTGTGAGGGGGTGAGCTGGAGCTGGGAGAGGTGACAGGGGCCCTCTCCTGGCAGTGAGGGCTCCTCACCAAGAAAGGAAGAGACTTTTTCAGTCCCCCAAACGGGAAGAGAAGTGTGGGGTCCAGAGGTGACGCTAAGCTTAAGAATCAGATTTCCAAGAACAGACCCAGCTTCAGGTATTCTGTGTGGTGGTAAGAGCAACCTGCGCTCAAGTGGAGTTTCTGCCACTGAAGAGCCTCAAAAAGACACTCCCCCACCCCCCCCCTCCAATCCCTTACAATTGATTTTCTTTCCACCTACCATTCAAGTCCCCAGGCCTTAGTCCCAGCCTCCAGGAGGCCTGACTGGTGAAGCCATGGAGTCCTGGAGGGCGGTGCCACAGCTCTAGGGGCTGCTGGCTTTAGCCCACAGGGAGAGGAGGGGGTAACCCAGTCCCGCATCTGCAGCAGGTTCCCCTCCCAGCCCCGACCTCCCGGGGGCCCGGAAACCTTCCCCAGCTACCGGTGAGGTCCGGGCATAACCTGCCCAGAGGCCCCGGGCGCCAGCCCGGAGCAGCAGGGAGGAATCAGGTCAGACCCCAGAAGGCACCCCTTGTTATGCGGAGGGAAGAGGGTCCCTGTCGGGGTAGGGGTGTGGGCCAGCTGCCTGGCTGAGCTCGGGGAGCCGCCGGGGCCCTGCAGCCCCCGCCCCGCCGCCCGCGGATGCGCCGCCCGCCCTCCCCCCCTCCCCCCCGGGCGCCCGGCGGATCAATGCCGCCTTTGCTGACAGCTGAGAATCGAGCTCGCCTTCCCGCCCCCCGCCCCGCACCCCCCCCCCCCGCTCGGCTCGGTCCCCCGAGAGTCGCCCGGAGGGACAGGAAGAGTCGGCTGCCGACGCCTTGGCCCCGGGGCCGGGCCTGCGCAGCGAGCGGCCGGTGTGGCCCAAGCTGCCGTCCGGGGAAGAGGGAGGGGGCATCGGGGAACCCAGAGCGCCTCTGCGCGCGGGCCGGCGGGCCGAAGGGAACGAAAGGGCTGCCCCCTGCTGCTGGCGAGAGGAGGTCAGGCGCCCAGAACTTTCCAGCTGCAGAGGCAGTGCGTGGGAAAGCGCCTCCCGTCCTGCGGCGGGATCGGGCGGGGGCCCCTGGGGACGCGGCTGCGCAGCCCGCAGCGCGGGGTCGGGGCTCACCTCCGCGCACCACGTGCCCCGACCCCGGAGGCGGGGAGCCGGTGCCACCGGGTTGGCGCGGAGCAGGCCGCTGGTTCGGGGGACACTCTTCTTTGGGGTGGGGTGGCCACCCTGGGGGCTGCTCCTCCAGCGTGAAGGGGGTAAGCTCGGACGTGGGGGTGGGTGGGAGGAAGAGCGCTCACGCCCGGGGGCCACCGAGCCACACGCGGCGCCCGCACAGGTACACGCGCGCCCGGCGCACTCTGGACACCGCCCGACGGGGCACACCTCGTGCCTCCCGCCGCCACCACCGCCCAGCGGGGCATGGACGGCGCACACGCACCTTCACACCTACGCACACGGCGCCCACGCCGCACACCTGCACGCACCGCCATCCCGTCGCCGCGCACCCACGGCCGCACACTCGGGGCGCGCACCTCGGCGGCCGCTCACACCTGAGCTCCGCGGCCCCGAGGCCCGGCCGCGGCCGCGGCTCCCCACCCCGCGCCGCGCGCCCCGCCCCAGCCCGCCGCCCCCGCAGCCGCGCACGCCCCCTGCACGCGCCCAGCCCCCGGGGGCCGCCGCCGCCACGCGGTCGGGGCCCGGCACCGCCTGGGCGGCCCGCGCGCCCGGGGGACCAGCCCCGCCGCCGGCCCCGCGCGCCCCCCTCCGCCTCGCCGCGCCCGCCCGCTCCCTCCCGATTTGGGAAGGCGGCCGCGGGGCGGGCGGGGGCGGCGGGGGAGGGGCGGGGCGGGGCGGGGGAGGATGACATGTGAGCGGCGCGCCTGAGGCAGGTGGAAAGGCGAGCGGCATGGAGCGCGTAATAAGAGAGTTGGAGTCGGAAAGAGCCGCCCCAGTCGCCGGGGAAGCGGGCGGCCAGCGCGGGCTCCGGCGGCCCCCAGGCTCCGCGCGCCCGCCCCCGGCCCCCGCGCCGCCCCGCCGCGGCCCCTAGCGCCCGCCGCCCGCGCCCGCCCCGGGCCGCCCCCGCCGGGCCCGGGTCCGAGCCATGCGCCGCTGAGCGCCCCGCGCGCCCCCGCCCCCGCCCCCGCCCCCGCCCCGGACCGCAGCCGGCCCCGGGCCCCGGGCCCCGGCCCCCCCGCCCCCGCCCCCGCCCCACCGCCGCCCGGCGCCGCCCATGGCCGAGGCCCCCCCGCGCCGCCTCGGCCTGGCCCCCCCGCCCGGGGACGCCCCCCGCGCCGAGCTGGTGGCGCTCACGGCCGTGCAGAGCGAGCGGGGCGAGGCGGGCGGGGGCGGCTCCCCGCGCCGCCTGGGCCTCCTGGGCAGCCCCCTGCCGCCGGGCGCGCCCCTCCCGGGGCCGGGCTCGGGCTCGGGCTCGGGCTCCGCCTGCGGCCAGCGCTCCTCGGCCGCGCACAAGCGCTACCGCCGCCTGCAGAACTGGGTGTACAACGTGCTGGAGCGACCCCGCGGCTGGGCCTTCGTCTACCACGTCTTCATGTGAGTTTGCGACCCCGCGGCCCTGGCCGCGCCCCCGGGCCCGCCCCGGCTCCGCCCCCGGCCCCCCATGCCCACGGCCGGCCGACCCTTCTCCCTCTCGGCACCCCCAGCCCCGGGCCTGAGCCCGGTTTCCGATCCCCAGCCTGACCTTAACCCCGTTGCCCGGGGCCTGACCCCTGCTTGACCTCGCTTCTGACCGCCCCACCTCAGCTGTTTGCACCCCGCCCTCCGCCGGCTCCTCTGTGGCAGGTGCCCCCCCCACCGCATCCATCCTCTTGGTACCCCCTCCCTTCTGCAGTCCGGAGCCACCACAGTGGGGTCCCCTTTCCTCTTCCCTGCGTCTCTCTCCTGCGCCTCAGACACAAAGGGGACCCACTGCCCCCCCCCCCCGCACACTTTCTGTTACGGTCTCCCCAACTTTGTCGGGGCAGCGGGCTCCCACCTGGGCTCCCCCAGGAGCTCTACAGGGCCGGCCCCCATCCGGGTCCGGGGTGGGCCCCCCACCGTGGCCGTCCGGGGGTCCCGGTGAGCCGCCTGAGCCCCGACACCGTGTGTGCTGTAGGACTGTCTCACCCAGCCGCCCCTGCACCCGCCACCCGCGGGGCTGCCCTGCCGCCCGGAGGCTGGGCCGCTAGCCTGCCCGGGCCGCTGGCTGCCGCGCCAGGCCTGGCTCCGAGCACCCTGGGGAAAAAGAAAGAGGAGAGGAGTTGGTTTGGAAACACTGATGCCGCCGGCCCCCTCCTCCCCCTCACCCCGCTCCTACAACTTTCAAAAACACTGACCCATCTTGGATGTAAAGAGTGAATTTTGGCAGCCTAGAGCCTGGTCTTGGGGGACGGCCTGGCCCCGCCGGGAACATGAGAGGCCCCGCGGTATCAGTTGAAGGGCTGGGCCTGGCGCTGGGACGCCCGGAGGTGCCGGAGAAAGACCTCCAGTCCCTGGAAAATGGACAGACGTTAATCCCTTTCTCGCTGCCCTCGGGGCCCTGTGGTCCAGGGGTCTCCTGGGTGGACCCCTTGCCCGTCCACCTGTCAGTTTTTCTGCCTTGCCTGGCTGTCCCTCTGCCAGGGTTTCCACCTGTGTGCGAGTCGGCCTGTCTGTTGGTCTCTCCACCTAACTGTCCAGCAGTCCTTCTGCTTGTCTGTCTCTGTCCCTCTGTGGGGCAGGCATCCCTCGTGTGTGCCTGTCTGTCGGGCTGTCCATCTGCCTGTCCGTCGGACTGTCTCACTCTTCTGCTTGTCTGTGTCTGCCTGTCTTTGCTCTGTCTTCCTGCCTGCCTCTGCCCCATCCTAACTGGGCCCACAGAATTCCAGAGGCAAAGGGGAGGAAAATGCTGGCCAAAGAGCGGCCCCCTGGGTCCCCCGGGGCCACAGGGGAGGCGGAGGAAGGGAACTCTCTCAGCCCGTATGCTCCGGGTGGCAGCCTTGACTTTGTGCAGAGACTCCAGCCGGGTTAGGTCGGGGCAGAGTTGAGTTTGTCAGGACACGGGGTCAGACTCAGCGTCGGGGTCAGCTGTTAGGAGAGGCCCAAGCCCCCGTGCCCGTCGGGAGGGTCCGGGATGCGTACTTGTGGCTGCAGAGAGGGCTGTCGGAGTGATGACAGCACAAGGGACGGCGGGGTCAGGTGAGAGCAGCAGAGGACTGCTAATTAAGCGGCCGCGTTGCCCACATGCAGCCTGGGGTGCCCAAGGAGGCTGAGACCCTCCAGAGAGCGGCTGTGTCGTCCGTGGACTCCTCTCGGGAGATGACTGTCCCCTGGAAGCCAGTAGGCCTCTGAGGCAGGGGTCTTTCGTCCTGAGGCCTGGCCTCTCAGGCCCTGTGGGGGTCACTGGAGGTGAAGGACCCGCCTCATGAGGCCTGGCCAGCCACTGTCTTCACCTCCTCTGGAAGGGCCTCTCCTTCCTCTCCAGGAGCTAAATCTGCTGGCACCTTTGCCCCACATCCTGCCCTTTCCGGATGCCAAGAATGCCCTGGCCGGGGGCATGCTCGTTCTGTCCACTTGTCCCCGGGAGCCCAGGGATGAGGTGTCTCCGGAGCTCTGGGGGAGGAAATGTGGTGCGAAAACGTCCAGACGGTTGGGGACCTCAGGGACTTGATGGTCTGTGTTAGAGATCAAATGGAGTGAGGGGTCGGGAGCCCCACGCCTCGGGTGCTGTGTGATCTTGGCTTGATCTCCGGGCCTCTCTGAACTTTTAGGTGTCTATGCCGTCAGAGTGGGCGGAAACCCCAACCCTGTGGGCCTCCCTCTTGGATGAGGTAATAGGTGGGAAAGAGCTTGGTTTGCCGCAAGGGCCTGTCCGAGTGTGAAAGATGGGGGTTATTCCCGGGGCTGGCGGAGGGGGCCAGCCGGGAGGCCTCTGCTGTTCTCGAGGCGCTCCAGATGTGGGGTTTCTCAGTCACTCACTGTAGGGTCTTGGCTGCTCTTGCCAGGAAGTGCTTCCTGCTGTTGGACTTCTGGCCGTCGGGCTGCACTTTCGGCCAGATCCTTTCTGGCTCCACGAGGGCGCGCAGAGGCAGTTCAAGTGCAGGGGTCCCCCATGTGCACTGTCAGCTAGCACCCCCTTCCCAGAGTCTCGGGCCCTCGCAGGAGGGGCCCAGCGGAAAAGCGTGAGATAGAAGGGCTCTGGAAGGAGGGAACTGGGGAGAGCCGACCGCCCTCACACCTGCCACCGAGGGCCCCACGGAACCTGCCCCTTTTCTGGCACCGAGGTGTGGGACACAGCCTGGCACGTGACCCCGGTTCCATCTTCCCCCTCCTCCCGCCCAGCACAGCTGTGGCCTCTGGAAAGTGGGAACCACTGACTCCTGACTTCTCCTTACCGAGGTCCAGAATGAGGGACGGCGGGCCCCTCCCCGAGCTCTCTCGGCCCCTGGCCCTGTCATCACCAAACCCCAATCCCTCCCCGGCGTCCCAGTCTTTGATTAAGCCCGCACCCCTTTATAGGCCCTGCTCTCTGAATTGTGAGAAACCACACAGCTGGCCATCCCGCTTTCAGGGTCGTGGGGGGTGAGGGTGCTCACCTCCTCACTGCACCCTCTCAAAGGCCACCCCTGCCTCCCTTTTGAAGTGAGAGGGCTGCAAGGGGCCCATACAGGGCGAGGCCCCATCACCCCCCATTTCCCTGCGCCGCTGGGAGACTGTGGCTGCTCCCAGCCCCCAGCTGCCCAGCACTTTCTCTATGTGAAGGTTTACACTCTGTAAACATCCTCCTCAGCCTTGTCCCTGGGGTCAGAAGCTGTGGGAATGGGGAGGGGAGGAGGTGGCGGCAGTCCTGGGGCCCTCAGACTCCTAAGCCTGGAGTGTCTCGAGCTCCCACCCTGAGCATCTGAGAAAGGTCACTGCCTGGGTTGGAAATAAGCCCAGCCAAGGGGGCCCAGAGCCCTCAGGCGACCCCGCTAGGTGGGTCCTCACATCTTGACAGCCCATTTTGCTTATAAGAAAACTGAGGCTTTGGGGACTGAAGTCACACAGTGAATCAGAAGCAGATGCGGAAGCAGACCCCAAGACTCCTGACTCCCTATCTAGGGCCACCCCCCCATGCACCCCCCCACCCCTGCTCCCGGTGGCCTGGGTGGCCTCTTGCAGTCTGGATGGAAATTTCTGATGGCCCGCGGAGCATCAGTTATGCCCCGGCACCGTGCTCCGTAAACCACCTCGAGAGGCAGGTGCTCTTATCCTCCTCACTTGCTAGGTGGGTAGACTGAGGCTCAGGAGAGGTGTCGAAGGGGCCTCCTCAGGGCGAGGTCTGACTCAGCGCTGTCTCTCTCCTGCGTCTCGGCTTCAGCCAGCACCCCAGGAGCGGCGCTCCCGTGCCATTGGTTTCTCTGTCCCCCGGCACCTGGCACCCAGCACCCAGCACCCGGCACCCAGGGATGAGCGTGTGTGAGATTGGCCGGAAGCTGCCCAGCCTCACCCGAAGCGGTCACGCTTCTGCCGTACGCGGCTTTGCACACCCACATGTCCCCGCTGCATGCTCGGCTGTCTGTCTCGTGCACCCGCTCGCTACAACTTTGACGCACACGGCCTCGGGTGTCACAGGCGCGCCTGCAGCAGGCATCCAGCGGCAGCAAAGCTAATGCAGAGCCGCCCCCGGCTCTTGCTTTTCTCTGACGTCACAGACACACACCTGGGCCTGCAGCTTCCCCCTGCCTGAACCCCCAGGACGGAAGGGAGTTGACCCCATTCCCTGAGTTTCTTGCCTTCATCCGTCCACACCAGCAGGCTGCCCCAAGGTCTACGTTGACCTGTGCGTCCAACTGGGTGGGCAGCCCCAGGGTCGCGTGGGAGCGGGGTGGCTGGCCTCCAGAATTTGCCTGGCCTTTGCTTGCCCTGAAGCCCACCCCTCCCCCCTGCCCGGGGACCCTTCTGCCCAGGCCTGTGGGGTGCTGCTGGGTACACTGAGGCACGGAAGGAGGCAGATGATACCTGTCCGGGGTCACACCTGGCAGATGGGTGGTACAGCGGTGCCAGGAACCCAGGCCTCTGCCTCCCGGATCAGGACTTTGGGTAACACTGTTCTGGCCCCCGCTGATGGTGAAGGCTGATGCCCCAAGAACTTGGCCTTATGATGGCAAAAGTCTTGGGAGTGTGACCCAGATTTTTCTCGCTGATGTCTTTTTCAGTTCTCATTCGTTTGTTTGGTCTTTGTGAGGAGGGGGCGAATGGAGAGACCATCCTGCCAGGCGCCCAGCCCTTCTAGGCCTCTCCTGGCCCTCTGGCCCCCGTGCGCCCTCCTGCCCGAGTTCTCCTTTGGGGTTACAGCAGCAGGTTAGATCTCCCGTCGCTGCCCCACCCCAACTCCGTGCTCCGGTCATTGCCTCCGTGGAGGAAGTCCACCCGGTGTCTGACAATAGTCCCATTGCCGCTGGAGCCCAGGTTCTCCGAACCTTGGAGCCAGGAGTGTTTCAAGAGGTGATTATTCTTGGGCTGATGGCAGCACTTTGAGTGGGTGATTAATTTAAGGTTCTCTGAGCTAGTTGGGGAGCTGAAGCCTCCTGGGGAGCCGGAAAAAGGAAGGCTCCACAGAGGGGCCGAGGCCCTGCCCCTGCCCCAGAGGAGGCCGCACAGGGAGCTTGCGCAGACCTGGAGCAGCTCAGCACCCTTCCTCCCCGGCTCAGCACCCTTCCTACCCGGCTCAGCACCCTTCCTCCCCAGCTCAGCGCCCTTCCTCCCTGGACCCATACCGTGGGGGTCTTTGCGCAGGGCTGGCCCTCCTGTGGGCTAGGGAGTCCCAGCAGGGAGTGCAGGGGGCAGCCCCCCTCCAACGCCCCAAGAGTGGGAGCTGTGGGCCTGGGGTACAGCAAGCCAGGGGGTACTTGCCATCTCTCCAGAGGTTGCCCCACAGAGGGTTAAGAGCAGAGAGTGACAGATTTGGATTCACTTCTGGTTGTGGAGTTATGTGTCCTTGAGCAAGTTACTTAACCTCTCTGAGCTTCCGTGTTGTCATCTGAAAGCTGGCACAGTCGCACCGAGTGGGGGCAAGCACTGGCGCTGGGTGCTGGCACCCGGTCCTCGTGTCACCGTTGCTTGCGCTGTTCTCCTCTCTAGGGGGTCCGACCTGACGGACCTAACTGGCCCCAGTGTGACTGCCTGGGGTCGGGGCAGGAGCTCTCCACAGGGTCCTTCCTTGGGGGTCCCTCACCTGAACCCCGTCGCCCTTACCACGGGCAGGCACTGCTGATCCTCAGTTCACAGTTGAGGAAGGTGAGGGGATGCCACCCACTTGTGCAGGGTCACCCAGCTAGTGAATGGTGGCCCCAGGACCCCGGCCCAGGTCCCTCGTCACTCTGTACTGGGCCTGGGGGGGCACAGGGAGACAGATCAGTCCTGCGCCCCGCCTGGGACTTGGCCCCAGTAGGAGGCCACTGAGCCTGCCCGGCCGTGGGCCTCTCCTGCCTCCTCTCCCAGACCCTGGCAGAGAGGTCTGCGGGTGGGTGTGAGTGTGTCCAGGGGTGCTCCCCTGGGAGAGGAGGGCGACACCCCACTCTGCTGAGCCTGTCATCCTGGGGAATGGGGACAGGGAATCCCAAAGGACATTCAGAGCTCTCAGCGCTTGCTGGGAAGGTCCCGACCCCTACTGCCCCCCTGTCAAATGGGGCTAAAGAGGTTAGTGGGCCCATCAAGGCTGCTGGGCACAGGGCTACTCTGGAGTTTTGCAGGGTGGGGGATGGGGGAGTCTCCAGCACCTTCTCCCTGGGCCCCTCCGAGGACGGGGAGCACTCAGAAGGGCACTCAGGAGACCCCCTGCCCCCCCCTCAGCTGGGGCTCTGAGGGGCTGGGGAGATGGGGGCTGTTCAGACCTCTGGGCCCCCCAGAAAGTGCCCCCAGGGCTCCGGGCTTTCTGGGCAAGTCTGTCCCCAGGGCAGGATCTGTGTGCCCTGCGGGTGGGCACCTAGGGGGGAGGTGAGGGAGGAACGGGAGGGGCAGCCCCATGCTGCAGACTAATTGGGCTGGGAATCTGTGGGCAGCGCCTCAGGGAGGGAGGCCGGGAGAGCAGGGAACTCAGCGATTCCTCTCTTCTGCTTCCTTCTCAGAGATTGAGGAGCGGTGGGGGGTGCGGGGTCTCTGGCCTAAGGGCCCTCCCCAGTCCGCAGGGAAATCTGGGGGTGGGGTGCACGTTCTCCTGAGACTCCTCACACATCAGGGCCGAGCAGGTGGGCGAGGGGGAAAGCCTGCTGGAGATCAATGGAGCATCGTTCCCCCTGCAGCACAAGGGATGGGGGTCAGACAGCAGGAAGGACTGCCCAGTAAGCAAGAGGTAGAGTGCAATCCCCTGGGGTACTCTTCCCAAAACTTAGGGACCATGTCGAGCTGGGCTGGGCAGGGTTTACTCTGCTAATGACCCCTGTCAAGCAAGGGGCACCCCTGGTTCACAGTGTGAGGATAGGGAGTAGATGGGACCCGTTCCCTTTGAGGGAGCTCTGGGGGGTGGGGAAGACGGGTCAGACCAGGCACCCTTTGGCTTTGGAGGTTTTCTGGAGGTGGGGGGTGGTCACAGGCTGCCTCTCTGCCACCCTTCCTTCCCTGCCACTCCTCCCTGGGAGCCTCAGGCCTCCCCAGGTCACTGACTTTGGGTTTATTTTTTGCTGGGCTCGGCTGTCCCCAGGGAGGGGAGGGGGCAGGGAGCAAAGAAGGGGAGAGGAGCGGCTGTGTCAGCACAATCTCGGGCGCCTCTGCTTCTGCCCTCCTTGGCCCGGCTGCCACCCTCTTCCAGAGGGACCAGTCGCTGGGCATAACAGGGCCCCGGTGCCCCCATGGGATTTCCTCCCCTGGGGCCAAAATAGGCCTTCATGCCCTCACCCTTTCTCCATCCATCCTGCCGCAGAGCATCAGAGCCCGACTGGCCTCGGAGCTCAAGCAGAACTGGGGCTTCTTGGCACGCATGGAGAAAATGAGGCAGGACAAAGGACCTGGCTTCCCCAGGGACACGGCGCACGCGGGGCCCCTCAGCAGATGATGGGGCTGCGCTGAGCCGCCAGGACCCAGGAATGCCTCCCTCGGCGTCCCAGCCCTGAGTTCACTCCCTCATCTGATTTTCCAAGTCCTGGGCATTGCTGGCAGTCTGTCTGGTGGGAGAGATGGACAGGGGGACAAGGTGTGCCCCGTGGCCGGCAGAGGGAGGCAGGTGCAGCCTGGGGGGACCGGAGGCCAATACGTTGTAGAGGTAGGATTCAAACCCCGAACGCTGCCGCGCCGCCCCCGAGGGCCTGAGCCCCTTGGGCCTTCCCTTGAGGGTCCTCAGTCTGCCTCCCTGGCTCTTCTCTCTCTCTCTGCCTGTTGAATGTTGGGGTTCCTCGGGGCCCTGTCCTGGGTCCTCCTCACTGTGCAGAGCTATTGGGGTGGGGGCAGGCTCACACACTCCTGTGACATGGGGGTCCCCTCCGGGATGACAGCCTGCCCCTCTCTGGTCTCATCCTCAGCTTCCTAGGGAGCTGCCCGTGGACACCTGGCCTCCTCATCCCGGGGTGGGGGGGGGCTCGAGGTCAGCCTCTCCCTTCCACCCAGGCTCCCCCAGCCCCCCTGACAGCGACTCCCAAGCTCCTGCCCAAGCCAGGAACCCCGTCCCTCAAGCATCCTTTGTCCTTCACCTAAGAAGCAACTTGTAGTGTCCCCTAGATGTGCTGTCTACCGCTCTCTCTGCTTTTCCTCCGCCCTAAACTCCCTCCCTCATCCCACCCATCGTTCTAGCAAACTCCTATTCATCCCTCCTTCTCAGCTGGAGCACCCTGTCTTCTTGCAAACACTCCCCGCCCACCCCCACCCCAGGCTCAATGGGGGGTCCCTGTGCTTCTGCCTGGGGTTGTGAGGTCTGGGTGGTGGGGCTTGAGCACAGTGCCTGGCATGTGGTCAGTAATTTGGAAGTGTTTGCTGAGCCAGGGAATGAGGGGGGCGTTGAGGCCGGTTACCGGTTACCGGGATGCAAAGGGTTTTGCCAACTAGCAAGAAACTGGAGAAGGGACCCCAGGTGCTGGGTGTGCAGGCACCGAGCTGGAAGCTCTTGTGATCTGGATCCTGAGCGCGCTCCACTTGGAGGCAACAGCGAGAGCCCAGGCTTTGGGGTGGAACTTTTCTTCCTCCGTCTGCCCTGTCCTGGATCAGCAAGCTGTGGAGCTGGGCTTTGCCCTGCGGACAAGGGGGAGCCTAGGGAGTGACAGGACAGGGAGGCACCCCTGCTGGGAGCCGGTGCTTGCCTGATTTCTTCCCAGGAGCTAGTACTTTGCAAACAGTACTATTGTTCCCATTTTGCAGATAGGAAAGTGGGGCTCAGAGAGGGCAAATAGTGTGCACCGGCATACACAGCTTGTCCGTGCTGGAGGCGGGATTTGAACCCGTGTCTGTGTGACTCCCAAGCCCAAGCTCAGAGTGGTTCTCAGACATGTCAGCAGACCCATGCGGTTCTCGGTGGCCTAAGGCAAAATCGAGGGAAATGACAATGTGGTGACTTTTTCATAAAGCTAAATTTATTCCATTTAAAGGACTTTTAGTCTTAGATTATGTCCTTTCTTTTATGAAATGACGGGGCTGGGAATTTTTTTTCAAATGTCCTTACTTGGCAAAATAAAAAGTTGACAACCAGTCCCCAAGTGTTTTTTGGGAATTTTACCGGTGCGTGAAATCCTTGCGTCCGGGCGCCTTCCTGCCTCCTCCCTCCTGAGCTGGAGCGGCCACAGGAGTCCGGTGGGGGTGGAAGCATTAGGGGGATGGAGGTGCGCTCAGTCTCACTGTCTGTTCCTCCTGGGCCTGGCGGGAGAGCAGCGAGCACCAGCCCAGGGCTCTAGCCTAGACTGGCCTGGCGGTGCCGGGGACGGGGTCAGCCGGAGTCAGGCCTCACCCCTCAGTGAAAGGAGCACTAGAGCAGGAGTCAGCAGGTCCCTCTCTGGTCTGAGCCCCGAAGAGGGGATGCTGCACAGCAAGGGGCTGGTGTGCAGGCCACATAAGAGCCCCTGGACCCAACGGCGCTTTCTCCTGTCCGGGGCCCTGGGCCGGGCCTGGCGACACTGTGACCACAGTGCACTAAGTGGGAGCCAGGCTTTGAGACTTTGTTGTACATGGATAACGTCTAGTCTAATCCGTACCAGGGACTGTGCCACATGTTCTCCATATGCTACTTCATTTAATCCTTCCAAGAGCCCTAGGAGGGGGCTGCTCTTATTACCCCATCGCATCGAAGAGGACGCTGATGCGGAAAAGCTAAGCATGTGACTTTGTCACACAGCTTGCAGGTGCCGAGTGCCCAGGCGGGCAGCAGTTGAGGGCTGAGCGTGCAAGGACTCTGGTGGGAGCAGGTCTTCAGGGCTGTGGGCAGTGTGCGTGTAGTGGGGGGGGGGCGCTGAGGGGACACTCATGGGGGATGTGGGGTGGGAAGGCCACCTTCCTGCTGGGTGGCCTCTAGCAGTCAACATCCCTCTCTGCCTCAGTCTCCCTCTCCCACTGGGGCTCTCGATAATAAGAGGGAGTGCTGACCTGGCGCCGGACACTGCTCTTGGAACTCACTGTGGCTCCTCTCGATTTTTCCTCTCAGCAGCCTGATGAAGTGGGTGCTGTTGTTATGCCCATTTCCCAGCCAGGGATGCTGAGGCACAGACAGATGGAGAGACTTGCCCGGAGTCCAGGCAGGAGCCCAGTTCCGGGGGCTGTGTCCTTACCCACCATATTGTGCCCAGCTGGCCCTCACGGGTCTGCAGCCTGTACGGGGACCAGGGGGCCTTAAAGTTGGGGGTCTCATCCGCCACCCCAGTTCTGCGCTGGGCACTTGTGCTCTCATTTGGTCCCTTGGGGCCAGCCACTGTCCCAGGTGTTGGGGGCAGAGCAGCGCAGTAGACCCTCCCTGGGCCCCTGGGGACATGGGCCAGGAGCTGGCAATGGTCTGGGCCGCACAGAGTCCCAAACCCAGCCACACAGCGCACAGGGCTAGGAAGGCTTCCCAGAGGAGGAGATTTAAGTTGAGGCCTGTGACATGAGCAGGAGTAGGAGTCACCTGAGCAAAGAGGAGCGTGGAACAGCATTCTGGACAGGCGGACTAGCATGAGCAAAGGCCACAGGTGAGGCTGAACCCAGGAGGCCAGGGCGGCGGGAGCCTGGCAGGGACAGGAGGTGTGCAGAGAGGAGGCCGGGGCATGAGCCAATGGTACCAGGCTGAGGAGCAGTGATTTCTTGGAGGAAACAGTTTGAGAAGGACCTGAAGACAGGAATGTCCTGGGCAGATTGGTATTTTAGAAACACCTTTCTGGACCTCACAGGGAGGATGGTAAGGGGGGGAAGCCACAGGATGCTGTCCACTTGGTCTCCTGTCCCCTCGGCCTTTCCCGCATGGCCCGGCCCCCTGAGCGGCTCCTCTGGAGCTGCCCACCAGCCCTGCCCAGGCCTGGTGGACCTGGCCTGAAGCCCTCGGACTTTGCCTGTAGGGAAAGCTGAGCGGCTTATGCAAAGGGTGGCCTAGGGGAGGGTGTGTGTGTGGCTGAGCCCGGGGGCCCTTGGAAGAAGAGGGGGTGGGTGCAGGCTTTGAGGCTGTCTGCAGGGGGTCTGGGGATGAGGGCTTAGGCTCTGTGGCCATCCCCAGAGCAACGGTCTTGGAACAGACTCGTGAGAGCACCCAGGGGTTTGGCTCATGGTGCATGTCCTGGAGAACAGGGCAGAGCTCAGGTGGCTCGGCCCACCTCCATGTCCCCTGTCCCCTCCCTGTCTTGCAGCTCAACAGAGTGTGGAAATCGCTGGTCTCACCCTCTCCCTTCATTCTACTGATGGGGCCCAGAACAGGGCATGGACTAAACTTAGGTCAGTGGTGGAGCCCAGATTGGAGCCCAGCCTAGCTCAAGAGTTTCAGTTGTCCCCAAGCCCAATAAATAACTGAAAAACTGAGCTCAGGTCCTCTCTGGGTGGCCTTGGGCAGGCCCCATCACAACGTTCTCTGAGCCTGGGCCACGGGATCCAAAGTACCACCTTGTCCTGGGAAGGATGGTCCACTGTGGGGCTTCATTAGTGTTTGCTCACTGCAGCCCCTTGAGCTCTCGGAAACAACCCTGGAGGTAGATATCGTTATGCTATTTTACGCTGAGGCTCAGAAAGAAGTGACTTGCCCAAGGTCATTCAGCTGAGAGGTGGTCGTCATGGGCCTGGAGCCCAGATGTCCAGGCACCTGAGACCCCTGATGGGCACAGCCTCTGCTCTCAGTGAATATCCACTCAGTGACTCAGGCAAGACCCACCAGTCAGTTAGGCAGAGTGTGTTTGTGTGTGCATATGTGTGTGTGTGTGTGTGTGTGTGTGTGTGTGTGTGTATTAGGCAGGGGCTGCAGGCTGGAACCGTGTGCCTCCATGCTTGAGCAGACTGCAGCTGCTGCCCCCTGGGGAAGGGGACCCACTTGCCCTCCTGCACTGAGGGTTTTTTTCTGGGGAGGGGCGCTGGCCGCAGCGTGACCAGTAGGGCACCTGCCTGCCCCCCCCATGCTGGGGTCTGGCCATCTAATGCCCTGCGCATGACAGGCATGGGACAGGCACTGGGCTGGGGAGAGGGATTTGCACTCTCTTAATCCAGGGGCCGCAGCCTTCCTCGGTGTTGGCCAGGGCCGTGGGAGAGGTTTGTCTCTGCCCACCCCCCCGCCACCCTGCCCAGTGGCCCCAGCTCAGATCCCTGGCACCTTCCCAGCTCCTCTGCTCGGGGCCTTCCTCAGCCATACTCACGCTCCTCACTCTCCCACCATTTGAGCAGGGTTGAAACTTTTGGGAGCAAATGCTGGGGCACTTGGGGCTAATGGGGACTCTGTGTTGTGCAGCATTTGGGGCCGAAAGGGCGGGGCAATATCAGGGGGGTTTAGGGCCCACGTTGGGCAAAGTTGGGGGGGACCTGATGGAGGTGCAGAGCTGGAGTGTTTGGGGCTAATCCTGGGCCACCCCTTTCTGGAGAAATTTGGCTACAAGTCAGGGAGGCAAATGTGTGGGCTATGCCCCCCCTCACTGGGCGGTAAACACAGCCGTAGCCCAGGAGACGGGCCCAAACATCCAGGCCCCCCACGGTTATTTATACCAGGACTCCCTCTCTCCTTCTCAGGCCTGGTCTGGCCTTTCAGTCCACTCCTGAGCTGGGCAACCTGAGTTGAGGGTCAGACCCCTGTCAAGGGAGGGGGCCTCAGCAGCAGGCCTGCTCAAACTGCACCAGGGACTGGGCCCTCATCCCCTCCCAACAGCTTATCCATTGAAGGCACTGGGTCTCGCAGATCAGAAATGTGCTCTTGGAGGCCAAGGCCTGGGCGGGAGGCAGGAGCCTTGGATTTGCTCTAAACTGCTATGCTAACCCCATAGCCTTAGCTACATGTTCAGTAGGAGGGAAGGGGTTAGATCGGTGCTTTGCAAACTGTTTTCAGCAGTAGATCTAGTTCTTAGATGAAACATGACACAGGAGCACAATATGTAAAACATATCAAAGCAGCATTGCTCTGGGTGGATTCAGGGGTAGGGGCCCCGAAGAATCCTGCCCACTCAGCCTGTATGGCTCTGCATACCACCAACTCAGAGCCTGTACACAGCCCTGCTTATTCTAGAACACATTCCAGGTAAGCCTGCAGTTCCTGGCCCCCGGATCCCTGTGCCTGCTTCCAGGGCTCGTACAGACCTCTTGGCTAGTTCATCATCTGGGGAGCCAAAGTATAGGAGCACTTCTAGGACCAAGGGCAGCTGGTTGCCACCAGTGTACATGGAGCCTGGAAGAGCAGACGAGGGCAGCCCCAGGAGTGTACCCCAGACCACTCCTGGCTGGGGCTGAGCCCAGTGTGGAAGAGAAAGGGGCACGCCATGGGCTGGGGACGGGAGGGTAGCAACCTCTCCCTTCCAGATTCCAGCTCGGAGCTCCAAGGAGTCCGAGATTTTAAAATCAGACCTGGCCTTCCAGATTGTTAGGAAGGTATATGTGTCAGGAAGAGTAGAACACATTTTCTCTAACAGCTTTTTAGTTTGAGTTAAACTTTTAAATATTTAGACTAATAGTCTGTGGGTCCCCATTTGTACTCTTTCCCAAGCCTTGCCTGTGTTTGGGGTGGGCTTGCGTTTGCCCTCACCCCGCCTACCCATCTCTGCAGCCACCCGGAGACGCCCTTACCCAAGGCTCTCAGGCTTCGCAGGAAAGCGAAAGCGGGAAAGTCCTGACTCGGATGCTAAGGCCCCGGTGACCTGGGTCCCCCTGTTCCTTTACAGATACTGTCTGAATGTCTAATCGGCCAGCCTGGGGGATGTGGGGGAGTCACAACTAGCCTTGCCCTTGGTGGATGGATCCTAATGAGGGGGTGGGGGTGGGGATGGAGGTGTGGACAGAAGCAGGAGCAGCCTCAGCACAAGGGAGTCGGGGGTTGGGGGGTCCCAGATGGGGCCAGGGATCCCAGGGGGCTGTAGGAGCACCGCTTCCCGAAGCAGATCAGGGGTGCTTGGGGAGGAAGGGGTACATCCGAAGGAGGGGAGAGAGCACCAAAGTCACCAAGGTAGGAATGCACCGGGTATGGAGGGGTGGGGGGCGGCTGATGCTCCTGTGTTTACAGCCTCAAGCTCTGGGCTGAGGAGCTTGGATTTTAGATGGTATATGGTAAGGGGCCATCATAGGACTGGAAATGGGGACGGAGCACTCAGCCACAGGTACATGGACCAGGGTTGCCGTGGGGACAGAGCTAGAATCCTGGCAGTCAGTGAAGAGGTGGCTGGAGGGAGGGGGAAGGGGGTTAGTCCCCGGATGGACAGGAGTGGGAAGTGGGAAGCCAGGAAGAAGGAGCCGATCTCCATCTGCGCTCAAGCATCTCTTCCTCCGTCTTCTCCTCCTGCTTTCTGTCTCCCCGCCCCCATTCTATGGCCCTGTGTCTCCACACTGGGGAGAGGGGTGCCTCACCGCAAACCCACCTCCCTAAGGAAGACCACCTCACGGCAGTGGCGAGTGAGAGGCCACAGCTATATAAGAGCGGACCTGCCCGTTCATTCACTTGTGCACTCAACGAATATTGATGCCCTGCAGTGCACGAAGCCCTGTTCCAGGTGTGGGAGGGAGTGGAGAACAGGATCAAGTCGCTGCCTTCATGGAGCTTACATTGGGGGTGGGGGGACTGGGGGATCAGAAACTGTAGCTCCCCCTGGTGTCCCCCCTCTGGCTCACTGGTCCATGCTCCTACATGCCTGGGAGAGGGGACTTCCCATTACCCACTCATTTGTCCCAGCTGCCCTAGTATCTGCACAGGGGTCTGAGAGCACTGACGAGGGGGGCCCAGTACCCAGGGCCCTGACCCCAGGGACCATTCATCTCTGTAAGAGGAGTCCAGACCTGAGGGGCAGGTCTGGCCTCAGGCGGTGGTTCTTTGCACTCGCAAATGGCTTGGAGCCCCTTATGAGGGCCTTCCTGGCCTCAGTTTCTTTATCTGTTAGGTGGGGCTTAGGGGAGGCCCTGAAGGAATGAGGGGAGGAAAAGCCCAGTGGATTGCAGCATTCCCCACTGGTGGACAGGGCGGTGAGAGGATGCCAAGGACTCAATATCATTATCAACACCAGAGAATCATCGCTGTCTGCTGTGTTCGCTGTGGGCCAGCCTCCCGCCACTTTCATTTATTCCTCACAACCAGCTCTGCCTTCCCTCCCCATGTTGCAGACGAGGAAACGGAGTCTCAGGAAGGTGAAATGACTTGCTTGAGGCCACACGCACACCTAGCTGACTCTGGGAGCCCTCAAGGCCGGTGCTCTGAGGGTGCTGCCTGGCACCTGCCCTCCTGGGCACTCAGCCTCGAGCAGTAACCCAGCCCCGGTGCCCCCCCTCCGCCAGCGCCCTCGGGGACCCGCACGGGGCGGAGCCTGGGCACCGGGTCCTGCGACACTGGGCCGCGCAGCACGCGGGGGGCTGCAGGGGCCTCGGCCCCTCGGCGCCCTGGGGCGCTCGGTGCCCGCAGCCCAGCTGGGTGGGGGGCGAGCCCGGGGCAGTAGGGGTGTCGCGCCCCCCTCTCCGCCCCCGGCCTCGGGGACGCGGCGGCACCTTCACACTTTCCGCTTGGCCCGCTGCTCGCCTTTCAGGCCGCCGTGTTTTCAATTGTTAATTTGGAAACGGAAAAAGAAGCCGGCCGGGCGGGGGAGGCCGCAAGGAGGTAACCGGAGCCGCAGCGCCGCCCCCGCCCCTCCTGCGCGCGGTGCCGGGTGTCGGGGAGGCCCCGCCCCGCCCGGGCCCCGCCCACCAGGCCCCGCCCCTTCCAGTAAGCCCCGCCCCACGCCGAGGGGGTGCGCCGGCCGCAGAGGAAGGGGCCCCGGCAGGGGGGGCGCGTAGGGCGCCGTGCGGAGGGAGGGGTCCCCCTGGCGTCCTCCTCCCGCCCGGGAGCCCCTCCCCTCCAGGGAACCTTCCCCTCCCGGGAGCCCCACCCCCCCGGGAGCCCCTCCCCTCCCAGGAGCCCCTCCCCTCTCAGCAGCCCCTCCCCTCCCGGGAGCCCTCCCCTCCGGGAGCCCTCCCCTCCAGGAGCCCCACCCCTCCGGGAGCCCCTCCCCTCCGGGAGCCCTCCCCTCCCAGGAGCCCCTCCCCTCTCAGCAGCCCCTCCCCTCCCGGGAGCCCTCCCCTCCGGGAGCCCTCCCCTCCAGGAGCCCCACCCCTCCGGGAGCCCCTCCCTTCCGGGAGTCCCTCCCCTCCGGAGCCCTCCCCTCCAGGAGCCCCACCCCTCCGGGAGCCCCTCCCCTCCGGGAGCCCCTCCCCTCCCGGGAGCCCCTCCCCTCTCAGCAGCCCCTCCCCTCCCGGGAGCCCTCCCCTCCGGGAGCCCTTCCCTCCGGGAGCCCTCCCCTCCCGGGAGCCCCGCCTCTCCCGGGAGCCCCTCCCCTCTCAGCAGCCCCTCCCTCTCCCGAGGCGTCCCGCCTGGAGTCAGCCTCCTCCGTGTCCCGAAGTGAACCCAAGCCTTTCTGCAACCCCTCAGCGCGAGGTTCACCTGGGCCAGACCCCTGCCTCCAGCCTGCTGCACCAGGGATCCCTGGCCCCATTAGACAGACGAAGAAACTGAGTCCCAGAGAGGGACAGCTCACTTGCTCAAGGTCCCACAGACAAGGCTGAATTCTTGAGCCTGGCAAGGTCAGGGTCAGAGCTGAATTCAAGCCTTTGGCTCTGATGCTTGTACGGTTCTGTCTTCCTCCGCTAGAGGAGGGAGGGGGCGTCAGGGCCACAGGTGCAGGCTGTCCCCTTCCCTGACCTCCAGCGCCCTTTCTGTGGCTAATGAGCTATTGGCAGCTTCCCTTTGGTCTACCCTGACTCCTCCTTGCTGTTATTATTCACTTATAGAGGAGTTTGGGAGGTAGACTTTCCATGCAAATGAGCACCATGCAAATGAAATGTAAAAGACCCTCTCCTCAGACTAGAAGCTCCTCAGGACTGGCGGCTTGGAGAGCTGCTAGGGCGGCCCTTTCCATTGGGGAAGCTGAAATCACCAGGCCCAGATGGATGAGCGAAAAATAGGGCCCTCGGAGACCCTTCCTCGGGAGTCAAGCCAGACTCAGAGACAGCGTCCCCCCTCCTCAGCTGAGTGGTGGAAGAATCAAAATAGAGAGCCCATCGACCTAGGTTCCTAGCTCTGTCCACACCCCTGTGCCCCCCCTTCTGCAGCCCCCAACCCTGACAAACCGCTCCTGGCTCTTAGAGGACTCTGAATCCGCCAGAACCAGGGCTGGGCAGCCTCTCCCATTAAAGGCAGAACTGAGGATGTCTGCAGATGTGCTTCTGGCTTGCAGCCTAAGACCCACCTACCCACCCTTCCACTTTGGCTGTGGGACAGGCGCAGAGAAGTTGTGCTCCTGGCCTAAGGTCATACAGTAAACCTTTCCTGGCTGTCAGGGCCCCCTGGAGTCTGTCTTGCTGGATTCAGTCTGGCTGGACATGGATTTGAGGTTCCCATGGGGAGCGAGGCTCCCAGGGCAGCTGTAACCGACTGCCCCAGGTGTGGCCCGTGAGTTTGCATACTGCTTTGCTTACTGGTAGCAAAGGCATTGGAACACCCCTCCCTGCCATGCACCCTACACCTCCCACTGGGTGGGATTCTCAGGGGCTGAGTCTGCAGCACCTGGGACTGCGCTCCCTGGGGTGCCCCGCCCTCACCGAATCTCCTGTTCCACCCTGTCAGCTCTTGGTACCCTCTCTGCTCCCGGAGTGCTGACAACCAAGTGTGGGGGACTAAGCTCTTTCCCCTGGTTTGGATTCTTCCCTCCTTCCCCCTCCCCCCTTTGCAAAGGTTCTGCTGATTCAGAGGACAGAAGGCTCCTTGGAGGTGACCCTGACCCCTGCCAGGCTCAAGTAGCTGGAAGCCTGAGCAGTCCTTGACCCCAGTGCCACCCTGTCACATGCAGCAGGAAGGGCAGGGGCCAGGCCCCAGCCTGATGCTCAGATGATGGAATTTTTGAGGTGAGGGTGAGGGGCTGGTGCCTGACTCTTCCTATAGGAAGAGGACAAATCAAAAGAATCTAACCTCAGGAATCAGGATATCTGGGTGCCAGACCCAGTTGTGCCTCTGATCTGGGGTATGATCACAGGTAGATCATGCCCTTCTCTAGGACTCAGTGTCTCCTGTATAAATTAGAGGATTGATCCACTCTAAGGGATCTTTCCGTGCTAAGCTAGAGTCAGTATCTGCTCATCTCCTGCATTGTCGGTCCCCCTAGTACAAGTCACCCGCATCTTATGCTTGGATCGTACAGCTGTGGGGCAAATGTCATTACCCCCTCCCCGTCCCCCTCTGCACCATCACCGTGGGTTCTCTATTCAACAGCCTGTGCTGTTGCAAATGCAAGTCAGATCGTGTACTCCTGCTCAGGAGTCCCCATCTCACTTGGAGTAAAAGCCAAAATCCTCACAAGAGCCAGTAGGTGATCTGCTTCCTGCCTCCACTGCCTCGCTGCCCACACTCTCCCCTTTCCTCACTCTGCTCTGGGGGCATGCCTTTCTTGATGGTCTGGAACATACCAGGCACCGTCTGGCTCAGGTTTTTGCGCTTGCTTTTTCCCTCTGCTCAGAATCCCGTTTTTCCCAGATACCCACATGGCTCACTCACTCATTTCCTTGAGATCTCTGCTGAAAAGTCACCTTCTTGATGCTGCTTTCCCCAACCCCTCTCTATAAAATAGTCCCCAACTCCCATACCAATGTTCCTTCTTTCTTTTCCCCACTTAATGTTTTCCCATCATCATCATCATCTCACATTAAAACAAAAATTTTTTTAAAGATTTTATTTATTCATGATAGACATAGAGAGAGAGAGAGGCAGAGACACAAGCAGAGGGAGAAGCAGGCTCCATGTCGGGAGCCTGACACGGAACTCGATCCCGGGACTCCAGGATCACGCCCTGGGCCAAAGGCAGGTGCTGAACTGCTGAGCCACCCAGGGATCCCCCTTTTTTTAAATATAGGTAAGCTCTACACCCAGCGTGGGGCTCTAACTTACCATCTGGAGATCAAGAGTCACCTGCTCCACCCACTAAGCCAGCCAGGCTCCCCCAGTAACCTTTGCAACCAATGTTGGACGCAAATCACATTTGGAACCTTGACTTGCTTATTACCCATGTCCCCCATGAGAGCGCACACCCCACAAGTCAGTGAGTGAGGAAGTGAGTGCCGTGGTGCTGGCCTGGGAGTTGCTACCTGGCCAGATTCACTCTCACACCACCTGCTGCAGGGAGGGTTGAGATGCGAGTGAACCACTAGCAGCCAGCAGGGTGGCAGTGGCACCTGTCGGGGGGGGGGGGGGGGGGGGGGGGGGGGGGGGCGGTGGAGGGGAGGGTGGTAGAGGGAGCATGATGCCTGGGGTCCAGCACCTAGGTTGTGCCCTCTCTCAGGAAGCTTTCACCCAGCACCCATTCTGATTTGGGCAGGGCATTCCAGGTGAAAAGGACAAGACCTCAACCAGTTCTGGGTTCGGGGGAGGAGGCCCTTCATCCAGCGGCTTTTCTCCAGTTGAACTAAATGCCATGATGATGGGGGTGGGCAGAGAGATGGGAGTGGGGACTTAAGGGAGCCTGAGGTGGACTCCCACCTCACCCAGCCTCCCTGGAGGAGGGGCAGACATGACATGAGCAAAGATAGGGAGGGAAAAGCCGCTTGCTTTTATGGGAGAAGAACAGAGCTGTGACGCTGGAGTAAGCGGCGTGGGGTTGGGCTCTGCGGTGGGGAGTGAGATGGTGGGGTGGGAAGGGCCTTCCTTGCAATTGTGCTTAGGAGCTTGGGCCTGAGCCTGTAAGTCGGTGGATTTCACACTTTTTAAAAAAGCAGCAAAGCTCTGCGTTCCAGTGAAGTCTCCTGCCAAGCCCAGAATGTAAAACTGAGTCACCCGAATCCACATGGAGCTGCTCAGGTGGAGAGGTGGGGGGAGGGGGGGGAAGGTTCCCATTGGCTCTCTGGTTTAAGCTTTCAGAATCCAGGCTGCCTGTGTTCCACCCCTTACTTGTCTTTCATTCCACTGGCCTCCTGCTGGGGATCCCACGCTGTTTATTTGAGGCGTCGTTGGTGCTGCCCAGCCAGCCCTAAACAGATGGAGGGCCCCTGCTGCCCTCCTGGTGCCCGCCTGGGACATGCTGCTCAGCCCCCCTTACCTGGAGCACCAGGTAGTCCGGCTGGCATGGCAGAGGGAAGCAGTGAGATGGAGTAGGAGGGTTTGGAGCTGAGCCAGGTGGGAGACGACCAGGCTGTGACGCATTAAACACCTGGCCCAGGAGACACTGCCTTCCACACCCTAGTGGCACCAAGACCATTCACACCAGCTCAAGACAACCTGGCATGTGAGGGTGGGGGACACCTACTGCCAGGAAAGGGAAGAGTTGCGTGGCATCGTGGAGGGAGGCATGTCGGGGCTTCACTGAACGGAGAAGGGGAGATACTAGATTCGGGAACAAGTGGCCTCAGGTCCATTTTTCTATGCACTCCTGCCAACTTTCCTCTCTGGTTCTTAGTTCCGTTCCTGGGAAAGACCACCTGACTGGTTGGGCCGGACCTACGGGTGGGGTTGGGGGGGAAGCTTTCCTGGTCAGTCTCCAGTTCTGGATGAATCAGTCAGTGGTGGCCAGGAGAGCGTCATGGAGCCACGTTGGTGCCACGTGGGGTTGGCCCTTGGGGGGCTGTGGTGGCTGTCTGAGCCATCCCTGGGGACCCCGTGGCCTTGTACATCCTGTGCGTGGCGAGGGGCCTGGCAGGGAGGCCGCTGCTGGCACAGAAATCCAGCCCGAGCTTAGGGCTGCCTGTTTCTAGTGGGTCCATCCAGAGGGGCCAACTTTTTATAATTTTTCAGGCCGAAGGGAACGCCTTTTTCTAATTGGTCCTCCAAGAGGGGGCATTTTTGTCATATTTTGTACTATGTGCTGGCGGCTGCTGTCCCTCCAGGGACATCCTCAGAGAATCTGGAACTGAGCTGAGAGCTCAGGCCTCTCCCCTCCACCCTGCTCTGGAGAGCAGCAAGGCTGAAGGGACTTTAGCCTTCAGAGCGTGGCCCACCTTCACGTCGTAGATGGGGAAACTGAGGCTCCATGGAGCCCTCATCCCTCACCCCGAGCCCCCAGCATAGGCCTCTGGCCCAGGGAAGCAGCGGCCTGCAGTGGCAGCCCTGGTGTGGGGCCCTGGGTCACGTGCTTTTGCTCCCTTTGCCATATTTAGAATCGCTGGATCAGGGGAAACTTCTCCTCCCAGCCCCTGAGGATTCTTGGAAAGAGCCTCACTCTGAGGCCTGGCCGGCTGCCCCTCCCCTCGATCCCCCTGCAAGTAGGAGGCTGCTCTCCCCCAGAGGAGCCTGGGGCCCTCCAGGCCACACTGCACCCCCCTCCCCGTCGGGGGGGGAGCCCCTCAGGTCTAGTTTAGGTCCCTCCTTCGGTAGCAACCCTAGTTTGTGGTTTAAGAAGCCCTTTTGTGCTGGAAGGTGGCGTGTTATGGCCTCTGTCAGCCAGGAACCTTGGCTGAAGGGGGACAGACTGGCCCTGGCCGTCCCCAGGGGGAAGGTGGAACCTTGCCTTCGGGGTCTGGTCTGGGTGTGGGATCACATACTCCCAAGGCCAGTTGTAGAAAGGGAGCCAGCTGGTGGCCACGCAGGCGACAGCTGCCTGGGAGGAGGGCCACTGGGGACAAGGAAGGAGGCCCAGGAGGAAGGAAGGGGCATGGCCTGGTTCTGCATTTACTTTGGCCTGGTTGGGGGTGGGGGTATCCCTTCATCCCACATGGCTGCTTTCCTCCCTCAGGATCATCAAGCCTTAAAAATAAACCCAAAAAAGTCCCAAGCCAAAGCAAATCAGAAATGCATGTGTGGAGCACCTGTGGTGTTCTGCATCTTTTCTCCCATTCTTAGGGTAGGGGATAAAGGTCCTGTGTTCCCCAGGGACCCCTCCCCAGGGCCCGGTCAGCTGTTCAAACCTCCCCCACCTCTGTTCCCCGCCTCCTCCCGGAAGGAGCCCTGACTCCTCCGTCACTGAAGGTCACAGAGGAAGTCTGAGCCCCCAGGGAGCGCTCTGGCTTCCCGGTCCCCAAACCTCCGGTCCCACCTAGCCCCTCCCCCGGGCCGCCCCACTAGCTGGCAGGGTCCTTTCCGCCCAGCAGCCCTGCCCAGCTCTGGATCCCCGCCTCCCTGCTGCCCTGGGGACTTCATTCCATTGATCACTCCCTCCCCCATCTTCGACTTGTCCCTCTCTCCTCTGGCTTCTTCCACTCTGGCTCTTGCATCTTAAAAAAAAACAAAAAACAACCCAAGCCCAGGTCCCTGGGCTCCCCATCCCTCTTTCTCACGCCTCCACCTTCCTCATCCTACTGGCCTGGCACTGCTCCTGCCCGCTCTCTCTGCTCCTCTGCCCAAGGTGCCCAGTGACCAACTCGTCACCAAACCCAGTGGACATTTTTCAGGCCTTATCTTGTTTGACCTCTTGGCAGCATTTCACACTGTGGTTCGCTCCCCCTTGAAACCCTCTTGCTTGGCATCCCTGCCACCTCTTTCTCCTGGCTTCCCTCTTGTCTTGCTGGCAGCTCCTTTGGCATCTGGCAGGGGGAGTGTGTCTCCTGTCTCTGCCCAGGGGTCCCTCTGGGTCCTCCTCAAAATGTGCCACACGCCCTCTGAATTGTCTGGGCTCCTACCATGGTCTCTACCCGCTCCCCTGTGTGCCCCAAATCCGCATTTCCAGCTCAGGTCTCTGCTTTCATGGCCTTGAGTGTGTGCCTGTGGGCAGTGACCCCAGGGGAGCTCATTGCCCCCACCTGCTCCTCCCGTGGGGTCTCCCGGCTCTGCCCACTCATCCTTCATCCACCTGGCGCCCACACCAGAAACGGGAGAGTCCTTCTCCCTCCTTGTCCCCATTTCCAAATAATCACCAAATCTTGCTCCCAGAAGCCTCCATCCTGCACGTATCTTTGCTGCTGGCACCCTCATCTCTCATCTGAATTATTGTGGAACTTTCTGCATTTTCCCAATCACTCTCACCCCCTCCAGTCCACGTTCCCCACGACCCGTGAGTGTGGTCGTGAAACACATATCACACCACGGCATTCCTTTCTTGAAACTCTCCAATGGATCCCCATGGCCTTGAGGGTTCAGGGAATCTGGAACTGAGCTCATGACAGACCCTCCCCCTGCAGACCCTCTGCCGGAGAGTCTAGTCCCCCACCTCATGTGGCAGGTAGGGAAACTGAGGTAGTATTGCTTGGTGGTCCAGGTGGACTTGAGTTTAGGTCCTGGCCTTATGACTTTGGACAATCTAGTATACTTTTCTTTTTTCCTTTTCCTTTTTTCTTTTTTAAAAAGATTTTATTTATGACAGACACACAGAGAGAGGCAGAGACACAGGCAGAGGGAGAAGTAGGCTCTATGCAGGGAGCCCGACGTGGGACTCGATCCCAGGACCCCGGGATCAAGACCTGAGCCGAAGGCAGATGCTCAACCACTGAGCCACCCTGGTGCCCCTCTTTTTTCCTTTTTAAATAATGGCTTTGGGATCCCTGGGTGGCGCAGCGGTTTGGCGCCTGCCTTTGGCCCAGGGCGCGATCCAGGAGACCCTGGATCGAATCCCAGGTTGGGCTCCCGGTGCATGGAGCCTGCTTCTCCCTCTGCCTGTGTCTCTGCCTCTCTCTCTCTCTCTCTCTCTCTCTCTCTCTCTCTGTGTGACTATCATAAATAAGTAAAAATTAAAAAAAAAAAATAATGGCTTTATTGAATTGTAGTTCGCATACCAGAAAATCCCGCCTTACAATTCAGTGTTTTTTAGTACAGTCGCAGAGCCATGCAGCTGTCCTAGCAGGCCTTTCTGAGCTGTGTTTTCTCACTGATAAGCCTTGGGTGATTATGGTACTGCTCTCGCAGGGTGGTGGTGAGAAGTAATTAAAAATAAGCATGTAGAGGGCTTGGCACAGTGTCTGGCCAATAGGAAGTCCGCAGCTAGCAGGAGCTGTTCGGGGGTCACACAGCAAACTGGGGTGAAGTTGATGTTGGCACGAGGCCCACATCCCCAGTGGGGCTGTCCTCACTCCCCCTGCCCTGTGGCTGTTTCTGCAGCGAATTCAGGGAGGTGGTGGGGGCAGGGTGAGGCAGGGAGGGCAATAATTGCAGTTATTTAAAAAGCTATGAGCTGGCTAATAATTGAATCAGCCACAACCACTCCAATCAGCTGAGCCAGTGATTCTCCAAGTGTGGTTCCCGGAGGAGTAGCAGGAGCATCACCAGGAAGCTTTGCAGACGTGCAGATTCTGAGGTCCCACCTCACGCTTACATTCCACAAGTGGGGTCCAGAAGTCCTGGGTCTTAGCGAGTCCTCTGGGCGATCCTGACACCAGCTGTAGTTCGAGAACCACGGATCTAAGCAAACCAGCTAGGGGCCATTGTAGAGAGCCCAAGCCAGCCAGCTCCTGGGTGCCAACTACAATTGCAGAGGCAGAGAATCGAGGCCTGAGAGGGGGCCGGACACAATCCTTAGTCCTTATTTGTTGCATGAATGAAGCCATACGCTGGTTCTGGCAGACACAGCCGCACCCCGGCTTCGGGCTCCTTCTCCCTGTCTCCTCTCTGCCTAAGCTCCAGACGCGGATCTCTGGCCCAAGAGTGGGTGTCTGTGTGAGGACCCCTCGGGAGGACCAAGGTAGCCTGAGAGGTTGCACTGATTCACTGTGTGATTTGGAGCAAGTGTGTCCCTCCCTGGGCCCCATTTCTTCATCTGGAAGATAATTGCTCAGGTGCCTGGGACACAAGATGTTCTCTATCAGGGACTCCTGGTGGCTCAGCAGTTGAGCATCTGCCTTCCACTCAGGGCGTGATCCTAGGTCTTGGGATCGAGTCCCACGTCGGGCTCCCTGCATGGAGCCTGCTTCTCCCTCTGCCTGTGTCTCAGCCTCTCTCTCTCTCTCTGTGTCTCTTGTGAATAAAGTCTGTAAAAAACAAAAACAAAACAAAACAAAAAAGATGTTCTCTATCATATTTAACGTATCTGTTCCACTGTATTGAGCATCTGGAAACCCCCATCCAGCGTGTGAAAGCAGGGGAGGTGAAGATCTGGGGCTTTTTAAAAAAATATTTTATTCATTTACTCATGAGAGACAGAGAGAGAGGGGCAGAGACACAGGCAGAGGGAGAAGCAGAGGGAGAAGCAGGATCCCTGCGGGGAGCCCGATGTGGGACTCAATTCCGAGACCCCAGGATCCCACCCTGGGCTGAAAGCAGACAGTCAGCCGCTGAGCCACCTGGGCGGCCCGCTCTGGGGCTTTTTAAACAGTGTCTACCATGTGGAGCTGGTCAAAGTCAGAGACCTGCCTTCTCGTCCCTTCTCAGGAAGGATGCTGGGGAGTCCAACACGCCAGGGAGGGACGTTTTTGGAGCTTTTGGAGCCTTCTCAGTGGGTACCAACTGGGAGCTTTGGTGACATGGTGTTTTAATATTTGTTTCATGTGAATGTCTGCTATTCATGTACTCAGTTTATGAAAAATAAATAAAGCAGAGCAAGGAGAGAGAGAGAGTGGGGATAGGGCCATTGTTTTGGAGAGAGGGGGTGGTTGGGGAAGGCCTCCCCAAGGAAGTGATGTTTGATGAGTAAGGGAAAAATAAATAGGCATAGGAAGCAGCAGAGCAAGTGCAAAGCCTGGAGGTGGAAATAAGTTTGACGCTCCAGAAATGGCATGTGGTCAGGATGGTTGGCGCGTAGTGATGGAGGGGATGGGGAGAGGGGGTCAAGTCTGCGAGGTACGGTGGGGGCCAGAGCTCTCAGGGCCTTCCGGCCCACACTGAGGAGGTTAACCTTCGCTCTCCAAATGGGATGGGACGTCAGGGAGAGTTTTGAGGAGAGTGATTTCCAGCTTTGCGTTGTCAGGAAGGTCACCCTGGCTACTATGAAGAGAGTGGGTCACAGTTGGGCCAGAGTGGAGGCGGGGAGGCCAGCCAGAGGTGAGATGGTGGCGGCTTAGTCAGGGTGGTGAGCTGTGGTCTGTCCAGGGACTTATTCTGAAGGGAGAGCCAAGAGAAAATTGCTAAAGGCCAGGAAGTGGAGGGTGAGCAAAAGGAAAAATCAGAGACAACTCTTAGGTATTTGGCCTGAGCCCTTGGGTGGCAGCTGGTGCCATTAACGGAGATGGGGAGACAGGAGGGGAACAAAATTTGAGGGCAAATCGAGTTTGGTTTTGAACATGTTGGGTTTGAGAGGCCACCAGACATCTGAGAAAGAGAAGCTGAGTAGACAGCTGGACATGTGAGCCGGACTCTGGGAGAGGCCATCACATCCTGACATCTGCGAAATGGCAAAGCTCTTGTGGTAAAGGGGTGGGGGCAGGACTGAAGGCAGCTGTGTCTCTGTCTGTATATTTAAGGAAATGCAGTTTTAAATTCCTATTTGTTATTACTTCTGTTTATTTATTTTTAAAAATTGTATTTATTTATTTGAGAGAAGGTGTGTGTGAGCAGAGGGGGAGGGAGAGAATCTCAAGCAGACTCCCCGCCCAGCTCAGAAGAGACCCCATTGGGCTCGATCCCAGGACCCTGAGATCAGGACCTGAGCCAAAACCAAGAGTCAAGTGTTCAACCAATGGGGCCACTCAGGCGCCCCCACCCCTGTTTATTCTAAAAAATACAAGGAAGTGCAGAGAAGCAACAAAGCAGAACAGAAGCCAAATCCCTCTTAATTTTGCCACCCGGAGATAA